>NC_069666.1:24180878-25423735 GCF_027244095.1 Hemicordylus capensis
CACATTCTCTTTACATGGGGTATCTGTTTTATTAGCTCTCTCCACTCCTTTGACATTTCTAATTGTCTTGTTCCAGTGCAACTGATTATCTCCATCTCAATTATTTTATCTATTTTTGAGTCAAAATGAACGGATAATAAGATTCCAGCAGAGTTTCAGAAAGGCTCCTTAACTAGTTGTGAATGCCATCCTTGCAGGAGGGCAAGGTTCTCTCGCAGGCACTAAATCTTTGGGCTATACTACTGTAGACTGCAAGTGAGAACTCATATAACTAAATCGAGCTCGACTAAGTGGCTCACAAAATGAACTATGTAGATATGTATATAGTTTACATTTATATTCTGCTCTTCTTTTAGGAGCACAGTATATAATTGAGCTTATCCTCACAACAACCCTATCAAGTAGGTTCCGCTGAGAGAGAAGTGACTGGCTCAGAGTTGTCCAGCGAGTTGCCATCCCATGAAATTGATTGCCAGGAAATCTGGGACCAACAAACAGAAGTACTTTTCAACACAATGCATAATCAACTTGCAGACTTCTCTGCCACAAGATGTGGTGACAGCCAACAACCTGGATGGCTTGAAGAGGGGTTTGGATAACTTCATGAAGGAGAGGTCTATCAATGGCTACTAGTTGGAGGGCTAGAGGCCACCTCCAGCCTCAAAGGCAGAATCCCTCTGAGTACCAGTTGCAGGGGAGTAATAGCAGCAAAGAGGGCATGCCCTCAACTCGTGCCTATAGGCTTCCAGGGGCATCTGGAAAGCCACTGTGTGAAACAGGATGCTGGACTAGATTGGCCTTGGGCCTGATTCAACAGGGCTGTTCTTACGAGTTTCATGACTGAACATGAATTGGAACTCTGTTCCCCCATTTTAGTCCAACATGGCGGCAGCAAAGTTTATAATAGGATCCAGAGGGGAAAACAGAGGCCACATACCCATCAGAGAGTGGCTAACAAAAGTGTGGTCTCTAAGGGAAAATATCTTTACAAATAAAGCAAGAAATGCAAGAAAATCGGGACATATTGGAGCTATTCACACAACCTACCGGGTTCGCATGCCGGCAGGGGGAAGGCTGTGCAAACCTGACTTTCCCCCTTGGCAATCAGTAAAAGTGTGCTGGAAGCGCAGACTCCATGTTCCCACATGATTGAGGTATGGAGGCCCGGGGCAATGCCTCTCAGCCTCTGGGCATCCCACAATGAACTGCATGTGCCAGTGGTAGATTAACGGAGAGGCAGAGTAGGCATTTGCCTCAGGTGGCAAAATTTGAGGAGCAGCAAATTTTGCCCTTCAAATTTTGCCGCCCCTCTCTGTGGGCAGAGGCTGCAGCAGCAAGGGTAGAGTGGCGAGGAGAAAGTTCCCCCCTTTTATCTTTTAAAAAAGGGGCAAACCTTTTTTGTTTAAGGTAAAAGGGCAGCAAAAAGCTTAATCCGTCCCTGCATGTTGGATGGGGGGATTTCCCCCAGGAGATGAGTGTTCTTGGGGGAATCCAATCCTGGAACCCGGATTAAGGGTGTGCTAGCTCATTTAGCCCCAACTAAAAGCCAGGTTCCCTGAAGATCATGCTGACCACAGACGACATGTGTGTGCTGGCACCACGCATGGGTTCTTGTGATGAGCACCACCACAGTAGGAAGCTGCATGGACCAGCTCTCTTCTGTTTTAAAGATCCAGCTCCCTGCTTCCATCCCCACAACACTGAAGCAATTATAGGAAATTGCGCTTAGGATATGTAGCACATCCCTGAGCTACATTTCTATGCATAGGATATTGGATGGAGGACAATTTCATTTTGTGAGCCCAAGATCCCCCTCCAATCTTGAGGGCTTGGTTTAGAGAAAGATTCCCCACATCACAGCGTACTAAGCCCTCCAAATGGAACTTTCTTGCCAAATGCTGACCTTCCCAGCTTGTGTAACGTTTTAGCTATTCATCTCTCTGGTGACATTTACAGGAGCATTCAGGGGGTGAATTTTCTCTCCTTTGCCAATGGCACACTTTGCCTACGACCTTTTCAGCTCTTTTTGCACATGACTTGTACACAGGCATAAAACACTGAGGGAGTGGAGGGGATCGGGCAGGGGAGAATTAAGATATTTATGTATAAACATATCTAATACCTACCTCATCCTTAAGGTTTCAGGCTGGTAATAAGTACAAGAGCACAGCTATTTGATTAAAGAATAAAAGTGTGTGTGTGTGTGTGTGCGCGCGCGCGTGCATCACACACAAACATCTGTGTTTCCTTTACCAGCCAATATAGTGGCTGACATCCAGACTAATGCATAGCTAGTGCAATGGGGGAGAACCAGTTTTCAACTATCTTCCCTTCCCACTGTGTCTTCCAAAAATAGGTCCCTGAGGGCCACATGATCCTCTGGGGCATATATATACATATATATATATATATATATATATATATATATATATATATATATATAGGCACAGGAAATGGCAGAGGGAAGAAGAGATTGGCCAAAAAAAAATTCCTCCCCCATAGGGCCAGTGCCTAGTGATCAGCTGACAATCTTAATGTCAGCTGATGGTTTTGCTTGACAGAATTATTGGCCAAAATATGTTGGGCTCATTGGTGTCTTGTAGAAGCCAATAGCATTGTCGGCAGGGGCATAGGAACATAGGAAGCTGCCCCACTGTCTCAGGCCATTGGTCCATCTAACTCAATTTTGTCCACACTGACTGGCAGTGGCTCACCAGGGTTTCAGGACATAGTCTCTCTCAGCCCTATCACTATGGCCCCATCCACCCTGGTTTCTGGGTGAAAAATCAGGTGTATGTGTGAGTGCGTGTGTACATGTGGGGTAAAAACCATGGGTTGGAGAAACCATAGGGGATGAAAGAAGCCTAAGCTAAATGTCCCTTCTCCTGGCTACTCCTTTCCCAATTGCCTTTCTCATGGCTGCTTTAAGGCTTGTATATTTGTCTAACATGTTATTTATGTTGGAGCTAGGACCCTGGCAGCATCAGCTCTCTGCTGCAATGTCTCATAGGGTCATGGATAAAAGTGCTGGACTCCTCCCCTCTTTGTTCTTCCAGTGTTATTATTATTATTATTATTATTATTATTATTATTATTCGATTTCTATACCGCCCTTCCAAAAATGGCTCAGGGTGGTTTACAAAGAGAACAAAGTCTCCATTTTGTCTCTCCAGCGATGGCTGTTTGTTTTTGTTCTCTAGATCAACTACAGAGGGACTTAAGCTGCAGGCTTTTTTCACATTTGTTTGCAACCATGTTGAATAATGACAAGGATTTATTTAAAAATAGTAGTTGTTCTTCAATACGAAAGAACTGTCTCAGGACCTCTTGCTTTGCTGCTTTCTCACCAAACTGATTCTGCTTTGCTATTTGGAGACTGGATGGCCATCCCTCCCCTACAATTTACTGAGCTATAAACAAACAAACAAAAAGAGCCTGGTTTACTAGGGTGGTCTTGCCAGTGCTAACTGTCCTCCTCAGTGCCCGCTCTGATGCTGGGAGCCAGGTAGGACCATCTATCCAAGGTAACTGAGACCCAAGTTCAAATCCCCATTCATCCATGAAACTAGCTGGGTGACTCTGGGCCAGTCACTTCTCTCTCAGCCTAACCTACTTCACAGGGTTGTTGTGAGGAGAAACTCAAGTAATAAGTATGTAGTACACCGCTCTGAGCTCCTTGGAGGAAGAGCAGGATATAAAATGTAAACAACAACTCATTCTAATTTAGAGCCACATCAGGAAGATCAAATTAAATCAAATGATCAATTTTCATCTCTGGAACAGACCTGACAGAATCAGCATCCAGCATGGATTTGGCAGTGATGAATGAATGCTTCCCCTGTATTGATCTGAATCAAATACTTTGCAAATCGGAATCAAATTTGCTCAAATACTTCTACCTGCCTTTTCCATTAAATCCAACATGACAATAAAAACCAACTTAAATGCCTAAGCTGTATTACTAATGGCAAAAATTAAATAGCAGCTTCCCTTGTGCTTCAGTCCCAATTCTGACAGCCCCCCTGTGGTTCTGCTGTTTTAAGTGAAAAACAAAAGCAAGAACAAAACTGTAGGTCCAAAGCTAAGCATTTAATGTAAGATGTAGTTCGACCCACAGTGGTCTGATGCCACTTCCCTGCTTCTACTGCTGCTCAGAAGTTTAGTTATCAGTAGGAGTGCTTGATTCATGATGCAGCCAGACATTCTGAGCTAGACAAAATAATATGACAAGTCCAAATACTATGCCATACCAAGTGTCCTAGCCAGGTTTGGGAGCTTTGCGCACACCTATGTTGTGATCGTGCACTCATAGACAGAAAGGTAGGAGGAGACAAGAGGAGAGTTGGTCTTGTGGTAGCAAGCATGAATGCTCTCCTTACTAAGCAGGATCCACCCTGGTTTGCATTTGAATGGGAGATCATGTGTGAGCATTGTAAGATATCCTGCTAACTGGGCAAAGAGGCACCTTTTACCATGATGATTCTTTTTATTTAGCAGGGGGAGAGTAACTGGCCCTATCCACCTCCAGCACAGTACCTCCAGGGACTGTTCCTAGTGAGTATCTTGTTTTTTGTTTTTTGTAGAATGTGAGACCTTTGGAGACAGGGAGCCATCTTATTTATTTATTTTTGGAAGGGCAGGAGAGAAATCAAATTAATTAATTAATTAATTAATTAATAATGCAGCACACTTGTCTAGTCCAAACTAGACAAGTGTGTTTATTATTAATGCAGCACACTTGTCTAGTTTGGACTAGACAAGTGTGCTGCATTAATAATGAACTGAGGAAAAATAACAAAAACAGAAGGAATAGAACTGCCCAATGGAAGTAACATCAAGAACCTGAAATAGAAAGAACATTACAAATACTTGGGCATTCTGCAGGCTGATAACATTGCACACATTGAAGTTACAAGAAAAATTGGAAGTGAATACATCAGAAGAGTTCGAAAAATCCTCAAGTCCAAACGCAATAGCGGGAACACCATACAAGCTATAAACACCTGGGCTATACCTGTTATCAGATACACTGCAGGAATAATAGACTGGACCCAGGCAGAGCTAGAGACGCTAGATCGTAAGACCAGGAAAATCATGACCATCAATCATGCTCTGCACCCCCGCAGTGATGTCGATAGGCTATACCTCCCTTGCAGCTCAGGTGGAAGAGGAATGCTGCAAGTCCATCAAACAGTAGAGGAGGAGAAAAGAGGCCTTGAAGAATATATCAAGGATTGTGAAAAAGATGCACTTAAAATGGTCAATAACAAGAAACTATTCAACACCAATGAAAGAAAGCAGGCCTACAAGAACGAACAAGTCAAGAACCGAGAAGAAAATTAGAAAAAGAAGCCCCTGCATGGTCAATATTTGCACAATATAAGTGGAAAATCAGACATCACGAAGTCCTGGCAATGGCTTAAGAATGGCATCATGAAGAAAGAAACAGAGGGTTTAATACTGGCTGCACAGGAACAGGCACTAAGAACAAATGCAATAAGAGCAAAAGTCGAAAAATCCACAACAAACAGGAAGTGCTGCCTTTGTAAAGAAGCAGATGAAACAGTGGACCACCTAATCAGCTGTTGTAAAAAGATCGCACAGACTGACTACAAAGAAAGGCATAACAAGGTAGCAGGGATGTTACACTGGAACATCTGCAAAAAATACAAGCTACCTATAGCCAAACATTGGTGAGACCATAAAATTGAAAAAGTTGAAGAAAATGAAGATGTAAAAATATTATGGGACTTCCGACTACAAACAGACAAACATCTGCCACACAATACACCAGATATAACTGTAGTCGAGAAGAAAGAAAAACAAATTAAAATAATCAACATAGCAATACCAGGGGATAGCAGAATAGAAGAAAAAGAAATAGAAAAAATCACAAAATACAAAGATCTGCAAATTGAAATTGAAAGGCTGTGGCAGACAAAGACCAAAATAATCCCAGTGGTAATTGGCACCCTGGGCGCAGTTCCAAAAGCCCTTGAAGAGCACCTCAACACCATAGGGGCCACAGAAATCACCATCAGCCAATTACAAAAAGCAGCTTTACTGGGAACAGCCTATATTCTGCGACGATATCTATAACAACAGCAACAACACTGACAATAAAATTCTGGCATCCCAGGTCCTTGGAAAGGATTCGATGTCTGGATAAAACAAACCAGTCAATATCACCTGTCTGACTGTGTAAACAAGAAATAATAATAATAATATATTCCTCTTGGGGGATTGAGCCACTCTGGGAGTAGCAGAATGTTCCAAATTCCCTCCCTGGCAGCATCTCCAAGATAGGGCTGAGAGAGATTCCTGCCTGCAACCTTGGAGAAGCTGCTGACAGTTTGTGTAAACAATACTGAGCTAGATGGACCAACGGTCTGGCTCAGTATATGGGAACGTCCTTTGTTCCTGTGTACGGTAGGTGGCAGGAGAAGTGCTTGCATGCAAGTCTCGGTAGGAGAACTTTCCCTTCTACTTCATTAAACAGCTGGATACAGATGTTGGGAATAAGGGAGCCTTCCTACCCAGCACAGTGTTGTAAATCTGTTGGCACAGCTACTCCGACAGGATTTACGATCCCTTCAGCTCTATTCGTGTGAATCAAATAACGTTCTGTAGCACCTTAGCTGCACGAACAAAATGAAGAATGACTCTCAAGATAAAGTATTATAAACAAAATAAAGTCCCTTGCAACTAAACTAAGTACCCCCCTCTACAATAACTGAGAATTAACTGAAATAACGGAGCAAGGAAGAAAAGAACAAGGACAGGCTGGAACAGGGAAGATTGAGAAAATACAAGGACACCGTCTGTGAGAAAAAAAGGCAAAGTGGCTGACAGTAATCGGTGCCAAGAACAGTCTGCTTAATATAGGGCTCGAGATAACCGGCAGCTGATCAGGCTTTCCTGACTCAGCGCTTCTCTTTCCTCTCCTGTGAGAGCTTGCACCTGCGTGGCTCCCACTGAGCCCTTCTCTTGAGACGTCTTCTTAGCACAGGTGAAATTCCAGCTTCCTCCTGATCAGCCTCCGCAGCCCTCATGTCTGCCAGCTGCTCCAATTCCTCAGCTCCAGAGTCTGTTCTCCCCGCCAAATCCTGCTGCTGTGCCTCTGAGCCTGCACTCCCATCCAAGTCCTCCTGTTCCTCCTCTGATTCTTCTGAGTCAGAGGTCTGATCCATGACACACGGGCCTTGTAGATAATCACTTCCCCCACATCCCACCTTCCCCCACATCCCACCTTGTAGATAATCACTTCCCCCACATCCCACCATGAAATAGGAGTACATACAGGTCCCAGACCTGGATAGGATACATGTCTTGCCCTATTTCTGGTTGTAAGAACCAGTCTACTATCTATTTTTAAAAGCAGTATGTACAATTGGCCTAATCGTATAAGAACATATTGGTCCAGACTAGTGGTTTCCCATCAGTGGCCCTCCAGATGTTGCTGAACTACCACTCTCAACATCCCCAGGCACTATATTGTAGCTGGGGATGCTGGGAGTTGTAGTTCAGCAACATCCAGAGGGCCACTGATGGGAAACCACTGGTCCAGACCATAGGTCCATCCAGGGGCATAGCAAGGTTGGAATGGGTCTGGGGATGAGATTTTGAAATGTGCCCCTCACTGCTGATTAACAAAGGAGACTTTCAGCCATGCAGTGCAATCCTATGTATGTTTTCTCAGAAATTCTAACAAATTCAGTAAAGTCTGCTTTCAGATAAGTATGTGGAGAATTGCAGCCGCAGGCAGCAAATCTAACCACATTTAGCTGGAAATACATCTCACTGAACCTAAAGGCATTTTTAATTTTCTGTCATGAAACAAGCCACTTATAGAGAACTTTTTTGATTCCTATTTTATTTTAAAGAATATGAAAAAAAAAAAAAAACAATTTGTCCAAACCGCTTCAATTTAAATAAACATATTCCTCTCACCCTGCCGTACATCTCTCTGCTCAATACCAAGGCCCTATGCCAAGTCAATCCAGTTGATCTAAAGGCAGGGGCAGAAAGGGGTGTGTGTTTTCTATGATGGCAAAGGGCAGCTTCTTCCATATGGTGATGTCATGATGATCTAAAAGGGGGCTTCAGTTCCAGACAATTTTGGAATGTTCTGCCATGAAACAAGCCACTTATACTCTCCCTCTCTCTCCCTCCCTCCCCCCCATATATATTCCTCAATCTCTGAATTAAATATTCAGACTCTTCTCAATCTGCCCTACATCCCCCCTCCTTATTTTATGGCAAACTAGTCTCTAAATATCCAAGGAGGGGGGAATAACCACAAGAAGGAAATCACATCATATCTCAATTTCTAAGCCTGAGGAGTCAAAAGCTGGGCAGAGCTGTGGTGGGCAAGGGCAGCCAGCACTGGTCACCTTGCCTCCTTCTTTCCTTCCTTCCTGCCTGCCTGCCTGCCAGCTGGCACTAGAGTTCAGGCTTCAGAGAGGTCTGCGTGGAAGTCTCTCTGGAAGCCCCACCCACCCGCTAACAGCTGAGAGGCGGAGACTGAAGAGGCTGCAGCAGCTTGCAAGCTGCTTAGCTCACGTAGCCTGCGAGCAGGAGGGCCAACAGGAGAGAGGGCCAGCTGTCAAGGGGGACTGGCTGAGGGGCCTTGGGCCCTGTGGGCCTAGGGACAATTGTCCTCCCTTGTCCGTGGGTCCATCCACTCCAGTGGTGTCTTTCCATTCTCACAGTACCCATCCAGAAACCTCTGGAATGCTCACCATCAGGACATGCAAGCAACTGCCCTCCCATATCCGAGGAGCTGGTATCCAGAAGCTTCATGCCAAGAATCTCCCAAACTCCATTCTCACCTGGCAAAGAGAAGAATTCCCCAGCTAGACATCGCAGAGCATCAACTGAGTGCAAGGTTGCAGGCAAAAAGAATGTCCCTTCCTCAGAGGAAGAATGTTTTCAAACTGCAGCATAAGAGAGAAAAATGTTGTATAGCTGTCTGATTGAAATTTTAAATAAACCTTTCACCATCTCAAACCTATAGTCAGAAAGTCATTGTGTGCCTTAGGCTATGCTGTGTCATTTTTCAGTACTGTTTTTCCTGCTGCAAAAGACCTGGGAACTCTCTAGGTACATAATACAGCTCTGGGACAATAGATCTTCTGACCTGAATTACACCTCAAAAGTCACCTTTCAAAGCTCAACGTTAACACTTCAGTGAGCAGCAGTCACACAGCTGGCGCCACGAGTTTGCTCTTCAGTTGGGGTTGAACATCTGGCTGCTAACGAGATCTTTCATTTCCCCCAAAGAGAGGAGCAATAAAACAGATCATATATGTTTGCTGCTGCACATCCAGTGAGGCAAGGAAAATTCTGCTTTTCAAAGCGCTTTAGCAGACATAGGAAAGAGACTCGAAAAGGCTCAGCTATGAACTGCATAGTTATTTTATAAAATGTGAAACTATTTTTAAAATGGCAGCCATTCTAGCAAGACATGTTTTGTATTTATCTGGCCTGCAAATATGATATATTGAGCTATATACTCTGTATTGAAGAGCTCAGATAGGTAGGATAAATAATTAGCAGCAGGGGCATAGCAAGGTTGGAGTGGGCCCAGAGACAAGATTTTAAAATGGGCCCTGCCCCCCTCATGATGCAAGTCATCAAGTCATTTAATGGTACTAGAGAAAGACACGCTGTTCTGGTAGCTCCAGTTCTTAACACTCACATCAATTTCGGAGGATGAATATAACTGAAGGAAGCCTGGGCGGGGGGAGTCAGTCATGTGACTTGTCTCTGCAGGGGGGCCCCAAGGTTGTGGACCCCCATACAACTGTCTCCCTTTGCCCTATTATAGCCACGCTCCTGATTACTAGGCTGATTTTACTGCAGTTTCAAACCCTGCAGTTGTTAGTTTCTTGTATCAATCAATCAATCATTCAATGTGTATCACAGTGTATGACCAGTCACCGTTTCTTGTTCACAAGAGGCAGGGTATAACTGCAATGATATGGACACAGGGAGATGTTCAAATCCCTGCTAAGCTGTGAAGCTCTATCTGTGATCTTGGACCTTATTGGAGTCTATTGATGAACTGGAAGGGTTCAGAGAACAAAGACAGGCAAAGATAGTCCAGCAAGTCCAACTGTTAAAACTACTGGGTATGCATAGTCTGGAGATGAGACAACTAAAGGAAGATAGGATAACTGTCTGATGGACACATATAGGAGGAGCAGATTTATTCTCTACTGCTCCTGAAGCCAGGACTAGAACCAATGGTTGAAATGATAAGGAAGCAGATTGGGAAGAAGAACGGTTTGACAGTGGAAGAGTTTGCCTTGCATAATTGTGGGCTCTCCTTTGCTGGAGGTTTTGAAACAAAGACCAGGGATGCTGTGCAGATTCCTGAACAGAGCAGTAGGGATGTGCAAACAGGTTAATCACTGAACATGTTCAACATCAAACCAATTCGGTTTGACAGTTCGGGGTCTAACTGAACCAGCCACTGTTCGGTCTGACCCTGGACTGAACCCCCTCTGTTCTGGACCTGTTTGGGGGGTGGGGGTTGTGATTTAAATTTTTCTATTATTAGTATTTTTAAACTTTACCCATTCTCCGAGGTGGCAGCGGGCCTTTACCCCCAATGCGGTGTCCAATGTGCAGGCGTGGTGGCCTCCAAAATATCCACTGTGCTGGGGAAAGGCCTGAATGGGCCTAACAATGGCTAAACAGGCTGGTTTTGAACAGAAGGGAGGCCAGTGGGGGAGGGGCAACCTCTGCAGGCCCCCCTCCTCCAAAAATACCCCAGGAGGGGATAAGTTTATATTTTTTAAAAAGAAATGTTTGTGAACCCCACCAGACCGAGCCGAACTGGGGGGGGGGGTTCGAGGGGGTGCTGGACTGAACTGGCCCAGTCTGATTCGGGTCCGGTTCAGAGTCAAACCAAATCAAACCAACTGGTTCCATGCACACCCCTATTGAGCAGAGAGTTGGACTAGAAACCTCTGAGTTTCCTTCCAACTCTGTCTATAATGCTCTGAATAGGGTAATGTGATTCAATTCAAATTCTAATCAATTTGAACTTAATTGTACGATTCAAATTTGAACAATTCAAATTGAATCTTGCTGATTTAAACAATTCAAATTTGAATTGGATCACCCCTGGAAAGAGTAATTCGATTTGAATCCAAATTGAATCAGCCAGATTTGGATTTGAATCGATTTAAATCAATTCGATGACAGTTTAGGGACATTTTGGCACCTTTTAAAAACCATTCAGGTGCTCTGATTGGTCAAAAATGGCACCAAAATAGGTTGATGCAATTCAAATGCAACTCAAATATCAAACAAATTGATTGAAATCCAAATTGAATTGATTCTAATGTGAATCGAATTGGCCTGTTTGGGACCAATTCAATTTGAATTCAAATCAAATTGGCCAGTTTCTATTCAAATTCAAATCAAATCTGAAAATAGGATTTGTGCACATCTCTAGCTGTTCACACAACCAAAAACTAGGAGACCAAGTGTCCTACGCAGGGTTGGGAGCTGTGTGCTTTACCAATTTTTGGTTGTGTGTGAGCCAACAACTAGGTAGGAGGTGGGAGAAGTCACTGTGTGGGAGACAGGAGCTCGGTAGAATAGCACTGTCCAATCCAACTTTCATACCCAGAATTTGACTGTTCTACCCAGCTCCTGTCTCTCACATAGTCACTTATCCCTCCTCCTACCTAGTTGTGTGTTGGCAAACACCATGTACAGCTCCCAAACTTGGGTAGGACACTTGTCCTACCCAGATTTTAGTTGTGTGAACAGCCCCACACAACCTCAGTTGAATCCTATTTAACTTATCTTGCATGTCTGTTATGAGAATTGGCCCCATGGTTGCCAGGGTGAGATATGAATGGTGGGATATAAGAGTGATAAATACAAGATTGGTACAAAATCACAATACATGGTTTCCATTTGTCACTTCCTGTGGATCAGCTGCCTTTATGCCTAGAAGGCGTGTTGCAGATTAAACTTCGAGCAGAAAAGAGCACCACTGTAAAATCCATTTAATCACCCGCATTTATGATTCCACGTAAGGCACTCCTTTAGCGAGCTCATGCCTGGTGTTTCCACGAGGTACTTTTAATATTGTCTGTGGTTGTCATAAGCTTGAAAAGCATTAAATCAGCATCTCCATTAAGAAAAGAAATGATGCCATTACTACCCAATGCTCACTCCAGTCATTGGGTCCTTGGAAATGCATGGTAAATTGTTTCAGTTTGTTATGCTATTTTTGCTGACAAAATAATGCTTATGCTAAACTTCCTTTTTAGGCTTCTGCAAAGCCCCCTGGACAAGTTTCACTGGTCTTAAAATGTCACAGAAAACTCTTATTTATTTATTTATTCAATTTATTTAATACATTTATATACCGCCCAAAATGCAAGTTCTCTGGGCGGTTTACAGGACAATAAAAACATGCAATAAAAGATTAAAACTTTTCAACAATTAAAATTGTTAAAAGTATTAAAACACAATTAAAATAGTATCTAATTAAAAGCCTGGGTGAACAAATGCATCTTGACTGCCCTTTTAAAAGTTGTAAGAGATGGGGAGGCTCTTATTTCAGCAGGAAGGGTGTTCCGAAGTATCTATTTATCTATTTATCTGTTAAAATATATTTAATTTTTAATTTAAATTCATTTATTTTATCAAATTTATACACCGCCCCAAATTTTCATCTCTGGGCTGTTAACAAAACACATACAAAAACTTTAAACAATTTAACAATTAAAAATTGTGCTTCTCCTGAAATTCTTCTACTGCTTTTCTCAGGGAGAAAAACCTACCATATTTATCCGAATCTAAGACGAGGTTTATCCCCAGTTCTTTCCTGTTAAATGTGCGGCGGGGTTTGTGTGTTGTCTTAGATTCAGAGACCTCTTTCTTTTAGGTAGATACAGTTATAATCCTCAGCGGCTTGGGTCCAGGGTATTTAAGAGATCACCTTCTCTGCCATGAACCCTGTCACCTATTAAGATCATCTGGAGAGGTCCAGTTAGGGTTGCCACCATCTCATTTGGTGGTGACAAAGGATCAGGCCTTCTTTGTGGCTGCTCCAGGGCTCTGGAATACACTACCTGTTGAAATACAGGTAGCCTGTAAAAGAGCCATCTCAGAATGGGAAAAGCCAATACATTCATTTATTTTGCAAGTGGGTTATAATTATGAGGAGTCAGCTTCTCACAAAGCAAAACAAAAAGCCTCCCACTGAAAAGGTGCTTCATTTGAAGAGCATTTCCCAAAAGCTGCAGTAGCGATTAGATGATAAGTTTGAAGTACGTTCTTTAAGACTCATCAATGCTCTTGATAGTTTAGCTGATTTATTTCTCCTTTTCATTGGTATATCAGCTTAATTATGTTTATTTTTATCCTGTTTCTAGATAAGAAAAACTGGGTTTCCAGCTTTCATCAGCTCTGCTTCATCTCTTTACTGGTAGAGGTACAACACTATTCTTCTTGGTCGTGCATTTATTGATTTCTAATTTAACTGCAAAGGTGATCCTCACAAAAGTAAGCCTAATTTAACTGTAACTATTAGAAGCCTCAGATCTGAAATATTGGCTGCATTCACACGTAACATGAAACCAGAGGTTTCCAAACCCACGGTTAATTTTTCAAACAGTGAATCTCATCGCAGATGTTCCAGCAGGCTCCATAGTGCACATGTCGCCAGACTGTGGGCAAGGCATCTGCACGTCTCCAGGGTGGCAGCCATTGCCACAATCTTCAAGGGGGTGTGCTGAGCATGACTGAGCCTTTTTGGAATGGTCTGCCCACCCTTGGCAGGGAAAGGGCATTTAAATCCCTTTAAATAACATGCCATGCAAGTCCT
The DNA here is from genome assembly GCF_027244095.1 of Hemicordylus capensis. NCBI lineage: Eukaryota > Metazoa > Chordata > Lepidosauria > Squamata > Cordylidae > Hemicordylus > Hemicordylus capensis. The sequence continues at coordinate 24,194,737 of NC_069666.1, forward strand.
TCTTCTGACAGCGACTGCACCACTGCCCTTGTTAGAGATTCAAAACAAAACTGTGTTACACAAGCACAATTTCTTGGGTGAGTGGGGGGAGATCGGGGGGCACTATTTTCCAGTTACTTAGGATAGGGGAGGAAACATGACAACTTCATAGGAGGCAATATGCATATGAGGGAAGGCAAAGGATCCTGGCATCTGGGGTCTGGATCCGCTGTGACCAAGGATGCTGTTGTGAGGGCTCATCTCAGCAAAGCAGTCCATGGAGACCAAACATGGAGACCACACCCCTGACCCAATAGTGGTTTGCTGCCAGGGGACTAGCATTCTCATGAGGAGGCCATTCTAATGGGGAGGACCTTTGGCTCACAAAAAACCTTGGGTCTTCTGTTGGACTGCACGCTCATGAGTTGAGCTAACTCATAAAAGGGCCCCCGCTTGCATGGGGCCCATTGTCTCTGGTTAATGATAGAACTTTTGAGTAGTGACCACCTCCTCTCCAGGGAGGCCTTTTGCACACCCAAAGGAGATTTTGACACTGCATGCGACCGGACATAGCCAGATGGGCAGACTGGGGAAATACTGGGACCAGGGACAGATCTTTATTCTTGTGGAAAATTACCTGAGTTTGAACCAGTGTTGCGCCATATGCAGCTCTGCTGCCACAGGGAATCATGGGAAAGTGGAGCCCTGGTTTTTAGTGACCCCAAGAGTGTGGGGCCACCATTCTGGACAAAACCAAAGATGGACATGTTCAAATGATCAGGCAGAGAAATTTTGACAGATTCTTCATGGCAGTCTCCAAGCCAGGGAGAGCTGTTGCCAGGGCACTTATCCCCATGGCTTGCTTGTATAGAACAAGCTGGCTGGGTGGCATCTGCCATCCAGCCCCCATGGTATTACACTCTCATGAGAGAGCAGTCCATGGGAGAAGGGGATGTCATTGCACATTATTAGCGATTTAGCTCTACACACCTGTCCCCAGTGATGGTTCTTCTCACGGGTTGTGAAGGGTCCCATGGCCTTACACTCTCATGAATGAGTGGTCTGCTCAGGAACAGCATCCACCATCATCAGAGAGGAGGTGTCAGTGTTGATACTCCCCTGACAGTTTTGGTAATGCTGATCCCTTCTCATGAGCAAGCCTAGGGTCTGCATGGGGGTTGACCTTGTCCATTCTATCCAGCTCCCACACAATTACTCTCCCCTCCTCCTACCTTGATTTCTGCAAGGGGCTAAGATTGAAACAATGCATGTAACATAAGAAGGATAACAGCTACATATGTGAATATTACTGGAAAAGAAAAAGTCTTTAAAAAAACATTTGCACATATTATAAGAGAGCCATTCTCACAGTTTCAGAGCAGCCAGAGTAGGACAACCATGTGTGCTTCCAATTGGTGGTTGTGTGAATGAAAACATAAGGGTAGGAGGAGGGGAGAGTGATCATGTGGGACCCAGGAGCTGGGTAGAATGGCTTTTTGGTCTACCGTCAATCAATGTTCTCTCTAACAGGGATACTTAGATGTTTTTGAGTACACCTCCCAGAAGCCCCAGCTGCAATAGCGCTTGGGGATTATGGGCGTTGTAGTCAACAATGTTAGATGTTGTTTATTTTCACCCCAGTGGGTAAAACAGCAGAGCACTAAGGAATGGGCACACACTCCAGTTACAGAGTGGGTAGCAGAGGATGGTTTAATTATTGCAGCTATTTAGAAAAAACACATGGAGATCCTTGTAGAATTAAATACTAAGTATTTATTGGTTAAGTACACTTGGATAGGAAAGACCTAATCCTAATCTAAAGGACCACATAATGAATAGGTAAGGAGGGAGAGAGATGTTCCCATCTTTTCTCTAGGAGGGAAAGGAAGGATTATGACTCAGTAGCACAGGAAGTGCAGAAGAGTCAGATCAGGGGTCATCAAGAACAGTCAGGGAGACCCTTATTCACTATCTCTACTCCCAATGCCCCTAGTGGTCATTAGGATAGTTGGTACAAAAGGTTGATGCACTAGAAGTCCATCTCCAACAAATAACATCTGCATATCCCTGTTAGAGGGAACACTGCCCCTAATAAAAAGCTGGGGGCAGAATGGGGGGTTGGCCATGTCCCTTCGACCCAGCTCCCAGCTCCCACACAATTACTCTCCCTTCCTCCTACTCTGATTTTTGCAAACACATGGGTTCACGGGAATAGCCAGAATGCCTGCCTTGTGTGGAGAAGTCCTTCTCTGTGTCTGTCCTGAATCTATTACTAGAGCCTGTTCTCACAACCAGTGAGAAAGAGCAAGGGGGCTAGCAGGGAGGAAACCTTAAAAAGCTTATCTGCCTGCAGATAAATGAGGGCTCCTCCTTCAGCGGGTGGATCACCTGCCTAGAAGATTAACAGATATATTGCTGGTCTGCAACCAAAATAAAGTTTTACTTACTTACTAGATTACCAGATACTGCTGGTAACAGCTACTCGTCACCCAGCCCCCATTGTTCCCATGATGCACCGCACAAGTGCTGTGTATTATGGGGATCCCCTCCCCTCCCTCTCCTAAGGTGCTGGGAGCCCTGCAGTCTCCTAACCTCATTTTGGAGGGTGGCTGCAGAGGTGGGTTTGCCCCTGTGGCTCCACCAGGATTGGACACGATCCTGGCGGTACACACGCGCAGGCAAAACTGGGCTAGGCTTCCTTAGCTCGGTTTTGCCTATGCATGTGAGTAGCTCCCTAATCTTTCGCCTCCCCATTTTTGGGGATGAATTGGCATTATATTGTTTTGATGCTGTGAGAGTTCAATAGCCCAGGACTCTCCCTATAAGAAAGTATATGGAAATTCAGCACTAGCAATTAAACTCAATGGCTGGGTCGCATCATGTCCCGTCCCACACCACCGACATCACTTTTTGAAAGAAGAGCACTGCTGTGGGGGGAGAGGAAATATTGAAAGATTATCTCGTAGTAAGTCAAATTGTGATGATTACATGCTCAGAAATGCTGAGGCAGCTCTTATTAACCGCAAGCTCCAGTGGAAATCCATCACCTGTGGAAAACGCCAGAAAAATAGTCATCTGAAAACTGCCAACATACTGTGAAAGTTCAGAGAATTAACCTGAAATGGAGCAAGCACAAAGAGTCCCTGACGACTGCAGTTTTATTCCTTGGGCCACCTGTGCTGGAGGAAGCGATCTCTCTACTCAGCTTGATATATTGCAGGATTGCAATATTGCAGGATATATTGCTCATTCTTGCTTCCTGTCTGACCACTTTTCTGTTGGTACTGGGTTGCTCCTAAAAATTGCTTATCATTAGCATTAGCATGATGCCTATTGCACAGGTTGAGGGCAGAATATTGTACAATCTTATGTTGATTTATTGTGCAATCTTCAACATGTATCATTCAGCATTAGCATGCTGCCCATTGCACAGGGCACCAGGGTATTGGAGCATGCACAGAATTCGACCCGAATTTGAACTGAACCACCAGCCCATGAGCTGGTTTGTTAGAACCGGCCAGCAGTTTGGTTCTAGCACTTGAATTGGGTCAAACCCGTTCTGCGAGGAGGCCATTTGCATCACCATAAGTATTTCCAGAACAGACAGAGACAAAGCCCTTCTTTGAGAAAAACTTTCCAGACACTGCTTTGCCCCCAGTACATCACCATATCATTACTGATGAATAACTTAATTAAAGCAGTGTGTATGGAGAACAAGCTCAGATTCTTCCCAGCCATACTTCAAAACAAACATCCGAGGTGGTTTGGGTCTGCTACAGGAAGGTGAACTGACACAGCTTGCAAGTTGCAGAACAACTTAAATGGGGGTAAAAGGGGTTAAATGCTGTTAAATAGCAGGTTACTTAATTATTGGTAAGAAAAAGATCTTAGCCTGGTTTACTAGCAAAATGTCACAAGCTCATTCCCTTCCTGCTTGGAGGCATCCTAAAAGCCGGTGTCCCAGTATGTGGAAATGTTTCCACTGAAGAACAACATGCAGTACAGTAACCCGCCAGGGCCAGGCTAGGGACACTGAGAGGGCGGTGGAATGTATGTGGGGAGGGTGCCGGGTTTTGAGCAGAACGGGTGCTTAAGGGTGGGAGTATTCACTGCTGCTGAGTGTGGTGGGGCACAGGGGCGCCCTGCGGGTGGGGTGCACCGGGAATATGCCCTGTGCCCGGTGGGCCAGTCCAAGCCTGCAACCTGCACGGAGTCATTTTGGTACAAGATGGCAAAGGAAGGATTTGCTAGTGCATTGGGAAAGGAGGAGGTGTTAGATTTCCGAAGCCCACTTTCCTAGCAGGAGTGCTAAGAATGTGACAACATAAATACACTTGCTGCTAAAGAATGGGGAGGGCCATCACACGTAGTTATGAACCACCAAAATGCCTGGTGACAAGATTAGTGGCCGATGTCCTAATAAAGTGCTTGCATAGCAAAGACAATTGCAAAACTGCAAGTAGCTTGCTTCTGAGGGCCAAGATACCCAATTGCTTGGGGAAGGAAGGGGAGTGGGAGCAAGAAATGGGAAATTACAGACCATGAGATCGTGTAGAGAGGTCCTTCTATGCATCCCACCAACTGCTGAAGCATAACTGTCAGTGACATGTTGGGGAGGCTTCACAGTGGTGGCCCCAGCTCTCTGCAATCTTAGGTTTGCCCCTTCCCTCTTTAATTTTAAACAAAAATTGAAGATTTCTTTTTATTTCAGCAGGACTTCCCCTAACACTATATATTTCTTTGTGATCACCCTGTCTCATTCTGCACTTCTACAATGCTAAAGGCACTGCTTGACCCTGCTTTTTAATGAATTTTGTTGTACAATCAATTGTGTTAAAAACCAGGGGGTTGCAGAATTGGGCTCTTGCATAAAGCTTCCCTTCAAAACAGCTGTGATATCCTGCAAGGGTAGCACAGTACTAATTCTAAGCTCCAAACTTAGTAGAATCCACCAGCCACTACCTTACATTTGTGTAATGTCCTTCTGCAAGCACACCGTTAGGCAGGACTGCACCACTTTTAGAAAGCAAGTGACATCTTGGCTTTGTACCCAGGCGTTTATAAAGTGTCGTTTTCTTATTGCTGCTGCTCCTGTGCTGTGTTTCATGGTCTTAAGCTGTATATAGAAGAAGCCATTGTATGTATGTATGATCTCCGTAAGCCGCTTTTGGGGACTTTTGTTGAAAAGCAGTATATAAATATTTGCTCTATTTGTATATCTTTTAAAACTTTTGACATAGATCCCGCCCCCCCCCCACCACCACCTTAGATTCCAACTTAATATTTGTATTGTTTCAACTGTTTAATAGTTTGGTATTGTTTTAAAATTATTGTAAGCTACCTTGAGATTTTAATGAAATCTAACAATAAATAAATAAATAAATAGATAAGATGGATGGATAGCTAGATAGGTAGATAGAGTCTGCTAACCAACAACTGGGTTGGGAGTGTGTGAATCCATCCACCACCACCAGCTATGCCCAGCTGTTTAATGAGGTAGGACAAAATACTCTCTGACTCAGCTGCTGCTTGGTAGATGATAACTTCCTCCTCCCTTGCTGTTAACTCAGTCAGTCAGAAAATGAAAGCGCACGCCACTTGAGAAGGATACATCTCCTACCCTAATTAGAATTGTGAGAACAGCCCTAATGTTTCTTTCTTCAGGTTTTCTGGTCATTTCCCCCACTTCAAATTGTACCCTAGCAACCAAAAGGATACAAAGCCCACTGTACATATCCATTAAAAAGAAGAGCAGCATTCCGAGATGGATTATCCCACTTCAGAGATCAGGGGAGATGCTAGATAGTTGAATGCTCTCCTGTAGAGAGCGCAAACAAAAACTTCTTGCAAGTTAAAAATAAAAACCCTGCTACTTCAAGGAAAGGGGGCTCTGCTAGTTTTGTACAGGGTGGTTGTTTTTTTAAAAAAAAATGTGGAGTGGCATTCAAAATTTTGACGTCTTTCATTTTCAGTTCGAAGGGATATATGCTAGTCTCTCACTCCGGTTGTGTTGCGTTTGTAACTCAGGATATGGGCCAATGGAATCTTCTTTTCAATGGAATGGGGTTCGGCTCCATCTTTCGTGTGTGATAGTAAGCTCAGGTCTACATGTCTGTTTTTTCTGTTGGGTTTAGAGGAGAATGAATTGGAATCATTTTGGGGAAAGAAGTGTGTTCACTCAGACATTTGCATGCTAAGATTGAAGAGTTGGGGATCAGCAGCAAGTCTGATTCCCATGGCCGAATCCATGTGGGCTGTTACACTCCAGCCAGCTAAGCTCCATGGCCCCCAACCACCCCAACTGTTCTGATCTCTGCTTCCAGAAACCAAGAACCCGTCCCATGTCAAACTACAAGCACTTTACCCACACCTGTAGAGCCTGGATTTGATCTCCTGGTGGTTCTGTAAATCTGAAGTTGGTACCATAATTGGATCTGATTTGATACACTCCCTGTTGGCAACATTTTCATCCTATCGGTTTCAATGCAAGATTGTTTTTATAGGCGCTATTTTTTGATTCATGATTTATCTTTATGTTCTTAGATAGAGGTCCTTCTACCTTGGGGCAAGAGGCTAGACTCAAGTTTTCTATTCCCTTCCACAAATTTTTGGATTTTAACACAAGAACAGCCCAGATGGATCGGGCCCAAGGACTATCTAGTCCAGCATCCTGTTTCACACAGTGGCCCACCAAATGCCTCTAGGAATGCAATAACAACAATTTGTATACCTCTTTTCAACAAATGTTTCCAAAGTGGTTTACATAGAGAAATAATAAATAAATAAATAACATAACATAAAAGGAAATGAAAAGTATGGATCCCTGTCCCCAAAGAGCTCACACTCTAAAAAGAAACATAAGATCACCAGCAACAGTCACTGGAGGTACTGTGCTGGGGGTGGATAGGGCCAGTTACTCTCCCCCTGCTAAATAAAGAGAAACTCCACATTGAAAAGGTGCCTCTTTGTCAAGTTAGCAGGGGTATTCAGAAGCATTGTGCAACTGGTATGCAGAGGCATTGTGTCTCTGAGGCTGGTGGTGGTCATAGGAACATAGGAAGCTGCCATATACTGAGTCAGACCACTGGTCCATCTCGTTCAGTATTGTCTACACAGACTGGCAGCGGCTTCTCCAAGGTTGCAGGCAGAAATCTCTCTCAGCGCTATCTTGGAGATGCCAGGGAAGGAACTTGGAGCCTAGATGCTCTTCTCAGAGCGGCTCCACCCCCTAAGGGGAATATCTTCCAGTGCTCACACTTCTAGTCTCCCTTTTGTATGCAACCAGGGTGGATCCTGCTTAGCTTAAGGGGACAAGTCATGCTTGCTACCACATGACCAGCTCTCTTCCCATAAGAGAAGATAGTCCAAAGGTCCATAGACTTCATACTAGTAGCTAGGCGTGTGTCCGAACCGGTCCGGCGGCCATTCTATAGAATGGCCGAACTGCCGGACCGGTTCTGCCCTGGTTGGTCCGGTCCGGGTGGGGGGGTATTGCTTTAAGGGCGGGGAGGGCTTGTTTACCCCTCCCGCGCCTCTTTGCCCCCGCCAGTGGCCATAATTTACTGTAAAATTGGGGCGCTGGAAACCAGCCGCCCCAGCCGCCGCCGCTTCCGCCCCCCCCCCCCCGCGAGCAAATTAGAGGGGGAAAAGGCTACTGCCTACAAGGAAGGGCTACTGCCGCCCTGCCGCCGCCACCCGCCACCCCCCCACGAGTGCTCACCAAGTTAGAAGACTTTAGAGAGGAGCTCGCGAACAGAGCTCCTCTCTTATCGAAGCCTCCGGCCCAACTGGGGCCTTGGGCGCGTGCGCACGCGCGCTAGAGCTCTTCTTCCACTAGAGCTTTTGCCGGAGGCCCGGTCTACCCGGCTTCCTCCCGGCGGGTAGACCGGGCCTCCGGCAAAAGCTCTAGTGGAAGAAGAGCTCTAGCGCGCGTGCGCACGCGCCCAAGGCCCCAGTTGGGCCGGAGGCTTCGATAAGAGAGGAGCTCTGTTCGCGAGCTCCTCTCTAAAGTCTTCTAACTTGGTGAGCACTCGTGGGGGGGTGGCGGGTGGCGGCGGCAGGGCGGCAGTAGCCCTTCCTTGTAGGCAGTAGCCTTTTTCCCCTCTAATTTGCTCGCGGGGGGGGCGGCGGAAGCGGCGGCGGCTGGGGCGGCTGGTTTCCAGCGCCCCAATTTTACAGTAAATTACGGCCACTGGCGGGGCAAAGAGGCGCGGGAGGGGTAAACAAGCCCTCCCCGCCCTAAAAGATAGGCTCCCCTTTGGTGCTGGTCCGGACTGCTCCGGACCATGCACATCACTACTAGTAGCCACTGATAGATCTGTCCTCTGTGAATTTATGCCCCTTTTAAAGCCAACCAGGCTGGTGGCTGTCACCATGTGGCATTTTGTAATAGGTATGCCCTTTGCACATGCACACATGTACTGCATGTGTCCCTTAATGCTGCAATTCAGCTCCCTCTGTCAGACAGTATATCAGAGGCAACGAGGCAGAGCTGTATTTGGTATCAAATTAAAGTCGCATTTTTCCCCTTTATTATCCTTGCTCCACTGCTACAGAACAACTGGGAGCAATTAAGAGCAATAATGCCCCATTAGGTCTGTCTTTGGAATGTTATCATCTTTTCATAGTCTTACAAGGGTTAAGGCAAGTCATTGTTTTGACCTCCTCCCACCCCTCCTCCAGCAGCAGTCGCTAAAGAGGAGATTCTGGGATGGGAGGGAATCGCCCTTGTCTTCCATTTCTCTGCAGTTCAGCTGGAAGGATTTTGACAACAAATTGCAGAACTGGAACATGCAAGATTTGCCATTGCTTTCTGTTCCTTCATTTCAATTGCATCGATGCTGAAATGTAGGGTGATAATGCGGCAGGGAAGGAACTGGAAAGCTGCAACTTTCCAGCGTGAGCCAGCGTGGTGTAGTGGTTAGAGTGCTGGACTAGGACCGGGGAGACCCGAGTTCAAATCCCCATTCAGCCATGATACTAGCTGGGTGACTCTGGGCCAGTCACTTCTCTCTCAGCCTAGCCTACTTCACAGGGTTGTTGTGAAAGAGAAATTTAAGTATGTAGTACTTAGTACTCTGGGCTCCTTGGAGGGAGAGCGGGATATAAATGTAATAATAATAATAATAACAACAACAACAACAACAACTAGCGATACCTGCAGGATGCTCTGTACAAGAACTGGGGCAAGGATAGGAACTGAATGCATGAGTTTCACTTCAGAAACAAGTCCACATTGTTGGTAATGGCAGAAATATGATATCATACAAAGGGTATGCACGTGCATGGTGATTTTTTATGAAATCTACATCCCTAGAGATGGAAAAGCGGTGATAGTATTACAAGATATTCAGCTTTCAGTGTACTATCATGCTTTTCTCATCCTATGGCCTGAAATGGGCAAAGTTGCAAAATGGGCAAATTTAGTTCTTGTTGCTTGATGATGAAGACAGCGTTCTTGGAGAAATACAGTCTACATTTGACCATTGCCTGCTAACTGAGGGCATAACTAATATGACCCTACATTTTGCCCAAAGCAAAGAGATACCTTTTAAAGTTTTGATTCTCTTATATTTAGTGGGGGGAGAGCAACTGGCCCTATCCAACCCCAGCACAGCATCCCTCCAGTGTAGCTGGTATCTGCCTTATGTTTCTTTTGAGATTGTGAGCCCAGGGGACTATCTTATTTATGTATTATTTATTTTTCTATGTAAATTTTAAAAACAAAAAAAACTAGTATTATATTTGATGTCAGAGGAATAGAAAAGACAATGGGCAGGAATATCTTCCAAAGATTACATTTCTTCATGGAGGAGAGAATACAACGTTTGGTTCATTGTTACCCTGACCCTGCTCTGTGAGGAAAAATGACTTCCATTTCACTCTAATCATTTGTGGAAAGGGATAAAGAAGGGGTGATGACACAGAAAGTGCAACAATGCTATCACCTACCTTCCATCTCTAGTGGGGTGGACATTGCCCAAACTCATTATGAACATTTGTCCCCTGAGATGGTCCCATTGGCCAACATTTGTGGACCAGGCACATGTAGTTGTGGATGAAACCCTGGTTCCATTTCCAGCAAACAGCAAGAGCAAAGAAGGCTTCAGGCCTCTAGAATTCCCCAGGGCATTAGAATATAGGAGGCTGCCTTGGTATAAGGCAAATTAAACCCTTGGTACCTGTCAGGAACCCACCCTGAAGACCCTCTTAAGTCCAGGAGGGTGGTTTGTTTTGTATTGTTTTATAGCAATTTAGTCTCCATAGGTTCTGGGAATTTATTCAGTTTTTACTTTCTTTCTCTGCCATCATATGATTACTTATTACCCTGCTCTCAGTACTCAACACCTTGGTTACATAGCCTTGAGAAAGCAGGATAGGCATATATGTTCTGTGTACAAATGAAACAAAACTTGAGTAGAACAAAAACAAGAATAGGTTTATTGTTTACAACTGATTGGAATAAAGATCTCTGCAAGGCAGGGCACATAAACCTCTCTACAAAGCTGCTAAGTATATCAGCTCTTTAACTCTCAGAGTGGTTTTTCCTTCTTGATGACATGTAACATTTAGGTAGCTAAAACTTGGTTGGCAGATTTAGACTCAACTCAGACTTTTCTGTTTGTCACCTGGAGGTTTCACTTCTGGGCACCTTTCACATTCAAGGTTTCTTTCCCAGACTTAACACTCCCCACTTTTAAAGTACTGCCCCAGTGTACTTCTGGTTCCACAGTCTCCACACTTTCACCAATCAAGTGTCACACAAACCCCTGAACACTCTCTCTGCTATGCTCTGTCCAACCTCTCACTCCTAACAATCAGCTCCACCTACCTCCAACTATCCTTATTTAAATCCCTCCCCTGACCATTCCATGCCTGGTCACTATGGCAACACACATTCTCACAAACTCACTCTCCAGCTTCTATATGTTCGTTCCATCCCAGTCCCTCTTGCTCAGTATTGTCTACACTGACTGGCAGCGGTTTTTCAAGGATTCAGGCAAGAGTTTCCCCCAGCCCTACCTGGAGATCTGGCCACAGATTGGACTTTTTGAATGCCTAGCAGACCTCTACTACTGAGCTGTGGCCCATCCTTCAAGATCACAGCTCTTTGGTGATATTGCCCAATTCTTAGTGAGCAGTTTCTATCTGAAACATTGGATGAAAACTATGGAAACCATTCCCATATTTGCATAATTTGCTTGACAGCTCAGGGAGGAATTATCCCCTGTGGAATATGCAGATCTTGATATGAAAATTAAAAAAGGAAAACAAAAGCTCTGCTCAGCCCTAATTATCAATTACTTGAATAGGTAGCATGTGGCCAATATTATTAACTAGATGCAGTATGAAGAGGCATAAGTGCCCTTTTTTAAACCATAAGGTAATGTGTGCCGTCAAGTCGATTTTGACTCCTGGTGCCCACAGAGCCCTGTGGTTGTCTTTGATAGAATACAGGAGGAGTTTACCATTGCCTCCTCCTGCACAGTCTGAGATTATGCCTTTCAGCATCTTCCTATATTGCTGCTGTCCAATATAAGTATCAGCAGGGATTGAAACTGACAATCTCCTGTTGTTAGTCAAGCATTTCCCCACTGCGCCATTAGGTGGCTACCCTTTATAAACCATACTGAGGTGGGTGGGTCTCATGATCAGTGAGACCCACCTCCAGAGGGTTTGTGGGGAGAGTGGGCTAAGCCTGCTCTGCCCGCAGACTATCATTAGCCCTCCCTGCAGAACATGCTGGAGAGACTCCTGAGCCAGGAGGCTGCTTTTTAGCCTCCCGGTCGGGGGTCTCCTCGTGAGTTGCCGTGACAGCACATGATCGTATAGTCCAGGGCAAAGGGGAGGGCTTCCTAAGCTGGTAACCCACTGTGAGGCAACCAGGCTCGCCTGCCTGGTGTTCCTCAAGGTCTGTTAAAATCGGGCTAGGCTCCCCTAGCCCGATTTTAGTCGATCGTGAGAATAGCCTCACTGTGTCAATAATTTCTTTGGTACATAGCAGAGAGATTCAGGAAGAGCAGATTGTGTCGGCCAGTGCTTTGACAGAAGGTTTTCCAAAGCACCTCTACAAATGTATCGCAGCTTTAGAGCAAAATGGGATCTAAAAACAAGCACCAGCAAATCTGTATGAGCAGATTTTTCTGTCATAAATTTGAGTTTTGCAAAACTATTAGCTTAATCTCAATTAGGCAGTGAGGAGCAGATCCAGTTCAGCTGTAAATAAGACATGTTAAGCAGTCATGATATCTCCTTAGCAAAAAAATATTATTGGTAGTGAGGGTGACTCAAATGCCAAGGGAGGAGGAAACAATCATATTCATGTCTTTGCATTTATTCAACATGTCACAATAGAACTTTTGCAGATAACCCTCCCTCTGGGAGATATGCAGTTTCCCATACAGTCAAGACAAATTTATTTATGGTCAAAGACCAGAATTCAAAACATATGTACAAGTAAGAATCAACAGTGCTTCCAGTAGTTTGGTATAATGTCTCAGCATAACAAATAAACCGCAAGTTACACGAGCTGGTATACTATCTGATGCCTAACTTTCCTAGCCACCACACAGAACTTTGCGACATTAGCAAGATGTACTTGCTAATAGAAGTTTGAGCTATGGTAGATCTTTGATAACGTCTTCCGAGACAGCACCCCACTCTACTCTGACGTACAAGATGGTTCACTGGAACAAAATCAACTGTGACCCCATCTCCAACGTGCAACACGAATTTGAACCTGTATTGACTCTGACCAATGATGGTCTAATTACTACTGAAACGCTGGCTGGGGTTCAGCTCAGGACCTCTTCATTTTTTAACTGAAGCCAACTGACTTGAATTGGCCAATGAAGACCTGAGGTTTTTTAAATCTTGGAATGTTGCTGAGCTTAAATCAAAATTCGCAGAGGGAAACTTTTGTTGCTCATGTTAATAGTTTCCATATATTAGTGTTTCAGGAAACTTGGGTGGCCCAGGAATTGTCCCTGGAGAATTATGTTTTCTTCCCCTTGATAGCAACTAAGGGGAATGTACACTTGTACTTCCTGTCCTTTCCCCCCGACATGCACATAGACAGGACTGGCCCTAAGGAGTTTGGCACTCTATCATCTATCAAATTTGCATGCCGCCCTTCACTTCCATCTCTGGGCAGCTCACAGCAAGAACACAGAAATAAAAACCTTGCAACAGTTTTAAAACTACAATTAAATTAAAAAGCTTGGGTGAAAAGGTAGGTCTTTAATTATTTTTTTAAAAGTTGTCAAAGATGGAGAGGCTCTCATCTTAAATTAATCAATTAATCGATCAAATAAATAAATAAATAAATAAATAAATTGAATTAAATTAAATTAAATTAAATAGGCAATAGGGCTCATAGCTAAGAAGCCGTTCTCTTAAATACCCACAGCCTAAGCTGGCTTTATAAGTTGTAACCAGCACCTTGTATTTTGCCCGGAAACCTATTGGTAAACAATGTAGCTCTTTCAATATAGGAGTAATATGATATCTTGGAAATGACCAGGAGACCAACCTGGCTGCCGCATTCTGTACCAATTGCAGTTTCCTGATCACATACAAAGGCAGCCCCACATAGAGTGCATTGCAGCAATCAAGTCAGGGGGTGTGCAGCAGATGTACTACTGTTCTGAGGTCATTCATCTCAAGAAACAGACACAACTGGCATATCAGCCGAAGCTGATAGAAAGCACCTCTGGCCACTGCCTCAACCTGGGATACCAGGGATAATTGTGGATCCAGTAGCACTCCCAGTCTACGCACCTGTTCCTTCTTGGGAAATGTGACCCCCATCCAGAACGGGTAGATCAAAATCATCTCCCAAGTTCTGACCCCACACAATAAATACCTCCATCTTATCTGGTTTCTGTCTCTGTTTTTTATCCCTCATCAAGCCCGTTACTGCCTTCTGGCAGGCATTTAGGGAGGTTGTTCCTTCTGATTATGTTGACATGCAGCAATAAATTTGGGTGTCATCAGCATACTGAGAACACCCTGCACTGAAGGGTACACTGAAGGCAAAGATGACTTTGCCCCCCTCCATAGATAAGTGTGGAGCTGTGGCTTAAACTTCAGCTGTGCAGGCTGCTTGTTGACCAGCAGTGAATGACCAGCCAGTGAATGACTAGCCCAGACTGATGTGGGAACACAGTGGGAGAGGGAATAAAACTGAGGAGTTCAAAGCCCACCCGAAGCCCACCCTCCCTCTCCTCAGTAGTGCAGGGCCTACCACCCTCAAGGCCACCTAAACTCTCTGTATCTCTGAGAGGCAGCTTTTAACAGCCACTCCCCCTCCCGCCCCATAAACAGACCCCTGACTCGGCTCAAATTTGAGCCAGTTCAGGGGTTCTAAAGAGTAAATTCTCTTCTAAAATTCACTGCCAGGTCCGGCAGCCTGAGGGGAGCTGCCGCAGCTGCAGGAGGGAACTCTGCCATTTTCCCCTCCCCCCAGTCTTCCAAGGGCCCTTTCAGCCAATCCTTTTCGGGGCAATCTGGCCCATTCTCTGGAGTCGGTGGCCATTTTGGAGGCCACCACACATGCACCCTGGCCATTTGCCTCACCTGGGTCATGTCCTGGTCATGCAAATGAACAAAGCACATGCACGGTGGACTCCAAAATGGCCACCGCCCCGAAGAAAGATCCGGAATGCCCCCAAAATGGGCTGAAACAGCCCTTGGAACATCGGGGAGAGGATGATAGGGAAGGGGAAATGGCAGAGACACTCACCCCTGTGCCAACAGGCTCTGTGGGTACAGCATTCTCTCAGTGCAAAGTATGGATGACGGCCAGATTAATTATTTGGATCCACTCACATGTGAAATTGCAGGCAGTGGCTGCATCTTATGTGTGTGGTCTTATTTATACAGAAGCATAATCAATGCAGAACTAGCAAATATCTTGCACACAGTTGATAAGGTCCTGGGTATCATCTGCTCCAATCCCAGTTGAATCTACCAATCTGACTTGATCAGCTGAGAGGACTCTTCTTCACATGCCCACACTGGCTAAAGCCTGTTTGTCAAGCACACAGACAGGACCCACTCAGTTGCTGCCCCCAGGCTGTGGAACTTGCTCTCAGCTGAGACACATATGGGTCCCTCTCTCCCAGCCTTTCGGAGGAAAGTGAAGACTGCCCTTTTTATCCAGGCTTTTGGCCAATGAGCTGTCCTTTGGTCTTTTTAAACTTTTAGCTGTGTTCTGTTTTTATATTTTTATTGAATTATTTTTATCTTGTTGTTAACCACCCTGGGGTCTTAAGACAATGGATGGCACTTAATTACTCTTCCAGGATTTCTCCCACCCCGTGCTATGCAGATGAGAAGTAAGAGCTACCTGTGGAATTAATCCACTGCATTAAGAAACCAGCAGTCCTGAAATTGACCACATGTCAGGCTCCTTTTGTCTTTCTAAATGCATATCGTCAGATTCTAATGTGGTCTCCTGAGACCAATTCAATCTAATGCACAAATGCTGCAAGGTATTGCAATACAACCCCTTGTATTGCTGCATGCGGTGTAACAGGTAGGCCAAATACATAGGAGTACTTTGGAGATGTGATCAGCATAAGCAGATTAGTCTCATCCCCTGGTACAACTCATTAGGAACTAGATACATGTCTATACTACATTACAAATATTTATGTACTGCTTGTCAACAAAAGTTCTCAAAGCGGGTTTACATAGAATAACAAACAAAGATTATTTTCTGTACTCAAAGGGCTCACAATCTAAAAATATAAATAGGTTTTTGGGGTCCCAGGAAACGATGGCCTATACCTTAAACTGGAATGGGATACCAAACACTGGACCATCTAGTAACATCAACAAAGCATTGAATAAATGGGTATTCATGAACTCTCTTTTTATGTTCTCATTGATGGCTTCAAAGGTTTAGAAAAATGTCTGGAACATTTTGTGTATTGAAATCTATTTTTTTCTGGGGGAGTTTACTACTGAATGCAGTTCCTGGGATGACAGCAAGGGGCACTGTTGCTTTCATACATGTCTGTGGGCTTCTTGAGAATATTAGTTTGGCCACACTGGAAGAAAATACAGTGCTGAGTTTGATAGATCTTTGGTTCACTAGCAAAACTCTGGTGTTCTCACCTCTTGCCTATGGGCTGGATTAGATGGGCCTTGGGCCTGATCCAGCAGGGCTGTTCTTATTGCAATTGTGGCCAACCGCATCAGTGTGTCTGAGGCAGGGCATCCAATGCTGTCTCTCTGCCCCAGCAAGCCTCTTTTTCTTCATTTGAGGCAGTGGAGGCATCTTGTCATCCTGCTGGGTGATAATCAAAAGCAACTGCTCCACCTCACCTCGTGAAAATACTGCTCTTGTTCCAACAGCAATACTGGAAACATTGGACACTGAGCCTTTGGCCTGAAATGACCCTATACCCCAGGGGGAGGCAACCCTGGCTGTCCATCTCTTGTTGAACAACTCCCATCATCCCCAGCCACAACAAATAAAGTTGTAGTTCAACAACCCCTGGAGAGCCAAGGTTGCTTACTCCTGTTCTAGTCTGACCTATGTTTCATTGTACCAGGGGAAGAAAGTCAACAAGACTGGGTATAAGAATTATTGCCTCAGTTCAACATCATACATTTTGCTATGCTGCACTATTGCAGCTATTCCTAGCGACAGCACATCACCATGCAAGTCTACAAGTCAGAGAAGGTTGCCCTAGCAGGGAGTGGTGCAGGATGTGAGAAGAAGCAACAACAATCCTGTGCATCTAACTTGGAGCTTAAATCCAGGAAGAAATCTGGTGGAGAAAAATGTAGAGGAGAATTTGAATCAACCCCTCATTTAGCAGAGCAACCCAGTTTGATGAGGTCTCAGAGGAGATCTGGAGACACTTGCTTAAAGTCTAAATTTAAGATTTCATCTGTGGAGGCCGGAACCGCCTTGCTGCCTCGTGAGCGGGTTGCTGCAGAGGGACAAAGGGTTCGGTTCAATGTCGGTTCGAATTTAAACTGAACTGCAAGTTTTTGTTTCTTTGAATATGTTACACACTTAGATAGAGAGCCTGCAACCTGTACTAGATACCTCATGATGGAGGGCTGAAGAAAGAACAGAGAGAATAAAGAAGAGCATATCAGTCTAGAACAAGCGGGTAGTCTTATACTCTCTGCCTCTATTCTGAATGCCACTATTCCAAATGTTGCCAATAGGAATTATTGCTATTGAGAGTCAATGCTCATGGAGTCACATTTTCAACAACAAAAAATGTCATAGGCATTCCTATTTCAGCATTAGGTACAATGTCTATTTTCAAGGGGTCTTGTGGTAGCAAGCATTACTTGTCCCCTTAGCTAAGCAGGGTCCATCCTGGTTGCATATGAATGGGAGGCTAGAAGTGTGAGCACTGTATAAGATATTCCCCTTAGGGGATGGAGGCGCTCTGGAAAGAGCAGAAGGTTCCTAGTTCCCTCCCTGGCAGCATCTCCTAGATGGGGCTGCGAGAGATTCCTACCTGAGAAGCTGCTGCCAGTCTGTGAAGACAATACTGAGCTAGATAGACCAATGGTCTGACTCAGTATATGGCAGCTTCCTATGTTCCTAAGGTGTCTTGAAAATAGACACCTATGAGCCTTCCCACACCAGTTCCCCCCACCCAAAGAACAGATTCTATTGCTTGTTTTCATGCTCTCGTGCTTAAGTATTCTTGCTCACCTATGTAAAAAAAGCAGAAAAGTAAATTTCACCAGTGTGCTTGAGTGGAGAATTGGACAGCATTTTAATCATCTCCTTCACACAAATGCGAGCGAATAAACAATAAGCCAGCCAGTGGGAAATCAACCCCTTTCTTTGCAGCAGGAAGTCTACAGGACAAAGTATGTATGATTACTAAAGGCAGCAGGATAAGCAGTGCCAAGGAACCATTAAGAGACAATAAGTCATATGCAGCACATTGTTAAGCATCAGCCCAAGGGCCATATGCCATCTGCTCATGAAGGGATATGCCACAGCCTAAGCAATTCTGTTAGAGTCCAGCCAACAACTCTGCAACTCAGCGACTAAAAAACAGAATTTGCTGGTGAAACAGCAGAATTTCATGAAGGAATGTGCCAGAGTGGAACTAAAATATTTCTTCTTCCTTTTTTTTTTTTCTTAATCCGAGATTGCTCATGCTCAGAACTACATAGTGGTGACATTTCATGGCCTTTCATTGGGGTAGAAATGAACAAACACTCTCACAACACTAGACCCAGGAGTCATCCCATGAAACTGATTGCCTAGAAATTTAGTACTGACAAAAGGAAGTACTTTTTCACATAAAGGTAAAGTGTGCCGTCAAGTCGATTTTGACTCCTTGCACCCACAGAGTCATGTGGTTTTCTTTGGGTAGAATACAGGAGGGGTTTACCACAGGAGCGCACCACCACAGCCCCCTAGCCCGGCCCCCTGCTTCTGTTGTCAGATGCAGGGCTTGGCTAGCCATGCTGACATCAGATGCGGGGGACGTGGTCTCCCTCCCAAACATTTGGAAGGGAGATTGGCCCACGCTGCATTGGAGCCACTCTCCCTGCCTTAAAGGCAGGGAGAGCCACTTTGGCCGTGCTGCCAATGCAGTGTGGGTTGATCTCTCTCCTAAACGGGGCTCTGCAGCCCCATTTGGGAAGGAGATCGATTGCCCCCACTGCACTGGCAGTGACTCGAGACCTGGAGCAGCACAACGCAGGCCAATTTCGGCTCCAAACGGGGCTCACGGCCTCTGATTGGTGGCGGCCTGGGTTCTTTGAACCCATCTGCCCAATGGCGTCTCCGCCCCTGGTTTACCATTGCCACCTCCCGCGCAGTCTGAGATGATGCCTTTCAGCATCTTCCTATATTGCTGCTGCCCGATATAGGTGTTGCCCATAGTCCCATAGGAAACCATACCAGCAGGGATTCGAGCCAGCAACCTCCAGCTTCCTAGTCAAGCACTTCCCCACAGTGCCAGTTAAGGTCACTACCCACTTTTCCAAAAGGACCTTAAAAAAAAATCATGGAGGACAAGTCTATCACGGGTCTTGATAACGATAGGCTACTTCCAGGCTTAGAGGCAGGATGTCCTCTGAATCCCAGCTGCAGGGGAGCAAAAGCAGGAGAGAGGGCACAGCTTCATCTCTTGCCTGTGGGCTTCCCAGAGGAATATTGTGGGCTACAGTGGGAAATAGGATGCTGGACTACTTGGATCTGATCCAGCAGGGCTGGAGCCTGTCTGCGAACGTGATTGTATCAGCTGGTTTGATTCATTTATCTAAATAAGTATATGCTGTGTCCAGCTGGCCTGTCCACACCCCATACCTACTGCAGGAACGGCAGTGGCAGGGATGGTGCTGGGAAGGTGAGCAGGAGTCCGGGCAGATTTGGCACCTGCCCAGTATCGATTGGCGCTGATGATGGCGCTGGGAGGCATGGCTGACAGAGGTGGTTGCTGGGCAGGAGATGGGGTGGGGGTCATAGAGAGGTGATCAGGGTAAAGGAAGGGAATAGATGGGATAATTTTCATGAGGGAGGATCCAGGAAGGGTGGGGCTTGGGTGTTCAGATTCTGAAGCTGCCTTAAAATATGGCTCAGCCAATGATGAGGGGGCAGAACAAGAGAGAGGGCCGTAATCTCCCAGTGAGGAGCCAGCCCCAAGACTTGGCTGCCTAGCAGGAAAACCTGGGTGCTAATAGCCCCCTCCCCTATCTCTGAGGCCCTGCCCAGGCATTTCTAACTTATCCCCCTTGAAGGAGTCAAGGACACGCCCAGACCAACATGCTGCTTTTCAACCTTGGCACCTCCAAGTCAACTCATAATCACACAATTCATAAAAAGCCAGGGACCCTCCTAAAAAATAGTGGCTGATATCCTAAAGGTTCACATGCACAATGAACAATGTTGTAGTGGCTCAACAACATAGTGTAACTGCACTAAATCACAGGGATTTGGGGACTGATGTTTTTGTGCTATTGCACTTTTGCAGACACCCTTGCAAGACATATGAGGTGTGCCACAGGACTGGTTGTGCTCCTTGTTGGACATACTATGCAAATGGGGCTCCTGACAGCAGACATTGCAGTAGTTGTGATCGCCACTAGCTTAGATTACTTTCAGAAAGCATCTGACGAGTTCATGGAGGAGAGGTCTATCAATGGCTCTTTGTGACTGTACCTATATTGAATTTCCATATTCAGAGGTAGTGGGCTTGTTCATGGAAGTTGGAGGAGCTGGCAGTAGGAGGAACTGGAGGGAAGGCAGGATCCTACCTTGCTGCTCCCAGATGACCAGAGCCTGTTCATCACTTTGCCGCTCAAAGTGATTTCCACTGAGATCTCCATAGCCAATTTCCACAAGTCTCACAAGTGATTTTCACAAGTGATCTCCATAGCCAAGATCAGGAGAGGGGGAAACGAAGCAGGGTGCTCCAATATCCCAATGGAGTGTGCAGGCTGTACAGTAATAGGGCTCCTCTCCCTGGCCTTGCAAGCCTCTGACGGCCAGCTGCCCAAGAGCAGTTCAAAACATGGCGGCCAGCTGCCCAAGAGCAGTTCAAAAGCAACAGTGGCATCGGCAACCCAAGGCAGAGGTACGATTGGCTCCGTTTCCCTCCTACTGCACTTTCAGTCTGAGTAATGCATCTGGGCTACCAGGCTTGGAGCTGCTGGTTCAGGAGGACTCCTGAAGCCCCAGGACCAGAGATTCCTGGGTTAACCCTCTCCTACCCAGGAATCTCTGGGAACAGAGAACAACCTTAGTATATCTCTGAACACTAGATTCTGGGGGGAAACAAAATGAGAGGGCCTTTTGGCCATTACTATAGGCACTTCAAAGCCTCTGACTGGCGGCCATCAGAAAGAGAACCCTGGCAACAATGGCTTTGCGGTCTGATCCAGAAGAGGTGTTATATTCTTTACAGATTGTAGGCTAGTTCACACGATTATTAATTGAGTAGAACCAGCCTCCTACCCAGGGGCTCTGCGCAGTTCTAAGTTGTGACTGTGTGCATGTAAAAAGCAAGGTTAGGAGTCCTCCTACCCACCTTAGCAGACGATCATTCCCCCCCACCCACCTCCTTAGACCACCAAAAATCAGGAGTTTTCACAGCTTAGGAACACAGGAAGCTGCCATATACAGAGTTAGACCATTGGTCCATCTCGTTCAGTATTGTCTACCCAGACTGGCAGAGGCTTCTCCAAAGTTGCAGGCAGGAGTCTCTCTCAGCCCTATCCAGGAGATGTCAAAGACGTCAAGGCGGGAACATGGAACCTTCTGCATGCAAACATGCAGATTCTCTGCCACTGAGCTATGACCCTCATCTCTTAGGGGGAATATCTTACAGTGCTCACATGTAGTCTCCCATCCAAATGCAAACCAGGGTGAAGCCTGCTTAACAAAGAGGGGGCAATCCATGCAATCCACAAGACCAGCATCCTACCCTGAACCTGGGTAGGATGCTTGGCTTACCCAATTAATGATCATATGGACAAGCCTATTGTGTATTCATGTAGCCTCTTCAACAGGCCAATTCACCTGTCCTTTTCAAGGGGCAGGACATTTGGGGGGGGGTGTTGGGGGGGCACCTATTTGCAAGTCAAGAAATTTCATATCATTGTAAAATTGAGCTCTGCTAATATAGTCCAAAGAAAGCAATGATTAAAAGGATGATCTAGGGACGGATAGACCTTTTCAAAAGTCTGGAGGAAATCTATTATTCCATATATCTTCATTCATAATTAATGACCTAACTGTTCCCTCCATCAAAGTGCCAAAAATCCCAAAAATGTAATGCAAAGATCACAACCATTAAGGTGTCCTGCAGTATAGGAGGATAATTCTGAATTTCTGTCAGACTCACTTTAATTTAAAGCCTCATCTGTTTCGCCCTGTTAAAGGAAATTGATGGCACCGTACTCCTGAGAAGACCCTGAAGAAATCAGCAGGTGGTATTGATGCAATGACAGAAAAAGATGCAGTGACAGAAGGGTGGGAGTATGTCTCAATACTAAATTTCCTCCTTCCTTTGAAAGATCATGTATTTTCACACTAATACAACTGAGCTGTCATTGTTATGATAATTGGAGAACCAGACCACACTTTTTTAAACAGATGGAGACCAAATATTTTTGTTATTTCAGAATTAAAGAAAGCTTTGCACCCACACCCTAGGTATGGCTTTTCTTAACATGGAGGGTCGGCTTATCTTTTTTTTAATACTGGTTTGTAATTTTTGTTTTAGGGCAGGACTGGAAGAAGGGTTGAGGGGAAACTTTGGATGATTATGTAACAAGTTGTATATAACCACTGTATTTGGAGGCTCGAGAGATGACTATGTAATCGTTTTTGTCTTTTCTTTCCTTTATGTTTAAATAAAAATCTAATTAAACAAGAACGACATTAAAGAATGTCACTCTTCTTTTCCATTATATTATTATTATTTCTTGTTTACACAGTCAGACAGGTGTTATTGACCGGTTTGTTTTATCCAGACATCGAGTCCTTCCCAAGGACCTGGGATGACTGAATGTTATTGTCAATTGTTATAGATATCGTCGCAGAATATAGGCTGTTCCCAGTAAAGCTGCTTTTTGTAATTGGCTGATGGTGATTTCTGTGGCCCCTATTAATTAATTAATTGTTGTTGTTGTTGTTGTTGTTGTTGTTATTTATTATCATCTATTACTCCAGGAGCAAGCTGGCCCCAATTCATTTCTGTCAGGGGTCTCAACCTGCAGCCTTCTAGTTGATAGACTACAACTCCCATCATCCCTAGTCTCAGTGACCAGTAGCTAAGGATGATGGGAACTGTAGGCCAACAACTGCACAAGGGCCACAGTTTAAGACCCCTGAGATATTTATGTAATTATTTTATTAAAAGATTTACTATATCGCCTTTAGAGACTCTGGGTGGTGTACAAACAAGAACAGCATCTGTTATTTTTAAAAAAAATAAAAAAATAAAAAATAAATTAAAGGGCAAATGCCTGGTGGAAAAGAAATGTCTTGAGTAAGGTTTTAAATGCTGAAAGGGAGAAGGCAGACCAAGTCTGGGTGGGGGTGGGGGACAGAATTCCAAAGTGAAGGGGCAGCAACAGAGAAAGCCCTTCCATGGGCCTTGTACTATGGACCTCTCTGAGACCAAGGACTAAAAGAAGGGCAACCTGAGAAGACCTCACAGGATGGGAGAGGACTGGCTGGGAGAAGCGATCCTGAGGGTAAACAGGTGCTAAGCCCTGAAGGGTTTGCAAGGTAAGAACCAGCACTTTGAATTGGACCCGGAAGCAAATAGGTAACCAGTGCAGTGACCGCAAGAGAGGTGTTGCGCTATCATATCTCCTAGCACCCATAAGCAGGTGGGCCACCAAATTCTGGACCAACTGAAGCTTCCGGGTCATCTTCAAAGGCAACCCCAGGAGAGCTCATTACAGGAATCCAGAGATGACAAGGGCATGTGTTACCACTGCCAGGGCCTGCCAGTTGAGATAGGATCTCAGCTGGTGGACCAGCCGAAGCTGGGCAAAGGCACCGCTGGCCATGGCCTCCACCTGCTGCTTCAGAGGACCCCCAAGTCACAGACCACCTCCTTCAGGGGCAGCGCAACCCCAAGAGACTCAGACTCGGCAATTGGAAGAAAAAAGCCAAAAACAAACTACATGTCAACTGTATTAAATTACACCAAATGAAAAAAAAGGTTGAACACTATCTTGTATCTTGTTATTCAAAACACTGATTAAAAGACTTCCCGTTGAACACAAAATTATCATCTTGTTGTCTACCTTCCCGCATTTGAAAAAATTAGTCAATTTAACCTTAATGACAAGATCCCACATTGTGAGCAACTAATCATCCCGAGAGTTGGGGGAGGGGAGGGGTTCCCAGCAAATTTTTATATACTTGTGAAGACCTACCTTGCAGCAGTTAAGTAAGTACGTGCGCCATTCTTGATCATCAGAACAAATTGCTGAGGATGTGGGTACCTGATTACTGTAAGCTAGCAGCCAGAGCTATAAGGCCAAAGGGGATGGGGTGCCTGCCCATGATAGATAGACCCAACTCAAAGTGAAATGGAGCTAATTTAAAGATAAGTTACAGCAGTTCTTTACCTGTGCTGTGAATTCAGTTTCATCTTGGCTTCATCACAACTGACAGAATTTCAAATGGTCTTGCTGCTCCCCCATGCTTCAAGCAAGCTGCCCAACTTATCAAATATTGC
Organism: Hemicordylus capensis; assembly: GCF_027244095.1. Taxonomy (NCBI): domain Eukaryota; kingdom Metazoa; phylum Chordata; class Lepidosauria; order Squamata; family Cordylidae; genus Hemicordylus; species Hemicordylus capensis. The sequence goes on from NC_069666.1 coordinate 24,218,916, forward strand.
TCACGCTCTCTCTCTCACACTTTCACACACACAAACACACAAACACAGTAGAATGGCTCCAGCCTACCAATCAGCGGTACCCAGCTGTTTAATGAGGTAGGAGGAAAAAAGCCCTTCCACTTAGCTGATGCTTAGCAGACAATCACTGCCCATGCCTCCTACCTTGTTTCGTTCTCCCCTTCACTCCCTGAGACCTGTCTTCCCTCCACCTGAGTTTTGTCAGACCCCCCCCCAAAAAAAGATGCTTTTCTCCAAGAATTCTCAAAGTACAGCAAAATTAAAATCATTATATGGCAAGCTGGGGAAATTTGCACATCACTAGTTAGATATTTCTGACAGTAGAAGTATCATTCAGACACTTACAGGCTCTAAAAGAAGTGAGCAATTTGTGGATGTCACAAATTGGTTATACTGTTGCCTCTGATTCCATGGAAACTGCCCACTTGGTAGCAAGGGACTTTTCCAATTTTCTGATGAGGACCAGAGGAGGATGTGATTTTCTGAGTCTGCAGCCTGAAAGCTCAAAGCTAGAGCGTGTTGTGAGTACCAAGTTCCAGCCTCCTCACTTGTCATTTTCAATATTAAAATCCAAGAATAGCATCCAGACTCTCACGGCCTCTATTCTGTTGAGGGCGGGGGGAAGAGTGTATGGATAATGTCTAAACATGTTTCGTGGAACATCTACAGTCTGTCACTGTGTTAAATTTAGTCCCTTAGACTCTGTGGCATTTGGGCCTGATTCTGCTGTGTGTGTGTAGTTTATTTCCAGATGTTTTTCACCTTTAAGAGTACCTAGGCTTGTTCACTCCATATATATTTCCGCTGCCACCATTTGTTTGTTATGAAGCTTCTGTAATGCTTAGGATTTCTTATCCTGGTAGCATGACCTTGCAGATGTGGGGAAGATTGCTGATGGGAATCACTATGTCAGAGATGTTTCAAACAAAAACAAGAATAAAATTTTATTAAAGAAGAGTTCTGAGGTTTGTGTACACTACTACTAAGTAGGGCTCTTAACTGGCTTGGTTAGAGTATTGATGATGTTTCTTTTTACAGAGCTTGGCTGCGTTTCACTCAGTACTTAAAATTTTAACCCAGTTCTTTCCTAGAACTGTCCTTTTTACCTAGACCTTAGCGGAACTGTGGGTCCAATAGGAATGTACACAGAACTGGCTGGCCCGGTTCAGTTCGAGTCCGGACCAGGCCAGTTCGTTCTGGCACCCCCTAGAATCCCCCCAGCTCGGTCCGGTCCGAGGGGGAGGGGGTTCAAGAATATTTTTTTTAAGAAAAACTTGTTTTACCTTACCCCCCCCCCTCAGGGGAGTTCCTGGAGGTGGCAGCGGGGTCCACGGAGGTCCCCCGTCCACCTACCAGCTCTCTTTATAGCCCCTTCTGGCTGGTTCAGCCAGCTCTTCAACCAATTTTCAGACTTCTCCCAGCGGCCTAGCGGCCATTTGGAGGCCATGCGCCTGCGCAATTGGCCTCTGTGTGGCCTGGGCTGTTGGGTTGGGTTTTTAAATTATTGCTTTTGTGTTGTTAACTATTGTTTTATTCTGTATGCTGTTAGCTACCAAGAATATGTGCTTTCACAGAAATGTGGGTTTATAACTCCTTGCAATAAATAAATAATTTAAAAAGTGACGCTGACAAATATTCAGCATAACCCTGGTTTACACATCCATAGGGTTGCATGGCATTCAGGGAGTTCAGCTTTGTAATAAAAATTTAGCATCTGTGGGTTCTCTCAAGTGAGTTTTCCCCAAAATACTTTTAAGGGCCTGTTTTGACAGGAAGTAGTTACAAGTCTTTCTGAAGGCCTTAAGAGTCTGTGAATAACCAGAGGGCTCCAACAAATGTTTTCTGCTGCTTGCTAAGTTGCTACTTCTGGCCATAGTACACAAATGCCATCTGGTTTCTGCTCTGTAGCCCTTGCAGAAAATCTTGTATAACTGTGAATAATTGCATCTTGCTGGAAACGATGTGCCTGCCTGATCTTCTGAAGTGTGGTGTTTCGGTGTAAAAGATGTGGAAGGGGTTACTAATACTACTACTACAAATATTGATATACTGCTTTTCAACAAAAGTTCCCAAAATGATTTACATAGAAAAATAATAAGGACGGAAGGAAGAGCCCCTGTCCGCTAAGAGCTCACCACCTACAAATAAACATGCAACAGCTACTGGAGGGATGCTGTGCTGGGGGTGGAAAGGGTCACCTGCTCTTCCTCCTGCTAAATATGAGAGAATAACCAGTTTTAAAAGGTGCTTGTTTGCTCCATTAGCAGGGCATTGTTAATTATTATTAATTGCAGTCCAGTTATCCTTCCAGCTGCATTGATTACAACACAAAGTAATACATCGCCTTGGCAACCCCCACTCCACCCCCAGCGGGGCCACCAATAGGGCACGCACAGGCTTCTTGCATACAGTGAGTGCTTTACATGCAGAAGGTCCTGGGTTTCTGAGGAGAGGAGAGCTGGTCTGGTGGTCGCAAGCATGACTTGTCCACTTAGCTAAGCAGGGTCTGCCCTGGTTGCATCTGAATGGGAGACGTGATGTGTGAGCATTGCAAGATATTCCCCTTGGGGGATGGAGCCACTCTGGGAAGAGCAGCTAGTTTCCAAGTTCCCTCCCTGGCAGCATCTCCAAGAGAGGGCTGAGAGAGATTCCTGCCTGCAACCCTGGAGAAGCCGTTGCCAGTCTGTGAAGACAATACTGAGCTAGATAGACCAATGGTCTGACTCAGTATATGGCAGTTTCCTATGTTCCTATGAGTGAGGATGTTGGCCAACATGTGTTAGTTCCTTCCGGATGCATCTAAACACTCCCAAGCAATTTCGCTTATGTCAGTGCTTGTCTCTGTTCTTTTCTTAGTCTAATGCTTTAGTCCTTTTTATTCATAACCACCCACAAAGAGCAAAAGATCTTTCAATTTGTCAGGTTTTAAGTAACACGGTTGCTGATGCTGTTGGAAGCTGTCAAAACACAAATAGAACATGACCTCAAATGAGCAAATTTATTTGGAAGACATTGGAGGCCATTCGTATGACCGGGTGGGTGGGTGGGGAAAGGACTCATTTCACTCAACTTCCCAAGAGATGATTGACAAAATTTTGCTGGGAGCATCATCTGTGCTCCCACAAGATCTGTCTCCAGAGAGCTGGGACGAGACAAGCGCAGTGCATTGGGGGAAAGAGCAGCGATTCGCTAATGTGAAAGTGACCATCTTTGCATGAATACAGCGTCTGTTTGAGATATTAGCTTCATGGATCAAAAATGAAAATTAAGCCTCATCTATGTTCTGCTGGCCTTATTTTTCTCAAAATTAACACGCGGAGGCAAATCCCTTCAGTCCATCAGCTATACAAGCTGGGAGCTACTGCAGAAGAGGGATGAACAGACTAAACTATGAGCCAGGGAGAATCTTATTTGAATCTTTCCTTATAAATCCCTACCAAGGCTGAGTGAGAAAGGCTAATGGTCTGATTCGGCCAGGGACGATCTCTCATGGGACGGAGTGGAGCTCTCACTACAGGCAACAGATGATTGGGGGACCAGTAAGGCAACAAAATGCCCCCTGTTGCCACCATGGGAGCAGCTCTTCAAGATGATCTGACCCTTGAAAGCTGCAAGAAAAGGCTTGCAAGAAAAGGATGCCCTCATCTCCTCACACCCCTTGCAAAGCTTGAAGAACATGAGAAGAGACCCCTGGCTCACTCCTCCCCACAACACTTTCAAAGCATGCAAGGAGGAGAACAGGTCTTGTGGTAGCATATGCCAATTGCCCCCTTTGTGGAACAGGGTTCACCCTGGTTTGCATTTGGATGCGAGACTACATTTGTGCTCACATGGAAATATTATCCTCAGTGGAAAACATTCCCCTCAGGTGATGGGACCACTCTGGGAAGTGCATCTGCATCCTTGAATGCTGAAGGCATTAGAGGAGAGCTGGTCTTGTGGTAGCAAGCATGATTTGTCCCTTTAGCTAAGCAGGGTCTGACCTAGTTGCATATCAGTGGGAAACTTGATGTGTGAACATTGCAAGATATTCCCCTTGGAGGATGGAGCCACTCTGGGAAGAGCAGAAGGTTTCAAGTTCCCTCCCTGGCGTCTCCAAGATAGGGCTTAGAGAGATTCCTGCCTGCAGCCTTGGAGAAGCTGCTGCCAGTCTGTGAAGACAATACTGAGCGAGATGGACCTATGGTCTGACTTAGTATATGGCAGCTTCCTATGTTCCTTCCTAAGGTTCCAAGTTCCCTCCCTAGCAGCATCTCCAAGTTAGGGCTGCGAGAGACTCCTGCCTGCAACCCTGGAGAAGCCGCTGCCAGTCTATGTAGACAATACTGAGCTACTGTAGATGGACCAAGGGTCTGACAGCTTCCTATGTAAGTGTTACATAACACATCCACATTTTAGGTAAGCTTGATGGATGTTTGCTTTCAAATGAAAAGAATTCCAAAGTGAACCTAAGAGGAGCAATTAAATTGTAAGCCGCCCTGAGATGCAAGTTTTGGGTGGTATAGAAATATTTTAGATTTAAATAAATAAATTTTGTATGTTCCTTATCCTCTCTAATAAAACGCTTGGTGTCCGTCCGTGGACGGACACCAAGCGTGTGTCCATGCCTCCCTGGCCTGTTCTGCGCATGCGCGGAGCGCATGCGCAGAACAGGGCAAGGGAGACACGACGGCCGGCACCCGGTGGCCATCTTGGGCGGCCAGAAGCGGCCGCCCCGAAGAAGCCGGGAATGCGGGGAAGGGGGAGACCAGCCGAGGCGCGGCCAAGGCGCGGCCAAGGCGGCGGCGGAGCCGCGCCGCCGAAGCCAGGTGGGGGGAGGAGGCGGCGGGGGAAGCCGGCCGAGGTGGCAGCGGAGCCGCCACCGAGGCCTGGCGCCGCCGCAGCCAGGCAGCTGCGAGTTCTTGGGGCCCTTGCCCGGCCGGGGAGACCGGCCGGGAATGTGAGGCGGGGGCGGGGCGGACCGGACCGGCAGCGGCGCCCCCAGAGTCCACCCGGCCGCCGCCACCGCCCACTCTCCCGCCCTCCCAGCTGCCCAAATACCCCTTCCCCCCCCCAAATGATTAAGGGCCAAAATGGCCCAGAAGAATGCCTCCGCGGCCGCCGCCATGGCCACCAACCGCCCTCCCAGCTGGCCGAGACTTCCTTACCTTCCTTACCTTCCTTTGCGTTCATAGCAGCAGTTTGGACATTGGCTTAGCACAGAGAGGAGCTCTGTTCGGGAGCTCCTCTCTTCTTCGCAAAAAATGGATTTTAGATCGCCCGACTGTCGCGGGCTGCTTCGGGTAAGGAAGTCTCGGCCAGCTGGGAGGGCGAGGGGCGGGGGAAGGCCAGAGGAAGTGGGGCGGGGGGGAACTCTCCCCTACTAGCGCCCGTTATCGCAACGGGCCTGAAAACATTAGTATAATATAACATTCTTGTGACCATATGGGGTTGGGGTGTTTTTTATTGCGGGGGGGAATTGCTGACCCTATTGCAGAAAGATGAGCAGATCCTCTGTTTCGCTAGGCAAACCCTACAACCAGGGTTTTTGAGGTATCTCCATCTCCATTGCAGAAATAGAGAGCTGGGTCCACTGAGGATCGATAAAGGTGTGCCATAATGCATTGCATCACTGGGAACCCTGCTAACTTGGCGAAGAGGCACCTTTTAACATGGTGATTCTCTTTATTTCGCAGGGGGAGAGTAACTGGCCCTCTCCACCCCCAGCACAGTACCTCCAGTGACAATTGCTGGTGTCTATCTTTTGCTTCTTTTTAGATTATTTATTTATTTTATCCATCTTATTTATTTGTTATTTCTCTGTGTAAACTGCCCTGAGCCATTTTTGGAAGCGCGGTATAGAAATTGAATCAATAATGTTAATATTAATAATAATAATCTCTGTTTTGTTTGTAATCTCCATGACTCCACTTTCACAAATACTAAACAAAACAGGCCTCAGATACCAAACATCTAAAACATCAAGTAAAATAAACCATCTGCTGTACATGGACGATATGAAGTTGTATGGAAAGTCCCAGTCAGAAATCGAATCACTGTTAAACACTGTCCGTATATTCAGTAGCGATATCAGGTGCGTATCTAGGGTGGGGCAGGCAGGACACGTGCCCCGGGCGACACTTGAAGGAGGGACGCCATTTTGTAAAATTATTTTTTTTTAAAAAAATGGCTGCCGAAAACAAAATGGCCACTGTGCATGCTCAAATGGCCTCTGTGAGGCCCTAGGTCATGCAAGGCCTTGCAGAGGCCATTTGAGCATGCGCGGTGGCCATTTTGTTTTCAGTGGCCTTTTTTTAAAGATTTTTTTTTAAATGGCCACTGCACATGCTCAAATGGTCCCTGAGAGGCCAGCAGGGTGAAGGGGAACCTTTGCAAAAAAAAAAAAAAACCGCCACCTTTAGGAAGCCCCTCAAAGGGGCTACAGGTTAAAATATATATATAATATAAGACACTGTACACATTTTCAGATTGGCACCATGTACAGAGAATCAGGGCTTGTGAATACTGAGCTGGTGCTTATGAGCTAGGATTGTATTCATTTGCTCTTACTTTGCTTCTTGTGATAAGTGAGTTAAATGTGATGTCTTGCTAATATGGCTATTAATGGTGAGTTTGTCTTTGAATCAGTGTGAAATCCTTAATATTAAGGCCCAGTGGGAGTTTCTTGCTCTCTTTCTCTCATTTTAACTGTCTTTCTGAAAGACTAGAATATATTCCAAGCAGTGACACTGTTTACTCTGCATATCCTTTAATTATTTACAGAGTATCTGGGGAAAGTCAAATTCTCCATTTATTTTTAAAACTTATGTAATAGTGATGCTGCAATGCATAGAAGAGAATTAGACAGGCACTTCTGTTTAGTTTTCCAAGTACACCTCCACATAGTATTTGGGTATATCATGAGCCCCCACATACTGAAATGTGTAGTTTTCCAGCATTTTTTGGTCTGGCTAAGTCCTCTACTAAATAGTTTTTGAAATATTAAAAGATTAATGAGCTTGACTTGTATTTTTCAGCTGATATTATGGTAAAGTTATCTGAAAGATGGGTGTCAGGTGCTTGGACAGGGGGCGCAATTTCAGTGCTTGCCCTAGACGCTATTTTCCCTAGATACGCCTCTGTGTGCAACCAAAGAACCAGAAATTTGAAATAAGAGGGTTCTGTGTCCTCCTACCTCAGTTTAGAGCAGGAGGTGGTGACTTGGGCAACCCTCCTTCAATTGCAGCCTCCTTCAACACAGCATGCTGTGTGGTCGGGAGAAAGCGAGAGGTTGACTGACTGTTGGCAACCTCCATAACTGGTTGATTTCCCCCATCACGCAGTTCTCAATGAGAGCTGAATCCCACCGGTGAGGAGCTGCCTGCACTCAAGTTATTTAGTTTAACTTTGCTCCATTGTTTAAGTTAAGTGGAAAGATTAATAAGTTGTGGCCCTAGTTCAACCCATTCTACATGTCTTTATTGGAGGTCTGTGTGTGATGTCCCCGTTGCTAAGCAGGGTCTGCCTTCATTTGCATTTGGATGGGAGACTGCATGTGAGCACTTAAGCTACCCCCATTTAGGAGATGGGGTCCCCAGCTCCATGGAAATGCACTTACATACAGAAGTTCCCAGGTTCGATCTCTGGCAGCATCTCCAGGTAGGACTGGAAGAGACTCCTGACTGTAACCTTAGAGCGCTTCTGCCAGTCAGTGTGGACAATTCTGAGCTAGATGGACCAATGGTCTGACTCAGTATAAGGCAGCTTCCTATGTACATGTTCTTGGCATGTTGCTTCAATTCTGACCTGTTGGGATTTGCCACAGATATTGTCTCATTTTTTTATACAGGGCATACTTCTCTATTTGAATGTATCTATGTATATTGGCTTGGAGGTGGAATCACAGTTTGTTTGCTCCTCACTTGAATTCAAACTGAGAGGTTCTCCCTCTCTCTACATAAGAGATTGTTAGACTATTTATTTATTTTTCTTAGCCTGTGTTTAGTTAGTAATTAGGGGTGTGCACAAACTGAGTACGTGCGCTGGCTCAGCGGAGAACTGGTTCGGACATGATCTGAACCAGTTCAAACTTGTTCAATGCCACAGAGAGAGGAATAAGAAATGGGATTTTTTTTTTTTAAGAGGAGAGCTTCCTGCTTCCTGCTGTGGCACTTGTCTCAAGAAGATGTGCACGACGCCTGCACGCCCATGCTGTGCGCACATGTGCTGACCACTGTGTTGCTGACCACACAAATGGTGCCCACGCATGCACCAATGCCCTGGCTTCTTGGAACAAACACTATCACAGCAGGAAGCTGCATGTGGCAGTGGAGAGTAGGTAAGGACTTGCTCTCCTTTTTCTCTATTATCCCTCTCCCTGCTCCCCTTCCCGTGGCGCTGAACTGATTTGGCGTTCATCTGAACCGGTTCGGCACCGAACCAGTGCCCAGACCTCAGTTTGTGCACATCCCTATTTGTAATAAAACATATTTGTTTGGCCTGGCCTTTAAAACATATTTGTTTGGCCTGGCCTTTCAGGGCTTTTAAAATGTATATATGTGTGTATGTGTATATGTGTATATATATATATGTATATGTGTGTGTGTATATATATATATATGTATATATATGTGTATGTGTGTTTGTGTGTATGTATGTATATGTATGTATATATATATATTTTAATCTTTTAATTTTTTAATTTTTAACTTGATTTAGTGTTTTTAATGACTTAATAACCCCCCCCCGCCTTGTGCAGATGGGAGGGAGTTTGTCACAGCCTGTCCTGCGCGAAGCCCAGGAAGGGTTCCGTTTGACCTCTTTGGTCAAGGGCCGGGCTTCGGCCAGGATTGACCGATCCCGGCCCCATCCTCCATTTTCCATTCTCTCTTCAGTTGGGGTCGGGCAACCACAGGAGAAGCGGCTTTCCCCTCCCTCCCTCCCCGGTGCAGAGCGGGTCTAGCGACTGGCCGCCTGACGGGGCCGAGTAGGAATTTTTTGCTCCCAACGCATTGGCCACTGTTGGGGGTTTTTTCGCCTACTCCGTTCTGTGTCCTGGGTGCGTATTTAGAGTTAGGTCAACCACAATGGCAGGAACAGTGCGGGCGGGGTGGCAATTTGAGGGTTAGAACATCGGTGAGCACCCTTGGATATGTAAAAGGGGTGTTTGGTTAATCGCTCCTTTGTAGCCTGTGTGGCACGGGGAGAATGATTGCCATGAACCCTGCTTCAGGACTTCTCTAACCTTTGGGCTGTGCGGTCCGGGGTGGACGAATGCCTAGAAGTATCCAGACCCTCTCTTACAGAAGGGGGGGTTGGCTTTGAAGGAATTGGGTGGGATGTACCTGCCCATTCCCGAGCCAGGGTGTCTCCCCCCCAGTAGGGTGCTGGGTAGGATTTCAGAGTTCTGACCTGCTTCTATTGGCCCGCACTGTTCTTTAAGGGTGATTAATCACCTGGTGTTCCAGTCTGCCATGCTGTGTGTAATAGTTAACAAAGTTGTGGCCCTTTTCCTCTATACTGAGTCTATGTTTTCTTGAGCTGGGGTCTGGGGATAATGTTTTATTTTTGTTTAAAATGTTTTAAATTGTTAGCTGTTTTATTGTTTTAATTTGTTTTAGCTTTTTACTGTTTTATAAGTTGTTTTAATTGTGAACCGCCCTGAGCCATTTCGGAAGGGCGGTATATAAATCAAATAAATAAATAAATAAATAAATAAATAATAAATATCGAACTCTTGTTTCTCAGCGAAAGCTGGCTTCTTGTTCAGTTACTTCTAAGTAATTATTCTGCAACATGACCTGTCCCCTCATTGCTCAATTCAAAGATAAAGTAGTATTACACGACACAGTGGGGGGTGATCTGGACATTCTGCCCAAAGCTGGCTTGAAATACTGCAGCAGCTTTCAAGTTATGCCGACGCCTTCCCTTGGAGAGTTTTGTTTTGCTGCAAGCAATGTCAAGAAGCCCCAGAACTTACACATTCTCCTCCTGAAAGCAGCAGCTGTTGGATTCTTAATGGGCTTTAATTATTTCCAATAACCATGAAGTGAGACCGGCTCTGAAGATGTCTATGCTTTAAAGGAAGAAGAGTATTAACACATCACAACACTGCCATAGTTCAAAAGAAACAAAAGAATCGGGAGAAAGATGCTTTAATGCTGACAGCAGAAGGGGTTGTAGCAACTTAGTAATGATGAGTTAGGTTAGGCAAGACTGATGCGTGGCGTAGGGGGCAGAGGAAAATGTCTACATGTGCGGTATTAACATGCAAAGAATCCACAGCGTGGCACAGGCAGGCCGCTATGCTGATGTTGCCTGGGGTTTCTGGAGCCCAAGGTGAAGTTCAGGGGCGTAACTATAAGAGGGCAAGGGAAGACAGTTGTCTGGGGGCTCACTGCCTTGCCCCCCCCAGAGGTAGGTCACATGACTGACTCCCCCAGCCACACACCCGCCCGGGCTTCCTTCAGTTGTATTCATCCTCCGAAACTGTTGTGAGTGTTAAGACCTGGAGCTACCAGAACAGCACGTCTTTCTCTAGTATCATTAAATGATTTGCATCGTCCACAACTGAGCTTCAGGGGGGGGGGCGCATTTTAAAATCTTGTTTCTGGGCCCACTCCAACTTTGCTACACCCCTGGTGAAGTTTAAACTTTGCACTCCCTGCTCCCCTTCCCCCAGCTGAGCCCTGCCTAACTTGAGACATGCAGGCTGCTCATTTGCAGGGTCGGATTACCAGCCTGCATGGATGACTAGAAAATGACTAGCCCGTGCTGGTTTGAGGATACAGTGGGAGAGAGTTCCCCATTCTATCATAGGGGCAAAACTCTAACTGTTCAGAGATGAAAAGATGCTGCTGTTTATTTGGAAATCCAGTCAGAGACCATTCCTTTTTGGAAATGAATGCTGAGTTTTATAGCTGCTCCCCTCATAAACACAAAGCAATCTTATGTTTGTTTATCTGAGCTTTATTCAGAAACAACTCCATTTTTCTCCTCCTTTCTGTCCCTTTTCTTTCTGACTCCACCCCCCGCCCACTCTCTACAGCAGGGATTCTCAGTGTTGGGTCCCCAGATTTAATTGGACTTCAACTCCCATAATACCCAGGCCCAGTGGCCTTTGGCTGGGGATTATGGGAGCTGAAGTCCAATAACATCTGGGGACCCAACGTTGAGAATCCCTGCTCTACAGGATCCCCACTGGGACAAACTTCTAATTAACCACACATAAAGGACTGTTAGCTAGAATACAACACCGAGGCAGGCAATTCATCTTCAAGAGAGGGAATGCGGTTTATACTAGCTGTTTATTTGTGCAGTGAGCACAAAGACTGTATTTTGAGGTGCGGAATGTGCAGGCCCTCTGGAGAGCAGGGGGCAGGACGACATTGTCCGTTCTTCCACCACTGTGCATTACTTCAGGGGGTGCAGTACAAAGAAAGAACAATTGGCCGTGTTATATTCTGGCACTGTTTTAGACTGTGAGCCTTTTGGGGACAGGGATCAATCTTATTGATTATTTCTCTATGTAAACTGCTTTGGAAACTTTTGTTGAAAAGTGGTATATAAGTTGTTGTTGTTGTGTGCCCCTCCCCCAAGATTTGCTGCCCTAGGCCACCACCAACGTCGGCCTAGTGGACATTCAACCCTGGAAGTGGCAAGTCCAGGAACCGGAAGCCTGCGTTAAATATGCCAGCCATGTGTGATCCTACAGGAGTAGGTTTTCTGTACATGCTCCTTGTCATTTCTCAGCAAGAGAGGAGGAAAAAAGCAACAAGTAGTTCAAATTAGAACCAATGGAGCCAATTTTCCACTTCTAAAATGCCGACTCTTACCTAAGTGGCCTAACATGCAAGGTGAACTTGGTTTGTACCTGATGCCCAGCACACTGGTCACAAATGGCGTTGCCTGTATTTGATGGCTTCCATTTTGAAACAACATGGCAGATTGGCAAACAACAACAACAAAATACCCATTGGGGTCCACTAGGCCCCCTCCCATGTGCTGTGAATTTGGTTTGTATCCAAATGGATTAGAAGACCTCCAAGGTCCTTGCCAGCTCTGAAATTCAACTATGACAAATTCTGGTTCTATATGACCTGAGGAATGCATAGGAGTCTCAATATCTCAGCCCTTACTGAACAAGGTCTTGGTATGTCAGTGACCATAACTACAGTGTTCTGGTGTGCATTTCTGAAATGTAACTGGCAATTAACACTGTCCGCATTTGCATGTAACATGGAACTGTGGGTCCAATGGCCCCATGGTTCCATGCCCCCTCCCCCCCTCCCATCCACTTTCGGACGTACTGGAGAGTGTCTTCTCTGGAGTCTGCAGGGAGGTGGGAGCTGGCTGTGTGGGCTTCCTTCTTGCTTGAAGGACAGCCTGCACAGCCAGTCAAGGATAGAGAGAGGGAGGCGCTTCCTCCTTCAATTCCAGTCTGGTTGAATGTAGCCTCCAGTGCTGCATTTGGACAGCAGGAAGGCTCCATGGGCCCTTGGTTTGAAACAGTGAAACTCACTACAAACCAAGGGTTCAAATTGGAGTCTCCTCAGCACAACGTGGGTCACGCTACCAACAGGACTGGAGTTGAAAGCATTTGGATGTAACAGTAAGGAAACTGAGTGAGAGTCCCTGCAACTCTGGTCCCCCCATTACGTGAGAATGTGGCCACTGAGTAAAAATTTGCTACCTAAGTTGCCAAATCAACTGCAGTCTTCCACCTGAAGGACAGGGCTCTCAGGAAAGCTGTCAGAAGAAATTGAATGTAGTCAGCTGATGTGTGAAAAGATTATGCCTTTCCCGCATTAATGCCATAACAATAACTGTTTGAGAAACCACCCTGATGCCATCATCTATCTGCCACAAAATTGCTCAAGCCATTCTGCAGGAATCAGCCTGAGAGTTTCAAATGACAGGAGGCATCACTTCATTTGACAGAGCATCCTTGCAAAACATAAAGCAAAGGTTAAAGAACAAAGAGGAGATAGGAGAAAAGGTGCTGACAGAAGGTTAGATTAAGCTACAAAAGGTGTTTAAAGTGATGGTAGCATTTTTTAGCAATTGCAAACACAAAATTACACATGAACTCACAGTGATAAGAAAGCAGACAACCTTGTGCGTGGTTAGAAAGGCTGAGGGTCCTTTTCTTTCTATTATCCCCAAGGGATGCTTACCGTCAGAGGCGCAAGCGAAGCTAATATGTATTTATTTTATTTATTTATATGTAGTTCAAGAATCCAGATTTTCACTGGAGTGGCCACAATCCAAAGAGGTGAAGAGAGTGGCAAGCAACTTGGAGCAGGGCCTTTTTGGTTTAGGCACCTTCCAGGGTTCTCTCTAATCCTTTCCATCTCCGTGTGGAATGAATTTTGTTGTGAGCAGCAGTATCAAGACAGCATGTGTGCACGTGCGTTCAGAATGGGGCCTTCCTGATTCAATCTGAGTGGGATTTTTTTTTAAAAAAAATTCAATTTCTATACCACCCTTCCAAAAATGGCTCAGGGCGGTTTACACAGAGAAATAATAAATAAATAAGGATGGATCCCTGTCCCCAAAGGGCTCACAATCTAAAACAATTTCACAAATTAACATCAAAAAAGCTTGTGAGAGTGCACACATGTGCACACCTTAGAGCAGGGATTCTCAACATTGGGTCCTCAGATGTTTTTGGACTTCAACTCCCATAATCCCCAACCAAAGGCCACTGAGGCTAGGGATTATGGGAGTTGAATTCCAATAACATCAGAGGACCCAACGCTGAGAATCCCTGCCTTAGCGGGAACACTGGCACCTTCCCGTTTGAACTCCCGTCCCCAGTCTGTTCATTTGGTGCTCTGTTTGATGGTACCAAGATGCCAGCATCAGAAGATGTTGTTGTTCACTCAGGTTTTAATGTTACCAGTTTTCCCATGCATTCCGATGGCCATTTGGAAGGAACTACTGCATTTCAGTGGGCATTCCCTGCCACTTGTTTTAAGATGTCCTGACACAAATCCACCATATGATCTGCATGCTGAGGGTCCCAGCTTCCACCCCTGGCAGCATCTGCAGGTAGGGCTGGGAGAAACCCCTGTCTGTCATCTTGGAGAAGCCCGGGCAGCTTCATATGTTCCTATGCTCCTCTCTGTCCTAAATAGGTCCATACACTGTCAACAGCTCCTCAAGAATCTCACTGTTTTCCATGAGACCAGCCTCTCTCATCTCAAGAGCTACTGCCAGCTGAAAGAGATTATGTATCCTGGTCCTTATGTATCCCGGCACTTTCCCAATCATGCTGAGTAATCCTGCCTGACTCACCCCACCCCCCTGCCCTTCCATCTTCTGCCAGCACTTCCTGTCTGCAGAGCTTATCAGACTTGGGCAGGTCCTGGCAGTCATTAGTCAGCATGGCCCCTTTCTCCGTTCCAGCTGGCTTGGAGTGCAAACAGCTGGGTAGTTTTTGATTTGTTTGTTTAGGGGATTATGCAGGGCCAGTGCTACCATTGGGCCAACTTGGCAGCCGCCTAGGGCGCAGATCTCAGAGGGGCACAGAGTGTAGCGTGTCAATGTGTTAAGAGTGTGAGAAACCAGAATAATGAGTAGAAATATGAGGGGGAAACCAGTTTTCAACACTAACTATACTGTTAAACTTAATTTATAAATTATAAAGAAAAAAAATCTACTGACGATGTACTTAAGGCCTGCAAGAATTTGGAAAAATCATTGAAGTATAATTGAAACAAAGATATTGATGCTGAAGATCTGTGTTGTGAACTCGAAGACTTCCAAAGTCTGTGCTGCCACAGGGAGTACTTCTCTTCATACTACAGTAAGAACTCCTGGATAATGTGCCTAGTGTTTCCGTTGCTCTAAGGATCTTTGTCACACTTCCAGTATCAGTGGCAAGTGGTGAACGTAGTTTCTCGAAGCTCAATCTTATAAGAACTTACATATGCTCAACAATGTCACAAAAAAGACGAGTTGGCTTGGCAGCTATATCAATTGAACATGAACAGGCATCAGCACGATCTGATTAAATTGGTGACAAAATTTGCAAAGAAAAAGGAATGCAAAGTGAGATTTTGAGGTGGTGTTGAGGGTTGTGTTGCCCTTGGTGGAGGTATGAACTCAACCGAGTGCCCTTCTAGTTCAAAATGATTTGTGTGCCAAAATATTTTCTTTTGTATTTGAGAAAGATAATCAAAAATTGATGTATTACCTATTCTCGCAATTTAAAATAAATTTAGCAGTTTCAAGTTTTGTGCTTTTCATTTTTTTCTACAAAACATCTGTTTTTGAAAATTGAAGTTGAAATTGGGGGGGTGTGCAAGTACGTAGCCCTTGCCTAGGGCGCAAAGTAGTCTAGCATCAGCCCTGGGTGTATGGATGAATCACCCTCTGTGTCATTAGCACTGGGGCACTACATGCCAGGTTGCTGGGGGGAGATATTCACACCATTCCTCCCCTGTGCGCTTTAATGGGCCAGTCCAGAGTAGTTCTGAACCAGCCCTTTGAGAAAAAAGCTCCTCCCTGAAGAATGATAGAACCGACAACTCACCCTGGAAGTGTTAACCAGAAATCCCCAAATACTAAACAAGGAAGCAAAATAGAATTTATCAGGCACTGGACTGTTGAATTTAGGGGCTGTGCCTGGAAAGAGGGAAAATCAGAGGACATTTCATCACAAACCAATGATGAAAAGGCAGCCAGCATATTCATGGAGGACAGGTCTATCAAAGGCTACTAGTCACCAATGAATGGCTACTAGTCACAATGGCTACTAGTTACCTTCAGCCTCAGAGGCAAGATGCCTCTCAATACCTGTTGCAGGGGAGCAACAGCAGGAGAAAGGGCATGGCCTCCCCTCTTGCCTGTGGGCTTCTCAGAGGCATCTGGTGGGCCACTGTGCGAAACAGGATGCTGAACCAGATAGGGCCTGATCCAGCACAGCTGTTCTTATGTTCTTAAAGGGATGGTCTAAATCAGGTGAACAGTTCTCCAGCTGCTCCTGCAGTATGTCATCCTTCCCATCATCCCCAGCAATGGTGGCCAATAGTCAAGGAGTTGTAATCCAACAACAGCCAGAAGTCCAGTTGTGCAGCCCTATCTAGATAGATAGATCGTTCTAGATAGTGGCTGTCCCATTTTTTAAAAAAGACTTCCTTCTATTTGCTCCCTGCAGACCCCTCCCAGGAACAGAGCGGTCTCTTTTTATAGTTCACATTTCCCTTGACAGCTTGCCCTGTTCAGTGGCCTGGATGACAAACGGAGATTGGTTTGGTTTTGAGAGTTCACTACCTTCCCCCCCCCCCCCCGCTTCTTCTTCTTCTAATGGCACTAGTCGGTTCCCAGCAGGGATATGATTTTTGAAATACCATGACAAATTTTCTAGTCATAATCTCCCTTGGAGACTTCAGCAATTATTGTATTCATGGATCAAATTAACCTTGGCTCTAGCAGGAATTCATCTTTCTGACCCTTAACTCTCTCCCGAGTGCCTCCTGCTCTTTACAGGAAGACACAATAGTCTTGACCTATGTTGCGCACTTGCCCTTGAGTCTATTTACTAAGCAAATGACTGCAGCAAACTGCTCCCCCCTCCCCTTTCCCAATCACAAGCGAGAAAAGAGAGCACTGCACTACTGTACCAAGCAGGAGAAGAGGTCTACAACTGTTGACTCTCTTCACTTTGGGAGAGTCTAGATGTTGTCTGTCCACTGATTGCATATCTACACTCCTCAATATTTGATGTTTGCCTTTGTATCTTCCTCGAAAGAGATCAGGGTAGTATGTGGTTGGTTTTTATCCTCACAACTATCCTGTGAGCTAGGTTAGGCAGAAAGCAGGATGGACCAGGAGAAAGAGGACCTTGTCCAAACCTAGGAACCGTAGCCCACATGGTGTGTGTGTATGTGTCTCTCTCTCTCTGCTGGCCCTTGTAACCCCGTAGCCTCAGAGCACGCTGTGGAGGGGTTATTATCCACCCCGGTTCTTCTTCAGGTGGGCGCCTCCGATGCTGAACCTCTCACTGGAGCAAGGATTCTCAACATTGGGTCCCCCAGATGTTATTAGACTTCAACTCCTATACAGTAATTCCATCAGCTAAAAGAAAAGAAATGTATTCATTGTCTGTTCTATAAGAGATATAGTTACTGGTAAAGTAAAGGTAAAGTTGTGCCGTCAAGTTGGTGTCTGCTCCTGGCAACCACAGAGCCCTGTGGTTGCCAGGAGCAGAATACAGAGAGGGGTTTACCATTGCCATCACCCGCGCAGTGTGAGATGATGCCTTTCAGCATCTTCCTATATCACTGCTATTATATAGGTGTTTCCCATAGTCTGGAAAACATACCAGTGGGGATTCAAAGCAGCAACCTCTTGCTCCCTAGGCAAGTCACTGGTACCTAGGAGTTATTCTAAATGCGTGCGCTTAAGACAGAAACATTTTGCCTGAGAAATATGGAGAAAATTCTGCAGAGAGACAGCCAGCCAGCCAGTCAAGACAAAGTCTAGACATAGCACCAGTAATCTCCTGGAGGGTAAAGGGATTATATGCTAACTTGATGTTGGGCAGTGGAAATCACATGGGAAAGAGCTTTTGAAGTGGAGCAGGTTTGCAAAGGCAGAGCAAGGTGAAGAGGACTGGAACAGCATGGGAAGTTGCAGCAATGTCCCAGGAGCAAATCTTGTCAAAATAAACCATAACCATCTAAATCCATCGCTAAATTCAGGGGCTGGTAGATTTCTGGAAGCAGCTTGTCTTGCTGTGTCCTTCTAGGGTGACAAAGGAGGCATTTCCAAATGTTGAATCAAGAGCCTTCTTTGGGCATTTTCAAAACTGGTCCATCTAGCTGAGTAGTGTCTCCCCTGACTGGGAGTGTCTCTTCAAGGTTTCAGGCAGGAGTCCTACCTGGAGATGCTGCCAGGGAGTGAACCTGGGACTTTCTGCATGCCAAGCAGATGCTCTACCACTGAGCTATAGCCTCCTCCCCTATTGGTGCCAGAGGTGTGGCTAGCTGGCATGCACTCATTCTGCTTGTAGCATGCAGAACGTATCCAGCTTGTGGGCTCTGGAAGAGGGCGCTAGTCTCCTTGTTCATCTCCAGTTGTTTTCAGTCCCTGAAGTGCTTTAAAGAGGTTCCCGCATCTGCTCAGAAAATAAACCATAGGTTTATTCAGACGTTAGTTAGTTAAAGAACACTGCTGGAACCATGAACTGCACCTGTGAGGGAAGGAAGCATGGGAAATTTCCCTTTACCGGATGGGAAATTTCCCTTTACCGGATGGGAAATTTCTGGATGGGACTTGGACAAATTTCTGGATGGCTCTAATGTACAGCCAGAGTGGTGTAGTGGTTAGAGTGCTAGACTAGGACTGGGGAGACCCGAGTTCAAATCCCTATTCAGCCATGATACTAGCTGGGTGACTCTGGGCCAATTGCTTCTCTCTCAGCCTAGCTTACTTCACAGGGTTGTTGTGAAAGAGAAACTTAAGTATGTAGTATACCGTTCTGGGCTCCTTGGAGGAAGAGCGGGATATAAATGTAATTAATAATAATTATTATTATTATTATAACAACTAATGTCAGAGTAGTCATGTCAGAGTAGAACTTCTGTTTTGGAAAATCTCAAGCTAGGGAATCAAAAGATGTTTGTTTATTCATATACTGCCCCAAATCTGCATCTCTCATAGCATGTGCCCTGGAGAAAGAGCCATAATTCAAGCTTTTGCCTCTGTAATACCACACAGTTACTATTGCCATGCAATCAGCTTCATCTACAAGATGATGTCAGGACCAGCATCCAAGGACCGTCTATCTTGCCTGCCAGGAGCAACCACTCAATCTCTGTCTTGGGAAACTGCCATCAAAAGTTAGCCCTGTGACTTTTCAGGCCCGTTGATGCACGGAGAATGGATCGCTCTGTCACTGGTCTGCATTATCCAAATTGTAATACGTGGAGTGCATCGTGCTTGGGTGTCATGGGCAGCCTATCATTTGTCATTTTTTCTGCTGATAAAATATCGGCCTTGCCTTGGCCTTGCTGCTTTTGCTCTGCCACCAGAAATATTGAGCATGACCATCTGCTTTATATCTGCCCTTTGAAAGTTAAGTAGAGCCTTAAGAAAAGAGAGGGGGCCACCAAAGAGTGTTGTTTATAGAGTTGACAAAATTCTGAAGACACCAGCTGACATCAAGGCTAAGAGCTGGTCTTCAAGATTGATCTGCCAGGAATCTAGAGATTTGCATTGTGCGGGCACTCCCACAGAGCATGTTGTGAGAACTCAGAAAATGTTGGCGATCTCAGATGGGCACCATGCTGAAATTGACATGGAGCTAGTATGGGCTATCTTAGGTTTGAACTTGATTTGATGAACTTGGCTTCATATTGGTTTGGTGCATTGTCAATCTGAGATTGCTGACATTTACTGAGTTCTCACAATGCACTCCACAGGACTGTAGACACAGTGGGACTCCCAGTAAACTAGATTTAGTCCACTACTTCTGAGAACTATCTCTAAGATACTTAGAACATAAGAACAGCCCTGCTGGATCAGGCCCAAGGAAGCCCATCTAGTCCAGTATCCTGTTTTGCACAGTGGCCCACCAGATGCCGCTGGAAGCCCACAGGCAGGAGTTGAGGGCAGGCCCTCTCTCCTGGTGTTACTCCCCTGCATCTGGTACTCAGAGGCATCCTGCCTTTGAGGCTGGAAGTGGCCTATAGCCCTCAGACTAGTAGCCATTGATTGACCTCTCCTCCTTAATAGTACCTAAATGGTACTATTTATTATTTATTTTTATATTTATATCCTGCTCTTCCGCTAAGGAGCCGAGAGCACTGTACATGGTTATGTTTATCCTCACAACAACCCTGTGAGGTAGATTAAGCTGAGAGATACATGACTTGCTCAGAGTCACTCAGTGAGCTTAGGTCTTTCCGGACCTAGTTCAAAACTAGTTCAAAATAGGTCTTTCCGGACCTAGTTCAAAACTCTAAAGGACTACTTAATAACCATAGGAAAGCTTGGGAATAATTTAGTCTGCATGTTAGCCATGACGTGCTCAAGTAATGGATGTAAGGTATATTTAACACTCCTTCTACTTGAGATGTGGCATTAGAACATCGTCTGTAACTTTTCTAGTCATGTAGAAAATCTTTCGCTTGCTCTCAGCATTAAAATTGCTTTTGCATAATGAAAGTTTAGTGGTATAGTTGATGATGAATCATTCATGTGCAGTTTGAACAAGTGTGGAGCCAGATCATCACTAGTACAGGTTTGGATCCAAACTAGCCAGTTCAAAGGGTTAATTAGAATTCCAAAATTTGAGCGTAGCCAGAAAGTTCAGTTCCTCATTTAACCCATATAGAGCCAAAGGGTTCAGTTCCAAAATCCACCGTGCTTCTCTCTTAAATAAAGCTTTAACATTACCATGCATGATTTTTTCAGTTGTCCAGGACTACATGTCTCTAAAAGAATGTTTTTCTCTCCAAAAAATGAACTACCAAGGGGGCACCCATTTTCACACATTTCACATTGCTGTTTACCAATGTGTCCTGTCAATGGTCTCGATGTCTTATCAACATACACTTTCTGGCTATGCTCAAATGAAGGGTGGCATAGGAACATAGGAAGCGGTCATATACTGAGTCAGACTATAGGTCCATCCAGCTCAGTATTGTCTACACAGACCGGCAGTGGCTTCTCCAAGGTTGCAGGCAGGAGTCTCTCTCAGCCCTGTCCTTGGAGATGCTACCAGGGAGGGAACCTGGAACCTAGATGCTCTTCCCAGAACAGCTCCATACCCTGTGGGGAATATCTTACAGTGCTCACACGTAGTCTCCCATTCATATGCAACCAGGGTGGACCCTGCTTAGCTAAGGGGACAAGTCATGCTTGCTACCACAAGACGAGCGCTCCTCTCAGTGCTCTTAAAGGCATATTCCTTTACGCTGATTTTTTTTATAGTCAATGAATTACAGCTGGGTCCACTGGCAACAAGAGTATAGATTTGCTTCTCCAGTTAGCAATGGTGTAATCTTGTAAGAAGGCAAAGGTTATTTGCGCAAAGTCTTTTTTAAATATTACAGATGTAAGTAACCGTGATCTTGGTATGTTACTGGCTTTGTTTTATATCGTTCCAAAGGTGTTTCTATGAAGTGGTTTAATTATAATTTTTCAAAATGTTATTGGAATATTGCCTCTGAGGCTGAAATGTGTCAAGCTCCCTTTTTGCTTGTCTGGTTGTGTGCTTCCTGACTTTTTTTGGTTGGGTCTGCTCTAGTATACCTTGAACCCAAAGATCAAACACCCTCTTGGCTTCTAAATCAGTGGAGAAAAGCCTGTTGCAAAGCACAAAACAGATTAAGAACTTCAGAAACATGTTGAATGAAAGCAAGGAAGTCCCTTGTGGTAGCAATTGTTGGCGTGTGAATTGTAACTGTGTTCCTATTTGCATCTGTGCCACATTGAAAGGCATGTGTTCCCCCCCCCATCTTTATTGTTTATGCTGTATTCTACTATTTTGATTGATTGGAATAATTATGTATGTTGGATAGGTATATTTTAAATGACATTCATATTGTTTTTTTGGGGAAACCTTACAGTGTTTTGATTTCATAAATCTATTTCTCCTTGTTGTCAATATCAGGAAATGGCATTAACCCCTTAAATGTCTGCCTGCAGGCAGTTATGGACTGGATGAGGGATAATAAACTGAAGCTGAATCCAAGCAAGATGGGGTGCTCATTGTTTGGGGTCATAATCTGTAAAATGGGATAGATGGTGTCTTTGGGTGCCAACATCTGGTGGTTACCTGGGATTGGGCCTTTTCAGGTGTCACCTCTAGGTTGTGGAACATGCTCCCTGTAGATATAAGAGGGTTATCTTTTTTGAGACCTTTAGGATAGCCTTAAAGACCCATCTTCTTAGCCTGGCTTTAAATGATCTATAGTTCTAATTTTAATTTGTTTTTAAATGCTGTATTTTATTTTACTTGTTTTGTTATGTGTGTTTGATTTTAATATAAACCACCCTGAGCCACTTTAGAAAGGGTGGTATACAAATTGAATGAATAAATAAATGAAAATATTGACAATTCATTTTAAGTCTAGATCAAAATTATATTAATCTAGATTGAAAAAAATCTAAATACTGAACAATAATCTGACTAATGAAGTGTCAATGCTGCTACTAAATTCCCAACTAACTAGCATCAGTTCCCATGGGGAGCAGGTTGCAATGACTTCCCTTTCCCCAGAAGCCCTCTGTGCCACCTGAAAATATGGCCTTCTGACCCTCAGGGACATAGTTTTGGGTGGCTTCCCAGCAGTATTCCTGTTAGTATTCCCTGTTAGGGATTTTCAGATGTTGTTGACTACAACTCCCACAATCCCCATCTGAAATGGCTTTTGCCTGGGGATTATGGGAGTTGTAGTCAACAACATATAAGAATCCCAGTTAGAGGAAACACTGCTTCCCAGGATGTTGAAATTCACCTCTCACAAGCACTAGTGCTGCATTAATTGAACCCGTCAGGAGCACTGAAGCCCCTCGCATAGAACTGGCTATCATTAGTCAGGATGTCAGCTGGTATATTCACTAATGGCTCTTGTATGGCAGGGGAATCTGGAAAATGGTGGCACAAATATTTCACCTTTTCTGCTTCCTTTTCTTTGATTATACTTGATTTGATCTTTTCCCTCTATTCTGCACATTTTGACTTGCAACACTTCTGCTCACAGGTGACTATCCTACACAAGTCCATCTCTTAACCTAGCATCTTGTCAGGTTAAAACGATGTTCCTTTCTGGTAATTGAATAGGCTCAGTGCCCCTGGAAATGTCTGGCACTCTCTTGTGAGCTCTCAATTTATAAGCTCCTCTGGGCCGATTATAAGTCAATCTCTGGGTTCTCTTTCAAGAGCCTGTCAGTTTCTACTTTAATGTCACAATTTCAGACCTTCCAGCTTGTTGCCTACTCCTTTATTAATGTGGGTTGTTTAGACTGAATTCTGCAAATGTAACCCAATCTATGACTTGATGGAGGAAGAGGAGGAAGATGGGAAAGATAACAGATCAAGATGAATTTCAATTCCAAGGTAAAATTGGCTAAAAATTCAACTACTTTAACTTGGTTGTGAACCATGTTAAGCATTGTGTGCTAGATAGACTAGCATGACTCGGCTATTATTGATTTTATGGATTTTTATAAACCATGAAGACAAAACTGCCATAGAGAATAATTTCATTCCTGGTGTATTCCCATATAATAGCTGCTTGGCCTAGTAAGGTTAGATATTCTTCATTATTAACCTTTTTTAGAAGTCTTAAGTCAGAAGAAAGCTTGATGAAAGGCCAGAGCAAACAATTTGCATACAATCCCTCGTCCAACTGCAAGTTGGTAGACTGCATATTTAGGACCAGTTTGTACAACCAGCAGCATCGAGGAGTAAAGCTTTCCCAAACCACTGTTCCATCTAAGGTGCGCACATATCTTCCCCCAGCAGTTTCACCACCACTGTCCAACTGGGTGGGCAACCCATTTCCTCCTCTCCCTGGCTGGGTCTTCTCCTCCAGTTCTGGCTGACCGGGGGGGAGGGAGGGAGGAGGCGGCGTGCAGCCAGAGGAGGATAGGAGGTGTAGTGATGGTGGGAGGAGGACGGGAGGTGGAGGGGATGGGAGGTGGCTCTGGCTCCCCCCTGGTGGCAGCCCCCCCCAGAGAATGTCAAGGTGGTGGCGGGGGGTTAAAAAAATGTGTACCACGCTACACATAGCACATTCTTTCCATGTGTGCGATGTGCGTATGCTAACTTGATTCTGCTGCCCAGATCAGAATTCTTTCCACTCACTGATAGTGGAAATTAGAGAGAACACTGCCCTAGACTATTCCAATTCTGCAGGTGGGAGGAAAATATGCTGTTATTGGTAGTGACCAATCAGCAGCAAACCCTCCAAACATCTCAAAACAATTTCTTGCCCACCCCTGACATTTCCATTGTATTGTATTGCTTCTTGGAGAATGTTTGGGTGCGCTGATGCTTTGGCTATATAGCACTATGAGACCTTTCCATGAGACCTAACTGGGTGGGATCACTTCTGTTGTTAAACAGGAAGCACTGCCCTCAATGATGCCATCATGCTGATAAATCTGGCTGGCTACACAGTGTCATGACATCATTCTATTCACTCCATGTTCCCTTACTGGCTGGGATCACCCATATCACTATCCCAGGAAACAGAAAGAAGCAACCAGCCCGGTGGGCAAGAAATTGTTTTGAGGGTTTGCTGCTGATTGGTCACTACCAATAACACTGTAAGGAGCACCAAGGGGGAAATCACATCACCAATCAGGATCAGAGAAGTGGAAATATGCACACTTTCACAATGTTTTTCAGGAAATATTGCTCCACCAAAAAAGAGAGCTGAAAATCGAAACCAGGATCAGTGCAGGAGTGATTAAGATTGAAAAGATGTGGATCACAGGCATCTCTGCTCAGAAACACAGCATGAGATTATATATATGTGTGTGTGTGTGTATATAATATGCACATAAATTTTGCACTTCCATTCGTAACCATGTTAGCTGTTCTCCAACAGAAACACATTTTTAAATAAGTGGGTTGCCACTGACAGTTATTAAATGGTCTGTCATAAAAGAAGTTCATATTTCAGATTTGTCAGCGAACTAAATCTGTTCTGCACCATTTCATCTACATAAATCAGCCTTAAAATGAACATGTCATTTGGAGAGAGAGAGAGAGAGAGAGAGAGTTAACAAGTCTTATTTGCAAGGCAACTATCTTTTTTAGTCTCTAGCACATTTTGATATAAATTATATGATGCATCCCATTGATAAGAAAGAATAGGCATTATTTGTGTGTCTCAGCAAATAGTAACCATCAAGTAACAGAGGAAGAGCAAAAATCAGAATAATATATTTCCCAATAAATCTCCAGATACTTTCTCAGCCAGGGCTGCTATGCTTCACTCTACCTAGAGCAGATGCTTTGATGGGTCTGCACGTGGTACATTACAGCTCAAATAACTACACTAGTTTCCAGTTCTTTGGGCAGTTCTTTGTAACCCTTAAAGTCCAAAATGGTCTGAAGCAAGTGGCAGACTGTTCAGAACTCGCCTCAGCTGAGCTGTTCATAGTCCAATTCTGAAATGTGGAGTCTTTTGTTGAAATGTGCAGGAAATCCCCTGATAAATTTCACTCCATTGAACATCCTTAGTTGTCCTGCCCTAAAATTCAAGTTGAATTTTATTTTGTGCGAAATGTCTGTACCAATCCTAGGGATTTATAGAAACTCCCTGAAAAATTTCAGCTGACAGTTCTTTGACTTCCCTTGAAAATTCTCAGATGCTCTTGGGAAGGAATCCTGGAATTTGCTTCAAATTTCACTTTTTAAAAATGTCATATCTTCAGGTCAAGCATGAAAGAATTCAAAATACAGAGCTATAACCACCCAGAGAATATTCAGCAAATAATTAAGCATTCAGGGATATATTACAAATATTCAACATAAAATTCATGGAGGTGGAATCCATTTCACCTTCCACTAAGTTGAGACTTGTTTGCCCAACAACAATTTGCAAGAAGATATAATCTCCAATGTTAATATATTTTTCCCCCTCCAAAAACAGCTTGATGCTTTGCAGATGCTGTGTACTCACTACTTAAGACAGTTCTCTTCAAGGACCCTCCCGGAGAGACTGGATTTAAAATAAAAGGCTCAGTACGGTTCAGGCAGAAACTATCAAATTATAAATTATTAGTGATCATTTCTGCATAACAATACATCATTTCCACAAGAACTTTGAGTTCAAGTACACTTTTAGCAGAAACAAAAATGTGCCATTTGAAAGGCCTGCTTAGAGGCATTTTATCAGGTTAAGATCCTCAGATCTGCTGATGCTTCAGCATTGTAAATGGTTTTGATTTTACTCAACTAGATACGAAAAGAATGCAAAATATAAAGAGTGTGTGTGCATACACACACACACACAGCTGTTCCAGAGAGCCTTTCCCAGTTGCCTTTTAAAAATGCTGCAAGCAACAGACATTTGACCATATCACTTGGGAGAACATCACACAGCCCAATACATTCTCGCTGTCAGGACACTTTCATCTGTGCTGCTTACTAATTCCCCTCCTTAGTTTAATTCCCAATGCACTGCCTTCCTGAAAGAAAAGTCTCTTCACAAAAGAATGCTCTTTGCAAAAGTACCTGCCAAGTGGAACTGCATTAGATCCATTTTGGCCAAGTAGAGGCAATCCAGATAACCTGCCATAGTCATCCATGTCTTGGTAACATTCTGACTGGACCCCTTAAGACCCTCTGCTTCAGTTTGTGCAGAATGCAGCTGATAGAAGCCTGCATTTCAAGTCATTTCAAGTCATAAGCCATCAATATGGCTCCAACGTCATTGGCTCTCTTTGTTTCTGGGGCCAATGCGATGTGCTTACTCTGACACTTCAAGTCCTAGAGCTGGTCTTGAAGTAGCAAGCATCCCTAAGGTGAGCACCCTTAGGGAATGGGGCCACTCTGGGAAGAGCATCTGCCTGCTTACATGCAGAAGGTTCCAAGTTCCCTTCCTGGCAGCATCTCCAAGATAGGGCTGAGAGATATTCCTGACTACAACACTGGAGAAGCTGCTGCCAGTCGGTGAAGGCAATACTGAGCTAGATGGACCAATGGTCTGATTCTGATATGGCAGATTCCTATGTCCCTGGCTTCCCTGCCTACATATGAGCCTACCTGCACATTCCAATCACTTTGGGAGACCCTGCTCATAGCTCCATCACCATCTTGGGTGGGTACATGTATAGTGCCTTCTTAATGGTAACCAAGGAATTCTATCCCTTACATCCAGGGGTGTCAAACTCAAATCTGGTTGTAAGCCAGATTGGATTCTGATGCACCTGGGGGCGGGGCGGGCATAGCCTTGTGTCACCTTCGGTCATCACTTTCTGTCTTCATCCTCACTTCTCTCACTCTCTTCCTTTCTCCCCCACTCTCTTGCCTTGCCACTTAAATTAGCGGAATGCACTACTTTTACACCAGAATAGGTTCAGGGGAATTTTAAATAAGGGCAAGGGAGCGGGAAGAGGGGTTCTGCTTTCCTTAGGCATACTGTTGCTTTTGATATAATTGAGTGTTAAAAATCTGTTGAGAACAGTAACAGATGGTTTTGTTCAGAATTACTTCTATATATCTATATCTTTCCCTGGACATATTTCTGTCATTGGGAAGTATGATATTCAGAATTTCTTTTTAAAAAGGAAACTAATCTGAATCTGAATTTTCAGAACATGAACAGGCCTAATGTCCTTGTATTTTGACGTTGTTTCAAAACATGGTTGTTCGTTCATCTGGCATGGACATGCAGGATGTAAAAGTCTGAATACAGAAATATATACCTATATGACAAATACAAATCCCCAGACCGTGATGGTTAAATTTCTTGCAATGCTGCATTGCCCTTTGGTACCATTTCTGTTGCAATATCCTATGACAGTGGTTCCCAACCAGGGTTCCTCCAGATGTTGCTGAACTACAGCTCCCAGGATCCCCAGCCACAATAAATTGTAGCTGGGGATCCTGGGAGCTGTAGTTCAGCAACATCTGGAGGAACCCTGGTTGGGAACCACTGTCCTATGTGGAAACCCCCTCCCCCCGAATAGGAAAAAAGTAGCTTTTCATTTTCTTTCCTTCAACTTCAGTGCTATGGAGTGAGGTCAACCCATGATCATGATGGTATGCTTGCCACATGACATGACATTCACAAAATCGGTGACCCAGCTACTGATGTGGCTGGTGAACCAACCATGTTCTGTGGCTTTCCAGGCACTTCCTAACTTCCTTATATGTATGATCTCACGGCTAAACTCAATAGTATATTAAGCCCATCATGAATAGATGCTGCTTTTTCTCCAAAAAACCACACACACACACACACACCTCTATGCTTTTTCTGCCCTGGCTTGCATTTGAATGGGAGACTGCATATGAGCACTGTGAGATATTCCCCTCAGGGGATGGGGCCACTTGGGGAAGAGCACCTGCTTGATTGCATGCAGAAGGTTCCAAATTCCCCCCTTGATAGGGCTGGGAGTGGGAGAGACTCCCATCTATAACTTGGAGAAGCTGCTGCCAGTCTGGGTAGACAATACTTAGCTAGATGGAGCAATGGTCTGATAGTATATGACAGCTTCCTGCAGGGTGCCATTGTGACACCGGCTACTTTCACATACCATTGTGGAGTTCTGGATTTTCCTTTCAAAAAGCCCTGAGGTGGGCCATTCAGAGAAATCTTTCAGCCTCAAGGTTTTACCTTGAAATCCTTCAGCACCTTTGATTGCTTCGAAACTGCTGCTTAGATCCTTTCTGGATCCGCTAAAATTTGCTGAATTACATCTTATATAGTGATGCTTGTTGTCTTCCGAGATGATGGCCCTTTAAAAATCCCTGTCTTATTTTTGCACCATTAGTATTGTTATTGCTATCCCTTATCTGGGATTAACAAAGTGAAAACTTCCGATAACCAGGCTACATGCAATTTAAAAACACTAGGAAAGCTAAATAAACTCTCTCTCTCTCTTTTTTTGAGAGTGAAAAAAACCATTCTACCAGAGGCCTCTCTTTCTCCCACTGGAGACAAGCTGAGTGGGGGCGGGGGGGGATTAGCAAGAAAAGCTCAGTGAGTTGTGAATACTTACAGTCAGCAACTCAAGCAAACTGGAAATAACAGACCATGAACATTTAAATTTAGGAGCTCACACAATTCCTCAGCCCCTGGCAAGATAAATTACTTGAGCTGGTAATCCAATCTGAAAACGTTTTCTCGGGATATGAATTGAACCATGGAGAGATTTTGTTTACAATATCCATTCTGAAAATGACAGGTCATTTCGTTTAGCATGCAAGGCCACGGCTGTAGTTCATCGAAAATTAGAACTAATATTTTAGAGATTGCGAAAGAACAAAGTATCCAGAGGACACCTCGGAGCAATGAGCCATTCCATCTCAGGAAAGACAAAAAGGAGCTCTGAATACTTTGCATGTAAGTTTGACTTCTCGTACATCATGAAGCTTTGTTTGAATTCCACAGGGGAAATTAATCATTCCCCCTGCTCAGCAATCTGTAGAACAGTGAGAATGTGAAGATGGTGCCAGAGAATAGGATAGCTTCCTCCTTAATTCTCTTGAAAAATGCTGAAATCTCTCCTCACTTGAGATTCTCAGCTTTCAAAAGCACCAGGAAGGAAAAGAAGACACAGAACTATCTCGAGAAGAGCCTGTGGATTTTATTTTTATTTTTATGTCTACTTTTATATTCTGCTTTGTCTTCAAGGAGCCCAGAGCGGTGTATATGGCTATGTTTATCCTCACGACAACCCTGTGAGTTAGGTTAGATGCTGAGAGATATGTGACTGGCCCAGAGTCACCCAGCGAGTTTCATGGCTGAATGGGGATTTGAACTCGGGTCTTCCCAGTCCTAGTCCAACACTCTAACCAGTACACCACAATGGCTCTAAAGATTAAAGAATGACTCTACATTACTTCCCAAGCAGTGGTGTAGCAAGGCTGGAGTGGGTTTAGGGACAAAAAATGAAGATGGGCTCCCTTGCTCCCAATCTTCCTTCGTTCATCCCTTCCCCATATATTTTTTGCAGAGAAACTGTAAGGACATGATGAAAGCAAGATTCTTAGCATGCCCTTTCTTTCCCTTCTGTGCATATATTACACCCTCTTCATATATGCATACACTTTTCACACATACTTGTGCATGCATATTCCCTTACCTCAGAAACATTTTTAACAAATATACCCACTACGGTGACCTGATATACATATGCATACTTACAACCCTAGCAATGTTCCTATCTCTATTTGCCCATCTGTGCTCACTTGCTCACTCACTCACCAAAGCTGCTCCAAGGAAACATGCAGAGAAGTAAGAGAGGACTTGACTTTTGAGGGCTGGCAAAATATTATTATTTTTATTTTACACAGTCAGACAGGTGTTATTGACTGGTTTGTTTTATCCAGACATCGAGTCCTTCCGAAGGACCTGGGATGCCAGAATTTTATTGTCAGTGTTGTTGATGTTGTTATAGATATCGTCACAGAATATAGGCTGTTCCCAGTAAAGCTGCTTTTTGTAATTGGCTGATGGTGATTTCTGTGGCCCCTATGGTGTTGAGGTGCTCTTCAAGGTCTTTTGGAACTGCACCCAGGGCGCCAATTACCACTGGGATTATTTTGGTCTTTGTCTGCCACAGCCTTTCAATTTCAATTTGTAGATCTTTGTATTTGGTGATTTTTTCTATTTCTTTTTCTTCTATTCTGCTATCCCCTGGTATTGCTATGTCGATTATTTTAACTTGTTTTTCTTTCTTCTCGACTACAGTTATATCTGGTGTATTGTGTGGCAGATGTTTGTCTGTTTGTAGTCAAAAGTCCCATAATATTTTTACATCTTCATTTTCTTCAACTTTTTCAATTTTATGGTCCCACCAATGTTTGGCTACAGGTAACTTGTATTTTTTGCAGATGTTCCAGTGTATCATCCCTGCTACTTTGTCATGCCTTTGCTTGTAGTTAGTCTGTGCAATCTTTTTACAACAGCTGATTAGGTGGTCCACAGTTTCATCTGCTTCTTTACAAAGGCAGCACTTGCTGTATTATTATTATTATTATTATTATTATTATTAATTTATTTATTCAATTTCTATACTGCCCTTCCAAAAATGGCTCAGCACAGTTTACACAGAGAAATAATAAATTAATAAGATGGTGTACATAAAATATGTACACTAAGGACAACAAAATTGGCTATGATCAGAAGTAGCCCTAAACTTCCAGACCTAGGAAATGAGAAGCACTGAAAATAACCCAGTGCATACTTCTGAGAGGTTTGGAAATGACTTTTTAAAGTCTAAAAATCTCTCTCTTTGCTATGTATACATTTCTGAGACCTTGTTTGGTTGAAAAACAATTGAATATATTTTTCACCACCACCACAGACCAGCCAACAAACTCCACCCCCTCACGCGCTCTCTTACTTTCTGCTTTCCTTTCCACAGAGAGAAAAACAACTTACTGCAAGTTCGGAGGAGAAGATCACATGATGGATCAGGACCTATTGGGAAGAACTCAATCATTTTAAATCCTTTTTAAAAGTTAAAAAATCTCTCACTCAAGCACAAACAAGGGAATGGGGATGGGAAGAGGGAGGCTTTCAGTTGGGAATGGGATCTCTCTCTCTCTCGATATATCTATCTCTATCTCTCTATCTCACACACACACACACACACACACACACACACTTCATGAATGTGAGAAGAAGAAAAACTGTCTTCTGAGGGAAGAAATCACATTTAGGGATGTGAACGGAACTGGTTCGAAGAACCGGCAATTTCACCGGTTTGAAGGTGGTGGGGGGTCTCCCTTTAAGAGCAGGGGGAGGGTCACTTACCCCTCCCACTGCTTTCCCCCCACTGGCCTTAGTTTTTTAAAAAGCCCATCGGGGCGGCAGCATACCTCCCTGCCACCCTGTTGCCCTCGTCTTCCGGATATGATCTGAAGTCACCAGCGCAACGTCATTTGGTCCCAAAGTACTCAGAATATAAATGAAGAGGACGACCAGCAGCAAGGTGAATGGACTCGATTATGACAGCAATGAGAGACCTTAAGAACCACTGAGAGACCTTAAAGGCCAAGTTGAAGACTGAT
This sequence comes from Hemicordylus capensis, assembly GCF_027244095.1. Lineage (NCBI taxonomy): Eukaryota > Metazoa > Chordata > Lepidosauria > Squamata > Cordylidae > Hemicordylus > Hemicordylus capensis. The sequence continues at coordinate 24,250,630 of NC_069666.1, forward strand.
AACCCTGGAGAGAATCTATCTATGTGGTCGCTAAGAGTCGGCACCGACTTGACGGCACTTAATCAATCAGATCCATCCAGATTGGCCATGGAGTCAAGAAGGGTTTTCCCCCTCACCTTCTCTCACATTCTCCATAGATATGGTGGTTGTCTTAGCAATTGGGGAGAAGGTTTCATTTAGGTCCTTCGTAGAGATTGTATTAGCAACTTGAATATTTTGTAAACTATAAATGTTCTATTCTTAAATGTATCTTTGGTCTAAGACCATAACAAACTTACTACTACTACTCCATTTTGGTCTCCACTTGTGGCCAGTACAGGTTAGAAGGAAATAGGAAGTAAAAGACATTGGTGAGGCGTCATCAGAGGGTGAATAAGAATACAAAAAATATTTATATACTGCTTTTCAACAAAAGTTCCCAAAGCAGTTTACATAGATATAAATAAATAAATAAATAAAATTAAATGGCTCCCTGTCCCCAAAAGGTCCACCATCTAAAAAGAAACCTGAGTTAGACAGATTTCTGGAGGCCACTCCAACAGCCACTGGAGGGATGTTGTGCTGGGGATGGATAGGGCCAGTTGCTCTCTCCCTGCTCAATAAAAAGAATCACCACTTTTAAAAGGTGCCTCTTTGCTCAGTTAGCAGGTGGACCGAAAAAGACAGGAAGCACCCAACCAGAAAAGTGAAAAAGGAGATGAAGTAATTTATTGAACACACATACAAATTGTGTCTGAACATCCAGTATAATGATACACAATTCAACAGAGTAGAGATCAGTTTTCTGGATCTGTCAATCAGAAACGTAAATGGCTATTTGCACATGTCATTATACAGGAAACCTACGGATAGGAATACTCACTTGAGGTTTGGTGGTTCTCATTCTTAGGGAAAACTTATCATTTGGACTAATTTTGAGAATAAAATGTAATTGCTCCACTGAACAATCATTTATACATGAATGCAGGGTGGTCAAACAGTTTCTGGAGAGAGATTATCCTAAGCCAGTTGTGGAGAATAATTTGAGAAAAGCTACAGCCAAGGGAAGAATTTTTGCAGACACATAAGGGCTCTTCAAATTCTATTCATTGTAGACTACATCACCAATAATTTACAAAATAAAATTAAACAACATTGGCACATCTTATGTGATATATCAGGATGTCAGGAAAAACCTTTCATTTCCTTTAAACAAACTAAAAATTTGAAAGGAATTTTACTCAGGAGTGAGTATAGAGCGAGAGAGTTCATGATACACTGCACATTTTGCCAGGGTCTTCCAAAACTTTGGGCCATCACCCCTGAGGCCATAGTACATCTGCACAATTAAAAACTTTGAGAACCATTCCAATCATTGAAATCTTTCACCACATGCAATATATCACACCACATATCTGGTGTGATATATGCAATCCAATGCCCACGTAAGAAAATGTATGTTGGTAAGACATCAAGACCATTGAAAAGATGCATTGGTGAACATCAGAGCAATGTGAAATGTGTAAAAATGGGTGCTCTCTTTCCCCCACTTATGGCAGGGAGACATTCTTTTAAAGATACACAGTTTTTAGGCAATTGGGGGGGGGGAATCACAAATGGCAATGATGTTGGTGTTTTTACAGTCAATGAATTACAGCTGGGTCCACTGAGAACATTATGAATTTGCTTCTCCAGTTGGTAATGTTGCTGTATGCTTGGAAGAAGGCAAAGGTCTATTTGTTCAAGGTCTCTTTGCAATACTACGAATGTAAGTCGCCATGAGCTTGATATATGTTACAAGCTTCATTTTATATTGTTCCAAAGGTATTTCTATGAAGTGGTTTAATTGTAATTTGTCTAAATGTTCTTTTAGTACTGCCCCTCAAGAAGGCCTCTGAGGCTGACTATAAATGCTCTACAGCATGTTGGGCTTCACCATTTGGGTTTCAAGCACCGCTGTTGGGCTTCGATAAATGTTTGACAGAGCTGTGAGACTGTCTCCTTTTTCACTTATCTATCAGAGGGTGGATGGGGTTTCCTAGACCAGTCTTTTAAAGCTATTGTATGTAGGACAGGGAGGGAGGGACCACAGTCTTTCATTTGGCCTTGTGATAGCAAGCATGAATTGTCTCTGTTGTTAAGAGACAACAGAGGTCTGCTCTGGTTTGCATTTGGATGGGAGACGACATGTGTAAGCACTGTAAGATATTCCCCTTAGGGGATGTGGCTGCTCTGAAGGTCCCAGATTTCCTCCCTGGCATCTCCAAGACAGGGCTGAGTAAGACAGAGGGCATGCCCTCAGCTTTTGCCTGTGGGCATCCCAGAGGCTCCTGGTGGGATATTGTGTGAAGCAGGATGCTGTAGATGTTGGTCCTGATCCAGCAGGGCTTTTCTTATGTTCTCATGACTCTTGCCTGTAACCTTGGAGAAGCTGCTACCAGTCTGTGTGGACAATCCTGAGCTAGATGGACCAATGGTCTGACTTGGTAGAAAGCAGCTTTCTATGCTCCATCCAAAGCTATGGGTACCAGTGGTGGTGAGTTGGGTCCAGCAGACCATCTGTGGATGCATGACAGTGAAGAACTGGGTGTCATCCTGGCAATTGCACCCAGGCATGGGGTCCAAGTGGGAAATTCCAATCAATGGGTGAATAAAACGGCATCAGATGCTTTCATTCTGGGAGATGGGGAAACCATTTGAGAAAATTCTCTAAAAGTCTTAACACTGATATTTGGAGTTATTTGAGAATATTCTTCTTAAGAGGAACACTTATATTTGGAGTTTCCGTTTTTCCATGGGGGAAACGTAAGATACCTTGAAATTCAGAGATAATCTCCATTTTGGTGACATTTCTCCCCACCATATTCTGGAGATGAAGTAACCTGGAGCATTCCATCCTGGGTTGTACACAGTGCCAGTAACTGTCATACATCCAGAGAGCTACATTGGTGTACAGCAGTGCTTGGGAAATTTACACTGAAAACAGCATGCTCTATCTCTTTTGAATTCGGCAAGTGGAATTTAATCCCCTCCAGCTTTGTACAGGAATTGGATAAATTATCCCCGCTTCATGAAACGTTTACTTTGGCACATATATGTAGATCAATATTTGCAAGTGTTGGCTGTAGAGACCAGCTAATTAGTAACATTTATTAGAGGAGCAATACTATGATTCTTGACAGCGTTGACAACACATCCAAGCATGCACAAGGAATAATTATGACAAGCAATGTGTTTTCATAGAGAACTCATATGGCCCCTTCTTGTTGCTGTTCATGCCTTTTCTGATACAACAATTCACTCCAATTGGCCTTAGAAAGCTGTACTAACTGGCATCCTGTCTATGGTTGTGTGCACACTGTGTGAGCAAGGAAAACCTTCCATGTGCAAACTTACACGTGGTGATAAAGGGAGAAGTTTCTGAACAGATGAAGCATGTTGCACCAGAGCAAAAGCCCCCTTTGCTAGACTTAAAAATCAGCTTGGATAAGCTAGTAAAATGAAAAGAAGAAGATGGGGGAGCTTCATTCAAATGCTACACACTTCTTCAGTCTTAGGCCCCCTCAGCTTTTAGTTACCAGAAAAAAATACTCAGTGGTTGCAAGAACAGGTCAAAAAGCACCCCAGATCAGTTTGGGGTGGCAGACATTGTGTTTACGCAGCTGCAAAAAACATGGATGTAAGAAAAGACAAAAAGACCTTTAATAAGACGGGTTTAAAAGGACGGGTAGACGGGTTGAACAACCCCCTCAGCGACTTAAGAGTAGATGCCAGCCACCAAACTTGCAAGTTGGTTTACTCGTGAGTAGAACCTGGTGGCCTTACTCATGAGTAGACCCTGCTCAGCTTATTCGTGAGTAGATCCTGGTTGGCTTACTCGTGAGTAGACCCCGCTCAATTTACTAGTGAGTGGACCCCCGTCCGCTATTCACGACTTGACCCCCCCCACCCCTGTCGGCTACTCAAGCCTGCTGAATAATCCCCTACATGCTGTTAGAGCAAAGGCTTCTCCCAAACCTTCCTATAATATTTTTAGTCCTAAAGGTGCCACCACAACCCACTTATCGACAGAGCTTAACTCTCCCCCTCACGTGGAAATCCCAGGGAAATTCTCCTGCATTTGCAACTAAAAAAGGATAGGAAAAACTTCCATGTGCAAGCTTACACGCGGTGATAAAAGGAGAAGTTTCTGAACAGATGAAGCATGTTGCACCAGAGAAAAAGCCCCATTTGCTAGACTTAAAAATCAGCTTGGATAAGCTTGTAAAATGTAAAAAAGAACATGAGGGGAGCTTCATTCAAATGCTACACACCTCTTCAGTCTTAGGTCCCCTCAGCTTTTAGTTACCAGAAAAAATATTCAGCGGTTGAAAGAGCAGGTCAAAAAGCACCCCAGATCAGTTTGGGATGGCAGACATTAAGAATTGTGTTTACGCAGTTGCAAAAAACATGGATGTAAGAAGAAAGAAAATGACCTTGAAAAGGTTAGAGTAGACGGGTAGACCAATAAAAAGCAAAGGGGGCATTTTCTCTGGTGCAACATGCTTCATCTATTCAGAAACTTCTACTTTTATCACCACGTGTGAGCTTGCACATGGCAGGTTTTTCCTACTCTTTTTCACTTGCAAAAGCAGGAGAATTTCCCTGGGATTTCCACCTGAGGGGTTGATTTAAGCTCTGTCGATAAGTGCGTTCGTGGTGGCACCTTTAGTACTAACTATTTCATAGGAAGGTTTTGGGAGAAGCTTTTGCCCAAACAGCACGGAGGGGATTATTCAACAAGCCGACAGGCGTGAGTAGCGGGCAGGGTGTCTACTCATGAGTAAGCCAACTGGGGTCTACTCACGAGTAAGCTGAGCGGGGCCTACTCAAGAGTAAGCCACCCGTGGTCTACTCAGGCATGAGCTGAGAGGGGTCTACTCGTGAGTAAGGCTGCCAGGGTCTACTCACGAGTAAGCCAATTCGCATGCATGGCAGCTGGGGTCTACTCGTGAGTCGCTGAGGGTGTTGCTCTACCCTTCTACTCTAACCATTTAAAGGTATTTCTTACATCCATGTTTTTTGCATCTGCGTAAACACAATTCTGCGTAAACACAAAACACAAAGCCCAAAATGATCTGGGGTGCTTTTTAACCTGTTCCTGCAACCACTGAGAATTTTAATGGTAACTAAAAGCTGAGGGGGCCTAAGACTGAAGAGGTGTGTAGCATTTGAATGAAGTTCCCCCCATCTTCTTCTTTCCATTTTACTAGCTTATCCAAGCTGATTTTTAAGTGCAGCAAAGGGGGCTTTTCTCTCTGGTGCAACATGCCTTATCTGTTCAGAAACTTCTCGTTTTAGCACCACGTGTAAGCTTGCACATGGCAGGTTTTTCTTACTCTTTTTCACTTGCAAAAGCAGGAGAATTTCCCTGGGATTTCCACGTGAGGGGTTGATTTAAGCTCTGTCGATAAGTGCGTTCGTGGTGGCACCTTTAGTACTAACAATATCATAGGAATGTTTTGGGAGAAGCTTTTGACCAAACAGCACGGAGGGGATTATTCAACAAGCCGACAGGCGTGAGTAGCGGGCAGGGTGTCTACTCACGAGTAAGCCAACTGGGGTCTACTCACGAGTAAGCTGAGCGGGGTCTACTCAAGAGTAAGCCACCCGCGGTCTACTCAGGCATGAGCTGAGAGGGGTCTACTCGTGAGTAAGGTTACCAGGGTCTACTCACGAGTAGACCAATTCGCATGCATGGCAGCTGGGGTCTACTCGTGAGTCACTGAGGGGGTTGCTCTACCCGTCTACTCTAACCTTTTAAAGGTATTTCTTACATCCATGTTTTTTGCATCTGCGTAAACACAAAACACAAAGCCCAAAATGATCTGGGGTGCTTTTTAACCTGTTCCTGCAAGCACTGAGAATTTTAATGGTAACTAAAAGCTGAGGGGGCCTAAGACTAAAGAGGTGTGTAGCATTTGAATTAAGTTCCCCCCATCTTCTTCTTTACATTTTACAAACTTAAACAAGCTGATTTTTAAGTGCAGCAAAGGTGGCTTTTCTCTCTGGTGCAACATGCCTTATCTGTTCAGAAACTTCTCGTTTTAGCACCACGTGTAAGCTTGCACATGGCAGGTTTTTCTTACTCTTTTTCACTTGCAAAAGCAGGAGAATTTCCCTGGGATTTCCACGTGAGGGGTTGATTTAAGCTCTGTCGATAAGTGCGTTCGTGGTGGCACCTTTAGTACTAACTATTTCATAGGAAGGTTTTGGGAGAAGCTTTTGCCCAAACAGCACGGAGGGGATTATTCAACAAGCCAACAGGCGTGAGTAGCGGGCAGGGTGTCTACTCACGAGTAAGCCAACTGGGGTCTACTCACGAGTAAGCCAATTCGCATGCATGGCAGCTGGGGTCTACTCGTGAGTCGCTGAGGGTGTTGCTCTACCCGTCTACTCTAACCATTTAAAGGTATTTCTTACATCCATGTTTTTTGCATCTGCGTAAACACAATTCTGCGTAAACACAAAACACAAAGCCCAAAATGATCTGGGGTGCTTTTTAACCTGTTCCTGCAAGCACTGAGAATTTTAATGGTAACTAAAAGCTGAGGGGGCCTAAGACTGAAGAGGTGTGTAGCATTTGAATGAAGTTCCCCCCATCTTCTTCTTTCCATTTTACTAGCTTATCCAAGCTGATTTTTAAGTGCAGCAAAGGGGGCTTTTCTCTCTGGTGCAACATGCCTCATCTGTTCAGAAACTTCTCGTTTAAGCACCACGTGTAAGCTTGCACATGGCAGGTTTTTCCTACTCTTTTTCACTTGCAAAAGCAGGAGAATTTCCCTGGGATTTCCACGTGAGGGGTTGATTTAAGCTCTGTCGATAAGTGCGTTCGTGATGGCACCTTTTAGGGATGTGCATAAAACCGGTTCTCCCGGTTCGGTTCGGGTCCGAACCGGGTCCGGACCGGACCGGGGTGGTTCGGTTTTGGTTTTGCCATACCACCCCCCCGGTCCGGTTCGGTTTCGAACCGGTTCGGATCCGAACCGAACCGGTTCGGATCACAAAAAGTGGCTGGTTTTGAAGGGGACATTGTGTTCTACCTGCCACCCAAATTTCAAGTCGATTGGACCTTCCTCTGATTTTTTACAAATTTTTTTCAAAAAATAAATTTTTGCCCATAACTCACAATGTGGAGCCCTTAGGGGCAAAAAAGCTGGGGTGGGTGGTAGCCACCCATGGGTGTCCTCCACCCCAAAAATCCCAAGGCAATTGGTGGCTCCTAGTATTATTGGTGAATTTCTGAAGAAAATTTTTTTCCCATTGGCTAGAATGGGGGTTCGGGGCTGCCCCAGACCCACCTCTGTGGGGTGGCAGCACCCCCAAAGTGGGTCCAGGGCCATGGCAAAAATGCCCTCAGTCCCTCCCAGCAATCCCCGTAGAGATAGGAGTGATGGTTCTGTTGTTTTTCTGAGGTATTCTGAGTGTAGATTCTATGATAGCTTATGAGATTTCCAATGAGACACCATGAATCCACTCTCATTTGCTATCACAGAATCCACACTCACTCAGAACACCTCAGAAAAACAACAGAACCATCACTCCTATCTCTACGGGGATTGCTGGGAGGGACTGAGGGCATTTTTGCCATGGCCCCGGACCCACTTTGGCGGTGCTGCCACCCCACAGAGGCGGGTCTGGGGCAGCCCCGAACCCCCATTCTAGCCAATGGGAAAAAAATTTTTCTTCAGAAATTCACCAATAATACTAGGAGCAACCCAACAATTGCCACCCCATCTTTTTGGCCCCTCTCTCTGGGCGCCCTAACACGTAACACCTAGTCAGTCCATCTTAATGCCTACCTACTACCACCACTCCTATCCAAGCAAGTAAGAGGAGGACACTCAGAGAGACAACACCCACTCTCTGATCTAACAAAAAGGCCACTGCTGTGCTGCCTGCCAGCACAGCAGCAGCAGCGGAGCAGCACACTAAGCACAAGAGCAGCACACACAGAGAAGAAGCAGGAGGCGGAGGAGCAGAGCAGCAGACCTGCCGCTCTGCATGATGGGTGACGTGATGCCCAAAGGAACCACCGCCTCACTCAGTGCCTGCCACTGACTAGGCCCGACAGACAGAAGCCAGCCAACCTGCTCTGCTCTGCTCTGATGCTCCCCATGGATGATGCACACACACCCTACATCTGCATCCCAATGACCAGACCAGACCAGACCAAGTGCGCAGAGTCAGCACAGGCCAGCAGCCACCAGCCCAGCAACAACAACAGCTACTACTGCTACCACCACAACCAGTGTTGCCGCTACAATAACATTCCCAGTCCAGTCACGCGCGCCACAGCCTGAGCCTAGCACACAGCCAACAGCTGCTGCCAGCCAGTGCCTGGCAAGCCCAGCCAACATGAGGAGGAGAGAGCTAACAAGTAGACGGCGCACGCACATCACCAACCCATCACGACGGCGCAACTGCAAGGGGAGAGGGCACAATTACAGGCAGCAGGAGGAGGAGGAGGAGGAGGAGGAGGAGGAGGAGGAGGTGTAGGAGGCGGGCGAGGCAATCCTAGCACAGATTTGAAAGTTTAAAATCCACCAGGACATCTTCTAGAATCTAGACTTCTGTTTTTTCTACCACCAGCTGTAGTGTCTAGTTAGTCAGTGTGCTGTGCAGCTGAGCTGAGCTGAGCTGAGCTGCATGTGAGGAAGGGTGATTGTAGCTAGTTCTTTAGTTTCAGCAGACTGAGCATTGAGCATGGGCAGTGGCCTTGGGAAGCAACACAATTACACGACACTCACCTGCTGCTGCTGGTTCTAGAAGTTGCCTCTTCTCGTCTTCACCTCTTCGTGTGTGTGTGTGTGTGTGTGTGTGTGTGCAGTGAGTGCATGCCTTTTGCCTTGCTGGAAAGAAATGCTTCTCTGGTCCACCACCACATATCTGCTCAAGGACACAGAGGCCCAAGGCAGAGGTGGTGGCACCAGTGTGAGTGCATGTGTGCTGGTGGTGTTTGCCACCACAGGTGTTTTGTGTGTGTATGTGTGCGCTGCTAGCTAGGAGGGGGGAGGGAGGCAGGGAGGGAGGCTGGGAGGCAGGGGGGAGGAAAGGGGAGGGGGAGAGGGATGTAGAGGGGATTGAAGGGGGGAGGGTCCGGCTCAGAGTTGGTCAGCCACATATTTGTGCACACACGTGCTCACGTGTGTGCTTCGGTGGGAGAGACCAGACTCTCATCATCTGCCAGACCGGGGTTGGGGGCAGGTGAGGCGGTGGTGGGCTGGAAGGGAGGGAGGATGGAAGGTGGTGAAGAGGAAGGGGAGAGGATGAGAGGGGAAGGATGGAGGGAGGCATGGGGGGGAGGAAAAAAAACATGTAGACAGACACACACCACACTACACACAGAAAGCATCCACACACAGAGACAGTGCTAGGCATCCATTCACACAGACAGACAGACACACAACAGGAAGAGACAGACTGAGCCTGCACCACACACACACACAGAGACCCAATTCCCCCCCTGCACAGTTATCAATCAATATGTTGTGTTGGCAGCCAGTTCATTGCTATTCTGATGGTTTTGGGTTTTTTGCCATCAGCCAACATCAACAGTGACCACAATCAAGATGAACATAAGATGATAATAATTCATTCGTTTCATTTCAAAAAATCACCCAATCATCTTCTCCATGTAAACCAAGCCCCCCACACATGATTTCTGGTGACATTTTCAATAAAATCAATTCATTTGGCATTCATCATTTTGTTCTCCCTTTGTCACCTTTTTTTCTTTCTTTTGCATAATTTTGAGGCTTGATTTTGACATGGGGTTTTTAAAGAAAAAATTATTTACATGTTTATTTACATACAGTATTTACATATCTACACTGCATTTTTGAACGTATACCCGCCGCTGCCGCTAAGTCTAGTACTCCGTGGGCTGTGCTACTTTGGGGGGGTGTGCCGTGCCCACGCCAGGTCCCCAAATGCTGACAGGTGGATAGATAAAGGGCCTGTGCTGGTCAGCATTGGGTTTCTTTTTAGGTGGGCGTGGGCATTGTAAACATCTGGCCAGTCGCAGCACTACAACTACTACTACAACTGCATCTCTGTGTGGGCACACTACACGCTGCGACTGGCTGGCACGGCTCAGCATCTGTCACGTCAGCTCAGCTAGAGGTGGAAGGGGGGAGGGTAGGGATAAGCACAGAGTTCGAGCCAGGCAGGTGACCAACCATGGGGCAACCCACGGTAATCACTCGCCCGTCTCAAACTGCAGCTTGGGGTAGCCCAACAGGGGGAGGTTCACCTTAAGGAAGACCAGCTGCTCCACCAGACCAGGGTCCAAGCGGGAGCGAGAGGGTGTCACCACGTCCCCGGCACGTGAAAACACCCGCTCGCTCTGGACACTGGTTGGGGGGCAGGAGAGGAGGCGCACAGCCACCACCGCCAGGTCCGGCCAGACTTGGTGGCGGCTCGCCCAGAACTGTGCGCAGTCCACGCCGTCTCCCTCCACAGGCTCCTCCAAGTACTGCGCAACGCATTGCTCAGCACTGGAGGGGGGCCTGGCAGGTCGAGCCTCCCGCATACCAGGCATGGCGCCATAGCAGAACCGCTGAAACCACTGGGCGGATCTCGAGTCGGTAGCAAATGGCTGCTGCGATGGCGCCGCCTGGGATGCCGCGCTGCTGGACTGGGAAGAGGGAGGGGAAGGGGAAGCTGACGCCGGCTGGCCGCCCATGCTGCTGCTGGGTGCGGGTTGGGCCGCGAGGGCTGCCCCCGCACCACTACCAACACCCTGGTCTCTGCGGGCCCTAGCGGCCTCCTCCTCCCTAACCTTCTCGACCAGGATGCCCTTCCACCTGGGCAAGTCGTCGGCACTCACGGCATTGCCCTTGAGGGCTGGGTGACAGAGACAAGCGAGGACATACTCCTCCCTGTCTCCCAGCACATCAACGAGCCGCTTGTCAACCCCAGACCTCAGCCTCCCAGCCAGAGCACGACCCTCTGGCGTGGTCAGAGAGATATGGAGTCCACCCATCAGCTTCTCGAGACCAACAGCTGTGGGCAGCGCCTGGCTCAAGGGAGTGGTGTCGCCACACAAGCCCTTCGTGGCAAGCTGGAAGGGCTCGAGTGCCGACACCGCCTCGGACATCTGCTTCCACTCTGCGTTCGAGAAGTCGCAGACATCCAAGGACTCGTCCCTCGCCAGGGCGACAAGGGCTCTCTCCTGCTCCAACAGGCGCTGGAACAGGAGGAAGGTGGAGTTCCACCGCGTCTCCACATCCGTAGGGATGAGATGGCGAGGAAGGCCAAGGTCATCCTGCTTCTGGCGAAGCAGTCTCCTGGACTTCTCGCTGCGGTGGAAGTGGGCGGCCAGCTTGCGGGACTTATCCACAAGCGTAGCCGTGGCAGCAACAGCACCTGCGATGGGGCGGGCCCCCTTCTCCTGGGACGCCCTCAGCTCCTTAAGGCCAAGGGCGTCCCTGACGGTCAGATGGAGCGTGTGTGCCATACACCGTATGTTCACACAGTCCATGACTGTCTCGACAGCGGCGGTAACGTTGGCTCCATTGTCGGTGACAATGAAGCCGCGGGAGAGGTGTGGACACCCGCCAATCCACTCCTCTATCTGGCGGTCGAGTACGGCCGCCACCTCCTCCGCGGTGTGCCTCGTGTCCATCGTCTCCACGTGCAGGACGGCCCACCTGTGCCGTAGTGCATCGGGAGCCGCGCCGGACCCGGAAGCATCGCCCGCGGAGGTCCCCTCACTCTCCGGTCCCCACCAGTGGGCAGTGAGGGCCAGGAAAGAAGCGTGCATCCCACTGACACTGGTCCAGAGGTCAGTCGTGAAATGCACGCTTGTCCCGGCCGGAGCTGCACGCAGCTCGGCCGACACGAGCTCCCTGCACCGGCGGTACAGGGAGGGGACCACGTTCCGGCTGAACGTCGTCCTTGAGGGGATGACGTATTCGGGAGCCAGGTATTGGAGAATACGGCGGAAGCCGTTGTTCTCGACCACCTGAAATGGCTGGTCATCGGTGGAAATCATCTCCCCTATGAGGCGGGTGAGGTGATGATGGTCCACGCGGACAATACGCTGGCTGCCCGAGGACTGCGTCCACCGCTGGACGGGCAGTGTAGCCTGCCTGCTGGCTGGCACACTGCCACTGCCCGCCCTAGTGGCAGATGCACAAGGCGCACTAGCGCTGCCAGCCTGTCCCCTGAGACCTGGGTGGTGACGCTCTAGGTGTCTCCACATAGGCGTCGTACCCAGGTGCGCAGGGTCCCTTCCACGGCTGACAAGCATCCTGCAGTGGACACAGCGGGCGTGGAATGGGGCATCTTGAGGGACCTCAAAATGCACCCATGCACCACTGCCCTTGGCCTCCTGCGCCCTGGGCGCCGTCCTAGGCCGTTTCTCGCAGGGTGGCTGCAGTCCTAGGGGGGGGCGGCCGCCGCTGCCTGCCCACTGCTGCCACCCAACCCGCCCCTTCCGCCCTCCACAGCGGAGGAAGGGCCCGGCTCAACTGGCATCGGAGAGGCAGGCCTCTCCTCCACCACCTCGCCAGACCGCTCCCCACCAGAGTGTCGGGCTTCACGAGGGGGGGCCCCACTGAGCGGCGAAAGGATAGGGGGAAGGGGCCCCAGAGGGAGGGAGAACCTGGCTGCATCGCTGCCAGCCGCACGGTCCTCACCGCCCTCTACCTGCTCTTCCAACTCCACAGTCTCCTCCACCTCAACAACTGGCGGTAGCTCAGCAGCACCTGGTGCCGCCGGCGAGGAGGGACCCGCCACAGCCCTAACAGTGCCTCTGCCTCTGCCGCGATTGGCGGCAGCAGGCGTGGGGAACTGAATCCTGCGCACCAAAGATGGGGCCGGAGCAAAGAATTCTCCAATGGGGAGAACTGGGGTGTCCTCAGGCTCCCCGCGTCCTCTCCCTCCCCGTGCCGCAGGCGCACCCCGCACCTGGCCTCTCCCACCTCTGCCTGCCAGCCTTGAGCGAGCCCTGCCCGCCACACGGCGCTCAGACATGCTGCTAGGTCAGAAGGAGGGAGACTTTAGGAGGAAGGCCAGACAGGGTCAAAAAAATAATTTGGAGGGGCTTAGGGGCCAAAAAAAAGGCAGCTGATTTGGAGGCGGCGGGGGGGAAGTTTGTTTTCAAAAAAGGAAGCCAATTGGGGGGAAAGGAAGACTTTTTGATATGGGGGGGGAAGCCAATCGAAGTGAGGGGGAGGGTGTCCTTTTTGAATTTGGGAGTCAACCACCAAGCCAATTGGGGAGATGGGTCTGGGAGGGTTTTTTTTTAGAAAAATAGGGGGTTAAAGGGTGGAACCCCGGTGTGGGAGGGTGGCACGGGCAGTTGGGTGGAGTAGTTGTGGTGTGGGTGGCAAGTTTTTAGCTTTTTTGGGGGGGGAGAGTGGATGGGGGGAGGGCACAGCACCTACCGGGGGTGGGGGAGGGATGCAGTCAACGCTTGGGAACCTGCAGATCAAAGGAGGAAACCCTTATTTAGTGAACTGGAACACAAAGTGTGGGTTCTGGGGGGTGGTTCTCAAGTAATGCTCCTGTGGGGGGAGCATCAAACTCAATGCAGCCTATTTAGTGACTCTAAATTGCACACAACCAAAACCAGAACCCAGTCACACCAACACAGAGGTTGAACCCACCCACTCTGTGACTCTGCCTGCCCAATGCCATGGCAAGCAAGCAGCAGCAAACACTTGATGGCAGCCTCATGGATTGAACATCATGATCATCATCATACGTGTGTATTGGCCCAGCATGTAGTGGCAGCATCAGAGCCCAGCCAGGACCCCACTCAGACTGCCCCAGAGGCAAGGAAGCACTCTGGCATGGCATGGGCCCAGCATGTAGTGGCAGCATCAGAGCCCAGCCAGGACCCCACTCAGACTGCCCCAGAGGCAAGGAAGCACTCTGGCATGGCATGGGCCCAGCATGTAGTGGCAGCATCGCATCAGAACCCTGGACCCCACTCAGACTGCCCCAGAGGCAAGGAAGCACTCTGGAAGGCACCTGTTCAAAAACCACCTGCAAGACGCATGCAATGCAACGCAACACACAGCAGCAATTTCTTTACTGGGCATGGGCATGAAGACACAAGTTTTACAACAGTACATCTCCTCTCCAAGGTTCCCTCCCTCCTCCCCACACCCAAATGCATTTCAGAATAGGGGTGTCCCTATTTAAAACCGCCAGCTAGGGAGAGAAAGGGGCAACAAAAGGTGCACAATCGCACACGCACTAACCCCTCTTCTTCCGGTCCTTCTCCTGCCACTCACTGCTGGTCACGGATTCGCTGCCGCCAGCCAGCCACCCTGGGCTGAGACACAGCAGGGCGGCCGCACGAGGCACACAGGCAACCGGGGTAGTTCAACAACGATGGAGGGGCAGAAGTGAGGAGACAACACTATTTGTGTCGCTCAACTCACCCCCAAGCAGAGACAAAATCAACCAAAAACTATAAAAAGAAAAAAAAAACCGATGGCAGCCGCCAGGTGGGTAGGCTACTGTGTGCGGCTGCAGCTGTGGGAGAGGAGGTGGAAAGTGAAGGGGAGCAGAGAGAGAAAAGACTAAGAGAGAGAGAAAAGAGAGGGGGGGCAGGGACAAAGAGAAAGAGAGGAGAGAGAGAGAAAAGAAAGAGAGAGAGAGGAGAAAGAGAGATGATAGAGAGAAAGAGGAGAGAGGAGAAGCGCAGCGCAGCAGGGAGGGGGGATTCAGGTGTGGGGGGAGGACACAGCAGTAGCAGCGGTCCAAAGAGGTGGGGGGAGCAGAGAGGGTGTGTGTGGTTGGGGGCTAGTGTGTGGCAGGGGGCCTGGGGTAAGTGGAGAGAGTCGGGGGCAAGGAGGAAAAGAGGTGGGGTGGGGGGAGCAGAGAGGGTGTGTGTGGTTGGGGGCTAGTGTGTGGCAGGGGGCCTGGGGTAAGTGGAGAGAGTCGGGGGCAAGGAGAAAAAGAGGTGGGGTGGGGGGAGCAGAGAGGGTGTGTGTGGTTGGGGGCTAGTGTGTGGCAGGGGGCCTGGGGTAAGTGGAGAGAGTCGGGGGCAAGGAGAAAAAGAGGTGGGGTGGGGGGAGCAGAGAGGGTGTGTGTGGTTGGGGCTAGTGTGTGGCAGGGGGCCTGGGGTAAGTGGAGAGAGTCGGGGGCAAGGAGGAAAAGAGGTGGGGTGGGGGGAGCAGAGAGGCTGTGTGTGGTTGGGGGCTAGTGTGTGGCAGGGGGCCTGGGGTAAGTGGAGAGAGTCGGGGGCAAGGAGAAAAAGAGGTGGGGTGGGGGGAGCAGAGAGGGTGTGTGTGGTTGGGGGCTAGTGTGTGGCAGGGGGCCTGGGGTAAGTGGAGAGAGTCGGGGGCAAGGAGAAAAAGAGGTGGGGTGGGGGGAGCAGAGAGGGTGTGTGTGGTTGGGGCTAGTGTGTGGCAGGGGGCCTGGGGTAAGTGGAGAGAGTCGGGGGCAAGGAGGAAAAGAGGTGGGGTGGGGGGAGCAGAGAGGCTGTGTGTGGTTGGGGGCTAGTGTGTGGCAGGGGGCCTGGGGTAAGTGGAGAGAGTCGGGGGCAAGGAGAAAAAGAGGTGGGGTGGGGGGAGCAGAGAGGGTGTGTGTGGTTGGGGCTAGTGTGTGGCAGGGGGCCTGGGGTAAGTGGAGAGAGTCAGGGGCAAGGAGGAAAAGAGGTGGGGTGGGGGGAGCAGAGAGGGTGTGTGTGGTTGGGGGCTAGTGTGTGGCAGAGGGGTGTTGGGGGGAAGGGGAGGGGGCAACAACAAACAGCAAAGGAGAAACTGGAACAACTCGGGCAGCAGCAGCGATTAGGCTGGATGGGGTGGTTGGGGGAGGAGCTGGGCCTGGGCTAGGGTAGGGTCTGGGAGGAGGGAGGGTGGGGGGGGCAGGCAGGGGGGGGGGAGGAGGAGGAGGAGGGTAGCAAAATATATAAAGCAATATATATCAAGAGAACACAAGCCAGAAGTTTAAAAAAAAAATTAAAAGAAAGACTATAACCAGCAGAAAAAACTTGGGGGTGGGGGGTGTGGGGAGGGGGAACCAAACACAGACTCTGAGGGGGGCCACTAAGTGAACAGAGACAATGAAACCACAATTGCTGCAAATTAATAATAGCAAATGAATAAGTGGAACCAAGCAAAGAAAACTGGACTCGGTTTGGCAGCAGCAAACTTGGGAGAAGGCTGGATGGGGTGGGGTTGGGGTGGGGTGTGGTTGGACTTGGAGGGGCAAGTTTGGAGCAGGGAACCAAAACTGATTATATGGGACAACAAGAAACAACAACAGAATCCTCTGGGGGTGGGGGGGAGGGATTCAGGGAACCAACTCGCAGGGCAGCAGCAGTCAGCAGAAACAAACAAAATGGTACAATTTAAGCAAAACCAGCAAGCAATATATAACTGAAACCAATGGAATGCAATGTGAAAATCAAAAAGTTGGACAACAACAAGGCAGGACAAAGAGCAATAATTAATGGAAGAAGATTTAAAGCAATGAGGATGCAGTGGGTGGGAGTGGGGGAGGGGGAGGGTAGGCCCAAAGGATGAGAAGGGAAAGGGGGGGAGGGGGGGAGAAAAGCAGACAGACAAGGAACAGGGAAAATTGGGGGAAATTAAGAAGAAAGTAAAGTGAAGTAACACACAGTATACAGACAAGAGACAGACAGAGAGAGGAGACACACAGAGAGTCACAAAGGGCAGGTGGACAAAGGATTAGACAGAGCACACACAGAGAGACACAGGACACAGTCAGGACTCACAGAGACACCAGAGCAGCCAGCAAAGGGCAAGCAGGTCTCAGAGATGATCCCACAACTGCAGCCAAGAGAAGTTTCCAGAGAAGAGGCTTGGGTTTATATAGGTTTGAAATTCCCTCCTTTGGGAGCCCCCACCTTTGCACTCCCCCCACGGCCAACAGGGTGCCAGCTCTCAACAGTGCAACAGCCAAGCAGCCTACCAGACCAAAGGACTCATTCTGGCCAATCAAGGATCAATAGCGCAGCCAATACAATGCCTGGAAATAGCATCACAAAATGGATGCAAGGAGGAGCAAAAGTTTCGGGAAGGAGACACAAAATGGAGGACACACTTTAAAGAGACACTGAGTGAGACTCAATTTCATTCCCGAACCGGTTCGGGAAACCCGAGCCGGTTCGGTACCGAACCGGCTCGAATTCGGTCCGGCTCGGTCCCCGGGAGGGCCCGATTCGGTCCGGGATCGAGCCGCCGGATCCGGACCGGTTCGGACGAACCGGTCCGGATCCGAACCGAACCGCACATCCCTAGCACCTTTAGTACTAACAATATCATAGGAATGTTTTGGGAGAAGCTTTTGCCCAAAAAGCACGGAGGGGATTATTCAACAAGCCGACAGGCGTGAGTAGCGGGCAGGGTGTCTACTCACGAGTAAGCCAACTGGGGTCTACTCACGAGTAAGCTGAGCGGGGTCTACTCAAGAGTAAGCCACCCGTGGTCTACTCAGTCATGAGCTGAGAGGGGTCTACTCATGAGAAAGACTACCAGGGTCTACTCACGAGTAGACCAATTCGCATGCATGGCAGCTGGGGTCTACTCGTGAGTCACTGAGGGGGTTGCTCTACCTGTCTACTCTAACCATTTAAAGGTATTTCTTACATCCATGTTTTTTGCATCTGCGTAAACACAATTCTGCGTAAACACAAAACACAAAGCCCAAAATGATCTGGGGTGCTTTTTAACCTGTTCCTGCAAGCACTGAGAATTTTAATGGTAACTAAAAGCTGAGGGGGCCTAAGACTGAAGAGGTGTGTAGCATTTGAATGAAGTTCCCCCCATCTTCTTCTTTACATTTTACTAGCTTATCCAAGCTGATTTTTAAGTGCAGCAAAGGGGGCTTTTCTCTCTGGTGCAACATGCCTCATCTGTTCAGAAACTTCTCGTTTTAGCACCACGTGTAAGCTTGCACATGGCAGGTTTTTCCTACTCTTTTTCACTTGCAAAAGCAGGAGAATTTCCCTGGGATTTCCACTTGAGGGGTTGACTTAAGCTCTGTCGATAAGTGCATTCGTGGTGGCACCTTTAGTACTAACAATATCATAGGAATGTTTTGGGAGAAGCTTTTGCCCAAACAGCACGGAGGGGATTATTCAACAAGCCGACAGGCGTGAGTAGCGGGCAAGGTGTCTACTCACGAGTAAGCCAACTGGGGTCTACTCACGAGTAAACTGAGCGGGGTCTACTCAAGAGTAAGCCACCCGTGGTCTACTCAGGCATGAGCTGAGAGGGGTCTACTTGTGAGTAAGGCTACCAGGGTCTACTCACGAGTAGACCAATTCGCATGCATGGCAGCTGGGGTCTACTCGTGAGTCACTGAGGGGGTTGCTCTACCCTTCTACTCTAACCTTTTAAAGGTATTTCTTACATCCATGTTTTTTGCATCTGCGTAAACACAAAACACAACGCCCAAAATGATCTGGGGTGCTTTTTAACCTGTTCCTGCAAGCACTGAGAATTTTAATGGTAACTAAAAGCTGAGGGGGCCTAAGACTGAAGAGGTGTGTAGCATTTGAATGAAGTTCCCCCCATCTTCTTCTTTCCATTTTACTAGCTTATCCAAGCTGATTTTTAAGTGCAGCAAAGGGGGCTTTTCTCTCTGGTGCAACATGCCTCATCTGTTCAGAAACTTCTCGTTTTAGCACCACGTGTAAGCTTGCACATGGCAGGTTTTTCCTACTCTTTTTCACTTGCAAAAGCAGGAGAATTTCCCTGGGATTTCCACGTGAGGGGTTGATTTAAGCTCTGTTGATAAGTGCGTTCGTGGTGGCACCTTTAGTACTAACAATATCATAGGAATGTTTTGGGAGAAGCTTTTGCACAAACAGCACGGAGGGGATTATTCAACAAGCCGACAGGCGTGAGTAGTGGGCAGGGTGTCTACTCACGAGTAAGCCAACTGGGGTCTACTCACGAGTAAGCTGAGCGGGGTCTACTCAAGAGAAAGCCACCCGTGGTCTACTCAGGCATGAGCTGCACGAGGTCTACTCATGAGTAAAGCTGCCAGGGTCTACTCACGAATAAGCCAATTTGCATGCATGGCAGCTGGGGTCTACTCGTGAGTCACTGAGGGTGTTGCTCTACCCGTCTACTCTAACCATTTAAAGCTATTTCTTACATCCATGTTTTTTGCATCTGCGTAAACACAATTCTGCGTAAACACAAAACACAAAGTCCAAAATGATCTGGGGTGCTTTTTAACCTGTTCCTGCAAGCACTGAGAATTTTAATGGTAACTAAAAGCTGAGGGGGCCTAAGACTGAAGAGGTGTGTAGCATTTGAATGAAGTTCCCCCCATCTTCTTCTTTACATTTTACTAGCTTATCCAAGCTGATTTTTAAGTGCAGCAAAGGGGGCTTTTCTCTCTGGTGCAACATGCCTCATCTGTTCAGAAACTTCTCGTTTTATCACCACGTGTAAGCTTGCACATGGCAGGTTTTTCCTACTCTTTTTCACTTGCAAAAGCAGGAGAATTTCCCTGGGATTTCCACGTGAGGGTTTGATTTAAGCTCTGTCGATAAGTGCGTTTGTGGTGGCACCTTTAGTACTAACAATATCATAGGAATGTTTTGGGAGAAGCCTTTGCTGAATCAGCATGGAGGGGATTATTCAACAAGCCGACCGGCGTGAGTAGCGGGCAGGGTGTCTACTCATGAGTAAGCCAACTGGGGTCTACTCACGAGTAAGCTGAGTGGGGTCTACTCAAGAGTAAGCCACCCGTGGTCTACTCAGGCATAAGCTGAGAGGGGTATACTCGTGAGTAAGGCTACTAGGGTCTACTCATGAGTAAACCAATTCGCATGCATGGCAGCTGGGGTCTACTCGTGAGTCACTGAGGGTGTTGCTCTACCCGTCTACTCTAACCATTTAAAGCTATTTCTTACATCCATGTTTTTTGCATCTGCGTAAACACAATTCTGCGTAAACACAAAACACAAAGCCCAAAATGATCTGGGGTGCTTTTTAACCTGTTCCTGCAAGCACTGAGAATTTTAATGGTAACTAAAAGCTGAGGGGGCCTAAGACTGAAGAGGTGTGTAGCATTTGAATGAAGTTCCCCCCATCTTCTTCTTTACATTTTACTAGCTTATCCAAGCTGATTTTTAAGTGCAGCAAAGGGGGCTTTTCTCTCTGGTGCAACATGCCTCATCTGTTCAGAAACTTCTCGTTTTATCACCACGTGTAAGCTTGCACATGGCAGGTTTTTCCTACTCTTTTTCACTTGCAAAAGCAGGAGAATTTCCCTGGGATTTCCACGTGAGGGGTTGATTTAAGCTCTGTCGATAAGTGCGTTCGTGGTGGCACCTTTAGTACTAACAATATCATAGGAATGTTTTGGGAGAAGCTTTTGCCCAAACAGCACGGAGGGGATTATTCAACAAGCCGACAGGCGTGAGTAGCGGGCAGGGTGTCTACTCACGAGTAAGCCAACTGGGGTCTACTCACGAGTAAGCTGAGCGGGGTCTACTCAAGAGTAAGCCACCCGTGGTCTACTCAGGCATGAGCTGAACGAGGTCTACTTGTGAGTAAGGCTGCCAGGGTCTACTCACGAGTAAGCCAATTTGCATGCATGGCAGCTGGGGTCTACTCGTGAGTCGCTGAGGGTGTTGCTCTACCCGTCTACTCTAACCATTTAAAGGTATTTCTTTCATCCATGTTTTTTGCATCTGCGTAAACACAATTCTGCGTAAACACAAAATACAAAGCCCAAAATGATCTGGGATGCTTTTTAACCTGTTCCTGCAACCACTGAGAATTTTAATGGTAACTAAAAGCTGAGGGGGCCTAAGACTGAAGAGGTGTGTAGCATTTGAATGAAGTTCCCCCCATCTTCTTCTTTACATTTTACTAGCTTATCCAAGCTGATTTTTAAGTACAGCAAAGGGGGCTTTTCTCTCTGGTGCAACATGCCTCATCTGTTCAGAAACTTCTCGTTTTATCACCAAGTGTAAGCTTGCACAGGGCAGGTTTTTCTTACTCTTTTTCACTTGCAAAAGCAGGAGAATTTCCCTGGGATTTCCACGTGAGGGGTTGATTTAAGCTCTGTCGATAAGTGCGTTCGTGGTGGCACCTTTAGTACTAACAATATCATAGGAATGTTTTGGGAGAAGCCTTTGCTGAAACAGCATGGAGGGGATTATTCAACAAGCCGACCGGCGTGAGTAGCGGGCAGGGTGTCTACTCACGAGTAAGCCAACTGGGGTCTACTCACGAGTAAGCTGAGCGGGGTCTACTCAAGAGTAAGCCTCCCGTGGTCTACTCAGGCATAAGCTGAGAGGGGTATACTCGTGAGTAAGGCTACTAGGGTCTACTCATGAGTAAACCAATTCGCATGCATGGCAGCTGGGGTCTACTCGTGAGTCACTGAGGGTGTTGCTCTACCCGTCTACTCTAACCATTTAAAGCTATTTCTTACATCCATGTTTTTTGCATCTGCGTAAACACAATTCTGCGTAAACACAAAACACAAAGCCCAAAATGATCTGGGGTGCTTTTTAACCTGTTCCTGCAACCACTGAGAATTTTAATGGTAACTAAAAGCTGAGGGGGCCTAAGACTGAAGAGGTGTGTAGCATTTGAATGAAGTTCCCCCCATCTTCTTCTTTACATTTTACTAGCTTATCCAAGCTGATTTTTAAGTGCAGCAAAGGGGGCTTTTCTCTCTGGTGCAACATGCCTCATCTGTTCAGAAACTTCTCGTTTTATCACCACGTGTAAGCTTGCACATGGCAGGTTTTTCCTACTCTTTTTCACTTGCAAAAGCAGGAGAATTTCCCTGGGATTTCCACGTGAGGGGTTGATTTAAGCTCTGTCGATAAGTGCGTTCGTGGTGGCACCTTTAGTACTAACAATATCATAGGAATGTTTTGGGAGAAGCCTTTGCTGAAACAGCATGGAGGGGATTATTCAACAAGCCGACCGGCGTGAGTAGCGGGCAGGGTGTCTACTCACGAGTAAGCCAACTGGGGTCTACTCACGAGTAAGCTGAGCGGGGTCTACTCAAGAGTAAGCCTCCCGTGGTCTACTCAGGCATAAGCTGAGAGGGGTATACTCGTGAGTAAGGCTACTAGGGTCTACTCATGAGTAAACCAATTCGCATGCATGGCAGCTGGGGTCTACTCGTGAGTCACTGAGGGTGTTGCTCTACCCGTCTACTCTAACCATTTAAAGCTATTTCTTACATCCATGTTTTTTGCATCTGCGTAAACACAATTCTGCGTAAACACAAAACACAAAGCCCAAAATGATCTGGGGTGCTTTTTAACCTGTTCCTGCAACCACTGAGAATTTTAATGGTAACTAAAAGCTGAGGGGGCCTAAGACTGAAGAGGTGTGTAGCATTTGAATGAAGTTCCCCCCATCTTCTTCTTTACATTTTACTAGCTTATCCAAGCTGATTTTTAAGTGCAGCAAAGGGGGCTTTTCTCTCTGGTGCAACATGCCTCATCTGTTCAGAAACTTCTCGTTTTATCACCACGTGTAAGCTTGCACATGGCAGGTTTTTCCTACTCTTTTTCACTTGCAAAAGCAGGAGAATTTCCCTGGGATTTCCACGTGAGGGGTTGATTTAAGCTCTGTCGATAAGTGCGTTCGTGGTGGCACCTTTAGTACTAACAATATCATAGGAATGTTTTGGGAGAAGCCTTTGCTCAAACAGCACGGAGGGGATTATTCAACAAGCCGACAGGCGTGAGTAGCGGTCAGGGTGTCTACTCACGAGTAAGCCAACTGGGGTCTACTCACGAGTAAGCTGAGCGGGGTCTACTCAAGAGTAAGCCACCCGTGGTCTACTCAGGCATGAGCTGCACGATGTCGTGAGTAAGGCTGCCAGGGTCTACTCACGAGTAAGCCAATTTGCATGCATGGCAGCTGGGGTCTACTCGTGAGTCGCTGAGGGTGTTGCTCTACCCGTCTACTCTAACCATTTAAAGCTATTTCTTACATCCATGTTTTTTGCATCTGCGTAAACACAATTCTGCGTAAACACAAAACACAAAGCCCAAAATGATCTGGGGTGCTTTTTAACCTGTTCCTGCAAGCACTGAGAATTTTAATGGTAACTAAAAGCTGAGGGGGCCTAAGACTGAAGAGGTGTGTAGCATTTGAATGAAGTTCCCCCCATCTTCTTCTTTACATTTTACTAGCTTATCCAAGCTGATTTTTAAGTGCAGCAAAGGGGGCTTTTCTCTCTGGTGCAACATGCCTCATCTGTTCAGAAACTTCTCATTTTAGCACCACGTGTAAGCTTGCACATGGCAGGTTTTTCCTACTCTTTTTCACTTGCAAAAGCAGGAGAATTTCCCTGGGATTTCCACGTGAGGGGTTGATTTAAGCTCTGTCGATAAGTGCGTTCGTGGTGGCACCTTTAGTACTAACAATATCATAGGAATGTTTTGGGAGAAGCTTTTGCCCAAACAGCACGGAGGGGATTATTCAACAAGCCGACAGGCGTGAGAAGCGGGCAGGGTGTCTACTCACGAGTAAGCCAACTGGGGTCTACTCACGAGTAAGCTGAGCGGGGTCTACTCAAGAGTAAGCCACCCGTGGTCTACTCAGGCATGAGCTGAATGAGGTCTACTTGTGAGTAAGGCTGCCAGGGTCTACTCACGAGTAAGCCAATTTGCATGCATGGCAGCTGGGGTCTACTCGTGAGTCGCTGAGGGTGTTGCTCTACCCGTCTACTCTAACCATTTAAAGGTATTTCTTTCATCCATGTTTTTTGCATCTGCGTAAACACAATTCTGCGTAAACACAAAATACAAAGCCCAAAAATGATCTGGGATGCTTTTTAACCTGTTCCTGCAACCACTGAGAATTTTAATGGTACCTAAAAGCTGAGGGGGCCTAAGACTGAAGAGGTGTGTAGCATTTGAATGAAGTTCCCCCCGTCTTCTTCTTTACATTTTACTAGCTTATCCAAGCTGATTTTTAAGTGCAGCAAAGGGGGCTTTTCTCTCTGGTGCAACATGCCTCATCTGTTCAGAAACTTCGCGTTTTATCACCACGTGTAAGCTTGCACATGGCAGGTTTTTCCTACTCTTTTTCACTTGCAAAAGCAGGAGAATTTCCCTGGGATTTCCACGTGAGGGGTTGATTTAAGCTCTGTCGATAAGTGCGTTCGTGGTGGCACCTTTAGTACTAACAATATCATAGGAATGTTTTGGGAGAAGCTTTTGCCCAAACAGCACGGAGGGGATTATTCAACAAGCCGACAGGCGTGAGTAGCGGGCAGGGTGTCTACTCACGAGTAAGCCAACTGGGGTCTACTCACGAGTAAGCTGAGCGGGGTCTACTCAAGAGTAAGCCACCCGTGGTCTACTCAGGCATGAGCTGAACGAGGTCTACTTGTGAGTAAGGCTGCCAGGGTCTACTCACGAGTAAGCCAATTTGCATGCATGGCAGCTGGGGTCTACTCGTGAGTCGCTGAGGGTGTTGCTCTACCCGTCTACTCTAACCATTTAAAGGTATTTCTTTCATCCATGTTTTTTGCATCTGCGTAAACACAATTCTGCGTAAACACAAAATACAAAGCCCAAAATGATCTGGGGTGCTTTTTAACCTGTTCCTGCAACCACTGAGAATTTTAATGGTAACTAAAAGCTGAGGGGGCCTAAGACTGAAGAGGTGTGTAGCATTTGAATGAAGTTCCCCCCATCTTCTTCTTTACATTTTACTAGCTTATCCAAGCTGATTTTTAAGTACAGCAAAGGGGGCTTTTCTCTCTGGTGCAACATGCCTCACCTGTTCAGAAACTTCGCGTTTTATCACCACGTGTAAGCTTGCACATGGCAGGTTTTTCCTACTCTTTTTCACTTGCAAAAGCAGGAGAATTTCCCTGGGATTTCCACGTGAGGGGTTGATTTAAGCTCTGTCGATAAGTGCGTTTGTGGTGGCACCTTTAGTACTAACAATATCTTAGGAATGTTTTGGGAGAAGCCTTTGCTGAATCAGCATGGAGGGGATTATTCAACAAGCCGACCGGCGTGAGTAGCGGGCAGGGTGTCTACTCATGAGTAAGCCAACTGGGGTCTACTCACGAGTAAGCTGAGCGGGGTCTACTCAAGAGTAAGCCACCCGTGGTCTACTCAGGCATGAGCTGAACGAGATCTACTCGTGAGTAAGGCAGCCAGGGTCTACTCACGAGTAAGCCAATTTGCATGCATGGCAGCTGGGGTCTCCTCGTGAGTCGCTGAGGGTGTTGCTCTACCCGTCTACTCTAACCATTTAAAGGTATTTCTTTCATCCATGTTTTTTGCATCTGCGTAAACACAATTCTGCGTAAACACAAAATACAAAGCCCAAAATGATCTGGGATGCTTTTTAACCTGTTCCTGCAACCACTGAGAATTTTAATGGTAACTAAAAGCTGAGGGGGCCTAAGACTGAAGAGGTGTGTAGCATTTGAATGAAGTTCCCCCCATCTTCTTCTTTACATTTTACTAGCTTATCCAAGCTGATTTTTAAGTACAGCAAAGGGAGCTTTTCTCTCTGGTGCAACATGCCTCACCTGTTCAGAAACTTCGCGTTTTATCACCACGTGTAAGCTTGCACATGGCAGGTTTTTCCTACTCTTTTTCACTTGCAAAAGCAGGAGAATTTCCCTGGGATTTCCACGTGAGGGGTTGATTTAAGCTCTGTTGATAAGTGCGTTCGTGGTGGCACCTTTAGTACTAACAATATCATAGGAATGTTTTGGGAGAAGCCTTTGCTCAAACAGCACGGAGGGGATTAATCAACAAGCCGACAGGCGTGAGTAGCGGACAGGGTGTCTACTCACGAGTAAGCCAACTGGGGTCTACTCACGAGTAAGCTGAGCGGGGTCTACTCAAGAGTAAGCCACCCGTGGTCTACTCAGGCATGAGCTGAATGAGGTCTACTTGTGAGTAAGGCTGCCAGGGTCTACTCACGAGTAAGCCAATTTGCATGCATGGCAGCTGGGGTCTACTCGTGAGTCGCTGAGGGTGTTGCTCTACCCGTCTACTCTAACCATTTAAAGGTATTTCTTTCATCCATGTTTTTTGCATCTGCGTAAACACAATTCTGCGTAAACACAAAATACAAAGCCCAAAATGATCTGGGGTGCTTTTTAACCTGTTCCTGCAACCACTGAGAATTTTAATGGTAACTAAAAGCTGAGGGGGCCTAAGACTGAAGAGGTGTGTAGCATTTGAATGAAGTTCCCCCCATCTTCTTCTTTACATTTTACTAGCTTATCCAAGCTGATTTTTAAGTACAGCAAAGGGGGCTTTTCTCTCTGGTGCAACATGCCTCACCTGTTCAGAAACTTCGCGTTTTATCACCACGTGTAAGCTTGCACATGGCAGGTTTTTCCTACTCTTTTTCACTTGCAAAAGCAGGAGAATTTCCCTGGGATTTCCACGTGAGGGGTTGATTTAAGCTCTGTCGATAAGTGCGTTTGTGGTGGCACCTTTAGTACTAACAATATCTTAGGAATGTTTTGGGAGAAGCCTTTGCTGAATCAGCATGGAGGGGATTATTCAACAAGCCGACCGGCGTGAGTAGCGGGCAGGGTGTCTACTCATGAGTAAGCCAACTGGGGTCTACTCACGAGTAAGCTGAGCGGGGTCTACTCAAGAGTAAGCCACCCGTGGTCTACTCAGGCATGAGCTGAACGAGATCTACTCGTGAGTAAGGCAGCCAGGGTCTACTCACGAGTAAGCCAATTTGCATGCATGGCAGCTGGGGTCTCCTCGTGAGTCGCTGAGGGTGTTGCTCTACCCGTCTACTCTAACCATTTAAAGGTATTTCTTTCATCCATGTTTTTTGCATCTGCGTAAACACAATTCTGCGTAAACACAAAATACAAAGCCCAAAATGATCTGGGATGCTTTTTAACCTGTTCCTGCAACCACAGAGAATTTTAATGGTACCTAAAAGCTGAGGGGGCCTAAGACTGAAGAGGTGTGTAGCATTTGAATGAAGTTCCCCCCATCTTCTTCTTTACATTTTACTAGCTTATCCAAGCTGATTTTTAAGTGCAGCAAAGGGGGCTTTTCTCTCTGGTGCAACATGCCTCATCTGTTCAGAAACTTCGCGTTTTATCACCACGTGTAAGCTTGCACATGGCAGGTTTTTCCTACTCTTTTTCACTTGCAAAAGCAGGAGAATTTCCCTGGGATTTCCACGTGAGGGGTTGATTTAAGCTCTTTCGATAAGTGCGTTTGTGGTGGCACACTTAGTACTAACAATATCATAGGAATGTTTTGGGAGAAGCCTTTGCTGAAACAGCACGGAGGGGATTATTCAACAAGCCGACAGGCGTGAGTAGCGGGCAGGGTGTCTACTCACGAGTAAGCCAACTGGGGTCTACTCACGAGTAAGCTGAGCGGGGTCTACTCAAGAGTAAGCCACCCGTGGTCTACTCAGGCATGAGCTGAACGAGGTCTACTTGTGAGTAAGGCTGCCAGGGTCTACTCACGAGTAAGCCAATTTGCATGCATGGCAGCTGGGGTCTACTCGTGAGTCGCTGAGGGTGTTGCTCTACCCGTCTACTCTAACCATTTAAAGGTATTTCTTTCATCCATGTTTTTTGCATCTGCGAAAACAGAATTCTGCGTAAACACAAAATACAAAGCCCAAAATGATCTGGGATGCTTTTTAACCTGTTCCTGCAACCACTGAGAATTTTAATGGTAACTAAAAGCTGAGGGGGCCTAAGACTGAAGAGGTGTGTAGCATTTGAATGAAGTTCCCCCCATCTTCTTCTTTACATTTTACTAGCTTATCCAAGCTGATTTTTAAGTGCAGCAAAGGGGGCTTTTCTCTCTGGTGCAACATGCCTCATCTGTTCAGAAACTTCGCGTTTTATCACCACGTGTAAGCTTGCACATGGCAGGTTTTTCCTACTCTTTTTCACTTGCAAAAGCAGGAGAATTTCCCTGGGATTTCCACGTGAGGGGTTGATTTAAGCTCTGTCGATAAGTGCGTTTGTGGTGGCACCTTTAGTACTAACAATATCATAGGAATGTTTTGGGAGAAGCCTTTGCTGAATCAGCATGGAGGGGATTATTCAACAAGCCGACCGGCGTGAGTAGCGGGCAGGGTGTCTACTCATGAGTAAGCCAACTGGAGTCTACTCACGAGTAAGCTGAGCGGGGCCTACTCAAGAGTAAGCCACCCGTGGTCTACTCAGGCATGAGCTGCACGAGGTCTACTCGTGAGTAAGGCTGCCAGGGTCTACTCACGAGTAAGCCAATTTGCATGCATGGCAGCTGGGGTCTACTCGTGAGTCGCTGAGGGTATTGCTCT
Organism: Hemicordylus capensis; assembly: GCF_027244095.1. Classification (NCBI taxonomy): domain Eukaryota; kingdom Metazoa; phylum Chordata; class Lepidosauria; order Squamata; family Cordylidae; genus Hemicordylus; species Hemicordylus capensis. The sequence continues at coordinate 24,278,892 of NC_069666.1, forward strand.
ACCCGTCTACTCTAACCATTTAAAGGTATTTCTTTCATCCATGTTTTTTGCATCTGCGAAAACAGAATTCTGCGTAAACACAAAATACAAAGCCCAAAATGATCTGGGATGCTTTTTAACCTGTTCCTGCAACCACTGAGAATTTTAATGGTAACTAAAAGCTGAGGGGGCCTAAGACTGAAGAGGTGTGTAGCATTTGAATGAAGTTCCCCCCATCTTCTTCTTTACATTTTACTAGCTTATCCAAGCTGATTTTTAAGTGCAGCAAAGGGGGCTTTTCTCTCTGGTGCAACATGCCTCATCTGTTCAGAAACTTCGCGTTTTATCACCACGTGTAAGCTTGCACATGGCAGGTTTTTCCTACTCTTTTTCACTTGCAAAAGCAGGAGAATTTCCCTGGGATTTCCACGTGAGGGGTTGATTTAAGCTCTGTCGATAAGTGCGTTTGTGGTGGCACATTTAGTACTAACAATATCATAGGAATGTTTTGGGAGAAGCCTTTGCTCAAACAGCACGGAGGGGATTAATCAACAAGCCGACAGGCGTGAGTAGCGGACAGGGTGTCTACTCACGAGTAAGCCAACTGGAGTCTACTCACGAGTAAGCTGAGCGGGGTCTACTCAAGAGTAAGCCACCCGTGGTCTACTCAGGCATGAGCTGCACGAGGTCTACTCGTGAGTAAGGCTGCCAGGGTCTACTCACGAGTAAGCCAATTTGCATGCATGGCAGCTGGGGTCTACTCGTGAGTCGCTGAGGGTGTTGCTCTACCCGTCTACTCTAACCATTTAAAGCTATTTCTTACATCCATGTTTTTTGCATCTGCGTAAACACAATTCTGCGTAAACACAAAATGCAAAGCCCAAAATGATCTGGGATGCTTTTTAACCTGTTCCTGCAACCACTGAGAATTTTAATGGTAACTAAAAGCTGAGGGGGCCTAAGACTGAAGAGGTGTGTAGCATTTGAATGAAGTTCCCCCCATCTTCTTCTTTACATTTTACTAGCTTATCCAAGCTGATTTTTAAGTGCAGCAAAGGGGGCTTTTCTCTCTGGTGCAACATGCCTCATCTGTTCAGAAACTTCTCGTTTTAGCACCACGTGTAAGCTTGCACATGGCAGGTTTTTCCTACTCTTTTTCACTTGCAAAAGCAGGAGAATTTCCCTGGGATTTCCACGTGAGGGGTTGATTTAAGCTCTGTCGATAAGTGCGTTCGTGGTGGCACCTTTAGTACTAACAATATCATAGGAATGTTTTGGGAGAAGCTTTTGCCCAAACAGCACGGAGGGGATTATTCAACAAGCCGACAGGCGTGAGTAGCGGGCAGGGTGTCTACTCACGAGTAAGCCAACTGGGGTCTACTCACGAGTAAGCTGAGCGGGGTCTACTCAAGAGTAAGCCAACCGTGGTCTACTCAGCCATGAGCTGAACGAAGTCTACTTGTGAGTAAGGCTGCCAGGGTCTACTCACGAGTAAGCCAATTTGCATGCATGGCAGCTGGGGTCTACTCGTGAGTCGCTGAGGGTGTTGCTCTACCCGTCTACTCTAACCATTTAAAGGTATTTCTTTCATCCATGTTTTTTGCATCTGCGTAAACACAATTCTGCGTAAACACAAAATACAAAGCCCAAAATGATCTGGGATGCTTTTTAACCTGTTCCTGCAACCACTGAGAATTTTAATGGTAACTAAAAGCTGAGGGGGCCTAAGACTGAAGAGGTGTGTAGCATTTGAATGAAGTTCCCCCCATCTTCTTCTTTACATTTTACTAGCTTATCCAAGCTGATTTTTAAGTGCAGCAAAGGGGGCTTTTCTCTCTGGTGCAACATGCCTCATCTGTTCAGAAACTTCTCGTTTTATCACCACGTGTAAGCTTGCACATGGCAGGTTTTTCCTACTCTTTTTCACTTGCAAAAGCAGGAGAATTTCCCTGGGATTTCCACGTGAGGGGTTGATTTAAGCTCTGTCGATAAGTGCGTTCGTGGTGGCACCTTTAGTACTAACAATATCATAGGAATGTTTTGGGAGAAGCTTTTGCCCAAACAGCACGGAGGGGATTATTCAACAAGCCGACAGGCGTGAGTAGCGGGCAGGGTGTCTACTCACGAGTAAGCCAACTGGGGTCTACTCACGAGTAAGCTGAGCGGGGTCTACTCAAGAGTAAGCCAACCGTGGTCTACTCAGGCATGAGCTGAACGAGGTCCACTTGTGAGTAAGGCTGCCAGGGTCTACTCACGAGTAAGCCAATTTGCATGCATGGCAGCTGGGGTCTACTCGTGAGTCGCTGAGGGTGTTGCTCTACCCGTCTACTCTAACCATTTAAAGGTATTTCTTTCATCCATGTTTTTTGCATCTGCGTAAACACAATTCTGCGTAAACACAAAATACAAAGCCCAAAATGATCTGGGATGCTTTTTAACCTGTTCCTGCAACCACTGAGAATTTTAATGGTAACTAAAAGCTGAGGGGGCCTAAGACTGAAGAGGTGTGTAGCATTTGAATGAAGTTCCCGCCATCTTCTTCTTTACATTTTACTAGCTTATCCAAGCTGATTTTTAAGTGCAGCAAAGGGGGCTTTTCTCTCTGGTGCAACATGCCTCATCTGTTCAGAAACTTCGCGTTTTATCACCACGTGTAAGCTTGCACATGGCAGGTTTTTCCTACTCTTTTTCACTTGCAAAAGCAGGAGAATTTCCCTGGGATTTCCACGTGAGGGGTTGATTTAAGCTCTGTCGATAAGTGCGTTTGTGGTGGCACCTTTAGTACTAACAATATCATAGGAATGTTTTGGGAGAAGCTTTTGCCCAAACAGCACGGAGGGGATTATTCAACAAGCCGACAGGCGTGAGTAGCGGGCAGGGTGTCTACTCACGAGTAAGCCAACTGGGGTCTACTCACGAGTAAGCTGAGCGGGGTCTACTCAAGAGTAAGCCACCCGTGGTCTACTCAGGCATGAGCTGCACGAGGTCTACTCGTGAGTAAGGCTGCCAGGGTCTACTCACGAGTAAGCCAATTTGCATGCATGGCAGCTGGGGTCTACTCGTGAGTCGCTGAGGGTGTTGCTCTACCCGTCTACTCTAACCATTTAAAGCTATTTCTTACATCCATGTTTTTTGCATCTGCGTAAACACAATTCTGCGTAAACACAAAATACAAAGCCCAAAATGATCTGGGATGCTTTTTAACCTGTTCCTGCAACCACTGAGAATTTTAATGGTAACTAAAAGCTGAGGGGGCCTAAGACTGAAGAGGTGTGTAGCATTTGAATGAAGTTCCCCCCATCTTCTTCTTTACATTTTACTAGCTTATCCAAGCTGATTTTTAAGTGCAGCAAAGGGGGCTTTTCTCTCTGGTGCAACATGCCTCATCTGTTCAGAAACTTCTCGTTTTAGCACCACGTGTAAGCTTGCACATGGCAGGTTTTTCCTACTCTTTTTCACTTGCAAAAGCAGGAGAATTTCCCTGGGATTTCCACGTGAGGGGTTGATTTAAGCTCTGTCGATAAGTGCGTTCGTGGTGGCACCTTTAGTACTAACAATATCATAGGAATGTTTTGGGAGAAGCTTTTGCCCAAACAGCACGGAGGGGATTATTCAACAAGCCGACAGGCGTGAGTAGCGGGCAGGGTGTCTACTCACGAGTAAGCCAACTGGGGTCTACTCACGAGTAAGCTGAGCGGGGTCTACTCAAGAGTAAGCCACCCGTGGTCTACTCAGGCATGAGCTGCACGAGGTCGTGAGTAAGGCTGCCAGGGTCTACTCACGAGTAAGCCAATTTGCATGCATGGCAGCTGGGGTCTACTCGTGAGTCGCTGAGGGTGTTGCTCTACCCGTCTACTCTAACCATTTAAAGGTATTTCTTTCATCCATGTTTTTTGCATCTGCGTAAACACAATTCTGCGTAAACACAAAATACAAAGCCCAAAATGATCTGGGATGCTTTTTAACCTGTTCCTGCAACCACTGAGAATTTTAATGGTAACTAAAAGCTGAGGGGGCCTAAGACTGAAGAGGTGTGTAGCATTTGAATGAAGTTCCCCCCATCTTCTTCTTTACATTTTACTAGCTTATCCAAGCTGATTTTTAAGTACAGCAAAGGGGGCTTTTCTCTCTGGTGCAACATGCCTCATCTGTTCAGAAACTTCTCGTTTTATCACCAAGTGTAAGCTTGCACAGGGCAGGTTTTTCCTACTCTTTTTCACTTGCAAAAGCAGGAGAATTTCCCTGGGATTTCCACGTGAGGGGTTGATTTAAGCTCTGTCGATAAGTGCGTTCGTGGTGGCACCTTTAGTACTAACAATATCATAGGAATGTTTTGGGAGAAGCTTTTGCCCAAACAGCACGGAGGGGATTATTCAACAAGCCGACAGGCGTGAGTAGCGGGCAGGGTGTCTACTCACGAGTAAGCCAACTGGGGTCTACTCACGAGTAAGCTGAGCGGGGTCTACTCAAGAGTAAGCCACCCGTGGTCTACTCAGGCATGAGCTGAACGAGGTCTACTTGTGAGTAAGGCTGCCAGGGTCTACTCACGAGTAAGCCAATTTGCATGCATGGCAGCTGGGGTCTACTCGTGAGTCGCTGAGGGTGTTGCTCTACCCGTCTACTCTAACCATTTAAAGCTATTTCTTACATCCATGTTTTCTGCATCTGCGTAAACACAATTCTGCGTAAACACAAAACACAAAGCCCAAAATGATCTGGGGTGCTTTTTAACCTGTTCCTGCAAGCACTGAGAATTTTAATGGTAACTAAAAGCTGAGGGGGCCTAAGACTGAAGAGGTGTGTAGCATTTGAATGAAGTTCCCCCCATCTTCTTCTTTCCATTTTACTAGCTTATCCAAGCTGATTTTTAAGTGCAGCAAAGGGGGCTTTTCTCTCTGGTGCAACATGCCTCATCTGTTCAGGAACTTCTCGTTTTATCACCAAGTGTAAGCTTGCACAGGGCAGGTTTTTCTTACTCTTTTTCACTTGCAAAAGCAGGAGAATTTCCCTGGGATTTCCACGTGAGGGGTTGATTTAAGCTCTGTTGATAAGTGCGTTCGTGGTGGCACCTTTAGTACTAACAATATCATAGGAATGTTTTGGGAGAAGCCTTTGCTGAATCAGCATGGAGGGGATTATTCAACAAGCCGACCGGCGTGAGTAGCGGGCAGGGTGTCTACTCATGAGTAAGGCAACTGGGGTCTACTCACGAGTAAGCTGAGCGGGGTCTACTTAAGAGAAAGCTACCCGTGGTCTACTCAGGCATGAGCTGCACGAGGTCTACTCGTGAGTAAGGCTGCCAGGGTCTACTCACGAGTAAGCCAATTTGCGTGCATGGCAGCTGGGGTCTACTCGTGAGTCGCTGAGGGTGTTGCTCTACCCGTCTACTCTAACCATTTAAAGGTATTTCTTACATCCATGTTTTTTGCATCTGCGTAAACACAATTCTGCGTAAACACAAAACACAAAGCCCAAAATGATCTGGGGTGCTTTTTAACCTGTTCCTGCAACCACTGAGAATTTTAATGGTAACTAAAAGCTGAGGGGGCCTAAGACTGAAGAGGTGTGTAGCATTTGAATGAAGTTCCCCCCATCTTCTTCTTTACATTTTACTAGCTTATCCAAGCTGATTTTTAAGTGCAGCAAAGGGGGCTTTTCTCTCTGGTGCAACATGCCTCATCTGTTCAGAAACTTCGCGTTTTATCACCACGTGTAAGCTTGCACATGGCAGGTTTTTCCTACTCTTTTTCACTTGCAAAAGCAGGAGAATTTCCCTGGGATTTCCACGTGAGGGGTTGATTTAAGCTCTGTCGATAAGTGCGTTTGTGGTGGCACACTTAGTACTAACAATATCATAGGAATGTTTTGGGAGAAGCCTTTGCTGAAACAGCATGGAGGGGATTATTCAACAAGCCGACCGGCGTGAGTAGCGGGCAGGGTGTCTACTCACGAGTAAGCCAACTGGGGTCTACTCACGAGTAAGCTGAGCGGGGTCTACTCAAGAGTAAGCCACCCGTGGTCTACTCAGGCATGAGCTGAACGAGGTCTACTTGTGAGTAAGGCTGCCAGGGTCTACTCACGAGTAAGCCAATTTGCATGCATGGCAGCTGGGGTCTACTCGTGAGTCGCTGAGGGTGTTGCTCTACCCGTCTACTCTAACCATTTAAAGGTATTTCTTTCATCCATGTTTTTTGCATCTGCGTAAACACAATTCTGCGTAAACACAAAATACAAAGCCCAAAATGATCTGGGGTGCTTTTTAACCTGTTCCTGCAAGCACTGAGAATTTTAATGGTAACTAAAAGCTGAGGGGGCCTAAGACTGAAGAGGTGTGTAGCATTTGAATGAAGTTCCCCCCATCTTCTTCTTTACATTTTACTAGCTTATCCAAGCTGATTTTTAAGTGCAGCAAAGGGGGCTTTTCTCTCTGGTGCAACATGCCTCATCTGTTCAGAAACTTCTCGTTTTATCACCACGTGTAAGCTTGCACATGGCAGGTTTTTCCTACTCTTTTTCACTTGCAAAAGCAGGAGAATTTCCCTGGGATTTCCACGTGAGGGGTTGATTTAAGCTCTGTCGATAAGTGCGTTCGTGGTGGCACCTTTAGTACTAACAATATCATAGGAATGTTTTGGGAGAAGCTTTTGCCCAAACAGCACGGAGGGGATTATTCAACAAGCCGACAGGCGTGAGTAGCGGGCAGGGTGTCTACTCACGAGTAAGCCAACTGGGGTCTACTCACGAGTAAGCTGAGCGGGGTCTACTCAAGAGTAAGCCACCCGTGGTCTACTCAGGCATGAGCTGAACAAGGTCTACTTGTTAGTAAGGCTGCCAGGGTCTACTCACGAGTAAGCCAATTTGCATGCATGGCAGCTGGGGTCTACTCGTGAGTCGCTGAGGGTGTTGCTCTACCCGTCTACTCTAACCATTTAAAGGTATTTCTTTCATCCATGTTTTTTGCATGTGCGTAAACACAATTCTGCGTAAACACAAAATACAAAGCCCAAAATGATCTGGGATGCTTTTTAACCTGTTCCTGCAACCACTGAGAATTTTAATGGTAACTAAAAGCTGAGGGGGCCTAAGACTGAAGAGGTGTGTAGCATTTGAATGAAGTTCCCCCCATCTTCTTCTTTACATTTTACTAGCTTATCCAAGCTGATTTTTAAGTGCAGCAAAGGGGGCTTTTCTCTCTGGTGCAACATGCCTCATCTGTTCAGAAACTTCGCGTTTTATCACCACGTGTAAGCTTGCACATGGCAGGTTTTTCCTACTCTTTTTCACTTGCAAAAGCAGGAGAATTTCCCTGGGATTTCCACGTGAGGGGTTGATTTAAGCTCTTTCGATAAGTGCGTTTGTGGTGGCACACTTAGTACTAACAATATCATAGGAATGTTTTGGGAGAAGCCTTTGCTGAAACAGCACGGAGGGGATTATTCAACAAGCCGACAGGCGTGAGTAGCGGGCAGGGTGTCTACTCACGAGTAAGCCAACTGGGGTCTACTCACGAGTAAGCTGAGTGGGGTCTACTCAAGAGTAAGCCACCCGTGGTCTACTCAGGCATGAGCTGCACGAGGTCGTGAGTAAGGCTGCCAGGGTCTACTCACGAGTAAGCCAATTTGCATGCATGGCAGCTGGGGTCTACTCGTGAGTCGCTGAGGGTGTTGCTCTACCCGTCTACTCTAACCATTTAAAGGTATTTCTTTCATCCATGTTTTTTGCATCTGCGTAAACACAATTCTGCGTAAACACAAAATACAAAGCCCAAAATGATCTGGGATGCTTTTTAACCTGTTCCTGCAACCACTGAGAATTTTAATGGTACCTAAAAGCTGAGGGGGCCTAAGACTGAAGAGGTGTGTAGCATTTGAATGAAGTTCCCCCCATCTTCTTCTTTACATTTTACTAGCTTATCCAAGCTGATTTTTAAGTGCAGCAAAGGGGGCTTTTCTCTCTGGTGCAACATGCCTCATCTGTTCAGAAACTTCGCGTTTTATCACCACGTGTAAGCTTGCACATGGCAGGTTTTTCCTACTCTTTTTCACTTGCAAAAGCAGGAGAATTTCCCTGGGATTTCCACGTGAGGGGTTGATTTAAGCTCTGTTGATAAGTGCGTTCGTGGTGGCACCTTTAGTACTAACAATATCATAGGAATGTTTTGGGAGAAGCCTTTGCTCAAACAGCACGGAGGGGATTATTCAACAAGCCGACAGGCGTGAGTAGCGGTCAGGGTGTCTACTCACGAGTAAGCCAACTGGGGTCTACTCACGAGTAAGCTGAGCGGGGTCTACTCAAGAGTAAGCCACCCGTGGTCTACTCAGGCATGAGCTGCACGAGGTCTACTCGTGAGTAAGGCTGCCAGGGTCTACTCACGAGTAAGCCAATTTGCATGCATGGCAGCTGGGGTCTACTCGTGAGTCGCTGAGGGTGTTGCTCTACCCGTCTACTCTAACCATTTAAAGCTATTTCTTACATCCATGTTTTTTGCATCTGCGTAAACACAATTCTGCGTAAACACAAAATGCAAAGCCCAAAATGATCTGGGATGCTTTTTAACCTGTTCCTGCAACCACTGAGAATTTTAATGGTAACTAAAAGCTGAGGGGGCCTAAGACTGAAGAGGTGTGTAGCATTTGAATGAAGTTCCCCCCATCTTCTTCTTTACATTTTACTAGCTTATCCAAGCTGATTTTTAAGTGCAGCAAAGGGGGCTTTTCTCTCTGGTGCAACATGCCTCATCTGTTCAGAAACTTCTCGTTTTAGCACCACGTGTAAGCTTGCACATGGCAGGTTTTTCCTACTCTTTTTCACTTGCAAAAGCAGGAGAATTTCCCTGGGATTTCCACGTGAGGGGTTGATTTAAGCTCTGTCGATAAGTGCGTTCGTGGTGGCACCTTTAGTACTAACAATATCATAGGAATGTTTTGGGAGAAGCTTTTGCCCAAACAGCACGGAGGGGATTATTCAACAAGCCGACAGGCGTGAGTAGCGGGCAGGGTGTCTACTCACGAGTAAGCCAACTGGGGTCTACTCACGAGTAAGCTGAGCGGGGTCTACTCAAGAGTAAGCCAACCGTGGTCTACTCAGCCATGAGCTGAACGAAGTCTACTTGTGAGTAAGGCTGCCAGGGTCTACTCACGAGTAAGCCAATTTGCATGCATGGCAGCTGGGGTCTACTCGTGAGTCGCTGAGGGTGTTGCTCTACCCGTCTACTCTAACCATTTAAAGGTATTTCTTTCATCCATGTTTTTTGCATCTGCGTAAACACAATTCTGCGTAAACACAAAATACAAAGCCCAAAATGATCTGGGATGCTTTTTAACCTGTTCCTGCAAGCACTGAGAATTTTAATGGTAACTAAAAGCTGAGGGGGCCTAAGACTGAAGAGGTGTGTAGCATTTGAATGAAGTTCCCCCCATCTTCTTCTTTACATTTTACTAGCTTATCCAAGCTGATTTTTAAGTGCAGCAAAGGGGGCTTTTCTCTCTGGTGCAACATGCCTCATCTGTTCAGAAACTTCGCGTTTTATCACCACGTGTAAGCTTGCACATGGCAGGTTTTTCCTACTCTTTTTCACTTGCAAAAGCAGGAGAATTTCCCTGGGATTTCCACGTGAGGGGTTGATTTAAGCTCTGTCGATAAGTGCGTTCGTGGTGGCACCTTTAGTACTAACAATATCATAGGAATGTTTTGGGAGAAGCCTTTGCTGAATCAGCATGGAGGGGATTATTCAACAAGCCGACCGGCGTGAGTAGCGGGCAGGGTGTCTACTCATGAGTAAGCCAACTGGGGTCTACTCACGAGTAAGCTTAGTGGGGTCTACTCAAGAGTAAGCCACCCGTGGTGTACTCAGGCATGAGCTGCACGAGGTCTACTCGTGAGTAAGGCTGCCAGGGTCTACTCACGAGTAAGCCAATTTGCATGCATGGCAGCTGGGGTCTACTCGTGAGTCGCTGAGGGTGTTGCTCTACCTGTCTACTCTAAGCATTTAAAGCTATTTCTTACATCCATGTTTTTTGCATCTGCGTAAACACAATTCTGCGTAAACACAAAACACAAAGCCCAAAATGATCTGGGGTGCTTTTTAACCTGTTCCTGCAAGCACTGAGAATTTTAATGGTAACTAAAAGCTGAGGGGGCCTAAGACTGAAGAGGTGTGTAGCATTTGAATGAAGTTCCCCCCATCTTCTTCTTTACATTTTACTAGCTTATCCAAGCTGATTTTTAAGTGCAGCAAAGGGGGCTTTTCTCTCTGGTGCAACATGCCTCATCTGTTCAGAAACTTCTCGTTTTATCACCACGTGTAAGCTTGCACATGGCAGGTTTTTCCTACTCTTTTTCACTTGCAAAAGCAGGAGAATTTCCCTGGGATTTCCACGTGAGGGGTTGATTTAAGCTCTGTCGATAAGTGCGTTCGTGGTGGCACCTTTAGTACTAACAATATCATAGGAATGTTTTGGGAGAAGCTTTTGCCCAAACAGCACGGAGGGGATTATTCAACAAGCCGACAGGCGTGAGTAGCGGTCAGGGTGTCTACTCACGAGTAAGCCAACTGGGGTCTACTCACGAGTAAGCTGAGCGGGGTCTACTCAAGAGTAAGCCACCCGTGGTCTACTCAGGCATGAGCTGCACGAGGTCTACTCGTGAGTAAGGCTGCCAGGGTCTACTCACGAGTAAGCCAATTTGCATGCATGGCAGCTGGGGTCTACTCGTGAGTCGCTGAGGGTGTTGCTCTACCCGTCTACTCTAACCATTTAAAGCTATTTCTTACATCCATGTTTTTTGCATCTGCGTAAACACAATTCTGCGTAAACACAAAATACAAAGCCCAAAATGATCTGGGATGCTTTTTAACCTGTTCCTGCAACCACTGAGAATTTTAATGGTAACTAAAAGCTGAGGGGGCCTAAGACTGAAGAGGTGTGTAGCATTTGAATGAAGTTCCCCCCATCTTCTTCTTTACATTTTACTAGCTTATCCAAGCTGATTTTTAAGTGCAGCAAAGGGGGCTTTTCTCTCTGGTGCAACATGCCTCATCTGTTCAGAAACTTCTCGTTTTATCACCACGTGTAAGCTTGCACATGGCAGGTTTTTCCTACTCTTTTTCACTTGCAAAAGCAGGAGAATTTCCCTGGGATTTCCACGTGAGGGGTTGATTTAAGCTCTGTCGATAAGTGCGTTCGTGGTGGCACCTTTAGTACTAACAATATCATAGGAATGTTTTGGGAGAAGCTTTTGCCCAAACAGCACGGAGGGGATTATTCAACAAGCCGACAGGCGTGAGTAGCGGGCAGGGTGTCTACTCACGAGTAAGCCAACTGGGGTCTACTCACGAGTAAGCTGAGCGGGGTCTACTCAAGAGTAAGCCACCCGTGGTCTACTCAGGCATGAGCTGCACGAGGTCGTGAGTAAGGCTGCCAGGGTCTACTCACGAGTAAGCCAATTTGCATGCATGGCAGCTGGGGTCTACTCGTGAGTCGCTGAGGGTGTTGCTCTACCCGTCTACTCTAACCATTTAAAGGTATTTCTTTCATCCATGTTTTTTGCATCTGCGTAAACACAATTCTGCGTAAACACAAAATACAAAGCCCAAAATGATCTGGGATGCTTTTTAACCTGTTCCTGCAACCACTGAGAATTTTAATGGTAACTAAAAGCTGAGGGGGCCTAAGACTGAAGAGGTGTGTAGCATTTGAATGAAGTTCCCGCCATCTTCTTCTTTACATTTTACTAGCTTATCCAAGCTGATTTTTAAGTACAGCAAAGGGGGCTTTTCTCTCTGGTGCAACATGCCTCATCTGTTCAGAAACTTCTCGTTTTATCACCAAGTGTAAGCTTGCACAGGGCAGGTTTTTCTTACTCTTTTTCACTTGCAAAAGCAGGAGAATTTCCCTGGGATTTCCACGTGAGGGGTTGATTTAAGCTCTGTCGATAAGTGCGTTCGTGGTGGCACCTTTAGTACTAACAATATCATAGGAATGTTTTGGGAGAAGCTTTTGCCCAAACAGCACGGAGGGGATTATTCAACAAGCCGACAGGCGAGAGTAGCGGGCAGGGTGTCTACTCACGAGTAAGCCAACTGGGGTCTACTCACGAGTAAGCTGAGCGGGGTCTACTCAAGAGTAAGCCACCCGTGGTCTACTCAGGCATGAGCTGAACGAGGTCTACTTGTGAGTAAGGCTGCCAGGGTCTACTCACGAGTAAGCCAATTTGCATGCATGGCAGCTGGGGTCTACTCGTGAGTCGCTGAGGGTGTTGCTCTACCCGTCTACTCTAACCATTTAAAGGTATTTCTTTCATCCATGTTTTTTGCATCTGCGTAAACACAATTCTGCGTAAACACAAAATACAAAGCCCAAAATGATCTGGGATGCTTTTTAACCTGTTCCTGCAACCACTGAGAATTTTAATGGTAACTAAAAGCTGAGGGGGCCTAAGACTGAAGAGGTGTGTAGCATTTGAATGAAGTTCCCCCCATCTTCTTCTTTACATTTTACTAGCTTATCCAAGCTGATTTTTAAGTACAGCAAAGGGGGCTTTTCTCTCTGGTGCAACATGCCTCATCTGTTCAGAAACTTCTCGTTTTATCACCAAGTGTAAGCTTGCACAGGGCAGGTTTTTCCTACTCTTTTTCACTTGCAAAAGCAGGAGAATTTCCCTGGGATTTCCACGTGAGGGGTTGATTTAAGCTCTGTCGATAAGTGCGTTCGTGGTGGCACCTTTAGTACTAACAATATCATAGGAATGTTTTGGGAGAAGCTTTTGCCCAAACAGCACGGAGGGGATTATTCAACAAGCCGACAGGCGTGAGTAGCGGGCAGGGTGTCTACTCACGAGTAAGCCAACTGGGGTCTACTCACGAGTAAGCTGAGCGGGGTCTACTCAAGAGTAAGCCACCCGTGGTCTACTCAGGCATGAGCTGAACGAGGTCTACTTGTGAGTAAGGCTGCCAGGGTCTACTCACGAGTAAGCCAATTTGCATGCATGGCAGCTGGGGTCTACTCGTGAGTCGCTGAGGGTGTTGCTCTACCCGTCTACTCTAACCATTTAAAGCTATTTCTTACATCCATGTTTTCTGCATCTGCGTAAACACAATTCTGCGTAAACACAAAACACAAAGCCCAAAATGATCTGGGGTGCTTTTTAACCTGTTCCTGCAAGCACTGAGAATTTTAATGGTAACTAAAAGCTGAGGGGGCCTAAGACTGAAGAGGTGTGTAGCATTTGAATGAAGTTCCCCCCATCTTCTTCTTTCCATTTTACTAGCTTATCCAAGCTGATTTTTAAGTGCAGCAAAGGGGGCTTTTCTCTCTGGTGCAACATGCCTCATCTGTTCAGGAACTTCTCGTTTTATCACCAAGTGTAAGCTTGCACAGGGCAGGTTTTTCTTACTCTTTTTCACTTGCAAAAGCAGGAGAATTTCCCTGGGATTTCCACGTGAGGGGTTGATTTAAGCTCTGTTGATAAGTGCGTTCGTGGTGGCACCTTTAGTACTAACAATATCATAGGAATGTTTTGGGAGAAGCCTTTGCTGAATCAGCATGGAGGGGATTATTCAACAAGCCGACCGGCGTGAGTAGCGGGCAGGGTGTCTACTCATGAGTAAGGCAACTGGGGTCTACTCACGAGTAAGCTGAGCGGGGTCTACTTAAGAGAAAGCTACCCGTGGTCTACTCAGGCATGAGCTGCACGAGGTCTACTCGTGAGTAAGGCTGCCAGGGTCTACTCACGAGTAAGCCAATTTGCATGCATGGCAGCTGGGGTCTACTCGTGAGTCGCTGAGGGTGTTGCTCTACCCGTCTACTCTAACCATTTAAAGGTATTTCTTACATCCATGTTTTTTGCATCTGCGTAAACACAATTCTGCGTAAACACAAAACACAAAGCCCAAAATGATCTGGGGTGCTTTTTAACCTGTTCCTGCAACCACTGAGAATTTTAATGGTAACTAAAAGCTGAGGGGGCCTAAGACTGAAGAGGTGTGTAGCATTTGAATGAAGTTCCCCCCATCTTCTTCTTTACATTTTACTAGCTTATCCAAGCTGATTTTTAAGTGCAGCAAAGGGGGCTTTTCTCTCTGGTGCAACATGCCTCATCTGTTCAGAAACTTCGCGTTTTATCACCACGTGTAAGCTTGCACATGGCAGGTTTTTCCTACTCTTTTTCACTTGCAAAAGCAGGAGAATTTCCCTGGGATTTCCACGTGAGGGGTTGATTTAAGCTCTGTCGATAAGTGCGTTTGTGGTGGCACACTTAGTACTAACAATATCATAGGAATGTTTTGGGAGAAGCCTTTGCTGAAACAGCATGGAGGGGATTATTCAACAAGCCGACCGGCGTGAGTAGCGGGCAGGGTGTCTACTCACGAGTAAGCCAACTGGGGTCTACTCACGAGTAAGCTGAGCGGGGTCTACTCAAGAGTAAGCCACCCGTGGTCTACTCAGGCATGAGCTGAACGAGGTCTACTTGTGAGTAAGGCTGCCAGGGTCTACTCACGAGTAAGCCAATTTGCATGCATGGCAGCTGGGGTCTACTCGTGAGTCGCTGAGGGTGTTGCTCTACCCGTCTACTCTAACCATTTAAAGGTATTTCTTTCATCCATGTTTTTTGCATCTGCGTAAACACAATTCTGCGTAAACACAAAATACAAAGCCCAAAATGATCTGGGGTGCTTTTTAACCTGTTCCTGCAAGCACTGAGAATTTTAATGGTAACTAAAAGCTGAGGGGGCCTAAGACTGAAGAGGTGTGTAGCATTTGAATGAAGTTCCCCCCATCTTCTTCTTTACATTTTACTAGCTTATCCAAGCTGATTTTTAAGTGCAGCAAAGGGGGCTTTTCTCTCTGGTGCAACATGCCTCATCTGTTCAGAAACTTCTCGTTTTATCACCACGTGTAAGCTTGCACATGGCAGGTTTTTCCTACTCTTTTTCACTTGCAAAAGCAGGAGAATTTCCCTGGGATTTCCACGTGAGGGGTTGATTTAAGCTCTGTCGATAAGTGCGTTCGTGGTGGCACCTTTAGTACTAACAATATCATAGGAATGTTTTGGGAGAAGCTTTTGCCCAAACAGCACGGAGGGGATTATTCAACAAGCCGACAGGCGTGAGTAGCGGGCAGGGTGTCTACTCACGAGTAAGCCAACTGGGGTCTACTCACGAGTAAGCTGAGCGGGGTCTACTCAAGAGTAAGCCACCCGTGGTCTACTCAGGCATGAGCTGAACAAGGTCTACTTGTTAGTAAGGCTGCCAGGGTCTACTCACGAGTAAGCCAATTTGCATGCATGGCAGCTGGGGTCTACTCGTGAGTCGCTGAGGGTGTTGCTCTACCCGTCTACTCTAACCATTTAAAGGTATTTCTTTCATCCATGTTTTTTGCATGTGCGTAAACACAATTCTGCGTAAACACAAAATACAAAGCCCAAAATGATCTGGGATGCTTTTTAACCTGTTCCTGCAACCACTGAGAATTTTAATGGTAACTAAAAGCTGAGGGGGCCTAAGACTGAAGAGGTGTGTAGCATTTGAATGAAGTTCCCCCCATCTTCTTCTTTACATTTTACTAGCTTATCCAAGCTGATTTTTAAGTGCAGCAAAGGGGGCTTTTCTCTCTGGTGCAACATGCCTCATCTGTTCAGAAACTTCGCGTTTTATCACCACGTGTAAGCTTGCACATGGCAGGTTTTTCCTACTCTTTTTCACTTGCAAAAGCAGGAGAATTTCCCTGGGATTTCCACGTGAGGGGTTGATTTAAGCTCTTTCGATAAGTGCGTTTGTGGTGGCACACTTAGTACTAACAATATCATAGGAATGTTTTGGGAGAAGCCTTTGCTGAAACAGCACGGAGGGGATTATTCAACAAGCCGACAGGCGTGAGTAGCGGGCAGGGTGTCTACTCACGAGTAAGCCAACTGGGGTCTACTCACGAGTAAGCTGAGTGGGGTCTACTCAAGAGTAAGCCACCCGTGGTCTACTCAGGCATGAGCTGCACGAGGTCGTGAGTAAGGCTGCCAGGGTCTACTCACGAGTAAGCCAATTTGCATGCATGGCAGCTGGGGTCTACTCGTGAGTCGCTGAGGGTGTTGCTCTACCCGTCTACTCTAACCATTTAAAGGTATTTCTTTCATCCATGTTTTTTGCATCTGCGTAAACACAATTCTGCGTAAACACAAAATACAAAGCCCAAAATGATCTGGGATGCTTTTTAACCTGTTCCTGCAACCACTGAGAATTTTAATGGTACCTAAAAGCTGAGGGGGCCTAAGACTGAAGAGGTGTGTAGCATTTGAATGAAGTTCCCCCCATCTTCTTCTTTACATTTTACTAGCTTATCCAAGCTGATTTTTAAGTGCAGCAAAGGGGGCTTTTCTCTCTGGTGCAACATGCCTCATCTGTTCAGAAACTTCGCGTTTTATCACCACGTGTAAGCTTGCACATGGCAGGTTTTTCCTACTCTTTTTCACTTGCAAAAGCAGGAGAATTTCCCTGGGATTTCCACGTGAGGGGTTGATTTAAGCTCTGTTGATAAGTGCGTTCGTGGTGGCACCTTTAGTACTAACAATATCATAGGAATGTTTTGGGAGAAGCCTTTGCTCAAACAGCACGGAGGGGATTATTCAACAAGCCGACAGGCGTGAGTAGCGGTCAGGGTGTCTACTCACGAGTAAGCCAACTGGGGTCTACTCACGAGTAAGCTGAGCGGGGTCTACTCAAGAGTAAGCCACCCGTGGTCTACTCAGGCATGAGCTGCACGAGGTCGTGAGTAAGGCTGCCAGGGTCTACTCACGAGTAAGCCAATTTGCATGCATGGCAGCTGGGGTCTACTCGTGAGTCGCTGAGGGTGTTGCTCTACCCGTCTACTCTAACCATTTAAAGGTATTTCTTTCATCCATGTTTTTTGCATCTGCGTAAACACAATTCTGCGTAAACACAAAATACAAAGCCCAAAATGATCTGGGATGCTTTTTAACCTGTTCCTGCAACCACTGAGAATTTTAATGGTAACTAAAAGCTGAGGGGGCCTAAGACTGAAGAGGTGTGTAGCATTTGAATGAAGTTCCCGCCATCTTCTTCTTTACATTTTACTAGCTTATCCAAGCTGATTTTTAAGTACAGCAAAGGGGGCTTTTCTCTCTGGTGCAACATGCCTCATCTGTTCAGAAACTTCTCGTTTTATCACCACGTGTAAGCTTGCACAGGGCAGGTTTTTCTTACTCTTTTTCACTTGCAAAAGCAGGAGAATTTCCCTGGGATTTCCACGTGAGGGGTTGATTTAAGCTCTGTCGATAAGTGCGTTCGTGGTGGCACCTTTAGTACTAACAATATCATAGGAATGTTTTGGGAGAAGCTTTTGCCCAAACAGCACGGAGGGGATTATTCAACAAGCCGACAGGCGAGAGTAGCGGGCAGGGTGTCTACTCACGAGTAAGCCAACTGGGGTCTACTCACGAGTAAGCTGAGCGGGGTCTACTCAAGAGTAAGCCACCCGTGGTCTACTCAGGCATGAGCTGAACGAGGTCTACTTGTGAGTAAGGCTGCCAGGGTCTACTCACGAGTAAGCCAATTTGCATGCATGGCAGCTGGGGTCTACTCGTGAGTCGCTGAGGGTGTTGCTCTACCCGTCTACTCTAACCATTTAAAGGTATTTCTTTCATCCATGTTTTTTGCATCTGCGTAAACACAATTCTGCGTAAACACAAAATACAAAGCCCAAAATGATCTGGGATGCTTTTTAACCTGTTCCTGCAACCACTGAGAATTTTAATGGTAACTAAAAGCTGAGGGGGCCTAAGACTGAAGAGGTGTGTAGCATTTGAATGAAGTTCCCCCCATCTTCTTCTTTACATTTTACTAGCTTATCCAAGCTGATTTTTAAGTACAGCAAAGGGGGCTTTTCTCTCTGGTGCAACATGCCTCATCTGTTCAGAAACTTCTCGTTTTATCACCAAGTGTAAGCTTGCACAGGGCAGGTTTTTCCTACTCTTTTTCACTTGCAAAAGCAGGAGAATTTCCCTGGGATTTCCACGTGAGGGGTTGATTTAAGCTCTGTTGATAAGTGCGTTCGTGGTGGCACCTTTAGTACTAACAATATCATAGGAATGTTTTGGGAGAAGCCTTTGCTCAAACAGCACGGAGGGGATTATTCAACAAGCCGACAGGCGTGAGTAGCGGTCAGGGTGTCTACTCACGAGTAAGCCAACTGGGGTCTACTCACGAGTAAGCTGAGCGGGGTCTACTCAAGAGTAAGCCACCCGTGGTCTACTCAGGCATGAGCTGCACGAGGTCGTGAGTAAGGCTGCCAGGGTCTACTCACGAGTAAGCCAATTTGCATGCATGGCAGCTGGGGTCTACTCGTGAGTCGCTGAGGGTGTTGCTCTACCCGTCTACTCTAACCATTTAAAGGTATTTCTTTCATCCATGTTTTTTGCATCTGCGTAAACACAATTCTGCGTAAACACAAAATACAAAGCCCAAAATGATCTGGGATGCTTTTTAACCTGTTCCTGCAACCACTGAGAATTTTAATGGTAACTAAAAGCTGAGGGGGCCTAAGACTGAAGAGGTGTGTAGCATTTGAATGAAGTTCCCCCCATCTTCTTCTTTACATTTTACTAGCTTATCCAAGCTGATTTTTAAGTGCAGCAAAGGGGGCTTTTCTCTCTGGTGCAACATGCCTCATCTGTTCAGAAACTTCGCGTTTTATCACCACGTGTAAGCTTGCACATGGCAGGTTTTTCCTACTCTTTTTCACTTGCAAAAGCAGGAGAATTTCCCTGGGATTTCCACGTGAGGGGTTGATTTAAGCTCTTTCGATAAGTGCGTTTGTGGTGGCACCTTTAGTACTAACAATATCATAGGAATGTTTTGGGAGAAGCCTTTGCTGAATCAGCAGGGAGGGGATTATTCAACAAGCCGACCGGCGTGAGTAGCGGGCAGGGTGTCTACTCATGAGTAAGCCAACTGGGGTCTACTCACGAGTAAGCTGAGTGGGGTCTACTCAAGAGTAAGCCACCCGTGGTCTACTCAGGCATGAGCTGCACGAGGTCGTGAGTAAGGCTGCCAGGGTCTACTCACGAGTAAGCCAATTTGCATGCATGGCAGCTGGGGTCTACTCGTGAGTCGCTGAGGGTGTTGCTCTACCCGTCTACTCTAACCATTTAAAGCTATTTCTTACATCCATGTTTTTTGCATCTGCGTAAACACAATTCTGCGTAAACACAAAACACAAAGCCCAAAATGATCTGGGGTGCTTTTTAACCTGTTCCTGCAAGCACTGAGAATTTTAATGGTAACTAAAAGCTGAGGGGGCCTAAGACTGAAGATGTGTGTAGCATTTGAATGAAGTTCCCCCCATCTTCTTCTTTACATTTTACTAGCTTATCCAAGCTGATTTTTAAGTGCAGCAAAGGGGGCTTTTCTCTCTGGTGCAACATGCCTCATCCGTTCAGAAACTTCTCGTTTTATCACCACGTGTAAGCTTGCACATGGCAGGTTTTTCCTACTCTTTTTCACTTGCAAAAGCAGGAGAATTTCCCTGGGATTTCCACGTGAGGGGTTGATTTAAGCTCTGTCGATAAGTGCGTTCGTGGTGGCACCTTTAGTACTAACAATATCATAGGAATGTTTTGGGAGAAGCTTTTGCCCAAACAGCACGGAGGGGATTATTCAACAAGCCGACAGGCGTGAGTAGCGGGCAGGGTGTCTACTCACGAGTAAGCCAACTGGGGTCTACTCACGAGTAAGCTGAGCGGGGTCTACTCAAGAGTAAGCCACCCGTGGTCTACTCAGGCATGAGCTGAACGAGGTCTACTTGTGAGTAAGGCTGCCAGGGTCTACTCACGAGTAAGCCAATTTGCATGCATGGCAGCTGGGGTCTACTCGTGAGTCGCTGAGGGTGTTGCTCTACCCGTCTACTCTAACCATTTAAAGGTATTTCTTTCATCCATGTTTTTTGCATCTGCGTAAACACAATTCTGCGTAAACACAAAATACAAAGCCCAAAATGATCTGGGATGCTTTTTAACCTGTTCCTGCAACCACTGAGAATTTTAATGGTAACTAAAAGCTGAGGGGGCCTAAGACTGAAGAGGTGTGTAGCATTTGAATGAAGTTCCCCCCATCTTCTTCTTTACATTTTACTAGCTTATCCAAGCTGATTTTTAAGTGCAGCAAAGGGGGCTTTTCTCTCTGGTGCAACATGCCTCATCTGTTCAGAAACTTCGCGTTTTATCACCACGTGTAAGCTTGCACATGGCAGGTTTTTCCTACTCTTTTTCACTTGCAAAAGCAGGAGAATTTCCCTGGGATTTCCACGTGAGGGGTTGATTTAAGCTCTTTCGATAAGTGCGTTTGTGGTGGCACCTTTAGTACTAACAATATCATAGGAATGTTTTGGGAGAAGCCTTTGCTGAATCAGCAGGGAGGGGATTATTCAACAAGCCGACCGGCGTGAGTAGCGGGCAGGGTGTCTACTCATGAGTAAGCCAACTGGGGTCTACTCACGAGTAAGCTGAGTGGGGTCTACTCAAGAGTAAGCCACCCGTGGTCTACTCAGGCATGAGCTGCACGAGGTCGTGAGTAAGGCTGCCAGGGTCTACTCACGAGTAAGCCAATTTGCATGCATGGCAGCTGGGGTCTACTCGTGAGTCGCTGAGGGTGTTGCTCTACCCGTCTACTCTAACCATTTAAAGCTATTTCTTACATCCATGTTTTTTGCATCTGCGTAAACACAATTCTGCGTAAACACAAAACACAAAGCCCAAAATGATCTGGGGTGCTTTTTAACCTGTTCCTGCAAGCACTGAGAATTTTAATGGTAACTAAAAGCTGAGGGGGCCTAAGACTGAAGATGTGTGTAGCATTTGAATGAAGTTCCCCCCATCTTCTTCTTTACATTTTACTAGCTTATCCAAGCTGATTTTTAAGTGCAGCAAAGGGGGCTTTTCTCTCTGGTGCAACATGCCTCATCCGTTCAGAAACTTCTCGTTTTATCACCACGTGTAAGCTTGCACATGGCAGGTTTTTCCTACTCTTTTTCACTTGCAAAAGCAGGAGAATTTCCCTGGGATTTCCACGTGAGGGGTTGATTTAAGCTCTGTCGATAAGTGCGTTCGTGGTGGCACCTTTAGTACTAACAATATCATAGGAATGTTTTGGGAGAAGCTTTTGCCCAAACAGCACGGAGGGGATTATTCAACAAGCCGACAGGCGTGAGTAGCGGGCAGGGTGTCTACTCACGAGTAAGCCAACTGGGGTCTACTCACGAGTAAGCTGAGCGGGGTCTACTCAAGAGTAAGCCACCCGTGGTCTACTCAGGCATGAGCTGAACGAGGTCTACTTGTGAGTAAGGCTGCCAGGGTCTACTCACGAGTAAGCCAATTTGCATGCATGGCAGCTGGGGTCTACTCGTGAGTCGCTGAGGGTGTTGCTCTACCCGTCTACTCTAACCATTTAAAGGTATTTCTTTCATCCATGTTTTTTGCATCTGCGTAAACACAATTCTGCGTAAACACAAAATACAAAGCCCAAAATGATCTGGGATGCTTTTTAACCTGTTCCTGCAACCACTGAGAATTTTAATGGTAACTAAAAGCTGAGGGGGCCTAAGACTGAAGAGGTGTGTAGCATTTGAATGAAGTTCCCCCCATCTTCTTCTTTACATTTTACTAGCTTATCCAAGCTGATTTTTAAGTACAGCAAAGGGGGCTTTTCTCTCTGGTGCAACATGCCTCATCTGTTCAGAAACTTCTCGTTTTAGCACCACGTGTAAGCTTGCACAGGGCAGGTTTTTCTTACTCTTTTTCACTTGCAAAAGCAGGAGAATTTCCCTGGGATTTCCACGTGAGGGGTTGATTTAAGCTCTGTCGATAAGTGCGTTCGTGGTGGCACCTTTAGTACTAACAATATCATAGGAATGTTTTGGGAGAAGCTTTTGCCCAAACAGCACGGAGGGGATTATTCAACAAGCCGACAGGCGTGAGTAGCGGGCAGGGTGTCTACTCATGAGTAAGCCAACTGGAGTCTACTCACGAGTAAGCTGAGTGGGGTCTACTCAAGAGTAAGCCACCCGTGGTCTCCTCAGGCATGAGCTGCACGAGGTCGTGAGTAAGGCTGCCAGGGTCTACTCACGAGTAAGCCAATTTGCATGCATGGCAGCTGGGGTCTACTCGTGAGTCGCTGAGGGTGTTGCTCTACCCGTCTACTCTAACCATTTAAAGGTATTTCTTTCATCCATGTTTTTTGCATCTGCGAAAACAGAATTCTGCGTAAACACAAAATACAAAGCCCAAAATGATCTGGGATGCTTTTTAACCTGTTCCTGCAACCACTGAGAATTTTAATGGTAACTAAAAGCTGAGGGGGCCTAAGACTGAAGAGGTGTGTAGCATTTGAATGAAGTTCCCCCCATCTTCTTCTTTACATTTTACTAGCTTATCCAAGCTGATTTTTAAGTGCAGCAAAGGGGGCTTTTCTCTCTGGTGCAACATGCCTCATCTGTTCAGAAACTTCGCGTTTTATCACCACGTGTAAGCTTGCACATGGCAGGTTTTTCCTACTCTTTTTCACTTGCAAAAGCAGGAGAATTTCCCTGGGATTTCCACGTGAGGGGTTGATTTAAGCTCTGTCGATAAGTGCGTTTGTGGTGGCACCTTTAGTACTAACAATATCATAGGAATGATTTGGGAGAAGCCTTTGCTGAATCAGCAGGGAGAGGATTATTCAACAAGCCGACCGGCGTGAGTAGCGGGCAGGGTGTCTACTCATGAGTAAGCCAACTGGGGTCTACTCACGAGTAAGCTGAGTGGGGTCTACTCAAGAGTAAGCCACCCGTGGTCTCCTCAGGCATGAGCTGCACGAGGTCGTGAGTAAGGCTGCCAGGGTCTACTCACGAGTAAGCCAATTTGCATGCATGGCAGCTGGGGTCTACTCGTGAGTCGCTGAGGGTGTTGCTCTACCCGTCTACTCTAACCATTTAAAGCTATTTCTTACATCCATGTTTTCTGCATCTGCGTAAACACAATTCTGCGTAAACACAAAACACAAAGCCCAAAATGATCTGGGGTGCTTTTTAACCTGTTCCTGCAAGCACTGAGAATTTTAATGGTAACTAAAAGCTGAGGGGGCCTAAGACTGAAGAGGTGTGTAGCATTTGAATGAAGTTCCCCCCATCTTCTTCTTTACATTTTACTAGCTTATCCAAGCTGATTTTTAAGTGCAGCAAAGGGGGCTTTTCTCTCTGGTGCAACATGCCTCATCTGTTCAGGAACTTCTCGTTTTATCACCAAGTGTAAGCTTGCACAGGGCAGGTTTTTCTTACTCTTTTTCACTTGCAAAAGCAGGAGAATTTCCCTGGGATTTCCACGTGAGGGGTTGATTTAAGCTCTGTTGATAAGTGCGTTCGTGGTGGCACCTTTAGTACTAACAATATCATAGGAATGTTTTGGGAGAAGCCTTTGCTGAATCAGCATGGAGGGGATTATTCAACAAGCCGACCGGCGTGAGTAGCGGGCAGGGTGTCTACTCATGAGTAAGCCAACTGGGGTCTACTCACGAGTAAGCTGAGCGGGGTCTACTTAAGAGAAAGCTACCCGTGGTCTACTCAGGCATGAGCTGCACGAGGTCTACTCGTGAGTAAGGCTGCCAGGGTCTACTCACGAGTAAGCCAATTTGCATGCATGGCAGCTGGGGTCTACTCGTGAGTCGCTGAGGGTGTTGCTCTACCCGTCTACTCTAACCATTTAAAGGTATTTCTTACATCCATGTTTTTTGCATCTGCGTAAACACAATTCTGCGTAAACACAAAATACAAAGCCCAAAATGATCTGGGGTGCTTTTTAACCTGTTCCTGCAACCACTGAGAATTTTAATGGTAACTAAAAGCTGAGGGGGCCTAAGACTGAAGAGGTGTGTAGCATTTGAATGAAGTTCCCCCCATCTTCTTCTTTACATTTTACTAGCTTATCCAAGCTGATTTTTAAGTACAGCAAAGGGGGCTTTTCTCTCTGGTGCAACATGCCTCATCTGTTCAGAAACTTCTCGTTTTATCACCACGTGTAAGCTTGCACATGGCAGGTTTTTCCTACTCTTTTTCACTTGCAAAAGCAGGAGAATTTCCCTGGGATTTCCACGTGAGGGGTTGATTTAAGCTCTGTCGATAAGTGCGTTCGTGGTGGCACCTTTAGTACTAACAATATCATAGGAATGTTTTGGGAGAAGCTTTTGCCCAAACAGCACGGAGGGGATTATTCAACAAGCCGACAGGCGTGAGTAGCGGGCAGGGTGTCTACTCACGAGTAAGCCAACTGGGGTCTACTCACGAGTAAGCTGAGTGGGGTCTACTCAAGAGTAAGCCACCCGTGGTCTACTCAGGCATGAGCTGCACGAGGTCGTGAGTAAGGCTGCCAGGGTCTACTCACGAGTAAGCCAATTTGCATGCATGGCAGCTGGGGTCTACTCGTGAGTCGCTGAGGGTGTTGCTCTACCCGTCTACTCTAACCATTTAAAGGTATTTCTTTCATCCATGTTTTTTGCATCTGCGTAAACACAATTCTGCGTAAACACAAAATACAAAGCCCAAAATGATCTGGGATGCTTTTTAACCTGTTCCTGCAACCACTGAGAATTTTAATGGTAACTAAAAGCTGAGGGGGCCTAAGACTGAAGAGGTGTGTAGCATTTGAATGAAGTTCCCCCCATCTTCTTCATTACATTTTACTATCCAAGCTGATTTTTAAGTACAGCAAAGGGGGCTTTTCTCTCTGGTGCAACATGCCTCATCTGTTCAGAAACTTCTCGTTTTATCACCAAGTGTAAGCTTGCACAGGGCAGGTTTTTCTTACTCTTTTTCACTTGCAAAAGCAGGAGAATTTCCCTGGGATTTCCACGTGAGGGGTTGATTTAAGCTCTTTCGATAAGTGCGTTTGTGGTGGCACCTTTAGTACTAACAATATCATAGGAATGTTTTGGGAGAAGCCTTTGCTGAATCAGCAGGGAGGGGATTATTCAACAAGCCGACCGGCGTGAGTAGCGGGCAGGGTGTCTACTCATGAGTAAGCCAACTGGGGTCTACTCACGAGTAAGCTGAGTGGGGTCTACTCAAGAGTAAGCCACCCGTGGTCTACTCAGGCATGAGCTGCACGAGGTCGTGAGTAAGGCTGCCAGGGTCTACTCACGAGTAAGCCAATTTGCATGCATGGCAGCTGGGGTCTACTCGTGAGTCGCTGAGGGTGTTGCTCTACCCGTCTACTCTAACCATTTAAAGCTATTTCTTACATCCATGTTTTTTGCATCTGCGTAAACACAATTCTGCGTAAACACAAAACACAAAGCCCAAAATGATCTGGGGTGCTTTTTAACCTGTTCCTGCAAGCACTGAGAATTTTAATGGTAACTAAAAGCTGAGGGGGCCTATGACTGAAGAGGTGTGTAGCATTTGAATGAAGTTCCCCCCATCTTCTTCTTTACATTTTACTAGCTTATCCAAGCTGATTTTTAAGTGCAGCAAAGGGGGCTTTTCTCTCTGGTGCAACATGCCTCATCCGTTCAGAAACTTCTCGTTTTATCACCACGTGTAAGCTTGCACATGGCAGGTTTTTCCTACTCTTTTTCACTTGCAAAAGCAGGAGAATTTCCCTGGGATTTCCACGTGAGGGGTTGATTTAAGCTCTGTTGATAAGTGCGTTCGTGGTGGCACCTTTAGTACTAACAATATCATAGGAATGTTTTGGGAGAAGCCTTTGCTGAATCAGCATGGAGGGGATTATTCAACAAGCCGACCGGCGTGAGTAGCGGGCAGGGTGTCTACTCATGAGTAAGCCAACTGGGGTCTACTCACGAGTAAGCTGAGCGGGGTCTACTTAAGAGAAAGCTACCCGTGGTCTACTCAGGCATGAGCTGCACGAGGTCTACTCGTGAGTAAGGCTGCCAGGGTCTACTCACGAGTAAGCCAATTTGCATGCATGGCAGCTGGGGTCTACTCGTGAGTCGCTGAGGGTGTTGCTCTACCCGTCTACTCTAACCATTTAAAGGTATTTCTTACATCCATGTTTTTTGCATCTGCGTAAACACAATTCTGCGTAAACACAAAATACAAAGCCCAAAATGATCTGGGGTGCTTTTTAACCTGTTCCTGCAACCACTGAGAATTTTAATGGTAACTAAAAGCTGAGGGGGCCTAAGACTGAAGAGGTGTGTAGCATTTGAATGAAGTTCCCCCCATCTTCTTCTTTACATTTTACTAGCTTATCCAAGCTGATTTTTAAGTACAGCAAAGGGGGCTTTTCTCTCTGGTGCAACATGCCTCATCTGTTCAGAAACTTCTCGTTTTATCACCACGTGTAAGCTTGCACATGGCAGGTTTTTCCTACTCTTTTTCACTTGCAAAAGCAGGAGAATTTCCCTGGGATTTCCACGTGAGGGGTTGATTTAAGCTCTGTCGATAAGTGCGTTCGTGGTGGCACCTTTAGTACTAACAATATCATAGGAATGTTTTGGGAGAAGCTTTTGCCCAAACAGCACGGAGGGGATTATTCAACAAGCCGACAGGCGTGAGTAGCGGGCAGGGTGTCTACTCACGAGTAAGCCAACTGGGGTCTACTCACGAGTAAGCTGAGTGGGGTCTACTCAAGAGTAAGCCACCCGTGGTCTACTCAGGCATGAGCTGCACGAGGTCGTGAGTAAGGCTGCCAGGGTCTACTCACGAGTAAGCCAATTTGCATGCATGGCAGCTGGGGTCTACTCGTGAGTCGCTGAGGGTGTTGCTCTACCCGTCTACTCTAACCATTTAAAGGTATTTCTTTCATCCATGTTTTTTGCATCTGCGTAAACACAATTCTGCGTAAACACAAAATACAAAGCCCAAAATGATCTGGGATGCTTTTTAACCTGTTCCTGCAACCACTGAGAATTTTAATGGTAACTAAAAGCTGAGGGGGCCTAAGACTGAAGAGGTGTGTAGCATTTGAATGAAGTTCCCCCCATCTTCTTCATTACATTTTACTATCCAAGCTGATTTTTAAGTACAGCAAAGGGGGCTTTTCTCTCTGGTGCAACATGCCTCATCTGTTCAGAAACTTCTCGTTTTATCACCAAGTGTAAGCTTGCACAGGGCAGGTTTTTCTTACTCTTTTTCACTTGCAAAAGCAGGAGAATTTCCCTGGGATTTCCACGTGAGGGGTTGATTTAAGCTCTTTCGATAAGTGCGTTTGTGGTGGCACCTTTAGTACTAACAATATCATAGGAATGTTTTGGGAGAAGCCTTTGCTGAATCAGCAGGGAGGGGATTATTCAACAAGCCGACCGGCGTGAGTAGCGGGCAGGGTGTCTACTCATGAGTAAGCCAACTGGGGTCTACTCACGAGTAAGCTGAGTGGGGTCTACTCAAGAGTAAGCCACCCGTGGTCTACTCAGGCATGAGCTGCACGAGGTCGTGAGTAAGGCTGCCAGGGTCTACTCACGAGTAAGCCAATTTGCATGCATGGCAGCTGGGGTCTACTCGTGAGTCGCTGAGGGTGTTGCTCTACCCGTCTACTCTAACCATTTAAAGCTATTTCTTACATCCATGTTTTTTGCATCTGCGTAAACACAATTCTGCGTAAACACAAAACACAAAGCCCAAAATGATCTGGGGTGCTTTTTAACCTGTTCCTGCAAGCACTGAGAATTTTAATGGTAACTAAAAGCTGAGGGGGCCTATGACTGAAGAGGTGTGTAGCATTTGAATGAAGTTCCCCCCATCTTCTTCTTTACATTTTACTAGCTTATCCAAGCTGATTTTTAAGTGCAGCAAAGGGGGCTTTTCTCTCTGGTGCAACATGCCTCATCCGTTCAGAAACTTCTCGTTTTATCACCACGTGTAAGCTTGCACATGGCAGGTTTTTCCTACTCTTTTTCACTTGCAAAAGCAGGAGAATTTCCCTGGGATTTCCACGTGAGGGGTTGATTTAAGCTCTGTCGAT
Source organism: Hemicordylus capensis (assembly GCF_027244095.1). Taxonomy (NCBI): domain Eukaryota; kingdom Metazoa; phylum Chordata; class Lepidosauria; order Squamata; family Cordylidae; genus Hemicordylus; species Hemicordylus capensis. The sequence goes on from NC_069666.1 coordinate 24,306,825, forward strand.
AAGTGCGTTCGTGGTGGCACCTTTAGTACTAACAATATCATAGGAATGTTTTGGGAGAAGCTTTTGCCCAAACAGCACGGAGGGGATTATTCAACAAGCCGACAGGCGTGAGTAGCGGGCAGGGTGTCTACTCACGAGTAAGCCAACTGGGGTCTACTCACGAGTAAGCTGAGCGGGGTCTACTCAAGAGTAAGCCACCCGTGGTCTACTCAGGCATGAGCTGAACGAGGTCTACTTGTGAGTAAGGCTGCCAGGGTCTACTCACGAGTAAGCCAATTTGCATGCATGGCAGCTGGGGTCTACTCGTGAGTCGCTGAGGGTGTTGCTCTACCCGTCTACTCTAACCATTTAAAGGTATTTCTTTCATCCATGTTTTTTGCATCTGCGAAAACAGAATTCTGCGTAAACACAAAATACAAAGCCCAAAATGATCTGGGATGCTTTTTAACCTGTTCCTGCAACCACTGAGAATTTTAATGGTAACTAAAAGCTGAGGGGGCCTAAGACTGAAGAGGTGTGTAGCATTTGAATGAAGTTCCCCCCATCTTCTTCTTTACATTTTACTAGCTTATCCAAGCTGATTTTTAAGTGCAGCAAAGGGGGCTTTTCTCTCTGGTGCAACATGCCTCATCTGTTCAGAAACTTCGCGTTTTATCACCACGTGTAAGCTTGCACATGGCAGGTTTTTCCTACTCTTTTTCACTTGCAAAAGCAGGAGAATTTCCCTGGGATTTCCACGTGAGGGGTTGATTTAAGCTCTGTCGATAAGTGCGTTTGTGGTGGCACCTTTAGTACTAACAATATCATAGGAATGTTTTGGGAGAAGCCTTTGCTGAATCAGCAGGGAGAGGATTATTCAACAAGCCGACCGGCGTGAGTAGCTGGCAGGGTGTCTACTCATGAGTAAGCCAACTGGGGTCTACTCACGAGTAAGCTGAGTGGGGTCTACTCAAGAGTAAGCCACCCGTGGTCTACTCAGGCATGAGCTGCACGAGGTCGTGAGTAAGGCTGCCAGGGTCTACTCACGAGTAAGCCAATTTGCATGCATGGCAGCTGGGGTCTACTCGTGAGTCGCTGAGGGTGTTGCTCTACCCGTCTACTCTAACCATTTAAAGCTATTTCTTACATCCATGTTTTTTGCATCTGCGTAAACACAATTCTGCGTAAACACAAAACACAAAGCCCAAAATGATCTGGGGTGCTTTTTAACCTGTTCCTGCAAGCACTGAGAATTTTAATGGTAACTAAAAGCTGAGGGGGCCTAAGACTGAAGAGGTGTGTAGCATTTGAATGAAGTTCCCCCCATCTTCTTCTTTACATTTTACTAGCTTATCCAAGCTGATTTTTAAGTGCAGCAAAGGGGGCTTTTCTCTCTGGTGCAACATGCCTCATCTGTTCAGAAACTTCTCGTTTTATCACCAAGTGTAAGCTTGCACAGGGCAGGTTTTTCTTACTCTTTTTCACTTGCAAAAGCAGGAGAATTTCCCTGGGATTTCCACGTGAGGGGTTGATTTAAGCTCTGTTGATAAGTGCGTTCGTGGTGGCACCTTTAGTACTAACAATATCATAGGAATGTTTTGGGAGAAGCCTTTGCTGAATCAGCATGGAGGGGATTATTCAACAAGCCGACCGGCGTGAGTAGCGGGCAGGGTGTCTACTCATGAGTAAGCCAACTGGGGTCTACTCACGAGTAAGCTGAGCGGGGTCTACTTAAGAGAAAGCTACCCGTGGTCTACTCAGGCATGAGCTGCACGAGGTCTACTCGTGAGTAAGGCTGCCAGGGTCTACTCACGAGTAAGCCAATTTGCATGCATGGCAGCTGGGGTCTACTCGTGAGTCGCTGAGGGTGTTGCTCTACCCGTCTACTCTAACCATTTAAAGGTATTTCTTACATCCATGTTTTTTGCATCTGCGTAAACACAATTCTGCGTAAACACAAAACACAAAGCCCAAAATGATCTGGGGTGCTTTTTAACCTGTTCCTGCAACCACTGAGAATTTTAATGGTAACTAAAAGCTGAGGGGGCCTAAGACTGAAGAGGTGTGTAGCATTTGAATGAAGTTCCCCCCATCTTCTTCTTTACATTTTACTAGCTTATCCAAGCTGATTTTTAAGTGCAGCAAAGGGGGCTTTTCTCTCTGGTGCAACATGCCTCATCTGTTCAGAAACTTCTCGTTTTAGCACCACGTGTAAGCTTGCACATGGCAGGTTTTTCTTACTCTTTTTCACTTGCAAAAGCAGGAGAATTTCCCTGGGATTTCCACGTGAGGGGTTGATTTAAGCTCTGTCGATAAGTGCGTTCGTGGTGGCACCTTTAGTACTAACAATATCATAGGAATGTTTTGGGAGAAGCTTTTGCCCAAACAGCACGGAGGGGATTATTCAACAAGCCGACAGGCGTGAGTAGCGGGCAGGGTGTCTACTCATGAGTAAGCCAACTGGGGTCTACTCACGAGTAAGCTGAGTGGGGTCTACTCAAGAGTAAGCCACCCGTGGTCTACTCAGGCATGAGCTGCACGAGGTCGTGAGTAAGGCTGCCAGGGTCTACTCACGAGTAAGCCAATTGCCATGCATGGCAGCTGGGGTCTACTCGTGAGTCGCTGAGGGTGTTGCTCTACCCGTCTACTCTAACCATTTAAAGGTATTTCTTTCATCCATGTTTTTTGCATCTGCGAAAACAGAATTCTGCGTAAACACAAAATACAAAGCCCAAAATGATCTGGGATGCTTTTTAACCTGTTCCTGCAACCACTGAGAATTTTAATGGTAACTAAAAGCTGAGGGGGCCTAAGACTGAAGAGGTGTGTAGCATTTGAATGAAGTTCCCCCCATCTTCTTCTTTACATTTTACTAGCTTATCCAAGCTGATTTTTAAGTGCAGCAAAGGGGGCTTTTCTCTCTGGTGCAACATGCCTCATCCGTTCAGAAACTTCTCGTTTTATCACCACGTGTAAGCTTGCACATGGCAGGTTTTTCCTACTCTTTTTCACTTGCAAAAGCAGGAGAATTTCCCTGGGATTTCCACGTGAGGGGTTGATTTAAGCTCTGTCGATAAGTGCGTTCGTGGTGGCACCTTTAGTACTAACAATATCATAGGAATGTTTTGGGAGAAGCTTTTGCCCAAACAGCACGGAGGGGATTATTCAACAAGCCGACAGGCGTGAGTAGCGGGCAGGGTGTCTACTCACGAGTAAGCCAACTGGGGTCTACTCACGAGTAAGCTGAGCGGGGTCTACTCAAGAGTAAGCCACCCGTGGTCTACTCAGGCATGAGCTGAACGAGGTCTACTTGTGAGTAAGGCTGCCAGGGTCTACTCACGAGTAAGCCAATTTGCATGCATGGCAGCTGGGGTCTACTCGTGAGTCGCTGAGGGTGTTGCTCTACCCGTCTACTCTAACCATTTAAAGGTATTTCTTTCATCCATGTTTTTTGCATCTGCGTAAACACAATTCTGCGTAAACACAAAATACAAAGCCCAAAATGATCTGGGATGCTTTTTAACCTGTTCCTGCAACCACTGAGAATTTTAATGGTAACTAAAAGCTGAGGGGGCCTAAGACTGAAGAGGTGTGTAGCATTTGAATGAAGTTCCCCCCATCTTCTTCTTTACATTTTACTAGCTTATCCAAGCTGATTTTTAAGTACAGCAAAGGGGGCTTTTCTCTCTGGTGCAACATGCCTCATCTGTTCAGAAACTTCTCGTTTTATCACCACGTGTAAGCTTGCACAGGGCAGGTTTTTCTTACTCTTTTTCACTTGCAAAAGCAGGAGAATTTCCCTGGGATTTCCACGTGAGGGGTTGATTTAAGCTCTGTCGATAAGTGCGTTCGTGGTGGCACCTTTAGTACTAACAATATCATAGGAATGTTTTGGGAGAAGCTTTTGCCCAAACAGCACGGAGGGGATTATTCAACAAGCCGACAGGCGTGAGTAGCGGGCAGGGTGTCTACTCATGAGTAAGCCAACTGGGGTCTACTCACGAGTAAGCTGAGTGGGGTCTACTCAAGAGTAAGCCACCCGTGGTCTCCTCAGGCATGAGCTGCACGAGGTCGTGAGTAAGGCTGCCAGGGTCTACTCACGAGTAAGCCAATTTGCATGCATGGCAGCTGGGGTCTACTCGTGAGTCGCTGAGGGTGTTGCTCTACCCGTCTACTCTAACCATTTAAAGGTATTTCTTTCATCCATGTTTTTTGCATCTGCGAAAACAGAATTCTGCGTAAACACAAAATACAAAGCCCAAAATGATCTGGGATGCTTTTTAACCTGTTCCTGCAAGCACTGAGAATTTTAATGGTAACTAAAAGCTGAGGGGGCCTAAGACTGAAGAGGTGTGTAGCATTTGAATGAAGTTCCCCCCATCTTCTTCTTTACATTTTACTAGCTTATCCAAGCTGATTTTTAAGTGCAGCAAAGGGGGCTTTTCTCTCTGGTGCAACATGCCTCATCTGTTCAGAAACTTCGCGTTTTATCACCACGTGTAAGCTTGCACATGGCAGGTTTTTCCTACTCTTTTTCACTTGCAAAAGCAGGAGAATTTCCCTGGGATTTCCACGTGAGGGGTTGATTTAAGCTCTGTCGATAAGTGCGTTTGTGGTGGCACCTTTAGTACTAACAATATCATAGGAATGATTTGGGAGAAGCCTTTGCTGAATCAGCAGGGAGAGGATTATTCAACAAGCCGACCGGCGTGAGTAGCGGGCAGGGTGTCTACTCATGAGTAAGCCAACTGGGGTCTACTCACGAGTAAGCTGAGTGGGGTCTACTCAAGAGTAAGCCACCCGTGGTCTCCTCAGGCATGAGCTGCACGAGGTCGTGAGTAAGGCTGCCAGGGTCTACTCACGAGTAAGCCAATTTGCATGCATGGCAGCTGGGGTCTACTCGTGAGTCGCTGAGGGTGTTGCTCTACCCGTCTACTCTAACCATTTAAAGCTATTTCTTACATCCATGTTTTCTGCATCTGCGTAAACACAATTCTGCGTAAACACAAAACACAAAGCCCAAAATGATCTGGGGTGCTTTTTAACCTGTTCCTGCAAGCACTGAGAATTTTAATGGTAACTAAAAGCTGAGGGGGCCTAAGACTGAAGAGGTGTGTAGCATTTGAATGAAGTTCCCCCCATCTTCTTCTTTACATTTTACTAGCTTATCCAAGCTGATTTTTAAGTGCAGCAAAGGGGGCTTTTCTCTCTGGTGCAACATGCCTCATCTGTTCAGGAACTTCTCGTTTTATCACCAAGTGTAAGCTTGCACAGGGCAGGTTTTTCTTACTCTTTTTCACTTGCAAAAGCAGGAGAATTTCCCTGGGATTTCCACGTGAGGGGTTGATTTAAGCTCTGTTGATAAGTGCGTTCGTGGTGGCACCTTTAGTACTAACAATATCATAGGAATGTTTTGGGAGAAGCCTTTGCTGAATCAGCATGGAGGGGATTATTCAACAAGCCGACCGGCGTGAGTAGCGGGCAGGGTGTCTACTCATGAGTAAGCCAACTGGGGTCTACTCACGAGTAAGCTGAGCGGGGTCTACTTAAGAGAAAGCTACCCGTGGTCTACTCAGGCATGAGCTGCACGAGGTCTACTCGTGAGTAAGGCTGCCAGGGTCTACTCACGAGTAAGCCAATTTGCATGCATGGCAGCTGGGGTCTACTCGTGAGTCGCTGAGGGTGTTGCTCTACCCGTCTACTCTAACCATTTAAAGGTATTTCTTACATCCATGTTTTTTGCATCTGCGTAAACACAATTCTGCGTAAACACAAAATACAAAGCCCAAAATGATCTGGGGTGCTTTTTAACCTGTTCCTGCAACCACTGAGAATTTTAATGGTAACTAAAAGCTGAGGGGGCCTAAGACTGAAGAGGTGTGTAGCATTTGAATGAAGTTCCCCCCATCTTCTTCTTTACATTTTACTAGCTTATCCAAGCTGATTTTTAAGTACAGCAAAGGGGGCTTTTCTCTCTGGTGCAACATGCCTCATCTGTTCAGAAACTTCTCGTTTTATCACCACGTGTAAGCTTGCACATGGCAGGTTTTTCCTACTCTTTTTCACTTGCAAAAGCAGGAGAATTTCCCTGGGATTTCCACGTGAGGGGTTGATTTAAGCTCTGTCGATAAGTGCGTTCGTGGTGGCACCTTTAGTACTAACAATATCATAGGAATGTTTTGGGAGAAGCCTTTGCTGAATCAGCAGGGAGGGGATTATTCAACAAGCCGACCGGCGTGAGTAGCGGGCAGGGTGTCTACTCATGAGTAAGCCAACTGGGGTCTACTCACGAGTAAGCTGAGTGGGGTCTACTCAAGAGTAAGCCACCCGTGGTCTACTCAGGCATGAGCTGCACGAGGTCGTGAGTAAGGCTGCCAGGGTCTACTCACGAGTAAGCCAATTTGCATGCATGGCAGCTGGGGTCTACTCGTGAGTCGCTGAGGGTGTTGCTCTACCCGTCTACTCTAACCATTTAAAGCTATTTCTTACATCCATGTTTTTTGCATCTGCGTAAACACAATTCTGCGTAAACACAAAACACAAAGCCCAAAATGATCTGGGGTGCTTTTTAACCTGTTCCTGCAAGCACTGAGAATTTTAATGGTAACTAAAAGCTGAGGGGGCCTATGACTGAAGAGGTGTGTAGCATTTGAATGAAGTTCCCCCCATCTTCTTCTTTACATTTTACTAGCTTATCCAAGCTGATTTTTAAGTGCAGCAAAGGGGGCTTTTCTCTCTGGTGCAACATGCCTCATCCGTTCAGAAACTTCTCGTTTTATCACCACGTGTAAGCTTGCACATGGCAGGTTTTTCCTACTCTTTTTCACTTGCAAAAGCAGGAGAATTTCCCTGGGATTTCCACGTGAGGGGTTGATTTAAGCTCTGTCGATAAGTGCGTTCGTGGTGGCACCTTTAGTACTAACAATATCATAGGAATGTTTTGGGAGAAGCTTTTGCCCAAACAGCACGGAGGGGATTATTCAACAAGCCGACAGGCGTGAGTAGCGGGCAGGGTGTCTACTCACGAGTAAGCCAACTGGGGTCTACTCACGAGTAAGCTGAGCGGGGTCTACTCAAGAGTAAGCCACCCGTGGTCTACTCAGGCATGAGCTGAACGAGGTCTACTTGTGAGTAAGGCTGCCAGGGTCTACTCACGAGTAAGCCAATTTGCATGCATGGCAGCTGGGGTCTACTCGTGAGTCGCTGAGGGTGTTGCTCTACCCGTCTACTCTAACCATTTAAAGGTATTTCTTTCATCCATGTTTTTTGCATCTGCGAAAACAGAATTCTGCGTAAACACAAAATACAAAGCCCAAAATGATCTGGGATGCTTTTTAACCTGTTCCTGCAACCACTGAGAATTTTAATGGTAACTAAAAGCTGAGGGGGCCTAAGACTGAAGAGGTGTGTAGCATTTGAATGAAGTTCCCCCCATCTTCTTCTTTACATTTTACTAGCTTATCCAAGCTGATTTTTAAGTGCAGCAAAGGGGGCTTTTCTCTCTGGTGCAACATGCCTCATCTGTTCAGAAACTTCGCGTTTTATCACCACGTGTAAGCTTGCACATGGCAGGTTTTTCCTACTCTTTTTCACTTGCAAAAGCAGGAGAATTTCCCTGGGATTTCCACGTGAGGGGTTGATTTAAGCTCTGTCGATAAGTGCGTTTGTGGTGGCACCTTTAGTACTAACAATATCATAGGAATGTTTTGGGAGAAGCCTTTGCTGAATCAGCAGGGAGAGGATTATTCAACAAGCCGACCGGCGTGAGTAGCTGGCAGGGTGTCTACTCATGAGTAAGCCAACTGGGGTCTACTCACGAGTAAGCTGAGTGGGGTCTACTCAAGAGTAAGCCACCCGTGGTCTACTCAGGCATGAGCTGCACGAGGTCGTGAGTAAGGCTGCCAGGGTCTACTCACGAGTAAGCCAATTTGCATGCATGGCAGCTGGGGTCTACTCGTGAGTCGCTGAGGGTGTTGCTCTACCCGTCTACTCTAACCATTTAAAGCTATTTCTTACATCCATGTTTTTTGCATCTGCGTAAACACAATTCTGCGTAAACACAAAACACAAAGCCCAAAATGATCTGGGGTGCTTTTTAACCTGTTCCTGCAAGCACTGAGAATTTTAATGGTAACTAAAAGCTGAGGGGGCCTAAGACTGAAGAGGTGTGTAGCATTTGAATGAAGTTCCCCCCATCTTCTTCTTTACATTTTACTAGCTTATCCAAGCTGATTTTTAAGTGCAGCAAAGGGGGCTTTTCTCTCTGGTGCAACATGCCTCATCTGTTCAGAAACTTCTCGTTTTATCACCAAGTGTAAGCTTGCACAGGGCAGGTTTTTCTTACTCTTTTTCACTTGCAAAAGCAGGAGAATTTCCCTGGGATTTCCACGTGAGGGGTTGATTTAAGCTCTGTTGATAAGTGCGTTCGTGGTGGCACCTTTAGTACTAACAATATCATAGGAATGTTTTGGGAGAAGCCTTTGCTGAATCAGCATGGAGGGGATTATTCAACAAGCCGACCGGCGTGAGTAGCGGGCAGGGTGTCTACTCATGAGTAAGCCAACTGGGGTCTACTCACGAGTAAGCTGAGCGGGGTCTACTTAAGAGAAAGCTACCCGTGGTCTACTCAGGCATGAGCTGCACGAGGTCTACTCGTGAGTAAGGCTGCCAGGGTCTACTCACGAGTAAGCCAATTTGCATGCATGGCAGCTGGGGTCTACTCGTGAGTCGCTGAGGGTGTTGCTCTACCCGTCTACTCTAACCATTTAAAGGTATTTCTTACATCCATGTTTTTTGCATCTGCGTAAACACAATTCTGCGTAAACACAAAACACAAAGCCCAAAATGATCTGGGGTGCTTTTTAACCTGTTCCTGCAACCACTGAGAATTTTAATGGTAACTAAAAGCTGAGGGGGCCTAAGACTGAAGAGGTGTGTAGCATTTGAATGAAGTTCCCCCCATCTTCTTCTTTACATTTTACTAGCTTATCCAAGCTGATTTTTAAGTGCAGCAAAGGGGGCTTTTCTCTCTGGTGCAACATGCCTCATCTGTTCAGAAACTTCTCGTTTTAGCACCACGTGTAAGCTTGCACATGGCAGGTTTTTCTTACTCTTTTTCACTTGCAAAAGCAGGAGAATTTCCCTGGGATTTCCACGTGAGGGGTTGATTTAAGCTCTGTCGATAAGTGCGTTCGTGGTGGCACCTTTAGTACTAACAATATCATAGGAATGTTTTGGGAGAAGCTTTTGCCCAAACAGCACGGAGGGGATTATTCAACAAGCCGACAGGCGTGAGTAGCGGGCAGGGTGTCTACTCATGAGTAAGCCAACTGGGGTCTACTCACGAGTAAGCTGAGTGGGGTCTACTCAAGAGTAAGCCACCCGTGGTCTACTCAGGCATGAGCTGCACGAGGTCGTGAGTAAGGCTGCCAGGGTCTACTCACGAGTAAGCCAATTGCCATGCATGGCAGCTGGGGTCTACTCGTGAGTCGCTGAGGGTGTTGCTCTACCCGTCTACTCTAACCATTTAAAGGTATTTCTTTCATCCATGTTTTTTGCATCTGCGAAAACAGAATTCTGCGTAAACACAAAATACAAAGCCCAAAATGATCTGGGATGCTTTTTAACCTGTTCCTGCAACCACTGAGAATTTTAATGGTAACTAAAAGCTGAGGGGGCCTAAGACTGAAGAGGTGTGTAGCATTTGAATGAAGTTCCCCCCATCTTCTTCTTTACATTTTACTAGCTTATCCAAGCTGATTTTTAAGTGCAGCAAAGGGGGCTTTTCTCTCTGGTGCAACATGCCTCATCCGTTCAGAAACTTCTCGTTTTATCACCACGTGTAAGCTTGCACATGGCAGGTTTTTCCTACTCTTTTTCACTTGCAAAAGCAGGAGAATTTCCCTGGGATTTCCACGTGAGGGGTTGATTTAAGCTCTGTCGATAAGTGCGTTCGTGGTGGCACCTTTAGTACTAACAATATCATAGGAATGTTTTGGGAGAAGCTTTTGCCCAAACAGCACGGAGGGGATTATTCAACAAGCCGACAGGCGTGAGTAGCGGGCAGGGTGTCTACTCACGAGTAAGCCAACTGGGGTCTACTCACGAGTAAGCTGAGCGGGGTCTACTCAAGAGTAAGCCACCCGTGGTCTACTCAGGCATGAGCTGAACGAGGTCTACTTGTGAGTAAGGCTGCCAGGGTCTACTCACGAGTAAGCCAATTTGCATGCATGGCAGCTGGGGTCTACTCGTGAGTCGCTGAGGGTGTTGCTCTACCCGTCTACTCTAACCATTTAAAGGTATTTCTTTCATCCATGTTTTTTGCATCTGCGTAAACACAATTCTGCGTAAACACAAAACACAAAGCCCAAAATGATCTGGGGTGCTTTTTAACCTGTTCCTGCAACCACTGAGAATTTTAATGGTAACTAAAAGCTGAGGGGGCCTAAGACTGAAGAGGTGTGTAGCATTTGAATGAAGTTCCCCCCATCTTCTTCTTTACATTTTACTAGCTTATCCAAGCTGATTTTTAAGTGCAGCAAAGGGGGCTTTTCTCTCTGGTGCAACATGCCTCATCCGTTCAGAAACTTCTCGTTTTATCACCACGTGTTAGCTTGCACATGGCAGGTTTTTCCTACTCTTTTTCACTTGCAAAAGCAGGAGAATTTCCCTGGGATTTCCACGTGAGGGGTTGATTTAAGCTCTGTCGATAAGTGCGTTCGTGGTGGCACCTTTAGTACTAACAATATCATAGGAATGTTTTGGGAGAAGCTTTTGCCCAAACAGCACGGAGGGGATTATTCAACAAGCCGACAGGCGTGAGTAGCGGTCAGGGTGTCTACTCACGAGTAAGCCAACTGGGGTCTACTCACGAGTAAGCTGAGCGGGGTCTACTCAAGAGTAAGCCACCCGTGGTCTACTCAGGCATGAGCTGAACGAGGTCTACTTGTGAGTAAGGCTGCCAGGGTCTACTCACGAGTAAGCCAATTTGCATGCATGGCAGCTGGGGTCTACTCATGAGTCGCTGAGGGTGTTGCTCTACCCGTCTACTCTAACCATTTAAAGGTATTTCTTTCATCCATGTTTTTTGCATCTGCGTAAACACAATTCTGCGTAAACACAAAATACAAAGCCCAAAATGATCTGGGATGCTTTTTAACCTGTTCCTGCAACCACTGAGAATTTTAATGGTAACTAAAAGCTGAGGGGGCCTAAGACTGAAGAGGTGTGTAGCATTTGAATGAAGTTCCCCCCATCTTCTTCTTTACATTTTACTAGCTTATCCAAGCTGATTTTTAAGTGCAGCAAAGGGGGCTTTTCTCTCTGGTGCAACATGCCTCATCTGTTCAGAAACTTCGCGTTTTATCACCACGTGTAAGCTTGCACATGGCAGGTTTTTCCTACTCTTTTTCACTTGCAAAAGCAGGAGAATTTCCCTGGGATTTCCACGTGAGGGGTTGATTTAAGCTCTGTCGATAAGTGCGTTTGTGGTGGCACCTTTAGTACTAACAATATCATAGGAATGTTTTGGGAGAAGCCTTTGCTGAATCAGCAGGGAGGGGATTATTCAACAAGCCGACCGGCGTGAGTAGCGGGCAGGGTGTCTACTCATGAGTAAGCCAACTGGGGTCTACTCACGAGTAAGCTGAGTGGGGTCTACTCAAGAGTAAGCCACCCGTGGTCTACTCAGGCAGGAGCTGCACGAGGTCGTGAGTAAGGCTGCCAGGGTCTACTCACGAGTAAGCCAATTTGCATGCATGGCAGCTGGGGTCTACTCGTGAGTCGCTGAGGGTGTTGCTCTACCCGTCTACTCTAACCATTTAAAGCTATTTCTTACATCCATGTTTTTTGCATCTGCGTAAACACAATTCTGCGTAAACACAAAATACAAAGCCCAAAATGATCTGGGGTGCTTTTTAACCTGTTCCTGCAAGCACTGAGAATTTTAATGGTAACTAAAAGCTGAGGGGGCCTAAGACTGAAGAGGTGTGTAGCATTTGAATGAAGTTCCCCCCATCTTCTTCTTTACATTTTACTAGCTTATCCAAGCTGATTTTTAAGTGCAGCAAAGGGGGCTTTTCTCTCTGGTGCAACATGCCTCATCTGTTCAGAAACTTCGCGTTTTATCACCACGTGTAAGCTTGCACATGGCAGGTTTTTCCTACTCTTTTTCACTTGCAAAAGCAGGAGAATTTCCCTGGGATTTCCACGTGAGGGGTTGATTTAAGCTCTGTCGATAAGTGCGTTCGTGGTGGCACCTTTAGTACTAACAATATCATAGGAATGTTTTGGGAGAAGCTTTTGCCCAAACAGCACGGAGGGGATTATTCAACAAGCCGACAGGCGTGAGTAGCGGGCAGGGTGTCTACTCATGAGTAAGCCAACTGGGGTCTACTCACGAGTAAGCTGAGCGGGGTCTACTCAAGAGTAAGCCACCCGTGGTCTACTCAGGCATGAGCTGAATGAGGTCTACTTGTGAGTAAGGCTGCCAGGGTCTACTCACGAGTAAGCCAATTTGCATGCATGGCAGCTGGGGTCTACTCGTGAGTCGCTGAGGGTGTTGCTCTACCCGTCTACTCTAACCATTTAAAGGTATTTCTTTCATCCATGTTTTTTGCATCTGCGTAAACACAATTCTGCGTAAACACAAAATACAAAGCCCAAAATGATCTGGGATGCTTTTTAACCTGTTCCTGCAAGCACTGAGAATTTTAATGGTAACTAAAAGCTGAGGGGGCCTAAGACTGAAGAGGTGTGTAGCATTTGAATGAAGTTCCCCCCATCTTCTTCTTTACATTTTACTAGCTTATCCAAGCTGATTTTTAAGTACAGCAAAGGGAGCTTTTCTCTCTGGTGCAACATGCCTCATCTGTTCAGAAACTTCTAGTTTTATCACCAAGTGTAAGCTTGCACAGGGCAGGTTTTTCTTACTCTTTTTCACTTGCAAAAGCAGGAGAATTTCCCTGGGATTTCCACGTGAGGGGTTGATTTAAGCTCTGTCGATAAGTGCGTTTGTGGTGGCACCTTTAGTACTAAAAATATCATAGGAATGTTTTGGGAGAAGCCTTTGCTGAAACAGCACGGAGGGGATTATTCAACAAGCCGACAGGCGTGAGTAGCGGGCAGGGTGTCTACTCATGAGTAAGCCAACTGGGGTCTACTCACGAGTAAGCTGAGCGGGGTCTACTCAAGAGTAAGCCACCCGTGGTCTACTCAGGCATGAGCTGCACGAGGTCGTGAGTAAGGCTGCCAGGGTCTACTCACGAGTAAGCCAATTTGCATGCATGGCAGCTGGGGTCTACTCGTGAGTCGCTGAGGGTGTTGCTCTACCCGTCTACTCTAACCATTTAAAGGTATTTCTTTCATCCATGTTTTTTGCATCTGCGTAAACACAATTCTGCGTAAACACAAAATACAAAGCCCAAAATGATCTGGGATGCTTTTTAACCTGTTCCTGCAACCACTGAGAATTTTAATGGTAACTAAAAGCTGAGGGGGCCTAAGACTGAAGAGGTGTGTAGCATTTGAATGAAGTTCCCCCCATCTTCTTCTTTACATTTTACTACCTTATCCAAGCTGATTTTTAAGTACAGCAAAGGGAGCTTTTCTCTCTGGTGCAACATGCCTCATCTGTTCAGAAACTTCTAGTTTTATCACCAAGTGTAAGCTTGCACAGGGCAGGTTTTTCTTACTCTTTTTCACTTGCAAAAGCAGGAGAATTTCCCTGGGATTTCCACGTGAGGGGTTGATTTAAGCTCTGTCGATAAGTGCGTTTGTGGTGGCACCTTTAGTACTAAAAATATCATAGGAATGTTTTGGGAGAAGCCTTTGCTGAAACAGCACGGAGGGGATTATTCAACAAGCCGACAGGCGTGAGTAGCGGGCAGGGTGTCTACTCATGAGTAAGCCAACTGGGGTCTACTCACGAGTAAGCTGAGCGGGGTCTACTCAAGAGTAAGCCACCCGTGGTCTACTCAGGCATGAGCTGCACGAGGTCGTGAGTAAGGCTGCCAGGGTCTACTCACGAGTAAGCCAATTTGCATGCATGGCAGCTGGGGTCTACTCGTGAGTCGCTGAGGGTGTTGCTCTACCCGTCTACTCTAACCATTTAAAGCTATTTCTTTCATCCATGTTTTTTGCATCTGCGTAAACACAATTCTGCGTAAACACAAAATACAAAGCCCAAAATGATCTGGGATGCTTTTTAACCTGTTCCTGCAACCACTGAGAATTTTAATGGTAACTAAAAGCTGAGGGGGCCTAAGACTGAAGAGGTGTGTAGCATTTGAATGAAGTTCCCCCCATCTTCTTCTTTCCATTTTACTAGCTTATCCAAGCTGATTTTTAAGTGCAGCAAAGGGAGCTTTTCTCTCTGGTGCAACATGCCTCACCTGTTCAGAAACTTCGCGTTTTATCACCACGTGTAAGCTTGCACATGGCAGGTTTTTCCTACTCTTTTTCACTTGCAAAAGCAGGAGAATTTCCCTGGGATTTCCACGTGAGGGGTTGATTTAAGCTCTGTCGATAAGTGCGTTTGTGGTGGCACCTTTAGTACTAACAATATCTTAGGAATGTTTTGGGAGAAGCCTTTGCTGAATCAGCATGGAGGGGATTATTCAACAAGCCGACCGGCGTGAGTAGCGGGCAGGGTGTCTACTCATGAGTAAGCCAACTGGGGTCTACTCACGAGTAAGCTGAGCGGGGTCTACTCAAGAGTAAGCCACCCGTGGTCTACTCAGGCATGAGCTGAACGAGATCTACTCGTGAGTAAGGCAGCCAGGGTCTACACACGAGTAAGCCAATTTGCATGCATGGCAGCTGGGGTCTCCTCGTGAGTCGCTGAGGGTGTTGCTCTACCCGTCTACTCTAACCATTTAAAGGTATTTCTTTCATCCATGTTTTTTGCATCTGCGTAAACACAATTCTGCGTAAACACAAAATACAAAGCCCAAAATGATCTGGGATGCTTTTTAACCTGTTCCTGCAACCACTGAGAATTTTAATGGTAACTAAAAGCTGAGGGGGCCTAAGACTGAAGAGGTGTGTAGCATTTGAATGAAGTTCCCCCCATCTTCTTCTTTACATTTTACTAGCTTATCCAAGCTGATTTTTAAGTGCAGCAAAGGGGGCTTTTCTCTCTGGTGCAACATGCCTCATCTGTTCAGAAACTTCGCGTTTTATCACCACGTGTAAGCTTGCACATGGCAGGTTTTTCCTACTCTTTTTCACTTGCAAAAGCAGGAGAATTTCCCTGGGATTTCCACGTGAGGGGTTGATTTAAGCTCTTTCGATAAGTGCGTTTGTGGTGGCACCTTTAGTACTAACAATATCATAGGAATGTTTTGGGAGAAGCCTTTGCTGAAACAGCACGGAGGGGATTATTCAACAAGCCGACAGGCGTGAGTAGCGGGCAGGGTGTCTACTCATGAGTAAGCCAACTGGGGTCTACTCACGAGTAAGCTGAGTGGGGTCTACTCAAGAGTAAGCCACCCGTGGTCTACTCAGGCATGAGCTGCACGAGGTCGTGAGTAAGGCTGCCAGGGTCTACTCACGAGTAAGCCAATTTGCATGCATGGCAGCTGGGGTCTACTCGTGAGTCGCTGAGGGTGTTGCTCTACCCGTCTACTCTAACCATTTAAAGGTATTTCTTTCATCCATGTTTTTTGCATCTGCGTAAACACAATTCTGCGTAAACACAAAATACAAAGCCCAAAATGATCTGGGATGCTTTTTAACCTGTTCCTGCAACCACTGAGAATTTTAATGGTACCTAAAAGCTGAGGGGGCCTAAGACTGAAGAGGTGTGTAGCATTTGAATGAAGTTCCCCCCATCTTCTTCTTTCCATTTTACTAGCTTATCCAAGCTGATTTTTAAGTGCAGCAAAGGGGGCTTTTCTCTCTGGTGCAACATGCCTCATCTGTTCAGAAACTTCGCGTTTTATCACCACGTGTAAGCTTGCACATGGCAGGTTTTTCCTACTCTTTTTCACTTGCAAAAGCAGGAGAATTTCCCTGGGATTTCCACGTGAGGGGTTGATTTAAGCTCTGTCGATAAGTGCTTTCGTGGTGGCACCTTTAGTACTAACAATATCATAGGAATGTTTTGGGAGAAGCTTTTGCCCAAACAGCACGGAGGGGATTATTCAACAAGCCGACAGGCGTGAGTAGCGGGCAGGGTGTCTACTCATGAGTAAGCCAACTGGGGTCTACTCACGAGTAAGCTGAGCGGGGTCTACTCAAGAGTAAGCCACCCGTGGTCTACTCAGGCATGAGCTGAACGAGATCTACTCGTGAGTAAGGCAGCCAGGGTCTACTCACGAGTAAGCCAATTTGCATGCATGGCAGCTGGGGTCTCCTCGTGAGTCGCTGAGGGTGTTGCTCTACCCGTCTACTCTAACCATTTAAAGGTATTTCTTTCATCCATGTTTTTTGCATCTGCGTAAACACAATTCTGCGTAAACACAAAATACAAAGCCCAAAATGATCTGGGATGCTTTTTAACCTGTTCCTGCAACCACTGAGAATTTTAATGGTAACTAAAAGCTGAGGGGGCCTAAGACTGAAGAGGTGTGTAGCATTTGAATGAAGTTCCCCCCATCTTCTTCTTTACATTTTACTAGCTTATCCAAGCTGATTTTTAAGTGCAGCAAAGGGGGCTTTTCTCTCTGGTGCAACATGCCTCATCTGTTCAGAAACTTCGCGTTTTATCACCACGTGTAAGCTTGCACATGGCAGGTTTTTCCTACTCTTTTTCACTTGCAAAAGCAGGAGAATTTCCCTGGGATTTCCACGTGAGGGGTTGATTTAAGCTCTGTCGATAAGTGCGTTCGTGGTGGCACCTTTAGTACTAACAATATCATAGGAATGTTTTGGGAGAAGCTTTTGCCCAAACAGCACGGAGGGGATTATTCAACAAGCCGACAGGCGTGAGTAGCGGGCAGGGTGTCTACTCACGAGTAAGCCAACTGGGGTCTACTCACGAGTAAGCTGAGCGGGGTCTACTCAAGAGTAAGCCACCCGTGGTCTACTCAGGCATGAGCTGAACGAGGTCTACTTGTGAGTAAGGCTGCCAGGGTCTACTCACGAGTAAGCCAATTTGCATGCATGGCAGCTGGGGTCTACTCGTGAGTCGCTGAGGGTGTTGCTCTACCCGTCTACTCTAACCATTTAAAGGTATTTCTTTCATCCATGTTTTTTGCATCTGCGTAAACACAATTCTGCGTAAACACAAAATACAAAGCCCAAAATGATCTGGGGTGCTTTTTAACCTGTTCCTGCAACCACTGAGAATTTTAATGGTAACTAAAAGCTGAGGGGGCCTAAGACTGAAGAGGTGTGTAGCATTTGAATGAAGTTCCCCCCATCTTCTTCTTTACATTTTACTAGCTTATCCAAGCTGATTTTTAAGTACAGCAAAGGGGGCTTTTCTCTCTGGTGCAACATGCCTCATCTGTTCAGAAACTTCTCGTTTTATCACCAAGTGTAAGCTTGCACAGGGCAGGTTTTTCTTACTCTTTTTCACTTGCAAAAGCAGGAGAATTTCCCTGGGATTTCCACGTGAGGGGTTGATTTAAGCTCTGTTGATAAGTGCGTTCGTGGTGGCACCTTTAGTACTAACAATATCATAGGAATGTTTTGGGAGAAGCCTTTGCTCAAACAGCACGGAGGGGATTATTCAACAAGCCGACAGGCGTGAGTAGCGGTCAGGGTGTCTACTCACGAGTAAGCCAACTGGGGTCTACTCACGAGTAAGCTGAGCGGGGTCTACTCAAGAGTAAGCCACCCGTGGTCTACTCAGGCATGAGCTGCACGAGGTCGTGAGTAAGGCTGCCAGGGTCTACTCACGAGTAAGCCAATTTGCATGCATGGCAGCTGGGGTCTACTCGTGAGTCGCTCAGGGTGTTGCTCTACCCGTCTACTCTAACCATTTAAAGGTATTTCTTTCATCCATGTTTTTTGCATCTGCGTAAACACAATTCTGCGTAAACACAAAATACAAAGCCCAAAATGATCTGGGATGCTTTTTAACCTGTTCCTGCAACCACTGAGAATTTTAATGGTACCTAAAAGCTGAGGGGGCCTAAGACTGAAGAGGTGTGTAGCATTTGAATGAAGTTCCCCCCATCTTCTTCTTTCCATTTTACTAGCTTATCCAAGCTGATTTTTAAGTGCAGCAAAGGGGGCTTTTCTCTCTGGTGCAACATGCCTCATCTGTTCAGAAACTTCTCGTTTTATCACCAAGTGTAAGCTTGCACAGGGCAGGTTTTTCTTACTCTTTTTCACTTGCAAAAGCAGGAGAATTTCCCTGGGATTTCCACGTGAGGGGTTGATTTAAGCTCTGTTGATAAGTGCGTTCGTGGTGGCACCTTTAGTACTAACAATATCATAGGAATGTTTTGGGAGAAGCCTTTGCTCAAACAGCACGGAGGGGATTATTCAACAAGCCGACAGGCGTGAGTAGCGGTCAGGGTGTCTACTCACGAGTAAGCCAACTGGGGTCTACTCACGAGTAAGCTGAGCGGGGTCTACTCAAGAGTAAGCCACCCGTGGTCTACTCAGGCATGAGCTGCACGAGGTCGTGAGTAAGGCTGCCAGGGTCTACTCACGAGTAAGCCAATTTGCATGCATGGCAGCTGGGGTCTACTCGTGAGTCGCTCAGGGTGTTGCTCTACCCGTCTACTCTAACCATTTAAAGGTATTTCTTTCATCCATGTTTTTTGCATCTGCGTAAACACAATTCTGCGTAAACACAAAATACAAAGCCCAAAATGATCTGGGATGCTTTTTAACCTGTTCCTGCAACCACTGAGAATTTTAATGGTACCTAAAAGCTGAGGGGGCCTAAGACTGAAGAGGTGTGTAGCATTTGAATGAAGTTCCCCCCATCTTCTTCTTTCCATTTTACTAGCTTATCCAAGCTGATTTTTAAGTGCAGCAAAGGGGGCTTTTCTCTCTGGTGCAACATGCCTCATCTGTTCAGAAACTTCGCGTTTTATCACCACGTGTAAGCTTGCACATGGCAGGTTTTTCCTACTCTTTTTCACTTGCAAAAGCAGGAGAATTTCCCTGGGATTTCCACGTGAGGGGTTGATTTAAGCTCTGTCGATAAGTGCTTTCGTGGTGGCACCTTTAGTACTAACAATATCATAGGAATGTTTTGGGAGAAGCTTTTGCCCAAACAGCACGGAGGGGATTATTCAACAAGCCGACAGGCGTGAGTAGCGGGCAGGGTGTCTACTCACGAGTAAGCCAACTGGGGTCTACTCACGAGTAAGCTGAGCGGGGTCTACTCAAGAGTAAGCCACCCGTGGTCTACTCAGGCATGAGCTGAACGAGATCTACTCGTGAGTAAGGCAGCCAGGGTCTACTCACGAGTAAGCCAATTTGCATGCATGGCAGCTGGGGTCTCCTCGTGAGTCGCTGAGGGTGTTGCTCTACCCGTCTACTCTAACCATTTAAAGGTATTTCTTTCATCCATGTTTTTTGCATCTGCGTAAACACAATTCTGCGTAAACACAAAATACAAAGCCCAAAATGATCTGGGATGCTTTTTAACCTGTTCCTGCAACCACTGAGAATTTTAATGGTAACTAAAAGCTGAGGGGGCCTAAGACTGAAGAGGTGTGTAGCATTTGAATGAAGTTCCCCCCATCTTCTTCTTTACATTTTACTAGCTTATCCAAGCTGATTTTTAAGTACAGCAAAGGGGGCTTTTCTCTCTGGTGCAACATGCCTCATCTGTTCAGAAACTTCTCGTTTTATCACCAAGTGTAAGCTTGCACAGGGCAGGTTTTTCTTACTCTTTTTCACTTGCAAAAGCAGGAGAATTTCCCTGGGATTTCCACGTGAGGGGTTGATTTAAGCTCTGTTGATAAGTGCGTTCGTGGTGGCACCTTTAGTACTAACAATATCATAGGAATGTTTTGGGAGAAGCCTTTGCTCAAACAGCACGGAGGGGATTATTCAACAAGCCGACAGGCGTGAGTAGCGGTCAGGGTGTCTACTCACGAGTAAGCCAACTGGGGTCTACTCACGAGTAAGCTGAGCGGGGTCTACTCAAGAGTAAGCCACCCGTGGTCTACTCAGGCATGAGCTGCACGAGGTCGTGAGTAAGGCTGCCAGGGTCTACTCACGAGTAAGCCAATTTGCATGCATGGCAGCTGGGGTCTACTCGTGAGTCGCTCAGGGTGTTGCTCTACCCGTCTACTCTAACCATTTAAAGCTATTTCTTACATCCATGTTTTTTGCATCTGCGTAAACACAATTCTGCGTAAACACAAAATACAAAGCCCAAAATGATCTGGGGTGCTTTTTAACCTGTTCCTGCAAGCACTGAGAATTTTAATGGTAACTAAAAGCTGAGGGGGCCTAAGACTGAAGAGGTGTGTAGCATTTGAATGAAGTTCCCCCCATCTTCTTCTTTACATTTTACTAGCTTATCCAAGCTGATTTTTAAGTGCAGCAAAGGGGGCTTTTCTCTCTGGTGCAACATGCCTCATCTGTTCAGAAACTTCTCGTTTTATCACCACGTGTAAGCTTGCACATGGCAGGTTTTTCCTACTCTTTTTCACTTGCAAAAGCAGGAGAATTTCCCTGGGATTTCCACGTGAGGGGTTGATTTAAGCTCTGTCGATAAGTGCGTTCGTGGTGGCACCTTTAGTACTAACAATATCTTAGGAATGTTTTGGGAGAAGCCTTTGCTGAATCAGCATGGAGGGGATTATTCAACAAGCCGACCGGCGTGAGTAGCGGGCAGGGTGTCTACTCATGAGTAAGCCAACTGGGGTCTACTCACGAGTAAGCTGAGCGGGGTCTACTCAAGAGTAAGCCACCCGTGGTCTACTCAGGCATGAGCTGCACGAGGTCGTGAGTAAGGCTGCCAGGGTCTACTCACGAGTAAGCCAATTTGCATGCATGGCAGCTGGGGTCTACTCGTGAGTCGCTGAGGGTGTTGCTCTACCCGTCTACTCTAACCATTTAAAGGTATTTCTTTCATCCATGTTTTTTGCATCTGCGTAAACACAATTCTGCGTAAACACAAAATACAAAGCCCAAAATGATCTGGGATGCTTTTTAACCTGTTCCTGCAACCACTGAGAATTTTAATGGTACCTAAAAGCTGAGGGGGCCTAAGACTGAAGAGGTGTGTAGCATTTGAATGAAGTTCCCCCCATCTTCTTCTTTCCATTTTACTAGCTTATCCAAGCTGATTTTTAAGTGCAGCAAAGGGGGCTTTTCTCTCTGGTGCAACATGCCTCATCTGTTCAGAAACTTCGCGTTTTATCACCACGTGTAAGCTTGCACATGGCAGGTTTTTCCTACTCTTTTTCACTTGCAAAAGCAGGAGAATTTCCCTGGGATTTCCACGTGAGGGGTTGATTTAAGCTCTGTCGATAAGTGCTTTCGTGGTGGCACCTTTAGTACTAACAATATCATAGGAATGTTTTGGGAGAAGCTTTTGCCCAAACAGCACGGAGGGGATTATTCAACAAGCCGACAGGCGTGAGTAGCGGGCAGGGTGTCTACTCACGAGTAAGCCAACTGGGGTCTACTCACGAGTAAGCTGAGCGGGGTCTACTCAAGAGTAAGCCACCCGTGGTCTACTCAGGCATGAGCTGAACGAGATCTACTCGTGAGTAAGGCAGCCAGGGTCTACTCACGAGTAAGCCAATTTGCATGCATGGCAGCTGGGGTCTCCTCGTGAGTCGCTGAGGGTGTTGCTCTACCCGTCTACTCTAACCATTTAAAGGTATTTCTTTCATCCATGTTTTTTGCATCTGCGTAAACACAATTCTGCGTAAACACAAAATACAAAGCCCAAAATGATCTGGGATGCTTTTTAACCTGTTCCTGCAACCACTGAGAATTTTAATGGTAACTAAAAGCTGAGGGGGCCTAAGACTGAAGAGGTGTGTAGCATTTGAATGAAGTTCCCCCCATCTTCTTCTTTACATTTTACTAGCTTATCCAAGCTGATTTTTAAGTGCAGCAAAGGGGGCTTTTCTCTCTGGTGCAACATGCCTCATCTGTTCAGAAACTTCGCGTTTTATCACCACGTGTAAGCTTGCACATGGCAGGTTTTTCCTACTCTTTTTCACTTGCAAAAGCAGGAGAATTTCCCTGGGATTTCCACGTGAGGGGTTGATTTAAGCTCTGTCGATAAGTGCGTTCGTGGTGGCACCTTTAGTACTAACAATATCATAGGAATGTTTTGGGAGAAGCTTTTGCCCAAACAGCACGGAGGGGATTATTCAACAAGCCGACAGGCGTGAGTAGCGGGCAGGGTGTCTACTCACGAGTAAGCCAACTGGGGTCTACTCACGAGTAAGCTGAGCGGGGTCTACTCAAGAGTAAGCCACCCGTGGTCTACTCAGGCATGAGCTGAACGAGGTCTACTTGTGAGTAAGGCTGCCAGGGTCTACTCACGAGTAAGCCAATTTGCATGCATGGCAGCTGGGGTCTACTCGTGAGTCGCTGAGGGTGTTGCTCTACCCGTCTACTCTAACCATTTAAAGGTATTTCTTTCATCCATGTTTTTTGCATCTGCGTAAACACAATTCTGCGTAAACACAAAATACAAAGCCCAAAATGATCTGGGGTGCTTTTTAACCTGTTCCTGCAACCACTGAGAATTTTAATGGTAACTAAAAGCTGAGGGGGCCTAAGACTGAAGAGGTGTGTAGCATTTGAATGAAGTTCCCCCCATCTTCTTCTTTACATTTTACTAGCTTATCCAAGCTGATTTTTAAGTACAGCAAAGGGGGCTTTTCTCTCTGGTGCAACATGCCTCATCTGTTCAGAAACTTCTCGTTTTATCACCAAGTGTAAGCTTGCACAGGGCAGGTTTTTCTTACTCTTTTTCACTTGCAAAAGCAGGAGAATTTCCCTGGGATTTCCACGTGAGGGGTTGATTTAAGCTCTGTTGATAAGTGCGTTCGTGGTGGCACCTTTAGTACTAACAATATCATAGGAATGTTTTGGGAGAAGCCTTTGCTCAAACAGCACGGAGGGGATTATTCAACAAGCCGACAGGCGTGAGTAGCGGTCAGGGTGTCTACTCACGAGTAAGCCAACTGGGGTCTACTCACGAGTAAGCTGAGCGGGGTCTACTCAAGAGTAAGCCACCCGTGGTCTACTCAGGCATGAGCTGCACGAGGTCGTGAGTAAGGCTGCCAGGGTCTACTCACGAGTAAGCCAATTTGCATGCATGGCAGCTGGGGTCTACTCGTGAGTCGCTCAGGGTGTTGCTCTACCCGTCTACTCTAACCATTTAAAGGTATTTCTTTCATCCATGTTTTTTGCATCTGCGTAAACACAATTCTGCTTAAACACAAAATACAAAGCCCAAAATGATCTGGGATGCTTTTTAACCTGTTCCTGCAACCACTGAGAATTTTAATGGTACCTAAAAGCTGAGGGGGCCTAAGACTGAAGAGGTGTGTAGCATTTGAATGAAGTTCCCCCCATCTTCTTCTTTCCATTTTACTAGCTTATCCAAGCTGATTTTTAAGTGCAGCAAAGGGGGCTTTTCTCTCTGGTGCAACATGCCTCATCTGTTCAGAAACTTCGCGTTTTATCACCACGTGTAAGCTTGCACATGGCAGGTTTTTCCTACTCTTTTTCACTTGCAAAAGCAGGAGAATTTCCCTGGGATTTCCACGTGAGGGGTTGATTTAAGCTCTGTCGATAAGTGCTTTCGTGGTGGCACCTTTAGTACTAACAATATCATAGGAATGTTTTGGGAGAAGCTTTTGCCCAAACAGCACGGAGGGGATTATTCAACAAGCCGACAGGCGTGAGTAGCGGGCAGGGTGTCTACTCACGAGTAAGCCAACTGGGGTCTACTCACGAGTAAGCTGAGCGGGGTCTACTCAAGAGTAAGCCACCCGTGGTCTACTCAGGCATGAGCTGAACGAGATCTACTCGTGAGTAAGGCAGCCAGGGTCTACTCACGAGTAAGCCAATTTGCATGCATGGCAGCTGGGGTCTCCTCGTGAGTCGCTGAGGGTGTTGCTCTACCCGTCTACTCTAACCATTTAAAGGTATTTCTTTCATCCATGTTTTTTGCATCTGCGTAAACACAATTCTGCGTAAACACAAAATACAAAGCCCAAAATGATCTGGGATGCTTTTTAACCTGTTCCTGCAACCACTGAGAATTTTAATGGTAACTAAAAGCTGAGGGGGCCTAAGACTGAAGAGGTGTGTAGCATTTGAATGAAGTTCCCCCCATCTTCTTCTTTACATTTTACTAGCTTATCCAAGCTGATTTTTAAGTACAGCAAAGGGGGCTTTTCTCTCTGGTGCAACATGCCTCATCTGTTCAGAAACTTCTCGTTTTATCACCAAGTGTAAGCTTGCACAGGGCAGGTTTTTCTTACTCTTTTTCACTTGCAAAAGCAGGAGAATTTCCCTGGGATTTCCACGTGAGGGGTTGATTTAAGCTCTGTTGATAAGTGCGTTCGTGGTGGCACCTTTAGTACTAACAATATCATAGGAATGTTTTGGGAGAAGCCTTTGCTCAAACAGCACGGAGGGGATTATTCAACAAGCCGACAGGCGTGAGTAGCGGTCAGGGTGTCTACTCACGAGTAAGCCAACTGGGGTCTACTCACGAGTAAGCTGAGCGGGGTCTACTCAAGAGTAAGCCACCCGTGGTCTACTCAGGCATGAGCTGCACGAGGTCGTGAGTAAGGCTGCCAGGGTCTACTCACGAGTAAGCCAATTTGCATGCATGGCAGCTGGGGTCTACTCGTGAGTCGCTCAGGGTGTTGCTCTACCCGTCTACTCTAACCATTTAAAGCTATTTCTTACATCCATGTTTTTTGCATCTGCGTAAACACAATTCTGCGTAAACACAAAATACAAAGCCCAAAATGATCTGGGGTGCTTTTTAACCTGTTCCTGCAAGCACTGAGAATTTTAATGGTAACTAAAAGCTGAGGGGGCCTAAGACTGAAGAGGTGTGTAGCATTTGAATGAAGTTCCCCCCATCTTCTTCTTTACATTTTACTAGCTTATCCAAGCTGATTTTTAAGTGCAGCAAAGGGGGCTTTTCTCTCTGGTGCAACATGCCTCATCTGTTCAGAAACTTCTCGTTTTATCACCACGTGTAAGCTTGCACATGGCAGGTTTTTCCTACTCTTTTTCACTTGCAAAAGCAGGAGAATTTCCCTGGGATTTCCACGTGAGGGGTTGATTTAAGCTCTGTCGATAAGTGCGTTCGTGGTGGCACCTTTAGTACTAACAATATCTTAGGAATGTTTTGGGAGAAGCCTTTGCTGAATCAGCATGGAGGGGATTATTCAACAAGCCGACCGGCGTGAGTAGCGGGCAGGGTGTCTACTCATGAGTAAGCCAACTGGGGTCTACTCACGAGTAAGCTGAGCGGGGTCTACTCAAGAGTAAGCCACCCGTGGTCTACTCAGGCATGAGCTGCACGAGGTCGTGAGTAAGGCTGCCAGGGTCTACTCACGAGTAAGCCAATTTGCATGCATGGCAGCTGGGGTCTACTCGTGAGTCGCTGAGGGTGTTGCTCTACCCGTCTACTCTAACCATTTAAAGGTATTTCTTTCATCCATGTTTTTTGCATCTGCGTAAACACAATTCTGCGTAAACACAAAATACAAAGCCCAAAATGATCTGGGATGCTTTTTAACCTGTTCCTGCAACCACTGAGAATTTTAATGGTACCTAAAAGCTGAGGGGGCCTAAGACTGAAGAGGTGTGTAGCATTTGAATGAAGTTCCCCCCATCTTCTTCTTTCCATTTTACTAGCTTATCCAAGCTGATTTTTAAGTGCAGCAAAGGGGGCTTTTCTCTCTGGTGCAACATGCCTCATCTGTTCAGAAACTTCTCGTTTTATCACCACGTGTAAGCTTGCACATGGCAGGTTTTTCCTACTCTTTTTCACTTGCAAAAGCAGGAGAATTTCCCTGGGATTTCCACGTGAGGGGTTGATTTAAGCTCTGTCGATAAGTGCTTTCGTGGTGGCACCTTTAGTACTAACAATATCATAGGAATGTTTTGGGAGAAGCTTTTGCCCAAACAGCACGGAGGGGATTATTCAACAAGCCGACAGGCGTGAGTAGCGGGCAGGGTGTCTACTCACGAGTAAGCCAACTGGGGTCTACTCACGAGTAAGCTGAGCGGGGTCTACTCAAGAGTAAGCCACCCGTGGTCTACTCAGGCATGAGCTGAACGAGATCTACTCGTGAGTAAGGCAGCCAGGGTCTACTCACGAGTAAGCCAATTTGCATGCATGGCAGCTGGGGTCTCCTCGTGAGTCGCTGAGGGTGTTGCTCTACCCGTCTACTCTAACCATTTAAAGCTATTTCTTTCATCCATGTTTTTTGCATCTGCGTAAACACAATTCTGCGTAAACACAAAATACAAAGCCCAAAATGATCTGGGATGCATTTTAACCTGTTCCTGCAACCACTGAGAATTTTAATGGTAACTAAAAGCTGAGGGGGCCTAAGACTGAAGAGGTGTGTAGCATTTGAATGAAGTTCCCCCCATCTTCTTCTTTACATTTTACTAGCTTATCCAAGCTGATTTTTAAGTGCAGCAAAGGGGGCTTTTCTCTCTGGTGCAACATGTCTCATCTGTTCAGAAACTTCTCATTTTATCACCAAGTGTAAGCTTGCACATGGCAGGTTTTTCCTACTCTTTTTCACTTGCAAAAGCAGGAGAATTTCCCTGGGATTTCCACGTGAGGGGTTGATTTAAGCTCTGTCCATAAGTGCGTTCGTGGTGGCACCTTTAGTACTAACAATATCATAGGAATGTTTTGGGAGAAGCCTTTGCTCAAACAGCACGGAGGGGATTATTCAACAAGCCGACAGGCGTGAGTAGCGGTCAGGGTGTCTACTCACGAGTAAGCCAACTGGGGTCTACTCACGAGTAAGCTGAGCGGGGTCTACTCAAGAGTAAGCCACCCGTGGTCTACTCAGGCATGAGCTGAACGAGGTCTACTTGTGAGTAAGGCTGCCAGGGTCTACTCACGAGTAAGCCAATTTGCATGCATGGCAGCTGGGGTCTACTCGTGAGTCGCTGAGGGTGTTGCTCTACCCGTCTACTCTAACCATTTAAAGGTATTTCTTTCATCCATGTTTTTTGCATCTGCGTAAACACAATTCTGCGTAAACACAAAATACAAAGCCCAAAATGATCTGGGGTGCTTTTTAACCTGTTCCTGCAACCACTGAGAATTTTAATGGTACCTAAAAGCTGAGGGGGCCTAAGACTGAAGAGGTGTGTAGCATTTGAATGAAGTTCCCCCCATCTTCTTCTTTACATTTTACTAGCTTATCCAAGCTGATTTTTAAGTGCAGCAAAGGGGGCTTTTCTCTCTGGTGCAACATGCCTCATCTGTTCAGAAACTTCGCGTTTTATCACCACGTGTAAGCTTGCACATGGCAGGTTTTTCCTACTCTTTTTCACTTGCAAAAGCAGGAGAATTTCCCTGGGATTTCCACGTGAGGGGTTGATTTAAGCTCTGTCGATAAGTGCGTTCGTGGTGGCACCTTTAGTACTAACAATATCATAGGAATGTTTTGGGAGAAGCTTTTGCCCAAACAGCACGGAGGGGATTATTCAACAAGCCGACAGGCGTGAGTAGCGGGCAGGGTGTCTACTCACGAGTAAGCCAACTGGGGTCTACTCACGAGTAAGCTGAGCGGGGTCTACTCAAGAGTAAGCCACCCGTGGTCTACTCAGGCATGAGCTGAACGAGGTCTACTTGTGAGTAAGGCTGCCAGGGTCTACTCACGAGTAAGCCAATTTGCATGCATGGCAGCTGGGGTCTACTCGTGAGTCGCTGAGGGTGTTGCTCTACCCGTCTACTCTAACCATTTAAAGGTATTTCTTTCATCCATGTTTTTTGCATCTGCGTAAACACAATTCTGCGTAAACACAAAATACAAAGCCCAAAATGATCTGGGGTGCTTTTTAACCTGTTCCTGCAACCACTGAGAATTTTAATGGTAACTAAAAGCTGAGGGGGCCTAAGACTGAAGAGGTGTGTAGCATTTGAATGAAGTTCCCCCCATCTTCTTCTTTACATTTTACTAGCTTATCCAAGCTGATTTTTAAGTACAGCAAAGGGGGCTTTTCTCTCTGGTGCAACATGCCTCATCTGTTCAGAAACTTCTCGTTTTATCACCAAGTGTAAGCTTGCACAGGGCAGGTTTTTCTTACTCTTTTTCACTTGCAAAAGCAGGAGAATTTCCCTGGGATTTCCACGTGAGGGGTTGATTTAAGCTCTGTTGATAAGTGCGTTCGTGGTGGCACCTTTAGTACTAACAATATCATAGGAATGTTTTGGGAGAAGCCTTTGCTCAAACAGCACGGAGGGGATTATTCAACAAGCCGACAGGCGTGAGTAGCGGTCAGGGTGTCTA
Organism: Hemicordylus capensis; assembly: GCF_027244095.1. Classification (NCBI taxonomy): domain Eukaryota; kingdom Metazoa; phylum Chordata; class Lepidosauria; order Squamata; family Cordylidae; genus Hemicordylus; species Hemicordylus capensis. The sequence goes on from NC_069666.1 coordinate 24,335,207, forward strand.
CTCACGAGTAAGCCAACTGGGGTCTACTCACGAGTAAGCTGAGCGGGGTCTACTCAAGAGTAAGCCACCCGTGGTCTACTCAGGCATGAGCTGCACGAGGTCGTGAGTAAGGCTGCCAGGGTCTACTCACGAGTAAGCCAATTTGCATGCATGGCAGCTGGGGGTCTACTCGTGAGTCGCTCAGGGTGTTGCTCTACCCGTCTACTCTAACCATTTAAAGCTATTTCTTACATCCATGTTTTTTGCATCTGCGTAAACACAATTCTGCGTAAACACAAAATACAAAGCCCAAAATGATCTGGGGTGCTTTTTAACCTGTTCCTGCAAGCACTGAGAATTTTAATGGTAACTAAAAGCTGAGGGGGCCTAAGACTGAAGAGGTGTGTAGCATTTGAATGAAGTTCCCCCCATCTTCTTCTTTACATTTTACTAGCTTATCCAAGCTGATTTTTAAGTGCAGCAAAGGGGGCTTTTCTCTCTGGTGCAACATGCCTCATCTGTTCAGAAACTTCGCGTTTTATCACCACGTGTAAGCTTGCACATGGCAGGTTTTTCCTACTCTTTTTCACTTGCAAAAGCAGGAGAATTTCCCTGGGATTTCCACGTGAGGGGTTGATTTAAGCTCTGTCGATAAGTGCGTTCGTGGTGGCACCTTTAGTACTAACAATATCTTAGGAATGTTTTGGGAGAAGCCTTTGCTGAATCAGCATGGAGGGGATTATTCAACAAGCCGACCGGCGTGAGTAGCGGGCAGGGTGTCTACTCATGAGTAAGCCAACTGGGGTCTACTCACGAGTAAGCTGAGCGGGGTCTACTCAAGAGTAAGCCACCCGTGGTCTACTCAGGCATGAGCTGCACGAGGTCGTGAGTAAGGCAGCCAGGGTCTACTCACGAGTAAGCCAATTTGCATGCATGGCAGCTGGGGTCTCCTCGTGAGTCGCTGAGGGTGTTGCTCTACCCGTCTACTCTAACCATTTAAAGGTATTTCTTTCATCCATGTTTTTTGCATCTGCGTAAACACAATTCTGCGTAAACACAAAATACAAAGCCCAAAATGATCTGGGGTGCTTTTTAACCTGTTCCTGCAAGCACTGAGAATTTTAATGGTAACTAAAAGCTGAGGGGGCCTAAGACTGAAGAGGTGTGTAGCATTTGAATGAAGTTCCCCCCATCTTCTTCTTTACATTTTACTAGCTTATCCAAGCTGATTTTTAAGTGCAGCAAAGGGGGCTTTTCTCTCTGGTGCAACATGCCTCATCTGTTCAGAAACTTCGCGTTTTATCACCACGTGTAAGCTTGCACATGGCAGGTTTTTCCTACTCTTTTTCACTTGCAAAAGCAGGAGAATTTCCCTGGGATTTCCACGTGAGGGGTTGATTTAAGCTCTGTCGATAAGTGCGTTCGTGGTGGCACCTTTAGTACTAACAATATCTTAGGAATGTTTTGGGAGAAGCCTTTGCTGAATCAGCATGGAGGGGATTATTCAACAAGCCGACCGGCGTGAGTAGCGGGCAGGGTGTCTACTCATGAGTAAGCCAACTGGGGTCTACTCACGAGTAAGCTGAGCGGGGTCTACTCAAGAGTAAGCCACCCGTGGTCTACTCAGGCATGAGCTGCACGAGGTCGTGAGTAAGGCTGCCAGGGTCTACTCACGAGTAAGCCAATTTGCATGCATGGCAGCTGGGGTCTACTCGTGAGTCGCTGAGGGTGTTGCTCTACCCGTCTACTCTAACCATTTAAAGGTATTTCTTTCATCCATGTTTTTTGCATCTGCGTAAACACAATTCTGCGTAAACACAAAATACAAAGCCCAAAATGATCTGGGATGCTTTTTAACCTGTTCCTGCAACCACTGAGAATTTTAATGGTACCTAAAAGCTGAGGGGGCCTAAGACTGAAGAGGTGTGTAGCATTTGAATGAAGTTCCCCCCATCTTCTTCTTTCCATTTTACTAGCTTATCCAAGCTGATTTTTAAGTGCAGCAAAGGGGGCTTTTCTCTCTGGTGCAACATGCCTCATCTGTTCAGAAACTTCGCGTTTTATCACCACGTGTAAGCTTGCACATGGCAGGTTTTTCCTACTCTTTTTCACTTGCAAAAGCAGGAGAATTTCCCTGGGATTTCCACGTGAGGGGTTGATTTAAGCTCTGTCGATAAGTGCTTTCGTGGTGGCACCTTTAGTACTAACAATATCATAGGAATGTTTTGGGAGAAGCTTTTGCCCAAACAGCACGGAGGGGATTATTCAACAAGCCGACAGGCGTGAGTAGCGGGCAGGGTGTCTACTCACGAGTAAGCCAACTGGGGTCTACTCACGAGTAAGCTGAGCGGGGTCTACTCAAGAGTAAGCCACCCGTGGTCTACTCAGGCATGAGCTGAACGAGATCTACTCGTGAGTAAGGCAGCCAGGGTCTACTCACGAGTAAGCCAATTTGCATGCATGGCAGCTGGGGTCTCCTCGTGAGTCGCTGAGGGTGTTGCTCTACCCGTCTACTCTAACCATTTAAAGCTATTTCTTTCATCCATGTTTTTTGCATCTGCGTAAACACAATTCTGCGTAAACACAAAATACAAAGCCCAAAATGATCTGGGATGCTTTTTAACCTGTTCCTGCAACCACTGAGAATTTTAATGGTAACTAAAAGCTGAGGGGGCCTAAGACTGAAGAGGTGTGTAGCATTTGAATGAAGTTCCCCCCATCTTCTTCTTTACATTTTACTAGCTTATCCAAGCTGATTTTTAAGTACAGCAAAGGGGGCTTTTCTCTCTGGTGCAACATGCCTCATCTGTTCAGAAACTTCTCATTTTATCACCAAGTGTAAGCTTGCACAGGGCAGGTTTTTCTTACTCTTTTTCACTTGCAAAAGCAGGAGAATTTCCCTGGGATTTCCACGTGAGGGGTTGATTTAAGCTCTGTTGATAAGTGCGTTCGTGGTGGCACCTTTAGTACTAACAATATCATAGGAATGTTTTGGGAGAAGCCTTTGCTCAAACAGCACGGAGGGGATTATTCAACAAGCCGACAGGCGTGAGTAGCGGTCAGGGTGTCTACTCACGAGTAAGCCAACTGGGGTCTACTCACGAGTAAGCTGAGCGGGGTCTACTCAAGAGTAAGCCACCCGTGGTCTACTCAGGCATGAGCTGAACGAGGTCTACTTGTGAGTAAGGCTGCCAGGGTCTACTCACGAGTAAGCCAATTTGCATGCATGGCAGCTGGGGTCTACTCGTGAGTCGCTGAGGGTGTTGCTCTACCCGTCTACTCTAACCATTTAAAGGTATTTCTTTCATCCATGTTTTTTGCATCTGCGTAAACACAATTCTGCGTAAACACAAAATACAAAGCCCAAAATGATCTGGGGTGCTTTTTAACCTGTTCCTGCAACCACTGAGAATTTTAATGGTACCTAAAAGCTGAGGGGGCCTAAGACTGAAGAGGTGTGTAGCATTTGAATGAAGTTCCCCCCATCTTCTTCTTTACATTTTACTAGCTTATCCAAGCTGATTTTTAAGTGCAGCAAAGGGGGCTTTTCTCTCTGGTGCAACATGCCTCATCTGTTCAGAAACTTCGCGTTTTATCACCACGTGTAAGCTTGCACATGGCAGGTTTTTCCTACTCTTTTTCACTTGCAAAAGCAGGAGAATTTCCCTGGGATTTCCACGTGAGGGGTTGATTTAAGCTCTGTCGATAAGTGCGTTCGTGGTGGCACCTTTAGTACTAACAATATCATAGGAATGTTTTGGGAGAAGCTTTTGCCCAAACAGCACGGAGGGGATTATTCAACAAGCCGACAGGCGTGAGTAGCGGGCAGGGTGTCTACTCACGAGTAAGCCAACTGGGGTCTACTCACGAGTAAGCTGAGCGGGGTCTACTCAAGAGTAAGCCACCCGTGGTCTACTCAGGCATGAGCTGAACGAGGTCTACTTGTGAGTAAGGCTGCCAGGGTCTACTCACGAGTAAGCCAATTTGCATGCATGGCAGCTGGGGTCTACTCGTGAGTCGCTGAGGGTGTTGCTCTACCCGTCTACTCTAACCATTTAAAGGTATTTCTTTCATCCATGTTTTTTGCATCTGCGTAAACACAATTCTGCGTAAACACAAAATACAAAGCCCAAAATGATCTGGGGTGCTTTTTAACCTGTTCCTGCAACCACTGAGAATTTTAATGGTAACTAAAAGCTGAGGGGGCCTAAGACTGAAGAGGTGTGTAGCATTTGAATGAAGTTCCCCCCATCTTCTTCTTTACATTTTACTAGCTTATCCAAGCTGATTTTTAAGTACAGCAAAGGGGGCTTTTCTCTCTGGTGCAACATGCCTCATCTGTTCAGAAACTTCTCGTTTTATCACCAAGTGTAAGCTTGCACAGGGCAGGTTTTTCTTACTCTTTTTCACTTGCAAAAGCAGGAGAATTTCCCTGGGATTTCCACGTGAGGGGTTGATTTAAGCTCTGTTGATAAGTGCGTTCGTGGTGGCACCTTTAGTACTAACAATATCATAGGAATGTTTTGGGAGAAGCCTTTGCTCAAACAGCACGGAGGGGATTATTCAACAAGCCGACAGGCGTGAGTAGCGGTCAGGGTGTCTACTCACGAGTAAGCCAACTGGGGTCTACTCACGAGTAAGCTGAGCGGGGTCTACTCAAGAGTAAGCCACCCGTGGTCTACTCAGGCATGAGCTGCACGAGGTCGTGAGTAAGGCTGCCAGGGTCTACTCACGAGTAAGCCAATTTGCATGCATGGCAGCTGGGGGTCTACTCGTGAGTCGCTCAGGGTGTTGCTCTACCCGTCTACTCTAACCATTTAAAGCTATTTCTTACATCCATGTTTTTTGCATCTGCGTAAACACAATTCTGCGTAAACACAAAATACAAAGCCCAAAATGATCTGGGGTGCTTTTTAACCTGTTCCTGCAAGCACTGAGAATTTTAATGGTAACTAAAAGCTGAGGGGGCCTAAGACTGAAGAGGTGTGTAGCATTTGAATGAAGTTCCCCCCATCTTCTTCTTTACATTTTACTAGCTTATCCAAGCTGATTTTTAAGTGCAGCAAAGGGGGCTTTTCTCTCTGGTGCAACATGCCTCATCTGTTCAGAAACTTCGCGTTTTATCACCACGTGTAAGCTTGCACATGGCAGGTTTTTCCTACTCTTTTTCACTTGCAAAAGCAGGAGAATTTCCCTGGGATTTCCACGTGAGGGGTTGATTTAAGCTCTGTCGATAAGTGCGTTCGTGGTGGCACCTTTAGTACTAACAATATCTTAGGAATGTTTTGGGAGAAGCCTTTGCTGAATCAGCATGGAGGGGATTATTCAACAAGCCGACCGGCGTGAGTAGCGGGCAGGGTGTCTACTCATGAGTAAGCCAACTGGGGTCTACTCACGAGTAAGCTGAGCGGGGTCTACTCAAGAGTAAGCCACCCGTGGTCTACTCAGGCATGAGCTGCACGAGGTCGTGAGTAAGGCAGCCAGGGTCTACTCACGAGTAAGCCAATTTGCATGCATGGCAGCTGGGGTCTCCTCGTGAGTCGCTGAGGGTGTTGCTCTACCCGTCTACTCTAACCATTTAAAGGTATTTCTTTCATCCATGTTTTTTGCATCTGCGTAAACACAATTCTGCGTAAACACAAAATACAAAGCCCAAAATGATCTGGGGTGCTTTTTAACCTGTTCCTGCAAGCACTGAGAATTTTAATGGTAACTAAAAGCTGAGGGGGCCTAAGACTGAAGAGGTGTGTAGCATTTGAATGAAGTTCCCCCCATCTTCTTCTTTACATTTTACTAGCTTATCCAAGCTGATTTTTAAGTGCAGCAAAGGGGGCTTTTCTCTCTGGTGCAACATGCCTCATCTGTTCAGAAACTTCGCGTTTTATCACCACGTGTAAGCTTGCACATGGCAGGTTTTTCCTACTCTTTTTCACTTGCAAAAGCAGGAGAATTTCCCTGGGATTTCCACGTGAGGGGTTGATTTAAGCTCTGTCGATAAGTGCGTTCGTGGTGGCACCTTTAGTACTAACAATATCTTAGGAATGTTTTGGGAGAAGCCTTTGCTGAATCAGCATGGAGGGGATTATTCAACAAGCCGACCGGCGTGAGTAGCGGGCAGGGTGTCTACTCATGAGTAAGCCAACTGGGGTCTACTCACGAGTAAGCTGAGCGGGGTCTACTCAAGAGTAAGCCACCCGTGGTCTACTCAGGCATGAGCTGCACGAGGTCGTGAGTAAGGCTGCCAGGGTCTACTCACGAGTAAGCCAATTTGCATGCATGGCAGCTGGGGTCTACTCGTGAGTCGCTGAGGGTGTTGCTCTACCCGTCTACTCTAACCATTTAAAGGTATTTCTTTCATCCATGTTTTTTGCATCTGCGTAAACACAATTCTGCGTAAACACAAAATACAAAGCCCAAAATGATCTGGGATGCTTTTTAACCTGTTCCTGCAACCACTGAGAATTTTAATGGTACCTAAAAGCTGAGGGGGCCTAAGACTGAAGAGGTGTGTAGCATTTGAATGAAGTTCCCCCCATCTTCTTCTTTCCATTTTACTAGCTTATCCAAGCTGATTTTTAAGTGCAGCAAAGGGGGCTTTTCTCTCTGGTGCAACATGCCTCATCTGTTCAGAAACTTCGCGTTTTATCACCACGTGTAAGCTTGCACATGGCAGGTTTTTCCTACTCTTTTTCACTTGCAAAAGCAGGAGAATTTCCCTGGGATTTCCACGTGAGGGGTTGATTTAAGCTCTGTCGATAAGTGCTTTCGTGGTGGCACCTTTAGTACTAACAATATCATAGGAATGTTTTGGGAGAAGCTTTTGCCCAAACAGCACGGAGGGGATTATTCAACAAGCCGACAGGCGTGAGTAGCGGGCAGGGTGTCTACTCACGAGTAAGCCAACTGGGGTCTACTCACGAGTAAGCTGAGCGGGGTCTACTCAAGAGTAAGCCACCCGTGGTCTACTCAGGCATGAGCTGAACGAGGTCTACTTGTGAGTAAGGCAGCCAGGGTCTACTCACGAGTAAGCCAATTTGCATGCATGGCAGCTGGGGTCTACTCGTGAGTCGCTGAGGGTGTTGCTCTACCCGTCTACTCTAACCATTTAAAGGTATTTCTTTCATCCATGTTTTTTGCATCTGCGTAAACACAATTCTGCGTAAACACAAAATACAAAGCCCAAAATGATCTGGGATGCTTTTTAACCTGTTCCTGCAAGCACTGAGAATTTTAATGGTACCTAAAAGCTGAGGGGGCCTAAGACTGAAGAGGTGTGTAGCATTTGAATGAAGTTCCCCCCATCTTCTTCTTTACATTTTACTAGCTTATCCAAGCTGATTTTTAAGTGCAGCAAAGGGGGCTTTTCTCTCTGGTGCAACATGCCTCATCTGTTCAGAAACTTCGCGTTTTATCACCAAGTGTAAGCTTGCACAGGGCAGGTTTTTCTTACTCTTTTTCACTTGCAAAAGCAGGAGAATTTCCCTGGGATTTCCACGTGAGGGGTTGATTTAAGCTCTGTTGATAAGTGCGTTCGTGGTGGCACCTTTAGTACTAACAATATCATAGGAATGTTTTGGGAGAAGCCTTTGCTGAATCAGCATGGAGGGGATTATTCAACAAGCCGACAGGCGTGAGTAGCGGACAGGGTGTCTACTCATGAGTAAGCCAACTGGAGTCTACTCACGAGTAAGCTGAGCGGGGCCTACTCAAGAGTAAGCCACCCGTGGTCTACTCAGGCATGAGCTGCACGAGGTCTACTCGTGAGTAAGGCTGCCAGGGTCTACTCACGAGTAAGCCAATTTGCATGCATGGCAGCTGGGGTCTACTCGTGAGTCGCTGAGGGTGTTGCTCTACCCGTCTACTCTAACCATTTAAAGGTATTTCTTTCATCCATGTTTTTTGCATCTGCGAAAACAGAATTCTGCGTAAACACAAAATACAAAGCCCAAAATGATCTGGGGTGCTTTTTAACCTGTTCCTGCAACCACTGAGAATTTTAATGGTAACTAAAAGCTGAGGGGGCCTAAGACTGAAGAGGTGTGTAGCATTTGAATGAAGTTCCCCCCATCTTCTTCTTTACATTTTACTAGCTTATCCAAGGTGATTTTTAAGTGCAGCAAAGGGGGCTTTTCTCTCTGGTGCAACATGCCTCATCTGTTCAGAAACTTCGCGTTTTATCACCACGTGTAAGCTTGCACATGGCAGGTTTTTCCTACTCTTTTTCACTTGCAAAAGCAGGAGAATTTCCCTGGGATTTCCACGTGAGGGGTTGATTTAAGCTCTTTCGATAAGTGCGTTTGTGGTGGCACCTTTAGTACTAACAATATCATAGGAATGTTTTGGGAGAAGCCTTTGCTGAAACAGCACGGAGGGGATTATTCAACAAGCCGACAGGCGTGAGTAGCGGGCAGGGTGTCTACTCACGAGTAAGCCAACTGGGGTCTACTCACGAGTAAGCTGAGCGGGGTCTACTCAAGAGTAAGCCACCCGTGGTCTACTCAGGCATGAGCTGCACGAGGTCGTGAGTAAGGCTGCCAGGGTCTACTCACGAGTAAGCCAATTTGCATGCATGGCAGCTGGGGTCTACTCGTGAGTCGCTGAGGGTGTTGCTCTACCCGTCTAACAATTTAAAGGTATTTCTTTCATCCATGTTTTTTGCATCTGCGTAAACACAATTCTGCGTAAACACAAAATACAAAGCCCAAAATGATCTGGGATGCTTTTTAACCTGTTCCTGCAACCACTGAGAATTTTAATGGTACCTAAAAGCTGAGGGGGCCTAAGACTGAAGAGGTGTGTAGCATTTGAATGAAGTTCCCCCCATCTTCTTCTTTACATTTTACTAGCTTATCCAAGCTGATTTTTAAGTGCAGCAAAGGGGGCTTTTCTCTCTGGTGCAACATGCCTCATCTGTTCAGAAACTTCGCGTTTTATCACCACGTGTAAGCTTGCACATGGCAGGTTTTTCCTACTCTTTTTCACTTGCAAAAGCAGGAGAATTTCCCTGGGATTTCCACATGAGGGGTTGATTTAAGCTCTGTCGATAAGTGCGTTCGTGGTGGCACCTTTAGTACTAACAATATCATAGGAATGTTTTGGGAGAAGCTTTTGCCCAAACAGCACGGAGGGGATTATTCAACAAGCCGACAGGCGTGAGTAGCGGGCAGGGTGTCTACTCATGAGTAAGCCAACTGGGGTCTACTCACGAGTAAGCTGAGCGGGGTCTACTCAAGAGTGAGCCACCCGTGGTCTACTCAGGCATGAGCTGAACGAGGTCTACTCGTGAGTAAGGCAGCCAGGGTCTACTCACGAGTAAGCCAATTTGCATGCATGGCAGCTGGGGTCTCCTCGTGAGTCGCTGAGGGTGTTGCTCTACCCGTCTACTCTAACCATTTAAAGCTATTTCTTACATCCATGTTTTTTGCATCTGCGTAAACACAATTCTGCGTAAACACAAAATACAAAGCCCAAAATGATCTGGGATGCTTTTTAACCTGTTCCTGCAACCACTGAGAATTTTAATGGTAACTAAAAGCTGAGGGGGCCTAAGACTGAAGAGGTGTGTAGCATTTGAATGAAGTTCCCCCCATCTTCTTCTTTACATTTTACTAGCTTATCCAAGCTGATTTTTAAGTGCAGCAAAGGGGGCTTTTCTCTCTGGTGCAACATGCCTCATCTGTTCAGAAACTTAGCGTTTTATCACCACGTGTAAGCTTGCACATGGCAGGTTTTTCCTACTCTTTTTCACTTGCAAAAGCAGGAGAATTTCCCTGGGATTTCCACGTGAGGGGTTGATTTAAGCTCTTTCGATAAGTGCGTTTGTGGTGGCACCTTTAGTACTAACAATATCATAGGAATGTTTTGGGAGAAGCCTTTGCTGAAACAGCACGGAGGGGATTATTCAACAAGCCGACAGGCGTGAGTAGCGGGCAGGGTGTCTACTCATGAGTAAGCCAACTGGGGTCTACTCATGAGTAAGCTGAGCGGGGTCTACTCAAGAGTAAGCCACCCGTGGTCTACTCAGGCATGAGCTGCACGAGGTCGTGAGTAAGGCTGCCAGGGTCTACTCACGAGTAAGCCAATTTGCATGCATGGCAGCTGGGGTCTACTCGTGAGTCGCTGAGGGTGTTGCTCTACCCGTCTACTCTAACCATTTAAAGGTATTTCTTTCATCCATGTTTTTTGCATCTGCGTAAACACAATTCTGCGTAAACACAAAATACAAAGCCCAAAATGATCTGGGATGCTTTTTAACCTGTTCCTGCAACCACTGAGAATTTTAATGGTACCTAAAAGCTGAGGGGGCCTAAGACTGAAGAGGTGTGTAGCATTTGAATGAAGTTCCCCCCATCTTCTTCTTTCCATTTTACTAGCTTATCCAAGCTGATTTTTAAGTGCAGCAAAGGGGGCTTTTCTCTCTGGTGCAACATGCCTCATCTGTTCAGAAACTTCGCGTTTTATCACCACGTGTAAGCTTGCACATGGCAGGTTTTTCCTACTCTTTTTCACTTGCAAAAGCAGGAGAATTTCCCTGGGATTTCCACGTGAGGGGTTGATTTAAGCTCTTTCGATAAGTGCGTTTGTGGTGGCACCTTTAGTACTAACAATATCATAGGAATGTTTTGGGAGAAGCCTTTGCTGAAACAGCACGGAGGGGATTATTCAACAAGCCGACAGGCGTGAGTAGCGGGCAGGGTGTCTACTCATGAGTAAGCCAACTGGGGTCTACTCATGAGTAAGCTGAGCGGGGTCTACTCAAGAGTAAGCCACCCGTGGTCTACTCAGGCATGAGCTGCACGAGGTCGTGAGTAAGGCTGCCAGGGTCTACTCACGAGTAAGCCAATTTGCATGCATGGCAGCTGGGGTCTACTCGTGAGTCGCTGAGGGTGTTGCTCTACCCGTCTACTCTAACCATTTAAAGGTATTTCTTTCATCCATGTTTTTTGCATCTGCGTAAACACAATTCTGCGTAAACACAAAATACAAAGCCCAAAATGATCTGGGATGCTTTTTAACCTGTTCCTGCAACCACTGAGAATTTTAATGGTACCTAAAAGCTGAGGGGGCCTAAGACTGAAGAGGTGTGTAGCATTTGAATGAAGTTCCCCCCATCTTCTTCTTTCCATTTTACTAGCTTATCCAAGCTGATTTTTAAGTGCAGCAAAGGGGGCTTTTCTCTCTGGTGCAACATGCCTCATCTGTTCAGAAACTTCGCGTTTTATCACCACGTGTAAGCTTGCACATGGCAGGTTTTTCCTACTCTTTTTCACTTGCAAAAGCAGGAGAATTTCCCTGGGATTTCCACGTGAGGGGTTGATTTAAGCTCTGTCGATAAGTGCTTTCGTGGTGGCACCTTTAGTACTAACAATATCATAGGAATGTTTTGGGAGAAGCTTTTGCCCAAACAGCACGGAGGGGATTATTCAACAAGCCGACAGGCGTGAGTAGCGGGCAGGGTGTCTACTCACGAGTAAGCCAACTGGGGTCTACTCACGAGTAAGCTGAGCGGGGTCTACTCAAGAGTAAGCCACCCGTGGTCTACTCAGGCATGAGCTGAACGAGGTCTACTTGTGAGTAAGGCAGCCAGGGTCTACTCACGAGTAAGCCAATTTGCATGCATGGCAGCTGGGGTCTACTCGTGAGTCGCTGAGGGTGTTGCTCTACCCGTCTACTCTAACCATTTAAAGGTATTTCTTTCATCCATGTTTTTTGCATCTGCGTAAACACAATTCTGCGTAAACACAAAATACAAAGCCCAAAATGATCTGGGATGCTTTTTAACCTGTTCCTGCAAGCACTGAGAATTTTAATGGTACCTAAAAGCTGAGGGGGCCTAAGACTGAAGAGGTGTGTAGCATTTGAATGAAGTTCCCCCCATCTTCTTCTTTACATTTTACTAGCTTATCCAAGCTGATTTTTAAGTGCAGCAAAGGGGGCTTTTCTCTCTGGTGCAACATGCCTCATCTGTTCAGAAACTTCGCGTTTTATCACCAAGTGTAAGCTTGCACAGGGCAGGTTTTTCTTACTCTTTTTCACTTGCAAAAGCAGGAGAATTTCCCTGGGATTTCCACGTGAGGGGTTGATTTAAGCTCTGTTGATAAGTGCGTTCGTGGTGGCACCTTTAGTACTAACAATATCATAGGAATGTTTTGGGAGAAGCCTTTGCTGAATCAGCATGGAGGGGATTATTCAACAAGCCGACAGGCGTGAGTAGCGGACAGGGTGTCTACTCACGAGTAAGCCAACTGGAGTCTACTCACGAGTAAGCTGAGCGGGGCCTACTCAAGAGTAAGCCACCCGTGGTCTACTCAGGCATGAGCTGCACGAGGTCGTGAGTAAGGCTGCCAGGGTCTACTCACGAGTAAGCCAATTTGCATGCATGGCAGCTGGGGTCTACTCGTGAGTCGCTGAGGGTGTTGCTCTACCCGTCTACTCTAACCATTTAAAGGTATTTCTTTCATCCATGTTTTTTGCATCTGCGAAAACAGAATTCTGCGTAAACACAAAATACAAAGCCCAAAATGATCTGGGGTGCTTTTTAACCTGTTCCTGCAACCACTGAGAATTTTAATGGTAACTAAAAGCTGAGGGGGCCTAAGACTGAAGAGGTGTGTAGCATTTGAATGAAGTTCCCCCCATCTTCTTCTTTACATTTTACTAGCTTATCCAAGCTGATTTTTAAGTGCAGCAAAGGGGGCTTTTCTCTCTGGTGCAACATGCCTCATCTGTTCAGAAACTTCGCGTTTTATCACCACGTGTAAGCTTGCACATGGCAGGTTTTTCCTACTCTTTTTCACTTGCAAAAGCAGGAGAATTTCCCTGGGATTTCCACGTGAGGGGTTGATTTAAGCTCTTTCGATAAGTGCGTTTGTGGTGGCACCTTTAGTACTAACAATATCATAGGAATGTTTTGGGAGAAGCCTTTGCTGAAACAGCACGGAGGGGATTATTCAACAAGCCGACAGGCGTGAGTAGCGGGCAGGGTGTCTACTCACGAGTAAGCCAACTGGGGTCTACTCACGAGTAAGCTGAGCGGGGTCTACTCAAGAGTAAGCCACCCGTGGTCTACTCAGGCATGAGCTGCACGAGGTCGTGAGTAAGGCTGCCAGGGTCTACTCACGAGTAAGCCAATTTGCATGCATGGCAGCTGGGGTCTACTCGTGAGTCGCTGAGGGTGTTGCTCTACCCGTCTAACAATTTAAAGGTATTTCTTTCATCCATGTTTTTTGCATCTGCGTAAACACAATTCTGCGTAAACACAAAATACAAAGCCCAAAATGATCTGGGATGCTTTTTAACCTGTTCCTGCAACCACTGAGAATTTTAATGGTACCTAAAAGCTGAGGGGGCCTAAGACTGAAGAGGTGTGTAGCATTTGAATGAAGTTCCCCCCATCTTCTTCTTTACATTTTACTAGCTTATCCAAGCTGATTTTTAAGTGCAGCAAAGGGGGCTTTTCTCTCTGGTGCAACATGCCTCATCTGTTCAGAAACTTCGCGTTTTATCACCACGTGTAAGCTTGCACATGGCAGGTTTTTCCTACTCTTTTTCACTTGCAAAAGCAGGAGAATTTCCCTGGGATTTCCACATGAGGGGTTGATTTAAGCTCTGTCGATAAGTGCGTTCGTGGTGGCACCTTTAGTACTAACAATATCATAGGAATGTTTTGGGAGAAGCTTTTGCCCAAACAGCACGGAGGGGATTATTCAACAAGCCGACAGGCGTGAGTAGCGGGCAGGGTGTCTACTCACGAGTAAGCCAACTGGGGTCTACTCACGAGTAAGCTGAGCGGGGTCTACTCAAGAGTGAGCCACCCGTGGTCTACTCAGGCATGAGCTGAACGAGGTCTACTTGTGAGTAAGGCTGCCAGGGTCTACTCACGAGTAAGCCAATTTGCATGCATGGCAGCTGGGGTCTACTCGTGAGTCGCTGAGGGTGTTGCTCTACCCGTCTACTCTAACCATTTAAAGCTATTTCTTACATCCATGTTTTTTGCATCTGCGTAAACACAATTCTGCGTAAACACAAAATACAAAGCCCAAAATGATCTGGGGTGCTTTTTAACCTGTTCCTGCAAGCACTGAGAATTTTAATGGTAACTAAAAGCTGAGGGGGCCTAAGACTGAAGAGGTGTGTAGCATTTGAATGAAGTTCCCCCCATCTTCTTCTTTACATTTTACTAGCTTATCCAAGCTGATTTTTAAGTGCAGCAAAGGGGGCTTTTCTCTCTGGTGCAACATGCCTCATCTGTTCAGAAACTTCTCGTTTTATCACCACGTGTAAGCTTGCACATGGCAGGTTTTTCCTACTCTTTTTCACTTGCAAAAGCAGGAGAATTTCCCTGGGATTTCCACGTGAGGGGTTGATTTAAGCTCTGTCGATAAGTGCGTTCGTGGTGGCACCTTTAGTACTAACAATATCTTAGGAATGTTTTGGGAGAAGCCTTTGCTGAATCAGCATGGAGGGGATTATTCAACAAGCCGACCGGCGTGAGTAGCGGGCAGGGTGTCTACTCATGAGTAAGCCAACTGGGGTCTACTCACGAGTAAGCTGAGCGGGGTCTACTCAAGAGTAAGCCACCCGTGGTCTACTCAGGCATGAGCTGAACGAGATCTACTCGTGAGTAAGGCAGCCAGGGTCTACACACGAGTAAGCCAATTTGCATGCATGGCAGCTGGGGTCTCCTCGTGAGTCGCTGAGGGTGTTGCTCTACCCGTCTACTCTAACCATTTAAAGGTATTTCTTTCATCCATGTTTTTTGCATCTGCGTAAACACAATTCTGCGTAAACACAAAATACAAAGCCCAAAATGATCTGGGATGCTTTTTAACCTGTTCCTGCAACCACTGAGAATTTTAATGGTACCTAAAAGCTGAGGGGGCCTAAGACTGAAGAGGTGTGTAGCATTTGAATGAAGTTCCCCCCATCTTCTTCTTTCCATTTTACTAGCTTATCCAAGCTGATTTTTAAGTGCAGCAAAGGGGGCTTTTCTCTCTGGTGCAACATGCCTCATCTGTTCAGAAACTTCTCGTTTTATCACCACGTGTAAGCTTGCACATGGCAGGTTTTTCCTACTCTTTTTCACTTGCAAAAGCAGGAGAATTTCCCTGGGATTTCCACGTGAGGGGTTGATTTAAGCTCTGTCGATAAGTGCTTTCGTGGTGGCACCTTTAGTACTAACAATATCATAGGAATGTTTTGGGAGAAGCTTTTGCCCAAACAGCACGGAGGGGATTATTCAACAAGCCGACAGGCGTGAGTAGCGGGCAGGGTGTCTACTCACGAGTAAGCCAACTGGGGTCTACTCACGAGTAAGCTGAGCGGGGTCTACTCAAGAGTAAGCCACCCGTGGTCTACTCAGGCATGAGCTGAACGAGATCTACTCGTGAGTAAGGCAGCCAGGGTCTACTCACGAGTAAGCCAATTTGCATGCATGGCAGCTGGGGTCTCCTCGTGAGTCGCTGAGGGTGTTGCTCTACCCGTCTACTCTAACCATTTAAAGGTATTTCTTTCATCCATGTTTTTTGCATCTGCGTAAACACAATTCTGCGTAAACACAAAATACAAAGCCCAAAATGATCTGGGATGCTTTTTAACCTGTTCCTGCAACCACTGAGAATTTTAATGGTAACTAAAAGCTGAGGGGGCCTAAGACTGAAGAGGTGTGTAGCATTTGAATGAAGTTCCCCCCATCTTCTTCTTTACATTTTACTAGCTTATCCAAGCTGATTTTTAAGTACAGCAAAGGGGGCTTTTCTCTCTGGTGCAACATGCCTCATCTGTTCAGAAACTTCTCGTTTTATCACCAAGTGTAAGCTTGCACAGGGCAGGTTTTTCTTACTCTTTTTCACTTGCAAAAGCAGGAGAATTTCCCTGGGATTTCCACGTGAGGGGTTGATTTAAGCTCTGTTGATAAGTGCGTTCGTGGTGGCACCTTTAGTACTAACAATATCATAGGAATGTTTTGGGAGAAGCCTTTGCTCAAACAGCACGGAGGGGATTATTCAAAAAGCCGACAGGCGTGAGTAGCGGTCAGGGTGTCTACTCACGAGTAAGCCAACTGGGGTCTACTCATGAGTAAGCTGAGCGGGGTCTACTCAAGAGTAAGCCACCCGTGGTCTACTCAGGCATGAGCTGAACGAGGTCTACTTGTGAGTAAGGCTGCCAGGGTCTACTCACGAGTAAGCCAATTTGCATGCATGGCAGCTGGGGTCTACTCGTGAGTCGCTGAGGGTGTTGCTCTACCCGTCTACTCTAACCATTTAAAGGTATTTCTTTCATCCATGTTTTTTGCATCTGCGTAAACACAATTCTGCGTAAACACAAAATACAAAGCCCAAAATGATCTGGGATGCTTTTTAACCTGTTCCTGCAACCACTGAGAATTTTAATGGTAACTAAAAGCTGAGGGGGCCTAAGACTGAAGAGGTGTGTAGCATTTGAATGAAGTTCCCCCCATCTTCTTCTTTACATTTTACTAGCTTATCCAAGCTGATTTTTAAGTGCAGCAAAGGGGGCTTTTCTCTCTGGTGCAACATGCCTCATCTGTTCAGAAACTTCGCGTTTTATCACCACGTGTAAGCTTGCACATGGCAGGTTTTTCCTACTCTTTTTCACTTGCAAAAGCAGGAGAATTTCCCTGGGATTTCCACGTGAGGGGTTGATTTAAGCTCTTTCGATAAGTGCGTTTGTGGTGGCACCTTTAGTACTAACAATATCATAGGAATGTTTTGGGAGAAGCCTTTGCTGAAACAGCACGGAGGGGATTATTCAACAAGCCGACAGGCGTGAGTAGCGGGCAGGGTGTCTACTCACGAGTAAGCCAACTGGGGTCTACTCACGAGTAAGCTGAGCGGGGTCTACTCAAGAGTAAGCCACCCGTGGTCTACTCAGGCATGAGCTGCACGAGGTCGTGAGTAAGGCTGCCAGGGTCTACTCACGAGTAAGCCAATTTGCATGCATGGCAGCTGGGGTCTACTCGTGAGTCGCTGAGGGTGTTGCTCTACCCGTCTACTCTAACCATTTAAAGGTATTTCTTTCATCCATGTTTTTTGCATCTGCGTAAACACAATTCTGCGTAAACACAAAATACAAAGCCCAAAATGATCTGGGATGCTTTTTAACCTGTTCCTGCAACCACTGAGAATTTTAATGGTACCTAAAAGCTGAGGGGGCCTAAGACTGAAGAGGTGTGTAGCATTTGAATGAAGTTCCCCCCATCTTCTTCTTTCCATTTTACTAGCTTATCCAAGCTGATTTTTAAGTGCAGCAAAGGGGGCTTTTCTCTCTGGTGCAACATGCCTCATCTGTTCAGAAACTTCGCGTTTTATCACCACGTGTAAGCTTGCACATGGCAGGTTTTTCCTACTCTTTTTCACTTGCAAAAGCAGGAGAATTTCCCTGGGATTTCCACGTGAGGGGTTGATTTAAGCTCTGTCGATAAGTGCTTTCGTGGTGGCACCTTTAGTACTAACAATATCATAGGAATGTTTTGGGAGAAGCTTTTGCCCAAACAGCACGGAGGGGATTATTCAACAAGCCGACAGGCGTGAGTAGCGGGCAGGGTGTCTACTCACGAGTAAGCCAACTGGGGTCTACTCACGAGTAAGCTGAGCGGGGTCTACTCAAGAGTAAGCCACCCGTGGTCTACTCAGGCATGAGCTGAACGAGATCTACTCGTGAGTAAGGCAGCCAGGGTCTACTCACGAGTAAGCCAATTTGCATGCATGGCAGCTGGGGTCTCCTCGTGAGTCGCTGAGGGTGTTGCTCTACCCGTCTACTCTAACCATTTAAAGGTATTTCTTTCATCCATGTTTTTTGCATCTGCGTAAACACAATTCTGCGTAAACACAAAATACAAAGCCCAAAATGATCTGGGATGCTTTTTAACCTGTTCCTGCAACCACTGAGAATTTTAATGGTAACTAAAAGCTGAGGGGGCCTAAGACTGAAGAGGTGTGTAGCATTTGAATGAAGTTCCCCCCATCTTCTTCTTTACATTTTACTAGCTTATCCAAGCTGATTTTTAAGTACAGCAAAGGGGGCTTTTCTCTCTGGTGCAACATGCCTCATCTGTTCAGAAACTTCTCGTTTTATCACCAAGTGTAAGCTTGCACAGGGCAGGTTTTTCTTACTCTTTTTCACTTGCAAAAGCAGGAGAATTTCCCTGGGATTTCCACGTGAGGGGTTGATTTAAGCTCTGTTGATAAGTGCGTTCGTGGTGGCACCTTTAGTACTAACAATATCATAGGAATGTTTTGGGAGAAGCCTTTGCTCAAACAGCACGGAGGGGATTATTCAAAAAGCCGACAGGCGTGAGTAGCGGTCAGGGTGTCTACTCACGAGTAAGCCAACTGGGGTCTACTCACGAGTAAGCTGAGCGGGGTCTACTCAAGAGTAAGCCACCCGTGGTCTACTCAGGCATGAGCTGCACGAGGTCGTGAGTAAGGCTGCCAGGGTCTACTCACGAGTAAGCCAATTTGCATGCATGGCAGCTGGGGTCTACTCGTGAGTCGCTCAGGGTGTTGCTCTACCCGTCTACTCTAACCATTTAAAGCTATTTCTTACATCCATGTTTTTTGCATCTGCGTAAACACAATTCTGCGTAAACACAAAATACAAAGCCCAAAATGATCTGGGGTGCTTTTTAACCTGTTCCTGCAAGCACTGAGAATTTTAATGGTAACTAAAAGCTGAGGGGGCCTAAGACTGAAGAGGTGTGTAGCATTTGAATGAAGTTCCCCCCATCTTCTTCTTTCCATTTTACTAGCTTATCCAAGCTGATTTTTAAGTGCAGCAAAGGGGGCTTTTCTCTCTGGTGCAACATGCCTCATCTGTTCAGAAACTTCTCGTTTTATCACCAAGTGTAAGCTTGCACAT
This sequence comes from Hemicordylus capensis, assembly GCF_027244095.1. NCBI lineage: Eukaryota > Metazoa > Chordata > Lepidosauria > Squamata > Cordylidae > Hemicordylus > Hemicordylus capensis. The sequence goes on from NC_069666.1 coordinate 24,354,065, forward strand.
GGCAGGTTTTTCCTACTCTTTTTCACTTGCAAAAGCAGGAGAATTTCCCTGGGATTTCCACGTGAGGGGTTGATTTAAGCTCTGTCGATAAGTGCGTTCGTGGTGGCACCTTTAGTACTAACAATATCTTAGGAATGTTTTGGGAGAAGCCTTTGCTGAATCAGCATGGAGGGGATTATTCAACAAGCCGACCGGCGTGAGTAGCGGGCAGGGTGTCTACTCATGAGTAAGCCAACTGGGGTCTACTCACGAGTAAGCTGAGCGGGGTCTACTCAAGAGTAAGCCACCCGTGGTCTACTCAGGCATGAGCTGAACGAGATCTACTCGTGAGTAAGGCAGCCAGGGTCTACACACGAGTAAGCCAATTTGCATGCATGGCAGCTGGGGTCTCCTCGTGAGTCGCTGAGGGTGTTGCTCTACCCGTCTACTCTAACCATTTAAAGGTATTTCTTTCATCCATGTTTTTTGCATCTGCGTAAACACAATTCTGCGTAAACACAAAATACAAAGCCCAAAATGATCTGGGATGCTTTTTAACCTGTTCCTGCAACCACTGAGAATTTTAATGGTAACTAAAAGCTGAGGGGGCCTAAGACTGAAGAGGTGTGTAGCATTTGAATGAAGTTCCCCCCATCTTCTTCTTTACATTTTACTAGCTTATCCAAGCTGATTTTTAAGTACAGCAAAGGGGGCTTTTCTCTCTGGTGCAACATGCCTCATCTGTTCAGAAACTTCTCGTTTTATCACCAAGTGTAAGCTTGCACAGGGCAGGTTTTTCTTACTCTTTTTCACTTGCAAAAGCAGGAGAATTTCCCTGGGATTTCCACGTGAGGGGTTGATTTAAGCTCTGTTGATAAGTGCGTTCGTGGTGGCACCTTTAGTACTAACAATATCATAGGAATGTTTTGGGAGAAGCCTTTGCTCAAACAGCACGGAGGGGATTATTCAAAAAGCCGACAGGCGTGAGTAGCGGTCAGGGTGTCTACTCACGAGTAAGCCAACTGGGGTCTACTCACGAGTAAGCTGAGCGGGGTCTACTCAAGAGTAAGCCACCCGTGGTCTACTCAGGCATGAGCTGAACGAGGTCTACTTGTGAGTAAGGCTGCCAGGGTCTACTCACGAGTAAGCCAATTTGCATGCATGGCAGCTGGGGTCTACTCGTGAGTCGCTGAGGGTGTTGCTCTACCCGTCTACTCTAACCATTTAAAGGTATTTCTTTCATCCATGTTTTTTGCATCTGCGTAAACACAATTCTGCGTAAACACAAAATACAAAGCCCAAAATGATCTGGGATGCTTTTTAACCTGTTCCTGCAACCACTGAGAATTTTAATGGTAACTAAAAGCTGAGGGGGCCTAAGACTGAAGAGGTGTGTAGCATTTGAATGAAGTTCCCCCCATCTTCTTCTTTACATTTTACTAGCTTATCCAAGCTGATTTTTAAGTGCAGCAAAGGGGGCTTTTCTCTCTGGTGCAACATGCCTCATCTGTTCAGAAACTTCGCGTTTTATCACCACGTGTAAGCTTGCACATGGCAGGTTTTTCCTACTCTTTTTCACTTGCAAAAGCAGGAGAATTTCCCTGGGATTTCCACGTGAGGGGTTGATTTAAGCTCTTTCGATAAGTGCGTTTGTGGTGGCACCTTTAGTACTAACAATATCATAGGAATGTTTTGGGAGAAGCCTTTGCTGAAACAGCACGGAGGGGATTATTCAACAAGCCGACAGGCGTGAGTAGCGGGCAGGGTGTCTACTCACGAGTAAGCCAACTGGGGTCAACTCACGAGTAAGCTGAGCGGGGTCTACTCAAGAGTAAGCCACCCGTGGTCTACTCAGGCATGAGCTGCACGAGGTCGTGAGTAAGGCTGCCAGGGTCTACTCACGAGTAAGCCAATTTGCATGCATGGCAGCTGGGGTCTACTCGTGAGTCGCTCAGGGTGTTGCTCTACCCGTCTACTCTAACCATTTAAAGCTATTTCTTACATCCATGTTTTTTGCATCTGCGTAAACACAATTCTGCGTAAACACAAAATACAAAGCCCAAAATGATCTGGGGTGCTTTTTAACCTGTTCCTGCAAGCACTGAGAATTTTAATGGTAACTAAAAGCTGAGGGGGCCTAAGACTGAAGAGGTGTGTAGCATTTGAATGAAGTTCCCCCCATCTTCTTCTTTACATTTTACTAGCTTATCCAAGCTGATTTTTAAGTGCAGCAAAGGGGGCTTTTCTCTCTGGTGCAACATGCCTCATCTGTTCAGAAACTTCTCGTTTTATCACCACGTGTAAGCTTGCACATGGCAGGTTTTTCCTACTCTTTTTCACTTGCAAAAGCAGGAGAATTTCCCTGGGATTTCCACGTGAGGGGTTGATTTAAGCTCTGTCGATAAGTGCGTTCGTGGTGGCACCTTTAGTACTAACAATATCTTAGGAATGTTTTGGGAGAAGCCTTTGCTGAATCAGCATGGAGGGGATTATTCAACAAGCCGACCGGCGTGAGTAGCGGGCAGGGTGTCTACTCATGAGTAAGCCAACTGGGGTCTACTCACGAGTAAGCTGAGCGGGGTCTACTCAAGAGTAAGCCACCCGTGGTCTACTCAGGCATGAGCTGCACGAGGTCGTGAGTAAGGCTGCCAGGGTCTACTCACGAGTAAGCCAATTTGCATGCATGGCAGCTGGGGTCTACTCGTGAGTCGCTGAGGGTGTTGCTCTACCCGTCTACTCTAACCATTTAAAGGTATTTCTTTCATCCATGTTTTTTGCATCTGCGTAAACACAATTCTGCGTAAACACAAAATACAAAGCCCAAAATGATCTGGGATGCTTTTTAACCTGTTCCTGCAACCACTGAGAATTTTAATGGTAACTAAAAGCTGAGGGGGCCTAAGACTGAAGAGGTGTGTAGCATTTGAATGAAGTTCCCCCCATCTTCTTCTTTCCATTTTACTAGCTTATCCAAGCTGATTTTTAAGTACAGCAAAGGGAGCTTTTCTCTCTGGTGCAACATGCCTCATCTGTTCAGAAACTTCTCGTTTTATCACCAAGTGTAAGCTTGCACAGGGCAGGTTTTTCTTACTCTTTTTCACTTGCAAAAGCAGGAGAATTTCCCTGGGATTTCCACGTGAGGGGTTGATTTAAGCTCTGTTGATAAGTGCGTTCGTGGTGGCACCTTTAGTACTAACAATATCATAGGAATGTTTTGGGAGAAGCCTTTGCTCAAACAGCACGGAGGGGATTATTCAACAAGCCGACAGGCGTGAGTAGCGGACAGGGTGTCTACTCACGAGTAAGCCAACTGGGGTCTACTCACGAGTAAGCTGAGCGGGGTCTACTCAAGAGTAAGCCACCCGTGGTCTACTCAGGCATGAGCTGAACGAGGTCTACTTGTGAGTAAGGCTGCCAGGGTCTACTCACGAGTAAGCCAATTTGCATGCATGGCAGCTGGGGTCTACTCGTGAGTCGCTGAGGGTGTTGCTCTACCCGTCTACTCTAACCATTTAAAGGTATTTCTTTCATCCATGTTTTTTGCATCTGCGTAAACACAATTCTGCGTAAACACAAAATACAAAGCCCAAAATGATCTGGGATGCTTTTTAACCTGTTCCTGCAACCACTGAGAATTTTAATGGTAACTAAAAGCTGAGGGGGCCTAAGACTGAAGAGGTGTGTAGCATTTGAATGAAGTTCCCCCCATCTTCTTCTTTACATTTTACTAGCTTATCCAAGCTGATTTTTAAGTGCAGCAAAGGGGGCTTTTCTCTCTGGTGCAACATGCCTCATCTGTTCAGAAACTTCGCGTTTTATCACCACGTGTAAGCTTGCACATGGCAGGTTTTTCCTACTCTTTTTCACTTGCAAAAGCAGGAGAATTTCCCTGGGATTTCCACGTGAGGGGTTGATTTAAGCTCTTTCGATAAGTGCGTTTGTGGTGGCACCTTTAGTACTAACAATATCATAGGAATGTTTTGGGAGAAGCCTTTGCTGAAACAGCACGGAGGGGATTATTCAACAAGCCGACAGGCGTGAGTAGCGGGCAGGGTGTCTACTCACGAGTAAGCCAACTGGGGTCAACTCACGAGTAAGCTGAGCGGGGTCTACTCAAGAGTAAGCCACCCGTGGTCTACTCAGGCATGAGCTGCACGAGGTCGTGAGTAAGGCTGCCAGGGTCTACTCACGAGTAAGCCAATTTGCATGCATGGCAGCTGGGGTCTACTCGTGAGTCGCTCAGGGTGTTGCTCTACCCGTCTACTCTAACCATTTAAAGCTATTTCTTACATCCATGTTTTTTGCATCTGCGTAAACACAATTCTGCGTAAACACAAAATACAAAGCCCAAAATGATCTGGGGTGCTTTTTAACCTGTTCCTGCAAGCACTGAGAATTTTAATGGTAACTAAAAGCTGAGGGGGCCTAAGACTGAAGAGGTGTGTAGCATTTGAATGAAGTTCCCCCCATCTTCTTCTTTACATTTTACTAGCTTATCCAAGCTGATTTTTAAGTGCAGCAAAGGGGGCTTTTCTCTCTGGTGCAACATGCCTCATCTGTTCAGAAACTTCTCGTTTTATCACCACGTGTAAGCTTGCACATGGCAGGTTTTTCCTACTCTTTTTCACTTGCAAAAGCAGGAGAATTTCCCTGGGATTTCCACGTGAGGGGTTGATTTAAGCTCTGTCGATAAGTGCGTTCGTGGTGGCACCTTTAGTACTAACAATATCTTAGGAATGTTTTGGGAGAAGCCTTTGCTGAATCAGCATGGAGGGGATTATTCAACAAGCCGACCGGCGTGAGTAGCGGGCAGGGTGTCTACTCATGAGTAAGCCAACTGGGGTCTACTCACGAGTAAGCTGAGCGGGGTCTACTCAAGAGTAAGCCACCCGTGGTCTACTCAGGCATGAGCTGCACGAGGTCGTGAGTAAGGCTGCCAGGGTCTACTCACGAGTAAGCCAATTTGCATGCATGGCAGCTGGGGTCTACTCGTGAGTCGCTGAGGGTGTTGCTCTACCCGTCTACTCTAACCATTTAAAGGTATTTCTTTCATCCATGTTTTTTGCATCTGCGTAAACACAATTCTGCGTAAACACAAAATACAAAGCCCAAAATGATCTGGGATGCTTTTTAACCTGTTCCTGCAACCACTGAGAATTTTAATGGTAACTAAAAGCTGAGGGGGCCTAAGACTGAAGAGGTGTGTAGCATTTGAATGAAGTTCCCCCCATCTTCTTCTTTCCATTTTACTAGCTTATCCAAGCTGATTTTTAAGTACAGCAAAGGGAGCTTTTCTCTCTGGTGCAACATGCCTCATCTGTTCAGAAACTTCTCGTTTTATCACCAAGTGTAAGCTTGCACAGGGCAGGTTTTTCTTACTCTTTTTCACTTGCAAAAGCAGGAGAATTTCCCTGGGATTTCCACGTGAGGGGTTGATTTAAGCTCTGTTGATAAGTGCGTTCGTGGTGGCACCTTTAGTACTAACAATATCATAGGAATGTTTTGGGAGAAGCCTTTGCTCAAACAGCACGGAGGGGATTATTCAACAAGCCGACAGGCGTGAGTAGCGGACAGGGTGTCTACTCACGAGTAAGCCAACTGGGGTCTACTCACGAGTAAGCTGAGCGGGGTCTACTCAAGAGTAAGCCACCCGTGGTCTACTCAGGCATGAGCTGAACGAGGTCTACTTGTGAGTAAGGCTGCCAGGGTCTACTCACGAGTAAGCCAATTTGCATGCATGGCAGCTGGGGTCTACTCGTGAGTCGCTGAGGGTGTTGCTCTACCCGTCTACTCTAACCATTTAAAGGTATTTCTTTCATCCATGTTTTTTGCATCTGCGTAAACACAATTCTGCGTAAACACAAAATACAAAGCCCAAAATGATCTGGGATGCTTTTTAACCTGTTCCTGCAACCACTGAGAATTTTAATGGTAACTAAAAGCTGAGGGGGCCTAAGACTGAAGAGGTGTGTAGCATTTGAATGAAGTTCCCCCCATCTTCTTCTTTACATTTTACTAGCTTATCCAAGCTGATTTTTAAGTACAGCAAAGGGAGCTTTTCTCTCTGGTGCAACATGCCTCATCTGTTCAGAAACTTCTCGTTTTATCACCAAGTGTAAGCTTGCACAGGGCAGGTTTTTCTTACTCTTTTTCACTTGCAAAAGCAGGAGAATTTCCCTGGGATTTCCACGTGAGGGGTTGATTTAAGCTCTGTTGATAAGTGCGTTCGTGGTGGCACCTTTAGTACTAACAATATCATAGGAATGTTTTGGGAGAAGCCTTTGCTCAAACAGCACGGAGGGGATTATTCAACAAGCCGACAGGCGTGAGTAGCGGACAGGGTGTCTACTCACGAGTAAGCCAACTGGGGTCTACTCACGAGTAAGCTGAGCGGGGTCTACTCAAGAGTAAGCCACCCGTGGTCTACTCAGGCATGAGCTGAACGAGGTCTACTTGTGAGTAAGGCTGCCAGGGTCTACTCACGAGTAAGCCAATTTGCATGCATGGCAGCTGGGGTCTACTCGTGAGTCGCTGAGGGTGTTGCTCTACCCGTCTACTCTAACCATTTAAAGGTATTTCTTTCATCCATGTTTTTTGCATCTGCGTAAACACAATTCTGCGTAAACACAAAATACAAAGCCCAAAATGATCTGGGATGCTTTTTAACCTGTTCCTGCAACCACTGAGAATTTTAATGGTAACTAAAAGCTGAGGGGGCCTAAGACTGAAGAGGTGTGTAGCATTTGAATGAAGTTCCCCCCATCTTCTTCTTTACATTTTACTAGCTTATCCAAGCTGATTTTTAAGTACAGCAAAGGGAGCTTTTCTCTCTGGTGCAACATGCCTCATCTGTTCAGAAACTTCTCGTTTTATCACCAAGTGTAAGCTTGCACAGGGCAGGTTTTTCTTACTCTTTTTCACTTGCAAAAGCAGGAGAATTTCCCTGGGATTTCCACGTGAGGGGTTGATTTAAGCTCTGTTGATAAGTGCGTTCGTGGTGGCACCTTTAGTACTAACAATATCTTAGGAATGTTTTGGGAGAAGCCTTTGCTGAATCAGCATGGAGGGGATTATTCAACAAGCCGACCGGCGTGAGTAGCGGGCAGGGTGTCTACTCATGAGTAAGCCAACTGGGGTCTACTCACGAGTAAGCTGAGCGGGGTCTACTCAAGAGTAAGCCACCCGTGGTCTACTCAGGCATGAGCTGCACGAGGTCGTGAGTAAGGCTGCCAGGGTCTACTCACGAGTAAGCCAATTTGCATGCATGGCAGCTGGGGTCTACTCGTGAGTCGCTGAGGGTGTTGCTCTACCCGTCTACTCTAACCATTTAAAGGTATTTCTTTCATCCATGTTTTTTGCATCTGCGTAAACACAATTCTGCGTAAACACAAAATACAAAGCCCAAAATGATCTGGGATGCTTTTTAACCTGTTCCTGCAACCACTGAGAATTTTAATGGTAACTAAAAGCTGAGGGGGCCTAAGACTGAAGAGGTGTGTAGCATTTGAATGAAGTTCCCCCCATCTTCTTCTTTCCATTTTACTAGCTTATCCAAGCTGATTTTTAAGTACAGCAAAGGGAGCTTTTCTCTCTGGTGCAACATGCCTCATCTGTTCAGAAACTTCTCGTTTTATCACCAAGTGTAAGCTTGCACAGGGCAGGTTTTTCTTACTCTTTTTCACTTGCAAAAGCAGGAGAATTTCCCTGGGATTTCCACGTGAGGGGTTGATTTAAGCTCTGTTGATAAGTGCGTTCGTGGTGGCACCTTTAGTACTAACAATATCATAGGAATGTTTTGGGAGAAGCCTTTGCTCAAACAGCACGGAGGGGATTATTCAACAAGCCGACAGGCGTGAGTAGCGGACAGGGTGTCTACTCACGAGTAAGCCAACTGGGGTCTACTCACGAGTAAGCTGAGCGGGGTCTACTCAAGAGTAAGCCACCCGTGGTCTACTCAGGCATGAGCTGAACGAGGTCTACTTGTGAGTAAGGCTGCCAGGGTCTACTCACGAGTAAGCCAATTTGCATGCATGGCAGCTGGGGTCTACTCGTGAGTCGCTGAGGGTGTTGCTCTACCCGTCTACTCTAACCATTTAAAGGTATTTCTTTCATCCATGTTTTTTGCATCTGCGTAAACACAATTCTGCGTAAACACAAAATACAAAGCCCAAAATGATCTGGGATGCTTTTTAACCTGTTCCTGCAACCACTGAGAATTTTAATGGTAACTAAAAGCTGAGGGGGCCTAAGACTGAAGAGGTGTGTAGCATTTGAATGAAGTTCCCCCCATCTTCTTCTTTACATTTTACTAGCTTATCCAAGCTGATTTTTAAGTACAGCAAAGGGAGCTTTTCTCTCTGGTGCAACATGCCTCATCTGTTCAGAAACTTCTCGTTTTATCACCAAGTGTAAGCTTGCACAGGGCAGGTTTTTCTTACTCTTTTTCACTTGCAAAAGCAGGAGAATTTCCCTGGGATTTCCACGTGAGGGGTTGATTTAAGCTCTGTTGATAAGTGCGTTCGTGGTGGCACCTTTAGTACTAACAATATCATAGGAATGTTTTGGGAGAAGCCTTTGCTCAAACAGCACGGAGGGGATTATTCAACAAGCCGACAGGCGTGAGTAGCGGACAGGGTGTCTACTCACGAGTAAGCCAACTGGGGTCTACTCACGAGTAAGCTGAGCGGGGTCTACTCAAGAGTAAGCCACCCGTGGTCTACTCAGGCATGAGCTGAACGAGGTCTACTTGTGAGTAAGGCTGCCAGGGTCTACTCACGAGTAAGCCAATTTGCATGCATGGCAGCTGGGGTCTACTCGTGAGTCGCTGAGGGTGTTGCTCTACCCGTCTACTCTAACCATTTAAAGGTATTTCTTACGTCCATGTTTTTTGCATCTGCGTAAACACAATTCTGCGTAAACACAAAACACAAAGCCCAAAATGATCTGGGGTGCTTTTTAACCTGTTCCTGCAACCACTGAGAATTTTAATGGTAACTAAAAGCTGAGGGGGCCTAAGACTGAAGAGGTGTGTAGCATTTGAATGAAGTTCCCCCCATCTTCTTCTTTCCATTTTACTAGCTTATCCAAGCTGATTTTTAAGTACAGCAAAGGGGGCTTTTCTCTCTGGTGCAACATGCCTCATCTGTTCAGAAACTTCTCGTTTTATCACCACGTGTAAGCTTGCACATGGCAGGTTTTTCCTACTCTTTTTCACTTGCAAAAGCAGGAGAATTTCCCTGGGATTTCCACGTGAGGGGTTGATTTAAGCTCTGTCGATAAGTGCGTTCCTGGTGGCACCTTTAGTACTAACAATATCATAGGAATGTTTTGGGAGAAGCTTTTGCCCAAACAGCACGGAGGGGATTATTCAACAAGCCGACAGGCGTGAGTAGCGGGCAGGGTGTCTACTCACGAGTAAGCCAACTGGGGTCTACTCACGAGTAAGCTGAGCGGGGTCTACTCAAGAGTAAGCCACCCGCGGTCTACTCAGGCATGAGCTGCACGAGGTCTACTTGTGAGTAAGGCTGCCAGGGTCTACTCACGAGTAAGCCAATTCGCATGCATGGCAGCTGGGGTCTACTCGTGAGTCGCTGAGGGTGTTGCTCTACCCGTCTACTCTAACCATTTAAAGGTATTTCTTACATCCATGTTTTTTGCATCTGCGTAAACACAATTCTGCGTAAACACAAAACACAAAGCCCAATATGATCTGGGGTGCTTTTTAACCTGTTCGTGCAACCACTGAGAATTTTAATGGTAACTAAAATCTGAGGGGGCTTAAGACTGAAGAGGTGTGTAGCATTTGAATGAAGTTCCCCCCATCTTCTTCTTTCCATTTTACTAGCTTATCCAAGCTGATTTTTAAGTGCAGCAAAGGGGGCTTTTCTCTCTGGTGCAACATGCCTCAGCTGTTCAGAAACTTCTCGTTTTAGCACCACGTGTAAGCTTGCACATGGCAGGTTTTTCCTACTCTTTTTCACTTGCAAAAGCAGGAGAATTTCCCTGGGATTTCCACGTGAGGGGTTGATTTAAGCTCTGTCCATAAGTGCGTTCGTGGTGGCACCTTTAGTACTAACAATATCATAGGAATGTTTTGGGAGAAGCTTTTGCCCAAACAGCACGGAGGGGATTATTCAACAAGCCGACAGGCGTGAGTAGCGGGCAGGGTGTCTACTCACGAGTAAGCCAACTGGGGTCTACTCACGAGTAAGCTGAGCGGGGTCTACTCAAGAGTAAGCCACCCGCGGTCTACTCAGGCATGAGCTGCACGAGGTCTACTCGTGAGTAAGGCTGCCAGGGTCTACTCACGAGTAAGCCAATTCGCATGCATGGCAGCTGGGGTCTACTCGTGAGTCGCTGAGGGTGTTGCTCTACCCGTCTACTCTAACCATTTAAAGGTATTTCTTACATCCATGTTTTTTGCATCTGCGTAAACACAATTCTGCGTAAACACAAAACACAAAGCCCAATATGATCTGGGGTGCTTTTTAACCTGTTCGTGCAACCACTGAGAATTTTAATGGTAACTAAAAGCTGAGGGGGCTTAAGACTGAAGAGGTGTGTAGCATTTGAATGAAGTTCCCCCCATCTTCTTCTTTCCATTTTACTAGCTTATCCAAGCTGATTTTTAAGTGCAGCAAAGGGGGCTTTTCTCTCTGGTGCAACATGCCTCAGCTGTTCAGAAACTTCTCGTTTTAGCACCACGTGTAAGCTTGCACATGGCAGGTTTTTCCTACTCTTTTTCACTTGCAAAGGCAGGAGAATTTCCCTGGGATTTCCAGCTGAGGGGTTGATTTAAGCTCTGTCGATAAGTGCGTTCGTGGTGGCACCTTTAGTACTAACAATATCATAGGAATGTTTTGGGAGAAGCTTTTGCCCAAACAGCACGGAGGGGATTATTCAACAAGCCGACAGGCGTGAGTAGCGGTCAGGGTGTCTACTCACGAGTAAGCCAACTGGGGTCTACTCTCGAGTAAGCTGAGCGGGGTCTACTCAAGAGTAAGCCACCCGTGGTCTACTCAGGCATGAGCTGCACGAGGTCTACTCGTGAGTAAGGCTGCCAGTGTCTACTCACGAGTAAGCCAATTTGCATGCATGGCAGCTGGGGTCTACTCGTGAGTCGCTGAGGGTGTTGCTCTACCCGTCTACTCTAACCATTTAAAGCTATTTCTTACATCCATGTTTTTTGCATCTGCGTAAACACAATTCTGCGTAAACACAAAATACAAAGCCCAAAATGATCTGGGATGCTTTTTAACTTGTTCCTGCAACCACTGAGAATTTTAATGGTAACTAAAAGCTGAGGGGGCCTAAGACTGAAGAGGTGTGTAGCATTTGAATGAAGTTCCCCCCATCTTCTTCTTTCCATTTTACTAGCTTATCCAAGCTGATTTTTAAGTGCAGCAAAGGGGGCTTTTCTCTCTGGTGCAACATGCCTCATCTGTTCAGAAACTTCTCGTTTTAGCACCACGTGTAAGCTTGCACATGGCAGGTTTTTCCTACTCTTTTTCACTTGCAAAAGCAGGAGAATTTCCCTGGGATTTCCACGTGAGGGGTTGATTTAAGCTCTGTCGATAAGTGCGTTCGTGGTGGCACCTTTAGTACTAACAATATCATAGGAATGTTTTGGGAGAAGCTTTTGCCCAAACAGCACGAAGGGGATTATTCAACAAGCCGACAGGCGTGAGTAGCGGGCAGGGTGTCTACTCACGAGTAAGCCAACTGGGGTCTACTCACGAGTAAGCTGAGCGGGGTCTACTCAAGAGTAAGCCACCCGTGGTCTACTCAGGCATGAGCTGCACGAGGTCTACTTGTGAGTAAGGCTGCCAGGGTCTACTCACGAGTAAGCCAATTTGCATGCATGGCAGCTGGGGTCTACTCGTGAGTCGCTGAGGGTGTTGCTCTACCCGTCTACTCTAACCATTTAAAGGTATTTCTTTCATCCATGTTTTTTGCATCTGCGTAAACACAATTCTGCGTAAACACAAAATACAAAGCCCAAAATGATCTGGGATGCTTTTTAACCTGTTCCTGCAACCAGTGAGAATTTTAATGGTAACTAAAAGCTGAGGGGGCCTAAGACTGAAGAGGTGTGTAGCATTTGAATGAAGTTCCCCCCATCTTCTTCTTTACATTTTACTAGCTTATCCAAGCTGATTTTTAAGTACAGCAAAGGGGGCTTTTCTCTCTGGTGCAACATGCCTCATCTGTTCAGAAACTTCTCGTTTTATCACCAAGTGTAAGCTTGCACAGGGCAGGTTTTTCTTACTCTTTTTCACTTGCAAAAGCAGGAGAATTTCCCTGGGATTTCCACGTGAGGGGTTGATTTAAGCTCTGTTGATAAGTGCGTTCGTGGTGGCACCTTTAGTACTAACAATATCATAGGAATGTTTTGGGAGAAGCCTTTGCTGAATCAGCATGGAGGGGATTATTCAACAAGCCGACCGGCGTGAGTAGCGGGCAGGGTGTCTACTCACGAGTAAGCCAACTGGGGTCTACTCACGAGTAAGCTGAGCGGGGTCTACTCAAGAGTAAGCCACCCACGGTCTACTCAGGCATGAGCTGCACGAGGTCTACTCGTGAGTAAGGCTGCCAGGGTCTACTCACGAGTAAGCCAATTCGCATGCATGGCAGCTGGGGTCTACTCGTGAGTCGCTGAGGGTGTTGCTCTACCCGTCTACTCTAACCATTTAAAGGTATTTCTTACATCCATGTTTTTTGCATCTGCGTAAACACAATTCTGCGTAAACACAAAACACAAAGCCCAATATGATCTGGGGTGCTTTTTAACCTGTTCGTGCAACCACTGAGAATTTTAATGGTAACTAAAAGCTGAGGGGGCTTAAGACTGAAGAGGTGTGTAGCATTTGAATGAAGTTCCCCCCATCTTCTTCTTTCCATTTTACTAGCTTATCCAAGCTGATTTTTAAGTGCAGCAAAGGGGGCTTTTCTCTCTGGTGCAACATGCCTCAGCTGTTCAGAAACTTCTCGTTTTAGCACCACGTGTAAGCTTGCACATGGCAGGTTTTTCCTACTCTTTTTCACTTGCAAAGGCAGGAGAATTTCCCTGGGATTTCCAGCTGAGGGGTTGATTTAAGCTCTGTCGATAAGTGCGTTCGTGGTGGCACCTTTAGTACTAACAATATCATAGGAATGTTTTGGGAGAAGCTTTTGCCCAAACAGCACGGAGGGGATTATTCAACAAGCCGACAGGCGTGAGTAGCGGTCAGGGTGTCTACTCACGAGTAAGCCAACTGGGGTCTACTCTCGAGTAAGCTGAGCGGGGTCTACTCAAGAGTAAGCCACCCGTGGTCTACTCAGGCATGAGCTGCACGAGGTCTACTCGTGAGTAAGGCTGCCAGGGTCTACTCACGAGTAAGCCAATTCGCATGCATGGCAGCTGGGGTCTACTCGTGAGTCGCTGAGGGTGTTGCTCTACCCGTCTACTCTAACCATTTAAAGGTATTTCTTACATCCATGTTTTTTGCATCTGCGTAAACACAATTCTGCGTAAACACAAAACACAAAGCCCAATATGATCTGGGGTGCTTTTTAACCTGTTCGTGCAACCACTGAGAATTTTAATGGTAACTAAAATCTGAGGGGGCTTAAGACTGAAGAGGTGTGTAGCATTTGAATGAAGTTCCCCCCATCTTCTTCTTTCCATTTTACTAGCTTATCCAAGCTGATTTTTAAGTGCAGCAAAGGGGGCTTTTCTCTCTGGTGCAACATGCCTCAGCTGTTCAGAAACTTCTCGTTTTAGCACCACGTGTAAGCTTGCACATGGCAGGTTTTTCCTACTCTTTTTCACTTGCAAAAGCAGGAGAATTTCCCTGGGATTTCCACGTGAGGGGTTGATTTAAGCTCTGTCCATAAGTGCGTTCGTGGTGGCACCTTTAGTACTAACAATATCATAGGAATGTTTTGGGAGAAGCCTTTGCTGAATCAGCATGGAGGGGATTATTCAACAAGCCGACCGGCGTGAGTAGCGGGCAGGGTGTCTACTCACGAGTAAGCCAACTGGGGTCTACTCACGAGTAAGCTGAGCGGGGTCTACTCAAGAGTAAGCCACCCGCGGTCTACTCAGGCATGAGCTGCACGAGGTCTACTCGTGAGTAAGGCTGCCAGGGTCTACTCACGAGTAAGCCAATTCGCATGCATGGCAGCTGGGGTCTACTCGTGAGTCGCTGAGGGTGTTGCTCTACCCGTCTACTCTAACCATTTAAAGGTATTTCTTACATCCATGTTTTTTGCATCTGCGTAAACACAATTCTGCGTAAACACAAAACACAAAGCCCAATATGATCTGGGGTGCTTTTTAACCTGTTCGTGCAACCACTGAGAATTTTAATGGTAACTAAAAGCTGAGGGGGCTTAAGACTGAAGAGGTGTGTAGCATTTGAATGAAGTTCCCCCCATCTTCTTCTTTCCATTTTACTAGCTTATCCAAGCTGATTTTTAAGTGCAGCAAAGGGGGCTTTTCTCTCTGGTGCAACATGCCTCAGCTGTTCAGAAACTTCTCGTTTTAGCACCACGTGTAAGCTTGCACATGGCAGGTTTTTCCTACTCTTTTTCACTTGCAAAGGCAGGAGAATTTCCCTGGGATTTCCAGCTGAGGGGTTGATTTAAGCTCTGTCGATAAGTGCGTTCGTGGTGGCACCTTTAGTACTAACAATATCATAGGAATGTTTTGGGAGAAGCTTTTGCCCAAACAGCACGGAGGGGATTATTCAACAAGCCGACAGGCGTGAGTAGCGGTCAGGGTGTCTACTCACGAGTAAGCCAACTGGGGTCTACTCTCGAGTAAGCTGAGCGGGGTCTACTCAAGAGTAAGCCACCCGTGGTCTACTCAGGCATGAGCTGCACGAGGTCTACTTGTGAGTAAGGCTGCCAGGGTCTACTCACGAGTAAGCCAATTTGCATGCATGGCAGCTGGGGTCTACTCGTGAGTCGCTGAGGGTGTTGCTCTACCCGTCTACTCTAACCATTTAAAGGTATTTCTTACATCCATGTTTTTTGCATCTGCGTAAACACAATTCTGCGTAAACACAAAACACAAAGCCCAATATGATCTGGGGTGCTTTTTAACCTGTTCGTGCAACCACTGAGAATTTTAATGGTAACTAAAATCTGAGGGGGCTTAAGACTGAAGAGGTGTGTAGCATTTGAATGAAGTTCCCCCCATCTTCTTCTTTCCATTTTACTAGCTTATCCAAGCTGATTTTTAAGTGCAGCAAAGGGGGCTTTTCTCTCTGGTGCAACATGCCTCAGCTGTTCAGAAACTTCTCGTTTTAGCACCACGTGTAAGCTTGCACATGGCAGGTTTTTCCTACTCTTTTTCACTTGCAAAAGCAGGAGAATTTCCCTGGGATTTCCACGTGAGGGGTTGATTTAAGCTCTGTCCATAAGTGCGTTCGTGGTGGCACCTTTAGTACTAACAATATCATAGGAATGTTTTGGGAGAAGCTTTTGCCCAAACAGCACGGAGGGGATTATTCAACAAGCCGACAGGCGTGAGTAGCGGGCAGGGTGTCTACTCACGAGTAAGCCAACTGGGGTCTACTCACGAGTAAGCTGAGCGGGGTCTACTCAAGAGTAAGCCACCCGCGGTCTACTCAGGCATGAGCTGCACGAGGTCTACTCGTGAGTAAGGCTGCCAGGGTCTACTCACGAGTAAGCCAATTCGCATGCATGGCAGCTGGGGTCTACTCGTGAGTCGCTGAGGGTGTTGCTCTACCCGTCTACTCTAACCATTTAAAGGTATTTCTTACATCCATGTTTTTTGCATCTGCGTAAACACAATTCTGCGTAAACACAAAACACAAAGCCCAATATGATCTGGGGTGCTTTTTAACCTGTTCGTGCAACCACTGAGAATTTTAATGGTAACTAAAAGCTGAGGGGGCTTAAGACTGAAGAGGTGTGTAGCATTTGAATGAAGTTCCCCCCATCTTCTTCTTTCCATTTTACTAGCTTATCCAAGCTGATTTTTAAGTGCAGCAAAGGGGGCTTTTCTCTCTGGTGCAACATGCCTCAGCTGTTCAGAAACTTCTCGTTTTAGCACCACGTGTAAGCTTGCACATGGCAGGTTTTTCCTACTCTTTTTCACTTGCAAAGGCAGGAGAATTTCCCTGGGATTTCCAGCTGAGGGGTTGATTTAAGCTCTGTCGATAAGTGCGTTCGTGGTGGCACCTTTAGTACTAACAATATCATAGGAATGTTTTGGGAGAAGCTTTTGCCCAAACAGCACGGAGGGGATTATTCAACAAGCCGACAGGCGTGAGTAGCGGTCAGGGTGTCTACTCACGAGTAAGCCAACTGGGGTCTACTCTCGAGTAAGCTGAGCGGGGTCTACTCAAGAGTAAGCCACCCGTGGTCTACTCAGGCATGAGCTGCACGAGGTCTACTCGTGAGTAAGGCTGCCAGGGTCTACTCACGAGTAAGCCAATTCGCATGCATGGCAGCTGGGGTCTACTCGTGAGTCGCTGAGGGTGTTGCTCTACCCGTCTACTCTAACCATTTAAAGGTATTTCTTACATCCATGTTTTTTGCATCTGCGTAAACACAATTCTGCGTAAACACAAAATACAAAGCCCAAAATGATCTGGGATGCTTTTTAACCTGTTCCTGCAACCACTGAGAATTTTAATGGTAACTAAAAGCTGAGGGGGCCTAAGACTGAAGAGGTGTGTAGCATTTGAATGAAGTTCCCCCCATCTTCTTCTTTCCATTTTACTAGCTTATCCAAGCTGATTTTTAAGTGCAGCAAAGGGGGCTTTTCTCTCTGGTGCAACATGCCTCATCTGTTCAGAAACGTCTCGTTTTAGCACCACGTGTAAGCTTGCACATGGCAGGTTTTTCCTACTCTTTTTCACTTGCAAAAGCAGGAGAATTTCCCTGGGATTTCCACGTGAGGGGTTGATTTAAGCTCTGTCGATAAGTGCGTTCGTGGTGGCACCTTTAGTACTAACAATATCATAGGAATGTTTTGGGAGAAGCTTTTGCCCAAACAGCACGGAGGGGATTATTCAACAAGCCGACAGGCGTGAGTAGCGGGCAGGGTGTCTACTCACGAGTAAGCCAACTGGGGTCTACTCACGAGTAAGCTGAGCGGGGTCTACTCAAGAGTAAGCCACCCGTGGTCTACTCAGGCATGAGCTGCACGAGGTCTACTTGTGAGTAAGGCTGCCAGGGTCTACTCACGAGTAAGCCAATTTGCATGCATGGCAGCTGGGGTCTACTCGTGAGTCGCTGAGGGTGTTGCTCTACCCGTCTACTCTAACCATTTAAAGGTATTTCTTACATCCATGTTTTTTGCATCTGCGTAAACACAATTCTGCGTAAACACAAAACACAAAGCCCAATATGATCTGGGGTGCTTTTTAACCTGTTCGTGCAACCACTGAGAATTTTAATGGTAACTAAAATCTGAGGGGGCTTAAGACTGAAGAGGTGTGTAGCATTTGAATGAAGTTCCCCCCATCTTCTTCTTTCCATTTTACTAGCTTATCCAAGCTGATTTTTAAGTGCAGCAAAGGGGGCTTTTCTCTCTGGTGCAACATGCCTCAGCTGTTCAGAAACTTCTCGTTTTAGCACCACGTGTAAGCTTGCACATGGCAGGTTTTTCCTACTCTTTTTCACTTGCAAAAGCAGGAGAATTTCCCTGGGATTTCCACGTGAGGGGTTGATTTAAGCTCTGTCCATAAGTGCGTTCATGGTGGCACCTTTAGTACTAACAATATCATAGGAATGTTTTGGGAGAAGCTTTTGCCCAAACAGCACGGAGGGGATTATTCAACAAGCCGACAGGCGTGAGTAGCGGGCAGGGTGTCTACTCACGAGTAAGCCAACTGGGGTCTACTCACGAGTAAGCTGAGCGGGGTCTACTCAAGAGTAAGCCACCCGCGGTCTACTCAGGCATGAGCTGCACGAGGTCTACTCGTGAGTAAGGCTGCCAGGGTCTACTCACGAGTAAGCCAATTCGCATGCATGGCAGCTGGGGTCTACTCGTGAGTCGCTGAGGGTGTTGCTCTACCCGTCTACTCTAACCATTTAAAGGTATTTCTTACATCCATGTTTTTTGCATCTGCGTAAACACAATTCTGCGTAAACACAAAACACAAAGCCCAATATGATCTGGGGTGCTTTTTAACCTGTTCGTGCAACCACTGAGAATTTTAATGGTAACTAAAAGCTGAGGGGGCTTAAGACTGAAGAGGTGTGTAGCATTTGAATGAAGTTCCCCCCATCTTCTTCTTTCCATTTTACTAGCTTATCCAAGCTGATTTTTAAGTGCAGCAAAGGGGGCTTTTCTCTCTGGTGCAACATGCCTCAGCTGTTCAGAAACTTCTCGTTTTAGCACCACGTGTAAGCTTGCACATGGCAGGTTTTTCCTACTCTTTTTCACTTGCAAAGGCAGGAGAATTTCCCTGGGATTTCCAGCTGAGGGGTTGATTTAAGCTCTGTCGATAAGTGCGTTCGTGGTGGCACCTTTAGTACTAACAATATCATAGGAATGTTTTGGGAGAAGCTTTTGCCCAAACAGCACGGAGGGGATTATTCAACAAGCCGACAGGCGTGAGTAGCGGTCAGGGTGTCTACTCACGAGTAAGCCAACTGGGGTCTACTCTCGAGTAAGCTGAGCGGGGTCTACTCAAGAGTAAGCCACCCGTGGTCTACTCAGGCATGAGCTGCACGAGGTCTACTCGTGAGTAAGGCTGCCAGGGTCTACTCACGAGTAAGCCAATTCGCATGCATGGCAGCTGGGGTCTACTCGTGAGTCGCTGAGGGTGTTGCTCTACCCGTCTACTCTAACCATTTAAAGGTATTTCTTACATCCATGTTTTTTGCATCTGCGTAAACACAATTCTGCGTAAACACAAAATACAAAGCCCAAAATGATCTGGGATGCTTTTTAACCTGTTCCTGCAACCACTGAGAATTTTAATGGTAACTAAAAGCTGAGGGGGCCTAAGACTGAAGAGGTGTGTAGCATTTGAATGAAGTTCCCCCCATCTTCTTCTTTCCATTTTACTAGCTTATCCAAGCTGATTTTTAAGTGCAGCAAAGGGGGCTTTTCTCTCTGGTGCAACATGCCTCATCTGTTCAGAAACGTCTCGTTTTAGCACCACGTGTAAGCTTGCACATGGCAGGTTTTTCCTACTCTTTTTCACTTGCAAAAGCAGGAGAATTTCCCTGGGATTTCCACGTGAGGGGTTGATTTAAGCTCTGTCGATAAGTGCGTTCGTGGTGGCACCTTTAGTACTAACAATATCATAGGAATGTTTTGGGAGAAGCTTTTGCCCAAACAGCACGGAGGGGATTATTCAACAAGCCGACAGGCGTGAGTAGGGGGCAGGGTGTCTACTCACGAGTAAGCCAACTGGGGTCTACTCACGAGTAAGCTGAGCGGGGTCTACTCAAGAGTAAGCCACCCGTGGTCTACTCAGGCATGAGCTGCACGAGGTCTACTTGTGAGTAAGGCTGCCAGGGTCTACTCACGAGTAAGCCAATTTGCATGCATGGCAGCTGGGGTCTACTCGTGAGTCGCTGAGGGTGTTGCTCTACCCGTCTACTCTAACCATTTAAAGGTATTTCTTACATCCATGTTTTTTGCATCTGCGTAAACACAATTCTGCGTAAACACAAAACACAAAGCCCAATATGATCTGGGGTGCTTTTTAACCTGTTCGTGCAACCACTGAGAATTTTAATGGTAACTAAAATCTGAGGGGGCTTAAGACTGAAGAGGTGTGTAGCATTTGAATGAAGTTCCCCCCATCTTCTTCTTTCCATTTTACTAGCTTATCCAAGCTGATTTTTAAGTGCAGCAAAGGGGGCTTTTCTCTCTGGTGCAACATGCCTCAGCTGTTCAGAAACTTCTCGTTTTAGCACCACGTGTAAGCTTGCACATGGCAGGTTTTTCCTACTCTTTTTCACTTGCAAAAGCAGGAGAATTTCCCTGGGATTTCCACGTGAGGGGTTGATTTAAGCTCTGTCCATAAGTGCGTTCGTGGTGGCACCTTTAGTACTAACAATATCATAGGAATGTTTTGGGAGAAGCTTTTGCCCAAACAGCACGGAGGGGATTATTCAACAAGCCGACAGGCGTGAGTAGCGGGCAGGGTGTCTACTCACGAGTAAGCCAACTGGGGTCTACTCACGAGTAAGCTGAGCGGGGTCTACTCAAGAGTAAGCCACCCGCGGTCTACTCAGGCATGAGCTGCACGAGGTCTACTCGTGAGTAAGGCTGCCAGGGTCTACTCACGAGTAAGCCAATTCGCATGCATGGCAGCTGGGGTCTACTCGTGAGTCGCTGAGGGTGTTGCTCTACCCGTCTACTCTAACCATTTAAAGCTATTTCTTACATCCATGTTTTTTGCATCTGCGTAAACACAATTCTGCGTAAACACAAAACACAAAGCCCAATATGATCTGGGGTGCTTTTTAACCTGTTCGTGCAACCACTGAGAATTTTAATGGTAACTAAAAGCTGAGGGGGCTTAAGACTGAAGAGGTGTGTAGCATTTGAATGAAGTTCCCCCCATCTTCTTCTTTCCATTTTACTAGCTTATCCAAGCTGATTTTTAAGTGCAGCAAAGGGGGCTTTTCTCTCTGGTGCAACATGCCTCAGCTGTTCAGAAACTTCTCGTTTTAGCACCACGTGTAAGCTTGCACATGGCAGGTTTTTCCTACTCTTTTTCACTTGCAAAGGCAGGAGAATTTCCCTGGGATTTCCAGCTGAGGGGTTGATTTAAGCTCTGTCGATAAGTGCGTTCGTGGTGGCACCTTTAGTACTAACAATATCATAGGAATGTTTTGGGAGAAGCTTTTGCCCAAACAGCACGGAGGGGATTATTCAACAAGCCGACAGGCGTGAGTAGCGGTCAGGGTGTCTACTCACGAGTAAGCCAACTGGGGTCTACTCTCGAGTAAGCTGAGCGGGGTCTACTCAAGAGTAAGCCACCCGTGGTCTACTCAGGCATGAGCTGCACGAGGTCTACTCGTGAGTAAGGCTGCCAGGGTCTACTCACGAGTAAGCCAATTCGCATGCATGGCAGCTGGGGTCTACTCGTGAGTCGCTGAGGGTGTTGCTCTACCCGTCTACTCTAACCATTTAAAGGTATTTCTTACATCCATGTTTTTTGCATCTGCGTAAACACAATTCTGCGTAAACACAAAATACAAAGCCCAAAATGATCTGGGATGCTTTTTAACCTGTTCCTGCAACCACTGAGAATTTTAATGGTAACTAAAAGCTGAGGGGGCCTAAGACTGAAGAGGTGTGTAGCATTTGAATGAAGTTCCCCCCATCTTCTTCTTTCCATTTTACTAGCTTATCCAAGCTGATTTTTAAGTGCAGCAAAGGGGGCTTTTCTCTCTGGTGCAACATGCCTCATCTGTTCAGAAACTTCTCGTTTTATCACCACGTGTAAGCTTGCACATGGCAGGTTTTTCTTACTCTTTTTCACTTGCAAAGGCAGGAGAATTTCCCTGGGATTTCCAGCTGAGGGGTTGATTTAAGCTCTGTCGATAAGTGCGTTCGTGGTGGCACCTTTAGTACTAACAATATCATAGGAATGTTTTGGGAGAAGCTTTTGCCCAAACAGCACGGAGGGGATTATTCAACAAGCCGACAGGCGTGAGTAGCGGTCAGGGTGTCTACTCACGAGTAAGCCAACTGGGGTCTACTCTCGAGTAAGCTGAGCGGGGTCTACTCAAGAGTAAGCCACCCGTGGTCTACTCAGGCATGAGCTGCACGAGGTCTACTCGTGAGTAAGGCTGCCAGGGTCTACTCACGAGTAAGCCAATTTGCATGCATGGCAGCTGGGGTCTACTCGTGAGTCGCTGAGGGTGTTGCTCTACCCGTCTACTCTAACCATTTAAAGGTATTTCTTACATCCATGTTTTTTGCATCTGCGTAAACACAATTCTGCGTAAACACAAAACACAAAGCCCAATATGATCTGGGGTGCTTTTTAACCTGTTCGTGCAACCACTGAGAATTTTAATGGTAACTAAAATCTGAGGGGGCTTAAGACTGAAGAGGTGTGTAGCATTTGAATGAAGTTCCCCCCATCTTCTTCTTTCCATTTTACTAGCTTATCCAAGCTGATTTTTAAGTGCAGCAAAGGGGGCTTTTCTCTCTGGTGCAACATGCCTCAGCTGTTCAGAAACTTCTCGTTTTAGCACCACGTGTAAGCTTGCACATGGCAGGTTTTTCCTACTCTTTTTCACTTGCAAAAGCAGGAGAATTTCCCTGGGATTTCCACGTGAGGGGTTGATTTAAGCTCTGTCCATAAGTGCGTTCGTGGTGGCACCTTTAGTACTAACAATATCATAGGAATGTTTTGGGAGAAGCTTTTGCCCAAACAGCACGGAGGGGATTATTCAACAAGCCGACAGGCGTGAGTAGCGGGCAGGGTGTCTACTCACGAGTAAGCCAACTGGGGTCTACTCACGAGTAAGCTGAGCGGGGTCTACTCAAGAGTAAGCCACCCGCGGTCTACTCAGGCATGAGCTGCACGAGGTCTACTCGTGAGTAAGGCTGCCAGGGTCTACTCACGAGTAAGCCAATTCGCATGCATGGCAGCTGGGGTCTACTCGTGAGTCGCTGAGGGTGTTGCTCTACCCGTCTACTCTAACCATTTAAAGCTATTTCTTACATCCATGTTTTTTGCATCTGCGTAAACACAATTCTGCGTAAACACAAAACACAAAGCCCAATATGATCTGGGGTGCTTTTTAACCTGTTCGTGCAACCACTGAGAATTTTAATGGTAACTAAAAGCTGAGGGGGCTTAAGACTGAAGAGGTGTGTAGCATTTGAATGAAGTTCCCCCCATCTTCTTCTTTCCATTTTACTAGCTTATCCAAGCTGATTTTTAAGTGCAGCAAAGGGGGCTTTTCTCTCTGGTGCAACATGCCTCAGCTGTTCAGAAACTTCTCGTTTTAGCACCACGTGTAAGCTTGCACATGGCAGGTTTTTCCTACTCTTTTTCACTTGCAAAGGCAGGAGAATTTCCCTGGGATTTCCAGCTGAGGGGTTGATTTAAGCTCTGTCGATAAGTGCGTTCGTGGTGGCACCTTTAGTACTAACAATATCATAGGAATGTTTTGGGAGAAGCTTTTGCCCAAACAGCACGGAGGGGATTATTCAACAAGCCGACAGGCGTGAGTAGCGGTCAGGGTGTCTACTCACGAGTAAGCCAACTGGGGTCTACTCTCGAGTAAGCTGAGCGGGGTCTACTCAAGAGTAAGCCACCCGTGGTCTACTCAGGCATGAGCTGCACGAGGTCTACTCGTGAGTAAGGCTGCCAGGGTCTACTCACGAGTAAGCCAATTTGCATGCATGGCAGCTGGGGTCTACTCGTGAGTCGCTGAGGGTGTTGCTCTACCCGTCTACTCTAACCATTTAAAGGTATTTCTTACATCCATGTTTTTTGCATCTGCGTAAACACAATTCTGCGTAAACACAAAACACAAAGCCCAATATGATCTGGGGTGCTTTTTAACCTGTTCGTGCAACCACTGAGAATTTTAATGGTAACTAAAAGCTGAGGGGGCTTAAGACTGAAGAGGTGTGTAGCATTTGAATGAAGTTCCCCCCATCTTCTTCTTTCCATTTTACTAGCTTATCCAAGCTGATTTTTAAGTGCAGCAAAGGGGGCTTTTCTCTCTGGTGCAACATGCCTCATCTGTTCAGAAACTTCTCGTTTTATCACCACGTGTAAGCTTGCACATGGCAGGTTTTTCTTACTCTTTTTCACTTGCAAAGGCAGGAGAATTTCCCTGGGATTTCCAGCTGAGGGGTTGATTTAAGCTCTGTCGATAAGTGCGTTCGTGGTGGCACCTTTAGTACTAACAATATCATAGGAATGTTTTGGGAGAAGCTTTTGCCCAAACAGCACGGAGGGGATTATTCAACAAGCCGACAGGCGTGAGTAGCGGTCAGGGTGTCTACTCACGAGTAAGCCAACTGGGGTCTACTCTCGAGTAAGCTGAGCGGGGTCTACTCAAGAGTAAGCCACCCGTGGTCTACTCAGGCATGAGCTGCACGAGGTCTACTCGTGAGTAAGGCTGCCAGGGTCTACTCACGAGTAAGCCAATTCGCATGCATGGCAGCTGGGGTCTACTCGTGAGTCGCTGAGGGTGTTGCTCTACCCGTCTACTCTAACCATTTAAAGGTATTTCTTACATCCATGTTTTTTGCATCTGCGTAAACACAATTCTGCGTAAACACAAAATACAAAGCCCAAAATGATCTGGGATGCTTTTTAACCTGTTCCTGCAACCACTGAGAATTTTAATGGTAACTAAAAGCTGAGGGGGCCTAAGACTGAAGAGGTGTGTAGCATTTGAATGAAGTTCCCCCCATCTTCTTCTTTCCATTTTACTAGCTTATCCAAGCTGATTTTTAAGTGCAGCAAAGGGGGCTTTTCTCTCTGGTGCAACATGCCTCATCTGTTCAGAAACTTCTCGTTTTATCACCACGTGTAAGCTTGCACATGGCAGGTTTTTCTTACTCTTTTTCACTTGCAAAGGCAGGAGAATTTCCCTGGGATTTCCAGCTGAGGGGTTGATTTAAGCTCTGTCGATAAGTGCGTTCGTGGTGGCACCTTTAGTACTAACAATATCATAGGAATGTTTTGGGAGAAGCTTTTGCCCAAACAGCACGGAGGGGATTATTCAACAAGCCGACAGGCGTGAGTAGCGGTCAGGGTGTCTACTCACGAGTAAGCCAACTGGGGTCTACTCTCGAGTAAGCTGAGCGGGGTCTACTCAAGAGTAAGCCACCCGTGGTCTACTCAGGCATGAGCTGCACGAGGTCTACTCGTGAGTAAGGCTGCCAGGGTCTACTCACGAGTAAGCCAATTCGCATGCATGGCAGCTGGGGTCTACTCGTGAGTCGCTGAGGGTGTTGCTCTACCCGTCTACTCTAACCATTTAAAGGTATTTCTTACATCCATGTTTTTTGCATCTGCGTAAACACAATTCTGCGTAAACACAAAATACAAAGCCCAAAATGATCTGGGATGCTTTTTAACCTGTTCCTGCAACCACTGAGAATTTTAATGGTAACTAAAAGCTGAGGGGGCCTAAGACTGAAGAGGTGTGTAGCATTTGAATGAAGTTCCCCCCATCTTCTTCTTTCCATTTTACTAGCTTATCCAAGCTGATTTTTAAGTGCAGCAAAGGGGGCTTTTCTCTCTGGTGCAACATGCCTCATCTGTTCAGAAACTTCTCGTTTTAGCACCACGTGTAAGCTTGCACATGGCAGGTTTTTCCTACTCTTTTTCACTTGCAAAAGCAGGAGAATTTCCCTGGGATTTCCACGTGAGGGGTTGATTTAAGCTCTGTCGATAAGTGCGTTCGTGGTGGCACCTTTAGTACTAACAATATCATAGGAATGTTTTGGGAGAAGCTTTTGCCCAAACAGCACGGAGGGGATTATTCAACAAGCCGACAGGCGTGAGTAGCGGGCAGCGTGTCTACTCACGAGTAAGCCAACTGGGGTCTACTCACGAGTAAGCTGAGCGGGGTCTACTCAAGAGTAAGCCACCCGTGGTCTACTCAGGCATGAGCTGCACGAGGTCTACTTGTGAGTAAGGCTGCCAGGGTCTACTCACGAGTAAGCCAATTTGCATGCATGGCAGCTGGGGTCTACTCGTGAGTCGCTGAGGGTGTTGCTCTACCCGTCTACTCTAACCATTTAAAGGTATTTCTTTCATCCATGTTTTTTGCATCTGCGTAAACACAATTCTGCGTAAACACAAAACACAAAGCCCAATATGATCTGGGGTGCTTTTTAACCTGTTCGTGCAACCACTGAGAATTTTAATGGTAACTAAAAGCTGAGGGGGCTTAAGACTGAAGAGGTGTGTAGCATTTGAATGAAGTTCCCCCCATCTTCTTCTTTCCATTTTACTAGCTTATCCAAGCTGATTTTTAAGTGCAGCAAAGGGGGCTTTTCTCTCTGGTGCAACATGCCTCAGCTGTTCAGAAACTTCTCGTTTTAGCACCACGTGTAAGCTTGCACATGGCAGGTTTTTCCTACTCTTTTTCACTTGCAAAGGCAGGAGAATTTCCCTGGGATATCCAGCTGAGGGGTTGATTTAAGCTCTGTCGATAAGTGCGTTCGTGGTGGCACCTTTAGTACTAACAATATCATAGGAATGTTTTGGGAGAAGCTTTTGCCCAAACAGCACGGAGGGGATTATTCAACAAGCCGACAGGCGTGAGTAGCGGTCAGGGTGTCTACTCACGAGTAAGCCAACTGGGGTCTACTCTCGAGTAAGCTGAGCGGGGTCTACTCAAGAGTAAGCCACCCGTGGTCTACTCAGGCATGAGCTGCACGAGGTCTACTCGTGAGTAAGGCTGCCAGGGTCTACTCACGAGTAAGCCAATTCGCATGCATGGCAGCTGGGGTCTACTCGTGAGTCGCTGAGGGTGTTGCTCTACCCGTCTACTCTAACCATTTAAAGGTATTTCTTACATCCATGTTTTTTGCATCTGCATAAACACAATTATGCGTGAACACAAACACAAAGCCCAAAATGATCTGGGGTGCTTTTTAACCTGTTCCTGCAACCACTGAGAATTTTAATGGTAACTAAAAGCTGAGGGGGCCTAAGACTGAAGAGGTGTGTAGCATTTGAATGAAGTTCCCCCCATCTTCTTCTTTCCATTTTACTAGCTTATCCAAGCTGATTTTTAAGTGCAGCAAAGGGGGCTTTTCTCTCTGGTGCAACATGCCTCATCTGTTCAGAAACTTCTCGTTTTAGCACCACGTGTAAGCTTGCACATGGCAGGTTTTTACTACTCTTTTTCACTTGCAAAAGCAGGAGAATTTCCCTGGGATTTCCACGTGAGGGGTTGATTTAAGCTCTGTCGATAAGTGCGTTCGTGGTGGCACCTTTAGTACTAACAATATCATAGGAATGTTTTGGGAGAAGCTTTTGCCCAAACAGCACGGAGGGGATTATTCAACAAGCCGACAGGCGTGAGTAGCGGTCAGGGTGTCTACTCACGAGTAAGCCAACTGGGGTCTACTCTCGAGTAAGCTGAGCGGGGTCTACTCAAGAGTAAGCCACCCGTGGTCTACTCAGGCATGAGCTGCACGAGGTCTACTCGTGAGTAAGGCTGCCAGGGTCTACTCACGAGTAAGCCAATTCGCATGCATGGCAGCTGGGGTCTACTCGTGAGTCGCTGAGGGTGTTGCTCTACCCGTCTACTCTAACCATTTAAAGGTATTTCTTACATCCATGTTTTTTGCATCTGCGTAAACACAATTCTGCGTAAACACAAAATACAAAGCCCAAAATGATCTGGGATGCTTTTTAACCTGTTCCTGCAACCACTGAGAATTTTAATGGTAACTAAAAGCTGAGGGGGCCTAAGACTGAAGAGGTGTGTAGCATTTGAATGAAGTTCCCCCCATCTTCTTCTTTCCATTTTACTAGCTTATCCAAGCTGATTTTTAAGTGCAGCAAAGGGGGCTTTTCTCTCTGGTGCAACATGCCTCATCTGTTCAGAAACTTCTCGTTTTAGCACCACGTGTAAGCTTGCACATGGCAGGTTTTTCCTACTCTTTTTCACTTGCAAAAGCAGGAGAATTTCCCTGGGATTTCCACGTGAGGGGTTGATTTAAGCTCTGTCGATAAGTGCGTTCGTGGTGGCACCTTTAGTACTAACAATATCATAGGAATGTTTTGGGAGAAGCTTTTGCCCAAACAGCACGGAGGGGATTATTCAACAAGCCGACAGGCGTGAGTAGCGGGCAGCGTGTCTACTCACGAGTAAGCCAACTGGGGTCTACTCACGAGTAAGCTGAGCGGGGTCTACTCAAGAGTAAGCCACCCGTGGTCTACTCAGGCATGAGCTGCACGAGGTCTACTTGTGAGTAAGGCTGCCAGGGTCTACTCACGAGTAAGCCAATTTGCATGCATGGCAGCTGGGGTCTACTCGTGAGTCGCTGAGGGTGTTGCTCTACCCGTCTACTCTAACCATTTAAAGGTATTTCTTTCATCCATGTTTTTTGCATCTGCGTAAACACAATTCTGCGTAAACACAAAACACAAAGCCCAATATGATCTGGGGTGCTTTTTAACCTGTTCGTGCAACCACTGAGAATTTTAATGGTAACTAAAAGCTGAGGGGGCTTAAGACTGAAGAGGTGTGTAGCATTTGAATGAAGTTCCCCCCATCTTCTTCTTTCCATTTTACTAGCTTATCCAAGCTGATTTTTAAGTGCAGCAAAGGGGGCTTTTCTCTCTGGTGCAACATGCCTCAGCTGTTCAGAAACTTCTCGTTTTAGCACCACGTGTAAGCTTGCACATGGCAGGTTTTTCCTACTCTTTTTCACTTGCAAAGGCAGGAGAATTTCCCTGGGATATCCAGCTGAGGGGTTGATTTAAGCTCTGTCGATAAGTGCGTTCGTGGTGGCACCTTTAGTACTAACAATATCATAGGAATGTTTTGGGAGAAGCTTTTGCCCAAACAGCACGGAGGGGATTATTCAACAAGCCGACAGGCGTGAGTAGCGGTCAGGGTGTCTACTCACGAGTAAGCCAACTGGGGTCTACTCTCGAGTAAGCTGAGCGGGGTCTACTCAAGAGTAAGCCACCCGTGGTCTACTCAGGCATGAGCTGCACGAGGTCTACTCGTGAGTAAGGCTGCCAGGGTCTACTCACGAGTAAGCCAATTCGCATGCATGGCAGCTGGGGTCTACTCGTGAGTCGCTGAGGGTGTTGCTCTACCCGTCTACTCTAACCATTTAAAGGTATTTCTTACATCCATGTTTTTTGCATCTGCGTAAACACAATTCTGCGTAAACACAAAATACAAAGCCCAAAATGATCTGGGATGCTTTTTAACCTGTTCCTGCAACCACTGAGAATTTTAATGGTAACTAAAAGCTGAGGGGGCCTAAGACTGAAGAGGTGTGTAGCATTTGAATGAAGTTCCCCCCATCTTCTTCTTTACATTTTACTAGCTTATCCAAGCTGATTTTTAAGTACAGCAAAGGGGGCTTTTCTCTCTGGTGCAACATGCCTCATCTGTTCAGAAACTTCTCGTTTTATCACCAAGTGTAAGCTTGCACATGGCAGGTTTTTCCTACTCTTTTTCACTTGCAAAGGCAGGAGAATTTCCCTGGGATTTCCACGTGAGGGGTTGATTTAAGCTCTGTCCATAAGTGCGTTCGTGGTGGCACCTTTAGTACTAACAATATCATAGGAATGTTTTGGGAGAAGCTTTTGCCCAAACAGCACGGAGGGGATTATTCAACAAGCCGACAGGCGTGAATAGCGGTCAGGGTGTCTACTCACGAGTAAGCCAACTGGAGTCTACTCACGAGTAAGCTGAGCGGGGTCTACTCAAGAGTAAGCCACCCGTGGTCTACTCAGGCATGAGCTGCACGAGGTCTACTCGTGAGTAAGGCTGCCAGGGTCTACTCACGAGTAAGCCAATTCGCATGCATGGCAGCTGGGGTCTACTCGTGAGTCGCTGAGGGTGTTGCTCTACCCGTCTACTCTAACCATTTAAAGGTATTTCTTACATCCATGTTTTTTGCATCTGCATAAACACAATTATGCGTGAACACAAACACAAAGCCCAAAATGATCTGGGGTGCTTTTTAACCTGTTCCTGCAACCACTGAGAATTTTAATGGTAACTAAAAGCTGAGGGGGCCTAAGACTGAAGAGGTGTGTAGCATTTGAATGAAGTTCCCCCCATCTTCTTCTTTCCATTTTACTAGCTTATCCAAGCTGATTTTTAAGTGCAGCAAAGGGGGCTTTTCTCTCTGGTGCAACATGCCTCATCTGTTCAGAAACTTCTCGTTTTAGCACCACGTGTAAGCTTGCACATGGCAGGTTTTTCCTACTCTTTTTCACTTGCAAAAGCAGGAGAATTTCCCTGGGATTTCCACGTGAGGGGTTGATTTAAGCTCTGTCGATAAGTGCGTTCGTGGTGGCACCTTTAGTACTAACAATATCATAGGAATGTTTTGGGAGAAGCTTTTGCCCAAACAGCACGGAGGGGATTATTCAACAAGCCGACAGGCGTGAGTAGCGGTCAGGGTGTCTACTCACGAGTAAGCCAACTGGGGTCTACTCTCGAGTAAGCTGAGCGGGGTCTACTCAAGAGTAAGCCACCCGTGGTCTACTCAGGCATGAGCTGCACGAGGTCTACTCGTGAGTAAGGCTGCCAGGGTCTACTCACGAGTAAGCCAATTCGCATGCATGGCAGCTGGGGTCTACTCGTGAGTCGCTGAGGGTGTTGCTCTACCCGTCTACTCTAACCATTTAAAGGTATTTCTTACATCCATGTTTTTTGCATCTGCGTAAACACAATTCTGCGTAAACACAAAATACAAAGCCCAAAATGATCTGGGATGCTTTTTAACCTGTTCCTGCAACCACTGAGAATTTTAATGGTAACTAAAAGCTGAGGGGGCCTAAGACTGAAGAGGTGTGTAGCATTTGAATGAAGTTCCCCCCATCTTCTTCTTTCCATTTTACTAGCTTATCCAAGCTGATTTTTAAGTGCAGCAAAGGGGGCTTTTCTCTCTGGTGCAACATGCCTCATCTGTTCAGAAACTTCTCGTTTTATCACCACGTGTAAGCTTGCACATGGCAGGTTTTTCTTACTCTTTTTCACTTGCAAAGGCAGGAGAATTTCCCTGGGATTTCCAGCTGAGGGGTTGATTTAAGCTCTGTCGATAAGTGCGTTCGTGGTGGCACCTTTAGTACTAACAATATCATAGGAATGTTTTGGGAGAAGCTTTTGCCCAAACAGCACGGAGGGGATTATTCAACAAGCCGACAGGCGTGAGTAGCGGTCAGGGTGTCTACTCACGAGTAAGCCAACTGGGGTCTACTCTCGAGTAAGCTGAGCGGGGTCTACTCAAGAGTAAGCCACCCGTGGTCTACTCAGGCATGAGCTGCACGAGGTCTACTCGTGAGTAAGGCTGCCAGGGTCTACTCACGAGTAAGCCAATTCGCATGCATGGCAGCTGGGGTCTACTCGTGAGTCGCTGAGGGTGTTGCTCTACCCGTCTACTCTAACCATTTAAAGGTATTTCTTACATCCATGTTTTTTGCATCTGCGTAAACACAATTCTGCGTAAACACAAAATACAAAGCCCAAAATGATCTGGGATGCTTTTTAACCTGTTCCTGCAACCACTGAGAATTTTAATGGTAACTAAAAGCTGAGGGGGCCTAAGACTGAAGAGGTGTGTAGCATTTGAATGAAGTTCCCCCCATCTTCTTCTTTCCATTTTACTAGCTTATCCAAGCTGATTTTTAAGTGCAGCAAAGGGGGCTTTTCTCTCTGGTGCAACATGCCTCATCTGTTCAGAAACTTCTCGTTTTAGCACCACGTGTAAGCTTGCACATGGCAGGTTTTTCCTACTCTTTTTCACTTGCAAAAGCAGGAGAATTTCCCTGGGATTTCCACGTGAGGGGTTGATTTAAGCTCTGTCGATAAGTGCGTTCGTGGTGGCACCTTTAGTACTAACAATATCATAGGAATGTTTTGGGAGAAGCTTTTGCCCAAACAGCACGGAGGGGATTATTCAACAAGCCGACAGGCGTGAGTAGCGGGCAGCGTGTCTACTCACGAGTAAGCCAACTGGGGTCTACTCACGAGTAAGCTGAGCGGGGTCTACTCAAGAGTAAGCCACCCGTGGTCTACTCAGGCATGAGCTGCACGAGGTCTACTTGTGAGTAAGGCTGCCAGGGTCTACTCACGAGTAAGCCAATTTGCATGCATGGCAGCTGGGGTCTACTCGTGAGTCGCTGAGGGTGTTGCTCTACCCGTCTACTCTAACCATTTAAAGGTATTTCTTTCATCCATGTTTTTTGCATCTGCGTAAACACAATTCTGCGTAAACACAAAACACAAAGCCCAATATGATCTGGGGTGCTTTTTAACCTGTTCGTGCAACCACTGAGAATTTTAATGGTAACTAAAAGCTGAGGGGGCTTAAGACTGAAGAGGTGTGTAGCATTTGAATGAAGTTCCCCCCATCTTCTTCTTTCCATTTTACTAGCTTATCCAAGCTGATTTTTAAGTGCAGCAAAGGGGGCTTTTCTCTCTGGTGCAACATGCCTCAGCTGTTCAGAAACTTCTCGTTTTAGCACCACGTGTAAGCTTGCACATGGCAGGTTTTTCCTACTCTTTTTCACTTGCAAAGGCAGGAGAATTTCCCTGGGATATCCAGCTGAGGGGTTGATTTAAGCTCTGTCGATAAGTGCGTTCGTGGTGGCACCTTTAGTACTAACAATATCATAGGAATGTTTTGGGAGAAGCTTTTGCCCAAACAGCACGGAGGGGATTATTCAACAAGCCGACAGGCGTGAGTAGCGGTCAGGGTGTCTACTCACGAGTAAGCCAACTGGGGTCTACTCTCGAGTAAGCTGAGCGGGGTCTACTCAAGAGTAAGCCACCCGTGGTCTACTCAGGCATGAGCTGCACGAGGTCTACTCGTGAGTAAGGCTGCCAGGGTCTACTCACGAGTAAGCCAATTCGCATGCATGGCAGCTGGGGTCTACTCGTGAGTCGCTGAGGGTGTTGCTCTACCCGTCTACTCTAACCATTTAAAGGTATTTCTTACATCCATGTTTTTTGCATCTGCGT
The DNA here is from genome assembly GCF_027244095.1 of Hemicordylus capensis. Taxonomy (NCBI): domain Eukaryota; kingdom Metazoa; phylum Chordata; class Lepidosauria; order Squamata; family Cordylidae; genus Hemicordylus; species Hemicordylus capensis. Next base: position 24,386,687 of record NC_069666.1, read on the forward strand.
AAACACAATTCTGCGTAAACACAAAATACAAAGCCCAAAATGATCTGGGATGCTTTTTAACCTGTTCCTGCAACCACTGAGAATTTTAATGGTAACTAAAAGCTGAGGGGGCCTAAGACTGAAGAGGTGTGTAGCATTTGAATGAAGTTCCCCCCATCTTCTTCTTTACATTTTACTAGCTTATCCAAGCTGATTTTTAAGTACAGCAAAGGGGGCTTTTCTCTCTGGTGCAACATGCCTCATCTGTTCAGAAACTTCTCGTTTTATCACCAAGTGTAAGCTTGCACATGGCAGGTTTTTCCTACTCTTTTTCACTTGCAAAGGCAGGAGAATTTCCCTGGGATTTCCACGTGAGGGGTTGATTTAAGCTCTGTCCATAAGTGCGTTCGTGGTGGCACCTTTAGTACTAACAATATCATAGGAATGTTTTGGGAGAAGCTTTTGCCCAAACAGCACGGAGGGGATTATTCAACAAGCCGACAGGCGTGAATAGCGGTCAGGGTGTCTACTCACGAGTAAGCCAACTGGAGTCTACTCACGAGTAAGCTGAGCGGGGTCTACTCAAGAGTAAGCCACCCGTGGTCTACTCAGGCATGAGCTGCACGAGGTCTACTCGTGAGTAAGGCTGCCAGGGTCTACTCACGAGTAAGCCAATTCGCATGCATGGCAGCTGGGGTCTACTCGTGAGTCGCTGAGGGTGTTGCTCTACCCGTCTACTCTAACCATTTAAAGGTATTTCTTACATCCATGTTTTTTGCATCTGCATAAACACAATTATGCGTGAACACAAACACAAAGCCCAAAATGATCTGGGGTGCTTTTTAACCTGTTCCTGCAACCACTGAGAATTTTAATGGTAACTAAAAGCTGAGGGGGCCTAAGACTGAAGAGGTGTGTAGCATTTGAATGAAGTTCCCCCCATCTTCTTCTTTCCATTTTACTAGCTTATCCAAGCTGATTTTTAAGTGCAGCAAAGGGGGCTTTTCTCTCTGGTGCAACATGCCTCATCTGTTCAGAAACTTCTCGTTTTAGCACCACGTGTAAGCTTGCACATGGCAGGTTTTTCCTACTCTTTTTCACTTGCAAAAGCAGGAGAATTTCCCTGGGATTTCCACGTGAGGGGTTGATTTAAGCTCTGTCGATAAGTGCGTTCGTGGTGGCACCTTTAGTACTAACAATATCATAGGAATGTTTTGGGAGAAGCCTTTGCTGAATCAGCATGGAGGGGATTATTCAACAAGCCGACCGGCGTGAGTAGCGGGCAGGGTGTCTACTCATGAGTAAGCCAACTGGGGTCTACTCACGAGTAAGCTGAGCGGGGTCTACTTAAGAGAAAGCTACCCGTGGTCTACTCAGGCATGAGCTGCACGAGGTCTACTCATGAGTAAGGCTGCCAGGGTCTACTCACGAGTAAGCCAATTTGCATGCATGGCAGCTGGGGTCTACTCGTGAGTCGCTGAGGGTGTTGCTCTACCCGTCTACTCTAACCATTTAAAGGTATTTCTTACATCCATGTTTTTTGCATCTGCGTAAACACAATTCTGCGTAAACACAACACACAAAGCCCAAAATGATCTGGGGTGCTTTTTAACCTGTTCCTGCAACCACTGAGAATTTTAATGGTAACTAAAAGCTGAGGGGGCCTAAGACTGAAGAGGTGTGTAGCATTTGAATGAAGTTCCCCCCATCTTCTTCTTTCCATTTTACTAGCTTATCCAAGCTGATTTTTAAGTACAGCAAAGGGGGCTTTTCTCTCTGGTGCAACATGCCTCATCTGTTCAGAAACTTCTCGTTTTATCACCACGTGTAAGCTTGCACATGGCAGGTTTTTCCTACTCTTTTTCACTTGCAAAAGCAGGAGAATTTCCCTGGGATTTCCACGTGAGGGGTTGATTTAAGCTCTGTCGATAAGTGCGTTCGTGCTGGCACCTTTAGTACTAACAATATCATAGGAATGTTTTGGGAGAAGCTTTTGCCCAAACAGCACGGAGGGGATTATTCAACAAGCCGACAGGCGTGAGTAGCGGGCAGGGTGTCTACTCACGAGTAAGCCAACTGGGGTCTACTCACGAGTAAGCTGAGCGGGGTCTACTCAAGAGTAAGCCACCCGCGGTCTACTCAGGCATGAGCTGCACGAGGTCTACTCGTGAGTAAGGCTGCCAGGGTCTACTCACGAGTAAGCCAATTCGCATGCATGGCAGCTGGGGTCTACTCGTGAGTCGCTGAGGGTGTTGCTCTACCCGTCTACTCTAACCATTTAAAGGTATTTCTTACATCCATGTTTTTTGCATCTGCGTAAACACAATTCTGCGTAAACACAAAACACAAAGCCCAATATGATCTGGGGTGCTTTTTAACCTGTTCGTGCAACCACTGAGAATTTTAATGGTAACTAAAAGCTGAGGGGGCTTAAGACTGAAGAGGTGTGTAGCATTTGAATGAAGTTCCCCCCATCTTCTTCTTTCCATTTTACTAGCTTATCCAAGCTGATTTTTAAGTGCAGCAAAGGGGGCTTTTCTCTCTGGTGCAACATGCCTCAGCTGTTCAGAAACTTCTCGTTTTAGCACCACGTGTAAGCTTGCACATGGCAGGTTTTTCCTACTCTTTTTCACTTGCAAAGGCAGGAGAATTTCCCTGGGATTTCCAGCTGAGGGGTTGATTTAAGCTCTGTCGATAAGTGCGTTCGTGGTGGCACCTTTAGTACTAACAATATCATAGGAATGTTTTGGGAGAAGCTTTTGCCCAAACAGCACGGAGGGGATTATTCAACAAGCCGACAGGCGTGAGTAGCGGGCAGGGTGTCTACTCACGAGTAAGCCAACTGGGGTCTACTCACGAGTAAGCTGAGTGGGGTCTACTCAAGAGTAAGCCACCCGTGGTCTACTCAGGCATGAGCTGCACGAGGTCTACTTGTGAGTAAGGCTGCCAGGGTCTACTCACGAGTAAGCCAATTTGCATGCATGGCAGCTGGGGTCTACTCGTGAGTCGCTGAGGGTGTTGCTCTACCCGTCTACTCTAACCATTTAAAGGTATTTCTTTCATCCATGTTTTTTGCATCTGCGTAAACACAATTCTGCGTAAACACAAAATACAAAGCCCAAAATGATCTGGGATGCTTTTTAACCTGTTCCTGCAACCAGTGAGAATTTTAATGGTAACTAAAAGCTGAGGGGGCCTAAGACTGAAGAGGTGTGTAGCATTTGAATGAAGTTCCCCCCATCTTCTTCTTTCCATTTTACTAGCTTATCCAAGCTGATTTTTAAGTGCAGCAAAGGGGGCTTTTCTCTCTGGTGCAACATGCCTCAGCTGTTCAGAAACTTCTCGTTTTATCACCACGTGTAAGCTTGCACATGGCAGGTTTTTCCTACTCTTTTTCACTTGCAAAAGCAGGAGAATTTCCCTGGGATTTCCACGTGAGGGGTTGATTTAAGCTCTGTCGATAAGTGCGTTCGTGGTGGCACCTTTAGTACTAACAATATCATAGGAATGTTTTGGGAGAAGCTTTTGCCCAAACAGCACGGAGGGGATTATTCAACAAGCCGACAGGCGTGAGTAGCGGGCAGGGTGTCTACTCACGAGGAAGCCAACTGGGGTCTACTCACGAGTAAGCTGAGCGGGGTCTACTCAAGAGTAAGCCACCCGCGGTCTACTCAGGCATGAGCTGCACGAGGTCTACTCGTGAGTAAGGCTGCCAGGGTCTACTCACGAGTAAGCCAATTCGCATGCATGGCAGCTGGGGTCTACTCGTGAGTCGCTGAGGGTGTTGCTCTACTCGTCTACTCTAACCATTTAAAGGTATTTCTTACATCCATGTTTTTTGCATCTGCGTAAACACAATTCTGCGTAAACACAAAACACAAAGCCCAATATGATCTGGGGTGCTTTTTAACCTGTTCGTGCAACCACTGAGAATTTTAATGGTAACTAAAAGCTGAGGGGGCTTAAGACTGAAGAGGTGTGTAGCATTTGAATGAAGTTCCCCCCATCTTCTTCTTTCCATTTTACTAGCTTATCCAAGCTGATTTTTAAGGGCAGCAAAGGGGGCTTTTCTCTCTGGTGCAACATGCCTCAGCTGTTCAGAAACTTCTCGTTTTAGCACCACGTGTAAGCTTGCACATGGCAGGTTTTTCCTACTCTTTTTCACTTGCAAAGGCAGGAGAATTTCCCTGGGATTTCCAGCTGAGGGGTTGATTTAAGCTCTGTCGATAAGTGCGTTCGTGGTGGCACCTTTAGTACTAACAATATCATAGGAATGTTTTGGGAGAAGCTTTTGCCCAAACAGCACGGAGGGGATTATTCAACAAGCCGACAGGCGTGAGTAGCGGTCAGGGTGTCTACTCACGAGTAAGCCAACTGGGGTCTACTCTCGAGTAAGCTGAGCGGGGTCTACTCAAGAGTAAGCCACCCGTGGTCTACTCAGGCATGAGCTGCACGAGGTCTACTCGTGAGTAAGGCTGCCAGGGTCTACTCACGAGTAAGCCAATTCGCATGCATGGCAGCTGGGGTCTACTCGTGAGTCGCTGAGGGTGTTGCTCTACCCGTCTACTCTAACCATTTAAAGGTATTTCTTGCATCCATGTTTTTTGCATCTGCGAAAACACAATTCTGCGTAAACACAAAATACAAAGCCCAAAATGATCTGGGATGCTTTTTAACCTGTTCCTGCAACCACTGAGAATTTTAATGGTAACTAAAAGCTGAGGGGGCCTAAGACTGAAGAGGTGTGTAGCATTTGAATGAAGTTCCCCCCATCTTCTTCTTTACATTTTACTAGCTTATCCAAGCTGATTTTTAAGTGCAGCAAAGGGGGCTTTTCTCTCTGGTGCAACATGCCTCATCTGTTCAGAAACTTCTCGTTTTAGCACCACGTGTAAGCTTGCACATGGCAGGTTTTTCCTACTCTTTTTCACTTGCAAAAGCAGGAGAATTTCCCTGGGATTTCCACATGAGGGGTTGATTTAAGCTCTGTCCATAAGTGCGTTCGTGGTGGCACCTTTAGTACTAACAATATCATAGGAATGTTTTGGGAGAAGCTTTTGCCCAAACAGCACGGAGGGGATTATTCAACAAGCCGACAGGGGTGAATAGCGGTCAGGGTGTCTACTCACGAGTAAGCCAACTGGAGTCTACTCACGAGTAAGCTGAGCGGGGTCTACTCAAGAGTAAGCCACCCGTGGTCTACTCAGGCATGAGCTGCACGAGGTCTACTCGTGAGTAAGGCTGCCAGGGTCTACTCACGAGTAAGCCAATTCGCATGCATGGCAGCTGGGGTCTACTCGTGAGTCGCTGAGGGTGTTGCTCTACCCGTCTACTCTAACCATTTAAAGGTATTTCTTACATACATGTTTTTTGTATCTGCATAAACACAATTATGCGTGAACACAAACACAAAGCCCAAAATGATCTGGGGTGCTTTTTAACCTGTTCCTGCAACCACTGAGAATTTTAATGGTAACTAAAAGCTGAGGGGGCCTAAGACTGAAGAGGTGTGTAGCATTTGAATGAAGTTCCCCCCATCTTCTTCTTTCCATTTTACTAGCTTATCCAAGCTGATTTTTAAGTGCAGCAAAGGGGGCTTTTCTCTCTGGTGCAACATGCCTCATCTGTTCAGAAACTTCTCGTTTTAGCACCACGTGTAAGCTTGCACATGGCAGGTTTTTCCTACTCTTTTTCACTTGCAAAAGCAGGAGAATTTCCCTGGGATTTCCACGTGAGGGGTTGATTTAAGCTCTGTCGATAAGTGCGTTCGTGGTGGCACCTTTAATACTAACAATATCATAGGAATGTTTTGGGAGAAGCCTTTGCTCAAACAGCATGGAGGGGATTATTCAACAAGCCGACAGGCGTGAGTAGTGGGCAGGGTGTCTACTCATGAGTAAGCCAACTGGGGTCTACTCACGAGTAAGCTGAGCGGGGTCTACTCAAGAGTAAGCCACCCGTGGTCTACTCAGGCATGAGCTGAGAGTGGTCTACTCATGAGTAAGGCTACCAGGGTCTACTCACGAGTAGACCAATTTGCATGCATGGCAGCTGGGGTCTACTCGTGAGTCACTGAGGGGGTTGCTCTACCCCTCTACTCCAACCTTTTAATGGTATTTCTTACATCCATGTTTTTTGCATCTGCGTAAACACAAAACACAACGCCCAAAATGATCTGGGGTGCTTTTTAACCTGTTCCTGCAAGCACTGAGAATTTTAATGGTAACTAAAAGCTGAGGGGGCCTAAGACTGAAGAGGTGTGTAGCATTTGAATGAAGTTCCCCCCATCTTCTTCTTTCCATTTTACTAGCTTATCCAAGCTGATTTTTAAGTGCAGCAAAGGGGGCTTTTCTCTCTGGTGCAACATGCCTCATCTGTTCAGAAACTTCTCGTTTTAGCACCACGTGTAAGCTTGCACATGGCAGGTTTTTCCTACTCTTTTTCACTTGCAAAAGCAGGAGAATTTCCCTGGGATTTCCACATGAGGGGTTGATTTAAGCTCTGTCCATAAGTGCGTTCGTGGTGGCACCTTTAGTACTAACAATATCATAGGAATGTTTTGGGAGAAGCTTTTGCCCAAACAGCACGGAGGGGATTATTCAACAAGCCGACAGGCGTGAATAGCGGGCAGGGTGTCTACTCACGAGTAAGCCAACTGGAGTCTACTCACGAGTAAGCTGAGCGGGGTCTACTCAAGAGTAAGCCACCCGTGGTCTACTCAGGCATGAGCTGCACGAGGTCTACTCGTGAGTAAGGCTGCCAGGGTCTACTCACGAGTAAGCCAATTCGGAAGCATGGCAGCTGGGGTCTACTCGTGAGTCGCTGAGGGTGTTGCTCTACCCGTCTACTCTAACCATTTAAAGGTATTTCTTACATACATGTTTTTTGCATCTGCATAAACACAATTATGCGTGAACACAAACACAAAGCCCAAAATGATCTGGGGTGCTTTTTAACCTGTTCCTGCAACCACTGAGAATTTTAATGGTAACTAAAAGCTGAGGGGGCCTAAGACTGAAGAGGTGTGTAGCATTTGAATGAAGTTCCCCCCATCTTCTTCTTTCCATTTTACTAGCTTATCCAAGCTGATTTTTAAGTGCAGCAAAGGGGGCTTTTCTCTCTGGTGCAACATGCCTCATCTGTTCAGAAACTTCTCGTTTTAGCACCACGTGTAAGCTTGCACATGGCAGGTTTTTCCTACTCTTTTTCACTTGCAAAAGCAGGAGAATTTCCCTGGGATTTCCACCTGAGGGGTTGATTTAAGCTCTGTCGATAAGTGCGTTCGTGGTGGCACCTTTAGTACTAACAATATCATAGGAATGTTTTGGGAGAAGCTTTTGCCCAAACAGCACGGAGGGGATTATTCAACAAGCCGACAGGCGTGAGTAGCGGTCAGGGTGTCTACTCACGAGTAAGCCAACTGGTGTCTACTCACGAGTAAGCTGAGCGGGGTCTACTCAAGAGTAAGCCACCCATGGTCTACTCAGGCATGAGCTGCACGAGGTCTACTCGTGAGTAAGGCTACCAGGGTCTACTCACGAGTAAACCAATTCGCATGCATGGCATGCTTGGGTCTACTCGTGAGTCGCTGAGGGTGTTGCTCTACCCGTCTACTCTAACCATTTAAAGGTATTTCTTACATCCATGTTTTTTGCATCTGCATAAACACAATTATGCGTGAACACAAACACAAAGCCCAAAATGATCTGGGGTGCTTTTTAACCTGTTCGTGCAACCACTGAGAATTTTAATGGTAACTAAAAGCTGAGGGGGCCTAAGACTGAAGAGGTGTGTAGCATTTGAATGAAGTTCCCCCCATCTTCTTCTTTCCATTTTACTAGCTTATCCAAGCTGATTTTTAAGTGCAGCAAAGGGGGCTTTTCTCTCTGGTGCAACATGCCTCATCTGTTCAGAAACTTCTCGTTTTAGCACCACGTGTAAGCTTTCACATGGCAGGTTTTTCCTACTCTTTTTCACTTGCAAAAGCAGGAGAATTTCCCTGGGATTTCCACCTGAGGGGTTGATTTAAGCTCTGTCGATAAGTGCGTTCGTGGTGGCACCTTTAGTACTAACAATATCATAGGAATGTTTTGGGAGAAGCTTTTGCCCAAACAGCACGGAGGGGATTATTCAACAAGCCGACAGGCGTGAGTAGCGGGCAGGGTGTCTACTCACGAGTAAGCCAACTGGGGTCTACTCACGAGTAAGCTGAGCGGGGTCTACTCAAGAGTAAGCCACCCATGGTCTACTCAGGCATGAGCTGCACGAGGTCTACTCGTGAGTAAGGCTGCCACGGTCTACTCACGAGTAAGCCAATTCGCATGCATGGCAGCTGGGGTCTACTCGTGAGTCGCTGAGGGTGTTGCTCTACCCGTCTACTCTAACCATTTAAAGGTATTTCTTACATCCATGTTTTTTGCATCTGCGTAAACACAATTCTGCGTAAACACAAAATACAAAGCCCAAAATGATCTGGGATGCTTTATAACCTGTTCCTGCAACCACTGAGAATTTTAATGGTAACTAAAAGCTGAGGGGGCCTAAGACTGAAGAGGTGTGTAGCATTTGAATGAAGTTCCCCCCATCTTCTTCTTTACATTTTACTAGCTTATCCAAGCTGATTTTTAAGTGCAGCAAAGGGGGCTTTTCTCTCTGGTGCAACATGCCTCATCTGTTCAGAAACTTCTCGTTTTATCACCAAGTGTAAGCTTGCACATGGCAGGTTTTTCTTACTCTTTTTCACTTGCAAAAGCAGGAGAATTTCCCTGGGATTTCCACGTGAGGGGTTGATTTAAGCTCTGTCGATAAGTGCGTTCGTAGTGGCACCTTTAGTACTAACAATATCATAGGAATGTTTTGGGAGAAGCCTTTGCTCAAACAGCACGGAGGGGATTATTCAACAAGCCGACAGGCGTGAGTAGCGGACAGGGTGTCTACTCACGAGTAAGCCAACTGGAGTCTACGCACGAGTAAGCTGAGCGGGGTCTACTTAAGAGAAAGCTACCCGTGGTCTACTCAGGCATGAGCTGCACGAGGTCTACTCGTGAGTAAGGCTGCCAGGGTCTACTCACGAGTAAGCCAATTTGCATGCATGGCAGCTGGGGTCTACTCGTGAGTCGCTGAGGGTGTTGCTCTACCCGTCTACTCTAACCATTTAAAGGTATTTCTTGCATCCATGTTTTTTGCATCTGCGTAAACACAATTCTGCGTAAACACAAAATACAAAGCCCAAAATGATCTGGGATGCTTTTTATCCTGTTCCTGCAACCACTGAGAATTTTAATGGTAACTAAAAGCTGAGGGGGCCTAAGACTGAAGAGGTGTGTAGCATTTGAATGAAGTTCCCCCCATCTTCTTCTTTCCATTTTACTAGCTTATCCAAGCTGATTTTTAAGTGCAGCAAAGGGGGCTTTTCTCTCTGGTGCAACATGCCTCATCTGTTCAGAAACTTCTCGTTTTAGCACCACGTGTAAGCTTGCACATGGCAGGTTTTTCCTACTCTTTTTCACTTGCAAAAGCAGGAGAATTTCCCTGGGATTTCCACGTGAGGGGTTGATTTAAGCTCTGTCGATAAGTGCGTTCGTGGTGGCACCTTTAGTACTAACAATATCATAGGAATGTTTTGGGAGAAGCTTTTGCCCAAACAGCACGGAGGGGATTATTCAACAAGCCGACAGGCGTGAATAGCGGTCAGGGTGTCTACTCACGAGTAAGCCAACTGGAGTCTACTCACGAGTAAGCTGAGCGGGGTCTACTCAAGAGTAAGCCACCCGTGGTCTACTCAGGCATGAGCTGCACGAGGTCTACTCGTGAGTAAGGCTGCCAGGGTCTACTCACGAGTAAGCCAATTCGCATGCATGGCAGCTGGGGTCTACTCGTGAGTCACTGAGGGTGTTGCTCTACCCGTCTACTCTAACCATTTAAAGGTATTTCTTACATCCATGTTTTTTGCATCTGCATAAACACAATTATGCGTGAACACAAACACAAAGCCCAAAATGATCTGGGGTGCCTTTTAACCTGTTCCTGCAAGCACTGAGAATTTTAATGGTAACTAAAAGCTGAGGGGGCCTAAGACTGAAGAGGTGTGTAGCATTTGAATGAAGTTCCCCCCATCTTCTTCTTTCCATTTTACTAGCTTATCCAAGCTGATTTTTAAGTGCAGCAAAGGGGGCTTTTCTCTCTGGTGCAACATGCCTCATCTGTTCAGAAACTTCTCGTTTTAGCACCACGTGTAAGCTTGCACATGGCAGGTTTTTCCTACTCTTTTTCACTTGCAAAAGCAGGAGAATTTCCCTGGGATTTCCACGTGAGGGGTTGATTTAAGCTCTGTCGATAAGTGCGTTCGTAGTGGCACCTTTAGTACTAACAATATCATAGGAATGTTTTGGGAGAAGCCTTTGCTCAAACAGCACGGAGGGGATTATTCAACAAGCCGACAGGCGTGAGTAGCGGACAGGGTGTCTACTCACGAGTAAGCCAACTGGAGTCTACGCACGAGTAAGCTGAGCGGGGTCTACTTAAGAGAAAGCCACCCGTGGTCTACTCAGGCATGAGCTGCACGAGGTCTACTCGTGAGTAAGGCTGCCAGGGTCTACTCACGAGTAATCCATTTCGCATGCATGGCAGCTGGGGTCTACTCGTGAGTCGCTGAGGGTGTTGCTCTACCCGTCTACTCTAACCATTTAAAGGTATTTCTTTCATCCATGTTTTTTGCATCTGCGTAAACACAATTCTGCGTAAACACAAAATACAAAGCCCAAAATTATCTGGGATGCTTTTTAACCTGTTCCTGCAACCACTGAGAATTTTAATGGTAACTAAAAGCTGAGGGGGCCTAAGACTGAAGAGGTGTGTAGCATTTGAATGAAGTTCCCCCCATCTTCTTCTTTACATTTTACTAGCTTATCCAAGCTGATTTTTAAGTACAGCAAAGGGGGCTTTTCTCTCTGGTGCAACATGCCTCATCTGTTCAGAAACTTCTCGTTTTATCACCAAGTGTAAGCTTGCACATGGCAGGTTTTTCTTACTCTTTTTCACTTGCAAAAGCAGGAGAATTTCCCTGGGATTTCCACGTGAGGGGTTGATTTAAGCTCTGTCCATAAGTGCGTTCGTGGTGGCACCTTTAGTACTAACAATATCATAGGAATGTTTTGGGAGAAGCCTTTGCTCAAACAGCACGGAGGGGATTATTCAACAAGCCGACAGGCGTGAGTAGCGGACAGGGTGTCTACTCACGAGTAAGCCAACTGGAGTCTACTCACGAGTAAGCTGAGCGGGGTCTACTTAAGAGAAAGCTACCCGTGGTCTACTCAGGCATGAGCTGCACGAGGTCTACTCGTGAGTAAGGCTGCCAGGGTCTACTCACGTGTAAGCCAATTTGCATGCATGGCAGCTGGGGTCTACTCGTGAGTCGCTGAGGGTGTTGCTCTACCCGTCTACTCTAACCATTTAAAGGTATTTCTTGCATCCATGTTTTTTGCATCTGCGAAAACAGAATTCTGCGTAAACACAAAATACAAAGCCCAAAATGATCTGGGATGCTTTTTAACCTGTTCCTGCAACCACTGAGAATTTTAATGGTAACTAAAAGCTGAGGGGGCCTAAGACTGAAGAGGTGTGTAGCATTTGAATGAAGTTCCCCCCATCTTCTTCTTTCCATTTTACTAGCTTATCCAAGCTGATTTTTAAGTGCAGCAAAGGGGGCTTTTCTCTCTGGTGCAACATGCCTCATCTGTTCAGAAACTTCTCGTTTTAGCACCACGTGTAAGCTTGCACATGGCAGGTTTTTCCTACTCTTTTTCACTTGCAAAAGCAGGAGAATTTCCCTGGGATTTCCACGTGAGGGGTTGATTTAAGCTCTGTCCATAAGTGCGTTCGTGGTGGCACCTTTAGTACTAACAATATCATAGGAATGTTTTGGGAGAAGCTTTTGCCCAAACAGCACGGAGGGGATTATTCAACAAGCCGACAGGCGTGAGTAGCGGGCAGGGTGTCTACTCACGAGTAAGCCAACTGGGGTCTACTCTCGAGTAAGCTGAGCGGGGTCTACTCAAGGGTAAGCCACCCGTGGTCTACTCAGGCATGAGCTGCACGAGGTCGTGAGTAAGGCTGCCAGGGTCTACTCACGAGTAAGCCAATTTGCATGCATGGCAGCTGGGGCCTACTCGTGAGTCGCTGAGGGTGTTGCTCTACCCGTCTACTCTAACCATTTAAAGGTATTTCTTTCATCCATGTTTTTTGCATCTGCGAAAACAGAATTCTGCGTAAACACAAAATACAAAGCCCAAAATGATCTGGGATGCTTTTTAACCTGTTCCTGCAACCACTGAGAATTTTAATGGTAACTAAAAGCTGAGGGGGCCTAAGACTGAAGAGGTGTGTAGCATTTGAATGAAGTTCCCCCCATCTTCTTCTTTACGTTTTACTAGCTTATCCAAGCTGATTTTTAAGTGCAGCAAAGGGGGCTTTTCTCTCTGGTGCAACATGCCTCATCTGTTCAGAAACTTCGCGTTTTATCACCACGTGTAAGCTTGCACATGGCAGGTTTTTCCTACTCTTTTTCACTTGCAAAAGCAGGAGAATTTCCCTGGGATTTCCACCTGAGGGGTTGATTTAAGCTCTGTCGATAAGTGCGTTTGTGGTGGCACCTTTAGTACTAACAATATCATAGGAATGTTTTGGGAGAAGCCTTTGCTGAAACAGCATGGAGGGGATTATTCAACAAGCCGACCGGCGTGAGTAGCGGGCAGGGTGTCTACTCACGAGTAAGCCAACTGGGGTCTACTCATGAGTAAGCTGAGCGGGGTCTACTCAAGAGTAAGCCACCCGTGGTCTACTCAGGCATGAGCTGCACGAGGTCTACTTGTGAGTAAACCTGCCAGGGTCTACTCACGAGTAAGCCAATTTGCATGCATGGCAGCTGGGGTCTACTCGTGAGTCGCTGAGGGTGTTGCTCTACCCGTCTACTCTAACCATTTAAAGGTATTTCTTACATCCATGTTTTTTGCATCTGCATAAACACAATTATGCGTGAACACAAACACAAAGCCCAAAATGATCTGGGGTGCTTTTTAACCTGTTCCTGCAACCACTGAGAATTTTAATGGTAACTAAAAGCTGAGGGGGCCTAAGACTGAAGAGGTGTGTAGCATTTGAATGAAGTTCCCCCCATCTTCTTCTTTCCATTTTACTAGCTTATCCAAGCTGATTTTTAAGTACAGCAAAGGGGGCTTTTCTCTCTGGTGCAACATGCCTCATCTGTTCAGAAACTTCTCGTTTTATCACCACGTGTAAGCTTGCACATGGCAGGTTTTTCCTACTCTTTTTCACTTGCAAAAGCAGGAGAATTTCCCTGGGATTTCCACGTGAGGGGTTGATTTAAGCTCTGTCGATAAGTGCGTTCGTGGTGGCACCTTTAGTACTAACAATATCATAGGAATGTTTTGGGAGAAGCTTTTGCCCAAACAGCACGGAGGGGATTATTCAACAAGCCGACAGGCGTGAGTAGCGGGCAGGGTGTCTACTCACGAGTAAGCCAACTGGGGTCTACTCACGAGTAAGCTGAGCGGGGTCTACTCAAGAGTAAGCCACCCGCAGTCTACTCAGGCATGAGCTGCACGAGGTCTACTCGTGAGTAAGGCTGCCAGGGTCTACTCACGAGTAAGCCAATTCGCATGCATGGCAGCTGGGGTCTACTCGTGAGTCGCTGAGGGTGTTGCTCTACCCGTCTACTCTAACCATTTAAAGGTATTTCTTACATCCATGTTTTTTGCATCTGCATAAACACAATTATGCGTGAACACAAACACAAAGCCCAAAATGATCTGGGGTGCTTTTTAACCTGTTCCTGCAACCACTGAGAATTTTAATGGTAACTAAAAGCTGAGGGGGCCTAAGACTGAAGAGGTGTGTAGCATTTGAATGAAGTTCCCCCCATCTTCTTCTTTCCATTTTACTAGCTTATCCAAGCTGATTTTTAAGTGCAGCAAAGGGGGCTTTTCTCTCTGGTGCAACATGCCTCATCTGTTCAGAAACTTCTCGTTTTAGCACCACGTGTAAGCTTGCACATGGCAGGTTTTTCCTACTCTTTTTCACTTGCAAAAGCAGGAGAATTTCCCTGGGATTTCCACGTGAGGGGTTGATTTAAGCTCTGTCGATAAGTGCGTTCGTAGTGGCACCTTTAGTACTAACAATATCATAGGAATGTTTTGGGAGAAGCCTTTGCTCAAACAGCACGGAGGGGATTATTCAACAAGCCGACAGGCGTGAGTAGCGGACAGGGTGTCTACTCACGAGTAAGCCAACTGGAGTCTATGCACGAGTAAGCTGAGCGGGGTCTACTTAAGAGAAAGCCACCCGTGGTCTACTCAGGCATGAGCTGCACGAGGTCTACTCGTGAGTAAGGCTGCCAGGGTCTACTCACGAGTAAGCCAATTCGCATGCATGGCAGCTGGGGTCTACTCGTGAGTCGCTGAGGGTGTTGCTCTACCCGTCTACTCTAACCATTTAAAGGTATTTCTTTCATCCATGTTTTTTGCATCTGCGTAAACACAATTCTGCGTAAACACAAAATACAAAGCCCAAAATTATCTGGGATGCTTTTTAACCTGTTCCTGCAACCAGTGAGAATTTTAATGGTAACTAAAAGCTGAGGGGGCCTAAGACTGAAGAGGTGTGTAGCATTTGAATGAAGTTCCCCCCATCTTCTTCTTTACATTTTACTAGCTTATCCAAGCTGATTTTTAAGTACAGCAAAGGGGGCTTTTCTCTCTGGTGCAACATGCCTCATCTGTTCAGAAACTTCTCGTTTTATCACCAAGTGTAAGCTTGCACATGGCAGGTTTTTCTTACTCTTTTTCACTTGCAAAAGCAGGAGAATTTCCCTGGGATTTCCACGTGAGGGGTTGATTTAAGCTCTGTCGATAAGTGCGTTCGTGGTGGCACCTTTAGTACTAACAATATCATAGGAATGTTTTGGGAGAAGCTTTTGCCCAAACAGCACGGAGGGGATTATTCAACAAGCCGACAGGCGTGAATAGCGGTCAGGGTGTCTACTCACGAGTAAGCCAACTGGAGTCTACTCACGAGTAAGCTGAGCGGGGTCTACTCAAGAGTAAGCCACCCGTGGTCTACTCAGGCATGAGCTGCACGAGGTCTACTCGTGAGTAAGGCTGCCAGGGTCTACTCACGAGTAAGCCAATTCGCATGCATGGCAGCTGGGGTCTACTCGTGAGTCGCTGAGGGTGTTGCTCTACCCGTCTACTCTAACCATTTAAAGGTATTTCTTTCATCCATGTTTTTTGCATCTGCGTAAACACAATTCTGCGTAAACACAAAATACAAAGCCCAAAATTATCTGGGATGCTTTTTAACCTGTTCCTGCAACCAGTGAGAATTTTAATGGTAACTAAAAGCTGAGGGGGCCTAAGACTGAAGAGGTGTGTAGCATTTGAATGAAGTTCCCCCCATCTTCTTCTTTACATTTTACTAGCTTATCCAAGCTGATTTTTAAGTACAGCAAAGGGGGCTTTTCTCTCTGGTGCAACATGCCTCATCTGTTCAGAAACTTCTCGTTTTATCACCAAGTGTAAGCTTGCACATGGCAGGTTTTTCTTACTCTTTTTCACTTGCAAAAGCAGGAGAATTTCCCTGGGATTTCCACGTGAGGGGTTGATTTAAGCTCTGTCGATAAGTGCGTTCGTGGTGGCACCTTTAGTACTAACAATATCATAGGAATGTTTTGGGAGAAGCTTTTGCCCAAACAGCACGGAGGGGATTATTCAACAAGCCGACAGGCGTGAATAGCGGACAGGGTGTCTACTCACGAGTAAGCCAACTGGAGTCTACTCACGAGTAAGCTGAGCGGGGTCTACTCAAGAGTAAGCCACCCGTGGTCTACTCAGGCATGAGCTGCACGAGGTCTACTCGTGAGTAAGGCTGCCAGGGTCTACTCACGAGTAAGCCAATTCGCATGCATGGCAGCTGGGGTCTACTCGTGAGTCACTGAGGGTGTTGCTCTACCCGTCTACTCTAACCATTTAAAGGTATTTCTTACATCCATGTTTTTTGCATCTGCATAAACACAATTATGCGTGAACACAAACACAAAGCCCAAAATGATCTGGGGTGCCTTTTAACCTGTTCCTGCAAGCACTGAGAATTTTAATGGTAACTAAAAGCTGAGGGGGCCTAAGACTGAAGAGGTGTGTAGCATTTGAATGAAGTTCCCCCCATCTTCTTCTTTCCATTTTACTAGCTTATCCAAGCTGATTTTTAAGTGCAGCAAAGGGGGCTTTTCTCTCTGGTGCAACATGCCTCATCTGTTCAGAAACTTCTCGTTTTAGCACCACGTGTAAGCTTGCACATGGCAGGTTTTTCCTACTCTTTTTCACTTGCAAAAGCAGGAGAATTTCCCTGGGATTTCCACGTGAGGGGTTGATTTAAGCTCTGTCGATAAGTGCGTTTGTGGTGGCACCTTTAGTACTAACAATATCATAGGAATGTTTTGGGAGAAGCCTTTGCTGAAACAGCATGGAGGGGATTATTCAACAAGCCGACAGGCGTGAGTAGCGGACAGGGTGTCTACTCACGAGTAAGCCAACTGGAGTCTACTCACGAGTAAGCTGAGCGGGGTCTACTTAAGAGAAAGCTACCCGTGGTCTACTCAGGCATGAGCTGCACGAGGTCTACTCGTGAGTAAGGCTGCCAGGGTCTACTCACGTGTAAGCCAATTTGCATGCATGGCAGCTGGGGTCTATTCGTGAGTCGCTGAGGGTGTTGCTCTACCCGTCTACTCTAACCATTTAAAGGTATTTCTTGCATCCATGTTTTTTGCATCTGCGAAAACAGAATTCTGCGTAAACACAAAATACAAAGCCCAAAATGATCTGGGATGCTTTTTAACCTGTTCCTGCAACCACTGAGAATTTTAATGGTAACTAAAAGCTGAGGGGGCCTAAGACTGAAGAGGTGTGTAGCATTTGAATGAAGTTCCCCCCATCTTCTTCTTTCCATTTTACTAGCTTATCCAAGCTGATTTTTAAGTGCAGCAAAGGGGGCTTTTCTCTCTGGTGCAACATGCCTCATCTGTTCAGAAACTTCTCGTTTTAGCACCACGTGTAAGCTTGCACATGGCAGGTTTTTCCTACTCTTTTTCACTTGCAAAAGCAGGAGAATTTCCCTGGGATTTCCACGTGAGGGGTTGATTTAAGCTCTGTCCATAAGTGCGTTCGTGGTGGCACCTTTAGTACTAACAATATCATAGGAATGTTTTGGGAGAAGCTTTTGCCCAAACAGCACGGAGGGGATTATTCAACAAGCCGACAGGCGTGAGTAGCGGGCAGGGTGTCTACTCATGAGTAAGCCAACTGGGGTCTACTCACGAGTAAGCTGAGTGGGGTCTACTCAAGAGTAAGCCACCCGTGGTCTACTCAGGCATGAGCTGCACGAGGTCGTGAGTAAGGCTGCCAGGGTCTACTCACGAGTAAGCCAATTTGCATGCATGGCAGCTGGGGCCTACTCGTGAGTCGCTGAGGGTGTTGCTCTACCCGTCTACTCTAACCATTTAAAGGTATTTCTTTCATCCATGTTTTTTGCATCTGCGAAAACAGAATTCTGCGTAAACACAAAATACAAAGCCCAAAATGATCTGGGATGCTTTTTAACCTGTTCCTGCAACCACTGAGAATTTTAATGGTAACTAAAAGCTGAGGGGGCCTAAGACTGAAGAGGTGTGTAGCATTTGAATGAAGTTCCCCCCATCTTCTTCTTTACATTTTACTAGCTTATCCAAGCTGATTTTTAAGTGCAGCAAAGGGGGCTTTTCTCTCTGGTGCAACATGCCTCATCTGTTCAGAAACTTCTCGTTTTATCACCAAGTGTAAGCTTGCACATGGCAGGTTTTTCTTACTCTTTTTCACTTGCAAAAGCAGGAGAATTTCCCTGGGATTTCCACGTGAGGGGTTGATTTAAGCTCTGTCGATAAGTGCGTTCGTAGTGGCACCTTTAGTACTAACAATATCATAGGAATGTTTTGGGAGAAGCCTTTGCTCAAACAGCACGGAGGGGATTATTCAACAAGCCGACAGGCGTGAGTAGCGGACAGGGTGTCTACTCACGAGTAAGCCAACTGGAGTCTACGCACGAGTAAGCTGAGCGGGGTCTACTTAAGAGAAAGCCACCCGTGGTCTACTCAGGCATGAGCTGCACGAGGTCTACTCGTGAGTAAGGCTGCCAGGGTCTACTCACGAGTAAGCCAATTCGCATGCATGGCAGCTGGGGTCTACTCGTGAGTCGCTGAGGGTGTTGCTCTACCCGTCTACTCTAACCATTTAAAGGTATTTCTTTCATCCATGTTTTTTGCATCTGCGTAAACACAATTCTGCGTAAACACAAAATACAAAGCCCAAAATGATCTGGGATGCTTTTTAACCTGTTCCTGCAACCACTGAGAATTTTAATGGTAACTAAAAGCTGAGGGGGCCTAAGACTGAAGAGGTGTGTAGCATTTGAATGAAGTTCCCCCCATCTTCTTCTTTACATTTTACTAGCTTATCCAAGCTGATTTTTAAGTACAGCAAAGGGGGCTTTTCTCTCTGGTGCAACATGCCTCATCTGTTCAGAAACTTCTCGTTTTATCACCAAGTGTAAGCTTGCACATGGCAGGTTTTTCTTACTCTTTTTCACTTGCAAAAGCAGGAGAATTTCCCTGGGATTTCCACGTGAGGGGTTGATTTAAGCTCTGTCGATAAGTGCGTTCGTGGTGGCACCTTTAGTACTAACAATATCATAGGAATGTTTTGGGAGAAGCCTTTGCTCAAACAGCACGGAGGGGATTATTCAACAAGCCGACAGGCGTGAGTAGCGGACAGGGTGTCTACTCACGAGTAAGCCAACTGGAGTCTACTCACGAGTAAGCTGAGCGGGGTCTACTTAAGAGAAAGCTACCCGTGGTCTACTCAGGCATGAGCTGCACGAGGTCTACTCGTGAGTAAGGCTGCCAGGGTCTACTCACGAGTAAGCCAATTTGCATGCATGGCAGCTGGGGCCTACTCGTGAGTCGCTGAGGGTGTTGCTCTACCCGTCTACTCTAACCATTTAAAGGTATTTCTTTCATCCATGTTTTTTGCATCTGCGAAAACAGAATTCTGCGTAAACACAAAATACAAAGCCCAAAATGATCTGGGATGCTTTTTAACCTGTTCCTGCAACCACTGAGAATTTTAATGGTAACTAAAAGCTGAGGGGGCCTAAGACTGAAGAGGTGTGTAGCATTTGAATGAAGTTCCCCCCATCTTCTTCTTTACGTTTTACTAGCTTATCCAAGCTGATTTTTAAGTGCAGCAAAGGGGGCTTTTCTCTCTGGTGCAACATGCCTCATCTGTTCAGAAACTTCGCGTTTTATCACCACGTGTAAGCTTGCACATGGCAGGTTTTTCCTACTCTTTTTCACTTGCAAAAGCAGGAGAATTTCCCTGGGATTTCCACGTGAGGGGTTGATTTAAGCTCTGTCGATAAGTGCGTTTGTGGTGGCACCTTTAGTACTAACAATATCATAGGAATGTTTTGGGAGAAGCCTTTGCTGAAACAGCATGGAGGGGATTATTCAACAAGCCGACCGGCGTGAGTAGCGGGCAGGGTGTCTACTCACGAGTAAGCCAACTGGGGTCTACTCATGAGTAAGCTGAGCGGGGTCTACTCAAGAGTAAGCCACCCGTGGTCTACTCAGGCATGAGCTGCACGAGGTCTACTTGTGAGTAAACCTGCCAGGGTCTACTCACGAGTAAGCCAATTTGCATGCATGGCAGCTGGGGTCTACTCGTGAGTCGCTGAGGGTGTTGCTCTACCCGTCTACTCTAACCATTTAAAGGTATTTCTTACATCCATGTTTTTTGCATCTGCATAAACACAATTATGCGTGAACACAAACACAAAGCCCAAAATGATCTGGGGTGCTTTTTAACCTGTTCCTGCAACCACTGAGAATTTTAATGGTAACTAAAAGCTGAGGGGGCCTAAGACTGAAGAGGTGTGTAGCATTTGAATGAAGTTCCCCCCATCTTCTTCTTTCCATTTTACTAGCTTATCCAAGCTGATTTTTAAGTACAGCAAAGGGGGCTTTTCTCTCTGGTGCAACATGCCTCATCTGTTCAGAAACTTCTCGTTTTATCACCACGTGTAAGCTTGCACATGGCAGGTTTTTCCTACTCTTTTTCACTTGCAAAAGCAGGAGAATTTCCCTGGGATTTCCACGTGAGGGGTTGATTTAAGCTCTGTCGATAAGTGCGTTCGTGGTGGCACCTTTAGTACTAACAATATCATAGGAATGTTTTGGGAGAAGCTTTTGCCCAAACAGCACGGAGGGGATTATTCAACAAGCCGACAGGCGTGAGTAGCGGGCAGGGTGTCTACTCACGAGTAAGCCAACTGGGGTCTACTCACGAGTAAGCTGAGCGGGGTCTACTCAAGAGTAAGCCACCCGCAGTCTACTCAGGCATGAGCTGCACGAGGTCTACTCGTGAGTAAGGCTGCCAGGGTCTACTCACGAGTAAGCCAATTCGCATGCATGGCAGCTGGGGTCTACTCGTGAGTCGCTGAGGGTGTTGCTCTACCCGTCTACTCTAACCATTTAAAGGTATTTCTTACATCCATGTTTTTTGCATCTGCGTAAACACAATTCTGCGTAAACACAAAACACAAAGCCCAATATGATCTGGGGTGCTTTTTAACCTGTTCGTGCAACCACTGAGAATTTTAATGGTAACTAAAAGCTGAGGGGGCCTAAGACTGAAGAGGTGTGTAGCATTTGAATGAAGTTCCCCCCATCTTCTTCTTTCCATTTTACTAGCTTATCCAAGCTGATTTTTAAGTGCAGCAAAGGGGGCTTTTCTCTCTGGTGCAACATGCCTCATCTGTTCAGAAACTTCTCGTTTTAGCACCACGTGTAAGCTTGCACATGGCAGGTTTTTCCTACTCTTTTTCACTTGCAAAAGCAGGAGAATTTCCCTGGGATTTCCACATGAGGGGTTGATTTAAGCTCTGTCCATAAGTGCGTTCGTGGTGGCACCTTTAGTACTAACAATATCATAGGAATGTTTTGGGAGAAGCTTTTGCCCAAACAGCACGGAGGGGATTATTCAACAAGCCGACAGGCGTGAATAGCGGTCAGGGTGTCTACTCACGAGTAAGCCAACTGGAGTCTACTCACGAGTAAGCTGAGCGGGGTCTACTCAAGAGTAAGCCACCCGTGGTCTACTCAGGCATGAGCTGCACGAGGTCTACTCGTGAGTAAGGCTGCCAGGGTCTACTCACGAGTAAGCCAATTCGCATGCATGGCAGCTGGGGTCTACTCGTGAGTCACTGAGGGGGTTGCTCTACCCCTCTACTCCAACCTTTTAATGGTATTTCTTACATCCATGTTTTTTGCATCTGCGTAAACACAAAACACAACGCCCAAAATGATCTGGGGTGCTTTTTAACCTGTTCCTGCAAGCACTGAGAATTTTAATGGTAACTAAAAGCTGAGGGGGCCTAAGACTGAAGAGGTGTGTAGCATTTGAATGAAGTTCCCCCCATCTTCTTCTTTCCATTTTACTAGCTTATCCAAGCTGATTTTTAAGTGCAGCAAAGGGGGCTTTTCTCTCTGGTGCAACATGCCTCATCTGTTCAGAAACTTCTCGTTTTAGCACCACGTGTAAGCTTGCACATGGCAGGTTTTTCCTACTCTTTTTCACTTGCAAAAGCAGGAGAATTTCCCTGGGATTTCCACATGAGGGGTTGATTTAAGCTCTGTCCATAAGTGCGTTCGTGGTGGCACCTTTAGTACTAACAATATCATAGGAATGTTTTGGGAGAAGCTTTTGCCCAAACAGCACGGAGGGGATTATTCAACAAGCCGACAGGCGTGAGTAGCGGTCAGGGTGTCTACTCACGAGCAAGCCAACTGGTGTCTACTCTCGAGTAAGCTGAGCGGGGTCTACTCAAGAGTAAGCCACCCGTGGTCTACTCAGGCATAAGCTGAGAGGGGTCTACTCGTGAGTAAGGCTACCAGGGTCTACTCACGAGTAAACCAATTCGCATGCATGGCAGCTGGGGTCTACTCGTGAGTCGCTGAGGGTGTTGCTCTACCCGTCTACTCTAACCATTTAAAGGTATTTCTTACATCCATGTTTTTTGCATCTGCATAAACACAATTATGCGTGAACACAAACACAAAGCCCAAAATGATCTGGGGTGCTTTTTAACCTGTTCCTGCAACCACTGAGAATTTTAATGGTAACTAAAAGCTGAGGGGGCCTAAGACTGAAGAGGTGTGTAGCATTTGAATGAAGTTCCCCCCATCTTCTTCTTTCCATTTTACTAGCTTATCCAAGCTGATTTTTAAGTGCAGCAAAGGGGGCTTTTCTCTCTGGTGCAACATGCCTCATCTGTTCAGAAACTTCTCGTTTTAGCACCACGTGTAAGCTTGCACATGGCAGGTTTTTCCTACTCTTTTTCACTTGCAAAGGCAGGAGAATTTCCCTGGGATTTCCAGCTGAGGGGTTGATTTAAGCTCTGTCCATAAGTGCGTTCGTGGTGGCACCTTTAGTACTAACAATATCATAGGAATGTTTTGGGAGAAGCTTTTGCCCAAACAGCACGGAGGGGATTATTCAACAAGCCGACAGGCGTGAATAGCGGTCAGGGTGTCTACTCACGAGTAAGCCAACTGGAGTCTACTCACGAGTAAGCTGAGCGGGGTCTACTCAAGAGTAAGCCACCCGTGGTCTACTCAGGCATGAGCTGCACGAGGTCTACTCGTGAGTAAGGCTGCCAGGGTCTACTCACGAGTAAGCCAATTCGCATGCATGGCAGCTGGGGTCTACTCGTGAGTCGCTGAGGGTGTTGCTCTACCCGTCTACTCTAACCATTTAAAGGTATTTCTTACATCCATGTTTTTTGCATCTGCGTAAACACAATTCTGCGTAAACACAAAACACAAAGCCCAAAATGATCTGGGGTGCTTTTTAACCTGTTCCTGCAAGCACTGAGAATTTTAATGGTAACTAAAAGCTGAGGGGGCCTAAGACTGAAGAGGTGTGTAGCATTTGAATGAAGTTCCCCCCATCTTCTTCTTTCCATTTTACTAGCTTATCCAAGCTGATTTTTAAGTGCAGCAAAGGGGGCTTTTCTCTCTGGTGCAACATGCCTCATCTGTTCAGAAACTTCTCGTTTTAGCACCACGTGTAAGCTTTCACATGGCAGGTTTTTCCTACTCTTTTTCACTTGCAAAAGCAGGAGAATTTCCCTGGGATTTCCACCTGAGGGGTTGATTTAAGCTCTGTCGATAAGTGCGTTCGTGGTGGCACCTTTAGTACTAACAATATCATAGGAATGTTTAGGGAGAAGCTTTTGCCCAAACAGCACGGAGGGGATTATTCAACAAGCCGACAGGCGTGAGTAGCGGTCAGGGTGTCTACTCACGAGTAAGCCAACTGGGGTCTACTCACGAGTAAGCTGAGCGGGGTCTACTCAAGAGTAAGCCACCCATGGTCTACTCAGGCATGAGCTGCACGAGGTCTACTCGTGAGTAAGGCTGCCAGGGTCTACTCACGAGTAAGCCAATTCGCATGCATGGCAGCTGGGGTCTACTCGTGAGTCGCTGAGGGTGTTGCTCTACCCGTCTACTCTAACCATTTAAAGGTATTTCTTTCATCCATGTTTTTTGCATCTGCGTAAACACAATTCTGCGTAAACACAAAATACAAAGCCCAAAATGATCTGGGATGCTTTTTAACCTGTTCCTGCAACCACTGAGAATTTTAATGGTAACTAAAAGCTGAGGGGGCCTAAGACTGAAGAGGTGTGTAGCATTTGAATGAAGTTCCCCCCATCTTCTTCTTTACATTTTACTAGCTTATCCAAGCTGATTTTTAAGTACAGCAAAGGGGGCTTTTCTCTCTGGTGCAACATGCCTCATCTGTTCAGAAACTTCTCGTTTTATCACCAAGTGTAAGCTTGCACATGGCAGGTTTTTCTTACTCTTTTTCACTTGCAAAAGCAGGAGAATTTCCCTGGGATTTCCACGTGAGGGGTTGATTTAAGCTCTGTCGATAAGTGCGTTCGTGGTGGCACCCTTAGTACTAACAATATCATAGGAATGTTTTGGGAGAAGCCTTTGCTCAAACAGCACGGAGGGGATTATTCAACAAGCCGACAGGCGTGAGTAGCGGACAGGGTGTCTACTCACGAGTAAGCCAACTGGAGTCTACTCACGAGTAAGCTGAGCGGGGTCTACTTAAGAGAAAGCTACCCGTGGTCTACTCAGGCATGAGCTGCACGAGGTCTACTCGTGAGTAAGGCTGCCAGGGTCTACTCACGTGTAAGCCAATTTGCATGCATGGCAGCTGGGGTCTACTCGTGAGTCGCTGAGGGTGTTGCTCTACCCGTCTACTCTAACCATTTAAAGGTATTTCTTGCATCCATGTTTTTTGCATCTGCGAAAACAGAATTCTGCGTAAACACAAAATACAAAGCCCAAAATGATCTGGGATGCTTTTTAACCTGTTCCTGCAACCACTGAGAATTTTAATGGTAACTAAAAGCTGAGGGGGCCTAAGACTGAAGAGGTGTGTAGCATTTGAATGAAGTTCCCCCCCTCTTCTTCTTTCCATTTTACTAGCTTATCCAAGCTGATTTTTAAGTGCAGCAAAGGGGGCTTTTCTCTCTGGTGCAACATGCCTCATCTGTTCAGAAACTTCTCGTTTTAGCACCACGTGTAAGCTTGCACATGGCAGGTTTTTCCTACTCTTTTTCACTTGCAAAAGCAGGAGAATTTCCCTGGGATTTCCACGTGAGGGGTTGATTTAAGCTCTGTCGATAAGTGCGTTCGTGGTGGCACCTTTAGTACTAACAATATCATAGGAATGTTTTGGGAGAAGCTTTTGCCCAAACAGCACGGAGGGGATTATTCAACAAGCCGACAGGCGTGAGTAGCGGGCAGGGTGTCTACTCATGAGTAAGCCAACTGGGGTCTACTCACGAGTAAGCTGAGTGGGGTCTACTCAAGAGTAAGCCACCCGTGGTCTACTCAGGCATGAGCTGCACGAGGTCGTGAGTAAGGCTGCCAGGGTCTACTCATGAGTAAGCCAATTTGCATGCATGGCAGCTGGGGCCTACTCGTGAGTCGCTGAGGGTGTTGCTCTACCCGTCTACTCTAACCATT
Source organism: Hemicordylus capensis (assembly GCF_027244095.1). Classification (NCBI taxonomy): domain Eukaryota; kingdom Metazoa; phylum Chordata; class Lepidosauria; order Squamata; family Cordylidae; genus Hemicordylus; species Hemicordylus capensis. Next base: position 24,411,870 of record NC_069666.1, read on the forward strand.
TAAAGGTATTTCTTTCATCCATGTTTTTTGCATCTGCGAAAACAGAATTCTGCGTAAACACAAAATACAAAGCCCAAAATGATCTGGGATGCTTTTTAACCTTTTCCTGCAACCACTGAGAATTTTAATGGTAACTAAAAGCTGAGGGGGCCTAAGACTGAAGAGGTGTGTAGCATTTGAATGAAGTTCCCCCCATCTTCTTCTTTACGTTTTACTAGCTTATCCAAGCTGATTTTTAAGTGCAGCAAAGGGGGCTTTTCTCTCTGGTGCAACATGCCTCATCTGTTCAGAAACTTCGCGTTTTATCACCATGTGTAAGCTTGCACATGGCAGGTTTTTCCTACTCTTTTTCACTTGCAAAAGCAGGAGAATTTCCCTGGGATTTCCACGTGAGGGGTTGATTTAAGCTCTGTCGATAAGTGCGTTTGTGGTGGCACCTTTAGTACTAACAATATCATAGGAATGTTTTGGGAGAAGCCTTTGCTGAAACAGCATGGAGGGGATTATTCAACAAGCCGACCGGCGTGAGTAGCGGGCAGGGTGTCTACTCACGAGTAAGCCAACTGGGGTCTACTCATGAGTAAGCTGAGCGGGGTCTACTCAAGAGTAAGCCACCCGTGGTCTACTCAGGCATGAGCTGAACGAGGTCTACTTGTGAGTAAGGCTGCCAGGGTCTACTCACGAGTAAGCCAATTTGCATGCATGGCAGCTGGGGTCTACTCGTGAGTCGCTGAGGGTGTTGCTCTACCCGTCTACTCTAACCATTTAAAGGTATTTCTTACATCCATGTTTTTTGCATCTGCGTAAACACAATTCTGCGTAAACACAAAACACAAAGCCCAATATGATCTGGGGTGCTTTTTAACCTGTTCCTGCAACCACTGAGAATTTTAATGGTAACTAAAAGCTGAGGGGGCCTAAGACTGAAGAGGTGTGTAGCATTTGAATGAAGTTCCCCCCATCTTCTTCTTTCCATTTTACTAGCTTATCCAAGCTGATTTTTAAGTGCAGCAAAGGGGGCTTTTCTCTCTGGTGCAACATGCCTCATCTGTTCAGAAACTTCTCGTTTTAGCACCACGTGTAAGCTTGCACATGGCAGGTTTTTCCTACTCTTTTTCACTTGCAAAGGCAGGAGAATTTCCCTGGGATTTCCACGTGAGGGGTTGATTTAAGCTCTGTCGATAAGTGCGTTCGTGGTGGCACCTTTAGTACTAACAATATCATAGGAATGTTTTGGGAGAAGCTTTTGCCCAAACAGCACGGAGGGGATTATTCAACAAGCCGACAGGCGTGAGTAGCGGGCAGGGTGTCTACTCACGAGTAAGCCAACTGGGGTCTACTCACGAGTAAGCTGAGCGGGGTCTACTCAAGAGTAAGCCACCCGCGGTCTACTCAGGCATGAGCTGCACGAGGTCTACTCGTGAGTAAGGCTGCCAGGGTCTACTCACGAGTAAGCCAATTCGCATGCATGGCAGCTGGGGTCTACTCGTGAGTCGCTGAGGGTGTTGCTCTACCCGTCTACTCTAACCATTTAAAGGTATTTCTTACATCCATGTTTTTTGCATCTGCGTAAACACAATTCTGCGTAAACACAAAACACAAAGCCCAATATGATCTGGGGTGCTTTTTAACCTGTTCCTGCAACCACTGAGAATTTTAATGGTAACTAAAAGCTGAGGGGGCCTAAGACTGAAGAGGTGTGTAGCATTTGAATGAAGTTCCCCCCATCTTCTTCTTTCCATTTTACTAGCTTATCCAAGCTGATTTTTAAGTGCAGCAAAGGGGGCTTTTCTCTCTGGTGCAACATGCCTCATCTGTTCAGAAACTTCTCGTTTTAGCACCACGTGTAAGCTTGCACATGGCAGGTTTTTCCTACTCTTTTTCACTTGCAAAGGCAGGAGAATTTCCCTGGGATTTCCAGCTGAGGGGTTGATTTAAGCTCTGTCCATAAGTGCGTTCGTGGTGGCACCTTTAGTACTAACAATATCATAGGAATGTTTTGGGAGAAGCTTTTGCCCAAACAGCACGGAGGGGATTATTCAACAAGCCGACAGGCGTGAATAGCGGTCAGGGTGTCTACTCACGAGTAAGCCAACTGGAGTCTACTCACGAGTAAGCTGAGCGGGGTCTACTCAAGAGTAAGCCACCCGTGGTCTACTCAGGCATGAGCTGCACGAGGTCTACTCGTGAGTAAGGCTGCCAGGGTCTACTCACGAGTAAGCCAATTCGCATGCATGGCAGCTGGGGTCTACTCGTGAGTCGCTGAGGGTGTTGCTCTACCCGTCTACTCTAACCATTTAAAGGTATTTCTTACATCCATGTTTTTTGCATCTGCGTAAACACAATTCTGCGTAAACACAAAACACAAAGCCCAAAATGATCTGGGGTGCTTTTTAACCTGTTCCTGCAACCACTGAGAATTTTAATGGTAACTAAAAGCTGAGGGGGCCTAAGACTGAAGAGGTGTGTAGCATTTGAATGAAGTTCCCCCCATCTTCTTCTTTCCATTTTACTAGCTTATCCAAGCTGATTTTTAAGTGCAGCAAAGGGGGCTTTTCTCTCTGGTGCAACATGCCTCATCTGTTCAGAAACTTCTCGTTTTAGCACCACGTGTAAGCTTTCACATGGCAGGTTTTTCCTACTCTTTTTCACTTGCAAAAGCAGGAGAATTTCCCTGGGATTTCCACCTGAGGGGTTGATTTAAGCTCTGTCGATAAGTGCGTTCGTGGTGGCACCTTTAGTACTAACAATATCATAGGAATGTTTAGGGAGAAGCTTTTGCCCAAACAGCACGGAGGGGATTATTCAACAAGCCGACAGGCGTGAGTAGCGGTCAGGGTGTCTACTCACGAGTAAGCCAACTGGGGTCTACTCACGAGTAAGCTGAGCGGGGTCTACTCAAGAGTAAGCCACCCATGGTCTACTCAGGCATGAGCTGCACGAGGTCTACTCGTGAGTAAGGCTGCCAGGGTCTACTCACGAGTAAGCCAATTCGCATGCATGGCAGCTGGGGTCTACTCGTGAGTCGCTGAGGGTGTTGCTCTACCCGTCTACTCTAACCATTTAAAGGTATTTCTTTCATCCATGTTTTTTGCATCTGCGTAAACACAATTCTGCGTAAACACAAAATACAAAGCCCAAAATGATCTGGGATGCTTTTTAACCTGTTCCTGCAACCACTGAGAATTTTAATGGTAACTAAAAGCTGAGGGGGCCTAAGACTGAAGAGGTGTGTAGCATTTGAATGAAGTTCCCCCCATCTTCTTCTTTACATTTTACTAGCTTATCCAAGCTGATTTTTAAGTACAGCAAAGGGGGCTTTTCTCTCTGGTGCAACATGCCTCATCTGTTCAGAAACTTCTCGTTTTATCACCAAGTGTAAGCTTGCACATGGCAGGTTTTTCTTACTCTTTTTCACTTGCAAAAGCAGGAGAATTTCCCTGGGATTTCCACGTGAGGGGTTGATTTAAGCTCTGTCGATAAGTGCGTTCGTGGTGGCACCCTTAGTACTAACAATATCATAGGAATGTTTTGGGAGAAGCCTTTGCTCAAACAGCACGGAGGGGATTATTCAACAAGCCGACAGGCGTGAGTAGCGGACAGGGTGTCTACTCACGAGTAAGCCAACTGGAGTCTACTCACGAGTAAGCTGAGCGGGGTCTACTTAAGAGAAAGCTACCCGTGGTCTACTCAGGCATGAGCTGCACGAGGTCTACTCGTGAGTAAGGCTGCCAGGGTCTACTCACGTGTAAGCCAATTTGCATGCATGGCAGCTGGGGTCTACTCGTGAGTCGCTGAGGGTGTTGCTCTACCCGTCTACTCTAACCATTTAAAGGTATTTCTTGCATCCATGTTTTTTGCATCTGCGAAAACAGAATTCTGCGTAAACACAAAATACAAAGCCCAAAATGATCTGGGATGCTTTTTAACCTGTTCCTGCAACCACTGAGAATTTTAATGGTAACTAAAAGCTGAGGGGGCCTAAGACTGAAGAGGTGTGTAGCATTTGAATGAAGTTCCCCCCCTCTTCTTCTTTCCATTTTACTAGCTTATCCAAGCTGATTTTTAAGTGCAGCAAAGGGGGCTTTTCTCTCTGGTGCAACATGCCTCATCTGTTCAGAAACTTCTCGTTTTAGCACCACGTGTAAGCTTGCACATGGCAGGTTTTTCCTACTCTTTTTCACTTGCAAAAGCAGGAGAATTTCCCTGGGATTTCCACGTGAGGGGTTGATTTAAGCTCTGTCGATAAGTGCGTTCGTGGTGGCACCTTTAGTACTAACAATATCATAGGAATGTTTTGGGAGAAGCTTTTGCCCAAACAGCACGGAGGGGATTATTCAACAAGCCGACAGGCGTGAGTAGCGGGCAGGGTGTCTACTCATGAGTAAGCCAACTGGGGTCTACTCACGAGTAAGCTGAGTGGGGTCTACTCAAGAGTAAGCCACCCGTGGTCTACTCAGGCATGAGCTGCACGAGGTCGTGAGTAAGGCTGCCAGGGTCTACTCACGAGTAAGCCAATTTGCATGCATGGCAGCTGGGGCCTACTCGTGAGTCGCTGAGGGTGTTGCTCTACCCGTCTACTCTAACCATTTAAAGGTATTTCTTTCATCCATGTTTTTTGCATCTGCGAAAACAGAATTCTGCGTAAACACAAAATACAAAGCCCAAAATGATCTGGGATGCTTTTTAACCTTTTCCTGCAACCACTGAGAATTTTAATGGTAACTAAAAGCTGAGGGGGCCTAAGACTGAAGAGGTGTGTAGCATTTGAATGAAGTTCCCCCCATCTTCTTCTTTACGTTTTACTAGCTTATCCAAGCTGATTTTTAAGTGCAGCAAAGGGGGCTTTTCTCTCTGGTGCAACATGCCTCATCTGTTCAGAAACTTCGCGTTTTATCACCACGTGTAAGCTTGCACATGGCAGGTTTTTCCTACTCTTTTTCACTTGCAAAAGCAGGAGAATTTCCCTGGGATTTCCACGTGAGGGGTTGATTTAAGCTCTGTCGATAAGTGCGTTTGTGGTGGCACCTTTAGTACTAACAATATCATAGGAATGTTTTGGGAGAAGCCTTTGCTGAAACAGCATGGAGGGGATTATTCAACAAGCCGACCGGCGTGAGTAGCGGGCAGGGTGTCTACTCACGAGTAAGCCAACTGGGGTCTACTCATGAGTAAGCTGAGCGGGGTCTACTCAAGAGTAAGCCACCCGTGGTCTACTCAGGCATGAGCTGAACGAGGTCTACTTGTGAGTAAGGCTGCCAGGGTCTACTCACGAGTAAGCCAATTTGCATGCATGGCAGCTGGGGTCTACTCGTGAGTCGCTGAGGGTGTTGCTCTACCCGTCTACTCTAACCATTTAAAGGTATTTCTTTCATCCATGTTTTTTGCATCTGCGTAAACACAATTCTGCGTAAACACAAAACACAAAGCCCAAAATGATCTGGGGTGCTTTTTAACCTGTTCCTGCAACCACTGAGAATTTTAATGGTAACTAAAAGCTGAGGGGGCCTAAGACTGAAGAGGTGTGTAGCATTTGAATGAAGTTCCCCCCATCTTCTTCTTTCCATTTTACTAGCTTATCCAAGCTGATTTTTAAGTACAGCAAAGGGGGCTTTTCTCTCTGGTGCAACATGCCTCATCTGTTCAGAAACTTCTCGTTTTATCACCACGTGTAAGCTTGCACATGGCAGGTTTTTCCTACTCTTTTTCACTTGCAAAAGCAGGAGAATTTCCCTGGGATTTCCACGTGAGGGGTTGATTTAAGCTCTGTCGATAAGTGCGTTCGTGGTGGCACCTTTAGTACTAACAATATCATAGGAATGTTTTGGGAGAAGCTTTTGCCCAAACAGCACGGAGGGGATTATTCAACAAGCCGACAGGCGTGAGTAGCGGGCAGGGTGTCTACTCACGAGTAAGCCAACTGGGGTCTACTCACGAGTAAGCTGAGCGGGGTCTACTCAAGAGTAAGCCACCCGCGGTCTACTCAGGCATGAGCTGCACGAGGTCTACTCGTGAGTAAGGCTGCCAGGGTCTACTCACGAGTAAGCCAATTCGCATGCATGGCAGCTGGGGTCTACTCGTGAGTCGCTGAGGGTGTTGCTCTACCCGTCTACTCTAACCATTTAAAGGTATTTCTTACATCCATGTTTTTTGCATCTGCGTAAACACAATTCTGCGTAAACACAAAACACAAAGCCCAATATGATCTGGGGTGCTTTTTAACCTGTTCGTGCAACCACTGAGAATTTTAATGGTAACTAAAAGCTGAGGGGGCTTAAGACTGAAGAGGTGTGTAGCATTTGAATGAAGTTCCCCCCATCTTCTTCTTTCCATTTTACTAGCTTATCCAAGCTGATTTTTAAGTGCAGCAAAGGGGGCTTTTCTCTCTGGTGCAACATGCCTCAGCTGTTCAGAAACTTCTCGTTTTAGCACCACGTGTAAGCTTGCACATGGCAGGTTTTTCCTACTCTTTTTCACTTGCAAAGGCAGGAGAATTTCCCTGGGATTTCCACGTGAGGGGTTGATTTAAGCTCTGTCGATAAGTGCGTTCGTGGTGGCACCTTTAATACTAACAATATCATAGGAATGTTTTGGGAGAAGCTTTTGCCCAAACAGCACGGAGGGGATTATTCAACAAGCCGACAGGCGTGAGTAGCGGTCAGGGTGTCTACTCACGAGTAAGCCAACTGGGGTCTACTCTCGAGTAAGCTGAGCGGGGTCTACTCAAGAGTAAGCCACCCGTGGTCTACTCAGGCATGAGCTGCACGAGGTCTACTCATGAGTAAGGCTGCCAGGGTCTACTCACGAGTAAGCCAATTCGCATGCATGGCAGCTGGGGTCTACTCGTGAGTCGCTGAGGGTGTTGCTCTACCCGTCTACTCTAACCATTTAAAGGTATTTCTTACATCCATGTTTTTTGCATCTGCGTAAACACAATTCTGCGTAAACACAAAATACAAAGCCCAAAATGATCTGGGATGCTTTTTAACCTGTTCCTGCAACCACTGAGAATTTTAATGGTAACTAAAAGCTGAGAGGGCCTAAGACTGAAGAGGTGTGTAGCATTTGAATGAAGTTCCCCCCATCTTCTTCTTTCCATTTTACTAGCTTATCCAAGCTGATTTTTAAGTACAGCAAAGGGGGCTTTTCTCTCTGGTGCAACATGCCTCATCTGTTCAGAAACTTCTCGTTTTATCACCAAGTGTAAGCTTGCACATGGCAGGTTTTTCCTACTCTTTTTCACTTGCAAAGGCAGGAGAATTTCCCTGGGATTTCCAGCTGAGGGGTTGATTTAAGCTCTGTCGATAAGTGCGTTCGTGGTGGCACCTTTAGTACTAACAATATCATAGGAATGTTTTGGGAGAAGCTTTTGCCCAAACAGCACGGAGGGGATTATTCAACAAGCCGACAGGCGTGAATAGCGGTCAGGGTGTCTACTCACGAGTAAGCCAACTAGAGTCTACTCACGAGTAAGCTGAGCGGGGTCTACTCAAGAGTAAGCCACCCGTGGTCTACTCAGGCATGAGCTGCACGAGGTCTACTCGTGAGTAAGGCTGCCAGGGTCTACTCACGAGTAAGCCAATTCGCATGCATGGCAGCTGGGGTCTACTCGTGAGTCGCTGAGGGTGTTGCTCTACCCGTCTACTCTAACCATTTAAAGGTATTTCTTACATCCATGTTTTTTGCATCTGCATAAACACAATTATGCGTGAACACAAACACAAAGCCCAAAATGATCTGGGGTGCTTTTTAACCTGTTCCTGCAAGCACTGAGAATTTTAATGGTAACTAAAAGCTGAGGGGGCCTAAGACTGAAGAGGTGTGTAGCATTTGAATGAAGTTCCCCCCATCTTCTTCTTTCCATTTTACTAGCTTATCCAAGCTGATTTTTAAGTACAGCAAAGGGGGCTTTTCTCTCTGGTGCAACATGCCTCATCTGTTCAGAAACTTCTCGTTTTAGCACCACGTGTAAGCTTGCACATGGCAGGTTTTTCCTACTCTTTTTCACTTGCAAAAGCAGGAGAATTTCCCTGGGATTTCCACGTGAGGGGTTGATTTAAGCTCTGTCGATAAGTGCGTTCGTGGTGGCACCTTTAGTACTAACAATATCATAGGAATGTTTTGGGAGAAGCTTTTGCCCAAACAGCACGGAGGGGATTATTCAACAAGCCGACAGGCGTGAGTAGCGGGCAGGGTGTCTACTCACGAGTAAGCCAACTGGGGTCTACTCACGAGTAAGCTGAGCGGGGTCTACTCAAGAGTAAGCCACCCGCGGTCTACTCAGGCATGAGCTGCACGAGGTCTACTCGTGAGTAAGGCTGCCAGGGTCTACTCACGAGTAAGCCAATTCGCATGCATGGCAGCTGGGGTCTACTCGTGAGTCGCTGAGGGTGTTGCTCTACCCGTCTACTCTAACCATTTAAAGGTATTTCTTACATCCATGTTTTTTGCATCTGCGTAAACACAATTCTGCGTAAACACAAAACACAAAGCCCAATATGATCTGGGGTGCTTTTTAACCTGTTCGTGCAACCACTGAGAATTTTAATGGTAACTAAAAGCTGAGGGGGCTTAAGACTGAAGAGGTGTGTAGCATTTGAATGAAGTTCCCCCCATCTTCTTCTTTCCATTTTACTAGCTTATCCAAGCTGATTTTTAAGTGCAGCAAAGGGGGCTTTTCTCTCTGGTGCAACATGCCTCAGCTGTTCAGAAACTTCTCGTTTTAGCACCACGTGTAAGCTTGCACATGGCAGGTTTTTCCTACTCTTTTTCACTTGCAAAGGCAGGAGAATTTCCCTGGGATTTCCACGTGAGGGGTTGATTTAAGCTCTGTCGATAAGTGCGTTCGTGGTGGCACCTTTAATACTAACAATATCATAGGAATGTTTTGGGAGAAGCTTTTGCCCAAACAGCACGGAGGGGATTATTCAACAAGCCGACAGGCGTGAGTAGCGGTCAGGGTGTCTACTCACGAGTAAGCCAACTGGGGTCTACTCTCGAGTAAGCTGAGCGGGGTCTACTCAAGAGTAAGCCACCCGTGGTCTACTCAGGCATGAGCTGCACGAGGTCTACTCGTGAGTAAGGCTGCCAGGGTCTACTCACGAGTAAGCCAATTCGCATGCATGGCAGCTGGGGTCTACTCGTGAGTCGCTGAGGGTGTTGCTCTACCCGTCTACTCTAACCATTTAAAGGTATTTCTTACATCCATGTTTTTTGCATCTGCGTAAACACAATTCTGCGTAAACACAAAATACAAAGCCCAAAATGATCTGGGATGCTTTTTAACCTGTTCCTGCAACCACTGAGAATTTTAATGGTAACTAAAAGCTGAGAGGGCCTAAGACTGAAGAGGTGTGTAGCATTTGAATGAAGTTCCCCCCATCTTCTTCTTTCCATTTTACTAGCTTATCCAAGCTGATTTTTAAGTACAGCAAAGGGGGCTTTTCTCTCTGGTGCAACATGCCTCATCTGTTCAGAAACTTCTCGTTTTATCACCAAGTGTAAGCTTGCACATGGCAGGTTTTTCCTACTCTTTTTCACTTGCAAAGGCAGGAGAATTTCCCTGGGATTTCCAGCTGAGGGGTTGATTTAAGCTCTGTCGATAAGTGCGTTCGTGGTGGCACCTTTAGTACTAACAATATCATAGGAATGTTTTGGGAGAAGCTTTTGCCCAAACAGCACGGAGGGGATTATTCAACAAGCCGACAGGCGTGAATAGCGGTCAGGGTGTCTACTCACGAGTAAGCCAACTAGAGTCTACTCACGAGTAAGCTGAGCGGGGTCTACTCAAGAGTAAGCCACCCGTGGTCTACTCAGGCATGAGCTGCACGAGGTCTACTCGTGAGTAAGGCTGCCAGGGTCTACTCACGAGTAAGCCAATTCGCATGCATGGCAGCTGGGGTCTACTCGTGAGTCGCTGAGGGTGTTGCTCTACCCGTCTACTCTAACCATTTAAAGGTATTTCTTACATCCATGTTTTTTGCATCTGCATAAACACAATTATGCGTGAACACAAACACAAAGCCCAAAATGATCTGGGGTGCTTTTTAACCTGTTCCTGCAAGCACTGAGAATTTTAATGGTAACTAAAAGCTGAGGGGGCCTAAGACTGAAGAGGTGTGTAGCATTTGAATGAAGTTCCCCCCATCTTCTTCTTTCCATTTTACTAGCTTATCCAAGCTGATTTTTAAGTACAGCAAAGGGGGCTTTTCTCTCTGGTGCAACATGCCTCATCTGTTCAGAAACTTCTCGTTTTAGCACCACGTGTAAGCTTGCACATGGCAGGTTTTTCCTACTCTTTTTCACTTGCAAAAGCAGGAGAATTTCCCTGGGATTTCCACGTGAGGGGTTGATTTAAGCTCTGTCGATAAGTGCGTTCGTGGTGGCACCTTTAGTACTAACAATATCATAGGAATGTTTTGGGAGAAGCTTTTGCCCAAACAGCACGGAGGGGATTATTCAACAAGCCGACAGGCGTGAGTAGCGGGCAGGGTGTCTACTCACGAGTAAGCCAACTGGGGTCTACTCACGAGTAAGCTGAGCGGGGTCTACTCAAGAGTAAGCCACCCGCAGTCTACTCAGGCATGAGCTGCACGAGGTCTACTCGTGAGTAAGGCTGCCAGGGTCTACTCACGAGTAAGCCAATTCGCATGCATGGCAGCTGGGGTCTACTCGTGAGTCGCTGAGGGTGTTGCTCTACCCGTCTACTCTAACCATTTAAAGGTATTTCTTACATCCATGTTTTTTGCATCTGCATAAACACAATTATGCGTGAACACAAACACAAAGCCCAAAATGATCTGGGGTGCTTTTTAACCTGTTCCTGCAACCACTGAGAATTTTAATGGTAACTAAAAGCTGAGGGGGCCTAAGACTGAAGAGGTGTGTAGCATTTGAATGAAGTTCCCCCCATCTTCTTCTTTCCATTTTACTAGCTTATCCAAGCTGATTTTTAAGTGCAGCAAAGGGGGCTTTTCTCTCTGGTGCAACATGCCTCATCTGTTCAGAAACTTCTCGTTTTAGCACCACGTGTAAGCTTGCACATGGCAGGTTTTTCCTACTCTTTTTCACTTGCAAAAGCAGGAGAATTTCCCTGGGATTTCCACGTGAGGGGTTGATTTAAGCTCTGTCGATAAGTGTGTTCGTGGTGGCACCTTTAGTACTAACAATATCATAGGAATGTTTTGGGAGAAGCTTTTGCCCAAACAGCACGGAGGGGATTATTCAACAAGCCGACAGGCGTGAGTAGCGGGCAGGGTGTCTACTCATGAGTAAGCCAACTGGGGTCTACTCACGAGTAAGCTGAGTGGGGTCTACTCAAGAGTAAGCCACCCGTGGTCTACTCAGGCATGAGCTGCACGAGGTCGTGAGTAAGGCTGCCAGGGTCTACTCACGAGTAAGCCAATTTGCATGCATGGCAGCTGGGGTCTACTCGTGAGTCGCTGAGGGTGTTGCTCTACCCGTCTACTCTAACCATTTAAAGGTATTTCTTGCATCCATGTTTTTTGCATCTGCGAAAACAGAATTCTGCGTAAACACAAAATACAAAGCCCAAAATGATCTGGGATGCTTTTTAACCTGTTCCTGCAACCACTGAGAATTTTAATGGTAACTAAAAGCTGAGGGGGCCTAAGACTGAAGAGGTGTGTAGCATTTGAATGAAGTTCCCCCCATCTTCTTCTTTCCATTTTACTAGCTTATCCAAGCTGATTTTTAAGTGCAGCAAAGGGGGCTTTTCTCTCTGGTGCAACATGCCTCATCTGTTCAGAAACTTCTCGTTTTAGCACCACGTGTAAGCTTGCACATGGCAGGTTTTTCCTACTCTTTTTCACTTGCAAAAGCAGGAGAATTTCCCTGGGATTTCCACATGAGGGGTTGATTTAAGCTCTGTCCATAAGTGCGTTCGTGGTGGCACCTTTAGTACTAACAATATCATAGGAATGTTTTGGGAGAAGCTTTTGCCCAAACAGCACGGAGGGGATTATTCAACAAGCCGACAGGCGTGAATAGCGGTCAGGGTGTCTACTCACGAGTAAGCCAACTGGAGTCTACTCACGAGTAAGCTGAGCGGGGTCTACTCAAGAGTAAGCCACCCGTGGTCTACTCAGGCATGAGCTGCACGAGGTCTACTCGTGAGTAAGGCTGCCAGGGTCTACTCACGAGTAAGCCAATTCGCATGCATGGCAGCTGGGGTCTACTCGTGAGTCGCTGAGGGTGTTGCTCTACCCGTCTACTCTAACCATTTAAAGGTATTTCTTACATCCATGTTTTTTGCATCTGCATAAACACAATTATGCGTGAACACAAACACAAAGCCCAAAATGATCTGGGGTGCTTTTTAACCTGTTCCTGCAACCACTGAGAATTTTAATGGTAACTAAAAGCTGAGAGGGCCTAAGACTGAAGAGGTGTGTAGCATTTGAATGAAGTTCCCCCCATCTTCTTCTTTCCATTTTACTAGCTTATCCAAGCTGATTTTTAAGTGCAGCAAAGGGGGCTTTTCTCTCTGGTGCAACATGCCTCATCTGTTCAGAAACTTCTCGTTTTAGCACCACGTGTAAGCTTGCACATGGCAGGTTTTTCCTACTCTTTTTCACTTGCAAAGGCAGGAGAATTTCCCTGGGATTTCCAGCTGAGGGGTTGATTTAAGCTCTGTCCATAAGTGCGTTCGTGGTGGCACCTTTAGTACTAACAATATCATAGGAATGTTTTGGGAGAAGCTTTTGCCCAAACAGCACGGAGGGGATTATTCAACAAGCCGACAGGCGTGAATAGCGGTCAGGGTGTCTACTCACGAGTAAGCCAACTGGAGTCTACTCACGAGTAAGCTGAGCGGGGTCTACTCAAGAGTAAGCCACCCGTGGTCTACTCAGGCATGAGCTGCACGAGGTCTACTCGTGAGTAAGGCTGCCAGGGTCTACTCACGAGTAAGCCAATTCGCATGCATGGCAGCTGGGGTCTACTCGTGAGTCACTGAGGGGGTTGCTCTACCCCTCTACTCCAACCTTTTAATGGTATTGCTTACATCCATGTTTTTTGCATCTGCGTAAACACAAAACACAACGCCCAAAATGATCTGGGGTGCTTTTTAACCTGTTCCTGCAAGCACTGAGAATTTTAATGGTAACTAAAAGCTGAGGGGGCCTAAGACTGAAGAGGTGTGTAGCATTTGAATGAAGTTCCCCCCATCTTCTTCTTTCCATTTTACTAGCTTATCCAAGCTGATTTTTAAGTGCAGCAAAGGGGGCTTTTCTCTCTGGTGCAACATGCCTCATCTGTTCAGAAACTTCTCGTTTTAGCACCACGTGTAAGCTTTCACATGGCAGGTTTTTCCTACTCTTTTTCACTTGCAAAAGCAGGAGAATTTCCCTGGGATTTCCACATGAGGGGTTGATTTAAGCTCTGTCGATAAGTGCGTTCGTGGTTGCAGCTTTAGTACTAACAATATCATAGGAATGTTTTGGGAGAAGCTTTTGCCCAAACAGCACGGAGGGGATTATTCAACAAGCCGACAGGCGTGAGTAGCGGTCAGGGTGTCTACTCACGAGCAAGCCAACTGGTGTCTACTCTCGAGTAAGCTGAGCGGGGTCTACTCAAGAGTAAGCCACCCGTGGTCTACTCAGGCATAAGCTGAGAGGGGTCTACTCGTGAGTAAGGCTACCAGGGTCTACTCACGAGTAAGCCAATTCGCATGCATGGCAGCTGGGGTCTACTCGTGAGTCGCTGAGGGTGTTGCTCTACCCGTCTACTCTAACCATTTAAAGGTATTTCTTACATCCATGTTTTTTGCATCTGCATAAACACAATTATGCGTGAACACAAACACAAAGCCCAAAATGATCTGGGGTGCTTTTTAACCTGTTCCTGCAACCACTGAGAATTTTAATGGTAACTAAAAGCTGAGGGGGCCTAAGACTGAAGAGGTGTGTAGCATTTGAATGAAGTTCCCCCCATCTTCTTCTTTCCATTTTACTAGCTTATCCAAGCTGATTTTTAAGTGCAGCAAAGGGGGCTTTTCTCTCTGGTGCAACATGCCTCATCTGTTCAGAAACTTCTCGTTTTAGCACCACGTGTAAGCTTGCACATGGCAGGTTTTTCCTACTCTTTTTCACTTGCAAAAGCAGGAGAATTTCCCTGGGATTTCCACGTGAGGGGTTGATTTAAGCTCTGTCGATAAGTGTGTTCGTGGTGGCACCTTTAGTACTAACAATATCATAGGAATGTTTTGGGAGAAGCTTTTGCCCAAACAGCACGGAGGGGATTATTCAACAAGCCGACAGGCGTGAGTAGCGGGCAGGGTGTCTACTCATGAGTAAGCCAACTGGGGTCTACTCACGAGTAAGCTGAGTGGGGTCTACTCAAGAGTAAGCCACCCGTGGTCTACTCAGGCATGAGCTGCACGAGGTCGTGAGTAAGGCTGCCAGGGTTTACTCACGAGTAAGCCAATTTGCATGCATGGCAGCTGGGGTCTACTCGTGAGTCGCTGAGGGTGTTGCTCTACCCGTCTACTCTAACCATTTAAAGGTATTTCTTGCATCCATGTTTTTTGCATCTGCGAAAACAGAATTCTGCGTAAACACAAAATACAAAGCCCAAAATGATCTGGGATGCTTTTTAACCTGTTCCTGCAACCACTGAGAATTTTAATGGTAACTAAAAGCTGAGGGGGCCTAAGACTGAAGAGGTGTGTAGCATTTGAATGAAGTTCCCCCCATCTTCTTCTTTCCATTTTACTAGCTTATCCAAGCTGATTTTTAAGTGCAGCAAAGGGGGCTTTTCTCTCTGGTGCAACATGCCTCATCTGTTCAGAAACTTCTCGTTTTAGCACCACGTGTAAGCTTGCACATGGCAGGTTTTTCCTACTCTTTTTCACTTGCAAAAGCAGGAGAATTTCCCTGGGATTTCCACATGAGGGGTTGATTTAAGCTCTGTCCATAAGTGCGTTCGTGGTGGCACCTTTAGTACTAACAATATCATAGGAATGTTTTGGGAGAAGCTTTTGCCCAAACAGCACGGAGGGGATTATTCAACAAGCCGACAGGCGTGAATAGCGGTCAGGGTGTCTACTCACGAGTAAGCCAACTGGAGTCTACTCACGAGTAAGCTGAGCGGGGTCTACTCAAGAGTAAGCCACCCGTGGTCTACTCAGGCATGAGCTGCACGAGGTCTACTCGTGAGTAAGGCTGCCAGGGTCTACTCACGAGTAAGCCAATTCGCATGCATGGCAGCTGGGGTCTACTCGTGAGTCGCTGAAGGTGTTGCTCTACCCGTCTACTCTAACCATTTAAAGGTATTTCTTACATCCATGTTTTTTGCATCTGCATAAACACAATTATGCGTGAACACAAACACAAAGCCCAAAATGATCTGGGGTGCTTTTTAACCTGTTCCTGCAACCACTGAGAATTTTAATGGTAACTAAAAGCTGAGAGGGCCTAAGACTGAAGAGGTGTGTAGCATTTGAATGAAGTTCCCCCCATCTTCTTCTTTCCATTTTACTAGCTTATCCAAGCTGATTTTTAAGTGCAGCAAAGGGGGCTTTTCTCTCTGGTGCAACATGCCTCATCTGTTCAGAAACTTCTCGTTTTAGCACCACGTGTAAGCTTGCACATGGCAGGTTTTTCCTACTCTTTTTCACTTGCAAAGGCAGGAGAATTTCCCTGGGATTTCCAGCTGAGGGGTTGATTTAAGCTCTGTCCATAAGTGCGTTCGTGGTGGCACCTTTAGTACTAACAATATCATAGGAATGTTTTGGGAGAAGCTTTTGCCCAAACAGCACGGAGGGGATTATTCAACAAGCCGACAGGCGTGAATAGCGGTCAGGGTGTCTACTCACGAGTAAGCCAACTGGAGTCTACTCACGAGTAAGCTGAGCGGGGTCTACTCAAGAGTAAGCCACCCGTGGTCTACTCAGGCATGAGCTGCACGAGGTCTACTCGTGAGTAAGGCTGCCAGGGTCTACTCACGAGTAAGCCAATTCGCATGCATGGCAGCTGGGGTCTACTCGTGAGTCACTGAGGGGGTTGCTCTACCCCTCTACTCCAACCTTTTAATGGTATTGCTTACATCCATGTTTTTTGCATCTGCGTAAACACAAAACACAACGCCCAAAATGATCTGGGGTGCTTTTTAACCTGTTCCTGCAAGCACTGAGAATTTTAATGGTAACTAAAAGCTGAGGGGGCCTAAGACTGAAGAGGTGTGTAGCATTTGAATGAAGTTCCCCCCATCTTCTTCTTTCCATTTTACTAGCTTATCCAAGCTGATTTTTAAGTGCAGCAAAGGGGGCTTTTCTCTCTGGTGCAACATGCCTCATCTGTTCAGAAACTTCTCGTTTTAGCACCACGTGTAAGCTTTCACATGGCAGGTTTTTCCTACTCTTTTTCACTTGCAAAAGCAGGAGAATTTCCCTGGGATTTCCACATGAGGGGTTGATTTAAGCTCTGTCGATAAGTGCGTTCGTGGTTGCAGCTTTAGTACTAACAATATCATAGGAATGTTTTGGGAGAAGCTTTTGCCCAAACAGCACGGAGGGGATTATTCAACAAGCCGACAGGCGTGAGTAGCGGTCAGGGTGTCTACTCACGAGCAAGCCAACTGGTGTCTACTCTCGAGTAAGCTGAGCGGGGTCTACTCAAGAGTAAGCCACCCGTGGTCTACTCAGGCATAAGCTGAGAGGGGTCTACTCGTGAGTAAGGCTACCAGGGTCTACTCACGAGTAAACCAATTCGCATGCATGGCAGCTGGGGTCTACTCGTGAGTCGCTGAGGGTGTTGCTCTACCCGTCCACTCTAACCATTTAAAGGTATTTCTTACATCCATGTTTTTTGCATCTGCATAAACACAATTATGCGTGAACACAAACACAAAGCCCAAAATGATCTGGGGTGCTTTTTAACCTGTTCGTGCAACCACGGAGAATTTTAATGGAAAC
This sequence comes from Hemicordylus capensis, assembly GCF_027244095.1. Classification (NCBI taxonomy): domain Eukaryota; kingdom Metazoa; phylum Chordata; class Lepidosauria; order Squamata; family Cordylidae; genus Hemicordylus; species Hemicordylus capensis. Next base: position 24,428,803 of record NC_069666.1, read on the forward strand.
TAAAAGCTGAGGGGGCCTAAGACTGAAGAGGTGTGTAGCATTTGAATGAAGTTCCCCCCATCTTCTTCTTTCCATTTTACTAGCTTATCCAAGCTGATTTTTAAGTGCAGCAAAGCGGGCTTTTCTCTCTGGTGCAACATGCCTCATCTGTTCAGAAACTTCTCGTTTTAGCACCACGTGTAAGCTTTCACATGGCAGGTTTTTCCTACTCTTTTTCACTTGCAAAGGCAGGAGAATTTCCCTGGGATTTCCAGCTGAGGGGTTGATTTAAGCTCTGTCCATAAGTGCGTTCGTGGTGGCACCTTTAGTACTAACAATATCATAGGAATGTTTTGGGAGAAGCTTTTGCCCAAACAGCACGGAGGGGATTATTCAACAAGCCGACAGGCGTGAATAGCGGTCAGGGTGTCTACTCACGAGTAAGCCAACTGGAGTCTACTCACGAGTAAGCTGAGCGGGGTCTACTCAAGAGTAAGCCACCCGTGGTCTACTCAGGCATGAGCTGCACGAGGTCTACTCGTGAGTAAGGCTGCCAGGGTCTACTCACGAGTAAGCCAATTCGCATGCATGGCAGCTGGGGTCTACTCGTGAGTCGCTGAGGGTGTTGCTCTACCCGTCTACTCTAACCATTTAAAGGTATTTCTTGCATCCATGTTTTTTGCATCTGCGAAAACAGAATTCTGCGTAAACACAAAATACAAAGCCCAAAATGATCTGGGGTGCTTTTTAACCTGTTCCTGCAACCACTGAGAATTTTAATGGTAACTAAAAGCTGAGAGGGCCTAAGACTGAAGAGGTGTGTAGCATTTGAATGAAGTTCCCCCCATCTTCTTCTTTCCATTTTACTAGCTTATCCAAGCTGATTTTTAAGTGCAGCAAAGGGGGCTTTTCTCTCTGGTGCAACATGCCTCATCTGTTCAGAAACTTCTCGTTTTAGCACCACGTGTAAGCTTGCACATGGCAGGTTTTTCCTACTCTTTTTCACTTGCAAAGGCAGGAGAATTTCCCTGGGATTTCCAGCTGAGGGGTTGATTTAAGCTCTGTCCATAAGTGCGTTCGTGGTGGCACCTTTAGTACTAACAATATCATAGGAATGTTTTGGGAGAAGCTTTTGCCCAAACAGCACGGAGGGGATTATTCAACAAGCCGACAGGCGTGAATAGCGGTCAGGGTGTCTACTCACGAGTAAGCCAACTGGAGTCTACTCACGAGTAAGCTGAGCGGGGTCTACTCAAGAGTAAGCCACCCGTGGTCTACTCAGGCATGAGCTGCACGAGGTCTACTCGTGAGTAAGGCTGCCAGGGTCTACTCACGAGTAAGCCAATTCGCATGCATGGCAGCTGGGGTCTACTCGTGAGTCACTGAGGGGGTTGCTCTACCCCTCTACTCCAACCTTTTAATGGTATTTCTTACATCCATGTTTTTTGCATCTGCGTAAACACAAAACACAACGCCCAAAATGATCTGGGGTGCTTTTTAACCTGTTCCTGCAAGCACTGAGAATTTTAATGGTAACTAAAAGCTGAGGGGGCCTAAGACTGAAGAGGTGTGTAGCATTTGAATGAAGTTCCCCCCATCTTCTTCTTTCCATTTTACTAGCTTATCCAAGCTGATTTTTAAGTGCAGCAAAGGGGGCTTTTCTCTCTGGTGCAACATGCCTCATCTGTTCAGAAACTTCTCGTTTTAGCACCACGTGTAAGCTTTCACATGGCAGGTTTTTCCTACTCTTTTTCACTTGCAAAAGCAGGAGAATTTCCCTGGGATTTCCACATGAGGGGTTGATTTAAGCTCTGTCGATAAGTGCGTTCGTGGTTGCAGCTTTAGTACTAACAATATCATAGGAATGTTTTGGGAGAAGCTTTTGCCCAAACAACACGGAGGGGATTATTCAACAAGCCGACAGGCGTGGGTAGCGGTCAGGGTGTCTACTCACGAGCAAGCCAACTGGTGTCTACTCTCGAGTAAGCTGAGCGGGGTCTACTCAAGAGTAAGCCACCCGTGGTCTACTCAGGCATAAGCTGAGAGGGGTATACTCGTGAGTAAGGCTACCAGGGTCTACTCACGAGTAAACCAATTCGCATGCATGGCAGCTGGGGTCTACTCGTGAGTCGCTGAGGGTGTTGCTCTACCCGTCTACTCTAACCATTTAAAGGTATTTCTTACATCCATGTTTTTTGCATCTGCATAAACACAATTATGCGTGAACACAAACACAAAGCCCAAAATGATCTGGGGTGCTTTTTAACCTGTTCGTGCAACCACGGAGAATTTTAATGGAAACTAAAAGCTGAGGGGGCCTAAGACTGAAGAGGTGTGTAGCATTTGAATGAAGTTCCCCCCATCTTCTTCTTTCCATTTTACTAGCTTATCCAAGCTGATTTTTAAGTGCAGCAAAGCGGGCTTTTCTCTCTGGTGCAACATGCCTCATCTGTTCAGAAACTTCTCGTTTTAGCACCACGTGTAAGCTTTCACATGGCAGGTTTTTCCTACTCTTTTTCACTTGCAAAAGCAGGAGAATTTCCCTGGGATTTCCACCTGAGGGGTTGATTTAAGCTCTGTCGATAAGTGCGTTCGTGGTGGCACCTTTAATACTAACAATATCATAGGAATGTTTTGGGAGAAGCCTTTGCTCAAACAGCATGGAGGGGATTATTCAACAAGCCGACAGGCGTGAGTAGCGGGCAGGGTGTCTACTCACGAGTAAGCCAACTGGGGTCTACTCACGAGTAAGCTGAGCGGGGTCTACTCAAGAGTAAGCCACCCGTGGTCTACTCAGGCATGAGCTGCACGAGGTCTACTCGTGAGTAAGGCTGCCAGGGTCTACTCACGAGTAAGCCAATTCGCATGCATGGCAGCTGGGGTCTACTCGTGAGTCGCTGAGGGTGTTGCTCTACCCGTCTACTCTAACCATTTAAAGGTATTTCTTACATCCATGTTTTTTGCATCTGCGTAAACACAATTCTGCGTAAACACAAAACACAAAGCCCAAAATGATCTGGGGTGCTTTTTAACCTGTTCCTGCAACCACTGAGAATTTTAATGGTAACTAAAAGCTGAGGGGGCCTAAGACTGAAGAGGTGTGTAGCATTTGAATGAAGTTCCCCCCATCTTCTTCTTTCCATTTTACTAGCTTATCCAAGCTGATTTTTAAGTGCAGCAAAGGGGGCTTTTCTCTCTGGTGCAACATGCCTCATCTGTTCAGAAACTTCTCGTTTTAGCAGCACGTGTAAGCTTTCACATGGCAGGTTTTTCCTACTCTTTTTCACTTGCAAAAGCAGGAGAATTTCCCTGGGATTTCCACCTGAGGGGTTGATTTAAGCTCTGTCGATAAGTGCGTTCGTGGTGGCACCTTTAGTACTAACAATATCATAGGAATGTTTAGGGAGAAGCTTTTGCCCAAACAGCACGGAGGGGATTATTCAACAAGCCGACAGGCGTGAGTAGCGGTCAGGGTGTCTACTCACGAGTAAGCCAACTGGGGTCTACTCACGAGTAAGCTGAGCGGGGTCTACTCAAGAGTAAGCCACCCGTGGTCTACTCAGGCATGAGCTGCACGAGGTCTACTCGTGAGTAAGGCTGCCAGGGTCTACTCACGAGTAAGCCAATTCGCATGCATGGCAGCTGGGGTCTACTCGTGAGTCGCTGAGGGTGTTGCTCTACCCGTCTACTCTAACCATTTAAAGGTATTTCTTGCATCCATGTTTTTTGCATCTGCAAAAACAGAATTCTGCGTAAACACAAAATACAAAGCCCAAAATGATCTGGGATGCTTTTTAACCTGTTCCTGCAACCACTGAGAATTTTAATGGTAACTAAAAGCTGAGGGGGCCTAAGACTGAAGAGGTGTGTAGCATTTGAATGAAGTTCCCCCCATCTTCTTCTTTCCATTTTACTAGCTTATCCAAGCTGATTTTTAAGTGCCGCAAAGGGGGCTTTTCTCTCTGGTGCAACATGCCTCATCTGTTCAGAAACTTCTCGTTTTAGCACCACGTGTAAGCTTGCACATGGCAGGTTTTTCCTACTCTTTTTCACTTGCAAAAGCAGGAGAATTTCCCTGGGATTTCCACGTGAGGGGTTGATTTAAGCTCTGTCGATAAGTGCGTTCGTGGTGGCACCTTTAGTACTAACAATATCATAGGAATGTTTTGGGAGAAGCTTTTGCCCAAACAGCACGGAGGGGATTATTCAACAAGCCGACAGGCGTGAGTAGCGGGCAGGGTGTCTACTCATGAGTAAGCCAACTGGGGTCTACTCACGAGTAAGCTGAGTGGGGTCTACTCAAGAGTAAGCCACCCGTGGTCTACTCAGGCATGAGCTGCACGAGGTCTACTCGTGAGTAAGGCTGCCAGGGTCTACTCACGAGTAAGCCAATTTGCATGCATGGTAGCTGGGGTCTACTCGTGAGTCGCTGAGGGTGTTGCTCTACCTGTCTACTCTAACCATTTAAAGGTATTTCTTGCATCCATGTTTTTTGCATCTGCGAAAACAGAATTCTGCGTAAACACAAAATACAAAGCCCAAAATGATCTGGGATGCTTTTTAACCTGTTCCTGCAACCACTGAGAATTTTAATGGTAACTAAAAGCTGAGGGGGCCTAAGACTGAAGAGGTGTGTAGCATTTGAATGAAGTTCCCCCGATCTTCTTCTTTCCATTTTACTAGCTTATCCAAGCTGATTTTTAAGTGCCGCAAAGGGGGCTTTTCTCTCTGGTGCAACATGCCTCATCTGTTCAGAAACTTCTCGTTTTAGCACCACGTGTAAGCTTGCACATGGCAGGTTTTTCCTACTCTTTTTCACTTGCAAAAGCAGGAGAATTTCCCTGGGATTTCCACGTGAGGGGTTGATTTAAGCTCTGTCGATAAGTGCGTTCGTGGTGGCACCTTTAGTACTAACAATATCATAGGAATGTTTTGGGAGAAGCTTTTGCCCAAACAGCACGGAGGGGATTATTCAACAAGCCGACAGGCGTGAGTAGCGGGCAGGGTGTCTACTCATGAGTAAGCCAACTGGGGTCTACTCACGAGTAAGCTGAGTGGGGTCTACTCAAGAGTAAGCCACCCGTGGTCTACTCAGGCATGAGCTGCACGAGGTCTACTCGTGAGTAAGGCTGCCAGGGTCTACTCACGAGTAAGCCAATTCGCATGCATGGCAGCTGGGGTCTACTCGTGAGTCGCTGAGGGTGTTGCTCTACCCGTCTACTCTAACCATTTAAAGGTATTTCTTACATCCATGTTTTTTGCATCTGCATAAACACAATTATGCGTGAACACAAACACAAAGCCCAAAATGATCTGGGGTGCTTTTTAACCTGTTCCTGCAAGCACTGAGAATTTTAATGGTAACTAAAAGCTGAGGGGGCCTAAGACTGAAGAGGTGTGTAGCATTTGAATGAAGTTCCCCCCATCTTCTTCTTTCCATTTTACTAGCTTATCCAAGCTGATTTTTAAGTGCAGCAAAGGGGGCTTTTCTCTCTGGTGCAACATGCCTCATCTGTTCAGAAACTTCTCGTTTTAGCAGCACGTGTAAGCTTTCACATGGCAGGTTTTTCCTACTCTTTTTCACTTGCAAAAGCAGGAGAATTTCCCTGGGATTTCCACCTGAGGGGTTGATTTAAGCTCTGTCGATAAGTGCGTTCGTGGTGGCACCTTTAGTACTAACAATATCATAGGAAATGTTTAGGGAGAAGCTTTTGCCCAAACAGCACGGAGGGGATTATTCAACAAGCCGACAGGCGTGAGTAGCGGGCAGGGTGTCTACTCACGAGTAAGCCAACTGGGGTCTACTCACGAGTAAGCTGAGCGGGGTCTACTCAAGAGTAAGCCACCCGTGGTCTACTCAGGCATGAGCTGCACGAGGTCTACTCGTGAGTAAGGCTGCCAGGGTCTACTCACGAGTAAGCCAATTCGCATGCATGGCAGCTGGGGTCTACTCGTGAGTCGCTGAGGGTGTTGCTCTACCCGTCTACTCTAACCATTTAAAGGTATTTCTTGCATCCATGTTTTTTGCATCTGCAAAAACAGAATTCTGCGTAAACACAAAATACAAAGCCCAAAATGATCTGGGATGCTTTTTAACCTGTTCCTGCAACCACTGAGAATTTTAATGGTAACTAAAAGCTGAGGGGGCCTAAGACTGAAGAGGTGTGTAGCATTTGAATGAAGTTCCCCCCATCTTCTTCTTTCCATTTTACTAGCTTATCCAAGCTGATTTTTAAGTGCCGCAAAGGGGGCTTTTCTCTCTGGTGCAACATGCCTCATCTGTTCAGAAACTTCTCGTTTTAGCACCACGTGTAAGCTTGCACATGGCAGGTTTTTCCTACTCTTTTTCACTTGCAAAAGCAGGAGAATTTCCCTGGGATTTCCACGTGAGGGGTTGATTTAAGCTCTGTCGATAAGTGCGTTCGTGGTGGCACCTTTAGTACTAACAATATCATAGGAATGTTTTGGGAGAAGCTTTTGCCCAAACAGCACGGAGGGGATTATTCAACAAGCCGACAGGCGTGAGTAGCGGGCAGGGTGTCTACTCATGAGTAAGCCAACTGGGGTCTACTCACGAGTAAGCTGAGTGGGGTCTACTCAAGAGTAAGCCACCCGTGGTCTACTCAGGCATGAGCTGCACGAGGTCTACTCGTGAGTAAGGCTGCCAGGGTCTACTCACGAGTAAGCCAATTCGCATGCATGGCAGCTGGGGTCTACTCGTGAGTCGCTGAGGGTGTTGCTCTACCCGTCTACTCTAACCATTTAAAGGTATTTCTTACATCCATGTTTTTTGCATCTGCATAAACACAATTATGCGTGAACACAAACACAAAGCCCAAAATGATCTGGGGTGCTTTTTAACCTGTTCCTGCAAGCACTGAGAATTTTAATGGTAACTAAAAGCTGAGGGGGCCTAAGACTGAAGAGGTGTGTAGCATTTGAATGAAGTTCCCCCCATCTTCTTCTTTCCATTTTACTAGCTTATCCAAGCTGATTTTTAAGTGCAGCAAAGGGGGCTTTTCTCTCTGGTGCAACATGCCTCATCTGTTCAGAAACTTCTCGTTTTAGCAGCACGTGTAAGCTTTCACATGGCAGGTTTTTCCTACTCTTTTTCACTTGCAAAAGCAGGAGAATTTCCCTGGGATTTCCACCTGAGGGGTTGATTTAAGCTCTGTCGATAAGTGCGTTCATGGTGGCACCTTTAGTACTAACAATATCATAGGAAATGTTTAGGGAGAAGCTTTTGCCCAAACAGCACGGAGGGGATTATTCAACAAGCCGACAGGCGTGAGTAGCGGGCAGGGTGTCTACTCACGAGTAAGCCAACTGGGGTCTACTCACGAGTAAGCTGAGCGGGGTCTACTCAAGAGTAAGCCACCCGTGGTCTACTCAGGCATGAGCTGCACGAGGTCTACTCGTGAGTAAGGCTGCCAGGGTCTACTCACGAGTAAGCCAATTCGCATGCATGGCAGCTGGGGTCTACTCGTGAGTCGCTGAGGGTGTTGCTCTACCCGTCTACTCTAACCATTTAAAGGTATTTCTTGCATCCATGTTTTTTGCATCTGCAAAAACAGAATTCTGCGTAAACACAAAATACAAAGCCCAAAATGATCTGGGATGCTTTTTAACCTGTTCCTGCAACCACTGAGAATTTTAATGGTAACTAAAAGCTGAGGGGGCCTAAGACTGAAGAGGTGTGTAGCATTTGAATGAAGTTCCCCCGATCTTCTTCTTTCCATTTTACTAGCTTATCCAAGCTGATTTTTAAGTGCCGCAAAGGGGGCTTTTCTCTCTGGTGCAACATGCCTCATCTGTTCAGAAACTTCTCGTTTTAGCACCACGTGTAAGCTTGCACATGGCAGGTTTTTCCTACTCTTTTTCACTTGCAAAAGCAGGAGAATTTCCCTGGGATTTCCACGTGAGGGGTTGATTTAAGCTCTGTCGATAAGTGCGTTCGTGGTGGCACCTTTAGTACTAACAATATCATAGGAATGTTTTGGGAGAAGCTTTTGCCCAAACAGCACGGAGGGGATTATTCAACAAGCCGACAGGCGTGAGTAGCGGGCAGGGTGTCTACTCATGAGTAAGCCAACTGGGGTCTACTCACGAGTAAGCTGAGTGGGGTCTACTCAAGAGTAAGCCACCCGTGGTCTACTCAGGCATGAGCTGCACGAGGTCTACTCGTGAGTAAGGCTGCCAGGGTCTACTCACGAGTAAGCCAATTCGCATGCATGGCAGCTGGGGTCTACTCGTGAGTCGCTGAGGGTGTTGCTCTACCCGTCTACTCTAACCATTTAAAGGTATTTCTTACATCCATGTTTTTTGCATCTGCATAAACACAATTATGCGTGAACACAAACACAAAGCCCAAAATGATCTGGGGTGCTTTTTAACCTGTTCCTGCAAGCACTGAGAATTTTAATGGTAACTAAAAGCTGAGGGGGCCTAAGACTGAAGAGGTGTGTAGCATTTGAATGAAGTTCCCCCCATCTTCTTCTTTCCATTTTACTAGCTTATCCAAGCTGATTTTTAAGTGCAGCAAAGGGGGCTTTTCTCTCTGGTGCAACATGCCTCATCTGTTCAGAAACTTCTCGTTTTAGCAGCACGTGTAAGCTTTCACATGGCAGGTTTTTCCTACTCTTTTTCACTTGCAAAAGCAGGAGAATTTCCCTGGGATTTCCACCTGAGGGGTTGATTTAAGCTCTGTCGATAAGTGCGTTCGTGGTGGCACCTTTAGTACTAACAATATCATAGGAAATGTTTAGGGAGAAGCTTTTGCCCAAACAGCACGGAGGGGATTATTCAACAAGCCGACAGGCGTGAGTAGCGGGCAGGGTGTCTACTCACGAGTAAGCCAACTGGGGTCTACTCACGAGTAAGCTGAGCGGGGTCTACTCAAGAGTAAGCCACCCGTGGTCTACTCAGGCATGAGCTGCACGAGGTCTACTCGTGAGTAAGGCTGCCAGGGTCTACTCACGAGTAAGCCAATTCGCATGCATGGCAGCTGGGGTCTACTCGTGAGTCGCTGAGGGTGTTGCTCTACCCGTCTACTCTAACCATTTAAAGGTATTTCTTGCATCCATGTTTTTTGCATCTGCAAAAACAGAATTCTGCGTAAACACAAAATACAAAGCCCAAAATGATCTGGGATGCTTTTTAACCTGTTCCTGCAACCACTGAGAATTTTAATGGTAACTAAAAGCTGAGGGGGCCTAAGACTGAAGAGGTGTGTAGCATTTGAATGAAGTTCCCCCCATCTTCTTCTTTCCATTTTACTAGCTTATCCAAGCTGATTTTTAAGTGCCGCAAAGGGGGCTTTTCTCTCTGGTGCAACATGCCTCATCTGTTCAGAAACTTCTCGTTTTAGCACCACGTGTAAGCTTGCACATGGCAGGTTTTTCCTACTCTTTTTCACTTGCAAAAGCAGGAGAATTTCCCTGGGATTTCCACGTGAGGGGTTGATTTAAGCTCTGTCGATAAGTGCGTTCGTGGTGGCACCTTTAGTACTAACAATATCATAGGAATGTTTTGGGAGAAGCTTTTGCCCAAACAGCACGGAGGGGATTATTCAACAAGCCGACAGGCGTGAGTAGCGGGCAGGGTGTCTACTCATGAGTAAGCCAACTGGGGTCTACTCACGAGTAAGCTGAGTGGGGTCTACTCAAGAGTAAGCCACCCGTGGTCTACTCAGGCATGAGCTGCACGAGGTCTACTCGTGAGTAAGGCTGCCAGGGTCTACTCACGAGTAAGCCAATTCGCATGCATGGCAGCTGGGGTCTACTCGTGAGTCGCTGAGGGTGTTGCTCTACCCGTCTACTCTAACCATTTAAAGGTATTTCTTACATCCATGTTTTTTGCATCTGCATAAACACAATTATGCGTGAACACAAACACAAAGCCCAAAATGATCTGGGGTGCTTTTTAACCTGTTCCTGCAAGCACTGAGAATTTTAATGGTAACTAAAAGCTGAGGGGGCCTAAGACTGAAGAGGTGTGTAGCATTTGAATGAAGTTCCCCCCATCTTCTTCTTTCCATTTTACTAGCTTATCCAAGCTGATTTTTAAGTGCAGCAAAGGGGGCTTTTCTCTCTGGTGCAACATGCCTCATCTGTTCAGAAACTTCTCGTTTTAGCAGCACGTGTAAGCTTTCACATGGCAGGTTTTTCCTACTCTTTTTCACTTGCAAAAGCAGGAGAATTTCCCTGGGATTTCCACCTGAGGGGTTGATTTAAGCTCTGTCGATAAGTGCGTTCGTGGTGGCACCTTTAGTACTAACAATATCATAGGAATGTTTAGGGAGAAGCTTTTGCCCAAACAGCACGGAGGGGATTATTCAACAAGCCGACAGGCGTGAGTAGCGGTCAGGGTGTCTACTCACGAGTAAGCCAACTGGGGTCTACTCACGAGTAAGCTGAGCGGGGTCTACTCAAGAGTAAGCCACCCGTGGTCTACTCAGGCATGAGCTGCACGAGGTCTACTCGTGAGTAAGGCTGCCAGGGTCTACTCACGAGTAAGCCAATTCGCATGCATGGCAGCTGGGGTCTACTCGTGAGTCGCTGAGGGTGTTGCTCTACCCGTCTACTCTAACCATTTAAAGGTATTTCTTGCATCCATGTTTTTTGCATCTGCAAAAACAGAATTCTGCGTAAACACAAAATACAAAGCCCAAAATGATCTGGGATGCTTTTTAACCTGTTCCTGCAACCACTGAGAATTTTAATGGTAACTAAAAGCTGAGGGGGCCTAAGACTGAAGAGGTGTGTAGCATTTGAATGAAGTTCCCCCCATCTTCTTCTTTCCATTTTACTAGCTTATCCAAGCTGATTTTTAAGTGCCGCAAAGGGGGCTTTTCTCTCTGGTGCAACATGCCTCATCTGTTCAGAAACTTCTCGTTTTAGCACCACGTGTAAGCTTGCACATGGCAGGTTTTTCCTACTCTTTTTCACTTGCAAAAGCAGGAGAATTTCCCTGGGATTTCCACGTGAGGGGTTGATTTAAGCTCTGTCCATAAGTGCGTTCGTGGTGGCACCTTTAGTACTAACAATATCATAGGAATGTTTTGGGAGAAGCTTTTGCCCAAACAGCACGGAGGGGATTATTCAACAAGCCGACAGGCGTGAATAGCGGTCAGGGTGTCTACTCACGAGTAAGCCAACTGGAGTCTACTCACGAGTAAGCTGAGCGGGGTCTACTCAAGAGTAAGCCACCCGTGGTCTACTCAGGCATGAGCTGCACGAGGTCTACTCGTGAGTAAGGCTGCCAGGGTCTACTCACGAGTAAGCCAATTTGCATGCATGGCAGCTGGGGTCTACTCGTGAGTCGCTGAGGGTGTTGCTCTACCCGTCTACTCTAACCATTTAAAGGTATTTCTTACATCCATGTTTTTTGCATCTGCATAAACACAATTATGCGTGAACACAAACACAAAGCCCAAAATGATCTGGGGTGCTTTTTAACCTGTTCCTGCAACCACTGAGAATTTTAATGGTAACTAAAAGCTGAGGGGGCCTAAGACTGAAGAGGTGTGTAGCATTTGAATGAAGTTCCCCCCATCTTCTTCTTTCCATTTTACTAGCTTATCCAAGCTGATTTTTAAGTGCAGCAAAGGGGGCTTTTCTCTCTGGTGCAACATGCCTCATCTGTTCAGAAACTTCTCGTTTTAGCACCACGTGTAAGCTTGCACATGGCAGGTTTTTCCTACTCTTTTTCACTTGCAAAAGCAGGAGAATTTCCCTGGGATTTCCACGTGAGGGGTTGATTTAAGCTCTGTCCATAAGTGCGTTCGTGGTGGCACCTTTAGTACTAACAATATCATAGGAATGTTTTGGGAGAAGCCTTTGCTCAAACAGCATGGAGGGGATTATTCAACAAGCCGACAGGCGTGAGTAGTGGGCAGGGTGTCTACTCATGAGTAAGCCAACTGGGGTCTACTCACGAGTAAGCTGAGCGGGGTCTACTCAAGAGTAAGCCACCCGTGGTCTACTCAGGCATGAGCTGAGAGTGGTCTACTCATGAGTAAGGCTACCAGGGTCTACTCACGAGTAGACCAATTCGCATGCATGGCAGCTGGGGTCTACTCGTGAGTCACTGAGGGGGTTGCTCTACCCCTCTACTCCAACCTTTTAATGGTATTTCTTACATCCATGTTTTTTGCATCTGCGTAAACACAAAACACAACGCCCAAAATGATCTGGGGTGCTTTTTAACCTGTTCCTGCAAGCACTGAGAATTTTAATGGTAACTAAAAGCTGAGGGGGCCTAAGACTGAAGAGGTGTGTAGCATTTGAATGAAGTTCCCCCCATCTTCTTCTTTCCATTTTACTAGCTTATCCAAGCTGATTTTTAAGTGCAGCAAAGGGGGCTTTTCTCTCTGGTGCAACATGCCTCATCTGTTCAGAAACTTCTCGTTTTAGCACCACGTGTAAGCTTGCACATGGCAGGTTTTTCCTACTCTTTTTCACTTGCAAAAGCAGGAGAATTTCCCTGGGATTTCCACATGAGGGGTTGATTTAAGCTCTGTCCATAAGTGCGTTCGTGGTGGCAGCTTTAGTACTAACAATATCATAGGAATGTTTTGGGAGAAGCTTTTGCCCAAACAGCACGGAGGGGATTATTCAACAAGCCGACAGGCGTGAGTAGCGGTCAGGGTGTCTACTCACGAGCAAGCCAACTGGTGTCTACTCTCGAGTAAGCTGAGCGGGGTCTACTCAAGAGTAAGCCACCCGTGGTCTACTCAGGCATGAGCTGCACGAGGTCTACTCGTGAGTAAGGCTGCCAGGGTCTACTCACGAGTAAGCCAATTCGCATGCATGGCAGCTGGGGTCTACTCGTGAGTCGCTGAGGGTGTTGCTCTACCCGTCTACTCTAACCATTTAAAGGTATTTCTTGCATCCATGTTTTTTGCATCTGCAAAAACAGAATTCTGCGTAAACACAAAATACAAAGCCCAAAATGATCTGGGATGCTTTTTAACCTGTTCCTGCAACCACTGAGAATTTTAATGGTAACTAAAAGCTGAGGGGGCCTAAGACTGAAGAGGTGTGTAGCATTTGAATGAAGTTCCCCCCATCTTCTTCTTTCCATTTTACTAGCTTATCCAAGCTGATTTTTAAGTGCCGCAAAGGGGGCTTTTCTCTCTGGTGCAACATGCCTCATCTGTTCAGAAACTTCTCGTTTTAGCACCACGTGTAAGCTTGCACATGGCAGGTTTTTCCTACTCTTTTTCACTTGCAAAAGCAGGAGAATTTCCCTGGGATTTCCACGTGAGGGGTTGATTTAAGCTCTGTCCATAAGTGCGTTCGTGGTGGCACCTTTAGTACTAACAATATCATAGGAATGTTTTGGGAGAAGCTTTTGCCCAAACAGCACGGAGGGGATTATTCAACAAGCCGACAGGCGTGAGTAGCGGGCAGGGTGTCTACTCATGAGTAAGCCAACTGGGGTCTACTCACGAGTAAGCTGAGTGGGGTCTACTCAAGAGTAAGCCACCCGTGGTCTACTCAGGCATGAGCTGCACGAGGTCTACTCGTGAGTAAGGCTACCAGGGTCTACTCACGAGTAGACCAATTCGCATGCATGGCAGCTGGGGTCTACTCGTGAGTCGCTGAGGGTGTTGCTCTACCCGTCTACTCTAACCATTTAAAGGTATTTCTTACATCCATGTTTTTTGCATCTGCATAAACACAATTATGCGTGAACACAAACACAAAGCCCAAAATGATCTGGGGTGCTTTTTAACCTGTTCCTGCAAGCACTGAGAATTTTAATGGTAACTAAAAGCTGAGGGGGCCTAAGACTGAAGAGGTGTGTAGCATTTGAATGAAGTTCCCCCCATCTTCTTCTTTCCATTTTACTAGCTTATCCAAGCTGATTTTTAAGTGCAGCAAAGGGGGCTTTTCTCTCTGGTGCAACATGCCTCATCTGTTCAGAAACTTCTCGTTTTAGCACCACGTGTAAGCTTGCACATGGCAGGTTTTTCCTACTCTTTTTCACTTGCAAAAGCAGGAGAATTTCCCTGGGATTTCCACGTGAGGGGTTGATTTAAGCTCTGTCGATAAGTGCGTTCGTGGTGGCACCTTTAGTACTAACAATATCATAGGAATGTTTTGGGAGAAGCTTTTGCCCAAACAGCACGGAGGGGATTATTCAACAAGCCGACAGGCGTGAGTAGCGGGCAGGGTGTCTACTCATGAGTAAGCCAACTGGGGTCTACTCACGAGTAAGCTGAGTGGGGTCTACTCAAGAGTAAGCCACCCGTGGTCTACTCAGGCATGAGCTGCACGAGGTCTACTCGTGAGTAAGGCTACCAGGGTCTACTCACGAGTAGACCAATTTGCATGCATGGCAGCTGGGGTCTACTCGTGAGTCACTGAGGGGGTTGCTCTACCCCTCTACTCCAACCTTTTAATGGTATTTCTTACATCCATGTTTTTTGCATCTGCGTAAACACAAAACACAACGCCCAAAATGATCTGGGGTGCTTTTTAACCTGTTCCTGCAAGCACTGAGAATTTTAATGGTAACTAAAAGCTGAGGGGGCCTAAGACTGAAGAGGTGTGTAGCATTTGAATGAAGTTCCCCCCATCTTCTTCTTTCCATTTTACTAGCTTATCCAAGCTGATTTTTAAGTGCAGCAAAGGGGGCTTTTCTCTCTGGTGCAACATGCCTCATCTGTTCAGAAACTTCTCGTTTTAGCACCACGTGTAAGCTTTCACATGGCAGGGTTTTCCTACTCTTTTTCACTTGCAAAAGCAGGAGAATTTCCCTGGGATTTCCACATGAGGGGTTGATTTAAGCTCTGTCGATAAGTGCGTTCGTGGTGGCAGCTTTAGTACTAACAATATCATAGGAATGTTTTGGGAGAAGCTTTTGCCCAAACAGCACGGAGGGGATTATTCAACAAGCCGACAGGCGTGAGTAGCGGTCAGGGTGTCTACTCACGAGCAAGCCAACTGGTGTCTACTCTCGAGTAAGCTGAGCGGGGTCTACTCAAGAGTAAGCCACCCGTGGTCTACTCAGGCATAAGCTGAGAGGGGTCTACTCGTGAGTAAGGCTACCAGGGTCTACTCACGAGTAAACCAATTCGCATGCATGGCAGCTGGGGTCTACTCGTGAGTCACTGAGGGTGTTGCTCTACCCGTCTACTCTAACCATTTAAAGGTATTTCTTACATCCATGTTTTTTGCATCTGCATAAACACAATTATGCGTGAACACAAACACAAAGCCCAAAATGATCTGGGGTGCTTTTTAACCTGTCCGTGCAACCACGGAGAATTTTAATGGAAACTAAAAGCTGAGGGGGCCTAAGACTGAAGAGGTGTGTAGCATTTGAATGAAGTTCCCCCCATCTTCTTCTTTCCATTTTACTAGCTTATCCAAGCTGATTTTTAAGTGCAGCAAAGCGGGCTTTTCTCTCTGGTGCAACATGCCTCATCTGTTCAGAAACTTCTCGTTTTAGCACCACGTGTAAGCTTTCACATGGCAGGTTTTTCCTACTCTTTTTCACTTGCAAAAGCAGGAGAATTTCCCTGGGATTTCCACCTGAGGGGTTGATTTAAGCTCTGTCGATAAGTGCGTTCGTGGTGGCACCTTTAATACTAACAATATCATAGGAATGTTTTGGGAGAAGCCTTTGCTCAAACAGCATGGAGGGGATTATTCAACAAGCCGACAGGCGTGAGTAGCGGGCAGGGTGTCTACTCACGAGTAAGCCAACTGGGGTCTACTCACGAGTAAGCTGAGCGGGGTCTACTCAAGAGTAAGCCACCCGTGGTCTACTCAGGCATGAGCTGCACGAGGTCTACTCGTGAGTAAGGCTGCCAGGGTCTACTCACGAGTAAGCCAATTCGCATGCATGGCAGCTGGGGTCTACTCGTGAGTCGCTGAGGGTGTTGCTCTACCCGTCTACTCTAACCATTTAAAGGTATTTCTTACATCCATGTTTTTTGCATCTGCGTAAACACAATTCTGCGTAAACACAAAACACAAAGCCCAAAATGATCTGGGGTGCTTTTTAACCTGTTCCTGCAACCACTGAGAATTTTAATGGTAACTAAAAGCTGAGGGGGCCTAAGACTGAAGAGGTGTGTAGCATTTGAATGAAGTTCCCCCCATCTTCTTCTTTCCATTTTACTAGCTTATCCAAGCTGATTTTTAAGTGCAGCAAAGGGGGCTTTTCTCTCTGGTGCAACATGCCTCATCTGTTCAGAAACTTCTCGTTTTAGCAGCACGTGTAAGCTTTCACATGGCAGGTTTTTCCTACTCTTTTTCACTTGCAAAAGCAGGAGAATTTCCCTGGGATTTCCACCTGAGGGGTTGATTTAAGCTCTGTCGATAAGTGCGTTCGTGGTGGCACCTTTAGTACTAACAATATCATAGGAATGTTTAGGGAGAAGCTTTTGCCCAAACAGCACGGAGGGGATTATTCAACAAGCCGACAGGCGTGAGTAGCGGTCAGGGTGTCTACTCACGAGTAAGCCAACTGGGGTCTACTCACGAGTAAGCTGAGCGGGGTCTACTCAAGAGTAAGCCACCCATTGTCTACTCAGGCATGAGCTGCACGAGGTCTACTCGTGAGTAAGGCTGCCAGGGTCTACTCACGAGTAAGCCAATTCGCATGCATGGCAGCTGGGGTCTACTCGTGAGTCGCTGAGGGTGTTGCTCTACCCGTCTACTCTAACCATTTAAAGGTATTTCTTGCATCCATGTTTTTTGCATCTGCAAAAACAGAATTCTGCGTAAACACAAAATACAAAGCCCAAAATGATCTGGGATGCTTTTTAACCTGTTCCTGCAACCACTGAGAATTTTAATGGTAACTAAAAGCTGAGGGGGCCTAAGACTGAAGAGGTGTGTAGCATTTGAATGAAGTTCCCCCCATCTTCTTCTTTCCATTTTACTAGCTTATCCAAGCTGATTTTTAAGTGCCGCAAAGGGGGCTTTTCTCTCTGGTGCAACATGCCTCATCTGTTCAGAAACTTCTCGTTTTAGCACCACGTGTAAGCTTGCACATGGCAGGTTTTTCCTACTCTTTTTCACTTGCAAAAGCAGGAGAATTTCCCTGGGATTTCCACGTGAGGGGTTGATTTAAGCTCTGTCGATAAGTGCGTTCGTGGTGGCACCTTTAGTACTAACAATATCATAGGAATGTTTTGGGAGAAGCTTTTGCCCAAACAGCACGGAGGGGATTATTCAACAAGCCGACAGGCGTGAGTAGCGGGCAGGGTGTCTACTCATGAGTAAGCCAACTGGGGTCTACTCACGAGTAAGCTGAGTGGGGTCTACTCAAGAGTAAGCCACCCGTGGTCTACTCAGGCATGAGCTGCACGAGGTCTACTCGTGAGTAAGGCTGCCAGGGTCTACTCACGAGTAAGCCAATTTGCATGCATGGTAGCTGGGGTCTACTCGTGAGTCGCTGAGGGTGTTGCTCTACCTGTCTACTCTAACCATTTAAAGGTATTTCTTGCATCCATGTTTTTTGCATCTGCGAAAACAGAATTCTGCGTAAACACAAAATACAAAGCCCAAAATGATCTGGGATGCTTTTTAACCTGTTCCTGCAACCACTGAGAATTTTAATGGTAACTAAAAGCTGAGGGGGCCTAAGACTGAAGAGGTGTGTAGCATTTGAATGAAGTTCCCCCCATCTTCTTCTTTCCATTTTACTAGCTTATCCAAGCTGATTTTTAAGTGCCGCAAAGGGGGCTTTTCTCTCTGGTGCAACATGCCTCATCTGTTCAGAAACTTCTCGTTTTAGCACCACGTGTAAGCTTGCACATGGCAGGTTTTTCCTACTCTTTTTCACTTGCAAAAGCAGGAGAATTTCCCTGGGATTTCCACGTGAGGGGTTGATTTAAGCTCTGTCGATAAGTGCGTTCGTGGTGGCACCTTTAGTACTAACAATATCATAGGAATGTTTTGGGAGAAGCTTTTGCCCAAACAGCACGGAGGGGATTATTCAACAAGCCGACAGGCGTGAGTAGCGGGCAGGGTGTCTACTCATGAGTAAGCCAACTGGGGTCTACTCACGAGTAAGCTGAGTGGGGTCTACTCAAGAGTAAGCCACCCGTGGTCTACACAGGCATGAGCTGCACGAGGTCTACTCGTGAGTAAGGCTGCCAGGGTCTACTCACGAGTAAGCCAATTCGCATGCATGGCAGCTGGGGTCTACTCGTGAGTCGCTGAGGGTGTTGCTCTACCCGTCTACTCTAACCATTTAAAGGTATTTCTTACATCCATGTTTTTTGCATCTGCATAAACACAATTATGCGTGAACACAAACACAAAGCCCAAAATGATCTGGGGTGCTTTTTAACCTGTTCCTGCAAGCACTGAGAATTTTAATGGTAACTAAAAGCTGAGGGGGCCTAAGACTGAAGAGGTGTGTAGCATTTGAATGAAGTTCCCCCCATCTTCTTCTTTCCATTTTACTAGCTTATCCAAGCTGATTTTTAAGTGCAGCAAAGGGGGCTTTTCTCTCTGGTGCAACATGCCTCATCTGTTCAGAAACTTCTCGTTTTAGCACCACGTGTAAGCTTGCACATGGCAGGCTTTTCTTACTCTTTTTCACTTGCAAAAGCAGGAGAATTTCCCTGGGATTTCCACGTGAGGGGTTGATTTAAGCTCTGTCGATAAGTGCGTTCGTGGTGGCACCTTTAGTACTAACAATATCATAGGAATGTTTTGGGAGAAGCTTTTGCCCAAACAGCACGGAGGGGATTATTCAACAAGCCGACAGGCGTGAGTAGCGGGCAGGGTGTCTACTCATGAGTAAGCCAACTGGGGTCTACTCACGAGTAAGCTGAGTGGGGTCTACTCAAGAGTAAGCCACCCGTGGTCTACTCAGGCATGAGCTGCACGAGGTCGTGAGTAAGGCTGCCAGGGTCTACTCACGAGTAAGCCAATTTGCATGCATGGCAGCTGGGGTCTACTCGTGAGTCGCTGAGGGTGTTGCTCTACCCGTCTACTCTAACCATTTAAAGGTATTTCTTGCATCCATGTTTTTTGCATCTGCGAAAACAGAATTCTGCGTAAACACAAAATACAAAGCCCAAAATGATCTGGGGTGCTTTTTAACCTGTTCCTGCAACCACTGAGAATTTTAATGGTAACTAAAAGCTGAGGGGGCCTAAGACTGAAGAGGTGTGTAGCATTTGAATGAAGTTCCCCCCATCTTCTTCTTTCCATTTTACTAGCTTATCCAAGCTGATTTTTAAGTGCAGCAAAGGGGGCTTTTCTCTCTGGTGCAACATGTCTCATCTGTTCAGAAACTTCTCGTTTTCGCACCACGTGTAAGCTTGCACATGGCAGGTTTTTCCTACTCTTTTTCACTTGCAAAAGCAGGAGAATTTCCCTGGGATTTCCACGTGAGGGGTTGATTTAAGCTCTGTCCATAAGTGCGTTCGTGGTGGCACCTTTAGTACTAACAATATCATAGGAATGTTTTGGGAGAAGCCTTTGCTCAAACAGCATGGAGGGGATTATTCAACAAGCCGACAGGCGTGAGTAGTGGGCAGGGTGTCTACTCATGAGTAAGCCAACTGGGGTCTACTCACGAGTAAGCTGAGCGGGGTCTACTCAAGAGTAAGCCACCCGTGGTCTACTCAGGCATGAGCTGAGAGTGGTCTACTCATGAGTAAGGCTACCAGGGTCTACTCACGAGTAGACCAATTCGCATGCATGGCAGCTGGGGTCTACTCGTGAGTCACTGAGGGGGTTACTCTACCCCTCTACTCCAACCTTTTAATGGTATTTCTTACATCCATGTTTTTTGCATCTGCGTAAACACAAAACACAACGCCCAAAATGATCTGGGGTGCTTTTTAACCTGTTCCTGCAAGCACTGAGAATTTTAATGGTAACTAAAAGCTGAGGGGGCCTAAGACTGAAGAGGTGTGTAGCATTTGAATGAAGTTCCCCCCATCTTCTTCTTTCCATTTTACTAGCTTATCCAAGCTGATTTTTAAGTGCAGCAAAGGGGGCTTTTCTCTCTGGTGCAACATGCCTCATCTGTTCAGAAACTTCTCGTTTTAGCACCACGTGTAAGCTTTCACATGGCAGGTTTTTCCTACTCTTTTTCACTTGCAAAAGCAGGAGAATTTCCCTGGGATTTCCACATGAGGGGTTGATTTAAGCTCTGTCGATAAGTGCGTTCGTGGTGGCAGCTTTAGTACTAACAATATCATAGGAATGTTTTGGGAGAAGCTTTTGCCCAAACAGCACGGAGGGGATTATTCAACAAGCCGACAGGCGTGAGTAGCGGTCAGGGTGTCTACTCACGAGCAAGCCAACTGGTGTCTACTCTCGAGTAAGCTGAGCGGGGTCTACTCAAGAGTAAGCCACCCGTGGTCTACTCAGGCATAAGCTGAGAGGGGTCTACTCGTGAGTAAGGCTACCAGGGTCTACTCACGAGTAAACCAATTCGCATGCATGGCAGCTGGGGTCTACTCGTGAGTCGCTGAGGGTGTTGCTCTACCCGTCTACTCTAACCATTTAAAGGTATTTCTTACATCCATGTTTTTTGCATCTGCATAAACACAATTATGCGTGAACACAAACACAAAGCCCAAAATGATCTGGGGTGCTTTTTAACCTGTTCGTGCAACCACGGAGAATTTTAATGGAAACTAAAAGCTGAGGGGGCCTAAGACTGAAGAGGTGTGTAGCATTTGAATGAAGTTCCCCCCATCTTCTTCTTTCCATTTTACTAGCTTATCCAAGCTGATTTTTAAGTGCAGCAAAGCGGGCTTTTCTCTCTGGTGCAACATGCCTCATCTGTTCAGAAACTTCTCGTTTTAGCACCACGTGTAAGCTTTCACATGGCAGGTTTTTCCTACTCTTTTTCACTTGCAAAAGCAGGAGAATTTCCCTGGGATTTCCACCTGAGGGGTTGATTTAAGCTCTGTCGATAAGTGCGTTCGTGGTGGCACCTTTAATACTAACAATATCATAGGAATGTTTTGGGAGAAGCCTTTGCTCAAACAGCATGGAGGGGATTATTCAACAAGCCGACAGGCGTGAGTAGCGGGCAGGGTGTCTACTCACGAGTAAGCCAACTGGGGTCTACTCACGAGTAAGCTGAGCGGGGTCTACTCAAGAGTAAGCCACCCGTGGTCTACTCAGGCATGAGCTGCACGAGGTCTACTCGTGAGTAAGGCTGCCAGGGTCTAATCACGAGTAAGCCAATTCGCATGCATGGCAGCTGGGGTCTACTCGTGAGTCGCTGAGGGTGTTGCTCTACCCGTCTACTCTAACCATTTAAAGGTATTTCTTACATCCATGTTTTTTGCATCTGCGTAAACACAATTCTGCGTAAACACAAAACACAAAGCCCAAAATGATCTGGGGTGCTTTTTAACCTGTTCCTGCAACCACTGAGAATTTTAATGGTAACTAAAAGCTGAGGGGGCCTAAGACTGAAGAGGTGTGTAGCATTTGAATGAAGTTCCCCCCATCTTCTTCTTTCCATTTTACTAGCTTATCCAAGCTGATTTTTAAGTGCAGCAAAGGGGGCTTTTCTCTCTGGTGCAACATGCCTCATCTGTTCAGAAACTTCTCGTTTTAGCAGCACGTGTAAGCTTTCACATGGCAGGTTTTTCCTACTCTTTTTCACTTGCAAAAGCAGGAGAATTTCCCTGGGATTTCCACCTGAGGGGTTGATTTAAGCTCTGTCGATAAGTGCGTTCGTGGTGGCACCTTTAGTACTAACAATATCATAGGAATGTTTAGGGAGAAGCTTTTGCCCAAACAGCACGGAGGGGATTATTCAACAAGCCGACAGGCGTGAGTAGCGGTCAGGGTGTCTACTCACGAGTAAGCCAACTGGGGTCTACTCACGAGTAAGCTGAGTGGGGTCTACTCAAGAGTAAGCCACCCGTGGTCTACTCAGGCATGAGCTGCACGAGGTCTACTCGTGAGTAAGGCTGCCAGGGTCTACTCACGAGTAAGCCAATTTGCATGCATGGTAGCTGGGGTCTACTCGTGAGTCGCTGAGGGTGTTGCTCTACCTGTCTACTCTAACCATTTAAAGGTATTTCTTGCATCCATGTTTTTTGCATCTGCAAAAACAGAATTCTGCGTAAACACAAAATACAAAGCCCAAAATGATCTGGGATGCTTTTTAACCTGTTCCTGCAACCACTGAGAATTTTAATGGTAACTAAAAGCTGAGGGGGCCTAAGACTGAAGAGGTGTGTAGCATTTGAATGAAGTTCCCCCCATCTTCTTCTTTCCATTTTACTAGCTTATCCAAGCTGATTTTTAAGTGCCGCAAAGCGGGCTTTTCTCTCTGGTGCAACATGCCTCATCTGTTCAGAAACTTCTCGTTTTAGCACCACGTGTAAGCTTGCACATGGCAGGTTTTTCCTACTCTTTTTCACTTGCAAAAGCAGGAGAATTTCCCTGGGATTTCCACGTGAGGGGTTGATTTAAGCTCTGTCGATAAGTGCGTTCGTGGTGGCACCTTTAGTACTAACAATATCATAGGAATGTTTTGGGAGAAGCTTTTGCCCAAACAGCATGGAGGGGATTATTCAACAAGCCGACAGGCGTGAGTAGCGGGCAGGGTGTCTACTCATGAGTAAGCCAACTGGGGTCTACTCACGAGTAAGCTGAGTGGGGTCTACTCAAGAGTAAGCCACCCGTGGTCTACACAGGCATGAGCTGCACGAGGTCTACTCGTGAGTAAGGCTGCCAGGGTCTACTCACGAGTAAGCCAATTCGCATGCATGGCAGCTGGTGTCTACTCGTGAGTCGCTGAGGGTGTTGCTCTACCCGTCTACTCTAACCATTTAAAGGTATTTCTTACATCCATGTTTTTTGCATCTGCATAAACACAATTATGCGTGAACACAAACACAAAGCCCAAAATGATCTGGGGTGCTTTTTAACCTGTTCCTGCAAGCACTGAGAATTTTAATGGTAACTAAAAGCTGAGGGGGCCTAAGACTGAAGAGGTGTGTAGCATTTGAATGAAGTTCCCCCCATCTTCTTCTTTCCATTTTACTAGCTTATCCAAGCTGATTTTTAAGTGCAGCAAAGGGGGCTTTTCTCTCTGGTGCAACATGCCTCATCTGTTCAGAAACTTCTCGTTTTAGCACCACGTGTAAGCTTGCACATGGCAGGTTTTTCCTACTCTTTTTCACTTGCAAAAGCAGGAGAATTTCCCTGGGATTTCCACGTGAGGGGTTGATTTAAGCTCTGTCGATAAGTGCGTTCGTGGTGGCACCTTTAGTACTAACAATATCATAGGAATGTTTTGGGAGAAGCTTTTGCCCAAACAGCACGGAGGGGATTATTCAACAAGCCGACAGGCGTGAGTAGCGGGCAGGGTGTCTACTCATGAGTAAGCCAACTGGGGTCTACTCACGAGTAAGCTGAGTGGGGTCTACTCAAGAGTAAGCCACCCGTGGTCTACTCAGGCATGAGCTGCACGAGGTCGTGAGTAAGGCTGCCAGGGTCTACTCACGAGTAAGCCAATTTGCATGCATGGCAGCTGGGGTCTACTCGTGAGTCGCTGAGGGTGTTGCTCTACCCGTCTACTCTAACCATTTAAAGGTATTTCTTGCATCCATGTTTTTTGCATCTGCGAAAACAGAATTCTGCGTAAACACAAAATACAAAGCCCAAAATGATCTGGGGTGCTTTTTAACCTGTTCCTGCAACCACTGAGAATTTTAATGGTAACTAAAAGCTGAGGGGGCCTAAGACTGAAGAGGTGTGTAGCATTTGAATGAAGTTCCCCCCATCTTCTTCTTTCCATTTTACTAGCTTATCCAAGCTGATTTTTAAGTGCAGCAAAGGGGGCTTTTCTCTCTGGTGCAACATGTCTCATCTGTTCAGAAACTTCTCGTTTTCGCACCACGTGTAAGCTTGCACATGGCAGGTTTTTCCTACTCTTTTTCACTTGCAAAAGCAGGAGAATTTCCCTGGGATTTCCACGTGAGGGGTTGATTTAAGCTCTGTCCATAAGTGCGTTCGTGGTGGCACCTTTAGTACTAACAATATCATAGGAATGTTTTGGGAGAAGCTTTTGCCCAAACAGCACGGAGGGGATTATTCAACAAGCCGACAGGCGTGAATAGCGGTCAGGGTGTCTACTCACGAGTAAGCCAACTGGAGTCTACTCACGAGTAAGCTGAGCGGGGTCTACTCAAGAGTAAGCCACCCGTGGTCTACTCAGGCATGAGCTGCACGAGGTCTACTCGTGAGTAAGGCTGCCAGGGTCTACTCACGAGTAAGCCAATTTGCATGCATGGCAGCTGGGGTCTACTCGTGAGTCGCTGAGGGTGTTGCTCTACCCGTCTACTCTAACCATTTAAAGGTATTTCTTACATCCATGTTTTTTGCATCTGCATAAACACAATTATGCGTGAACACAAACACAAAGCCCAAAATGATCTGGGCTGCTTTTTAACCTGTTCCTGCAACCACTGAGAATTTTAATGGTAACTAAAAGCTGAGGGGGCCTAAGACTGAAGAGGTGTGTAGCATTTGAATGAAGTTCCCCCCATCTTCTTCTTTCCATTTTACTAGCTTATCCAAGCTGATTTTTAAGTGCAGCAAAGGGGGCTTTTCTCTCTGGTGCAACATGCCTCATCTGTTCAGAAACTTCTCGTTTTAGCACCACGTGTAAGCTTGCACATGGCAGGTTTTTCCTACTCTTTTTCACTTGCAAAAGCAGGAGAATTTCCCTGGGATTTCCACGTGAGGGGTTGATTTAAGCTCTGTCGATAAGTGCGTTCGTGGTGGCACCTTTAGTACTAACAATATCATAGGAATGTTTTGGGAGAAGCCTTTGCTCAAACAGCATGGAGGGGATTATTCAACAAGCCGACAGGCGTGAGTAGTGGGCAGGGTGTCTACTCATGAGTAAGCCAACTGGGGTCTACTCACGAGTAAGCTGAGCGGGGTCTACTCAAGAGTAAGCCACCCGTGGTCTACTCAGGCATGAGCTGAGAGTGGTCTACTCATGAGTAAGGCTACCAGGGTCTACTCACGAGTAGACCAATTCGCATGCATGGCAGCTGGGGTCTACTCGTGAGTCACTGAGGGGGTTGCTCTACCCCTCTACTCCAACCTTTTAATGGTATTTCTTACATCCATGTTTTTTGCATCTGCGTAAACACAAAACACAACGCCCAAAATGATCTGGGGTGCTTTTTAACCTGTTCCTGCAAGCACTGAGAATTTTAATGGTAACTAAAAGCTGAGGGGGCCTAAGACTGAAGAGGTGTGTAGCATTTGAATGAAATTCCCCCCATCTTCTTCTTTCCATTTTACTAGCTTATCCAAGCTGATTTTTAAGTGCAGCAAAGGGGGCTTTTCTCTCTGGTGCAACATGCCTCATCTGTTCAGAAACTTCTCGTTTTAGCACCACGTGTAAGCTTTCACATGGCAGGTTTTTCCTACTCTTTTTCACTTGCAAAAGCAGGAGAATTTCCCTGGGATTTCCACATGAGGGGTTGATTTAAGCTCTGTCGATAAGTGCGTTCGTGGTGGCAGCTTTAGTACTAACAATATCATAGGAATGTTTTGGGAGAAGCTTTTGCCCAAACAGCACGGAGGGGATTATTCAACAAGCCGACAGGCGTGAGTAGCGGTCAGGGTGTCTACTCACGAGCAAGCCAACTGGTGTCTACTCTCGAGTAAGCTGAGCGGGGTCTACTCAAGAGTAAGCCACCCGTGGTCTACTCAGGCATAAGCTGAGAGGGGTCTACTCGTGAGTAAGGCTACCAGGGTCTACTCACGAGTAAACCAATTCGCATGCATGGCAGCTGGGGTCTACTCGTGAGTCGCTGAGGGTGTTGCTCTACCCGTCTACTCTAACCATTTAAAGGTATTTCTTACATCCATGTTTTTTGCATCTGCATAAACACAATTATGCGTGAACACAAACACAAAGCCCAAAATGATCTGGGGTGCTTTTTAACCTGTTCGTGCAACCACGGAGAATTTTAATGGAAACTAAAAGCTGAGGGGGCCTAAGACTGAAGAGGTGTGTAGCATTTGAATGAAGTTCCCCCCATCTTCTTCTTTCCATTTTACTAGCTTATCCAAGCTGATTTTTAAGTGCAGCAAAGCGGGCTTTTCTCTCTGGTGCAACATGCCTCATCTGTTCAGAAACTTCTCGTTTTAGCACCACGTGTAAGCTTTCACATGGCAGGTTTTTCCTACTCTTTTTCACTTGCAAAAGCAGGAGAATTTCCCTGGGATTTCCACCTGAGGGGTTGATTTAAGCTCTGTCGATAAGTGCGTTCGTGGTGGCACCTTTAATACTAACAATATCATAGGAATGTTTTGGGAGAAGCCTTTGCTCAAACAGCATGGAGGGGATTATTCAACAAGCCGACAGGCGTGAGTAGCGGGCAGGGTGTCTACTCACGAGTAAGCCAACTGGGGTCTACTCACGAGTAAGCTGAGCGGGGTCTACTCAAGAGTAAGCCACCCGTGGTCTACTCAGGCATGAGCTGCACGAGGTCTACTCGTGAGTAAGGCTGCCAGGGTCTACTCACGAGTAAGCCAATTCGCATGCATGGCAGCTGGGGTCTACTCGTGAGTCGCTGAGGGTGTTGCTCTACCCGTCTACTCTAACCATTTAAAGGTATTTCTTACATCCATGTTTTTTGCATCTGCGTAAACACAATTCTGCGTAAACACAAAACACAAAGCCCAAAATGATCTGGGGTGCTTTTTAACCTGTTCCTGCAACCACTGAGAATTTTAATGGTAACTAAAAGCTGAGGGGGCCTAAGACTGAAGAGGTGTGTAGCATTTGAATGAAGTTCCCCCCATCTTCTTCTTTCCATTTTACTAGCTTATCCAAGCTGATTTTTAAGTGCAGCAAAGGGGGCTTTTCTCTCTGGTGCAACATGCCTCATCTGTTCAGAAACTTCTCGTTTTAGCAGCACGTGTAAGCTTTCACATGGCAGGTTTTTCCTACTCTTTTTCACTTGCAAAAGCAGGAGAATTTCCCTGGGATTTCCACCTGAGGGGTTGATTTAAGCTCTGTCGATAAGTGCGTTCGTGGTGGCACCTTTAGTACTAACAATATCATAGGAATGTTTAGGGAGAAGCTTTTGCCCAAACAGCACGGAGGGGATTATTCAACAAGCCGACAGGCGTGAGTAGCGGTCAGGGTGTCTACTCACGAGTAAGCCAACTGGGGTCTACTCACGAGTAAGCTGAGCGGGGTCTACTCAAGAGTAAGCCACCCATGGTCTACTCAGGCATGAGCTGCACGAGGTCTACTCGTGAGTAAGGCTGCCAGGGTCTACTCACGAGTAAGCCAATTCGCATGCATGGCAGCTGGGGTCTACTCGTGAGTCGCTGAGGGTGTTGCTCTACCCGTCTACTCTAACCATTTAAAGGTATTTCTTGCATCCATGTTTTTTGCATCTGCAAAAACAGAATTCTGCGTAAACACAAAATACAAAGCCCAAAATGATCTGGGATGCTTTTTAACCTGTTCCTGCAACCACTGAGAATTTTAATGGTAACTAAAAGCTGAGGGGGCCTAAGACTGAAGAGGTGTGTAGCATTTGAATGAAGTTCCCCCCATCTTCTTCTTTCCATTTTACTAGCTTATCCAAGCTGATTTTTAAGTGCCGCAAAGGGGGCTTTTCTCTCTGGTGCAACATGCCTCATCTGTTCAGAAACTTCTCGTTTTAGCACCACGTGTAAGCTTGCACATGGCAGGTTTTTCCTACTCTTTTTCACTTGCAAAAGCAGGAGAATTTCCCTGGGATTTCCACGTGAGGGGTTGATTTAAGCTCTGTCGATAAGTGCGTTCGTGGTGGCACCTTTAGTACTAACAATATCATAGGAATGTTTTGGGAGAAGCTTTTGCCCAAACAGCACGGAGGGGATTATTCAACAAGCCGACAGGCGTGAGTAGCGGGCAGGGTGTCTACTCATGAGTAAGCCAACTGGGGTCTACTCACGAGTAAGCTGAGTGGGGTCTACTCAAGAGTAAGCCACCCGTGGTCTACTCAGGCATGAGCTGCACGAGGTCTACTCGTGAGTAAGGCTGCCAGGGTCTACTCACGAGTAAGCCAATTTGCATGCATGGTAGCTGGGGTCTACTCGTGAGTCGCTGAGGGTGTTGCTCTACCTGTCTACTCTAACCATTTAAAGGTATTTCTTGCATCCATGTTTTTTGCATCTGCGAAAACAGAATTCTGCGTAAACACAAAATACAAAGCCCAAAATGATCTGGGATGCTTTTTAACCTGTTCCTGCAACCACTGAGAATTTTAATGGTAACTAAAAGCTGAGGGGGCCTAAGACTGAAGAGGTGTGTAGCATTTGAATGAAGTTCCCCCCATCTTCTTCTTTCCATTTTACTAGCTTATCCAAGCTGATTTTTAAGTGCCGCAAAGGGGGCTTTTCTCTCTGGTGCAACATGCCTCATCTGTTCAGAAACTTCTCGTTTTAGCACCACGTGTAAGCTTGCACATGGCAGGTTTTTCCTACTCTTTTTCACTTGCAAAAGCAGGAGAATTTCCCTGGGATTTCCACGTGAGGGGTTGATTTAAGCTCTGTCGATAAGTGCGTTCGTGGTGGCACCTTTAGTACTAACAATATCATAGGAATGTTTTGGGAGAAGCTTTTGCCCAAACAGCACGGAGGGGATTATTCAACAAGCCGACAGGCGTGAGTAGCGGGCAGGGTGTCTACTCATGAGTAAGCCAACTGGGGTCTACTCACGAGTAAGCTGAGTGGGGTCTACTCAAGAGTAAGCCACCCGTGGTCTACACAGGCATGAGCTGCACGAGGTCTACTCGTGAGTAAGGCTGCCAGGGTCTACTCACGAGTAAGCCAATTCGCATGCATGGCAGCTGGGGTCTACTCGTGAGTCGCTGAGGGTGTTGCTCTACCCGTCTACTCTAACCATTTAAAGGTATTTCTTACATCCATGTTTTTTGCATCTGCATAAACACAATTATGCGTGAACACAAACACAAAGCCCAAAATGATCTGGGGTGCTTTTTAACCTGTTCGTGCAACCACTGAGAATTTTAATGGTAACTAAAAGCTGAGGGGGCCTAAGACTGAAGAGGTGTGTAGCATTTGAATGAAGTTCCCCCCATCTTCTTCTTTCCATTTTACTAGCTTATCCAAGCTGATTTTTAAGTGCAGCAAAGGGGGCTTTTCTCTCTGGTGCAACATGCCTCATCTGTTCAGAAACTTCTCGTTTTAGCACCACGTGTAAGCTTGCACATGGCAGGTTTTTCCTACTCTTTTTCACTTGCAAAAGCAGGAGAATTTCCCTGGGATTTCCACGTGAGGGGTTGATTTAAGCTCTGTCGATAAGTGCGTTCGTGGTGGCACCTTTAGTACTAACAATATCATAGGAATGTTTTGGGAGAAGCTTTTGCCCAAACAGCACGGAGGGGATTATTCAACAAGCCGACAGGCGTGAGTAGCGGGCAGGGTGTCTACTCATGAGTAAGCCAACTGGGGTCTACTCACGAGTAAGCTGAGTGGGGTCTACTCAAGAGTAAGCCACCCGTGGTCTACTCAGGCATGAGCTGCACGAGGTCGTGAGTAAGGCTGCCAGGGTCTACTCACGAGTAAGCCAATTTGCATGCATGGCAGCTGGGGTCTACTCGTGAGTCGCTGAGGGTGTTGCTCTACCCGTCTACTCTAACCATTTAAAGGTATTTCTTGCATCCATGTTTTTTGCATCTGCGAAAACAGAATTCTGCGTAAACACAAAATACAAAGCCCAAAATGATCTGGGGTGCTTTTTAACCTGTTCCTGCAACCACTGAGAATTTTAATGGTAACTAAAAGCTGAGGGGGCCTAAGACTGAAGAGGTGTGTAGCATTTGAATGAAGTTCCCCCCATCTTCTTCTTTCCATTTTACTAGCTTATCCAAGCTGATTTTTAAGTGCAGCAAAGGGGGCTTTTCTCTCTGGTGCAACATGTCTCATCTGTTCAGAAACTTCTCGTTTTAGCACCACGTGTAAGCTTGCACATGGCAGGTTTTTCCTACTCTTTTTCACTTGCAAAAGCAGGAGAATTTCCCTGGGATTTCCACGTGAGGGGTTGATTTAAGCTCTGTCCATAAGTGCGTTCGTGGTGGCACCTTTAGTACTAACAATATCATAGGAATGTTTTGGGAGAAGCTTTTGCCCAAACAGCACGGAGGGGATTATTCAACAAGCCGACAGGCGTGAATAGCGGTCAGGGTGTCTACTCACGAGTAAGCCAACTGGAGTCTACTCACGAGTAAGCTGAGCGGGGTCTACTCAAGAGTAAGCCACCCGTGGTCTACTCAGGCATGAGCTGCACGAGGTCTACTCGTGAGTAAGGCTGCCAGGGTCTACTCACGAGTAAGCCAATTCGCATGCATGGCAGCTGGGGTCTACTCGTGAGTCGCTGAGGGTGTTGCTCTACCCGTCTACTCTAACCATTTAAAGGTATTTCTTACATCCATGTTTTTTGCATCTGCATAAACACAATTATGCGTGAACACAAACACAAAGCCCAAAATGATCTGGGGTGCTTTTTAACCTGTTCCTGCAAGCACTGAGAATTTTAATGGTAACTAAAAGCTGAGGGGGCCTAAGACTGAAGAGGTGTGTAGCATTTGAATGAAGTTCCCCCCATCTTCTTCTTTCCATTTTACTAGCTTATCCAAGCTGATTTTTAAGTGCAGCAAAGGGGGCTTTTCTCTCTGGTGCAACATGCCTCATCTGTTCAGAAACTTCTCGTTTTAGCACCACGTGTAAGCTTGCACATGGCAGGTTTTTCCTACTCTTTTTCACTTGCAAAAGCAGGAGAATTTCCCTGGGATTTCCACGTGAGGGGTTGATTTAAGCTCTGTCGATAAGTGCGTTCGTGGTGGCACCTTTAGTACTAACAATATCATAGGAATGTTTTGGGAGAAGCTTTTGCCCAAACAGCACGGAGGGGATTATTCAACAAGCCGACAGGCGTGAGTAGCGGTCAGGGTGTCTACTCACGAGTAAGCCAACTGGAGTCTACTCACGAGTAAGCTGAGCGGGGTCTACTCAAGAGTAAGCCACCCGTGGTCTACTCAGGCATGAGCTGCACGAGGTCTACTCGTGAGTAAGGCTGCCAGGGTCTACTCACGAGTAAGCCAATTCGCATGCATGGCAGCTGGGGTCTACTCGTGAGTCGCTGAGGGTGTTGCTCTACCCGTCTACTCTAACCATTTAAAGGTATTTCTTACATCCATGTTTT
The DNA here is from genome assembly GCF_027244095.1 of Hemicordylus capensis. NCBI lineage: Eukaryota > Metazoa > Chordata > Lepidosauria > Squamata > Cordylidae > Hemicordylus > Hemicordylus capensis. The sequence continues at coordinate 24,459,994 of NC_069666.1, forward strand.
TTGCATCTGCATAAACACAATTATGCGTGAACACAAACACAAAGCCCAAAATGATCTGGGGTGCTTTTTAACCTGTTCGTGCAACCACGGAGAATTTTAATGGAAACTAAAAGCTGAGGGGGCCTAAGACTGAAGAGGTGTGTAGCATTTGAATGAAGTTCCCCCCCTCTTCTTCTTTCCATTTTACTAGCTTATCCAAGCTGATTTTTAAGTGCAGCAAAGGGGGCTTTTCTCTCTGGTGCAACATGCCTCATCTGTTCAGAAACTTCTCGTTTTAGCACCACGTGTAAGCTTTCACATGGCAGGTTTTTCCTACTCTTTTTCACTTGCAAAAGCAGGAGAATTTCCCTGGGATTTCCACCTGAGGGGTTGATTTAAGCTCTGTCGATAAGTGCGTTCGTGGTGGCACCTTTAATACTAACAATATCATAGGAATGTTTTGGGAGAAGCCTTTGCTCAAACAGCATGGAGGGGATTATTCAACAAGCCGACAGGCGTGAGTAGCGGGCAGGGTGTCTACTCACGAGTAAGCCAACTGGGGTCTACTCACGAGTAAGCTGAGCGGGGTCTACTCAAGAGTAAGCCACCCGTGGTCTACTCAGGCATGAGCTGCACGAGGTCTACTCGTGAGTAAGGCTGCCAGGGTCTACTCACGAGTAAGCCAATTCGCATGCATGGCAGCTGGGGTCTACTCGTGAGTCGCTGAGGGTGTTGCTCTACCCGTCTACTCTAACCATTTAAAGGTATTTCTTACATCCATGTTTTTTGCATCTGCGTAAACACAATTCTGCGTAAACACAAAACACAAAGCCCAAAATGATCTGGGGTGCTTTTTAACCTGTTCCTGCAAGCACTGAGAATTTTAATGGTAACTAAAAGCTGAGGGGGCCTAAGACTGAAGAGGTGTGTAGCATTTGAATGAAGTTCCCCCCATCTTCTTCTTTCCATTTTACTAGCTTATCCAAGCTGATTTTTAAGTGCAGCAAAGGGGGCTTTTCTCTCTGGTGCAACATGCCTCATCTGTTCAGAAACTTCTCGTTTTAGCACCACGTGTAAGCTTGCACATGGCAGGTTTTTCCTACTCTTTTTCACTTGCAAAAGCAGGAGAATTTCCCTGGGATTTCCACGTGAGGGGTTGATTTAAGCTCTGTCGATAAGTGCGTTCGTGGTGGCACCTTTAGTACTAACAATATCATAGGAATGTTTTGGGAGAAGCTTTTGCCCAAACAGCACGGAGGGGATTATTCAACAAGCCGACAGGCGTGAGTAGCGGGCAGGGTGTCTACTCATGAGTAAGCCAACTGGGGTCTACTCACGAGTAAGCTGAGTGGGGTCTACTCAAGAGTAAGCCACCCGTGGTCTACTCAGGCATGAGCTGCACGAGGTCGTGAGTAAGGCTGCCAGGGTCTACTCACGAGTAAGCCAATTTGCATGCATGGCAGCTGGGGTCTACTCGTGAGTCGCTGAGGGTGTTGCTCTACCCGTCTACTCTAACCATTTAAAGGTATTTCTTGCATCCATGTTTTTTGCATCTGCGAAAACAGAATTCTGCGTAAACACAAAATACAAAGCCCAAAATGATCTGGGGTGCTTTTTAACCTGTTCCTGCAACCACTGAGAATTTTAATGGTAACTAAAAGCTGAGGGGGCCTAAGACTGAAGAGGTGTGTAGCATTTGAATGAAGTTCCCCCCATCTTCTTCTTTCCATTTTACTAGCTTATCCAAGCTGATTTTTAAGTGCCGCAAAGCGGGCTTTTCTCTCTGGTGCAACATGCCTCATCTGTTCAGAAACTTCTCGTTTTAGCACCACGTGTAAGCTTGCACATGGCAGGTTTTTCCTACTCTTTTTCACTTGCAAAAGCAGGAGAATTTCCCTGGGATTTCCACGTGAGGGGTTGATTTAAGCTCTGTCCATAAGTGCGTTCGTGGTGGCACCTTTAGTACTAACAATATCATAGGAATGTTTTGGGAGAAGCTTTTGCCCAAACAGCACGGAGGGGATTATTCAACAAGCCGACAGGCGTGAATAGCGGTCAGGGTGTCTACTCACGAGTAAGCCAACTGGAGTCTACTCACGAGTAAGCTGAGCGGGGTCTACTCAAGAGTAAGCCACCCGTGGTCTACTCAGGCATGAGCTGCACGAGGTCTACTCATGAGTAAGGCTGCCAGGGTCTACTCACGAGTAAGCCAATTCGCATGCATGGCAGCTGGGGTCTACTCGTGAGTCGCTGAGGGTGTTGCTCTACCCGTCTACTCTAACCATTTAAAGGTATTTCTTACATCCATGTTTTTTGCATCTGCATAAACACAATTATGCGTGAACACAAACACAAAGCCCAAAATGATCTGGGGTGCTTTTTAACCTGTTCCTGCAAGCACTGAGAATTTTAATGGTAACTAAAAGCTGAGGGGGCCTAAGACTGAAGAGGTGTGTAGCATTTGAATGAAGTTCCCCCCATCTTCTTCTTTCCATTTTACTAGCTTATCCAAGCTGATTTTTAAGTGCAGCAAAGGGGGCTTTTCTCTCTGGTGCAACATGCCTCATCTGTTCAGAAACTTCTCGTTTTAGCACCACGTGTAAGCTTGCACATGGCAGGTTTTTCCTACTCTTTTTCACTTGCAAAAGCAGGAGAATTTCCCTGGGATTTCCACGTGAGGGGTTGATTTAAGCTCTGTCGATAAGTGCGTTCGTGGTGGCACCTTTAGTACTAACAATATCATAGGAATGTTTTGGGAGAAGCTTTTGCCCAAACAGCACGGAGGGGATTATTCAACAAGCCGACAGGCGTGAGTAGCGGTCAGGGTGTCTACTCACGAGTAAGCCAACTGGAGTCTACTCACGAGTAAGCTGAGCGGGGTCTACTCAAGAGTAAGCCACCCGTGGTCTACTCAGGCATGAGCTGCACGAGGTCTACTCGTGAGTAAGGCTGCCAGGGTCTACTCACGAGTAAGCCAATTCGCATGCATGGCAGCTGGGGTCTACTCGTGAGTCGCTGAGGGTGTTGCTCTACCCGTCTACTCTAACCATTTAAAGGTATTTCTTACATCCATGTTTTTTGCATCTGCATAAACACAATTATGCGTGAACACAAACACAAAGCCCAAAATGATCTGGGGTGCTTTTTAACCTGTTCGTGCAACCACGGAGAATTTTAATGGAAACTAAAAGCTGAGGGGGCCTAAGACTGAAGAGGTGTGTAGCATTTGAATGAAGTTCCCCCCCTCTTCTTCTTTCCATTTTACTAGCTTATCCAAGCTGATTTTTAAGTGCAGCAAAGCGGGCTTTTCTCTCTGGTGCAACATGCCTCATCTGTTCAGAAACTTCTCGTTTTAGCACCACGTGTAAGCTTTCACATGGCAGGTTTTTCCTACTCTTTTTCACTTGCAAAAGCAGGAGAATTTCCCTGGGATTTCCACCTGAGGGGTTGATTTAAGCTCTGTCGATAAGTGCGTTCGTGGTGGCACCTTTAATACTAACAATATCATAGGAATGTTTTGGGAGAAGCCTTTGCTCAAACAGCATGGAGGGGATTATTCAACAAGCCGACAGGCGTGAGTAGCGGGCAGGGTGTCTACTCACGAGTAAGCCAACTGGGGTCTACTCACGAGTAAGCTGAGCGGGGTCTACTCAAGAGTAAGCCACCCGTGGTCTACTCAGGCATGAGCTGCACGAGGTCTACTCGTGAGTAAGGCTGCCAGGGTCTACTCACGAGTAAGCCAATTCGCATGCATGGCAGCTGGGGTCTACTCGTGAGTCGCTGAGGGTGTTGCTCTACCCGTCTACTCTAACCATTTAAAGGTATTTCTTACATCCATGTTTTTTGCATCTGCGTAAACACAATTCTGCGTAAACACAAAACACAAAGCCCAAAATGATCTGGGGTGCTTTTTAACCTGTTCCTGCAACCACTGAGAATTTTAATGGTAACTAAAAGCTGAGGGGGCCTAAGACTGAAGAGGTGTGTAGCATTTGAATGAAGTTCCCCCCATCTTCTTCTTTCCATTTTACTAGCTTATCCAAGCTGATTTTTAAGTGCAGCAAAGGGGGCTTTTCTCTCTGGTGCAACATGCCTCATCTGTTCAGAAACTTCTCGTTTTAGCAGCACGTGTAAGCTTTCACATGGCAGGTTTTTCCTACTCTTTTTCACTTGCAAAAGCAGGAGAATTTCCCTGGGATTTCCACCTGAGGGGTTGATTTAAGCTCTGTCGATAAGTGCGTTCGTGGTGGCACCTTTAGTACTAACAATATCATAGGAATGTTTAGGGAGAAGCTTTTGCCCAAACAGCACGGAGGGGATTATTCAACAAGCCGACAGGCGTGAGTAGCGGTCAGGGTGTCTACTCACGAGTAAGCCAACTGGGGTCTACTCACGAGTAAGCTGAGCGGGGTCTACTCAAGAGTAAGCCACCCATGGTCTACTCAGGCATGAGCTGCACGAGGTCTACTCGTGAGTAAGGCTGCCAGGGTCTACTCACGAGTAAGCCAATTCGCATGCATGGCAGCTGGGGTCTACTCGTGAGTCGCTGAGGGTGTTGCTCTACCCGTCTACTCTAACCATTTAAAGGTATTTCTTGCATCCATGTTTTTTGCATCTGCAAAAACAGAATTCTGCGTAAACACAAAATACAAAGCCCAAAATGATCTGGGATGCTTTTTAACCTGTTCCTGCAACCACTGAGAATTTTAATGGTAACTAAAAGCTGAGGGGGCCTAAGACTGAAGAGGTGTGTAGCATTTGAATGAAGTTCCCCCCATCTTCTTCTTTCCATTTTACTAGCTTATCCAAGCTGATTTTTAAGTGCCGCAAAGGGGGCTTTTCTCTCTGGTGCAACATGCCTCATCTGTTCAGAAACTTCTCGTTTTAGCACCACGTGTAAGCTTGCACATGGCAGGTTTTTCCTACTCTTTTTCACTTGCAAAAGCAGGAGAATTTCCCTGGGATTTCCACGTGAGGGGTTGATTTAAGCTCTGTCGATAAGTGCGTTCGTGGTGGCACCTTTAGTACTAACAATATCATAGGAATGTTTTGGGAGAAGCTTTTGCCCAAACAGCACGGAGGGGATTATTCAACAAGCCGACAGGCGTGAGTAGCGGGCAGGGTGTCTACTCATGAGTAAGCCAACTGGGGTCTACTCACGAGTAAGCTGAGTGGGGTCTACTCAAGAGTAAGCCACCCGTGGTCTACACAGGCATGAGCTGCACGAGGTCTACTCGTGAGTAAGGCTGCCAGGGTCTACTCACGAGTAAGCCAATTCGCATGCATGGCAGCTGGGGTCTACTCGTGAGTCGCTGAGGGTGTTGCTCTACCCGTCTACTCTAACCATTTAAAGGTATTTCTTACATCCATGTTTTTTGCATCTGCATAAACACAATTATGCGTGAACACAAACACAAAGCCCAAAATGATCTGGGGTGCTTTTTAACCTGTTCCTGCAACCACTGAGAATTTTAATGGTAACTAAAAGCTGAGGGGGCCTAAGACTGAAGAGGTGTGTAGCATTTGAATGAAGTTCCCCCCATCTTCTTCTTTCCATTTTACTAGCTTATCCAAGCTGATTTTTAAGTGCAGCAAAGGGGGCTTTTCTCTCTGGTGCAACATGCCTCATCTGTTCAGAAACTTCTCGTTTTAGCACCACGTGTAAGCTTGCACATGGCAGGTTTTTCCTACTCTTTTTCACTTGCAAAAGCAGGAGAATTTCCCTGGGATTTCCACGTGAGGGGTTGATTTAAGCTCTGTCGATAAGTGCGTTCGTGGTGGCACCTTTAGTACTAACAATATCATAGGAATGTTTTGGGAGAAGCTTTTGCCCAAACAGCACGGAGGGGATTATTCAACAAGCCGACAGGCGTGAGTAGCGGGCAGGGTGTCTACTCATGAGTAAGCCAACTGGGGTCTACTCACGAGTAAGCTGAGTGGGGTCTACTCAAGAGTAAGCCACCCGTGGTCTACTCAGGCATGAGCTGCACGAGGTCGTGAGTAAGGCTGCCAGGGTCTACTCACGAGTAAGCCAATTCGCATGCATGGCAGCTGGGGTCTACTCGTGAGTAGCTGAGGGTGTTGCTCTACCCGTCTACTCTAACCATTTAAAGGTATTTCTTGCATCCATGTTTTTTGCATCTGCGAAAACAGAATTCTGCGTAAACACAAAATACAAAGCCCAAAATGATCTGGGGTGCTTTTTAACCTGTTCCTGCAACCACTGAGAATTTTAATGGTAACTAAAAGCTGAGGGGGCCTAAGACTGAAGAGGTGTGTAGCATTTGAATGAAGTTCCCCCCATCTTCTTCTTTCCATTTTACTAGCTTATCCAAGCTGATTTTTAAGTGCAGCAAAGGGGGCTTTTCTCTCTGGTGCAACATGTCTCATCTGTTCAGAAACTTCTCGTTTTAGCACCACGTGTAAGCTTGCACATGGCAGGTTTTTCCTACTCTTTTTCACTTGCAAAAGCAGGAGAATTTCCCTGGGATTTCCACGTGAGGGGTTGATTTAAGCTCTGTCCATAAGTGCGTTCGTGGTGGCACCTTTAGTACTAACAATATCATAGGAATGTTTTGGGAGAAGCTTTTGCCCAAACAGCACGGAGGGGATTATTCAACAAGCCGACAGGCGTGAATAGCGGTCAGGGTGTCTACTCACGAGTAAGCCAACTGGAGTCTACTCACGAGTAAGCTGAGCGGGGTCTACTCAAGAGTAAGCCACCCGTGGTCTACTCAGGCATGAGCTGCACGAGGTCTACTCGTGAGTAAGGCTGCCAGGGTCTACTCACGAGTAAGCCAATTCGCATGCATGGCAGCTGGGGTCTACTCGTGAGTCGCTGAGGGTGTTGCTCTACCCGTCTACTCTAACCATTTAAAGGTATTTCTTACATCCATGTTTTTTGCATCTGCATAAACACAATTATGCGTGAACACAAACACAAAGCCCAAAATGATCTGGGGTGCTTTTTAACCTGTTCCTGCAAGCACTGAGAATTTTAATGGTAACTAAAAGCTGAGGGGGCCTAAGACTGAAGAGGTGTGTAGCATTTGAATGAAGTTCCCCCCATCTTCTTCTTTCCATTTTACTAGCTTATCCAAGCTGATTTTTAAGTGCAGCAAAGGGGGCTTTTCTCTCTGGTGCAACATGCCTCATCTGTTCAGAAACTTCTCGTTTTAGCACCACGTGTAAGCTTGCACATGGCAGGTTTTTCCTACTCTTTTTCACTTGCAAAAGCAGGAGAATTTCCCTGGGATTTCCACGTGAGGGGTTGATTTAAGCTCTGTCGATAAGTGCGTTCGTGGTGGCACCTTTAGTACTAACAATATCATAGGAATGTTTTGGGAGAAGCTTTTGCCCAAACAGCACGGAGGGGATTATTCAACAAGCCGACAGGCGTGAGTAGCGGTCAGGGTGTCTACTCACGAGTAAGCCAACTGGAGTCTACTCACGAGTAAGCTGAGCGGGGTCTACTCAAGAGTAAGCCACCCGTGGTCTACTCAGGCATGAGCTGCACGAGGTCTACTCGTGAGTAAGGCTGCCAGGGTCTACTCACGAGTAAGCCAATTCGCATGCATGGCAGCTGGGGTCTACTCGTGAGTCGCTGAGGGTGTTGCTCTACCCGTCTACTCTAACCATTTAAAGGTATTTCTTACATCCATGTTTTTTGCATCTGCATAAACACAATTATGCGTGAACACAAACACAAAGCCCAAAATGATCTGGGGTGCTTTTTAACCTGTTCCTGCAACCACTGAGAATTTTAATGGTAACTAAAAGCTGAGGGGGCCTAAGACTGAAGAGGTGTGTAGCATTTGAATGAAGTTCCCCCCCTCTTCTTCTTTCCATTTTACTAGCTTATCCAAGCTGATTTTTAAGTGCAGCAAAGCGGGCTTTTCTCTCTGGTGCAACATGCCTCATCTGTTCAGAAACTTCTCGTTTTAGCACCACGTGTAAGCTTTCACATGGCAGGTTTTTCCTACTCTTTTTCACTTGCAAAAGCAGGAGAATTTCCCTGGGATTTCCACCTGAGGGGTTGATTTAAGCTCTGTCGATAAGTGCGTTCGTGGTGGCACCTTTAATACTAACAATATCATAGGAATGTTTTGGGAGAAGCCTTTGCTCAAACAGCATGGAGGGGATTATTCAACAAGCCGACAGGCGTGAGTAGCGGGCAGGGTGTCTACTCACGAGTAAGCCAACTGGGGTCTACTCACGAGTAAGCTGAGCGGGGTCTACTCAAGAGTAAGCCACCCGTGGTCTACTCAGGCATGAGCTGCACGAGGTCTACTCGTGAGTAAGGCTGCCAGGGTCTACTCACGAGTAAGCCAATTCGCATGCATGGCAGCTGGGGTCTACTCGTGAGTCGCTGAGGGTGTTGCTCTACCCGTCTACTCTAACCATTTAAAGGTATTTCTTACATCCATGTTTTTTGCATCTGCGTAAACACAATTCTGCGTAAACACAAAACACAAAGCCCAAAATGATCTGGGGTGCTTTTTAACCTGTTCCTGCAACCACTGAGAATTTTAATGGTAACTAAAAGCTGAGGGGGCCTAAGACTGAAGAGGTGTGTAGCATTTGAATGAAGTTCCCCCCATCTTCTTCTTTCCATTTTACTAGCTTATCCAAGCTGATTTTTAAGTGCAGCAAAGGGGGCTTTTCTCTCTGGTGCAACATGCCTCATCTGTTCAGAAACTTCTCGTTTTAGCAGCACGTGTAAGCTTTCACATGGCAGGTTTTTCCTACTCTTTTTCACTTGCAAAAGCAGGAGAATTTCCCTGGGATTTCCACCTGAGGGGTTGATTTAAGCTCTGTCGATAAGTGCGTTCGTGGTGGCACCTTTAGTACTAACAATATCATAGGAATGTTTAGGGAGAAGCTTTTGCCCAAACAGCACGGAGGGGATTATTCAACAAGCCGACAGGCGTGAGTAGCGGTCAGGGTGTCTACTCACGAGTAAGCCAACTGGGGTCTACTCACGAGTAAGCTGAGCGGGGTCTACTCAAGAGTAAGCCACCCATGGTCTACTCAGGCATGAGCTGCACGAGGTCTACTCGTGAGTAAGGCTGCCAGGGTCTACTCACGAGTAAGCCAATTCGCATGCATGGCAGCTGGGGTCTACTCGTGAGTCGCTGAGGGTGTTGCTCTACCCGTCTACTCTAACCATTTAAAGGTATTTCTTGCATCCATGTTTTTTGCATCTGCAAAAACAGAATTCTGCGTAAACACAAAATACAAAGCCCAAAATGATCTGGGATGCTTTTTAACCTGTTCCTGCAACCACTGAGAATTTTAATGGTAACTAAAAGCTGAGGGGGCCTAAGACTGAAGAGGTGTGTAGCATTTGAATGAAGTTCCCCCCATCTTCTTCTTTCCATTTTACTAGCTTATCCAAGCTGATTTTTAAGTGCCGCAAAGGGGGCTTTTCTCTCTGGTGCAACATGCCTCATCTGTTCAGAAACTTCTCGTTTTAGCACCACGTGTAAGCTTGCACATGGCAGGTTTTTCCTACTCTTTTTCACTTGCAAAAGCAGGAGAATTTCCCTGGGATTTCCACGTGAGGGGTTGATTTAAGCTCTGTCGATAAGTGCGTTCGTGGTGGCACCTTTAGTACTAACAATATCATAGGAATGTTTTGGGAGAAGCTTTTGCCCAAACAGCACGGAGGGGATTATTCAACAAGCCGACAGGCGTGAGTAGCGGGCAGGGTGTCTACTCATGAGTAATCCAACTGGGGTCTACTCACGAGTAAGCTGAGTGGGGTCTACTCAAGAGTAAGCCACCCGTGGTCTACTCAGGCATGAGCTGCACGAGGTCTACTCGTGAGTAAGGCTGCCAGGGTCTACTCACGAGTAAGCCAATTTGCATGCATGGTAGCTGGGGTATACTCGTGAGTCGCTGAGGGTGTTGCTCTACCTGTCTACTCTAACCATTTAAAGGTATTTCTTGCATCCATGTTTTTTGCATCTGCGAAAACAGAATTCTGCGTAAACACAAAATACAAAGCCCAAAATGATCTGGGATGCTTTTTAACCTGTTCCTGCAACCACTGAGAATTTTAATGGTAACTAAAAGCTGAGGGGGCCTAAGACTGAAGAGGTGTGTAGCATTTGAATGAAGTTCCCCCCATCTTCTTCTTTCCATTTTACTAGCTTATCCAAGCTGATTTTTAAGTGCCGCAAAGGGGGCTTTTCTCTCTGGTGCAACATGCCTCATCTGTTCAGAAACTTCTCGTTTTAGCACCACGTGTAAGCTTGCACATGGCAGGTTTTTCCTACTCTTTTTCACTTGCAAAAGCAGGAGAATTTCCCTGGGATTTCCACGTGAGGGGTTGATTTAAGCTCTGTCGATAAGTGCGTTCGTGGTGGCACCTTTAGTACTAACAATATCATAGGAATGTTTTGGGAGAAGCTTTTGCCCAAACAGCACGGAGGGGATTATTCAACAAGCCGACAGGCGTGAGTAGCGGGCAGGGTGTCTACTCATGAGTAAGCCAACTGGGGTCTACTCACGAGTAAGCTGAGTGGGGTCTACTCAAGAGTAAGCCACCCGTGGTCTACACAGGCATGAGCTGCACGAGGTCTACTCGTGAGTAAGGCTGCCAGGGTCTACTCACGAGTAAGCCAATTCGCATGCATGGCAGCTGGGGTCTACTCGTGAGTCGCTGAGGGTGTTGCTCTACCCGTCTACTCTAACCATTTAAAGGTATTTCTTACATCCATGTTTTTTGCATCTGCATAAACACAATTATGCGTGAACACAAACACAAAGCCCAAAATGATCTGGGGTGCTTTTTAACCTGTTCCTGCAACCACTGAGAATTTTAATGGTAACTAAAAGCTGAGGGGGCCTAAGACTGAAGAGGTGTGTAGCATTTGAATGAAGTTCCCCCCATCTTCTTCTTTCCATTTTACTAGCTTATCCAAGCTGATTTTTAAGTGCAGCAAAGGGGGCTTTTCTCTCTGGTGCAACATGCCTCATCTGTTCAGAAACTTCTCGTTTTAGCACCACGTGTAAGCTTGCACATGGCAGGTTTTTCCTACTCTTTTTCACTTGCAAAAGCAGGAGAATTTCCCTGGGATTTCCACGTGAGGGGTTGATTTAAGCTCTGTCGATAAGTGCGTTCGTGGTGGCACCTTTAGTACTAACAATATCATAGGAATGTTTTGGGAGAAGCTTTTGCCCAAACAGCACGGAGGGGATTATTCAACAAGCCGACAGGCGTGAGTAGCGGGCAGGGTGTCTACTCATGAGTAAGCCAACTGGGGTCTACTCACGAGTAAGCTGAGTGGGGTCTACTCAAGAGTAAGCCACCCGTGGTCTACTCAGGCATGAGCTGCACGAGGTCGTGAGTAAGGCTGCCAGGGTCTACTCACGAGTAAGCCAATTCGCATGCATGGCAGCTGGGGTCTACTCGTGAGTAGCTGAGGGTGTTGCTCTACCCGTCTACTCTAACCATTTAAAGGTATTTCTTGCATCCATGTTTTTTGCATCTGCGAAAACAGAATTCTGCGTAAACACAAAATACAAAGCCCAAAATGATCTGGGGTGCTTTTTAACCTGTTCCTGCAACCACTGAGAATTTTAATGGTAACTAAAAGCTGAGGGGGCCTAAGACTGAAGAGGTGTGTAGCATTTGAATGAAGTTCCCCCCATCTTCTTCTTTCCATTTTACTAGCTTATCCAAGCTGATTTTTAAGTGCAGCAAAGGGGGCTTTTCTCTCTGGTGCAACATGTCTCATCTGTTCAGAAACTTCTCGTTTTAGCACCACGTGTAAGCTTGCACATGGCAGGTTTTTCCTACTCTTTTTCACTTGCAAAAGCAGGAGAATTTCCCTGGGATTTCCACGTGAGGGGTTGATTTAAGCTCTGTCCATAAGTGCGTTCGTGGTGGCACCTTTAGTACTAACAATATCATAGGAATGTTTTGGGAGAAGCTTTTGCCCAAACAGCACGGAGGGGATTATTCAACAAGCCGACAGGCGTGAATAGCGGTCAGGGTGTCTACTCACGAGTAAGCCAACTGGAGTCTACTCACGAGTAAGCTGAGCGGGGTCTACTCAAGAGTAAGCCACCCGTGGTCTACTCAGGCATGAGCTGCACGAGGTCTACTCGTGAGTAAGGCTGCCAGGGTCTACTCACGAGTAAGCCAATTCGCATGCATGGCAGCTGGGGTCTACTCGTGAGTCGCTGAGGGTGTTGCTCTACCCGTCTACTCTAACCATTTAAAGGTATTTCTTACATCCATGTTTTTTGCATCTGCATAAACACAATTATGCGTGAACACAAACACAAAGCCCAAAATGATCTGGGGTGCTTTTTAACCTGTTCCTGCAAGCACTGAGAATTTTAATGGTAACTAAAAGCTGAGGGGGCCTAAGACTGAAGAGGTGTGTAGCATTTGAATGAAGTTCCCCCCATCTTCTTCTTTCCATTTTACTAGCTTATCCAAGCTGATTTTTAAGTGCAGCAAAGGGGGCTTTTCTCTCTGGTGCAACATGCCTCATCTGTTCAGAAACTTCTCGTTTTAGCACCACGTGTAAGCTTGCACATGGCAGGTTTTTCCTACTCTTTTTCACTTGCAAAAGCAGGAGAATTTCCCTGGGATTTCCACGTGAGGGGTTGATTTAAGCTCTGTCGATAAGTGCGTTCGTGGTGGCACCTTTAGTACTAACAATATCATAGGAATGTTTTGGGAGAAGCTTTTGCCCAAACAGCACGGAGGGGATTATTCAACAAGCCGACAGGCGTGAGTAGCGGTCAGGGTGTCTACTCACGAGTAAGCCAACTGGAGTCTACTCACGAGTAAGCTGAGCGGGGTCTACTCAAGAGTAAGCCACCCGTGGTCTACTCAGGCATGAGCTGCACGAGGTCTACTCGTGAGTAAGGCTGCCAGGGTCTACTCACGAGTAAGCCAATTCGCATGCATGGCAGCTGGGGTCTACTCGTGAGTCGCTGAGGGTGTTGCTCTACCCGTCTACTCTAACCATTTAAAGGTATTTCTTACATCCATGTTTTTTGCATCTGCATAAACACAATTATGCGTGAACACAAACACAAAGCCCAAAATGATCTGGGGTGCTTTTTAACCTGTTCCTGCAAGCACTGAGAATTTTAATGGTAACTAAAAGCTGAGGGGGCCTAAGACTGAAGAGGTGTGTAGCATTTGAATGAAGTTCCCCCCATCTTCTTCTTTCCATTTTACTAGCTTATCCAAGCTGATTTTTAAGTGCAGCAAAGGGGGCTTTTCTCTCTGGTGCAACATGCCTCATCTGTTCAGAAACTTCTCGTTTTAGCACCACGTGTAAGCTTGCACATGGCAGGTTTTTCCTACTCTTTTTCACTTGCAAAAGCAGGAGAATTTCCCTGGGATTTCCACGTGAGGGGTTGATTTAAGCTCTGTCGATAAGTGCGTTCGTGGTGGCACCTTTAGTACTAACAATATCATAGGAATGTTTTGGGAGAAGCTTTTGCCCAAGCAGCACGGAGGGGATTATTCAACAAGCCGACAGGCGTGAGTAGCGGGCAGGGTGTCTACTCATGAGTAAGCCAACTGGGGTCTACTCACGAGTAAGCTGAGTGGGGTCTACTCAAGAGTAAGCCACCCGTGGTCTACTCAGGCATGAGCTGCACGAGGTCGTGAGTAAGGCTGCCAGGGTCTACTCACGAGTAAGCCAATTTGCATGCATGGCAGCTGGGGTCTACTCGTGAGTCGCTGAGGGTGTTGCTCTACCCGTCTACTCTAACCATTTAAAGGTATTTCTTGCATCCATGTTTTTTGCATCTGCGAAAACAGAATTCTGCGTAAACACAAAATACAAAGCCCAAAATGATCTGGGATGCTTTTTAACCTGTTCCTGCAAGCACTGAGAATTTTAATGGTAACTAAAAGCTGAGGGGGCCTAAGACTGAAGAGGTGTGTAGCATTTGAATGAAGTTCCCCCCATCTTCTTCTTTCCATTTTACTAGCTTATCCAAGCTGATTTTTAAGTGCAGCAAAGGGGGCTTTTCTCTCTGGTGCAACATGCCTCATCTGTTCAGAAACTTCTCGTTTTAGCACCACGTGTAAGCTTGCACATGGCAGGTTTTTCCTACTCTTTTTCACTTGCAAAAGCAGGAAAATTTCCCTGGGATTTCCACCTGAGGGGTTGATTTAAGCTCTGTCCATAAGTGCGTTCGTGGTGGCACCTTTAGTACTAACAATATCATAGGAATGTTTTGGGAGAAGCTTTTGCCCAAACAGCACGGAGGGGATTATTCAACAAGCCGACAGGCGTGAATAGCGGTCAGGGTGTCTACTCACGAGTAAGCCAACTGGAGTCTACTCACGAGTAAGCTGAGCGGGGTCTACTCAAGAGTAAGCCACCCGTGGTCTACTCAGGCATGAGCTGCACGAGGTCTACTCGTGAGTAAGGCTGCCAGGGTCTACTCACGAGTAAGCCAATTCGCATGCATGGCAGCTGGGGTCTACTCGTGAGTCGCTGAGGGTGTTGCTCTACCCGTCTACTCTAACCATTTAAAGGTATTTCTTACATCCATGTTTTTTGCATCTGCATAAACACAATTATGCGTGAACACAAACACAAAGCCCAAAATGATCTGGGGTGCTTTTTAACCTGTTCCTGCAACCACTGAGAATTTTAATGGTAACTAAAAGCTGAGGGGGCCTAAGACTGAAGAGGTGTGTAGCATTTGAATGAAGTTCCCCCCATCTTCTTCTTTCCATTTTACTAGCTTATCCAAGCTGATTTTTAAGTGCAGCAAAGGGGGCTTTTCTCTCTGGTGCAACATGCCTCATCTGTTCAGAAACTTCTCGTTTTAGCACCACGTGTAAGCTTGCACATGGCAGGTTTTTCCTACTCTTTTTCACTTGCAAAAGCAGGAGAATTTCCCTGGGATTTCCACGTGAGGGGTTGATTTAAGCTCTGTCGATAAGTGCGTTCGTGGTGGCACCTTTAGTACTAACAATATCATAGGAATGTTTTGGGAGAAGCTTTTGCCCAAGCAGCACGGAGGGGATTATTCAACAAGCCGACAGGCGTGAGTAGCGGGCAGGGTGTCTACTCATGAGTAAGCCAACTGGGGTCTACTCACGAGTAAGCTGAGTGGGGTCTACTCAAGAGTAAGCCACCCGTGGTCTACTCAGGCATGAGCTGCACGAGGTCGTGAGTAAGGCTGCCAGGGTCTACTCACGAGTAAGCCAATTTGCATGCATGGCAGCTGGGGTCTACTCGTGAGTCGCTGAGGGTGTTGCTCTACCCGTCTACTCTAACCATTTAAAGGTATTTCTTGCATCCATGTTTTTTGCATCTGCGAAAACAGAATTCTGCGTAAACACAAAATACAAAGCCCAAAATGATCTGGGATGCTTTTTAACCTGTTCCTGCAACCACTGAGAATTTTAATGGTAACTAAAAGCTGAGGGGGCCTAAGACTGAAGAGGTGTGTAGCATTTGAATGAAGTTCCCCCCATCTTCTTCTTTCCATTTTACTAGCTTATCCAAGCTGATTTTTAAGTGCAGCAAAGGGGGCTTTTCTCTCTGGTGCAACATGTCTCATCTGTTCAGAAACTTCTCGTTTTAGCAGCACGTGTAAGCTTGCACATGGCAGGTTTTTCCTACTCTTTTTCACTTGCAAAAGCAGGAGAATTTCCCTGGGATTTCCACGTGAGGGGTTGATTTAAGCTCTGTCCATAAGTGCGTTCGTGGTGGCACCTTTAGTACTAACAATATCATAGGAATGTTTTGGGAGAAGCTTTTGCCCAAACAGCACGGAGGGGATTATTCAACAAGCCGACAGGCGTGAATAGCGGTCAGGGTGTCTACTCACGAGTAAGCCAACTGGAGTCTACTCACGAGTAAGCTGAGCGGGGTCTACTCAAGAGTAAGCCACCCGTGGTCTACTCAGGCATGAGCTGCACGAGGTCTACTCGTGAGTAAGGCTGCCAGGGTCTACTCACGAGTAAGCCAATTCGCATGCATGGCAGCTGGGGTCTACTCGTGAGTCGCTGAGGGTGTTGCTCTACCCGTCTACTCTAACCATTTAAAGGTATTTCTTACATCCATGTTTTTTGCATCTGCATAAACACAATTATGCGTGAACACAAACACAAAGCCCAAAATGATCTGGGGTGCTTTTTAACCTGTTCCTGCAACCACTGAGAATTTTAATGGTAACTAAAAGCTGAGGGGGCCTAAGACTGAAGAGGTGTGTAGCATTTGAATGAAGTTCCCCCCATCTTCTTCTTTCCATTTTACTAGCTTATCCAAGCTGATTTTTAAGTGCAGCAAAGGGGGCTTTTCTCTCTGGTGCAACATGCCTCATCTGTTCAGAAACTTCTCGTTTTAGCACCACGTGTAAGCTTGCACATGGCAGGTTTTTCCTACTCTTTTTCACTTGCAAAAGCAGGAGAATTTCCCTGGGATTTCCACCTGAGGGGTTGATTTAAGCTCTGTCCATAAGTGCGTTCGTGGTGGCACCTTTAGTACTAACAATATCATAGGAATGTTTTGGGAGAAGCTTTTGCCCAAACAGCACGGAGGGGATTATTCAACAAGCCGACAGGCGTGAGTAGCGGTCAGGGTGTCTACTCACGAGTAAGCCAACTGGGGTCTACTCTCGAGTAAGCTGAGCGGCGTCTACTCAAGAGTAAGCCACCCGTGGTCTACTCAGGCATAAGCTGAGAGGGGTCTACTCGTGAGTAAGGCTACCAGGGTCTACTCACGAGTAAACCAATTCGCATGCATGGCAGCTGGGGTCTACTCGTGAGTCGCTGAGGGTGTTGCTCTACCCGTCTACTCTAACCATTTAAAGGTATTTCTTACATCCATGTTTTTTGCATCTGCATAAACACAATTATGCGTGAACACAAACACAAAGCCCAAAATGATCTGGGGTGCTTTTTAACCTGTTCCTGCAACCACTGAGAATTTTAATGGTAACTAAAAGCTGAGGGGCCTAAGACTGAAGAGGTGTGTAGCATTTGAATGAAGTTCCCCCCATCTTCTTCTTTCCATTTTACTAGCTTATCCAAGCTGATTTTTAAGTGCAGCAAAGGGGGCTTTTCTCTCTGGTGCAACATGCCTCATCTGTTCAGAAACTTCTCGTTTTAGCACCACGTGTAAGCTTGCACATGGCAGGTTTTTCCTACTCTTTTTCACTTGCAAAAGCAGGAGAATTTCCCTGGGATTTCCACGTGAGGGGTTGATTTAAGCTCTGTCGATAAGTGCGTTCGTGGTGGCACCTTTAGTACTAACAATATCATAGGAATGTTTTGGGAGAAGCTTTTGCCCAAACAGCACGGAGGGGATTATTCAACAAGCCGACAGGCGTGAGTAGCGGGCAGGGTGTCTACTCATGAGTAAGCCAACTGGGGTCTACTCACGAGTAAGCTGAGTGGGGTCTACTCAAGAGTAAGCCACCCGTGGTCTACTCAGGCATGAGCTGCACGAGGTCGTGAGTAAGGCTGCCAGGGTCTACTCACGAGTAAGCCAATTTGCATGCATGGCAGCTGGGGTCTACTCGTGAGTCGCTGAGGGTGTTGCTCTACCCGTCTACTCTAACCATTTAAAGGTATTTCTTGCATCCATGTTTTTTGCATCTGCGAAAACAGAATTCTGCGTAAACACAAAATACAAAGCCCAAAATGATCTGGGATGCTTTTTAACCTGTTCCTGCAACCACTAAGAATTTTAATGGTAACTAAAAGCTGAGGGGGCCTAAGACTGAAGAGGTGTGTAGCATTTGAATGAAGTTCCCCCCATCTTCTTCTTTCCATTTTACTAGCTTATCCAAGCTGATTTTTAAGTGCAGCAAAGGGGGCTTTTCTCTCTGGTGCAACATGCCTCATCTGTTCAGAAACTTCTCGTTTTAGCACCACGTGTAAGCTTGCACATGGCAGGTTTTTCCTACTCTTTTTCACTTGCAAAAGCAGGAGAATTTCCCTGGGATTTCCACGTGAGGGGTTGATTTAAGCTCTGTCGATAAGTGCGTTCGTGGTGGCACCTTTAGTACTAACAATATCATAGGAATGTTTTGGGAGAAGCTTTTGCCCAAACAGCACGGAGGGGATTATTCAACAAGCCGACAGGCGTGAGTAGCGGTCAGGGTGTCTACTCACGAGTAAGCCAACTGGGGTCTACTCTCGAGTAAGCTGAGCGGCGTCTACTCAAGAGTAAGCCACCCGTGGTCTACTCAGGCATAAGCTGAGAGGGGTCTACTCGTGAGTAAGGCTACCAGGGTCTACTCACGAGTAAACCAATTCGCATGCATGGCAGCTGGGGTCTACTCGTGAGTCGCTGAGGGTGTTGCTCTACCCGTCTACTCTAACCATTTAAAGGTATTTCTTACATCCATGTTTTTTGCATCTGCATAAACACAATTATGCGTGAACACAAACACAAAGCCCAAAATGATCTGGGGTGCTTTTTAACCTGTTCCTGCAACCACTGAGAATTTTAATGGTAACTAAAAGCTGAGGGGCCTAAGACTGAAGAGGTGTGTAGCATTTGAATGAAGTTCCCCCCATCTTCTTCTTTCCATTTTACTAGCTTATCCAAGCTGATTTTTAAGTGCAGCAAAGGGGGCTTTTCTCTCTGGTGCAACATGCCTCATCTGTTCAGAAACTTCTCGTTTTAGCACCACGTGTAAGCTTGCACATGGCAGGTTTTTCCTACTCTTTTTCACTTGCAAAAGCAGGAGAATTTCCCTGGGATTTCCACGTGAGGGGTTGATTTAAGCTCTGTCGATAAGTGCGTTCGTGGTGGCACCTTTAGTACTAACAATATCATAGGAATGTTTTGGGAGAAGCTTTTGCCCAAACAGCACGGAGGGGATTATTCAACAAGCCGACAGGCGTGAGTAGCGGGCAGGGTGTCTACTCATGAGTAAGCCAACTGGGGTCTACTCACGAGTAAGCTGAGTGGGGTCTACTCAAGAGTAAGCCACCCGTGGTCTACTCAGGCATGAGCTGCACGAGGTCGTGAGTAAGGCTGCCAGGGTCTACTCACGAGTAAGCCAATTTGCATGCATGGCAGCTGGGGTCTACTCGTGAGTCGCTGAGGGTGTTGCTCTACCCGTCTACTCTAACCATTTAAAGGTATTTCTTGCATCCATGTTTTTTGCATCTGCGAAAACAGAATTCTGCGTAAACACAAAATACAAAGCCCAAAATGATCTGGGATGCTTTTTAACCTGTTCCTGCAACCACTGAGAATTTTAATGGTAACTAAAAGCTGAGGGGGCCTAAGACTGAAGAGGTGTGTAGCATTTGAATGAAGTTCCCCCCATCTTCTTCTTTCCATTTTACTAGCTTATCCAAGCTGATTTTTAAGTGCAGCAAAGGGGGCTTTTCTCTCTGGTGCAACATGCCTCATCTGTTCAGAAACTTCTCGTTTTAGCACCACGTGTAAGCTTGCACATGGCAGGTTTTTCCTACTCTTTTTCACTTGCAAAAGCAGGAGAATTTCCCTGGGATTTCCACGTGAGGGGTTGATTTAAGCTCTGTCGATAAGTGCGTTCGTGGTGGCACCTTTAGTACTAACAATATCATAGGAATGTTTTGGGAGAAGCTTTTGCCCAAACAGCACGGAGGGGATTATTCAACAAGCCGACAGGCGTGAATAGCGGTCAGGGTGTCTACTCACGAGTAAGCCAACTGGAGTCTACTCACGAGTAAGCTGAGCGGGGTCTACTCAAGAGTAAGCCACCCGTGGTCTACTCAGGCATGAGCTGCACGAGGTCTACTCGTGAGTAAGGCTGCCAGGGTCTACTCACGAGTAAGCCAATTCGCATGCATGGCAGCTGGGGTCTACTCGTGAGTCGCTGAGGGTGTTGCTCTACCCGTCTACTCTAACCATTTAAAGGTATTTCTTACATCCATGTTGTTTGCATCTGCATAAACACAATTATGCGTGAACACAAACACAAAGCCCAAAATGATCTGGGGTGCTTTTTAACCTGTTCCTGCAACCACTGAGAATTTTAATGGTAACTAAAAGCTGAGGGGGCCTAAGACTGAAGAGGTGTGTAGCATTTGAATGAAGTTCCCCCCATCTTCTTCTTTCCATTTTACTAGCTTATCCAAGCTGATTTTTAAGTGCAGCAAAGGGGGCTTTTCTCTCTGGTGCAACATGCCTCATCTGTTCAGAAACTTCTCGTTTTAGCACCACGTGTAAGCTTGCACATGGCAGGTTTTTCCTACTCTTTTTCACTTGCAAAAGCAGGAGAATTTCCCTGGGATTTCCACGTGAGGGGTTGATTTAAGCTCTGTCGATAAGTGCGTTCGTGGTGGCACCTTTAGTACTAACAATATCATAGGAATGTTTTGGGAGAAGCTTTTGCCCAAACAGCACGGAGGGGATTATTCAACAAGCCGACAGGCGTGAGTAGCGGTCAGGGTGTCTACTCACGAGTAAGCCAACTGGGGTCTACTCTCGAGTAAGCTGAGCGGCATCTACTCAAGAGTAAGCCACCCGTGGTCTACTCAGGCATAAGCTGAGAGGGGTCTACTCGTGAGTAAGGCTACCAGGGTCTACTCACGAGTAAACCAATTCGCATGCATGGCAGCTGGGGTCTACTCGTGAGTCGCTGAGGGTGTTGCTCTACCCGTATACTCTAACCATTTAAAGGTATTTCTTACATCCATGTTTTTTGCATCTGCATAAACACAATTATGCGTGAACACAAAACACAAAGCCCAAAATGATCTGGGGTGCTTTTTAACCTGTTCCTGCAAGCACTGAGAATTTTAATGGTAACTAAAAGCTGAGGGGGCCTAAGACTGAAGAGGTGTGTAGCATTTGAATGAAGTTCCCCCCATCTTCTTCTTTCCATTTTACTAGCTTATCCAAGCTGATTTTTAAGTGCAGCAAAGGGGGCTTTTCTCTCTGGTGCAACATGCCTCATCTGTTCAGAAACTTCTCGTTTTAGCACCACGTGTAAGCTTTCACATGGCAGGTTTTTCCTACTCTTTTTCACTTGCAAAAGCAGGAGAATTTCCCTGGGATTTCCACGTGAGGGGTTGATTTAAGCTCTGTCCATAAGTGCGTTCGTGGTGGCACCTTTAGTACTAACAATATCATAGGAATGTTTTGGGAGAAGCTTTTGCCCAAACAGCACGGAGGGGATTATTCAACAAGCCGACAGGCGTGAATAGCGGTCAGGGTGTCTACTCACGAGTAAGCCAACTGGAGTCTACTCACGAGTAAGCTGAGAGGGGTCTACTCAAGAGTAAGCCACCCGTGGTCTACTCAGGCATGAGCTGCACGAGGTCTACTCGTGAGTAAGGCTGCCAGGGTCTACTCACGAGTAAGCCAATTCGCATGCATGGCAGCTGGGGTCTACTCGTGAGTCGCTGAGGGTGTTGCTCTACCCGTCTACTCTAACCATTTAAAGGTATTTCTTACATCCATGTTTTTTGCATCTGCATAAACACAATTATGCGTGAACACAAACACAAAGCCCAAAATGATCTGGGGTGCTTTTTAACCTGTTCCTGCAACCACTGAGAATTTTAATGGTAACTAAAAGCTGAGGGGGCCTAAGACTGAAGAGGTGTGTAGCATTTGAATGAAGTTCCCCCCATCTTCTTCTTTCCATTTTACTAGCTTATCCAAGCTGATTTTTAAGTGCAGCAAAGGGGGCTTTTCTCTCTGGTGCAACATACCTCATCTGTTCAGAAACTTCTCGTTTTAGCACCACGTGTAAGCTTGCACATGGCAGGTTTTTCCTACTCTTTTTCACTTGCAAAAGCAGGAGAATTTCCCTGGGATTTCCACGTGAGGGGTTGATTTAAGCTCTGTCGATAAGTGCGTTCGTGGTGGCACCTTTAGTACTAACAATATCATAGGAATGTTTTGGGAGAAGCTTTTGCCCAAACAGCACGGAGGGGATTATTCAACAAGCCGACAGGCGTGAGTAGCGGGCAGGGTGTCTACTCATGAGTAAGCCAACTGGGGTCTACTCACGAGTAAGCTGAGTGGGGTCTACTCAAGAGTAAGCCACCCGTGGTCTACTCAGGCATGAGCTGCACGAGGTCGTGAGTAAGGCTACCAGGGTCTACTCACGAGTAAACCAATTCGCATGCATGGCAGCTGGGGTCTACTCGTGAGTCGCTGAGGGTGTTGCTCTACCCGTCTACTCTAACCATTTAAAGGTATTTCTTACATCCATGTTTTTTGCATCTGCATAAACACAATTATGCGTGAACACAAACACAAAGCCCAAAATGATCTGGGGTGCTTTTTAACCTGTTCGTGCAACCACTGAGAATTTTAATGGTAACTAAAAGCTGAGGGGGCTTAAGACTGAACAGGTGTGTAGCATTTGAATGAAGTTCCCCCCATCTTCTTCTTTCCATTTTACTAGCTTATCCAAGCTGATTTTTAAGTGCAGCAAAGGGGGCTTTTCTCTCTGGTGCAACATGCCTCATCTGTTCAGAAACTTCTCGTTTTAGCACCACGTGTAAGCTTGCACATGGCAGGTTTTTCCTACTCTTTTTCACTTGCAAAAGCAGGAGAATTTCCCTGGGATTTCCACGTGAGGGGTTGATTTAAGCTCTGTCGATAAGTGCGTTCGTGGTGGCACCTTTAGTACTAACAATATCATAGGAATGTTTTGGGAGAAGCTTTTGCCCAAACAGCACGGAGGGGATTATTCAACAAGCCGACAGGCGTGAATAGCGGTCAGGGTGTCTACTCACGAGTAAGCCAACTGGAGTCTACTCACGAGTAAGCTGAGCGGGGTCTACTCAAGAGTAAGCCACCCGTGGTCTACTCAGGCATGAGCTGCACGAGGTCTACTCGTGAGTAAGGCTGCCAGGGTCTACTCACGAGTAAGCCAATTCGCATGCATGGCAGCTGGGGTCTACTCGTGAGTCGCTGAGGGTGTTGCTCTACCCGTCTACTCTAACCATTTAAAGGTATTTCTTACATCCATGTTTTTTGCATCTGCATAAACACAATTATGCGTGAACACAAACACAAAGCCCAAAATGATCTGGGGTGCTTTTTAACCTGTTCCTGCAACCACTGAGAATTTTAATGGTAACTAAAAGCTGAGGGGCCCTAAGACTGAAGAGGTGTGTAGCATTTGAATGAAGTTCCCCCCATCTTCTTTCCATTTTACTAGCTTATCCAAGCTGATTTTTAAGTGCAGCAAAGGGGGCTTTTCTCTCTGGTGCAACATGCCTCATCTGTTCAGAAACTTCTCGTTTTAGCACCACGTGTAAGCTTGCACATGGCAGGTTTTTCCTACTCTTTTTCACTTGCAAAAGCAGGAGAATTTCCCTGGGATTTCCACGTGAGGGGTTGATTTAAGCTCTGTCCATAAGTGCGTTCGTGGTGGCACCTTTAGTACTAACAATATCATAGGAATGTTTTGGGAGAAGCTTTTGCCCAAACAGCACGGAGGGGATTATTCAACAAGCCGACAGGCGTGAGTAGCGGGCAGGGTGTCTACTCATGAGTAAGCCAACTGGGGTCTACTCACGAGTAAGCTGAGTGGGGTCTACTCAAGAGTAAGCCACCCGTGGTCTACTCAGGCATGAGCTGCACGAGGTCGTGAGTAAGGCTGCCAGGGTCTACTCACGAGTAAGCCAATTTGCATGCATGGCAGCTGGGGTCTACTCGTGAGTCGCTGAGGGTGTTGCTCTACCCGTCTACTCTAACCATTTAAAGGTATTTCTTGCATCCATGTTTTTTGCATCTGCGAAAACAGAATTCTGCGTAAACACAAAATACAAAGCCCAAAATGATCTGGGATGCTTTTTAACCTGTTCCTGCAACCACTGAGAATTTTAATGGTAACTAAAAGCTGAGGGGGCCTAAGACTGAAGAGGTGTGTAGCATTTGAATGAAGTTCCCCCCATCTTCTTCTTTCCATTTTACTAGCTTATCCAAGCTGATTTTTAAGTGCAGCAAAGGGGGCTTTTCTCTCTGGTGCAACATGTCTCATCTGTTCAGAAACTTCTCGTTTTAGCACCACGTGTAAGCTTGCACATGGCAGGTTTTTCCTACTCTTTTTCACTTGCAAAAGCAGGAGAATTTCCCTGGGATTTCCACGTGAGGGGTTGATTTAAGCTCTGTCGATAAGTGCGTTCGTGGTGGCACCTTTAGTACTAACAATATCATAGGAATGTTTTGGGAGAAGCTTTTGCCCAAACAGCACGGAGGGGATTATTCAACAAGCCGACAGGCGTGAATAGCGGTCAGGGTGTCTACTCACGAGTAAGCCAACTGGAGTCTACTCACGAGTAAGCTGAGCGGGGTCTACTCAAGAGTAAGCCACCCGTGGTCTACTCAGGCATGAGCTGCACGAGGTCTACTCGTGAGTAAGGCTGCCAGGGTCTACTCACGAGTAAGCCAATTCGCATGCATGGCAGCTGGGGTCTACTCGTGAGTCGCTGAGGGTGTTGCTCTACCCGTCTACTCTAACCATTTAAAGGTATTTCTTACATCCATGTTTTTTGCATCTGCATAAACACAATTATGCGTGAACACAAACACAAAGCCCAAAATGATCTGGGGTGCTTTTTAACCTGTTCCTGCAACCACTGAGAATTTTAATGGTAACTAAAAGCTGAGGGGCCCTAAGACTGAAGAGGTGTGTAGCATTTGAATGAAGTTCCCCCCATCTTCTTCTTTCCATTTTACTAGCTTATCCAAGCTGATTTTTAAGTGCAGCAAAGGGGGCTTTTCTCTCTGGTGCAACATGCCTCATCTGTTCAGAAACTTCTCGTTTTAGCACCACGTGTAAGCTTGCACATGGCAGGTTTTTCCTACTCTTTTTCACTTGCAAAAGCAGGAGAATTTCCCTGGGATTTCCACGTGAGGGGTTGATTTAAGCTCTGTCCATAAGTGCGTTCGTGGTGGCACCTTTAGTACTAACAATATCATAGGAATGTTTTGGGAGAAGCTTTTGCCCAAACAGCACGGAGGGGATTATTCAACAAGCCGACAGGCGTGAGTAGCGGGCAGGGTGTCTACTCATGAGTAAGCCAACTGGGGTCTACTCACGAGTAAGCTGAGTGGGGTCTACTCAAGAGTAAGCCACCCGTGGTCTACTCAGGCATGAGCTGCACGAGGTCGTGAGTAAGGCTGCCAGGGTCTACTCACGAGTAAGCCAATTTGCATGCATGGCAGCTGGGGTCTACTCGTGAGTCGCTGAGGGTGTTGCTCTACCCGTCTACTCTAACCATTTAAAGGTATTTCTTGCATCCATGTTTTTTGCATCTGCGAAAACAGAATTCTGCGTAAACACAAAATACAAAGCCCAAAATGATCTGGGATGCTTTTTAACCTGTTCCTGCAACCACTGAGAATTTTAATGGTAACTAAAAGCTGAGGGGGCCTAAGACTGAAGAGGTGTGTAGCATTTGAATGAAGTTCCCCCCATCTTCTTCTTTCCATTTTACTAGCTTATCCAAGCTGATTTTTAAGTGCAGCAAAGGGGGCTTTTCTCTCTGGTGCAACATGTCTCATCTGTTCAGAAACTTCTCGTTTTAGCACCACGTGTAAGCTTGCACATGGCAGGTTTTTCCTACTCTTTTTCACTTGCAAAAGCAGGAGAATTTCCCTGGGATTTCCACGTGAGGGGTTGATTTAAGCTCTGTCCATAAGTGCGTTCGTGGTGGCACCTTTAGTACTAACAATATCATAGGAATGTTTTGGGAGAAGCTTTTGCCCAAACAGCACGGAGGGGATTATTCAACAAGCCGACAGGCGTGAATAGCGGTCAGGGTGTCTACTCACGAGTAAGCCAACTGGAGTCTACTCACGAGTAAGCTGAGCGGGGTCTACTCAAGAGTAAGCCACCCGTGGTCTACTCAGGCATGAGCTGCACGAGGTCTACTCGTGAGTAAGGCTGCCAGGGTCTACTCACGAGTAAGCCAATTCGCATGCATGGCAGCTGGGGTCTACTCGTGAGTCGCTGAGGGTGTTGCTCTACCCGTCTACTCTAACCATTTAAAGGTATTTCTTACATCCATGTTTTTTGCATCTGCATAAACACAATTATGCGTGAACACAAACACAAAGCCCAAAATGATCTGGGGTGCTTTTTAACCTGTTCCTGCAACCACTGAGAATTTTAATGGTAACTAAAAGCTGAGGGGGCCTAAGACTGAAGAGGTGTGTAGCATTTGAATGAAGTTCCCCCCATCTTCTTCTTTCCATTTTACTAGCTTATCCAAGCTGATTTTTAAGTGCCGCAAAGGGGGCTTTTCTCTCTGGTGCAACATGCCTCATCTGTTCAGAAACTTCTCGTTTTAGCACCACGTGTAAGCTTGCACATGGCAGGTTTTTCCTACTCTTTTTCACTTGCAAAAGCAGGAGAATTTCCCTGGGATTTCCACGTGAGGGGTTGATTTAAGCTCTGTCGATAAGTGCGTTCGTGGTGGCACCTTTAGTACTAACAATATCATAGGAATGTTTTGGGAGAAGCTTTTGCCCAAACAGCACGGAGGGGATTATTCAACAAGCCGACAGGCGTGAGTAGCGGGCAGGGTGTCTACTCATGAGTAAGCCAACTGGGGTCTACTCACGAGTAAGCTGAGTGGGGTCTACTCAAGAGTAAGCCACCCGTGGTCTACTCAGGCATGAGCTGCACGAGGTCGTGAGTAAGGCTGCCAGGGTCTACTCACGAGTAAGCCAATTTGCATGCATGGCAGCTGGGGTCTACTCGTGAGTCGCTGAGGGTGTTGCTCTACCCGTCTACTCTAACCATTTAAAGGTATTTCTTGCATCCATGTTTTTTGCATCTGCGAAAACAGAATTCTGCGTAAACACAAAATACAAAGCCCAAAATGATCTGGGATGCTTTTTAACCTGTTCCTGCAACCACTGAGAATTTTAATGGTAACTAAAAGCTGAGGGGGCCTAAGACTGAAGAGGTGTGTAGCATTTGAATGAAGTTCCCCCCATCTTCTTCTTTCCATTTTACTAGCTTATCCAAGCTGATTTTTAAGTGCAGCAAAGGGGGCTTTTCTCTCTGGTGCAACATGCCTCATCTGTTCAGAAACTTCTCGTTTTAGCACCACGTGTAAGCTTGCACATGGCAGGTTTTTCCTACTCTTTTTCACTTGCAAAAGCAGGAGAATTTCCCTGGGATTTCCACGTGAGGGGTTGATTTAAGCTCTGTCGATAAGTGCGTTCGTGGTGGCACCTTTAGTACTAACAATATCATAGGAATGTTTTGGGAGAAGCTTTTGCCCAAACAGCACGGAGGGGATTATTCAACAAGCCGACAGGCGTGAATAGCGGTCAGGGTGTCTACTCACGAGTAAGCCAACTGGAGTCTACTCACAAGTAAGCTGAGCGGGGTCTACTCAAGAGTAAGCCACCCGTGGTCTACTCAGGCATGAGCTGCACGAGGTCTACTCGTGAGTAAGGCTGCCAGGGTCTACTCACGAGTAAGCCAATTCGCATGCATGGCAGCTGGGGTCTACTCGTGAGTCGCTGAGGGTGTTGCTCTACCCGTCTACTCTAACCATTTAAAGGTATTTCTTACATCCATGTTTTTTGCATCTGCATAAACACAATTATGCGTGAACACAAACACAAAGCCCAAAATGATCTGGGGTGCTTTTTAACCTGTTCCTGCAACCACTGAGAATTTTAATGGTAACTAAAAGCTGAGGGGGCCTAAGACTGAAGAGGTGTGTAGCATTTGAATGAAGTTCCCCCCATCTTCTTCTTTCCATTTTACTAGCTTATCCAAGCTGATTTTTAAGTGCAGCAAAGGGGGCTTTTCTCTCTGGTGCAACATGCCTCATCTGTTCAGAAACTTCTCGTTTTAGCACCACGTGTAAGCTTGCACATGGCAGGTTTTTCCTACTCTTTTTCACTTGCAAAAGCAGGAGAATTTCCCTGGGATTTCCACGTGAGGGGTTGATTTAAGCTCTGTCGATAAGTGCGTTCGTGGTGGCACCTTTAGTACTAACAATATCATAGGAATGTTTTGGGAGAAGCTTTTGCCCAAACAGCACGGAGGGGATTATTCAACAAGCCGACAGGCGTGAGTAGCGGGCAGGGTGTCTACTCATGAGTAAGCCAACTGGGGTCTACTCACGAGTAAGCTGAGTGGGGTCTACTCAAGAGTAAGCCACCCGTGGTCTACTCAGGCATGAGCTGCACGAGGTCGTGAGTAAGGCTACCAGGGTCTACTCACGAGTAAACCAATTCGCATGCATGGCAGCTGGGGTCTACTCGTGAGTCGCTGAGGGTGTTGCTCTACCCGTCTACTCTAACCATTTAAAGGTATTTCTTACATCCATGTTTTTTGCATCTGCATAAACACAATTATGCGTGAACACAAACACAAAGCCCAAAATGATCTGGGGTGCTTTTTAACCTGTTCCTGCAACCACTGAGAATTTTAATGGTAACTAAAAGCTGAGGGGGCCTAGGACTGAAGAGGTGTGTAGCATTTGAATGAAGTTCCCCCCATCTTCTTCTTTCCATTTTACTAGCTTATCCAAGCTGATTTTTAAGTGCAGCAAAGGGGGCTTTTCTCTCTGGTGCAACATGCCTCATCTGTTCAGAAACTTCTCGTTTTAGCACCACGTGTAAGCTTGCACATGGCAGGTTTTTCCTACTCTTTTTCACTTGCAAAAGCAGGAGAATTTCCCTGGGATTTCCACGTGAGGGGTTGATTTAAGCTCTGTCGATAAGTGCGTTCGTGGTGGCACCTTTAGTACTAACAATATCATAGGAATGTTTTGGGAGAAGCTTTTGCCCAAACAGCACGGAGGGGATTATTCAACAAGCCGACAGGCGTGAGTAGCGGGCAGGGTGTCTACTCATGAGTAAGCCAACTGGGGTCTACTCACGAGTAAGCTGAGTGGGGTCTACTCAAGAGTAAGCCACCCGTGGTCTACTCAGGCATGAGCTGCACGAGGTCGTGAGTAAGGCTGCCAGGGTCTACTCACGAGTAAGCCAATTTGCATGCATGGCAGCTGGGGTCTACTCGTGAGTCGCTGAGGGTGTTGCTCTACCCGTCTACTCTAACCATTTAAAGGTATTTCTTGCATCCATGTTTTTTGCATCTGCGAAAACAGAATTCTGCGTAAACACAAAATACAAAGCCCAAAATGATCTGGGATGCTTTTTAACCTGTTCCTGCAACCACTGAGAATTTTAATGGTAACTAAAAGCTGAGGGGGCCTAAGACTGAAGAGGTGTGTAGCATTTGAATGAAGTTCCCCCCATCTTCTTCTTTCCATTTTACTAGCTTATCCAAGCTGATTTTTAAGTGCAGCAAAGGGGGCTTTTCTCTCTGGTGCAACATGCCTCATCTGTTCAGAAACTTCTCGTTTTAGCACCACGTGTAAGCTTGCACATGGCAGGTTTTTCCTACTCTTTTTCACTTGCAAAAGCAGGAGAATTTCCCTGGGATTTCCACGTGAGGGGTTGATTTAAGCTCTGTCGATAAGTGCGTTCGTGGTGGCACCTTTAGTACTAACAATATCATAGGAATGTTTTGGGAGAAGCTTTTGCCCAAACAGCACGGAGGGGATTATTCAACAAGCCGACAGGCGTGAATAGCGGTCAGGGTGTCTACTCACGAGTAAGCCAACTGGAGTCTACTCACGAGTAAGCTGAGCGGGGTCTACTCAAGAGTAAGCCACCCGTGGTCTACTCAGGCATGAGCTGCACGAGGTCTACTCGTGAGTAAGGCTGCCAGGGTCTACTCACGAGTAAGCCAATTCGCATGCATGGCAGCTGGGGTCTACTCGTGAGTCGCTGAGGGTGTTGCTCTACCCGTCTACTCTAACCATTTAAAGGTATTTCTTACATCCATGTTTTTTGCATCTGCATAAACACAATTATGCGTGAACACAAACACAAAGCCCAAAATGATCTGGGGTGCTTTTTAACCTGTTCCTGCAACCACTGAGAATTTTAATGGTAACTAAAAGCTGAGGGGGCCTAAGACTGAAGAGGTGTGTAGCATTTGAATGAAGTTCCCCCCATCTTCTTCTTTCCATTTTACTAGCTTATCCAAGCTGATTTTTAAGTGCAGCAAAGGGGGCTTTTCTCTCTGGTGCAACATGCCTCATCTGTTCAGAAACTTCTCGTTTTAGCACCACGTGTAAGCTTGCACATGGCAGGTTTTTCCTACTCTTTTTCACTTGCAAAAGCAGGAGAATTTCCCTGGGATTTCCACGTGAGGGGTTGATTTAAGCTCTGTCGATAAGTGCGTTCGTGGTGGCACCTTTAGTACTAACAATATCATAGGAATGTTTTGGGAGAAGCTTTTGCCCAAACAGCACGGAGGGGATTATTCAACAAGCCGACAGGCGTGAGTAGCGGTCAGGGTGTCTACTCACGAGTAAGCCAACTGGGGTCTACTCTCGAGTAAGCTGAGCGGCATCTACTCAAGAGTAAGCCACCCGTGGTCTACTCAGGCATAAGCTGAGAGGGGTCTACTCGTGAGTAAGGCTACCAGGGTCTACTCACGAGTAAACCAATTCGCATGCATGGCAGCTGGGGTCTACTCGTGAGTCGCTGAGGGTGTTGCTCTACCCGTCTACTCTAACCATTTAAAGGTATTTCTTACATCCATGTTTTTTGCATCTGCATAAACACAATTATGCGTGAACACAAAACACAAAGCCCAAAATGATCTGGGGTGCTTTTTAACCTGTTCCTGCAAGCACTGAGAATTTTAATGGTAACTAAAAGCTGAGGGGGCCTAAGACTGAAGAGGTGTGTAGCATTTGAATGAAGTTCCCCCCATCTTCTTCTTTCCATTTTACTAGCTTATCCAAGCTGATTTTTAAGTGCAGCAAAGGGGGCTTTTCTCTCTGGTGCAACATGCCTCATCTGTTCAGAAACTTCTCGTTTTAGCACCACGTGTAAGCTTGCACATGGCAGGTTTTTCCTACTCTTTTTCACTTGCAAAAGCAGGAGAATTTCCCTGGGATTTCCACGTGAGGGGTTGATTTAAGCTCTGTCCATAAGTGCGTTCGTGGTGGCACCTTTAGTACTAACAATATCATAGGAATGTTTTGGGAGAAGCTTTTGCCCAAACAGCACGGAGGGGATTATTCAACAAGCCGACAGGCGTGAATAGCGGTCAGGGTGTCTACTCACGAGTAAGCCAACTGGAGTCTACTCACGAGTAAGCTGAGCGGGGTCTACTCAAGAGTAAGCCACCCGTGGTCTACTCAGGCATGAGCTGCACGAGGTCTACTCGTGAGTAAGGCTGCCAGGGTCTACTCACGAGTAAGCCAATTCGCATGCATGGCAGCTGGGGTCTACTCGTGAGTCGCTGAGGGTGTTGCTCTACCCGTCTACTCTAACCATTTAAAGGTATTTCTTACATCCATGTTTTTTGCATCTGCATAAACACAATTATGCGTGAACACAAACACAAAGCCCAAAATGATCTGGGGTGCTTTTTAACCTGTTCCTGCAACCACTGAGAATTTTAATGGTAACTAAAAGCTGAGGGGGCCTAAGACTGAAGAGGTGTGTAGCATTTGAATGAAGTTCCCCCCATCTTCTTCTTTCCATTTTACTAGCTTATCCAAGCTGATTTTTAAGTGCAGCAAAGGGGGCTTTTCTCTCTGGTGCAACATACCTCATCTGTTCAGAAACTTCTCGTTTTAGCACCACGTGTAAGCTTGCACATGGCAGGTTTTTCCTACTCTTTTTCACTTGCAAAAGCAGGAGAATTTCCCTGGGATTTCCACGTGAGGGGTTGATTTAAGCTCTGTCGATAAGTGCGTTCGTGGTGGCACCTTTAGTACTAACAATATCATAGGAATGTTTTGGGAGAAGCTTTTGCCCAAACAGCACGGAGGGGATTATTCAACAAGCCGACAGGCGTGAGTAGCGGGCAGGGTGTCTACTCATGAGTAAGCCAACTGGGGTCTACTCACGAGTAAGCTGAGTGGGGTCTACTCAAGAGTAAGCCACCCGTGGTCTACTCAGGCATGAGCTGCACGAGGTCGTGAGTAAGGCTGCCAGGGTCTACTCACGAGTAAGCCAATTTGCATGCATGGCAGCTGGGGTCTACTCGTGAGTCGCTGAGGGTGTTGCTCTACCCGTCTACTCTAACCATTTAAAGGTATTTCTTGCATCCATGTTTTTTGCATCTGCGAAAACAGAATTCTGCGTAAACACAAAATACAAAGCCCAAAATGATCTGGGATGCTTTTTAACCTGTTCCTGCAACCACTGAGAATTTTAATGGTAACTAAAAGCTGAGGGGGCCTAAGACTGAAGAGGTGTGTAGCATTTGAATGAAGTTCCCCCCATCTTCTTCTTTCCATTTTACTAGCTTATCCAAGCTGATTTTTAAGTGCAGCAAAGGGGGCTTTTCTCTCTGGTGCAACATGCCTCATCTGTTCAGAAACTTCTCGTTTTAGCACCACGTGTAAGCTTGCACATGGCAGGTTTTTCCTACTCTTTTTCACTTGCAAAAGCAGGAGAATTTCCCTGGGATTTCCACGTGAGGGGTTGATTTAAGCTCTGTCCATAAGTGCGTTCGTGGTGGCACCTTTAGTACTAACAATATCATAGGAATGTTTTGGGAGAAGCTTTTGCCCAAACAGCACGGAGGGGATTATTCAACAAGCCGACAGGCGTGAATAGCGGTCAGGGTGTCTACTCACGAGTAAGCCAACTGGAGTCTACTCACGAGTAAGCTGAGCGGGGTCTACTCAAGAGTAAGCCACCCGTGGTCTACTCAGGCATGAGCTGCACGAGGTCTACTCGTGAGTAAGGCTGCCAGGGTCTACTCACGAGTAAGCCAATTCGCATGCATGGCAGCTGGGGTCTACTCGTGAGTCGCTGAGGGTGTTGCTCTACCCGTCTACTCTAACCATTTAAAGGTATTTCTTACATCCATGTTGTTTGCATCTGCATAAACACAATTATGCGTGAACACAAACACAAAGCCCAAAATGATCTGGGGTGCTTTTTAACCTGTTCCTGCAACCACTGAGAATTTTAATGGTAACTAAAAGCTGAGGGGGCCTAAGACTGAAGAGGTGTGTAGCATTTGAATGAAGTTCCCCCCATCTTCTTCTTTCCATTTTACTAGCTTATCCAAGCTGATTTTTAAGTGCAGCAAAGGGGGCTTTTCTCTCTGGTGCAACATGCCTCATCTGTTCAGAAACTTCTCGTTTTAGCACCACGTGTAAGCTTGCACATGGCAGGTTTTTCCTACTCTTTTTCACTTGCAAAAGCAGGAGAATTTCCCTGGGATTTCCACGTGAGGGGTTGATTTAAGCTCTGTCGATAAGTGCGTTCGTGGTGGCACCTTTAGTACTAACAATATCATAGGAATGTTTTGGGAGAAGCTTTTGCCCAAACAGCACGGAGGGGATTATTCAACAAGCCGACAGGCGTGAGTAGCGGTCAGGGTGTCTACTCACGAGTAAGCCAACTGGGGTCTACTCTCGAGTAAGCTGAGCGGCATCTACTCAAGAGTAAGCCACCCGTGGTCTACTCAGGCATAAGCTGAGAGGGGTCTACTCATGAGTAAGGCTACCAGGGTCTACTCACGAGTAAACCAATTCGCATGCATGGCAGCTGGGGTCTACTCGTGAGTCGCTGAGGGTGTTGCTCTACCCGTATACTCTAACCATTTAAAGGTATTTCTTACATCCATGTTTTTTGCATCTGCATAAACACAATTATGCGTGAACACAAAACACAAAGCCCAAAATGATCTGGGGTGCTTTTTAACCTGTTCCTGCAAGCACTGAGAATTTTAATGGTAACTAAAAGCTGAGGGGGCCTAAGACTGAAGAGGTGTGTAGCATTTGAATGAAGTTCCCCCCATCTTCTTCTTTCCATTTTACTAGCTTATCCAAGCTGATTTTTAAGTGCAGCAAAGGGGGCTTTTCTCTCTGGTGCAACATGCCTCATCTGTTCAGAAACTTCTCGTTTTAGCACCACGTGTAAGCTTTCACATGGCAGGTTTTTCCTACTCTTTTTCACTTGCAAAAGCAGGAGAATTTCCCTGGGATTTCCACGTGAGGGGTTGATTTAAGCTCTGTCCATAAGTGCGTTCGTGGTGGCACCTTTAGTACTAACAATATCATAGGAATGTTTTGGGAGAAGCTTTTGCCCAAACAGCACGGAGGGGATTATTCAACAAGCCGACAGGCGTGAATAGCGGTCAGGGTGTCTACTCACGAGTAAGCCAACTGGAGTCTACTCACGAGTAAGCTGAGCGGGGTCTACTCAAGAGTAAGCCACCCGTGGTCTACTCAGGCATGAGCTGCACGAGGTCTACTCGTGAGTAAGGCTGCCAGGGTCTACTCACGAGTAAGCCAATTCGCATGCATGGCAGCTGGGGTCTACTCGTGAGTCGCTGAGGGTGTTGCTCTACCCGTCTACTCTAACCATTTAAAGGTATTTCTTACATCCATGTTTTTTGCATCTGCATAAACACAATTATGCGTGAACACAAACACAAAGCCCAAAATGATCTGGGGTGCTTTTTAACCTGTTCCTGCAACCACTGAGAATTTTAATGGTAACTAAAAGCTGAGGGGGCCTAAGACTGAAGAGGTGTGTAGCATTTGAATGAAGTTCCCCCCATCTTCTTCTTTCCATTTTACTAGCTTATCCAAGCTGATTTTTAAGTGCAGCAAAGGGGGCTTTTCTCTCTGGTGCAACATACCTCATCTGTTCAGAAACTTCTCGTTTTAGCACCACGTGTAAGCTTGCACATGGCAGGTTTTTCCTACTCTTTTTCACTTGCAAAAGCAGGAGAATTTCCCTGGGATTTCCACGTGAGGGGTTGATTTAAGCTCTGTCGATAAGTGCGTTCGTGGTGGCACCTTTAGTACTAACAATATCATAGGAATGTTTTGGGAGAAGCTTTTGCCCAAACAGCACGGAGGGGATTATTCAACAAGCCGACAGGCGTGAGTAGCGGGCAGGGTGTCTACTCATGAGTAAGCCAACTGGGGTCTACTCACGAGTAAGCTGAGTGGGGTCTACTCAAGAGTAAGCCACCCGTGGTCTACTCAGGCATGAGCTGCACGAGGTCGTGAGTAAGGCTGCCAGGGTCTACTCACGAGTAAGCCAATTCGCATGCATGGCAGCTGGGGTCTACTCGTGAGTCGCTGAGGGTGTTGCTCTACCCGTCTACTCTAACCATTTAAAGGTATTTCTTGCATCCATGTTTTTTGCATCTGCGAAAACAGAATTCTGCGTAAACACAAAATACAAAGCCCAAAATGATCTGGGATGCTTTTTAACCTGTTCCTGCAACCACTGAGAATTTTAATGGTAACTAAAAGCTGAGGGGGCCTAAGACTGAAGAGTTGTGTAGCATTTGAATGAAGTTCCCCCCATCTTCTTCTTTCCATTTTACTAGCTTATCCAAGCTGATTTTTAAGTGCAGCAAAGGGGGCTTTTCTCTCTGGTGCAACATGCCTCATCTGTTCAGAAACTTCTCGTTTTAGCACCACGTGTAAGCTTGCACATGGCAGGTTTTTCCTACTCTTTTTCACTTGCAAAAGCAGGAGAATTTCCCTGGGATTTCCACGTGAGGGGTTGATTTAAGCTCTGTCGATAAGTGCGTTCGTGGTGGCACCTTTAGTACTAACAATATCATAGGAATGTTTTGGGAGAAGCTTTTGCCCAAACAGCACGGAGGGGATTATTCAACAAGCCGACAGGCGTGAATAGCGGTCAGGGTGTCTACTCACGAGTAAGCCAACTGGAGTCTACTCACGAGTAAGCTGAGCGGGGTCTACTCAAGAGTAAGCCACCCGTGGTCTACTCAGGCATGAGCTGCACGAGGTCTACTCGTGAGTAAGGCTGCCAGGGTCTACTCACGAGTAAGCCAATTCGCATGCATGGCAGCTGGGGTCTACTCGTGAGTCGCTGAGGGTGTTGCTCTACCCGTCTACTCTAACCATTTAAAGGTATTTCTTACATCCATGTTTTTTGCATCTGCATAAACACAATTATGCGTGAACACAAACACAAAGCCCAAAATGATCTGGGGTGCTTTTTAACCTGTTCCTGCAACCACTGAGAATTTTAATGGTAACTAAAAGCTGAGGGGGCCTAAGACTGAAGAGGTGTGTAGCATTTGAATGAAGTTCCCCCCATCTTCTTCTTTCCATTTTACTAGCTTATCCAAGCTGATTTTTAAGTGCAGCAAAGGGGGCTTTTCTCTCTGGTGCAACATGCCTCATCTGTTCAGAAACTTCTCGTTTTAGCACCACGTGTAAGCTTGCACATGGCAGGTTTTTCCTACTCTTTTTCACTTGCAAAAGCAGGAGAATTTCCCTGGGATTTCCACGTGAGGGGTTGATTTAAGCTCTGTCCATAAGTGCGTTCGTGGTGGCACCTTTAGTACTAACAATATCATAGGAATGTTTTGGGAGAAGCTTTTGCCCAAACAGCACGGAGGGGATTATTCAACAAGCCGACAGGCGTGAATAGCGGTCAGGGTGTCTACTCACGAGTAAGCCAACTGGAGTCTACTCACGAGTAAGCTGAGCGGGGTCTACTCAAGAGTAAGCCACCCGTGGTCTACTCAGGCATGAGCTGCACGAGGTCTACTCGTGAGTAAGGCTGCCAGGGTCTACTCACGAGTAAGCCAATTCGCATGCATGGCAGCTGGGGTCTACTCGTGAGTCGCTGAGGGTGTTGCTCTACCCGTCTACTCTAACCATTTAAAGGTATTTCTTACATCCATGTTTTTTGCATCTGCATAAACACAATTATGCGTGAACACAAACACAAAGCCCAAAATGATCTGGGGTGCTTTTTAACCTGTTCCTGCAACCACTGAGAATTTTAATGGTAACTAAAAGCTGAGGGGGCCTAAGACTGAAGAGGTGTGTAGCATTTGAATGAAGTTCCCCCCATCTTCTTCTTTCCATTTTACTAGCTTATCCAAGCTGATTTTTAAGTGCAGCAAAGGGGGCTTTTCTCTCTGGTGCAACATACCTCATCTGTTCAGAAACTTCTCGTTTTAGCACCACGTGTAAGCTTGCACATGGCAGGTTTTTCCTACTCTTTTTCACTTGCAAAAGCAGGAGAATTTCCCTGGGATTTCCACGTGAGGGGTTGATTTAAGCTCTGTCGATAAGTGCGTTCGTGGTGGCACCTTTAGTACTAACAATATCATAGGAATGTTTTGGGAGAAGCTTTTGCCCAAACAGCACGGAGGGGATTATTCAACAAGCCGACAGGCGTGAGTAGCGGGCAGGGTGTCTACTCATGAGTAAGCCAACTGGGGTCTACTCACGAGTAAGCTGAGTGGGGTCTACTCAAGAGTAAGCCACCCGTGGTCTACTCAGGCATGAGCTGCACGAGGTCGTGAGTAAGGCTGCCAGGGTCTACTCACGAGTAAGCCAATTTGCATGCATGGCAGCTGGGGTCTACTCGTGAGTCGCTGAGGGTGTTGCTCTACCCGTCTACTCTAACCATTTAAAGGTATTTCTTGCATCCATGTTTTTTGCATCTGCGAAAACAGAATTCTGCGTAAACACAAAATACAAAGCCCAAAATGATCTGAGATGCTTTTTAACCTGTTCCTGCAACCACTGAGAATTTTAATGGTAACTAAAAGCTGAGGGGGCCTAAGACTGAAGAGGTGTGTAGCATTTGAATGAAGTTCCCCCCATCTTCTTCTTTCCATTTTACTAGCTTATCCAAGCTGATTTTTAAGTGCAGCAAAGGGGGCTTTTCTCTCTGGTGCAACATGCCTCATCTGTTCAGAAACATCTCGTTTTAGCACCACGTGTAAGCTTGCACATGGCAGGTTTTTCCTACTCTTTTTCACTTGCAAAAGCAGGAGAATTTCCCTGGGATTTCCACGTGAGGGGTTGATTTAAGCTCTGTCCATAAGTGCGTTCGTGGTGGCACCTTTAGTACTAACAATATCATAGGAATGTTTTGGGAGAAGCTTTTGCCCAAACAGCACGGAGGGGATTATTCAACAAGCCGACAGGCGTGAATAGCGGTCAGGGTGTCTACTCACGAGTAAGCCAACTGGAGTCTACTCACGAGTAAGCTGAGCGGGGTCTACTCAAGAGTAAGCCACCCGTGGTCTACTCAGGCATGAGCTGCACGAGGTCTACTCGTGAGTAAGGCTGCCAGGGTCTACTCACGAGTAAGCCAATTCGCATGCATGGCAGCTGGGGTCTACTCGTGAGTCGCTGAGGGTGTTGCTCTACCCGTCTACTCTAACCATTTAAAGGTATTTCTTACATCCATGTTTTTTGCATCTGCATAAACACAATTATGCGTGAACACAAACACAAAGCCCAAAATGATCTGGGGTGCTTTTTAACCTGTTCGTGCAACCACTGAGAATTTTAATGGTAACTAAAAGCTGAGGGGGCTTAAGACTGAACAGGTGTGTAGCATTTGAATGAAGTTCCCCCCATCTTCTTCTTTCCATTTTACTAGCTTATCCAAGCTGATTTTTAAGTGCAGCAAAGGGGGCTTTTCTCTCTGGTGCAACATGCCTCATCTGTTCAGAAACTTCTCGTTTTAGCACCACGTGTAAGCTTGCACATGGCAGGTTTTTCCTACTCTTTTTCACTTGCAAAAGCAGGAGAATTTCCCTGGGATTTCCACGTGAGGGGTTGATTTAAGCTCTGTCGATAAGTGCGTTCGTGGTGGCACCTTTAGTACTAACAATATCATAGGAATGTTTTGGGAGAAGCTTTTGCCCAAACAGCACGGAGGGGATTATTCAACAAGCCGACAGGCGTGAGTAGCGGTCAGGGTGTCTACTCACGAGTAAGCCAACTGGGGTCTACTCTCGAGTAAGCTGAGCGGCATCTACTCAAGAGTAAGCCACCCGTGGTCTACTCAGGCATAAGCTGAGAGGGGTCTACTCGTGAGTAAGGCTACCAGGGTCTACTCACGAGTAAACAAATTCACATGCATGGCAGCTGGGGTCTACTCGTGAGTCGCTGAGGGTGTTGCTCTACCCGTCTACTCTAACCATTTAAAGGTATTTCTTACATCCATGTTTTTTGCATCTGCATAAACACAATTATGCGTGAACACAAAACACAAAGCCCAAAATGATCTGGGGTGCTTTTTAACCTGTTCCTGCAAGCACTGAGAATTTTAATGGTAACTAAAAGCTGAGGGGGCCTAAGACTGAAGAGGTGTGTAGCATTTGAATGAAGTTCCCCCCATCTTCTTCTTTCCATTTTACTAGCTTATCCAAGCTGATTTTTAAGTGCAGCAAAGGGGGCTTTTCTCTCTGGTGCAACATGCCTCATCTGTTCAGAAACTTCTCGTTTTAGCACCACGTGTAAGCTTTCACATGGCAGGTTTTTCCTACTCTTTTTCACTTGCAAAAGCAGGAGAATTTCCCTGGGATTTCCACGTGAGGGGTTGATTTAAGCTCTGTCCATAAGTGCGTTCGTGGTGGCACCTTTAGTACTAACAATATCATAGGAATGTTTTGGGAGAAGCTTTTGCCCAAACAGCACGGAGGGGATTATTCAACAAGCCGACAGGCGTGAGTAGCGGGCAGGGTGTCTACTCATGAGTAAGCCAACTGGGGTCTACTCACGAGTAAGCTGAGTGGGGTCTACTCAAGAGTAAGCCACCCGTGGTCTACTCAGGCATGAGCTGCACGAGGTCGTGAGTAAGGCTGCCAGGGTCTACTCACGAGTAAGCCAATTCGCATGCATGGCAGCTGGGGTCTACTCGTGAGTCGCTGAGGGTGTTGCTCTACCCGTCTACTCTAACCATTTAAAGGTATTTCTTGCATCCATGTTTTTTGCATCTGCGAAAACAGAATTCTGCGTAAACACAAAATACAAAGCCCAAAATGATCTGGGATGCTTTTTAACCTGTTCCTGCAACCACTGAGAATTTTAATGGTAACTAAAAGCTGAGGGGGCCTAAGACTGAAGAGGTGTGTAGCATTTGAATGAAGTTCCCCCCATCTTCTTCTTTCCATTTTACTAGCTTATCCAAGCTGATTTTTAAGTGCAGCAAAGGGGGCTTTTCTCTCTGGTGCAACATGCCTCATCTGTTCAGAAACTTCTCGTTTTAGCACCACGTGTAAGCTTGCACATGGCAGGTTTTTCCTACTCTTTTTCACTTGCAAAAGCAGGAGAATTTCCCTGGGATTTCCACGTGAGGGGTTGATTTAAGCTCTGTCGATAAGTGCGTTCGTGGTGGCACCTTTAGTACTAACAATATCATAGGAATGTTTTGGGAGAAGCTTTTGCCCAAACAGCACGGAGGGGATTATTCAACAAGCCGACAGGCGTGAATAGCGGTCAGGGTGTCTACTCACGAGTAAGCCAACTGGAGTCTACTCACGAGTAAGCTGAGCGGGGTCTACTCAAGAGTAAGCCACCCGTGGTCTACTCAGGCATGAGCTGCACGAGGTCTACTCGTGAGTAGGGCTGCCAGGGTCTACTCACGAGTAAGCCAATTCGCATGCATGGCAGCTGGGGTCTACTCGTGAGTCGCTGAGGGTGTTGCTCTACCCGTCTACTCTAACCATTTAAAGGTATTTCTTACATCCATGTTTTTTGCATCTGCATAAACACAATTATGCGTGAACACAAACACAAAGCCCAAAATGATCTGGGGTGCTTTTTAACCTGTTCCTGCAACCACTGAGAATTTTAATGGTAACTAAAAGCTGAGGGGGCCTAAGACTGAAGAGGTGTGTAGCATTTGAATGAAGTTCCCCCCATCTTCTTCTTTCCATTTTACTAGCTTATCCAAGCTGATTTTTAAGTGCAGCAAAGGGGGCTTTTCTCTCTGGTGCAACATGCCTCATCTGTTCAGAAACTTCTCGTTTTAGCACCACGTGTAAGCTTGCACATGGCAGGTTTTTCCTACTCTTTTTCACTTGCAAAAGCAGGAGAATTTCCCTGGGATTTCCACGTGAGGGGTTGATTTAAGCTCTGTCGATAAGTGCGTTCGTGGTGGCACCTTTAGTACTAACAATATCATAGGAATGTTTTGGGAGAAGCTTTTGCCCAAACAGCACGGAGGGGATTATTCAACAAGCCGACAGGCGTGAGTAGCGGTCAGGGTGTCTACTCACGAGTAAGCCAACTGGGGTCTACTCTCGAGTAAGCTGAGCGGCATCTACTCAAGAGTAAGCCACCCGTGGTCTACTCAGGCATAAGCTGAGAGGGGTCTACTCGTGAGTAAGGCTACCAGGGTCTACTCACGAGTAAACCAATTCGCATGCATGGCAGCTGGGGTCTACTCGTGAGTCGCTGAGGGTGTTGCTCTACCCGTCTACTCTAACCATTTAAAGGTATTTCTTACATCCATGTTTTTTGCATCTGCATAAACACAATTATGCGTGAACACAAAACACAAAGCCCAAAATGATCTGGGGTGCTTTTTAACCTGTTCCTGCAACCACTGAGAATTTTAATGGTAACTAAAAGCTGAGGGGGCCTAAGACTGAAGAGGTGTGTAGCATTTGAATGAAGTTCCCCCCATCTTCTTCTTTCCATTTTACTAGCTTATCCAAGCTGATTTTTAAGTGCAGCAAAGGGGGCTTTTCTCTCTGGTGCAACATGCCTCATCTGTTCAGAAACTTCTCGTTTTAGCACCACGTGTAAGCTTGCACATGGCAGGTTTTTCCTACTCTTTTTCACTTGCAAAAGCAGGAGAATTTCCCTGGGATTTCCACGTGAGGGGTTGATTTAAGCTCTGTCCATAAGTGCGTTCGTGGTGGCACCTTTAGTACTAACAATATCATAGGAATGTTTTGGGAGAAGCTTTTGCCCAAACAGCACGGAGGGGATTATTCAACAAGCCGACAGGCGTGAATAGCGGTCAGGGTGTCTACTCACGAGTAAGCCAACTGGAGTCTACTCACGAGTAAGCTGAGCGGGGTCTACTCAAGAGTAAGCCACCCGTGGTCTACTCAGGCGTGAGCTGCACGAGGTCTACTCGTGAGTAAGGCTGCCAGGGTCTACTCACGAGTAAGCCAATTCGCATGCATGGCAGCTGGGGTCTACTCGTGAGTCGCTGAGGGTGTTGCTCTACCCGTCTACTCTAACCATTTAAAGGTATTTCTTACATCCATGTTTTTTGCATCTGCATAAACACAATTATGCGTGAACACAAACACAAAGCCCAAAATGATCTGGGGTGCTTTTTAACCTGTTCCTGCAACCACTGAGAATTTTAATGGT
Source organism: Hemicordylus capensis (assembly GCF_027244095.1). Taxonomy (NCBI): domain Eukaryota; kingdom Metazoa; phylum Chordata; class Lepidosauria; order Squamata; family Cordylidae; genus Hemicordylus; species Hemicordylus capensis. The sequence continues at coordinate 24,502,109 of NC_069666.1, forward strand.
AACTAAAAGCTGAGGGGGCCTAAGACTGAAGAGGTGTGTAGCATTTGAATGAAGTTCCCCCCATCTTCTTCTTTCCATTTTACTAGCTTATCCAAGCTGATTTTTAAGTGCAGCAAAGGGGGCTTTTCTCTCTGGTGCAACATGCCTCATCTGTTCAGAAACTTCTCGTTTTAGCACCACGTGTAAGCTTGCACATGGCAGGTTTTTCCTACTCTTTTTCACTTGCAAAAGCAGGAGAATTTCCCTGGGATTTCCACGTGAGGGGTTGATTTAAGCTCTGTCCATAAGTGCGTTCGTGGTGGCACCTTTAGTACTAACAATATCATAGGAATGTTTTGGGAGAAGCTTTTGCCCAAACAGCACGGAGGGGATTATTCAACAAGCCGACAGGCGTGAGTAGCGGGCAGGGTGTCTACTCATGAGTAAGCCAACTGGGGTCTACTCACGAGTAAGCTGAGTGGGGTCTACTCAAGAGTAAGCCACCCGTGGTCTACTCAGGCATGAGCTGCACGAGGTCGTGAGTAAGGCTGCCAGGGTCTACTCACGAGTAAGCCAATTTGCATGCATGGCAGCTGGGGTCTACTCGTGAGTCGCTGAGGGTGTTGCTCTACCCGTCTACTCTAACCATTTAAAGGTATTTCTTGCATCCATGTTTTTTGCATCTGCGAAAACAGAATTCTGCGTAAACACAAAATACAAAGCCCAAAATGATCTGAGATGCTTTTTAACCTGTTCCTGCAACCACTGAGAATTTTAATGGTAACTAAAAGCTGAGGGGGCCTAAGACTGAAGAGGTGTGTAGCATTTGAATGAAGTTCCCCCCATCTTCTTCTTTCCATTTTACTAGCTTATCCAAGCTGATTTTTAAGTGCAGCAAAGGGGGCTTTTCTCTCTGGTGCAACATGCCTCATCTGTTCAGAAACTTCTCGTTTTAGCACCACGTGTAAGCTTGCACATGGCAGGTTTTTCCTACTCTTTTTCACTTGCAAAAGCAGGAGAATTTCCCTGGGATTTCCACGTGAGGGGTTGATTTAAGCTCTGTCCATAAGTGCGTTCGTGGTGGCACCTTTAGTACTAACAATATCATAGGAATGTTTTGGGAGAAGCTTTTGCCCAAACAGCACGGAGGGGATTATTCAACAAGCCGACAGGCGTGAATAGCGGTCAGGGTGTCTACTCACGAGTAAGCCAACTGGAGTCTACTCACGAGTAAGCTGAGCGGGGTCTACTCAAGAGTAAGCCACCCGTGGTCTACTCAGGCATGAGCTGCACGAGGTCTACTCGTGAGTAAGGCTGCCAGGGTCTACTCACGAGTAAGCCAATTCGCATGCATGGCAGCTGGGGTCTACTCGTGAGTCGCTGAGGGTGTTGCTCTACCCGTCTACTCTAACCATTTAAAGGTATTTCTTACATCCATGTTTTTTGCATCTGCATAAACACAATTATGCGTGAACACAAACACAAAGCCCAAAATGATCTGGGGTGCTTTTTAACCTGTTCGTGCAACCACTGAGAATTTTAATGGTAACTAAAAGCTGAGGGGGCTTAAGACTGAACAGGTGTGTAGCATTTGAATGAAGTTCCCCCCATCTTCTTCTTTCCATTTTACTAGCTTATCCAAGCTGATTTTTAAGTGCAGCAAAGGGGGCTTTTCTCTCTGGTGCAACATGCCTCATCTGTTCAGAAACTTCTCGTTTTAGCACCACGTGTAAGCTTGCACATGGCAGGTTTTTCCTACTCTTTTTCACTTGCAAAAGCAGGAGAATTTCCCTGGGATTTCCACGTGAGGGGTTGATTTAAGCTCTGTCGATAAGTGCGTTCGTGGTGGCACCTTTAGTACTAACAATATCATAGGAATGTTTTGGGAGAAGCTTTTGCCCAAACAGCACGGAGGGGATTATTCAACAAGCCGACAGGCGTGAGTAGCGGTCAGGGTGTCTACTCACGAGTAAGCCAACTGGGGTCTACTCTCGAGTAAGCTGAGCGGCATCTACTCAAGAGTAAGCCACCCGTGGTCTACTCAGGCATAAGCTGAGAGGGGTCTACTCGTGAGTAAGGCTACCAGGGTCTACTCACGAGTAAACCAATTCACATGCATGGCAGCTGGGGTCTACTCGTGAGTCGCTGAGGGTGTTGCTCTACCCGTCTACTCTAACCATTTAAAGGTATTTCTTACATCCATGTTTTTTGCATCTGCATAAACACAATTATGCGTGAACACAAAACACAAAGCCCAAAATGATCTGGGGTGCTTTTTAACCTGTTCCTGCAAGCACTGAGAATTTTAATGGTAACTAAAAGCTGAGGGGGCCTAAGACTGAAGAGGTGTGTAGCATTTGAATGAAGTTCCCCCCATCTTCTTCTTTCCATTTTACTAGCTTATCCAAGCTGATTTTTAAGTGCAGCAAAGGGGGCTTTTCTCTCTGGTGCAACATGCCTCATCTGTTCAGAAACTTCTCGTTTTAGCACCACGTGTAAGCTTTCACATGGCAGGTTTTTCCTACTCTTTTTCACTTGCAAAAGCAGGAGAATTTCCCTGGGATTTCCACGTGAGGGGTTGATTTAAGCTCTGTCCATAAGTGCGTTCGTGGTGGCACCTTTAGTACTAACAATATCATAGGAATGTTTTGGGAGAAGCTTTTGCCCAAACAGCACGGAGGGGATTATTCAACAAGCCGACAGGCGTGAATAGCGGTCAGGGTGTCTACTCACGAGTAAGCCAACTGGAGTCTACTCACGAGTAAGCTGAGCGGGGTCTACTCAAGAGTAAGCCACCCGTGGTCTACTCAGGCATGAGCTGCACGAGGTCTACTCGTGAGTAAGGCTGCCAGGGTCTACTCACGAGTAAGCCAATTCGCATGCATGGCAGCTGGGGTCTACTCATGAGTCGCTGAGGGTGTTGCTCTACCCGTCTACTCTAACCATTTAAAGGTATTTCTTACATCCATGTTTTTTGCATCTGCATAAACACAATTATGCGTGAACACAAACACAAAGCCCAAAATGATCTGGGGTGCTTTTTAACCTGTTCCTGCAACCACTGAGAATTTTAATGGTAACTAAAAGCTGAGGGGGCCTAAGACTGAAGAGGTGTGTAGCATTTGAATGAAGTTCCCCCCATCTTCTTCTTTCCATTTTACTACCTTATCCAAGCTGATTTTTAAGTGCAGCAAAGGGGGCTTTTCTCTCTGGTGCAACATACCTCATCTGTTCAGAAACTTCTCGTTTTAGCACCACGTGTAAGCTTGCACATGGCAGGTTTTTCCTACTCTTTTTCACTTGCAAAAGCAGGAGAATTTCCCTGGGATTTCCACGTGAGGGGTTGATTTAAGCTCTGTCGATAAGTGCGTTCGTGGTGGCACCTTTAGTACTAACAATATCATAGGAATGTTTTGGGAGAAGCTTTTGCCCAAACAGCACGGAGGGGATTATTCAACAAGCCGACAGGCGTGAGTAGCGGGCAGGGTGTCTACTCATGAGTAAGCCAACTGGGGTCTACTCACGAGTAAGCTGAGTGGGGTCTACTCAAGAGTAAGCCACCCGTGGTCTACTCAGGCATGAGCTGCACGAGGTCGTGAGTAAGGCTGCCAGGGTCTACTCACGAGTAAGCCAATTTGCATGCATGGCAGCTGGGGTCTACTCGTGAGTCGCTGAGGGTGTTGCTCTACCCGTCTACTCTAACCATTTAAAGGTATTTCTTGCATCCATGTTTTTTGCATCTGCGAAAACAGAATTCTGCGTAAACACAAAATACAAAGCCCAAAATGATCTGGGATGCTTTTTAACCTGTTCCTGCAACCACTGAGAATTTTAATGGTAACTAAAAGCTGAGGGGGCCTAAGACTGAAGAGGTGTGTAGCATTTGAATGAAGTTCCCCCCATCTTCTTCTTTCCATTTTACTAGCTTATCCAAGCTGATTTTTAAGTGCAGCAAAGGGGGCTTTTCTCTCTGGTGCAACATGCCTCATCTGTTCAGAAACTTCTCGTTTTAGCACCACGTGTAAGCTTGCACATGGCAGGTTTTTCCTACTCTTTTTCACTTGCAAAAGCAGGAGAATTTCCCTGGGATTTCCACGTGAGGGGTTGATTTAAGCTCTGTCCATAAGTGCGTTCGTGGTGGCACCTTTAGTACTAACAATATCATAGGAATGTTTTGGGAGAAGCTTTTGCCCAAACAGCACGGAGGGGATTATTCAACAAGCCGACAGGCGTGAATAGCGGTCAGGGTGTCTACTCACGAGTAAGCCAACTGGAGTCTACTCACGAGTAAGCTGAGCGGGGTCTACTCAAGAGTAAGCCACCCGTGGTCTACTCAGGCATGAGCTGCACGAGGTCTACTCGTGAGTAAGGCTGCCAGGGTCTACTCACGAGTAAGCCAATTCGCATGCATGGCAGCTGGGGTCTACTCGTGAGTCGCTGAGGGTGTTGCTCTACCCGTCTACTCTAACCATTTAAAGGTATTTCTTACATCCATGTTTTTTGCATCTGCATAAACACAATTATGCGTGAACACAAACAAAAAGCCCAAAATGATCTGGGGTGCTTTTTAACCTGTTCGTGCAACCACTGAGAATTTTAATGGTAACTAAAAGCTGAGGGGGCTTAAGACTGAACAGGTGTGTAGCATTTGAATGAAGTTCCCCCCATCTTCTTCTTTCCATTTTACTAGCTTATCCAAGCTGATTTTTAAGTGCAGCAAAGGGGGCTTTTCTCTCTGGTGCAACATGCCTCATCTGTTCAGAAACTTCTCGTTTTAGCACCACGTGTAAGCTTGCACATGGCAGGTTTTTCCTACTCTTTTTCACTTGCAAAAGCAGGAGAATTTCCCTGGGATTTCCACGTGAGGGGTTGATTTAAGCTCTGTCGATAAGTGCGTTCGTGGTGGCACCTTTAGTACTAACAATATCATAGGAATGTTTTGGGAGAAGCTTTTGCCCAAACAGCACGGAGGGGATTATTCAACAAGCCGACAGGCGTGAGTAGCGGTCAGGGTGTCTACTCACGAGTAAGCCAACTGGGGTCTACTCTCGAGTAAGCTGAGCGGCATCTACTCAAGAGTAAGCCACCCGTGGTCTACTCAGGCATAAGCTGAGAGGGGTCTACTCGTGAGTAAGGCTACCAGGGTCTACTCACGAGTAAACCAATTCACATGCATGGCAGCTGGGGTCTACTCGTGAGTCGCTGAGGGTGTTGCTCTACCCGTCTACTCTAACCATTTAAAGGTATTTCTTACATCCATGTTTTTTGCATCTGCATAAACACAATTATGCGTGAACACAAAACACAAAGCCCAAAATGATCTGGGGTGCTTTTTAACCTGTTCCTGCAAGCACTGAGAATTTTAATGGTAACTAAAAGCTGAGGGGGCCTAAGACTGAAGAGGTGTGTAGCATTTGAATGAAGTTCCCCCCATCTTCTTCTTTCCATTTTACTAGCTTATCCAAGCTGATTTTTAAGTGCAGCAAAGGGGGCTTTTCTCTCTGGTGCAACATGCCTCATCTGTTCAGAAACTTCTCGTTTTAGCACCACGTGTAAGCTTTCACATGGCAGGTTTTTCCTACTCTTTTTCACTTGCAAAAGCAGGAGAATTTCCCTGGGATTTCCACGTGAGGGGTTGATTTAAGCTCTGTCCATGAGTGCGTTCGTGGTGGCACCTTTAGTACTAACAATATCATAGGAATGTTTTGGGAGAAGCTTTTGCCCAAACAGCACGGAGGGGATTATTCAACAAGCCGACAGGCGTGAATAGCGGTCAGGGTGTCTACTCACGAGTAAGCCAACTGGAGTCTACTCACGAGTAAGCTGAGCGGGGTCTACTCAAGAGTAAGCCACCCGTGGTCTACTTAGGCATGAGCTGCACGAGGTCTACTCGTGAGTAAGGCTGCCAGGGTCTACTCACGAGTAAGCCAATTCGCATGCATGGCAGCTGGGGTCTACTCGTGAGTCGCTGAGGGTGTTGCTCTACCCGTCTACTCTAACCATTTAAAGGTATTTCTTGCATCCATGTTTTTTGCATCTGCGAAAACAGAATTCTGCGTAAACACAAAATACAAAGCCCAAAATGATCTGGGATGCTTTTTAACCTGTTCCTGCAACCACTGAGAATTTTAATGGTAACTAAAAGCTGAGGGGGCCTAGGACTGAAGAGGTGTGTAGCATTTGAATGAAGTTCCCCCCATCTTCTTCTTTCCATTTTACTAGCTTATCCAAGCTGATTTTTAAGTGCAGCAAAGGGGGCTTTTCTCTCTGGTGCAACATGCCTCATCTGTTCAGAAACTTCTCGTTTTAGCACCACGTGTAAGCTTGCACATGGCAGGTTTTTCCTACTCTTTTTCACTTGCAAAAGCAGGAGAATTTCCCTGGGATTTCCACGTGAGGGGTTGATTTAAGCTCTGTCGATAAGTGCGTTCGTGGTGGCACCTTTAGTACTAACAATATCATAGGAATGTTTTGGGAGAAGCTTTTGCCCAAACAGCACGGAGGGGATTATTCAACAAGCCGACAGGCGTGACTAGCGGGCAGGGTGTCTACTCATGAGTAAGCCAACTGGGGTCTACTCACGAGTAAGCTGAGTGGGGTCTACTCAAGAGTAAGCCACCCGTGGTCTACTCAGGCATGAGCTGCACGAGGTCGTGAGTAAGGCTGCCAGGGTCTACTCACGAGTAAGCCAATTTGCATGCATGGCAGCTGGGGTCTACTCGTGAGTCGCTGAGGGTGTTGCTCTACCCGTCTACTCTAACCATTTAAAGGTATTTCTTACATCCATGTTTTTTGCATCTGCATAAGCACAATTATGCGTGAACACAAAACACAAAGCCCAAAATGATCTGGGGTGCTTTTTAACCTGTTCCTGCAAGCACTGAGAATTTTAATGGTAACTAAAAGCTGAGGGGGCCTAAGACTGAAGAGGTGTGTAGCATTTGAATGAAGTTCCCCCCATCTTCTTCTTTCCATTTTACTAGCTTATCCAAGCTGATTTTTAAGTGCAGCAAAGGGGGCTTTTCTCTCTGGTGCAACATGCCTCATCTGTTCAGAAACTTCTCGTTTTAGCACCACGTGTAAGCTTTCACATGGCAGGTTTTTCCTACTCTTTTTCACTTGCAAAAGCAGGAGAATTTCCCTGGGATTTCCACGTGAGGGGTTGATTTAAGCTCTGTCCATAAGTGCGTTCGTGGTGGCACCTTTAGTACTAACAATATCATAGGAATGTTTTGGGAGAAGCTTTTGCCCAAACAGCACGGAGGGGATTATTCAACAAGCCGACAGGCGTGAATAGCGGTCAGGGTGTCTACTCACGAGTAAGCCAACTGGAGTCTACTCACGAGTAAGCTGAGCGGGGTCTACTCAAGAGTAAGCCACCCGTGGTCTACTCAGGCATGAGCTGCACGAGGTCTACTCGTGAGTAAGGCTGCCAGGGTCTACTCACGAGTAAGCCAATTCGCATGCATGGCAGCTGGGGTCTACTCATGAGTCGCTGAGGGTGTTGCTCTACCCGTCTACTCTAACCATTTAAAGGTATTTCTTACATCCATGTTTTTTGCATCTGCATAAACACAATTATGCGTGAACACAAACACAAAGCCCAAAATGATCTGGGGTGCTTTTTAACCTGTTCCTGCAACCACTGAGAATTTTAATGGTAACTAAAAGCTGAGGGGGCCTAAGACTGAAGAGGTGTGTAGCATTTGAATGAAGTTCCCCCCATCTTCTTCTTTCCATTTTACTAGCTTATCCAAGCTGATTTTTAAGTGCAGCAAAGGGGGCTTTTCTCTCTGGTGCAACATACCTCATCTGTTCAGAAACTTCTCGTTTTAGCACCACGTGTAAGCTTGCACATGGCAGGTTTTTCCTACTCTTTTTCACTTGCAAAAGCAGGAGAATTTCCCTGGGATTTCCACGTGAGGGGTTGATTTAAGCTCTGTCGATAAGTGCGTTCGTGGTGGCACCTTTAGTACTAACAATATCATAGGAATGTTTTGGGAGAAGCTTTTGCCCAAACAGCACGGAGGGGATTATTCAACAAGCCGACAGGCGTGAGTAGCGGGCAGGGTGTCTACTCATGAGTAAGCCAACTGGGGTCTACTCACGAGTAAGCTGAGTGGGGTCTACTCAAGAGTAAGCCACCCGTGGTCTACTCAGGCATGAGCTGCACGAGGTCGTGAGTAAGGCTGCCAGGGTCTACTCACGAGTAAGCCAATTTGCATGCATGGCAGCTGGGGTCTACTCGTGAGTCGCTGAGGGTGTTGCTCTACCCGTCTACTCTAACCATTTAAAGGTATTTCTTGCATCCATGTTTTTTGCATCTGCGAAAACAGAATTCTGCGTAAACACAAAATACAAAGCCCAAAATGATCTGGGATGCTTTTTAACCTGTTCCTGCAACCACTGAGAATTTTAATGGTAACTAAAAGCTGAGGGGGCCTAAGACTGAAGAGGTGTGTAGCATTTGAATGAAGTTCCCCCCATCTTCTTCTTTCCATTTTACTAGCTTATCCAAGCTGATTTTTAAGTGCAGCAAAGGGGGCTTTTCTCTCTGGTGCAACATGCCTCATCTGTTCAGAAACTTCTCGTTTTAGCACCACGTGTAAGCTTGCACATGGCAGGTTTTTCCTACTCTTTTTCACTTGCAAAAGCAGGAGAATTTCCCTGGGATTTCCACGTGAGGGGTTGATTTAAGCTCTGTCCATAAGTGCGTTCGTGGTGGCACCTTTAGTACTAACAATATCATAGGAATGTTTTGGGAGAAGCTTTTGCCCAAACAGCACGGAGGGGATTATTCAACAAGCCGACAGGCGTGAATAGCGGTCAGGGTGTCTACTCACGAGTAAGCCAACTGGAGTCTACTCACGAGTAAGCTGAGCGGGGTCTACTCAAGAGTAAGCCACCCGTGGTCTACTCAGGCATGAGCTGCACGAGGTCTACTCGTGAGTAAGGCTGCCAGGGTCTACTCACGAGTAAGCCAATTCGCATGCATGGCAGCTGGGGTCTACTCGTGAGTCGCTGAGGGTGTTGCTCTACCCGTCTACTCTAACCATTTAAAGGTATTTCTTACATCCATGTTTTTTGCATCTGCATAAACACAATTATGCGTGAACACAAACAAAAAGCCCAAAATGATCTGGGGTGCTTTTTAACCTGTTCGTGCAACCACTGAGAATTTTAATGGTAACTAAAAGCTGAGGGGGCTTAAGACTGAACAGGTGTGTAGCATTTGAATGAAGTTCCCCCCATCTTCTTCTTTCCATTTTACTAGCTTATCCAAGCTGATTTTTAAGTGCAGCAAAGGGGGCTTTTCTCTCTGGTGCAACATGCCTCATCTGTTCAGAAACTTCTCGTTTTAGCACCACGTGTAAGCTTGCACATGGCAGGTTTTTCCTACTCTTTTTCACTTGCAAAAGCAGGAGAATTTCCCTGGGATTTCCACGTGAGGGGTTGATTTAAGCTCTGTCGATAAGTGCGTTCGTGGTGGCACCTTTAGTACTAACAATATCATAGGAATGTTTTGGGAGAAGCTTTTGCCCAAACAGCACGGAGGGGATTATTCAACAAGCCGACAGGCGTGAGTAGCGGTCAGGGTGTCTACTCACGAGTAAGCCAACTGGGGTCTACTCTCGAGTAAGCTGAGCGGCATCTACTCAAGAGTAAGCCACCCGTGGTCTACTCAGGCATAAGCTGAGAGGGGTCTACTCGTGAGTAAGGCTACCAGGGTCTACTCACGAGTAAACCAATTCACATGCATGGCAGCTGGGGTCTACTCGTGAGTCGCTGAGGGTGTTGCTCTACCCGTCTACTCTAACCATTTAAAGGTATTTCTTACATCCATGTTTTTTGCATCTGCATAAACACAATTATGCGTGAACACAAAACACAAAGCCCAAAATGATCTGGGGTGCTTTTTAACCTGTTCCTGCAAGCACTGAGAATTTTAATGGTAACTAAAAGCTGAGGGGGCCTAAGACTGAAGAGGTGTGTAGCATTTGAATGAAGTTCCCCCCATCTTCTTCTTTCCATTTTACTAGCTTATCCAAGCTGATTTTTAAGTGCAGCAAAGGGGGCTTTTCTCTCTGGTGCAACATGCCTCATCTGTTCAGAAACTTCTCGTTTTAGCACCACGTGTAAGCTTTCACATGGCAGGTTTTTCCTACTCTTTTTCACTTGCAAAAGCAGGAGAATTTCCCTGGGATTTCCACGTGAGGGGTTGATTTAAGCTCTGTCCATGAGTGCGTTCGTGGTGGCACCTTTAGTACTAACAATATCATAGGAATGTTTTGGGAGAAGCTTTTGCCCAAACAGCACGGAGGGGATTATTCAACAAGCCGACAGGCGTGAATAGCGGTCAGGGTGTCTACTCACGAGTAAGCCAACTGGAGTCTACTCACGAGTAAGCTGAGCGGGGTCTACTCAAGAGTAAGCCACCCGTGGTCTACTTAGGCATGAGCTGCACGAGGTCTACTCGTGAGTAAGGCTGCCAGGGTCTACTCACGAGTAAGCCAATTCGCATGCATGGCAGCTGGGGTCTACTCGTGAGTCGCTGAGGGTGTTGCTCTACCCGTCTACTCTAACCATTTAAAGGTATTTCTTGCATCCATGTTTTTTGCATCTGCGAAAACAGAATTCTGCGTAAACACAAAATACAAAGCCCAAAATGATCTGGGATGCTTTTTAACCTGTTCCTGCAACCACTGAGAATTTTAATGGTAACTAAAAGCTGAGGGGGCCTAGGACTGAAGAGGTGTGTAGCATTTGAATGAAGTTCCCCCCATCTTCTTCTTTCCATTTTACTAGCTTATCCAAGCTGATTTTTAAGTGCAGCAAAGGGGGCTTTTCTCTCTGGTGCAACATGCCTCATCTGTTCAGAAACTTCTCGTTTTAGCACCACGTGTAAGCTTGCACATGGCAGGTTTTTCCTACTCTTTTTCACTTGCAAAAGCAGGAGAATTTCCCTGGGATTTCCACGTGAGGGGTTGATTTAAGCTCTGTCGATAAGTGCGTTCGTGGTGGCACCTTTAGTACTAACAATATCATAGGAATGTTTTGGGAGAAGCTTTTGCCCAAACAGCACGGAGGGGATTATTCAACAAGCCGACAGGCGTGACTAGCGGGCAGGGTGTCTACTCATGAGTAAGCCAACTGGGGTCTACTCACGAGTAAGCTGAGTGGGGTCTACTCAAGAGTAAGCCACCCGTGGTCTACTCAGGCATGAGCTGCACGAGGTCGTGAGTAAGGCTGCCAGGGTCTACTCACGAGTAAGCCAATTTGCATGCATGGCAGCTGGGGTCTACTCGTGAGTCGCTGAGGGTGTTGCTCTACCCGTCTACTCTAACCATTTAAAGGTATTTCTTGCATCCATGTTTTTTGCATCTGCGAAAACAGAATTCTGCGTAAACACAAAATACAAAGCCCAAAATGATCTGGGATGCTTTTTAACCTGTTCCTGCAACCACTGAGAATTTTAATGGTAACTAAAAGCTGAGGGGGCCTAAGACTGAAGAGGTGTGTAGCATTTGAATGAAGTTCCCCCCATCTTCTTCTTTCCATTTTACTAGCTTATCCAAGCTGATTTTTAAGTGCAGCAAAGGGGGCTTTTCTCTCTGGTGCAACATGCCTCATCTGTTCAGAAACTTCTCGTTTTAGCACCACGTGTAAGCTTGCACATGGCAGGTTTTTCCTACTCTTTTTCACTTGCAAAAGCAGGAGAATTTCCCTGGGATTTCCACGTGAGGGGTTGATTTAAGCTCTGTCGATAAGTGCGTTCGTGGTGGCACCTTTAGTACTAACAATATCATAGGAATGTTTTGGGAGAAGCTTTTGCCCAAACAGCACGGAGGGGATTATTCAACAAGCCGACAGGCGTGAATAGCGGTCAGGGTGTCTACTCACGAGTAAGCCAACTGGAGTCTACTCACGAGTAAGCTGAGCGGGGTCTACTCAAGAGTAAGCCACCCGTGGTCTACTCAGGCATGAGCTGCACGAGGTCTACTCGTGAGTAAGGCTGCCAGGGTCTACTCACGAGTAAGCCAATTCGCATGCATGGCAGCTGGGGTCTACTCGTGAGTCGCTGAGGGTGTTGCTCTACCCGTCTACTCTAACCATTTAAAGGTATTTCTTACATCCATGTTTTTTGCATCTGCATAAACACAATTATGCGTGAACACAAACACAAAGCCCAAAATGATCTGGGGTGCTTTTTAACCTGTTCCTGCAACCACTGAGAATTTTAATGGTAACTAAAAGCTGAGGGGGCCTAAGACTGAAGAGGTGTGTAGCATTTGAATGAAGTTCCCCCCATCTTCTTCTTTCCATTTTACTAGCTTATCCAAGCTGATTTTTAAGTGCAGCAAAGGGGGCTTTTCTCTCTGGTGCAACATGCCTCATCTGTTCAGAAACTTCTCGTTTTAGCACCACGTGTAAGCTTGCACATGGCAGGTTTTTCCTACTCTTTTTCACTTGCAAAAGCAGGAGAATTTCCCTGGGATTTCCACGTGAGGGGTTGATTTAAGCTCTGTCGATAAGTGCGTTCGTGGTGGCACCTTTAGTACTAACAATATCATAGGAATGTTTTGGGAGAAGCTTTTGCCCAAACAGCACGGAGGGGATTATTCAACAAGCCGACAGGCGTGAATAGCGGTCAGGGTGTCTACTCACGAGTAAGCCAACTGGAGTCTACTCACGAGTAAGCTGAGCGGGGTCTACTCAAGAGTAAGCCACCCGTGGTCTACTCAGGCATGAGCTGCACGAGGTCTACTCGTGAGTAAGGCTGCCAGGGTCTACTCACGAGTAAGCCAATTCGCATGCATGGCAGCTGGGGTCTACTCGTGAGTCGCTGAGGGTGTTGCTCTACCCGTCTACTCTAACCATTTAAAGGTATTTCTTACATCCATGTTTTTTGCATCTGCATAAACACAATTATGCGTGAACACAAACACAAAGCCCAAAATGATCTGGGGTGCTTTTTAACCTGTTCCTGCAACCACTGAGAATTTTAATGGTAACTAAAAGCTGAGGGGGCCTAAGACTGAAGAGGTGTGTAGCATTTGAATGAAGTTCCCCCCATCTTCTTCTTTCCATTTTACTAGCTTATCCAAGCTGATTTTTAAGTGCAGCAAAGGGGGCTTTTCTCTCTGGTGCAACATGCCTCATCTGTTCAGAAACTTCTCGTTTTAGCACCACGTGTAAGCTTGCACATGGCAGGTTTTTCCTACTCTTTTTCACTTGCAAAAGCAGGAGAATTTCCCTGGGATTTCCACGTGAGGGGTTGATTTAAGCTCTGTCGATAAGTGCGTTCGTGGTGGCACCTTTAGTACTAACAATATCATAGGAATGTTTTGGGAGAAGCTTTTGCCCAAACAGCACGGAGGGGATTATTCAACAAGCCGACAGGCGTGAGTAGCGGTCAGGGTGTCTACTCACGAGTAAGCCAACTGGGGTCTACTCTCGAGTAAGCTGAGCGGCATCTACTCAAGAGTAAGCCACCCGTGGTCTACTCAGGCATAAGCTGAGAGGGGTCTACTCGTGAGTAAGGCTACCAGGGTCTACTCACGAGTAAACCAATTCGCATGCATGGCAGCTGGGGTCTACTCGTGAGTCGCTGAGGGTGTTGCTCTACCCGTCTACTCTAACCATTTAAAGGTATTTCTTACATCCATGTTTTTTGCATCTGCATAAACACAATTATGCGTGAACACAAAACACAAAGCCCAAAATGATCTGGGGTGCTTTTTAACCTGTTCCTGCAAGCACTGAGAATTTTAATGGTAACTAAAAGCTGAGGGGGCCTAAGACTGAAGAGGTGTGTAGCATTTGAATGAAGTTCCCCCCATCTTCTTCTTTCCATTTTACTAGCTTATCCAAGCTGATTTTTAAGTGCAGCAAAGGGGGCTTTTCTCTCTGGTGCAACATGCCTCATCTGTTCAGAAACTTCTCGTTTTAGCACCACGTGTAAGCTTGCACATGGCAGGTTTTTCCTACTCTTTTTCACTTGCAAAAGCAGGAGAATTTCCCTGGGATTTCCACGTGAGGGGTTGATTTAAGCTCTGTCCATAAGTGCGTTCGTGGTGGCACCTTTAGTACTAACAATATCATAGGAATGTTTTGGGAGAAGCTTTTGCCCAAACAGCACGGAGGGGATTATTCAACAAGCCGACAGGCGTGAATAGCGGTCAGGGTGTCTACTCACGAGTAAGCCAATTGGAGTCTACTCACGAGTAAGCTGAGCGGGGTCTACTCAAGAGTAAGCCACCCGTGGTCTACTCAGGCATGAGCTGCACGAGGTCTACTCGTGAGTAAGGCTGCCAGGGTCTACTCACGAGTAAGCCAATTCGCATGCATGGCAGCTGGGGTCTACTCGTGAGTCGCTGAGGGTGTTGCTCTACCCGTCTACTCTAACCATTTAAAGGTATTTCTTACATCCATGTTTTTTGCATCTGCATAAACACAATTATGCGTGAACACAAACACAAAGCCCAAAATGATCTGGGGTGCTTTTTAACCTGTTCCTGCAACCACTGAGAATTTTAATGGTAACTAAAAGCTGAGGGGGCCTAAGACTGAAGAGGTGTGTAGCATTTGAATGAAGTTCCCCCCATCTTCTTCTTTCCATTTTACTAGCTTATCCAAGCTGATTTTTAAGTGCAGCAAAGGGGGCTTTTCTCTCTGGTGCAACATACCTCATCTGTTCAGAAACTTCTCGTTTTAGCACCACGTGTAAGCTTGCACATGGCAGGTTTTTCCTACTCTTTTTCACTTGCAAAAGCAGGAGAATTTCCCTGGGATTTCCACGTGAGGGGTTGATTTAAGCTCTGTCGATAAGTGCGTTCGTGGTGGCACCTTTAGTACTAACAATATCATAGGAATGTTTTGGGAGAAGCTTTTGCCCAAACAGCACGGAGGGGATTATTCAACAAGCCGACAGGCGTGAGTAGCGGGCAGGGTGTCTACTCATGAGTAAGCCAACTGGGGTCTACTCACGAGTAAGCTGAGTGGGGTCTACTCAAGAGTAAGCCACCCGTGGTCTACTCAGGCATGAGCTGCACGAGGTCGTGAGTAAGGCTGCCAGGGTCTACTCACGAGTAAGCCAATTTGCATGCATGGCAGCTGGGGTCTACTCGTGAGTCGCTGAGGGTGTTGCTCTACCCGTCTACTCTAACCATTTAAAGGTATTTCTTGCATCCATGTTTTTTGCATCTGCGAAAACAGAATTCTGCGTAAACACAAAATATAAAGCCCAAAATGATCTGGGATGCTTTTTAACCTGTTCCTGCAACCACTGAGAATTTTAATGGTAACTAAAAGCTGAGGGGGCCTAAGACTGAAGAGGTGTGTAGCATTTGAATGAAGTTCCCCCCATCTTCTTCTTTCCATTTTACTAGCTTATCCAAGCTGATTTTTAAGTGCAGCAAAGGGGGCTTTTCTCTCTGGTGCAACATGCCTCATCTGTTCAGAAACTTCTCGTTTTAGCACCACGTGTAAGCTTGCACATGGCAGGTTTTTCCTACTCTTTTTCACTTGCAAAAGCAGGAGAATTTCCCTGGGATTTCCACGTGAGGGGTTGATTTAAGCTCTGTCCATAAGTGCGTTCGTGGTGGCACCTTTAGTACTAACAATATCATAGGAATGTTTTGGGAGAAGCTTTTGCCCAAACAGCACGGAGGGGATTATTCAACAAGCCGACAGGCGTGAATAGCGGTCAGGGTGTCTACTCACGAGTAAGCCAACTGGAGTCTACTCACGAGTAAGCTGAGCGGGGTCTACTCAAGAGTAAGCCACCCGTGGTCTACTCAGGCATGAGCTGCACGAGGTCTACTCGTGAGTAAGGCTGCCAGGGTCTACTCACGAGTAAGCCAATTCGCATGCATGGCAGCTGGGGTCTACTCGTGAGTCGCTGAGGGTGTTGCTCTACCCGTCTACTCTAACCATTTAAAGGTATTTCTTACATCCATGTTTTTTGCATCTGCATAAACACAATTATGCGTGAACACAAACACAAAGCCCAAAATGATCTGGGGTGCTTTTTAACCTGTTCCTGCAACCACTGAGAATTTTAATGGTAACTAAAAGCTGAGGGGGCTTAAGACTGAACAGGTGTGTAGCATTTGAATGAAGTTCCCCCCATCTTCTTCTTTCCATTTTACTAGCTTATCCAAGCTGATTTTTAAGTGCAGCAAAGGGGGCTTTTCTCTCTGGTGCAACATGCCTCATCTGTTCAGAAACTTCTCGTTTTAGCACCACGTGTAAGCTTGCACATGGCAGGTTTTTCCTACTCTTTTTCACTTGCAAAAGCAGGAGAATTTCCCTGGGATTTCCACGTGAGGGGTTGATTTAAGCTCTGTCGATAAGTGCGTTCGTGGTGGCACCTTTAGTACTAACAATATCATAGGAATGTTTTGGGAGAAGCTTTTGCCCAAACAGCACGGAGGGGATTATTCAACAAGCCGACAGGCGTGAGTAGCGGTCAGGGTGTCTACTCACGAGTAAGCCAACTGGGGTCTACTCTCGAGTAAGCTGAGCGGCATCTACTCAAGAGTAAGCCACCCGTGGTCTACTCAGGCATAAGCTGAGAGGGGTCTACTCGTGAGTAAGGCTACCAGGGTCTACTCACGAGTAAACCAATTCACATGCATGGCAGCTGGGGTCTACTCGTGAGTCGCTGAGGGTGTTGCTCTACCCGTCTACTCTAACCATTTAAAGGTATTTCTTACATCCATGTTTTTTGCATCTGCATAAACACAATTATGCGTGAACACAAAACACAAAGCCCAAAATGATCTGGGGTGCTTTTTAACCTGTTCCTGCAAGCACTGAGAATTTTAATGGTAACTAAAAGCTGAGGGGGCCTAAGACTGAAGAGGTGTGTAGCATTTGAATGAAGTTCCCCCCATCTTCTTCTTTCCATTTTACTAGCTTATCCAAGCTGATTTTTAAGTGCAGCAAAGGGGGCTTTTCTCTCTGGTGCAACATGCCTCATCTGTTCAGAAACTTCTCGTTTTAGCACCACGTGTAAGCTTTCACATGGCAGGTTTTTCCTACTCTTTTTCACTTGCAAAAGCAGGAGAATTTCCCTGGGATTTCCACGTGAGGGGTTGATTTAAGCTCTGTCCATAAGTGCGTTCGTGGTGGCACCTTTAGTACTAACAATATCATAGGAATGTTTTGGGAGAAGCTTTTGCCCAAACAGCACGGAGGGGATTATTCAACAAGCCGACAGGCGTGAATAGCGGTCAGGGTGTCTACTCACGAGTAAGCCAACTGGAGTCTACTCACGAGTAAGCTGAGCGGGGTCTACTCAAGAGTAAGCCACCCGTGGTCTACTCAGGCATGAGCTGCACGAGGTCTACTCGTGAGTAAGGCTGCCAGGGTCTACTCACGAGTAAGCCAATTCGCATGCATGGCAGCTGGGGTCTACTCGTGAGTCGCTGAGGGTGTTGCTCTACCCGTCTACTCTAACCATTTAAAGGTATTTCTTACATCCATGTTTTTTGCATCTGCATAAACACAATTATGCGTGAACACAAACACAAAGCCCAAAATGATCTGGGGTGCTTTTTAACCTGTTCCTGCAACCACTGAGAATTTTAATGGTAACTAAAAGCTGAGGGGGCCTAAGACTGAAGAGGTGTGTAGCATTTGAATGAAGTTCCCCCCATCTTCTTCTTTCCATTTTACTAGCTTATCCAAGCTGATTTTTAAGTGCAGCAAAGGGGGCTTTTCTCTCTGGTGCAACATACCTCATCTGTTCAGAAACTTCTCGTTTTAGCACCACGTGTAAGCTTGCACATGGCAGGTTTTTCCTACTCTTTTTCACTTGCAAAAGCAGGAGAATTTCCCTGGGATTTCCACGTGAGGGGTTGATTTAAGCTCTGTCGATAAGTGCGTTCGTGGTGGCACCTTTAGTACTAACAATATCATAGGAATGTTTTGGGAGAAGCTTTTGCCCAAACAGCACGGAGGGGATTATTCAACAAGCCGACAGGCGTGAGTAGCGGGCAGGGTGTCTACTCATGAGTAAGCCAACTGGGGTCTACTCACGAGTAAGCTGAGTGGGGTCTACTCAAGAGTAAGCCACCCGTGGTCTACTCAGGCATGAGCTGCACGAGGTCGTGAGTAAGGCTGCCAGGGTCTACTCACGAGTAAGCCAATTTGCATGCATGGCAGCTGGGGTCTACTCGTGAGTCGCTGAGGGTGTTGCTCTACCCGTCTACTCTAACCATTTAAAGGTATTTCTTGCATCCATGTTTTTTGCATCTGCGAAAACAGAATTCTGCGTAAACACAAAATACAAAGCCCAAAATGATCTGGGATGCTTTTTAACCTGTTCCTGCAACCACTGAGAATTTTAATGGTAACTAAAAGCTGAGGGGGCCTAAGACTGAAGAGGTGTGTAGCATTTGAATGAAGTTCCCCCCATCTTCTTCTTTCCATTTTACTAGCTTATCCAAGCTGATTTTTAAGTGCAGCAAAGGGGGCTTTTCTCTCTGGTGCAACATGCCTCATCTGTTCAGAAACTTCTCGTTTTAGCACCACGTGTAAGCTTGCACATGGCAGGTTTTTCCTACTCTTTTTCACTTGCAAAAGCAGGAGAATTTCCCTGGGATTTCCACGTGAGGGGTTGATTTAAGCTCTGTCCATAAGTGCGTTCGTGGTGGCACCTTTAGTACTAACAATATCATAGGAATGTTTTGGGAGAAGCTTTTGCCCAAACAGCACGGAGGGGATTATTCAACAAGCCGACAGGCGTGAATAGCGGTCAGGGTGTCTACTCACGAGTAAGCCAACTGGAGTCTACTCACGAGTAAGCTGAGCGGGGTCTACTCAAGAGTAAGCCACCCGTGGTCTACTCAGGCATGAGCTGCACGAGGTCTACTCGTGAGTAAGGCTGCCAGGGTCTACTCACGAGTAAGCCAATTCGCATGCATGGCAGCTGGGGTCTACTCGTGAGTCGCTGAGGGTGTTGCTCTACCCGTCTACTCTAACCATTTAAAGGTATTTCTTACATCCATGTTTTTTGCATCTGCATAAACACAATTATGCGTGAACACAAACACAAAGCCCAAAATGATCTGGGGTGCTTTTTAACCTGTTCGTGCAACCACTGAGAATTTTAATGGTAACTAAAAGCTGAGGGGGCTTAAGACTGAACAGGTGTGTAGCATTTGAATGAAGTTCCCCCCATCTTCTTCTTTCCATTTTACTAGCTTATCCAAGCTGATTTTTAAGTGCAGCAAAGGGGGCTTTTCTCTCTGGTGCAACATGCCTCATCTGTTCAGAAACTTCTCGTTTTAGCACCACGTGTAAGCTTGCACATGGCAGGTTTTTCCTACTCTTTTTCACTTGCAAAAGCAGGAGAATTTCCCTGGGATTTCCACGTGAGAGGTTGATTTAAGCTCTGTCGATAAGTGCGTTCGTGGTGGCACCTTTAGTACTAACAATATCATAGGAATGTTTTGGGAGAAGCTTTTGCCCAAACAGCACGGAGGGGATTATTCAACAAGCCGACAGGCGTGAGTAGCGGTCAGGGTGTCTACTCACGAGTAAGCCAACTGGGGTCTACTCTCGAGTAAGCTGAGCGGCATCTACTCAAGAGTAAGCCACCCGTGGTCTACTCAGGCATAAGCTGAGAGGGGTCTACTCGTGAGTAAGGCTACCAGGGTCTACTCACGAGTAAACCAATTCACATGCATGGCAGCTGGGGTCTACTCGTGAGTCGCTGAGGGTGTTGCTCTACCCGTCTACTCTAACCATTTAAAGGTATTTCTTACATCCATGTTAAAAGCTGAGGGGGCCTAAGACTGAAGAGGTGTGTAGCATTTGAATGAAGTTCCCCCCATCTTCTTCTTTCCATTTTACTAGCTTATCCAAGCTGATTTTTAAGTGCAGCAAAGGGGGCTTTTCTCTCTGGTGCAACATGCCTCATCTGTTCAGAAACTTCTCGTTTTAGCACCACGTGTAAGCTTTCACATGGCAGGTTTTTCCTACTCTTTTTCACTTGCAAAAGCAGGAGAATTTCCCTGGGATTTCCACCTGAGGGGTTGATTTAAGCTCTGTCGATAAGTGCGTTCGTGGTGGCAGCTTTAGTACTAACAATATCATAGGAATGTTTTGGGAGAAGCTTTTGCCCAAACAGCACGGAGGGGATTATTCAACAAGCCGACAGGCGTGAGTAGCGGTCAGGGTGTCTACTCACGAGTAAGCCAACTGGTGTCTACTCTCGAGTAAGCTGAGCGGGGTCTACTCAAGAGTAAGCCACCCGTGGTCTACTCAGGCATGAGCTGAGAGGGGTCTACTCGTGAGTAAGGCTACCAGGGTCTACTCACGAGTAAACCAATTCGCATGCATGGCAGCTGGGGTCTACTCGTGAGTCGCTGAGGGTGTTGCTCTACCCGTCTACTCTAACCATTTAAAGGTATTTCTTACATCCATGTTTTTTGCATCTGCATAAACACAATTATGCGTGAACACAAACACAAAGCCCAAAATGATCTGGGGTGCTTTTTAACCTGTTCGTGCAACCACTGAGAATTTTAATGGTAACTAAAAGCTGAGGGGGCCTAAGACTGAAGAGGTGTGTAGCATTTGAATGAAGTTCCCCCCATCTTCTTCTTTCCATTTTACTAGCTTATCCAAGCTGATTTTTAAGTGCAGCAAAGGGGGCTTTTCTCTCTGGTGCAACATGCCTCATCTGTTCAGAAACTTCTCGTTTTAGCACCACGTGTAAGCTTTCACATGGCAGGTTTTTCCTACTCTTTTTCACTTGCAAAAGCAGGAGAATTTCCCTGGGATTTCCACCTGAGGGGTTGATTTAAGCTCTGTCGATAAGTGCGTTCGTGGTGGCACCTTTAGTACTAACAATATCATAGGAATGTTTTGGGAGAAGCTTTTG
Organism: Hemicordylus capensis; assembly: GCF_027244095.1. Classification (NCBI taxonomy): domain Eukaryota; kingdom Metazoa; phylum Chordata; class Lepidosauria; order Squamata; family Cordylidae; genus Hemicordylus; species Hemicordylus capensis. The sequence goes on from NC_069666.1 coordinate 24,522,984, forward strand.
CCCAAACAGCACGGAGGGGATTATTCAACAAGCCGACAGGCGTGAGTAGCGGACAGGGTGTCTACTCACGAGTAAGCCAACTTGGGTCTACTCACGAGTAAGCTGAGCGGGGTCTACTCAAGAGTAAGCCACCCGTGGTCTACTCAGGCATGAGCTGCACGAGGTCTACTCGTGAGTAAGGCTGCCAGGGTCTATTCACGAGTAAGCCATTTCGCATGCATGGCAGCTGGGGTCTACTCGTGAGTCGCTGAGGGTGTTGCTCTACCCGTCTACTCTAACCATTTAAAGGTATTTCTTACATCCATGTTTTTTGCATCTGCGTAAACACAATTCTGCGTAAACACAAAACACAAAGCCCAAAATGATCTGGGGTGCTTTTTAACCTGTTCCTGCAACCACTGAGAATTTTAATGGTAACTAAAAGCTGAGGGGGCCTAGGACTGAAGAGGTGTGTAGCATTTGAATGAAGTTCCCCCCATCTTCTTCTTTCCATTTTACTAGCTTATCCAAGCTGATTTTTAAGTGCAGCAAAGGGGGCTTTTCTCTCTGGTGCAACATGCCTCATCTGTTAAGAAACTTCTCGTTTTAGCACCACGTGTAAGCTTGCACATGGCAGGTTTTTCTTACTCTTTTTCACTTGCAAAAGCAGGAGAATTTCCCTGGGATTTCCACGTGAGGGGTTGATTTAAGCTCTGTCGATAAGTGCGTTCGTGGTGGCACCTTTAATACTAACAATATCATAGGAATGTTTTGGGAGAAGCCTTTGCTCAAACAGCATGGAGGGGATTATTCAACAAGCCGACAGGCATGAGTAGCGGGCAGGGTGTCTACTCACGAGTAAGCCAACTGGGGTCTACTCACGAGTAAGCTGAGCGGGGTCTACTCAAGAGTAAGCCACCCGTGGTCTACTCAGGCATGAGCTGCACGAGGTCTACTCGTGAGTAAGGCTGCCAGGGTCTACTCACGAGTAAGCCAATTCGCATGCATGGCATCTGGGGTCTACTCGTGAGTCGCTGAGGGTGTTGCTCTACCCGTCTACTCTAACCATTTAAAGGTATTTCTTACATCCATTTTTTTGCATCTGCGTAAATACAATTCTGCGTAAACACAAAACACAAAGCCCAAAATGATCTGGGGTGCTTTTTAACCTGTTCCTGCAACCACTGAGAATTTTAATGGTAACTAAAAGCTGAGGGGGCCTAGGACTGAAGAGGTGTGTAGCATTTGAATGAAGTTCCCCCCATCTTCTTCTTTCCATTTTACTAGCTTATCCAAGCTGATTTTTAAGTGCAGCAAAGGGGGCTTTTCTCTCTGGTGCAACATGCCTCATCTGTTCAGAAACTTCTCGTTTTAGCACCACGTGTAAGCTTTCACATGGCAGGTTTTTCCTACTCTTTTTCACTTGCAAAAGCAGGAGAATTTCCCTGGGATTTCCACCTGAGGGGTTGATTTAAGCTCTGTCGATAAGTGCGTTCGTGGTGGCACCTTTAGTACTAACAATATCATAGGAATGTTTTGGGAGAAGCCTTTGCTCAAACAGCACGGAGGGGATTATTCAACAAGCCGACAGGCGTGAGTAGCGGGCAGGGTGTCTACTCACGAGTAAGCCAACTGGGGTCTACTCACGAGTAAGCTGAGCGGGGTCTACTCAAGAGTAAGCCACCCGTGGTCTACTCAGGCATGAGCTGCACGAGGTCTACTCGTGAGTAAGGCTGCCAGGGTCTACTCACGAGTAAGCCAATTCGCATGCATGGCAGCTGGGGTCTACTCGTGAGTCGCTGAGGGTGTTGCTCTACCCGTCTACTCTAACCATTTAAAGGTATTTCTTGCATCCATGTTTTTTGCATCTGCGTAAACACAATTCTGCGTAAACACAAAATACAAAGCCCAAAATGATCTGGGATGCTTTTTAACCTGTTCCTGCAACCACTGAGAATTTTAATGGTAACTAAAAGCTGATTGGGCCTAAGACTGAAGAGGTGTGTAGCATTTGAATGAAGTTCCCCCCATCTTCTTCTTTACATTTTACTAGCTTATCCAAGCTGATTTTTAAGTGCAGCAAAGGGGGCTTTTCTCTCTGGTGCAACATGCCTCATCTGTTCAGAAACTTCTCGTTTTAGCACCACGTGTAAGCTTGCACATGGCAGGTTTTTCCTACTCTTTTTCACTTGCAAAAGCAGGAGAATTTCCCTGGGATTTCCACGTGAGGGGTTGATTTAAGCTCTGTCCATAAGTGCGTTCGTGGTGGCACCTTTAGTACTAACAATATCATAGGAATGTTTTGGGAGAAGCTTTTGCCCAAACAGCACGGAGGGGATTATTCAACAAGCCGACAGGCGTGAGTAGCGGTCAGGGTGTCTACTCACGAGTAAGCCAACTGGTGTCTACTCTCGAGTAAGCTGAGCGGGGTCTACTCAAGAGTAAGCCACCCGTGGTCTACTCAGGCATGAGCTGCACGAGGTCTACTCGTGAGTAAGGCCGCCAGGGTCTACTCACGAGTAAGCCAATTCGCATGCATGGCATCTGGGGTCTACTCGTGAGTCGCTGAGGGTGTTGCTCTACCCGTCTACTCTAACCATTTAAAGGTATTTCTTACATCCATTTTTTTGCATCTGCGTAAACACAATTCTGCGTAAACACAAAACACAAAGCCCAAAATGATCTGGGGTGCTTTTTAACCTGTTCCTGCAACCACTGAGAATTTTAATGGTAACTAAAAGCTGAGGGGGCCTAGGACTGAAGAGGTGTGTAGCATTTGAATGAAGTTCCCCCCATCTTCTTCTTTCCATTTTACTAGCTTATCCAAGCTGATTTTTAAGTGCAGCAAAGGGGGCTTTTCTCTCTGGTGCAACATGCCTCATCTGTTCAGAAACTTCTCGTTTTAGCACCACGTGTAAGCTTTCACATGGCAGGTTTTTCCTACTCTTTTTCACTTGCAAAAGCAGGAGAATTTCCCTGGGATTTCCACCTGAGGGGTTGATTTAAGCTCTGTCGATAAGTGCGTTCGTGGTGGCACCTTTAGTACTAACAATATCATAGGAATGTTTTGGGAGAAGCTTTTGCCCAAACAGCACGGAGGGGATTATTCAACAAGCTGACAGGCGTGAGTAGCGGACAGGGTGTCTACTCACGAGTAAGCCAACTGGGGTCTATTCACGAGTAAGCTGAGTGGGGTCTACTCAAGAGTAAGCCACCCGTGGTCTACTCAGGCATGAGCTGCACGAGGTCTACTCGTGAGTAAGGCTGCCAGGGTCTACTCACGAGTAAGCCAATTCGCATGCATGGCAGCTGGGGTCTACTCGTGAGTCGCTGAGGGTGTTGCTCTACCCGTCTACTCTAACCATTTAAAGGTATTTCTTACATCCATGTTTTTTGCATCTGCATAAACACAGTTATGCGTGAACACAAACACAAAGCCCAAAATGATCTGGGGTGCTTTTTAACCTGTTCGTGCAACCACTGAGAATTTTAATGGTAACTAAAAGCTGAGGGGGCTTAAGACTGAAGAGGTGTGTAGCATTTGAATGAAGTTCCCCCCATCTTCTTCTTTCCATTTTACTAGCTTATCCAAGCTGATTTTTAAGTGCAGCAAAGGGGGCTTTTCTCTCTGGTGCAACATGCCTCATCTGTTCAGAAACTTCTCGTTTTAGCACCACGTGTAAGCTTGCACATGGCAGGTTTTTCCTACTCTTTTTCACTTGCAAAAGCAGGAGAATTTCCCTGGGATTTCCACGTGAGGGGTTGATTTAAGCTCTGTCGATAAGTGCGTTCGTGGTGGCACCTTTAATACTAACAATATCATAGGAATGTTTTGGGAGAAGCCTTTGCTCAAACAGCATGGAGGGGATTATTCAACAAGCCGACAGGCGTGAGTAGCGGGCAGGGTGTCTACTCACGAGTAAGCCAACTGGGGTCTACTCACGAGTAAGCTGAGCGGGGTCTACTCAAGAGTAAGCCACCCGTGGTCTACTCAGGCATGAGCTGCACGAGGTCTACTCGTGAGTAAGGCTGCCAGGGTCTACTCACGAGTAAGCCAATTCGCATGCATGGCAGCTGGGGTCTACTCGTGAGTCGCTGAGGGTGTTGCTCTACCCGTCTACTCTAACCATTTAAAGGTATTTCTTACATCCATGTTTTTTGCATCTGCGTAAACACAATTCTGCGTAAACACAAAACACAAAGCCCAAAATGATCTGGGGTGCTTTTTAACCTGTTCCTGCAACCACTGAGAATTTTAATGGTAACTAAAAGCTGAGGGGGCCTAGGACTGAAGAGGTGTGTAGCATTTGAATGAAGTTCCCCCCATCTTCTTCTTTCCATTTTACTAGCTTATCCAAGCTGATTTTTAAGTGCAGCAAAGGGGGCTTTTCTCTCTGGTGCAACATGCCTCATCTGTTCAGAAACTTCTCGTTTTAGCACCACGTGTAAGCTTTCACATGGCAGGTTTTTCCTACTCTTTTTCACTTGCAAAAGCAGGAGAATTTCCCTGGGATTTCCACATGAGGGGTTGATTTAAGCTCTGTCGATAAGTGCGTTCGTGGTGGCAGCTTTAGTACTAACAATATCATAGGAATGTTTTGGGAGAAGCTTTTGCCCAAACAGCACGGAGGGGATTATTCAACAAACCGACAGGCGTGAGTAGCGGTCAGGGTGTCTACTCACGAGTAAGCCAACTGGTGTCTACTCTCGAGTAAGCTGAGCGGGGTCTACTCAAGAGTAAGCCACCCGTGGTCTACTCAGGCATAAGCTGAGAGGGGTCTACTCGTGAGTAAGGCTACCAGGGTCTACTCACGAGTAAACCAATTCGCATGCATGGCAGCTGGGGTCTACTCGTGAGTCGCTGAGGGTGTTGCTCTACCCGTCTACTCTAACCATTTAAAGGTATTTCTTACATCCATGTTTTTTGCATCTGCATAAACACAATTATGCGTGAACACAAACACAAAGCCCAAAATGATCTGGGGTGCTTTTTAACCTGTTCGTGCAACCACTGAGAATTTTAATGGTAACTAAAAGCTGAGGGGGCTTAAGACTGAAGAGGTGTGTAGCATTTGAATGAAGTTCCCCCCATCTTCTTCTTTCCATTTTACTAGCTTATCCAAGCTGATTTTTAAGTGCAGCAAAGCGGGCTTTTCTCTCTGGTGCAACATGCCTCATCTGTTCAGAAACTTCTCGTTTTAGCACCACGTGTAAGCTTTCACATGGCAGGTTTTTCCTACTCTTTTTCACTTGCAAAAGCAGGAGAATTTCCCTGGGATTTCCACCTGAGGGGTTGATTTAAGCTCTGTCGATAAGTGCGTTCGTGGTGGCACCTTTAGTACTAACAATATCATAGGAATGTTTTGGGAGAAGCTTTTGCCCAAACAGCACGGAGGGGATTATTCAACAAGCTGACAGGCATGAGTAGCGGACAGGGTGTCTACTCACGAGTAAGCCAACTGGGGTCTATTCACGAGTAAGCTGAGCGGGGTCTACTCAAGAGTAAGCCACCCGTGGTCTACTCAGGCATGAGCTGCACGAGGTCTACTCGTGAGTAAGGCTGCCAGGGTCTACTCACGAGTAAGCCAATCGCATGCATGGCAGCTGGGGTCTACTCGTGAGTCGCTGAGGGTGTTGCTCTACCCGTCTACTCTAACCATTTAAAGGTATTTCTTGCATCCATGTTTTTTGCATCTGCGTAAACACAATTCTGCGTAAACACAAAATACAAAGCCCAAAATGATCTGGGATGCTTTTTAACCTGTTCGTGCAACCACTGAGAATTTTAATGGTAACTAAAAGCTGAGGGGGCTTAAGACTGAAGAGGTGTGTAGCATTTGAATGAAGTTCCCCCCATCTTCTTCTTTCCATTTTACCAGCTTATCCAAGCTGATTTTTAAGTGCAGCAAAGGGGGCTTTTCTCTCTGGTGCAACATGCCTCATCTGTTCAGAAACTTCTCGTTTTAGCACCACGTGTAAGCTTGCACATGGCAGGTTTTTCTTACTCTTTTTCACTTGCAAAAACAGGAGAATTTCCCTGGGATTTCCACCTGAGGGGTTGATTTAAGCTCTGTCGATAAGTGCGTTCGTGGTGGCACCTTTAATACTAACAATATCATAGGAATGTTTTGGGAGAAGCCTTTGCTCAAACAGCATGGAGGGGATTATTCAACAAGCCGACAGGCGTGAGTAGCGGACAGGGTGTCTACTCACGAGTAAGCCAACTGGGGTCTACTCATGAGTAAGCTGAGCGGGGTCTACTCAAGAGTAAGCCACCCGTGGTCTACTCAGGCATGAGCTGCACGAGGTCTACTCGTGAGTAAGGCTGCCAGGGTCTACTCACGAGTAAGCCAATTCGCATGCATGGCAGCTGGGGTCTACTCGTGAGTCGCTGAGGGTGTTGCTCTACCCGTCTACTCTAACCATTTAAAGGTATTTCTTACATCCATGTTTTTTGCATCTGCGTAAACACAATTCTGCGTAAACACAAAACACAAAGCCCAAAATGATCTGGGGTGCTTTTTAATCTGTTCCTGCAACCACTGAGAATTTTAATGGTAACTAAAAGCTGAGGGGGCCTAGGACTGAAGAGGTGTGTAGCATTTGAATGAAGTTCCCCCCATCTTCTTCTTTCCATTTTACTAGCTTATCCAAGCTGATTTTTAAGTGCAGCAAAGGGGGCTTTTCTCTCTGGTGCAACATGCCTCATCTGTTCAGAAACTTCTCGTTTTAGCACCACGTGTAAGCTTGCACATGGCAGGTTTTTCTTACTCTTTTTCACTTGCAAAAACAGGAGAATTTCCCTGGGATTTCCACCTGAGGGGTTGATTTAAGCTCTGTCGATAAGTGCGTTCGTGGTGGCACCTTTAATACTAACAATATCATAGGAATGTTTTGGGAGAAGCCTTTGCTCAAACAGCATGGAGGGGATTATTCAACAAGCCGACAGGCGTGAGTAGCGGACAGGGTGTCTACTCACGAGTAAGCCAACTGGGGTCTACTCACGAGTAAGCTGAGCGGGGTCTACTCAAGAGTAAGCCACCCGTGGTCTACTCAGGCATGAGCTGCACGAGGTCTACTCGTGAGTAAGGCTGCCAGGGTCTACTCACGAGTAAGCCAATTCGCATGCATGGCAGCTGGGGTCTACTCGTGAGTCGCTGAGGGTGTTGCTCTACCCGTCTACTCTAACCATTTAAAGGTATTTCTTACATCCATGTTTTTTGCATCTGCGTAAACACAATTCTGCGTAAACACAAAACACAAAGCCCAAAATGATCTGGGGTGCTTTTTAACCTGTTCCTGCAACCACTGAGAATTTTAATGGTAACTAAAAGCTGAGGGGGCCTAGGACTGAAGAGGTGTGTAGCATTTGAATGAAGTTCCCCCCATCTTCTTCTTTCCATTTTACTAGCTTATCCAAGCTGATTTTTAAGTGCAGCAAAGCGGGCTTTTCTCTCTGGTGCAACATGCCTCATCTGTTCAGAAACTTCTCGTTTTAGCACCACGTGTAAGCTTGCACATGGCAGGTTTTTCCTACTCTTTTTCACTTGCAAAAGCAGGAGAATTTCCCTGGGATTTCCACCTGAGGGGTTGATTTAAGCTCTGTCGATAAGTGCGTTCGTGGTGGCACCTTTAATACTAACAATATCATAGGAATGTTTTGGGAGAAGCCTTTGCTCAAACAGCATGGAGGGGATTATTCAACAAGCCGACAGGCGTGAGTAGCGGGCAGGGTGTCTACTCACGAGTAAGCCAACTGGGGTCTACTCACGAGTAAGCTGAGCGGGGTCTACTCAAGAGTAAGCCACCCGTGGTCTACTCAGGCATGAGCTGAGAGGGGTCTACTCGTGAGTAAGGCTACCAGGGTCTACTCACGAGTAAACCAATTCGCATGCATGGCAGCTGGGGTCTACTCGTGAGTCGCTGAGGGTGTTGCTCTACCCGTCTACTCTAACCATTTAAAGGTATTTCTTACATCCATGTTTTTTGCATCTGCATAAACACAATTATGCGTGAACACAAACACAAAGCCCAAAATGATCTGGGGTGCTTTTTAACCTGTTCGTGCAACCACTGAGAATTTTAATGGTAACTAAAAGCTGAGGGGGCTTAAGACTGAAGAGGTGTGTAGCATTTGAATGAAGTTCCCCCCATCTTCTTCTTTCCATTTTACTAGCTTATCCAAGCTGATTTTTAAGTGCAGCAAAGCGGGCTTTTCTCTCTGGTGCAACATGCCTCATCTGTTCAGAAACTTCTCGTTTTAGCACCACGTGTAAGCTTTCACATGGCAGGTTTTTCCTACTCTTTTTCACTTGCAAAAGCAGGAGAATTTCCCTGGGATTTCCACCTGAGGGGTTGATTTAAGCTCTGTCGATAAGTGCGTTCGTGGTGGCACCTTTAGTACTAACAATATCATAGGAATGTTTTGGGAGAAGCTTTTGCCCAAACAGCACGGAGGGGATTATTCAACAAGCTGACAGGCATGAGTAGCGGACAGGGTGTCTACTCACGAGTAAGCCAACTGGGGTCTATTCACGAGTAAGCTGAGCGGGGTCTACTCAAGAGTAAGCCACCCGTGGTCTACTCAGGCATGAGCTGCACGAGGTCGTGAGTAAGGCTGCCAGGGTCTACTCACGAGTAAGCCAATTTGCATGCATGGCAGCTGGGGTCTACTCGTGAGTCGCTGAGGGTGTTGCTCTACCCGTCTACTCTAACCATTTAAAGGTATTTCTTACATCCATGTTTTTTGCATCTGCATAAACACAATTCTGCGTAAACACAAAATACAAAGCCCAAAATGATCTGGGATGCTTTTTAACCTGTTCGTGCAACCACTGAGAATTTTAATGGTAACTAAAAGCTGAGGGGGCTTAAGACTGAAGAGGTGTGTAGCATTTGAATGAAGTTCCCCCCATCTTCTTCTTTCCATTTTACCAGCTTATCCAAGCTGATTTTTAAGTGCAGCAAAGGGGGCTTTTCTCTCTGGTGCAACATGCCTCATCTGTTCAGAAACTTCTCGTTTTAGCACCACGTGTAAGCTTGCACATGGCAGGTTTTTCTTACTCTTTTTCACTTGCAAAAACAGGAGAATTTCCCTGGGATTTCCACCTGAGGGGTTGATTTAAGCTCTGTCGATAAGTGCGTTCGTGGTGGCACCTTTAATACTAACAATATCATAGGAATGTTTTGGGAGAAGCCTTTGCTCAAACAGCATGGAGGGGATTATTCAACAAGCCGACAGGCGTGAGTAGCGGACAGGGTGTCTACTCACGAGTAAGCCAACTGGGGTCTACTCATGAGTAAGCTGAGCGGGGTCTACTCAAGAGTAAGCCACCCGTGGTCTACTCAGGCATGAGCTGCACGAGGTCTACTCGTGAGTAAGGCTGCCAGGGTCTACTCACGAGTAAGCCAATTCGCATGCATGGCAGCTGGGGTCTACTCGTGAGTCGCTGAGGGTGTTGCTCTACCCGTCTACTCTAACCATTTAAAGGTATTTCTTACATCCATGTTTTTTGCATCTGCGTAAACACAATTCTGCGTAAACACAAAACACAAAGCCCAAAATGATCTGGGGTGCTTTTTAATCTGTTCCTGCAACCACTGAGAATTTTAATGGTAACTAAAAGCTGAGGGGGCCTAGGACTGAAGAGGTGTGTAGCATTTGAATGAAGTTCCCCCCATCTTCTTCTTTCCATTTTACTAGCTTATCCAAGCTGATTTTTAAGTGCAGCAAAGGGGGCTTTTCTCTCTGGTGCAACATGCCTCATCTGTTCAGAAACTTCTCGTTTTAGCACCACGTGTAAGCTTGCACATGGCAGGTTTTTCTTACTCTTTTTCACTTGCAAAAACAGGAGAATTTCCCTGGGATTTCCACCTGAGGGGTTGATTTAAGCTCTGTCGATAAGTGCGTTCGTGGTGGCACCTTTAATACTAACAATATCATAGGAATGTTTTGGGAGAAGCCTTTGCTCAAACAGCATGGAGGGGATTATTCAACAAGCCGACAGGCGTGAGTAGCGGACAGGGTGTCTACTCACGAGTAAGCCAACTGGGGTCTACTCACGAGTAAGCTGAGCGGGGTCTACTCAAGAGTAAGCCACCCGTGGTCTACTCAGGCATGAGCTGCACGAGGTCTACTCGTGAGTAAGGCTGCCAGGGTCTACTCACGAGTAAGCCAATTCGCATGCATGGCAGCTGGGGTCTACTCGTGAGTCGCTGAGGGTGTTGCTCTACCCGTCTACTCTAACCATTTAAAGGTATTTCTTACATCCATGTTTTTTGCATCTGCGTAAACACAATTCTGCGTAAACACAAAACACAAAGCCCAAAATGATCTGGGGTGCTTTTTAACCTGTTCCTGCAACCACTGAGAATTTTAATGGTAAGTAAAAGCTGAGGGGGCCTAGGACTGAAGAGGTGTGTAGCATTTGAATGAAGTTCCCCCCATCTTCTTCTTTCCATTTTACTAGCTTATCCAAGCTGATTTTTAAGTGCAGCAAAGCGGGCTTTTCTCTCTGGTGCAACATGCCTCATCTGTTCAGAAACTTCTCGTTTTAGCACCACGTGTAAGCTTGCACATGGCAGGTTTTTCCTACTCTTTTTCACTTGCAAAAGCAGGAGAATTTCCCTGGGATTTCCACGTGAGGGGTTGATTTAAGCTCTGTCGATAAGTGCGTTCGTGGTGGCACCTTTAATACTAACAATATCATAGGAATGTTTTGGGAGAAGCCTTTGCTCAAACAGCATGGAGGGGATTATTCAACAAGCCGACAGGCGTGAGTAGCGGGCAGGGTGTCTACTCACGAGTAAGCCAACTGGGGTCTACTCACGAGTAAGCTGAGCGGGGTCTACTCAAGAGTAAGCCACCCGTGGTCTACTCAGGCATGAGCTGAGAGGGGTCTACTCGTGAGTAAGGCTACCAGGGTCTACTCACGAGTAAACCAATTCGCATGCATGGCAGCTGGGGTCTACTCGTGAGTCGCTGAGGGTGTTGCTCTACCCGTCTACTCTAACCATTTAAAGGTATTTCTTACATCCATGTTTTTTGCATCTGCATAAACACAATTATGCGTGAACACAAACACAAAGCCCAAAATGATCTGGGGTGCTTTTTAACCTGTTCGTGCAACCACTGAGAATTTTAATGGTAACTAAAAGCTGAGGGGGCTTAAGACTGAAGAGGTGTGTAGCATTTGAATGAAGTTCCCCCCATCTTCTTCTTTCCATTTTACTAGCTTATCCAAGCTGATTTTTAAGTGCAGCAAAGCGGGCTTTTCTCTCTGGTGCAACATGCCTCATCTGTTCAGAAACTTCTCGTTTTAGCACCACGTGTAAGCTTTCACATGGCAGGTTTTTCCTACTCTTTTTCACTTGCAAAAGCAGGAGAATTTCCCTGGGATTTCCACCTGAGGGGTTGATTTAAGCTCTGTCGATAAGTGCGTTCGTGGTGGCACCTTTAGTACTAACAATATCATAGGAATGTTTTGGGAGAAGCTTTTGCCCAAACAGCACGGAGGGGATTATTCAACAAGCTGACAGGCATGAGTAGCGGACAGGGTGTCTACTCACGAGTAAGCCAACTGGGGTCTATTCACGAGTAAGCTGAGCGGGGTCTACTCAAGAGTAAGCCACCCGTGGTCTACTCAGGCATGAGCTGCACGAGGTCGTGAGTAAGGCTGCCAGGGTCTACTCACGAGTAAGCCAATTTGCATGCATGGCAGCTGGGGTCTACTCGTGAGTCGCTGAGGGTGTTGCTCTACCCGTCTACTCTAACCATTTAAAGGTATTTCTTACATCCATGTTTTTTGCATCTGCATAAACACAATTATGCGTGAACACAAACACAAAGCCCAAAATGATCTGGGGTGCTTTTTAACCTGTTCCTGCAACCACTGAGAATTTTAATGGTAACTAAAAGCTGAGGGGGCCTAGGACTGAAGAGGTGTGTAGCATTTGAATGAAGTTCCCCCCATCTTCTTCTTTCCATTTTACTAGCTTATCCAAGCTGATTTTTAAGTGCAGCAAAGCGGGCTTTTCTCTCTGGTGCAACATGCCTCATCTGTTCAGAAACTTCTCGTTTTAGCACCACGTGTAAGCTTTCACATGGCAGGTTTTTCCTACACTTTTTCACTTGCAAAAGCAGGAGAATTTCCCTGGGATTTCCACCTGAGGGGTTGATTTAAGCTCTGTCGATAAGTGCGTTCGTGGTGGCACCTTTAATACTAACAATATCATAGGAATGTTTTGGGAGAAGCCTTTGCTCAAACAGCATGGAGGGGATTATTCAACAAGCCGACAGGCGTGAGTAGCGGACAGGGTGTCTACTCACGAGTAAGCCAACTGGGGTCTACTCACGAGTAAGCTGAGCGGGGTCTACTCAAGAGTAAGCCACCCGTGGTCTACTCAGGCATAAGCTGCACGAGGTCTACTCGTGAGTAAGGCTGCCAGGGTCTACTCACGAGTAAGCCAATTCGCATGCATGGCAGCTGGGGTCTACTCGTGAGTCGCTGAGGGTGTTGCTCTACCCGTCTACTCTAACCATTTAAAGGTATTTCTTACATCCATGTTTTTTGCATCTGCGTAAACACAATTCTGCGTAAACACAAAACACAAAGCCCAAAATGATCTGGGGTGCTTTTTAACCTGTTCCTGCAACCACTGAGAATTTTAATGGTAACTAAAAGCTGAGGGGGCCTAGGACTGAAGAGGTGTGTAGCATTTGAATGAAGTTCCCCCCATCTTCTTCTTTCCATTTTACTAGCTTATCCAAGCTGATTTTTAAGTGCAGCAAAGGGGGCTTTTCTCTCTGGTGCAACATGCCTCATCTGTTCAGAAACTTCTCGTTTTAGCACCACGTGTAAGCTTGCACATGGCAGGTTTTTCTTACTCTTTTTCACTTGCAAAAACAGGAGAATTTCCCTGGGATTTCCACCTGAGGGGTTGATTTAAGCTCTGTCGATAAGTGCGTTCGTGGTGGCACCTTTAATACTAACAATATCATAGGAATGTTTTGGGAGAAGCCTTTGCTCAAACAGCATGGAGGGGATTATTCAACAAGCCGACAGGCGTGAGTAGCGGACAGGGTGTCTACTCACGAGTAAGCCAACTGGGGTCTACTCACGAGTAAGCTGAGCGGGGTCTACTCAAGAGTAAGCCACCCGTGGTCTACTCAGGCATGAGCTGCACGAGGTCTACTCGTGAGTAAGGCTGCCAGGGTCTACTCACGAGTAAGCCAATTCGCATGCATGGCAGCTGGGGTCTACTCGTGAGTCGCTGAGGGTGTTGCTCTACCCGTCTACTCTAACCATTTAAAGGTATTTCTTACATCCATGTTTTTTGCATCTGCGTAAACACAATTCTGCGTAAACACAAAACACAAAGCCCAAAATGATCTGGGGTGCTTTTTAACCTGTTCCTGCAACCACTGAGAATTTTAATGGTAACTAAAAGCTGAGGGGGCCTAGGACTGAAGAGGTGTGTAGCATTTGAATGAAGTTCCCCCCATCTTCTTCTTTCCATTTTACTAGCTTATCCAAGCTGATTTTTAAGTGCAGCAAAGCGGGCTTTTCTCTCTGGTGCAACATGCCTCATCTGTTCAGAAACTTCTCGTTTTAGCACCACGTGTAAGCTTGCACATGGCAGGTTTTTCCTACTCTTTTTCACTTGCAAAAGCAGGAGAATTTCCCTGGGATTTCCACGTGAGGGGTTGATTTAAGCTCTGTCGATAAGTGCGTTCGTGGTGGCACCTTTAATACTAACAATATCATAGGAATGTTTTGGGAGAAGCCTTTGCTCAAACAGCATGGAGGGGATTATTCAACAAGCCGACAGGCGTGAGTAGCGGGCAGGGTGTCTACTCACGAGTAAGCCAACTGGGGTCTACTCACGAGTAAGCTGAGCGGGGTCTACTCAAGAGTAAGCCACCCGTGGTCTACTCAGGCATGAGCTGCACGAGGTCTACTCGTGAGTAAGGCTGCCAGGGTCTACTCACGAGTAAGCCAATTCGCATGCATGGCAGCTGGGGTCTACTCGTGAGTCGCTGAGGGTGTTGCTCTACCCGTCTACTCTAACCATTTAAAGGTATTTCTTACATCCATGTTTTTTGCATCTGCATAAACACAATTATGCGTGAACACAAACACAAAGCCCAAAATGATCTGGGGTGCTTTTTAACCTGTTCCTGCAACCACTGAGAATTTTAATGGTAACTAAAAGCTGAGGGGGCCTAGGACTGAAGAGGTGTGTAGCATTTGAATGAAGTTCCCCCCATCTTCTTCTTTCCATTTTACTAGCTTATCCAAGCTGATTTTTAAGTGCAGCAAAGCGGGCTTTTCTCTCTGGTGCAACATGCCTCATCTGTTCAGAAACTTCTCGTTTTAGCACCACGTGTAAGCTTGCACATGGCAGGTTTTTCTTACTCTTTTTCACTTGCAAAAACAGGAGAATTTCCCTGGGATTTCCACCTGAGGGGTTGATTTAAGCTCTGTCGATAAGTGCGTTCGTGGTGGCACCTTTAATACTAACAATATCATAGGAATGTTTTGGGAGAAGCCTTTGCTCAAACAGCATGGAGGGGATTATTCAACAAGCCGACAGGCGTGAGTAGCGGACAGGGTGTCTACTCACGAGTAAGCCAACTGGGGTCTACTCACGAGTAAGCTGAGCGGGGTCTACTCAAGAGTAAGCCACCCGTGGTCTACTCAGGCATGAGCTGCACGAGGTCTACTCGTGAGTAAGGCTGCCAGGGTCTACTCACGAGTAAGCCAATTCGCATGCATGGCAGCTGGGGTCTACTCGTGAGTCGCTGAGGGTGTTGCTCTACCCGTCTACTCTAACCATTTAAAGGTATTTCTTACATCCATGTTTTTTGCATCTGCGTAAACACAATTCTGCGTAAACACAAAACACAAAGCCCAAAATGATCTGGGGTGCTTTTTAACCTGTTCCTGCAACCACTGAGAATTTTAATGGTAACTAAAAGCTGAGGGGGCCTAGGACTGAAGAGGTGTGTAGCATTTGAATGAAGTTCCCCCCATCTTCTTCTTTCCATTTTACTAGCTTATCCAAGCTGATTTTTAAGTGCAGCAAAGCGGGCTTTTCTCTCTGGTGCAACATGCCTCATCTGTTCAGAAACTTCTCGTTTTAGCACCACGTGTAAGCTTGCACATGGCAGGTTTTTCCTACTCTTTTTCACTTGCAAAAGCAGGAGAATTTCCCTGGGATTTCCACGTGAGGGGTTGATTTAAGCTCTGTCGATAAGTGCGTTCGTGGTGGCACCTTTAATACTAACAATATCATAGGAATGTTTTGGGAGAAGCCTTTGCTCAAACAGCATGGAGGGGATTATTCAACAAGCCGACAGGCGTGAGTAGCGGGCAGGGTGTCTACTCACGAGTAAGCCAACTGGGGTCTACTCACGAGTAAGCTGAGCGGGGTCTACTCAAGAGTAAGCCACCCGTGGTCTACTCAGGCATGAGCTGCACGAGGTCTACTCGTGAGTAAGGCTGCCAGGGTCTACTCACGAGTAAGCCAATTCGCATGCATGGCAGCTGGGGTCTACTCGTGAGTCGCTGAGGGTGTTGCTCTACCCGTCTACTCTAACCATTTAAAGGTATTTCTTACATCCATGTTTTTTGCATCTGCATAAACACAATTATGCGTGAACACAAACACAAAGCCCAAAATGATCTGGGGTGCTTTTTAACCTGTTCCTGCAACCACTGAGAATTTTAATGGTAACTAAAAGCTGAGGGGGCCTAGGACTGAAGAGGTGTGTAGCATTTGAATGAAGTTCCCCCCATCTTCTTCTTTCCATTTTACTAGCTTATCCAAGCTGATTTTTAAGTGCAGCAAAGCGGGCTTTTCTCTCTGGTGCAACATGCCTCATCTGTTCAGAAACTTCTCGTTTTAGCACCACGTGTAAGCTTTCACATGGCAGGTTTTTCCTACACTTTTTCACTTGCAAAAGCAGGAGAATTTCCCTGGGATTTCCACCTGAGGGGTTGATTTAAGCTCTGTCGATAAGTGCGTTCGTGGTGGCACCTTTAATACTAACAATATCATAGGAATGTTTTGGGAGAAGCCTTTGCTCAAACAGCATGGAGGGGATTATTCAACAAGCCGACAGGCGTGAGTAGCGGACAGGGTGTCTACTCACGAGTAAGCCAACTGGGGTCTACTCACGAGTAAGCTGAGCGGGGTCTACTCAAGAGTAAGCCACCCGTGGTCTACTCAGGCATAAGCTGCACGAGGTCTACTCGTGAGTAAGGCTGCCAGGGTCTACTCACGAGTAAGCCAATTCGCATGCATGGCAGCTGGGGTCTACTCGTGAGTCGCTGAGGGTGTTGCTCTACCCGTCTACTCTAACCATTTAAAGGTATTTCTTACATCCATGTTTTTTGCATCTGCGTAAACACAATTCTGCGTAAACACAAAACACAAAGCCCAAAATGATCTGGGGTGCTTTTTAACCTGTTCCTGCAACCACTGAGAATTTTAATGGTAACTAAAAGCTGAGGGGGCCTAGGACTGAAGAGGTGTGTAGCATTTGAATGAAGTTCCCCCCATCTTCTTCTTTCCATTTTACTAGCTTATCCAAGCTGATTTTTAAGTGCAGCAAAGGGGGCTTTTCTCTCTGGTGCAACATGCCTCATCTGTTCAGAAACTTCTCGTTTTAGCACCACGTGTAAGCTTGCACATGGCAGGTTTTTCTTACTCTTTTTCACTTGCAAAAACAGGAGAATTTCCCTGGGATTTCCACCTGAGGGGTTGATTTAAGCTCTGTCGATAAGTGCGTTCGTGGTGGCACCTTTAATACTAACAATATCATAGGAATGTTTTGGGAGAAGCCTTTGCTCAAACAGCATGGAGGGGATTATTCAACAAGCCGACAGGCGTGAGTAGCGGACAGGGTGTCTACTCACGAGTAAGCCAACTGGGGTCTACTCACGAGTAAGCTGAGCGGGGTCTACTCAAGAGTAAGCCACCCGTGGTCTACTCAGGCATGAGCTGCACGAGGTCTACTCGTGAGTAAGGCTGCCAGGGTCTACTCACGAGTAAGCCAATTCGCATGCATGGCAGCTGGGGTCTACTCGTGAGTCGCTGAGGGTGTTGCTCTACCCGTCTACTCTAACCATTTAAAGGTATTTCTTACATCCATGTTTTTTGCATCTGCGTAAACACAATTCTGCGTAAACACAAAACACAAAGCCCAAAATGATCTGGGGTGCTTTTTAACCTGTTCCTGCAACCACTGAGAATTTTAATGGTAACTAAAAGCTGAGGGGGCCTAGGACTGAAGAGGTGTGTAGCATTTGAATGAAGTTCCCCCCATCTTCTTCTTTCCATTTTACTAGCTTATCCAAGCTGATTTTTAAGTGCAGCAAAGCGGGCTTTTCTCTCTGGTGCAACATGCCTCATCTGTTCAGAAACTTCTCGTTTTAGCACCACGTGTAAGCTTGCACATGGCAGGTTTTTCCTACTCTTTTTCACTTGCAAAAGCAGGAGAATTTCCCTGGGATTTCCACGTGAGGGGTTGATTTTAGCTCTGTCGATAAGTGCGTTCGTGGTGGCACCTTTAATACTAACAATATCATAGGAATGTTTTGGGAGAAGCCTTTGCTCAAACAGCATGGAGGGGATTATTCAACAAGCCGACAGGCGTGAGTAGCGGGCAGGGTGTCTACTCACGAGTAAGCCAACTGGGGTCTACTCACGAGTAAGCTGAGCGGGGTCTACTCAAGAGTAAGCCACCCGTGGTCTACTCAGGCATGAGCTGCACGAGGTCTACTCGTGAGTAAGGCTGCCAGGGTCTACTCACGAGTAAACCAATTCGCATGCATGGCAGCTGGGGTCTACTCGTGAGTCGCTGAGGGTGTTGCTCTACCCGTCTACTCTAACCATTTAAAGGTATTTCTTACATCCATGTTTTTTGCATCTGCATAAACACAATTATGCGTGAACACAAACACAAAGCCCAAAATGATCTGGGTTGCTTTTTAACCTGTTCGTGCAACCACTGAGAATTTTAATGGTAACTAAAAGCTGAGGGGGCTTAAGACTGAAGAGGTGTGTAGCATTTGAATGAAGTTCCCCCCATCTTCTTCTTTCAATTTTACTAGCTTATCCAAGCTGATTTTTAAGTGCAGCAAAGGGGGCTTTTCTCTCTGGTGCAACATGCCTCATCTGTTCAGAAACTTCTCGTTTTAGTACCACGTGTAAGCTTGCACATGGCAGGTTTTTCCTACTCTTTTTCACTTGCAAAAGCAGGAGAATTTCCCTGGGATTTCCACGTGAGGGGTTGATTTAAGCTCTGTCCATAAGTGCGTTCGTGGTGGCACCTTTAGTACTAACAATATCATAGGAATGTTTTGGGAGAAGCTTTTGCCCAAACAGCACGGAGGGGATTATTCAACAAGCCGACAGGCGTGAGTAGCGGTCAGGGTGTCTACTCACGAGTAAGCCAACTGGTGTCTACTCTCGAGTAAGCTGAGCGGGGTCTACTCAAGAGTAAGCCACCCGTGGTCTACTCAGGCATGAGCTGCACGAGGTCTACTCGTGAGTAAGGCTGCCAGGGTCTACTCACGAGTAAGCCAATCGCATGCATGGCAGCTGGGGTCTACTCGTGAGTCGCTGAGGGTGTTGCTCTACCCGTCTACTCTAACCATTTAAAGGTATTTCTTGCATCCATGTTTTTTGCATCTGCGTAAACACAATTCTGCGTAAACACAAAATACAAAGCCCAAAATGATCTGGGATGCTTTTTAACCTGTTCCTGCAACCACTGAGAATTTTAATGGTAACTAAAAGCTGATTGGGCCTAAGACTGAAGAGGTGTGTAGCATTTGAATGAAGTTCCCCCCATCTTCTTCTTTCCATTTTACTAGCTTATCCAAGCTGATTTTTAAGTGCAGCAAAGGGGGCTTTTCTCTCTGGTGCAACATGCCTCATCTGTTCAGAAACTTCTCGTTTTAGCACCACGTGTAAGCTTGCACATGGCAGGTTTTTCCTACTCTTTTTCACTTGCAAAAGCAGGAGAATTTCCCTGGGATTTCCACGTGAGGGGTTGATTTAAGCTCTGTCCATAAGTGCGTTCGTGGTGGCACCTTTAGTACTAACAATATCATAGGAATGTTTTGGGAGAAGCTTTTGCCCAAACAGCACGGAGGGGATTATTCAACAAGCCGACAGGCGTGAATAGCGGTCAGGGTGTCTACTCACGAGTAAGCCAACTGGAGTCTACTCACGAGTAAGCTGAGCGGGGTCTACTCAAGAGTAAGCCACCCATGGTCTACTCAGGCATAAGCTGAGAGGGATCTACTCATGAGTAAGGCTGCCAGGGTCTACTCACGAGTAAACCAATTCGCATGCATGGCAGCTGGGGTCTACTCGTGAGTCGCTGAGGGTGTTGCTCTACCCGTCTACTCTAACCATTTAAAGGTATTTCTTACATCCATGTTTTTTGCATCTGCATAAACACAATTATGCGTGAACACAAAACACAAACCCAAAATGATCTGGGGTGCTTTTTAACCTGTTCCTGCAAGCACTGAGAATTTTAATGGTAACTAAAACCTGAGGGGGCCTAAGACTGAAGAGGTGTGTAGCATTTGAATGAAGTTCCCCCCATCTTCTTCTTTCCATTTTACTAGCTGATCCAAGCTGATTTTTAAGTGCAGCAAAGGGGGCTTTTCTCTCTGGTGCAACATGCCTCATCTGTTCAGAAACTTCTCGTTTTAGCACCACGTGTAAGCTTGCACATGGCAGGTTTTTCTTACTCTTTTTCACTTGCAAAAGCAGGAGAATTTCCCTGGGATTTCCACGTGAGGGGTTGATTTAAGCTCTGTCGATAAGTGCGTTCGTGGTGGCAGCTTTAGTACTAACAATATCATAGGAATGTTTTGGGAGAAGTTTTTGCCCAAACAGCACGGAGGGGATTATTCAACAAGCCGACAGGCGTGAGTAGCGGTCAGGGTGTCTACTCACGAGTAAGCCAACTGGTGTCTACTCTCGAGTAAGCTGAGCGGGGTCTACTCAAGAGTAAGCCACCCGTGGTCTACTCAGGCATGAGCTGAGAGGGGTCTACTCGTGAGTAAGGCTACCAGGGTCTACTCACGAGTAAACCAATTCGCATGCATGGCAGCTGGGGTCTACTCGTGAGTCGCTGAGGGTGTTGCTCTACCCGTCTACTCTAACCATTTAAAGGTATTTCTTACATCCATGTTTTTTGCATCTGCATAAACACAATTATGCGTGAACACAAACACAAAGCCCAAAATGATCTGGGGTGCTTTTTAACCTGTTCGTGCAACCACTGAGAATTTTAATGGTAACTAAAAGCTGAGGGGGCTTAAGACTGAAGAGGTGTGTAGCATTTGAATGAAGTTCCCCCCATCTTCTTCTTTCCATTTTACTAGCTTATCCAAGCTGATTTTTAAGTGCAGCAAAGGGGGCTTTTCTCTCTGGTGCAACATGCCTCATCTGTTCAGAAACTTCTCGTTTTAGCACCACGTGTAAGCTTGCACATGGCAGGTTTTTCTTACTCTTTTTCACTTGCAAAAACAGGAGAATTTCCCTGGGATTTCCACCTGAGGGGTTGATTTAAGCTCTGTCGATAAGTGCGTTCGTGGTGGCACCTTTAATACTAACAATATCATAGGAATGTTTTGGGAGAAGCCTTTGCTCAAACAGCATGGAGGGGATTATTCAACAAGCCGACAGGCGTGAGTAGCGGACAGGGTGTCTACTCACGAGTAAGCCAACTGGGGTCTACTCACGAGTAAGCTGAGCGGGGTCTACTCAAGAGTAAGCCACCCGTGGTCTACTCAGGCATGAGCTGCACGAGGTCTACTCGTGAGTAAGGCTGCCAGGGTCTACTCACGAGTAAGCCAATTCGCATGCATGGCAGCTGGGGTCTACTCGTGAGTCGCTGAGGGTGTTGCTCTACCCGTCTACTCTAACCATTTAAAGGTATTTCTTACATCCATGTTTTTTGCATCTGCGTAAACACAATTCTGCGTAAACACAAAACACAAAGCCCAAAATGATCTGGGGTGCTTTTTAACCTGTTCCTGCAACCACTGAGAATTTTAATGGTAACTAAAAGCTGAGGGGGCCTAGGACTGAAGAGGTGTGTAGCATTTGAATGAAGTTCCCCCCATCTTCTTCTTTCCATTTTACTAGCTTATCCAAGCTGATTTTTAAGTGCAGCAAAGGGGGCTTTTCTCTCTGGTGCAACATGCCTCATCTGTTCAGAAACTTCTCGTTTTAGCACCACGTGTAAGCTTTCACATGGCAGGTTTTTCCTACTCTTTTTCACTTGCAAAAGCAGGAGAATTTCCCTGGGATTTCCACGTGAGGGGTTGATTTAAGCTCTGTCGATAAGTGCGTTCGTGGTGGCACCTTTAATACTAACAATATCATAGGAATGTTTTGGGAGAAGCCTTTGCTCAAACAGCACGGAGGGGATTATTCAACAAGCCGACAGGCGTGAGTAGCGGGCAGGGTGTCTACTCACGAGTAAGCCAACTGGGGTCTACTCACGAGTAAGCTGAGCGGGGTCTACTCAAGAGTAAGCCACCCGTGGTCTACTCAGGCATGAGCTGCACGAGGTCTACTCGTGAGTAAGGCTGCCAGGGTCTACTCACGAGTAAGCCAATTCGCATGCATGGCAGCTGGGGTCTACTCGTGAGTCGCTGAGGGTGTTGCTCTACCCGTCTACTCTAACCATTTAAAGGTATTTCTTACATCCATGTTTTTTGCATCTGCGTAAACACAATTCTGCGTAAACACAAAACACAAAGCCCAAAATGATCTGGGGTGCTTTTTAACCTGTTCCTGCAACCACTGAGAATTTTAATGGTAACTAAAAGCTGAGGGGGCCTAGGACTGAAGAGGTGTGTAGCATTTGAATGAAGTTCCCCCCATCTTCTTCTTTCCATTTTACTAGCTTATCCAAGCTGATTTTTAAGTGCAGCAAAGGGGGCTTTTCTCTCTGGTGCAACATGCCTCATCTGTTCAGAAACTTCTCGTTTTAGCACCACGTGTAAGCTTTCACATGGCAGGTTTTTCCTACTCTTTTTCACTTGCAAAAGCAGGAGAATTTCCCTGGGTTTTCCACATGAGGGGTTGATTTAAGCTCTGTCGATAAGTGCGTTCGTGGTGGCAGCTTTAGTACTAACAATATCATAGGAATGTTTTGGGAGAAGCTTTTGCCCAAACAGCACGGAGGGGATTATTCAACAAACCGACAGGCGTGAGTAGCGGTCAGGGTGTCTACTCACGAGTAAGCCAACTGGTGTCTACTCTCGAGTAAGCTGAGCGGGGTCTACTCAAGAGTAAGCCACCCGTGGTCTACTCAGGCATGAGCTGAGAGGGGTCTACTCGTGAGTAAGGCTACCAGGGTCTACTCACGAGTAAACCAATTCGCATGCATGGCAGCTGGGGTCTACTCGTGAGTCGCTGAGGGTGTTGCTCTACCCGTCTACTCTAACCATTTAAAGGTATTTCTTACATCCATGTTTTTTGCATCTGCATAAACACAATTATGCGTGAACACAAACACAAAGCCCAAAATGATCTGGGGTGCTTTTTAACCTGTTCGTGCAACCACTGAGAATTTTAATGGTAACTAAAAGCTGAGGGGGCTTAAGACTGAAGAGGTGTGTAGCATTTGAATGAAGTTCCCCCCATCTTCTTCTTTCCATTTTACTAGCTTATCCAAGCTGATTTTTAAGTGCAGCAAAGGGGGCTTTTCTCTCTGGTGCAACATGCCTCATCTGTTCAGAAATTTCTCGTTTTAGCACCACGTGTAAGCTTGCACATGGCAGGTTTTTCTTACTCTTTTTCACTTGCAAAAACAGGAGAATTTCCCTGGGATTTCCACCTGAGGGGTTGATTTAAGCTCTGTCGATAAGTGCGTTCGTGGTGGCACCTTTAATACTAACAATATCATAGGAATGTTTTGGGAGAAGCCTTTGCTCAAACAGCATGGAGGGGATTATTCAACAAGCCGACAGGTGTGAGTAGCGGACAGGGTGTCTACTCACGAGTAAGCCAACTGGGGTCTACTCACGAGTAAGCTGAGCGGGGTCTACTCAAGAGTAAGCCACCCGTGGTCTACTCAGGCATGAGCTGCACGAGGTCTACTCGTGAGTAAGGCTGCCAGGGTCTACTCACGAGTAAGCCAATTCGCATGCATGGCAGCTGGGGTCTACTCGTGAGTCGCTGAGGGTGTTGCTCTACCCGTCTACTCTAACCATTTAAAGGTATTTCTTACATCCATGTTTTTTGCATCTGCGTAAACACAATTCTGCGTAAACACAAAACACAAAGCCCAAAATGATCTGGGGTGCTTTTTAACCTGTTCCTGCAACCACTGAGAATTTTAATGGTAACTAAAAGCTGAGGGGGCCTAGGACTGAAGAGGTGTGTAGCATTTGAATGAAGTTCCCCCCATCTTCTTCTTTCCATTTTACTAGCTTATCCAAGCTGATTTTTAAGTGCAGCAAAGGGGGCTTTTCTCTCTGGTGCAACATGCCTCAGCTGTTCAGAAACTTCTCGTTTTAGCACCACGTGTAAGCTTGCACATGGCAGGTTTTTCCTACACTTTTTCACTTGCAAAAGCAGGAGAATTTCCCTGGGATTTCCACATGAGGGGTTGATTTAAGCTCTGTCGATAAGTGCGTTCGTGGTGGCACCTTTAGTACTAACAATATCATAGGAATGTTTTGGGAGAAGCTTTTGCCCAAACAGCATGGAGGGGATTATTCAACAAGCCGACAGGCGTGAGTAGCGGACAGGGTGTCTACTCACGAGTAAGCCAACTGGGGTCTACTCACGAGTAAGCTGAGCGGGGTCTACTCAAGAGTAAGCCACCCGTGGTCTACTCAGGCATGAGCTGCACGAGGTCTACTCGTGAGTAAGGCTGCCAGGGTCTACTCACGAGTAAGCCAATTCGCATGCATGGCAGCTGGGGTCTACTCGTGAGTCGCTGAGGGTGTTGCTCTACCCGTCTACTCTAACCATTTAAAGGTATTTCTTACATCCATGTTTTTTGCATCTGCGTAAACACAATTCTGCGTAAACACAAAACACAAAGCCCAAAATGATCTGGGGTGCTTTTTAACCTGTTCCTGCAACCACTGAGAATTTTAATGGTAACTAAAAGCTGAGGGGGCCTAGGACTGAAGAGGTGTGTAGCATTTGAATGAAGTTCCCCCCATCTTCTTCTTTCCATTTTACTAGCTTATCCAAGCTGATTTTTAAGTGCAGCAAAGGGGGCTTTTCTCTCTGGTGCAACATGCCTCATCTGTTCAGAAACTTCTCGTTTTAGCACCACGTGTAAGCTTTCACATGGCAGGTTTTTCCTACTCTTTTTCACTTGCAAAAGCAGGAGAATTTCCCTGGGATTTCCACATGAGGGGTTGATTTAAGCTCTGTCGATAAGTGCGTTCGTGGTGGCAGCTTTAGTACTAACAATATCATAGGAATGTTTTGGGAGAAGCTTTTGCCCAAACAGCACGGAGGGGATTATTCAACAAGCCGACAGGCGTGAGTAGCGGACAGGGTGTCTACTCACGAGTAAGCCAACTGGTGTCTACTCTCGAGTAAGCTGAGCGGGGTCTACTCAAGAGTAAGCCACCCGTGGTCTACTCAGGCATAAGCTGAGAGGGGTCTACTCGTGAGTAAGGCTACCAGGGTCTACTCACGAGTAAACCAATTCGCATGCATGGCAGCTGGGGTCTACTCGTGAGTCGCTGAGGGTGTTGCTCTACCCGTCTACTCTAACCATTTAAAGGTATTTCTTACATCCATGTTTTTTGCATCTGCATAAACACAATTATGCGTGAACACAAACACAAAGCCCAAAATGATCTGGGGTGCTTTTTAACCTGTTCGTGCAACCACTGAGAATTTTAATGGTAACTAAAAGCTGAGGGGGCTTAAGACTGAAGAGGTGTGTAGCATTTGAATGAAGTTCCCCCCATCTTCTTCTTTCCATTTTACTAGCTTATCCAAGCTGATTTTTAAGTGCAGCAAAGCGGGCTTTTCTCTCTGGTGCAACATGCCTCATCTGTTCAGAAACTTCTCGTTTTAGCACCACGTGTAAGCTTTCACATGGCAGGTTTTTCCTACTCTTTTTCACTTGCAAAAGCAGGAGAATTTCCCTGGGATTTCCACCTGAGGGGTTGATTTAAGCTCTGTCGATAAGTGCGTTCGTGGTGGCACCTTTAGTACTAACAATATCATAGGAATGTTTTGGGAGAAGCTTTTGCCCAAACAGCACGGAGGGGATTATTCAACAAGCTGACAGGCATGAGTAGCGGACAGGGTGTCTACTCACGAGTAAGCCAACTGGGGTGTATTCACGAGTAAGCTGAGCGGGGTCTACTCAAGAGTAAGCCACCCGTGGTCTACTCAGGCATGAGCTGCACGAGGTCTACTCGTGAGTAAGGCTGCCAGGGTCTACTCACGAGTAAGCCAATCGCATGCATGGCAGCTGGGGTCTACTCGTGAGTCGCTGAGGGTGTTGCTCTACCCGTCTACTCTAACCATTTAAAGGTATTTCTTGCATCCATGTTTTTTGCATCTGCGTAAACAGAATTCTGCGTAAACACAAAATACAAAGCCCAAAATGATCTGGGATGCTTTTTAACCTGTTCGTGCAACCACTGAGAATTTTAATGGTAACTAAAAGCTGAGGGGGCTTAAGACTGAAGAGGTGTGTAGCATTTGAATGAAGTTCCCCCCATCTTCTTCTTTCCATTTTACCAGCTTATCCAAGCTGATTTTTAAGTGCAGCAAAGGGGGCTTTTCTCTCTGGTGCAACATGCCTCATCTGTTCAGAAACTTCTCGTTTTAGCACCACGTGTAAGCTTGCACATGGCAGGTTTTTCTTACTCTTTTTCACTTGCAAAAACAGGAGAATTTCCCTGGGATTTCCACCTGAGGGGTTGATTTAAGCTCTGTCGATAAGTGCGTTCGTGGTGGCACCTTTAATACTAACAATATCATAGGAATGTTTTGGGAGAAGCCTTTGCTCAAACAGCATGGAGGGGATTATTCAACAAGCCGACAGGCGTGAGTAGCGGGCAGGGTGTCTACTCACGAGTAAGCCAACTGGGGTCTACTCACGAGTAAGCTGAGCGGGGTCTACTCAAGAGTAAGCCACCCGTGGTCTACTCAGGCATGAGCTGCACGAGGTCTACTCGTGAGTAAGGCTGCCAGGGTCTACTCACGAGTAAGCCAATTCGCATGCATGGCAGCTGGGGTCTACTCGTGAGTCGCTGAGGGTGTTGCTCTACCCGTCTACTCTAACCATTTAAAGGTATTTCTTACATCCATGTTTTTTGCATCTGCGTAAACACAATTCTGCGTAAACACAAAACACAAAGCCCAAAATGATCTGGGGTGCTTTTTAACCTGTTCCTGCAACCACTGAGAATTTTAATGGTAACTAAAAGCTGAGGGGGCCTAGGACTGAAGAGGTGTGTAGCATTTGAATGAAGTTCCCCCCATCTTCTTCTTTCCATTTTACTAGCTTATCCAAGCTGATTTTTAAGTGCAGCAAAGCGGGCTTTTCTCTCTGGTGCAACATGCCTCATCTGTTCAGAAACTTCTCGTTTTAGCACCACGTGTAAGCTTGCACATGGCAGGTTTTTCCTACTCTTTTTCACTTGCAAAAGCAGGAGAATTTCCCTGGGATTTCCACGTGAGGGGTTGATTTAAGCTCTGTCGATAAGTGCGTTCGTGGTGGCACCTTTAATACTAACAATATCATAGGAATGTTTTGGGAGAAGCCTTTGCTCAAACAGCATGGAGGGGATTATTCAACAAGCCGACAGGCGTGAGTAGCGGGCAGGGTGTCTACTCACGAGTAAGCCAACTGGGGTCTACTCACGAGTAAGCTGAGCGGGGTCTACTCAAGAGTAAGCCACCCGTGGTCTACTCAGGCATGAGCTGCACGAGGTCTACTCGTGAGTAAGGCTGCCAGGGTCTGCTCACGAGTAAGCCAATTCGCATGCATGGCAGCTGGGGTCTACTCGTGAGTCGCTGAGGGTGTTGCTCTACCCGTCTACTCTAACCATTTAAAGGTATTTCTTACATCCATGTTTTTTGCATCTGCGTAAACACAATTCTGCGTAAACACAAAACACAAAGCCCAAAATGATCTGGGGTGCTTTTTAACCTGTTCGTGCAACCACTGAGAATTTTAATGGTAACTAAAAGCTGAGGGGGCCTAGGACTGAAGAGGTGTGTAGCATTTGAATGAAGTTCCCCCCATCTTCTTCTTTCCATTTTACTAGCTTATCCAAGCTGATTTTTAAGTGCAGCAAAGGGGGCTTTTCTCTCTGGTGCAACATGCCTCATCTGTTCAGAAACTTCTCGTTTTAGCACCACGTGTAAGCTTTCACATGGCAGGTTTTTCCTACTCTTTTTCACTTGCAAAAGCAGGAGAATTTCCCTGGGATTTCCACATGAGGGGTTGATTTAAGCTCTGTCGATAAGTGCGTTCGTGGTTGCAGCTTTAGTACTAACAATATCATAGGAATGTTTTGGGAGAAGCTTTTGCCCAAACAGCACGGAGGGGATTATTCAACAAACCGACAGGCGTGAGTAGCGGTCAGGGTGTCTACTCACGAGTAAGCCAACTGGTGTCTACTCTCGAGTAAGCTGAGCGGGGTCTACTCAAGAGTAAGCCACCCGTGGTCTACTCAGGCATAAGCTGAGAGGGGTCTACTCGTGAGTAAGGCTACCAGGGTCTACTCACGAGTAAACCAATTCGCATGCATGGCAGCTGGGGTCTACTCGTGAGTCGCTGAGGGTGTTGCTCTACCCGTCTACTCTAACCATTTAAAGGTATTTCTTACATCCATGTTTTTTGCATCTGCATAAACACAATTATGCGTGAACACAAACACAAAGCCCAAAATGATCTGGGGTGCTTTTTAACCTGTTCGTGCAACCACTGAGAATTTTAATGGTAACTAAAAGCTGAGGGGGCTTAAGACTGAAGAGGTGTGTAGCATTTGAATGAAGTTCCCCCCATCTTCTTCTTTCCATTTTACTAGCTTATCCAAGCTGATTTTTAAGTGCAGCAAAGCGGGCTTTTCTCTCTGGTGCAACATGCCTCATCTGTTCAGAAACTTCTCGTTTTAGCACCACGTGTAAGCTTTCACATGGCAGGTTTTTCCTACTCTTTTTCACTTGCAAAAGCAGGAGAATTTCCCTGGGATTTCCACCTGAGGGGTTGATTTAAGCTCTGTCGATAAGTGCGTTCGTGGTGGCACCTTTAGTACTAACAATATCATAGGAATGTTTTGGGAGAAGCTTTTGCCCAAACAGCACGGAGGGGATTATTCAACAAGCTGATAGGCATGAGTAGCGGACAGGGTGTCTACTCACGAGTAAGCCAACTGGGGTCTATTCACGAGTAAGCTGAGCGGGGTCTACTCAAGAGTAAGCCACCCGTGGTCTACTCAGGCATGAGCTGCACGAGGTCTACTCGTGAGTAAGGCTGCCAGGGTCTACTCACGAGTAAGCCAATCGCATGCATGGCAGCTGGGGTCTACTCGTGAGTCGCTGAGGGTGTTGCTCTACCCGTCTACTCTAACCATTTAAAGGTATTTCTTACATCCATGTTTTTTGCATCTGCGTAAACACAATTCTGCGTAAACACAAAACACAAAGCCCAAAATGATCTGGGGTGCTTTTTAACCTGTTCCTGCAACCACTGAGAATTTTAATGGTAACTAAAAGCTGAGGGGGCCTAGGACTGAAGAGGTGTGTAGCATTTGAATGAAGTTCCCCCCATCTTCTTCTTTCCATTTTACCAGCTTATCCAAGCTGATTTTTAAGTGCAGCAAAGGGGGCTTTTCTCTCTGGTGCAACATGCCTCATCTGTTCAGAAACTTCTCGTTTTAGCACCACGTGTAAGCTTGCACATGGCAGGTTTTTCTTACTCTTTTTCACTTGCAAAAACAGGAGAATTTCCCTGGGATTTCCACCTGAGGGGTTGATTTAAGCTCTGTCGATAAGTGCGTTCGTGGTGGCACCTTTAATACTAACAATATCATAGGAATGTTTTGGGAGAAGCCTTTGCTCAAACAGCATGGAGGGGATTATTCAACAAGCCGACAGGCGTGAGTAGCGGACAGGGTGTCTACTCACGAGTAAGCCAACTGGGGTCTACTCACGAGTAAGCTGAGCGGGGTCTACTCAAGAGTAAGCCACCCGTGGTCTACTCAGGCATGAGCTGCACGAGGTCTACTCGTGAGTAAGGCTGCCAGGGTCTACTCACGAGTAAGCCAATTCGCATGCATGGCAGCTGGGGTCTACTCGTGAGTCGCTGAGGGTGTTGCTCTACCCGTCTACTCTAACCATTTAAAGGTATTTCTTACATCCATGTTTTTTGCATCTGCGTAAACACAATTCTGCGTAAACACAAAACACAAAGCCCAAAATGATCTGGGGTGCTTTTTAACCTGTTCCTGCAACCACTGAGAATTTTAATGGTAACTAAAAGCTGAGGGGGCCTAGGACTGAAGAGGTGTGTAGCATTTGAATGAAGTTCCCCCCATCTTCTTCTTTCCATTTTACTAGCTTATCCAAGCTGATTTTTAAGTGCAGCAAAGCGGGCTTTTCTCTCTGGTGCAACATGCCTCATCTGTTCAGAAACTTCTCGTTTTAGCACCACGTGTAAGCTTGCACATGGCAGGTTTTTCCTACTCTTTTTCACTTGCAAAAGCAGGAGAATTTCCCTGGGATTTCCACGTGAGGGGTTGATTTAAGCTCTGTCGATAAGTGCGTTCGTGGTGGCACCTTTAATACTAACAATATCATAGGAATGTTTTGGGAGAAGCCTTTGCTCAAACAGCACGGAGGGGATTATTCAACAAGCCGACAGGCGTGAGTAGCGGGCAGGGTGTCTACTCACGAGTAAGCCAACTGGGGTCTACTCACGAGTAAGCTGAGCGGGGTCTACTCAAGAGTAAGCCACCCGTGGTCTACTCAGGCATGAGCTGCACGAGGTCTACTCGTGAGTAAGGCTGCCAGGGTCTACTCACGAGTAAGCCAATTCGCATGCATGGCAGCTGGGGTCTACTCGTGAGTCGCTGAGGGTGTTGCTCTACCCGTCTACTCTAACCATTTAAAGGTATTTCTTACATCCATGTTTTTTGCATCTGCGTAAACACAATTCTGCGTAAACACAAAACACAAAGCCCAAAATGATCTGGGGTGCTTTTTAACCTGTTCCTGCAACCACTGAGAATTTTAATGGTAACTAAAAGCTGAGGGGGCCTAGGACTGAAGAGGTGTGTAGCATTTGAATGAAGTTCCCCCCATCTTCTTCTTTCCATTTTACTAGCTTATCCAAGCTGATTTTTAAGTGCAGCAAAGGGGGCTTTTCTCTCTGGTGCAACATGCCTCATCTGTTCAGAAACTTCTCGTTTTAGCACCACGTGTAAGCTTTCACATGGCAGGTTTTTCCTACTCTTTTTCACTTGCAAAAGCAGGAGAATTTCCCTGGGATTTCCACATGAGGGGTTGATTTAAGCTCTGTCGATAAGTGCGTTCGTGGTGGCAGCTTTAGTACTAACAATATCATAGGAATGTTTTGGGAGAAGCTTTTGCCCAAACAGCACGGAGGGGATTATTCAACAAGCTGACAGGCGTGAGTAGCGGACAGGGTGTCTACTCACGAGTAAGCCAACTGGGGTCTACTCACGAGTAAGCTGAGCGGGGTCTACTCAAGAGTAAGCCACCCGTGGTCTACTCAGGCATGAGCTGCACGAGGTCTACTCGTGAGTAAGGCTGCCAGGGTCTACTCACGAGTAAGCCAATTCGCATGCATGGCAGCTGGGGTCTACTCGTGAGTCGCTGAGGGTGTTGCTCTACCCGTCTACTCTAACCATTTAAAGGTATTTCTTACATCCATGTTTTTTGCATCTGCGTAAACACAATTCTGCGTAAACACAAAACACAAAGCCCAAAATGATCTGGGGTGCTTTTTAACCTGTTCCTGCAACCACTGAGAATTTTAATGGTAACTAAAAGCTGAGGGGGCCTAGGACTGAAGAGGTGTGTAGCATTTGAATGAAGTTCCCCCCATCTTCTTCTTTCCATTTTACCAGCTTATCCAAGCTGATTTTTAAGTGCAGCAAAGGGGGCTTTTCTCTCTGGTGCAACATGCCTCATCTGTTCAGAAACTTCTCGTTTTAGCACCACGTGTAAGCTTGCACATGGCAGGTTTTTCTTACTCTTTTTCACTTGCAAAAACAGGAGAATTTCCCTGGGATTTCCACCTGAGGGGTTGATTTAAGCTCTGTCGATAAGTGCGTTCGTGGTGGCACCTTTAATACTAACAATATCATAGGAATGTTTTGGGAGAAGCCTTTGCTCAAACAGCATGGAGGGGATTATTCAACAAGCCGACAGGCGTGAGTAGCGGACAGGGTGTCTACTCACGAGTAAGCCAACTGGGGTCTACTCACGAGTAAGCTGAGCGGGGTCTACTCAAGAGTAAGCCACCCGTGGTCTACTCAGGCATGAGCTGCACGAGGTCTACTCGTGAGTAAGGCTGCCAGGGTCTACTCACGAGTAAGCCAATTCGCATGCATGGCAGCTGGGGTCTACTCGTGAGTCGCTGAGGGTGTTGCTCTACCCGTCTACTCTAACCATTTAAAGGTATTTCTTACATCCATGTTTTTTGCATCTGCGTAAACACAATTCTGCGTAAACACAAAACACAAAGCCCAAAATGATCTGGGGTGCTTTTTAACCTGTTCCTGCAACCACTGAGAATTTTAATGGTAACTAAAAGCTGAGGGGGCCTAGGACTGAAGAGGTGTGTAGCATTTGAATGAAGTTCCCCCCATCTTCTTCTTTCCATTTTACTAGCTTATCCAAGCTGATTTTTAAGTGCAGCAAAGCGGGCTTTTCTCTCTGGTGCAACATGCCTCATCTGTTCAGAAACTTCTCGTTTTAGCACCACGTGTAAGCTTGCACATGGCAGGTTTTTCCTACTCTTTTTCACTTGCAAAAGCAGGAGAATTTCCCTGGGATTTCCACGTGAGGGGTTGATTTAAGCTCTGTCGATAAGTGCGTTCGTGGTGGCACCTTTAATACTAACAATATCATAGGAATGTTTTGGGAGAAGCCTTTGCTCAAACAGCACGGAGGGGATTATTCAACAAGCCGACAGGCGTGAGTAGCGGGCAGGGTGTCTACTCACGAGTAAGCCAACTGGGGTCTACTCACGAGTAAGCTGAGCGGGGTCTACTCAAGAGTAAGCCACCCGTGGTCTACTCAGGCATGAGCTGCACGAGGTCTACTCGTGAGTAAGGCTGCCAGGGTCTACTCACGAGTAAGCCAATTCGCATGCATGGCAGCTGGGGTCTACTCGTGAGTCGCTGAGGGTGTTGCTCTACCCGTCTACTCTAACCATTTAAAGGTATTTCTTACATCCATGTTTTTTGCATCTGCGTAAACACAATTCTGCGTAAACACAAAACACAAAGCCCAAAATGATCTGGGGTGCTTTTTAACCTGTTCCTGCAACCACTGAGAATTTTAATGGTAACTAAAAGCTGAGGGGGCCTAGGACTGAAGAGGTGTGTAGCATTTGAATGAAGTTCCCCCCA
The DNA here is from genome assembly GCF_027244095.1 of Hemicordylus capensis. Taxonomy (NCBI): domain Eukaryota; kingdom Metazoa; phylum Chordata; class Lepidosauria; order Squamata; family Cordylidae; genus Hemicordylus; species Hemicordylus capensis. The sequence goes on from NC_069666.1 coordinate 24,555,605, forward strand.
TCTTCTTCTTTCCATTTTACTAGCTTATCCAAGCTGATTTTTAAGTGCAGCAAAGCGGGCTTTTCTCTCTGGTGCAACATGCCTCATCTGTTCAGAAACTTCTCGTTTTAGCACCACGTGTAAGCTTGCACATGGCAGGTTTTTCCTACTCTTTTTCACTTGCAAAAGCAGGAGAATTTCCCTGGGATTTCCACGTGAGGGGTTGATTTAAGCTCTGTCGATAAGTGCGTTCGTGGTGGCAGCTTTAGTACTAACAATATCATAGGAATGTTTTGGGAGAAGCTTTTGCCCAAACAGCACGGAGGGGATTATTCAACAAGCCGACAGGCGTGAGTAGCGGTCAGGGTGTCTACTCACGAGTCAGCCAACTGGTGTCTACTCTCGAGTAAGCTGAGCGGGGTCTACTCAAGAGTAAGCCACCCGTGGTCTACTCAGGCATAAGCTGAGAGGGGTCTACTCGTGAGTAAGGCTACCAGGGTCTACTCACGAGTAAACCAATTCGCATGCATGGCAGCTGGGGTTTACTCGTGAGTCGCTGAGGGTGTTGCTCTACCCGTCTACTCTAACCATTTAAAGGTATTTCTTACATCCATGTTTTTTGCATCTGCATAAACACAATTATGCGTGAACACAAACACAAAGCCCAAAATGATCTGGGTTGCTTTTTAACCTGTTCGTGCAACCACTGAGAATTTTAATGGTAACTAAAAGCTGAGGGGGCTTAAGACTGAAGAGGTGTGTAGCATTTGAATGAAGTTCCCCCCATCTTCTTCTTTCCATTTTACTAGCTTATCCAAGCTGATTTTTAAGTGCAGCAAAGCGGGCTTTTCTCTCTGGTGCAACATGCCTCATCTGTTCAGAAACTTCTCGTTTTAGCACCACGTGTAAGCTTTCACATGGCAGGTTTTTCCTACTCTTTTTCACTTGCAAAAGCAGGAGAATTTCCCTGGGATTTCCACCTGAGGGGTTGATTTAAGCTCTGTCGATAAGTGCGTTCGTGGTGGCACCTTTAATACTAACAATATCATAGGAATGTTTTGGGAGAAGCTTTTGCCCAAACAGCACGGAGGGGATTATTCAACAAGCTGACAGGCGTGAGTAGCGGACAGGGTGTCTACTCACGAGTAAGCCAACTGGGGTCTACTCACGAGTAAGCTGAGCGGGGTCTACTCAAGAGTAAGCCACCCGTGGTCTACTCAGGCATGAGCTGCACGAGGTCTACTCGTGAGTAAGGCTGCCAGGGTCTACTCACGAGTAAGCCAATTCGCATGCATGGCAGCTGGGGTCTACTCGTGAGTCGCTGAGGGTGTTGCTCTACCCGTCTACTCTAACCATTTAAAGGTATTTCTTACATCCATGTTTTTTGCATCTGCATAAACACAATTATGCGTGAACACAAACACAAAGCCCAAAATGATCTTGGTTGCTTTTTAACCTGTTCGTGCAACCACTGAGAATTTTAATGGTAACTAAAAGCTGAGGGGGCTTAAGACTGAAGAGGTGTGTAGCATTTGAATGAAGTTCCCCCCATCTTCTTCTTTCCATTTTACTAGCTTATCCAAGCTGATTTTTAAGTGCAGCAAAGCGGGCTTTTCTCTCTGGTGCAACATGCCTCATCTGTTCAGAAACTTCTCGTTTTAGCACCACGTGTAAGCTTGCACATGGCAGGTTTTTCCTACTCTTTTTCACTTGCAAAAGCAGGAGAATTTCCCTGGGATTTCCACGTGAGGGGTTGATTTAAGCTCTGTCGATAAGTGCGTTCGTGGTGGCACCTTTAATACTAACAATATCATAGGAATGTTTTGGGAGAAACCTTTGCTCAAACAGCATGGAGGGGATTATTCAACAAGCCGACAGGCGTGAGTAGCGGGCAGGGTGTCTACTCACGAGTAAGCCAACTGGGGTCTATTCACGAGTAAGCTGAGCGGGGTCTACTCAAGAGTAAGCCACCCGTGGTCTACTCAGGCATGAGCTGCACGAGGTCGTGAGTAAGGCTGCCAGGGTCTACTCACGAGTAAGCCAATTTGCATGCATGGCAGCTGGGGTCTACTCGTGAGTCGCTGAGGGTGTTGCTCTACCCGTCTACTCTAACCATTTAAAGGTATTTCTTACATCCATGTTTTTTGCATCTGCATAAACACAATTATGCGTGAACACAAACACAAAGCCCAATATGATCTGGGGTGCTTTTTAACCTGTTCCTGCAACCACTGAGAATTTTAATGGTAACTAAAAGCTGAGGGGGCCTAGGACTGAAGAGGTGTGTAGCATTTGAATGAAGTTCCCCCCATCTTCTTCTTTCCATTTTACTAGCTTATCCAAGCTGATTTTTAAGTGCAGCAAAGGGGGCTTTTCTCTCTGGTGCAACATGCCTCATCTGTTCAGAAACTTCTCGTTTTAGCACCACGTGTAAGCTTTCACATGGCAGGTTTTTCCTACACTTTTTCACTTGCAAAAGCAGGAGAATTTCCCTGGGATTTCCACATGAGGGGTTGATTTAAGCTCTGTCGATAAGTGCATTCGTGGTGGCACCTTTAGTACTAACAATATCATAGGAATGTTTTGGGAGAAGCCTTTGCTCAAACAGCATGGAGGGGATTATTCAACAAGCCGACAGGCGTGAGTAGCGGACAGGGTGTCTACTCACGAGTAAGCCAACTGGGGTCTACTCACGAGTAAGCTGAGCGGGGTCTACTCAAGAGTAAGCCACCCGTGGTCTACTCAGGCATGAGCTGCACGAGGTCTACTCGTGAGTAAGGCTGCCAGGGTCTACTCACGAGTAAGCCAATTCGCATGCATGGCAGCTGGGGTCTACTCGTGAGTCGCTGAGGGTGTTGCTCTACCCGTCTACTCTAACCATTTAAAGGTATTTCTTACATCCATGTTTTTTGCATCTGCGTAAACACAATTCTGCGTAAACACAAAACACAAAGCCCAAAATGATCTGGGGTGCTTTTTAACCTGTTCCTGCAACCACTGAGAATTTTAATGGTAACTAAAAGCTGAGGGGGCCTAGGACTGAAGAGGTGTGTAGCATTTGAATGAAGTTCCCCCCATCTTCTTCTTTCCATTTTACTAGCTTATCCAAGCTGATTTTTAAGTGCAGCAAAGCGGGCTTTTCTCTCTGGTGCAACATGCCTCATCTGTTCAGAAACTTCTCGTTTTAGCACCACGTGTAAGCTTGCACATGGCAGGTTTTTCTTACTCTTTTTCACTTGCAAAAGCAGGAGAATTTCCCTGGGATTTCCACGTGAGGGGTTGATTTAAGCTCTGTCGATAAGTGCGTTCGTGGTGGCACCTTTAATACTAACAATATCATAGGAATGTTTTGGGAGAAGCCTTTGCTCAAACAGCATGGAGGGGATTATTCAACAAGCCGACAGGCGTGAGTAGCGGGCAGGGTGTCTACTCACGAGTAAGCCAACTGGGGTCTACTCACGAGTAAGCTGAGCGGGGTCTACTCAAGAGTAAGCCACCCGTGGTCTACTCAGGCATGAGCTGCACGAGGTCTACTCGTGAGTAAGGCTGCCAGGGTCTACTCACGAGTAAGCCAATTCGCATGCATGGCAGCTGGGGTCTACTCGTGAGTCGCTGAGGGTGTTGCTCTACCCGTCTACTCTAACCATTTAAAGGTATTTCTTACATCCATGTTTTTTGCATCTGCGTAAACACAATTCTGCGTAAACACAAAACACAAAGCCCAAAATGATCTGGGGTGCTTTTTAACCTGTTCCTGCAACCACTGAGAATTTTAATGGTAACTAAAAGCTGAGGGGGCCTAGGACTGCAGAGGTGTGTAGCATTTGAATGAAGTTCCCCCCATCTTCTTCTTTCCATTTTACTAGCTTATCCAAGCTGATTTTTAAGTGCAGCAAAGGGGGCTTTTCTCTCTGGTGCAACATGCCTCATCTGTTCAGAAACTTCTCGTTTTAGCACCACGTGTAAGCTTGCACATGGCAGGTTTTTCCTACTCTTTTTCACTTGCAAAAGCAGGAGAATTTCCCTGGGATTTCCACGTGAGGGGTTGATTTAAGCTCTGTCCATAAGTGCGTTCGTGGTGGCAGCTTTAGTACTAACAATATCATAGGAATGTTTTGGGAGAAGCTTTTGCCCAAACAGCACGGAGGGGATTATTCAACAAGCCGACAGGCGTGAGTAGCGGTCAGGGTGTCTACTCACGAGTAAGCCAACTGCTGTCTACTCTCGAGTAAGCTGAGCGGGGTCTACTCAAGAGTAAGCCACCCGTGGTCTACTCAGGCATAAGCTGAGAGGGGTCTACTCGTGAGTAAGGCTACCAGGGTCTACTCACGAGTAAACCAATTCGCATGCATGGCAGCTGGGGTCTACTCGTGAGTCGCTGAGGGTGTTGCTCTACCCGTCTACTCTAACCATTTAAAGGTATTTCTTACATCCATGTTTTTTGCATCTGCATAAACACAATTATGCGTGAACACAAACACAAAGCCCAAAATGATCTGGGGTGCTTTTTAACCTGTTCGTGCAACGACTGAGAATTTTAATGGTAACTAAAAGCTGAGGGGGCTTAAGACTGAAGAGGTGTGTAGCATTTGAATGAAGTTCCCCCCATCTTCTTCTTTCCATTTTACTAGCTTATCCAAGCTGATTTTTAAGTGCAGCAAAGCGGGCTTTTCTCTCTGGTGCAACATGCCTCATCTGTTCAGAAACTTCTCGTTTTAGCACCACGTGTAAGCTTGCACATGGCAGGTTTTTCCTACTCTTTTTCACTTGCAAAAGCAGGAGAATTTCCCTGGGATTTCCACGTGAGGGGTTGATTTAAGCTCTGTCGATAAGTGCGTTCGTGGTGGCACCTTTAATACTAACAATATCATAGGAATGTTTTGGGAGAAACCTTTGCTCAAACAGCATGGAGGGGATTATTCAACAAGCCGACAGGCGTGAGTAGCGGGCAGGGTGTCTACTCACGAGTAAGCCAACTGGGGTCTACTCATGAGTAAGCTGAGCGGGGTCTACTCAAGAGTAAGCCACCCGTGATCTACTCAGGCATGAGCTGCACGAGGTCTACCCGTGAGTAAGGCTGCCAGGGTCTACTCACGAGTAAGCCAATTCGCATGCATGGCAGCTGGGGTCTACTCGTGAGTCGCTGAGGGTGTTGCTCTACCCGTCTACTCTAACCATTTAAAGGTATTTCTTACATCCATGTTTTTTGCATCTGCGTAAACACAATTCTGCGTAAACACAAAACACAAAGCCCAAAATGATCTGGGGTGCTTTTTAACCTGTTCCTGCAACCACTGAGAATTTTAATGGTAACTAAAAGCTTAGGGGGCCTAGGACAGAAGAGGTGTGTAGCATTTGAATGAAGTTCCCCCCATCTTCTTCTTTCCATTTTACTAGCTTATCCAAGCTGATTTTTAAGTGCAGCAAAGGGGGCTTTTCTCTCTGGTGCAACATGCCTCATCTGTTCAGAAACTTCTCGTTTTAGCACCACGTGTAAGCTTGCACATGGCAGGTTTTTCTTACTCTTTTTCACTTGCAAAAGCAGGAGAATTTCCCTGGGATTTCCACGTGAGGGGTTGATTTAAGCTCTGTCGATAAGTGCGTTCGTGGTGGCACCTTTAATACTAACAATATCATAGGAATGTTTTGGGAGAAGCCTTTGCTCAAACAGCATGGAGGGGATTATTCAACAAGCCGACAGGCGTGAGTAGCGGGCAGGGTGTCTACTCACGAGTAAGCCAACTGGGGTCTACTCACGAGTAAGCTGAGCGGGGTCTACTCAAGAGTAAGCCACCCGTGGTCTACTCAGGCATGAGCTGCACGAGGTCTACTCGTGAGTAAGGCTGCCAGGGTCTACTCACGAGTAAGCCAATTCGCATGCATGGCAGCTGGGGTCTACTCGTGAGTCGCTGAGGGTGTTGCTCTACCCGTCTACTCTAACCATTTAAAGGTATTTCTTACATCCATGTTTTTTGCATCTGCGTAAACACAATTCTGCGTAAACACAAAACACAAAGCCCAAAATGATCTGGGGTGCTTTTTAACCTGTTCCTGCAACCACTGAGAATTTTAATGGTAACTAAAAGCTGAGGGGGCCTAGGACTGCAGAGGTGTGTAGCATTTGAATGAAGTTCCCCCCATCTTCTTCTTTCCATTTTACTAGCTTATCCAAGCTGATTTTTAAGTGCAGCAAAGGGGGCTTTTCTCTCTGGTGCAACATGCCTCATCTGTTCAGAAACTTCTCGTTTTAGCACCACGTGTAAGCTTGCACATGGCAGGTTTTTCCTACTCTTTTTCACTTGCAAAAGCAGGAGAATTTCCCTGGGATTTCCACGTGAGGGGTTGATTTAAGCTCTGTCCATAAGTGCGTTCGTGGTGGCAGCTTTAGTACTAACAATATCATAGGAATGTTTTGGGAGAAGCTTTTGCCCAAACAGCACGGAGGGGATTATTCAACAAGCCGACAGGCGTGAGTAGCGGTCAGGGTGTCTACTCACGAGTAAGCCAACTGCTGTCTACTCTCGAGTAAGCTGAGCGGGGTCTACTCAAGAGTAAGCCACCCGTGGTCTACTCAGGCATAAGCTGAGAGGGGTCTACTCGTGAGTAAGGCTACCAGGGTCTACTCACGAGTAAACCAATTCGCATGCATGGCAGCTGGGGTCTACTCGTGAGTCGCTGAGGGTGTTGCTCTACCCGTCTACTCTAACCATTTAAAGGTATTTCTTACATCCATGTTTTTTGCATCTGCATAAACACAATTATGCGTGAACACAAACACAAAGCCCAAAATGATCTGGGGTGCTTTTTAACCTGTTCGTGCAACGACTGAGAATTTTAATGGTAACTAAAAGCTGAGGGGGCTTAAGACTGAAGAGGTGTGTAGCATTTGAATGAAGTTCCCCCCATCTTCTTCTTTCCATTTTACTAGCTTATCCAAGCTGATTTTTAAGTGCAGCAAAGCGGGCTTTTCTCTCTGGTGCAACATGCCTCATCTGTTCAGAAACTTCTCGTTTTAGCACCACGTGTAAGCTTGCACATGGCAGGTTTTTCCTACTCTTTTTCACTTGCAAAAGCAGGAGAATTTCCCTGGGATTTCCACGTGAGGGGTTGATTTAAGCTCTGTCGATAAGTGCGTTCGTGGTGGCACCTTTAATACTAACAATATCATAGGAATGTTTTGGGAGAAACCTTTGCTCAAACAGCATGGAGGGGATTATTCAACAAGCCGACAGGCGTGAGTAGCGGGCAGGGTGTCTACTCACGAGTAAGCCAACTGGGGTCTACTCACGAGTAAGCTGAGCGGGGTCTACTCAAGAGTAAGCCACCCGTGATCTACTCAGGCATGAGCTGCACAAGGTCTACCCGTGAGTAAGGCTGCCAGGGTCTACTCACGAGTAAGCCAATTCGCATGCATGGCAGCTGGGGTCTACTCGTGAGTCGCTGAGGGTGTTGCTCTACCCGTCTACTCTAACCATTTAAAGGTATTTCTTACATCCATGTTTTTTGCATCTGCGTAAACACAATTCTGCGTAAACACAAAACACAAAGCCCAAAATGATCTGGGGTGCTTTTTAACCTGTTCCTGCAACCACTGAGAATTTTAATGGTAACTAAAAGCTTAGGGGGCCTAGGACAGAAGAGGTGTGTAGCATTTGAATGAAGTTCCCCCCATCTTCTTCTTTCCATTTTACTAGCTTATCCAAGCTGATTTTTAAGTGCAGCAAAGGGGGCTTTTCTCTCTGGTGCAACATGCCTCATCTGTTCAGAAACTTCTCGTTTTAGCACCACGTGTAAGCTTTCACATGGCAGGTTTTTCCTACTCTTTTTCACTTGCAAAAGCAGGAGAATTTCCCTGGGATTTCCACATGAGGGGTTGATTTAAGCTCTGTCGATAAGTGCGTTCGTGGTGGCAGCTTTAGTACTAACAATATCATAGGAATGTTTTGGGAGAAGCTTTTGCCCAAACAGCACGGAGGGGATTATTCAACAAGCCGACAGGCGTGAGTAGCGGGCAGGGTGTCTACTCACGAGTAAGCCAACTGGGGTCTACTCACGAGTAAGCTGAGCGGGGTCTACTCAAGAGTAAGCCACCCGTGGTCTACTCAGGCATGAGCTGCACGAGGTCTACTCGTGAGTAAGGCTGCCAGGGTCTACTCACGAGTAAGCCAATTCGCATGCATGGCAGCTGGGGTCTACTCGTGAGTCGCTGAGGGTGTTGCTCTACCCGTCTACTCTAACCATTTAAAGGTATTTCTTACATCCATGTTTTTTGCATCTGCGTAAACACAATTCTGCGTAAACACAAAACACAAAGCCCAAAATGATCTGGGGTGCTTTTTAACCTGTTCCTGCAACCACTGAGAATTTTAATGGTAACTAAAAGCTGAGGGGGCCTAGGACTGAAGAGGTGTGTAGCATTTGAATGAAGTTCCCCCCATCTTCTTCTTTCCATTTTACTAGCTTATCCAAGCTGATTTTTAAGTGCAGCAAAGCGGGCTTTTCTCTCTGGTGCAACATGCCTCATCTGTTCAGAAACTTCTCGTTTTAGCACCACGTGTAAGCTTGCACATGGCAGGTTTTTCTTACTCTTTTTCACTTGCAAAAGCAGGAGAATTTCCCTGGGATTTCCACGTGAGGGGTTGATTTAAGCTCTGTCGATAAGTGCGTTCGTGGTGGCACCTTTAATACTAACAATATCATAGGAATGTTTTGGGAGAAGCCTTTGCTCAAACAGCATGGAGGGGATTATTCAACAAGCCGACAGGCGTGAGTAGCGGGCAGGGTGTCTACTCACGAGTAAGCCAACTGGGGTCTACTCACGAGTAAGCTGAGCGGGGTCTACTCAAGAGTAAGCCACCCGTGGTCTACTCAGGCATAAGCTGAGAGGGGTCTACTCGTGAGTAAGGCTACCAGGGTCTACTCACGAGTAAACCAATTCGCATGCATGGCAGCTGGGGTCTACTCGTGAGTCGCTGAGGGTGTTGCTCTACCCGTCTACTCTAACCATTTAAAGGTATTTCTTACATCCATGTTTTTTGCATCTGCATAAACACAATTATGCGTGAACACAAACACAAAGCCCAAAATGATCTGGGGTGCTTTTTAACCTGTTCGTGCAACCACTGAGAATTTTAATGGTAACTAAAAGCTGAGGGGGCTTAAGACTGAAGAGGTGTGTAGCATTTGAATGAAGTTCCCCCCATCTTCTTCTTTCCATTTTACTAGCTTATCCAAGCTGATTTTTAAGTGCAGCAAAGGGGGCTTTTCTCTCTGGTGCAACATGCCTCATCTGTTCAGAAACTTCTCGTTTTAGCACCACGTGTAAGCTTTCACATGGCAGGTTTTTCCTACTCTTTTTCACTTGCAAAAGCAGGAGAATTTCCCTGGGATTTCCACCTGAGGGGTTGATTTAAGCTCTGTCGATAAGTGCGTTCGTGGTGGCACCTTTAGTACTAACAATATCATAGGAATGTTTTGGGAGAAGCTTTTGCCCAAACAGCACGGAGGGGATTATTCAACAAGCTGACAGGCGTGAGTAGCGGTCAGGGTGTCTACTCACGAGTAAGCCAACTGGGGTCTACTCACGAGTAAGCTGAGCGGGGTCTACTCAAGAGTAAGCCACCCGTGGTCTACTCAAGCATGAGCTGCACGAGGTCTACTCGTGAGTAAGGCTGCCAGGGTCTACTCACGAGTAAGCCAATCGCATGCATGGCAGCTGGGGTCTACTCGTGAGTCGCTGAGGGTGTTGCTCTACCCGTCTACTCTAACCATTTAAAGGTATTTCTTACATCCATGTTTTTTGCATCTGCGTAAACACAATTCTGCCTAAACACAAAACACAAAGCCCAAAATGATCTGGGGTGCTTTTTAACCTGTTCCTGCAACCACTGAGAATTTTAATGGTAACTAAAAGCTGAGGGGGCCTAGGACTGAAGAGGTGTGTAGCATTTGAATGAAGTTCCCCCCATCTTCTTCTTTCCATTTTACTAGCTTATCCAAGCTGATTTTTAAGTGCAGCAAAGCTGGCTTTTCTCTCTGGTGCAACATGCCTCATCTGTTCAGAAACTTCTCGTTTTAGCACCACGTGTAAGCTTTCACATGGCAGGTTTTTCCTACTCTTTTTCACTTGCAAAAGCAGGAGAATTTCCCTGGGATTTCCACCTGAGGGGTTGATTTAAGCTCTGTCGATAAGTGCGTTCGTGGTGGCACCTTTAGTACTAACAATATCATAGGAATGTTTTGGGAGAAGCTTTTGCCCAAACAGCACGGAGGGGATTATTCAACAAGCCGACAGGCGTGAGTAGCGGACAGGGTGTCTACTCACGAGTAAGCCAACTGGGGTCTACTCACGAGTAAGCTGAGCGAGGTCTACTCAAGAGTAAGCCACCCGCGGTCTACTCAGGCATGAGCTGCACGAGGTCTACTCGTGAGTAAGGCTGCCAGGGTCTACTCACGAGTAAGCCAATTCGCATGCATGGCAGCTGGGGTCTACTCGTGAGTCGCTGAGGGTGTTGCTCTACCCGTCTACTCTAACCATTTAAAGGTATTTCTTACATCCATGTTTTTTGCATCTGCATAAACACAATTATGTGTGAACACAAACACAAAGCCCAAAATGATCTGGTGTGCTTTTTAACCTGTTCCTGCAACCACTGAGAATTTTAATGGTAACTAAAAGCTGAGGGGGCCTAAGACTGAAGAGGTGTGTAGCATTTGAATGAAGTTCCCCCCATCTTCTTCTTTCCATTTTACTAGCTTATCCAAGCTGATTTTTAAGTGCAGCAAAGGGGGCTTTTCTCTCTGGTGCAACATGCCTCATCTGTTCAGAAACTTCTCGTTTTAGCACCACGTGTAAGCTTGCACATGGCAGGTTTTTCCTACTCTTTTTCACTTGCAAAAGCAGGAGAATTTCCCTGGGATTTCCACGTGAGGGGTTGATTTAAGCTCTGTCGATAAGTGCGTTCGTGGTGGCACCTTCAGTACTAACAATATCATAGGAATGTTTTGGGAGAAGCTTTTGCCCAAACAGCACGGAGGGGATTATTCAACAAGCCGACAGGCGTGAGTAGCGGGCAGGGTGTCTACTCACGAGTAAGCCAACTGGGGTCTACTCACGAGTAAGCTGAGCGGGGTCTACTCAAGAGTAAGCCACCCGTGGTCTACTCAAGCATGAGCTGCACGAGGTCTACTCGTGAGTAAGGCTGCCAGGGTCTACTCACGAGTAAGCCAATCGCATGCATGGCAGCTGGGGTCTACTCGTGAGTCGCTGAGGGTGTTGCTCTACCCGTCTACTCTAACCATTTAAAGGTATTTCTTACATCCATGTTTTTTGCATCTGCGTAAACACAATTCTGCCTAAACACAAAACACAAAGCCCAAAATGATCTGGGGTGCTTTTTAACCTGTTCCTGCAACCACTGAGAATTTTAATGGTAACTAAAAGCTGAGGGGGCCTAGGACTGAAGAGGTGTGTAGCATTTGAATGAAGTTCCCCCCATCTTCTTCTTTCCATTTTACTAGCTTATCCAAGCTGATTTTTAAGTGCAGCAAAGCGGGCTTTTCTCTCTGGTGCAACATGCCTCATCTGTTCAGAAACTTCTCGTTTTAGCACCACGTGTAAGCTTTTACATGGCAGGTTTTTCCTACTCTTTTTCACTTGCAAAAGCAGGAGAATTTCCCTGGGATTTCCACCTGAGGGGTTGATTTAAGCTCTGTCGATAAGTGCGTTCGTGGTGGCACCTTTAGTACTAACAATATCATAGGAATGTTTTGGGAGAAGCTTTTGCCCAAACAGCACGGAGGGGATTATTCAACAAGCCGACAGGCGTGAGTAGCGGACAGGGTGTCTACTCACGAGTAAGCCAACTGGGGTCTACTCACGAGTAAGCTGAGCGGGGTCTACTCAAGAGTAAGCCACCCGCGGTCTACTCAGGCATGAGCTGCACGAGGTCTACTCGTGAGTAAGGCTGCCAGGGTCTACTCACGAGTAAGCCAATTCGCATGCATGGCAGCTGGGGTCTACTCGTGAGTCGCTGAGGGTGTTGCTCTACCCGTCTACTCTAACCATTTAAAGGTATTTCTTACATCCATGTTTTTTGCATCTGCGTAAACACAATTCTGCGTAAACACAAAACACAAAGCCCAATATGATCTGGGGTGCTTTTTAACCTGTTCCTGCAACCACTGAGAATTTTAATGGTAACTAAAAGCTGAGGGGGCTTAAGACTGAAGAGGTGTGTAGCATTTGAATGAAGTTCCCCCCATCTTCTTCTTTCCATTTTACTAGCTTATCCAAGCTGATTTTTAAGTGCAGCAAAGGGGGCTTTTCTCTCTGGTGCAACATGCCTCAGCTGTTCAGAAACTTCTCGTTTTAGCACCACGTGTAAGCTTGCACATGGCAGGTTTTTCCTACTCTTTTTCACTTGCAAAAGCAGGAGAATTTCCCTGGGATTTCCAGCTGAGGGGTTGATTTAAGCTCTGTCGATAAGTGCGTTCGTGGTGGCACCTTTAGTACTAACAATATCATAGGAATGTTTTGGGAGAAGCTTTTGCCCAAACAGCACGGAGGGGATTATTCAACAAGCCGACAGGCGTGAGTAGCGGTCAGGGTGTCTACTCACGAGTAAGCCAACTGGGGTCTACTCTCGAGTAAGCTGAGCGGGGTCTACTCAAGAGTAAGCCACCCGTGGTCTACTCAAGCATGAGCTGCACGAGGTCTACTCGTGAGTAAGGCTGCCAGGGTCTACTCACGAGTAAGCCAATCGCATGCATGGCAGCTGGGGTCTACTCGTGAGTCGCTGAGGGTGTTGCTCTACCCGTCTACTCTAACCATTTAAAGGTATTTCTTACATCCATGTTTTTTGCATCTGCGTAAACACAATTCTGCGTAAACACAAAACACAAAGCCCAAAATGATCTGGGGTGCTTTTTAACCTGTTCCTGCAACCACTGAGAATTTTAATGGTAACTAAAAGCTGAGGGGGCCTAGGACTGAAGAGGTGTGTAGCATTTGAATGAAGTTCCCCCCATCTTCTTCTTTCCATTTTACTAGCTTATCCAAGCTGATTTTTAAGTGCAGCAAAGGGGGCTTTTCTCTCTGGTGCAACATGCCTCATCTGTTCAGAAACTTCTCGTTTTAGCACCACGTGTAAGCTTGCACATGGCAGGTTTTTCTTACTCTTTTTCACTTGCAAAAGCAGGAGAATTTCCCTGGGATTTCCACGTGAGGGGTTGATTTAAGCTCTGTCGATAAGTGCGTTCGTGGTGGCACCTTTAATACTAACAATATCATAGGAATGTTTGGGGAGAAGCCTTTGCTCAAACAGCATGGAGGGGATTATTCAACAAGCCGACAGGCGTGAGTAGCGGGCAGAGTGTTTACTCATGAGTAAGCCAACTGGGGTTTACTCACGAGTAAGCTGAGCGGGGTCTACTCAAGAGTAAGCCACCCGTGGTCTACTCAGGCATGAGCTGAGAGGGGTCTACTCGTGAGTAAGGCTACCAGGGTCTACTCACGAGTAGACCAATTCGCATGCATGGCAGCTGGGGTCTACTCGTGAGTCACTGAGGGGGTTGCTCTACCCCTCTACTCCAACCTTTTAAAGGTATTTCTTACATCCATGTTTTTTGCATCTGCGTAAAGACAAAATACAAAGCCCAAAATGATCTGGGGTGCTTTTTAACCTGTTCCTGCAACCACTGAGAATTTTAATGGTAACTAAAAGCTGAGGGGGCCTAAGACTGAAGAGGTGTGTAGCATTTGAATGAAGTTCCCCCCATCTTCTTCTTTCCATTTTACTAGCTTATCCAAGCTGATTTTTAACTGCAGCAAAGGGGGCTTTTCTCTCTGGTGCAACATGCCTCATCTGTTCAGAAACTTCTCGTTTTAGCACCACGTGTAAGCTTTCACATGGCAGGTTTTTCCTACTCTTTTTCACTTGCAAAAGCAGGAGAATTTCCCTGGGATTTCCACCTGAGGGGTTGATTTAAGCTCTGTCGATAAGTGCGTTCGTGGTGGCACCTTTAGTACTAACAATATCATAGGAATGTTTTGGGAGAAGCTTTTGCCCAAACAGCACGGAGGGGATTATTCAACAAGCCGACAGGCGTGAGTAGCGGTCAGGGTGTCTACTCACGAGTAAGCCAACTGGGGTCTACTCACGAGTAAGCTGAGCGGGGTCTACTCAAGAGTAAGCCACCCGTGGTCTACTCAGGCATGAGCTGCACGAGGTCTACTCATGAGTAAGGCTGCCAGGGTCTACTCACGAGTAAGCCAATTCGCATGCATGGCAGCTGGGGTCTACTCGTGAGTCGCTGAGGGTGTTGCTCTACCCGTCTACTCTAACCATTTAAAGGTATTTCTTACATCCATGTTTTTTGCATCTGCGTAAACACAATTCTGCGTAAACACAAAACACAAAGCCCAAAATGATCTGGGGTGCTTTTTAACCTGTTCCTGCAACCACTGAGAATTTTAATGGTAACTAAAAGCTGAGGGGGCCTAGGACTGAAGAGGTGTGTAGCATTTGAATGAAGTTCCCCCCATCTTCTTCTTTCCATTTTACTAGCTTATCCAAGCTGATTTTTAAGTGCAGCAAAGCGGGCTTTTCTCTCTGGTGCAACATGCCTCATCTGTTCAGAAACTTCTCGTTTTAGCACCACGTGTAAGCTTGCACATGGCAGGTTTTTCTTACTCTTTTTCACTTGCAAAAGCAGGAGAATTTCCCTGGGATTTCCACGTGAGGGGTTGATTTAAGCTCTGTCGATAAGTGCGTTCGTGGTGGCACCTTTAATACTAACAATATCATAGGAATGTTTGCGGAGAAGCCTTTGCTCAAACAGCATGGAGGGGATTATTCAACAAGCCGACAGGCGTGAGTAGCGGTCAGGGTGTCTACTCATGAGTAAGCCAACTGGGGTCTACTCACGAGTAAGCTGAGCGGGGTCTACTCAAGAGTAAGCCACCCGTTGTCTACTCAGGCATGAGCTGAGAGGGGTCTACTCGTGAGTAAGGCTACCAGGGTCTACTCACGAGTAGACCAATTCGCATGCATGGCAGCTGGGGTCTACTCGTGAGTCACTGAGGGGGTTGCTCTACCCCTCTACTCCAACCTTTTAAAGGTATTTCTTACATCCATGTTTTTTGCATCTGCGTAAACACAAAATACAAAGCCCAAAATGATCTGGGGTGCTTTTTAACCTGTTCCTGCAACCACTGAGAATTTTAATGGTAACTAAAAGCTGAGGGGGCCTAAGACTGAAGAGGTGTGTAGCATTTGAATGAAGTTCCCCCCATCTTCTTCTTTCCATTTTACTAGCTTATCCAAGCTTATTTTTAAGTGCAGCAAAGGGGGCTTTTCTCTCTGGTGCAACATGCCTCATCTGTTCAGAAACTTCTCGTTTTAGCACCACGTGTAAGCTTTCACATGGCAGGTTTTTCCTACTCTTTTTCACTTGCAAAAGCAGGAGAATTTCCCTGGGATTTCCACCTGAGGGGTTGATTTAAGCTCTGTCGATAAGTGCGTTCGTGGTGGCACCTTTAGTACTAACAATATCATAGGAATGTTTTGGGAGAAGCTTTTGCCCAAACAGCACGGAGGGGATTATTCAACAAGCCGACAGGCGTGAGTAGCGGTCAGGGTGTCTACTCACGAGTAAGCCAACTGGGGTCTACTCACGAGTAAGCTGAGCGGGGTCTACTCAAGAGTAAGCCACCCGTGGTCTACTCAGGCATGAGCTGCACGAGGTCTACTCGTGAGTAAGGCTGCCAGGGTCTACTCACGAGTAAGCCAATTTTCATGCATGGCAGCTGGGGTCTACTCGTGAGTCGCTGAGGGTGTTGCTCTACCCGTCTACTCTAACCATTTAAAGGTATTTCTTACATCCATGTTTTTTGCATCTGCGTAAACACAATTCTGCGTAAACACAAAACACAAAGCCCAAAATGATCTGGGGTGCTTTTTAACCTGTTCCTGCAACCACTGAGAATTTTAATGGTAACTAAAAGCTGAGGGGGCCTAGGACTGAAGAGGTGTGTAGCATTTGAATGAAGTTCCCCCCATCTTCTTCTTTCCATTTTACTAGCTTATCCAAGCTGATTTTTAAGTGCAGCAAAGGGGGCTTTTCACTCTGGTGCAACATGCCTCATCTGTTCAGAAACTTCTCGTTTTAGCACCACGTGTAAGCTTGCACATGGCAGGTTTTTCTTACTCTTTTTCACTTGCAAAAGCAGGAGAATTTCCCTGGGATTTCCACGTGAGGGGTTGATTTAAGCTCTGTCGATAAGTACGTTCGTGGTGGCACCTTTAATACTAACAATATCATAGGAATGTTTTGGGAGAAGCCTTTGCTCAAACAGCATGGAGGGGATTATTCAACAAGCCGACAGGCGTGAGTAGCGGGCAGGGTGTCTACTCACGAGTAAGCCAACTGGGCCTACTCACGAGTAAGCTGAGCGGGGTCTACTCAAGAGTAAGCCACCCGTGGTCTACTCAGGCATGAGCTGCACGAGGTCTACTCGTGAGTAACGCTGCCAGGGTCTACTCACGAGTAAGCCAATTCGCATGCATGGCAGCTGGGGTCTACTCGTGAGTCGCTGAGGGTGTTGCTCTACCCGTCTACTCTAACCATTTAAAGGTATTTCTTACATCCATGTTTTTTGCATCTGCGTAAACACAATTCTGCGTAAACACAAAACACAAAGCCCAAAATGATCTGGGGTGCTTTTTAACCTGTTCCTGCAACCACTGAGAATTTTAATGGTAACTAAAAGCTGAGGGGGCCTAGGACTGAAGAGGTGTGTAGCATTTGAATGAAGTTCCCCCCATCTTCTTCTTTCCATTTTACTAGCTTATCCAAGCTGATTTTTAAGTGCAGCAAAGCGGGCTTTTCTCTCTGGTGCAACATGCCTCATCTGTTCAGAAACTTCTCGTTTTAGCACCACGTGTAAGCTTGCACATGGCAGGTTTTTCTTACTCTTTTTCAATTGCAAAAGCAGGAGAATTTCCCTGGGATTTCCACGTGAGGGGTTGATTTAAGCTCTGTCGATAAGTGCGTTCGTGGTGGCACCTTTAATACTAACAATATCATAGGAATGTTTTGGGAGAAGCCTTTGCTCAAACAGCATGGAGGGGATTATTCAACAAGCCGACAGGCGTGAATAGCGGGCAGGGTGTCTACTCATGAGTAAGCCAAATGGGGTTACTCACGAGTAAGCTGAGCGGGGTCTACTCAAGAGTAAGCCACCCGTGGTCTACTCAGGCATGAGCTGAGAGGGGTCTACTCGTGAGTAAGGCTACCAGGGTCTACTCACGAGTAGACCAATTCGCATGCATGGCAGCTGGGGTCTACTCGTGAGTCACTGAGGGGGTTGCTCTACCCCTCTACTCCAACCTTTTAAAGGTATTTCTTACATCCATGTTTTTTGCATCTGCGTAAACACAAAATACAAAGCCCAAAATGATCTGGGGTGCTTTTTAACCTGTTCCTGCAACCACTGAGAATTTTAATGGTAACTAAAAGCTGAGGGGGCCTAAGACTGAAGAGGTGTGTAGCATTTGAATGAAGTTCCCCCCATCTTCTTCTTTACATTTTACTAGCTTATCCAAGCTGATTTTTAAGTGCAGCAAAGGGGGCTTTTCTCTCTGGTGCAACATGCCTCATCTGTTCAGAAACTTCTCGTTTTAGCACCACGTGTAAGCTTTCACATGGCAGGTTTTTCCTACTCTTTTTCACTTGCAAAAGCAGGAGAATTTCCCTGGGATTTCCACGTGAGGGGTTGATTTAAGCTCTGTCGATAAGTGCGTTCGTGGTGGCACCTTCAGTACTAACAATATCATAGGAATGTTTTGGGAGAAGCTTTTGCCCAAACAGCACGGAGGGGATTATTCAACAAGCCGACAGGCGTGAGTAGCGGGCAGGGTGTCTACTCACGAGTAAGCCAACTGGGGTCTACTCACAAGTAAGCTGAGCGGGGTCTACTCAAGAGTAAGCCACCCGTGGTCTACTCAAGCATGAGCTGCACGAGGTCTACTCGTGAGTAAGGCTGCCAGGGTCTACTCACGAGTAAGCCAATCGCATGCATGGCAGCTGGGGTCTACTCGTGAGTCGCTGAGGGTGTTGCTCTACCCGTCTACTCTAACCATTTAAAGGTATTTCTTACATCCATGTTTTTTGCATCTGCGTAAACACAATTCTGCCTAAACACAAAACACAAGGCCCAATATGATCTGGGGTGCTTTTTAACCTGTTCCTGCAACCACTGAGAATTTTAATGGTAACTAAAAGCTGAGGGGGCTTAAGACTGAAGAGGTGTGTAGCATTTGAATGAAGTTCCCCCCATCTTCTTCTTTCCATTTTACTAGCTTATCCAAGCTGATTTTTAAGTGCAGCAAAGGGGGCTTTTCTCTCTGGTGCAACATGCCTCAGCTGTTCAGAAACTTCTCGTTTTAGCACCACGTGTAAGCTTGCACATGGCAGGTTTTTCCTACTCTTTTTCACTTGCAAAGGCAGGAGAATTTCCCTGGGATTTCCAGCTGAGGGGTTGATTTAAGCTCTGTCGATAAGTGCGTTCGTGGTGGCACCTTTAGTACTAACAATATCATAGGAATGTTTTGGGAGAAGCTTTTGCCCAAACAGCACGGAGGGGATTATTCAACAAGCCGACAGGCGTGAGTAGCGGTCAGGGTGTCTACTCACGAGTAAGCCAACTGGGGTCTACTCACGAGTAAGCTGAGCGGGGTCTACTCAAGAGTAAGCCACCCGTGGTCTACTCAAGCATGAGCTGCACGAGGTCTACTCGTGAGTAAGGCTGCCAGGGTCTACTCACGAGTAAGCCAATCGCATGCATGGCAGCTGGGGTCTACTCGTGAGTCGCTGAGGGTGTTGCTCTACCCGTCTACTCTAACCATTTAAAGGTATTTCTTACATCCGTGTTTTTTGCATCTGCGTAAACACAATTCTGCCTAAACACAAAACACAAAGCCCAAAATGATCTGGGGTGCTTTTTAACCTGTTCCTGCAACCACTGAGAATTTTAATGGTAACTAAAAGCTGAGGGGGCCTAGGACTGAAGAGGTGTGTAGCATTTGAATGAAGTTCCCACCATCTTCTTCTTTCCATTTTACTAGCTTATCCAAGCTGATTTTTAACTGCAGCAAAGGGGGCTTTTCTCTCTGGTGCAACATGCCTCATCTGTTCAGAAACTTCTCGTTTTAGCACCACGTGTAAGCTTTCACATGGCAGGTTTTTCCTACTCTTTTTCACTTGCAAAAGCAGGAGAATTTCCCTGGGATTTCCACCTGAGGGGTTGATTTAAGCTCTGTCGATAAGTGCGTTCGTGGTGGCACCTTTAGTACTAACAATATCATAGGAATGTTTTGGGAGAAGCTTTTGCCCAAACAGCACGGAGGGGATTATTCAACAAGCCGACAGGCGTGAGTAGCGGTCAGGGTGTCTACTCACGAGTAAGCCAACTGGGGTCTACTCACGAGTAAGCTGAGCGGGGTCTACTCAAGAGTAAGCCACCCGTGGTCTACTCAGGCATGAGCTGCACGAGGTCTACTCATGAGTAAGGCTGCCAGGGTCTACTCACGAGTAAGCCAATTCGCATGCATGGCAGCTGGGGTCTACTCGTGAGTCGCTGAGGGTGTTGCTCTACCCGTCTACTCTAACCATTTAAAGGTATTTCTTACATCCATGTTTTTTGCATCTGCGTAAACACAATTCTGCGTAAACACAAAACACAAAGCCCAAAATGATCTGGGGTGCTTTTTAACCTGTTCCTGCAACCACTGAGAATTTTAATGGTAACTAAAAGCTGAGGGGGCCTAGGACTGAAGAGGTGTGTAGCATTTGAATGAAGTTCCCCCCATCTTCTTCTTTCCATTTTACTAGCTTATCCAAGCTGATTTTTAAGTGCAGCAAAGCGGGCTTTTCTCTCTGGTGCAACATGCCTCATCTGTTCAGAAACTTCTCGTTTTAGCACCACGTGTAAGCTTGCACATGGCAGGTTTTTCTTACTCTTTTTCACTTGCAAAAGCAGGAGAATTTCCCTGGGATTTCCACGTGAGGGGTTGATTTAAGCTCTGTCGATAAGTGCGTTCGTGGTGGCACCTTTAATACTAACAATATCATAGGAATGTTTGCGGAGAAGCCTTTGCTCAAACAGCATGGAGGGGATTATTCAACAAGCCGACAGGCGTGAGTAGCGGTCAGGGTGTCTACTCATGAGTAAGCCAACTGGGGTCTACTCACGAGTAAGCTGAGCGGGGTCTACTCAAGAGTAAGCCACCCGTTGTCTACTCAGGCATGAGCTGAGAGGGGTCTACTCGTGAGTAAGGCTACCAGGGTCTACTCACGAGTAGACCAATTCGCATGCATGGCAGCTGGGGTCTACTCGTGAGTCACTGAGGGGGTTGCTCTACCCCTCTACTCCAACCTTTTAAAGGTATTTCTTACATCCATGTTTTTTGCATCTGCGTAAACACAAAATACAAAGCCCAAAATGATCTGGGGTGCTTTTTAACCTGTTCCTGCAACCACTGAGAATTTTAATGGTAACTAAAAGCTGAGGGGGCCTAAGACTGAAGAGGTGTGTAGCATTTGAATGAAGTTCCCCCCATCTTCTTCTTTCCATTTTACTAGCTTATCCAAGCTTATTTTTAAGTGCAGCAAAGGGGGCTTTTCTCTCTGGTGCAACATGCCTCATCTGTTCAGAAACTTCTCGTTTTAGCACCACGTGTAAGCTTTCACATGGCAGGTTTTTCCTACTCTTTTTCACTTGCAAAAGCAGGAGAATTTCCCTGGGATTTCCACCTGAGGGGTTGATTTAAGCTCTGTCGATAAGTGCGTTCGTGGTGGCACCTTTAGTACTAACAATATCATAGGAATGTTTTGGGAGAAGCTTTTGCCCAAACAGCACGGAGGGGATTATTCAACAAGCCGACAGGCGTGAGTAGCGGTCAGGGTGTCTACTCACGAGTAAGCCAACTGGGGTCTACTCACGAGTAAGCTGAGCGGGGTCTACTCAAGAGTAAGCCACCCGTGGTCTACTCAGGCATGAGCTGCACGAGGTCTACTCGTGAGTAAGGCTGCCAGGGTCTACTCACGAGTAAGCCAATTTTCATGCATGGCAGCTGGGGTCTACTCGTGAGTCGCTGAGGGTGTTGCTCTACCCGTCTACTCTAACCATTTAAAGGTATTTCTTACATCCATGTTTTTTGCATCTGCGTAAACACAATTCTGCGTAAACACAAAACACAAAGCCCAAAATGATCTGGGGTGCTTTTTAACCTGTTCCTGCAACCACTGAGAATTTTAATGGTAACTAAAAGCTGAGGGGGCCTAGGACTGAAGAGGTGTGTAGCATTTGAATGAAGTTCCCCCCATCTTCTTCTTTCCATTTTACTAGCTTATCCAAGCTGATTTTTAAGTGCAGCAAAGGGGGCTTTTCACTCTGGTGCAACATGCCTCATCTGTTCAGAAACTTCTCGTTTTAGCACCACGTGTAAGCTTGCACATGGCAGGTTTTTCTTACTCTTTTTCACTTGCAAAAGCAGGAGAATTTCCCTGGGATTTCCACGTGAGGGGTTGATTTAAGCTCTGTCGATAAGTACGTTCGTGGTGGCACCTTTAATACTAACAATATCATAGGAATGTTTTGGGAGAAGCCTTTGCTCAAACAGCATGGAGGGGATTATTCAACAAGCCGACAGGCGTGAGTAGCGGGCAGGGTGTCTACTCACGAGTAAGCCAACTGGGCCTACTCACGAGTAAGCTGAGCGGGGTCTACTCAAGAGTAAGCCACCCGTGGTCTACTCAGGCATGAGCTGCACGAGGTCTACTCGTGAGTAACGCTGCCAGGGTCTACTCACGAGTAAGCCAATTCGCATGCATGGCAGCTGGGGTCTACTCGTGAGTCGCTGAGGGTGTTGCTCTACCCGTCTACTCTAACCATTTAAAGGTATTTCTTACATCCATGTTTTTTGCATCTGCGTAAACACAATTCTGCGTAAACACAAAACACAAAGCCCAAAATGATCTGGGGTGCTTTTTAACCTGTTCCTGCAACCACTGAGAATTTTAATGGTAACTAAAAGCTGAGGGGGCCTAGGACTGAAGAGGTGTGTAGCATTTGAATGAAGTTCCCCCCATCTTCTTCTTTCCATTTTACTAGCTTATCCAAGCTGATTTTTAAGTGCAGCAAAGCGGGCTTTTCTCTCTGGTGCAACATGCCTCATCTGTTCAGAAACTTCTCGTTTTAGCACCACGTGTAAGCTTGCACATGGCAGGTTTTTCTTACTCTTTTTCAATTGCAAAAGCAGGAGAATTTCCCTGGGATTTCCACGTGAGGGGTTGATTTAAGCTCTGTCGATAAGTGCGTTCGTGGTGGCACCTTTAATACTAACAATATCATAGGAATGTTTTGGGAGAAGCCTTTGCTCAAACAGCATGGAGGGGATTATTCAACAAGCCGACAGGCGTGAGTAGCGGGCAGGGTGTCTACTCATGAGTAAGCCAAATGGGGTTACTCACGAGTAAGCTGAGCGGGGTCTACTCAAGAGTAAGCCACCCGTGGTCTACTCAGGCATGAGCTGAGAGGGGTCTACTCGTGAGTAAGGCTACCAGGGTCTACTCACGAGTAGACCAATTCGCATGCATGGCAGCTGGGGTCTACTCGTGAGTCACTGAGGGGGTTGCTCTACCCCTCTACTCCAACCTTTTAAAGGTATTTCTTACATCCATGTTTTTTGCATCTGCGTAAACACAAAATACAAAGCCCAAAATGATCTGGGGTGCTTTTTAACCTGTTCCTGCAACCACTGAGAATTTTAATGGTAACTAAAAGCTGAGGGGGCCTAAGACTGAAGAGGTGTGTAGCATTTGAATGAAGTTCCCCCCATCTTCTTCTTTCCATTTTACTAGCTTATCCAAGCTGATTTTTAAGTGCAGCAAAGGGGGCTTTTCTCTCTGGTGCAACATGCCTCATCTGTTCAGAAACTTCTCGTTTTAGCACCACGTGTAAGCTTTCACATGGCAGGTTTTTCCTACTCTTTTTCACTTGCAAAAGCAGGAGAATTTCCCTGGGATTTCCACGTGAGGGGTTGATTTAAGCTCTGTCGATAAGTGCGTTCGTGGTGGCACCTTCAGTACTAACAATATCATAGGAATGTTTTGGGAGAAGCTTTTGCCCAAACAGCACGGAGGGGATTATTCAACAAGCCGACAGGCGTGAGTAGCGGGCAGGGTGTCTACTCACGAGTAAGCCAACTGGGGTCTACTCACAAGTAAGCTGAGCGGGGTCTACTCAAGAGTAAGCCACCCGTGGTCTACTCAAGCATGAGCTGCACGAGGTCTACTCGTGAGTAAGGCTGCCAGGGTCTACTCACGAGTAAGCCAATCGCATGCATGGCAGCTGGGGTCTACTCGTGAGTCGCTGAGGGTGTTGCTCTACCCGTCTACTCTAACCATTTAAAGGTATTTCTTACATCCATGTTTTTTGCATCTGCGTAAACACAATTCTGCCTAAACACAAAACACAAGGCCCAATATGATCTGGGGTGCTTTTTAACCTGTTCCTGCAACCACTGAGAATTTTAATGGTAACTAAAAGCTGAGGGGGCTTAAGACTGAAGAGGTGTGTAGCATTTGAATGAAGTTCCCCCCATCTTCTTCTTTCCATTTTACTAGCTTATCCAAGCTGATTTTTAAGTGCAGCAAAGGGGGCTTTTCTCTCTGGTGCAACATGCCTCAGCTGTTCAGAAACTTCTCGTTTTAGCACCACGTGTAAGCTTGCACATGGCAGGTTTTTCCTACTCTTTTTCACTTGCAAAGGCAGGAGAATTTCCCTGGGATTTCCAGCTGAGGGGTTGATTTAAGCTCTGTCGATAAGTGCGTTCGTGGTGGCACCTTTAGTACTAACAATATCATAGGAATGTTTTGGGAGAAGCTTTTGCCCAAACAGCACGGAGGGGATTATTCAACAAGCCGACAGGCGTGAGTAGCGGTCAGGGTGTCTACTCACGAGTAAGCCAACTGGGGTCTACTCACGAGTAAGCTGAGCGGGGTCTACTCAAGAGTAAGCCACCCGTGGTCTACTCAAGCATGAGCTGCACGAGGTCTACTCGTGAGTAAGGCTGCCAGGGTCTACTCACGAGTAAGCCAATCGCATGCATGGCAGCTGGGGTCTACTCGTGAGTCGCTGAGGGTGTTGCTCTACCCGTCTACTCTAACCATTTAAAGGTATTTCTTACATCCGTGTTTTTTGCATCTGCGTAAACACAATTCTGCCTAAACACAAAACACAAAGCCCAAAATGATCTGGGGTGCTTTTTAACCTGTTCCTGCAACCACTGAGAATTTTAATGGTAACTAAAAGCTGAGGGGGCCTAGGACTGAAGAGGTGTGTAGCATTTGAATGAAGTTCCCACCATCTTCTTCTTTCCATTTTACTAGCTTATCCAAGCTGATTTTTAAGTGCAGCAAAGCGGGCTTTTCTCTCTGGTGCAACATGCCTCATCTGTTCAGAAACTTCTCGTTTTAGCACCACGTGTAAGCTTGCACATGGCAGGTTTTTCCTACTCTTTTTCACTTGCAAAAGCAGGAGAATTTCCCTGGGATTTCCACGTGAGGGGTTGATTTAAGCTCTGTCGATAAGTGCGTTCGTGGTGGCACCTTCAGTACTAACAATATCATAGGAATGTTTTGGGAGAAGCTTTTGCCCAAACAGCACGGAGGGGATTATTCAACAAGCCGACAGGCGTGAGTAGCGGTCAGGGTGTCTACTCACGAGTAAGCCAACTGGGGTCTACTCACGAGTAAGCTGAGCGGGGTCTACTCAAGAGTAAGCCACCCGTGATCTACTCAAGCATGAGCTGCACGAGGTCTACTCGTGAGTAAGGCTGCCAGGGTCTACTCACGAGTAAGCCAATCGCATGCATGGCAGCTGGGGTCTACTCGTGAGTCGCTGAGGGTGTTGCTCTACCCGTCTACTCTAACCATTTAAAGGTATTTCTTACATCCATGTTTTTTGCATCTGCGTAAACACAATTCTGCGTAAACACAAAACACAAAGCCCAAAATGATCTGGGGTGCTTTTTAACCTGTTCCTGCAACCACTGAGAATTTTAATGGTAACTAAAAGCTGAGGGGGCCTAGGACTGAAGAGGTGTGTAGCATTTGAATGAAGTTCCCCCCATCTTCTTCTTTCCATTTTACTAGCTTATCCAAGCTGATTTTTAAGTGCAGCAAAGGGGGCTTTTCACTCTGGTGCAACATGCCTCATCTGTTCAGAAACTTCTCGTTTTAGCACCACGTGTAAGCTTGCACATGGCAGGTTTTTCTTACTCTTTTTCACTTGCAAAAGCAGGAGAATTTCCCTGGGATTTCCACGTGAGGGGTTGATTTAAGCTCTGTCGATAAGTACGTTCGTGGTGGCACCTTTAATACTAACAATATCATAGGAATGTTTTGGGAGAAGCCTTTGCTCAAACAGCATGGAGGGGATTATTCAACAAGCCGACAGGCGTGAGTAGCGGGCAGGGTGTCTACTCACGAGTAAGCCAACTGGGGTCTACTCACGAGTAAGCTGAGCGGGGTCTACTCAAGAGTAAGCCACCCGTGGTCTACTCAGGCATGAGCTGAGAGGGGTCTACTCGTGAGTAAGGCTACCAGGGTCTACTCACGAGTAGACCAATTCGCATGCATGGCAGCTGGGGTCTACTCGTGAGTCACTGAGGGGGTTGCTCTACCCCTCTACTCCAACCTTTTAAAGGTATTTCTTACATCCATGTTTTTTGCATCTGCGTAAACACAATTCTGCCTAAACACAAAACACAAGGCCCAATATGATCTGGGGTGCTTTTTAACCTGTTCCTGCAACCACTGAGAATTTTAATGGTAACTAAAAGCTGAGGGGGCTTAAGACTGAAGAGGTGTGTAGCATTTGAATGAAGTTCCCCCCATCTTCTTCTTTCCATTTTACTAGCTTATCCAAGCTGATTTTTAAGTGCAGCAAAGGGGGCTTTTCTCTCTGGTGCAACATGCCTCAGCTGTTCAGAAACTTCTCGTTTTAGCACCACGTGTAAGCTTGCACATGGCAGGTTTTTCCTACTCTTTTTCACTTGCAAAGGCAGGAGAATTTCCCTGGGATTTCCAGCTGAGGGGTTGATTTAAGCTCTGTCGATAAGTGCGTTCGTGGTGGCACCTTTAGTACTAACAATATCATAGGAATGTTTTGGGAGAAGCTTTTGCCCAAACAGCACGGAGGGGATTATTCAACAAGCCGACAGGCGTGAGTAGCGGTCAGGGTGTCTACTCACGAGTAAGCCAACTGGGGTCTACTCACGAGTAAGCTGAGCGGGGTCTACTCAAGAGTAAGCCACCCGTGGTCTACTCAAGCATGAGCTGCACGAGGTCTACTCGTGAGTAAGGCTGCCAGGGTCTACTCACGAGTAAGCCAATCGCATGCATGGCAGCTGGGGTCTACTCGTGAGTCGCTGAGGGTGTTGCTCTACCCGTCTACTCTAACCATTTAAAGGTATTTCTTACATCCATGTTTTTTGCATCTGCGTAAACACAATTCTGCCTAAACACAAAACACAAAGCCCAAAATGATCTGGGGTGCTTTTTAACCTGTTCCTGCAACCACTGAGAATTTTAATGGTAACTAAAAGCTGAGGGGGCCTAGGACTGAAGAGGTGTGTAGCATTTGAATGAAGTTCCCACCATCTTCTTCTTTCCATTTTACTAGCTTATCCAAGCTGATTTTTAAGTGCAGCAAAGCGGGCTTTTCTCTCTGGTGCAACATGCCTCATCTGTTCAGAAACTTCTCGTTTTAGCACCACGTGTAAGCTTGCACATGGCAGGTTTTTCCTACTCTTTTTCACTTGCAAAAGCAGGAGAATTTCCCTGGGATTTCCACGTGAGGGGTTGATTTAAGCTCTGTCGATAAGTGCGTTCGTGGTGGCACCTTCAGTACTAACAATATCATAGGAATGTTTTGGGAGAAGCTTTTGCCCAAACAGCACGGAGGGGATTATTCAACAAGCCGACAGGCGTGAGTAGCGGTCAGGGTGTCTACTCACGAGTAAGCCAACTGGGGTCTACTCACGAGTAAGCTGAGCGGGGTCTACTCAAGAGTAAGCCACCCGTGGTCTACTCAAGCATGAGCTGCACGAGGTCTACTCGTGAGTAAGGCTGCCAGGGTCTACTCACGAGTAAGCCAATCGCATGCATGGCAGCTGGGGTCTACTCGTGAGTCGCTGAGGGTGTTGCTCTACCCGTCTACTCTAACCATTTAAAGGTATTTCTTACATCCATGTTTTTTGCATCTGCGTAAACACAATTCTGCCTAAACACAAAACACAAAGCCCAAAATGATCTGGGGTGCTTTTTAACCTGTTCCTGCAACCACTGAGAATTTTAATGGTAACTAAAAGCTGAGGGGGCCTAGGACTGAAGAGGTGTGTAGCATTTGAATGAAGTTCCCACCATCTTCTTCTTTCCATTTTACTAGCTTATCCAAGCTGATTTTTAAGTGCAGCAAAGCGGGCTTTTCTCTCTGGTGCAACATGCCTCATCTGTTCAGAAACTTCTCGTTTTAGCACCACGTGTAAGCTTTCACATGGCAGGTTTTTCCTACTCTTTTTCACTTGCAAAAGCAGGAGAATTTCCCTGGGATTTCCACCTGAGGGGTTGATTTAAGCTCTGTCGATAAGTGCGTTCGTGGTGGCACCTTTAGTACTAACAATATCATAGGAATGTTTTGGGAGAAGCTTTTGCCCAAACAGCACGGAGGGGATTATTCAACAAGCCGACAGGCGTGAGTAGCGGACAGGGTGTCTACTCACGAGTAAGCCAACTGGGGTCTACTCACGAGTAAGCTGAGCGGGGTCTACTCAAGAGTAAGCCACCCGCGGTCTACTCAGGCATGAGCTGCACGAGGTCTACTCGTGAGTAAGGCTGCCAGGGTCTACTCACGAGTAAGCCAATTCGCATGCATGGCAGCTGGGGTCTACTCGTGAGTCGCTGAGGGTGTTGCTCTACCCGTCTACTCTAACCATTTAAAGGTATTTCTTACATCCATGTTTTTTGCATCTGCATAAACACAATTATGCGTGAACACAAACACAAAGCCCAAAATGATCTGGGGTGCTTTTTAACCTGTTCCTGCAACCACTGAGAATTTTAATGGTAACTAAAAGCTGAGGGGGCCTAAGACTGAAGAGGTGTGTAGCATTTGAATGAAGTTCCCCCCATCTTCTTCTTTCCATTTTACTAGCTTATCCAAGCTGATTTTTAAGTGCAGCAAAGGGGGCTTTTCTCTCTGGTGCAACATGCCTCATCTGTTCAGAAACTTCTCGTTTTAGCACCACGTGTAAGCTTTCACATGGCAGGTTTTTCCTACACTTTTTCACTTGCAAAAGCAGGAGAATTTCCCTGGGATTTCCACCTGAGGGGTTGATTTAAGCTCTGTCGATAAGTGCGTTCGTGGTGGCACCTTTAGTACTAACAATATCATAGGAATGTTTTGGGAGAAGCTTTTGCCCAAACAGCACGGAGGGGATTATTCAACAAGCCGACAGGCGTGAGTAGCGGGCAGGGTGTCTACTCACGAGTAAGCCAACTGGGGTCTACTCACGAGTAAGCTGAGCGGGGTCTACTCAAGAGTAAGCCACCCGCGGTCTACTCAGGCATGAGCTGCACGAGGTCTACTCGTGAGTAAGGCTGCCAGGGTCTACTCACGAGTAAGCCAATTCGCATGCATGGCAGCTGGGGTCTACTCGTGAGTCGCTGAGGGTGTTGCTCTACCCGTCTACTCTAACCATTTAAAGGTATTTCTTACATCCATGTTTTTTGCATCTGCGTAAACACAATTCTGCGTAAACACAAAACACAAAGCCCAATATGATCTGGGGTGCTTTTTAACCTGTTCCTGCAACCACTGAGAATTTAAATGGTAACTAAAAGCTGAGGGGGCTTAAGACTGAAGAGGTGTGTAGCATTTGAATGAAGTTCCCCCCATCTTCTTCTTTCCATTTTACTAGCTTATCCAAGCTGATTTTTAAGTGCAGCAAAGGGGGCTTTTCTCTCTGGTGCAACATGCCTCAGCTGTTCAGAAACTTCTCGTTTTAGCACCACGTGTAAGCTTGCACATGGCAGGTTTTTCCTACTCTTTTTCACTTGCAAAGGCAGGAGAATTTCCCTGGGATTTCCAGCTGAGGGGTTGATTTAAGCTCTGTCGATAAGTGCGTTCGTGGTGGCACCTTTAGTACTAACAATATCATAGGAATGTTTTGGGAGAAGCTTTTGCCCAAACAGCACGGAGGGGATTATTCAACAAGCCGACAGGCGTGAGTAGCGGTCAGGGTGTCTACTCACGAGTAAGCCAACTGGGGTCTACTCACGAGTAAGCTGAGCGGGGTCTACTCAAGAGTAAGCCACCCGTGGTCTACTCAAGCATGAGCTGCACGAGGTCTACTCGTGAGTAAGGCTGCCAGGGTCTACTCACGAGTAAGCCAATCGCATGCATGGCAGCTGGGGTCTACTCGTGAGTCGCTGAGGGTGTTGCTCTACCCGTCTACTCTAACCATTTAAAGGTATTTCTTACATCCATGTTTTTTGCATCTGCGTAAACACAATTCTGCCTAAACACAAAACACAAAGCCCAAAATGATCTGGGGTGCTTTTTAACCTGTTCCTGCAACCACTGAGAATTTTAATGGTAACTAAAAGCTGAGGGGGCCTAGGACTGAAGAGGTGTGTAGCATTTGAATGAAGTTCCCCCCATCTTCTTCTTTCCATTTTACTAGCTTATCCAAGCTGATTTTTAAGTGCAGCAAAGGGGGCTTTTCACTCTGGTGCAACATGCCTCATCTGTTCAGAAACTTCTCGTTTTAGCACCACGTGTAAGCTTGCACATGGCAGGTTTTTCTTACTCTTTTTCACTTGCAAAAGCAGGAGAATTTCCCTGGGATTTCCACGTGAGGGGTTGATTTAAGCTCTGTCGATAAGTACGTTCGTGGTGGCACCTTTAATACTAACAATATCATAGGAATGTTTTGGGAGAAGCCTTTGCTCAAACAGCATGGAGGGGATTATTCAACAAGCCGACAGGCGTGAGTAGCGGGCAGGGTGTCTACTCACGAGTAAGCCAACTGGGGTCTACTCACGAGTAAGCTGAGCGGGGTCTACTCAAGAGTAAGCCACCCGTGGTCTACTCAGGCATGAGCTGAGAGGGGTCTACTCGTGAGTAAGGCTACCAGGGTCTACTCACGAGTAGACCAATTCGCATGCATGGCAGCTGGGGTCTACTCGTGAGTCACTGAGGGGGTTGCTCTACCCCTCTACTCCAACCTTTTAAAGGTATTTCTTACATCCATGTTTTTTGCATCTGCGTAAACACAATTCTGCCTAAACACAAAACACAAGGCCCAATATGATCTGGGGTGCTTTTTAACCTGTTCCTGCAACCACTGAGAATTTTAATGGTAACTAAAAGCTGAGGGGGCTTAAGACTGAAGAGGTGTGTAGCATTTGAATGAAGTTCCCCCCATCTTCTTCTTTCCATTTTACTAGCTTATCCAAGCTGATTTTTAAGTGCAGCAAAGGGGGCTTTTCTCTCTGGTGCAACATGCCTCAGCTGTTCAGAAACTTCTCGTTTTAGCACCACGTGTAAGCTTGCACATGGCAGGTTTTTCCTACTCTTTTTCACTTGCAAAGGCAGGAGAATTTCCCTGGGATTTCCAGCTGAGGGGTTGATTTAAGCTCTGTCGATAAGTGCGTTCGTGGTGGCACCTTTAGTACTAACAATATCATAGGAATGTTTTGGGAGAAGCTTTTGCCCAAACAGCACGGAGGGGATTATTCAACAAGCCGACAGGCGTGAGTAGCGGTCAGGGTGTCTACTCACGAGTAAGCCAACTGGGGTCTACTCACGAGTAAGCTGAGCGGGGTCTACTCAAGAGTAAGCCACCCGTGGTCTACTCAAGCATGAGCTGCACGAGGTCTACTCGTGAGTAAGGCTGCCAGGGTCTACTCACGAGTAAGCCAATCGCATGCATGGCAGCTGGGGTCTACTCGTGAGTCGCTGAGGGTGTTGCTCTACCCGTCTACTCTAACCATTTAAAGGTATTTCTTACATCCATGTTTTTTGCATCTGCGTAAACACAATTCTGCCTAAACACAAAACACAAAGCCCAAAATGATCTGGGGTGCTTTTTAACCTGTTCCTGCAACCACTGAGAATTTTAATGGTAACTAAAAGCTGAGGGGGCCTAGGACTGAAGAGGTGTGTAGCATTTGAATGAAGTTCCCACCATCTTCTTCTTTCCATTTTACTAGCTTATCCAAGCTGATTTTTAAGTGCAGCAAAGCGGGCTTTTCTCTCTGGTGCAACATGCCTCATCTGTTCAGAAACTTCTCGTTTTAGCACCACGTGTAAGCTTGCACATGGCAGGTTTTTCCTACTCTTTTTCACTTGCAAAAGCAGGAGAATTTCCCTGGGATTTCCACGTGAGGGGTTGATTTAAGCTCTGTCGATAAGTGCGTTCGTGGTGGCACCTTCAGTACTAACAATATCATAGGAATGTTTTGGGAGAAGCTTTTGCCCAAACAGCACGGAGGGGATTATTCAACAAGCCGACAGGCGTGAGTAGCGGTCAGGGTGTCTACTCACGAGTAAGCCAACTGGGGTCTACTCACGAGTAAGCTGAGCGGGGTCTACTCAAGAGTAAGCCACCCGTGGTCTACTCAAGCATGAGCTGCACGAGGTCTACTCGTGAGTAAGGCTGCCAGGGTCTACTCACGAGTAAGCCAATCGCATGCATGGCAGCTGGGGTCTACTCGTGAGTCGCTGAGGGTGTTGCTCTACCCGTCTACTCTAACCATTTAAAGGTATTTCTTACATCCATGTTTTTTGCATCTGCGTAAACACAATTCTGCCTAAACACAAAACACAAAGCCCAAAATGATCTGGGGTGCTTTTTAACCTGTTCCTGCAACCACTGAGAATTTTAATGGTAACTAAAAGCTGAGGGGGCCTAGGACTGAAGAGGTGTGTAGCATTTGAATGAAGTTCCCACCATCTTCTTCTTTCCATTTTACTAGCTTATCCAAGCTGATTTTTAAGTGCAGCAAAGCGGGCTTTTCTCTCTGGTGCAACATGCCTCATCTGTTCAGAAACTTCTCGTTTTAGCACCACGTGTAAGCTTTCACATGGCAGGTTTTTCCTACTCTTTTTCACTTGCAAAAGCAGGAGAATTTCCCTGGGATTTCCACCTGAGGGGTTGATTTAAGCTCTGTCGATAAGTGCGTTCGTGGTGGCACCTTTAGTACTAACAATATCATAGGAATGTTTTGGGAGAAGCTTTTGCCCAAACAGCACGGAGGGGATTATTCAACAAGCCGACAGGCGTGAGTAGCGGACAGGGTGTCTACTCACGAGTAAGCCAACTGGGGTCTACTCACGAGTAAGCTGAGCGGGGTCTACTCAAGAGTAAGCCACCCGCGGTCTACTCAGGCATGAGCTGCACGAGGTCTACTCGTGAGTAAGGCTGCCAGGGTCTACTCACGAGTAAGCCAATTCGCATGCATGGCAGCTGGGGTCTACTCGTGAGTCGCTGAGGGTGTTGCTCTACCCGTCTACTCTAACCATTTAAAGGTATTTCTTACATCCATGTTTTTTGCATCTGCATAAACACAATTATGCGTGAACACAAACACAAAGCCCAAAATGATCTGGGGTGCTTTTTAACCTGTTCCTGCAACCACTGAGAATTTTAATGGTAACTAAAAGCTGAGGGGGCCTAAGACTGAAGAGGTGTGTAGCATTTGAATGAAGTTCCCCCCATCTTCTTCTTTCCATTTTACTAGCTTATCCAAGCTGATTTTTAAGTGCAGCAAAGGGGGCTTTTCTCTCTGGTGCAACATGCCTCATCTGTTCAGAAACTTCTCGTTTTAGCACCACGTGTAAGCTTTCACATGGCAGGTTTTTCCTACACTTTTTCACTTGCAAAAGCAGGAGAATTTCCCTGGGATTTCCACCTGAGGGGTTGATTTAAGCTCTGTCGATAAGTGCGTTCGTGGTGGCACCTTTAGTACTAACAATATCATAGGAATGTTTTGGGAGAAGCTTTTGCCCAAACAGCACGGAGGGGATTATTCAACAAGCCGACAGGCGTGAGTAGCGGGCAGGGTGTCTACTCACGAGTAAGCCAACTGGGGTCTACTCACGAGTAAGCTGAGCGGGGTCTACTCAAGAGTAAGCCACCCGCGGTCTACTCAGGCATGAGCTGCACGAGGTCTACTCGTGAGTAAGGCTGCCAGGGTCTACTCACGAGTAAGCCAATTCGCATGCATGGCAGCTGGGGTCTACTCGTGAGTCGCTGAGGGTGTTGCTCTACCCGTCTACTCTAACCATTTAAAGGTATTTCTTACATCCATGTTTTTTGCATCTGCGTAAACACAATTCTGCGTAAACACAAAACACAAAGCCCAATATGATCTGGGGTGCTTTTTAACCTGTTCCTGCAACCACTGAGAATTTAAATGGTAACTAAAAGCTGAGGGGGCTTAAGACTGAAGAGGTGTGTAGCATTTGAATGAAGTTCCCCCCATCTTCTTCTTTCCATTTTACTAGCTTATCCAAGCTGATTTTTAAGTGCAGCAAAGGGGGCTTTTCTCTCTGGTGCAACATGCCTCAGCTGTTCAGAAACTTCTCGTTTTAGCACCACGTGTAAGCTTGCACATGGCAGGTTTTTCCTACTCTTTTTCACTTGCAAAGGCAGGAGAATTTCCCTGGGATTTCCAGCTGAGGGGTTGATTTAAGCTCTGTCGATAAGTGCGTTCGTGGTGGCACCTTTAGTACTAACAATATCATAGGAATGTTTTGGGAGAAGCTTTTGCCCAAACAGCACGGAGGGGATTATTCAACAAGCCGACAGGCGTGAGTAGCGGTCAGGGTGTCTACTCACGAGTAAGCCAACTGGGGTCTACTCACGAGTAAGCTGAGCGGGGTCTACTCAAGAGTAAGCCACCCGTGGTCTACTCAAGCATGAGCTGCACGAGGTCTACTCGTGAGTAAGGCTGCCAGGGTCTACTCACGAGTAAGCCAATCGCATGCATGGCAGCTGGGGTCTACTCGTGAGTCGCTGAGGGTGTTGCTCTACCCGTCTACTCTAACCATTTAAAGGTATTTCTTACATCCATGTTTTTTGCATCTGCGTAAACACAATTCTGCCTAAACACAAAACACAAAGCCCAAAATGATCTGGGGTGCTTTTTAACCTGTTCCTGCAACCACTGAGAATTTTAATGGTAACTAAAAGCTGAGGGGGCCTAGGACTGAAGAGGTGTGTAGCATTTGAATGAAGTTCCCACCATCTTCTTCTTTCCATTTTACTAGCTTATCCAAGCTGATTTTTAAGTGCAGCAAAGCGGGCTTTTCTCTCTGGTGCAACATGCCTCATCTGTTCAGAAACTTCTCGTTTTAGCACCACGTGTAAGCTTTCACATGGCAGGTTTTTCCTACTCTTTTTCACTTGCAAAAGCAGGAGAATTTCCCTGGGATTTCCACCTGAGGGGTTGATTTAAGCTCTGTCGATAAGTGCGTTCGTGGTGGCACCTTTAGTACTAACAATATCATAGGAATGTTTTGGGAGAAGCTTTTGCCCAAACAGCACGGAGGGGATTATTCAACAAGCCGACAGGCGTGAGTAGCGGACAGGGTGTCTACTCACGAGTAAGCCAACTGGGGTCTACTCACGAGTAAGCTGAGCGGGGTCTACTCAAGAGTAAGCCACCCGCGGTCTACTCAGGCATGAGCTGCACGAGGTCTACTCGTGAGTAAGGCTGCCAGGGTCTACTCACGAGTAAGCCAATTCGCATGCATGGCAGCTGGGGTCTACTCGTGAGTCGCTGAGGGTGTTGCTCTACCCGTCTACTCTAACCATTTAAAGGTATTTCTTACATCCATGTTTTTTGCATCTGCATAAACACAATTATGCGTGAACACAAACACAAAGCCCAAAATGATCTGGGATGCTTTTTAACCTGTTCCTGCAACCACTGAGAATTTTAATGGTAACTAAAAGCTGAGGGGGCCTAAGACTGAAGAGGTGTGTAGCATTTGAATGAAGTTCCCCCCATCTTCTTCTTTCCATTTTACTAGCTTATCCAAGCTGATTTTTAAGTGCAGCAAAGGGGGCTTTTCTCTCTGGTGCAACATGCCTCATCTGTTCAGAAACTTCTCGTTTTAGCACCACGTGTAAGCTTTCACATGGCAGGTTTTTCCTACACTTTTTCACTTGCAAAAGCAGGAGAATTTCCCTGGGATTTCCACCTGAGGGGTTGATTTAAGCTCTGTCGATAAGTGCGTTCGTGGTGGCACCTTTAGTACTAACAATATCATAGGAATGTTTTGGGAGAAGCTTTTGCCCAAACAGCACGGAGGGGATTATTCAACAAGCCGACAGGCGTGAGTAGCGGGCAGGGTGTCTACTCACGAGTAAGCCAACTGGGGTCTACTCACGAGTAAGCTGAGTGGGGTCTACTCAAGAGTAAGCCAC
This sequence comes from Hemicordylus capensis, assembly GCF_027244095.1. Lineage (NCBI taxonomy): Eukaryota > Metazoa > Chordata > Lepidosauria > Squamata > Cordylidae > Hemicordylus > Hemicordylus capensis. Next base: position 24,591,148 of record NC_069666.1, read on the forward strand.
CCGCGGTCTACTCAGGCATGAGCTGCACGAGGTCTACTCGTGAGTAAGGCTGCCAGGGTCTACTCACGAGTAAGCCAATTCGCATGCATGGCAGCTGGGGTCTACTCGTGAGTCGCTGAGGGTGTTGCTCTACCCGTCTACTCTAACCATTTAAAGGTATTTCTTACATCCATGTTTTTTGCATCTGCGTAAACACAATTCTGCGTAAACACAAAACACAAAGCCCAATATGATCTGGGGTGCTTTTTAACCTGTTCCTGCAACCACTGAGAATTTTAATGGTAACTAAAAGCTGAGGGGGCTTAAGACTGAAGAGGTGTGTAGCATTTGAATGAAGTTCCCCCCATCTTCTTCTTTCCATTTTACTAGCTTATCCAAGCTGATTTTTAAGTGCAGCAAAGGGGGCTTTTCTCTCTGGTGCAACATGCCTCAGCTGTTCAGAAACTTCTCGTTTTAGCACCACGTGTAAGCTTGCACATGGCAGGTTTTTCCTACTCTTTTTCACTTGCAAAGGCAGGAGAATTTCCCTGGGATTTCCAGCTGAGGGGTTGATTTAAGCTCTGTCGATAAGTGCGTTCGTGGTGGCACCTTTAGTACTAACAATATCATAGGAATGTTTTGGGAGAAGCTTTTGCCCAAACAGCACGGAGGGGATTATTCAACAAGCCGACAGGCGTGAGTAGCGGTCAGGGTGTCTACTCACGAGTAAGCTGAGCGGGGTCTACTCAAGAGTAAGCCACCCGTGGTCTACTCAAGCATGAGCTGCACGAGGTCTACTCGTGAGTAAGGCTGCCAGGGTCTACTCACGAGTAAGCCAATCGCATGCATGGCAGCTGGGGTCTACTCGTGAGTCGCTGAGGGTGTTGCTCTACCCGTCTACTCTAACCATTTAAAGGTATTTCTTACATCCATGTTTTTTGCATCTGCGTAAACACAATTCTGCCTAAACACAAAACACAAAGCCCAAAATGATCTGGGGTGCTTTTTAACCTGTTCCTGCAACCACTGAGAATTTTAATGGTAACTAAAAGCTGAGGGGGCCTAGGACTGAAGAGGTGTGTAGCATTTGAATGAAGTTCCCCCCATCTTCTTCTTTCCATTTTACTAGCTTATCCAAGCTGATTTTTAAGTGCAGCAAAGCGGGCTTTTCTCTCTGGTGCAACATGCCTCATCTGTTCAGAAACTTCTCGTTTTAGCACCACGTGTAAGCTTGCACATGGCAGGTTTTTCTTACTCTTTTTCACTTGCAAAAGCAGGAGAATTTCCCTGGGATTTCCACGTGAGGGGTTGATTTAAGCTCTGTCGATAAGTGCGTTCGTGGTGGCACCTTTAATACTAACAATATCATAGGAATGTTTTGGGAGAAGCCTTTGCTCAAACAGCATGGAGGGGATTATTCAACAAGCCGACAGGCGTGAGTAGCGGGCAGAGTGTTTACTCATGAGTAAGCCAACTGGGGTTTACTCACGAGTAAGCTGAGCGGGGTCTACTCAAGAGTAAGCCACCCGCGGTCTACTCAGGCATGAGCTGCACGAGGTCTACTCGTGAGTAAGGCTGCCAGGGTCTACTCACGAGTAAGCCAATTCGCATGCATGGCAGCTAGGGTTTACTCGTGAGTCGCTGAGGGTGTTGCTCTACCCGTCTACTCTAACCATTTAAAGGTATTTCTTACATCCATGTTTTTTGCATCTGCGTAAACACAATTCTGCGTAAACACAAAACACAAAGCCCAAAATGATCTGGGGTGCTTTTTAACCTGTTCCTGCAACCACTGAGAATTTTAATGGTAACTAAAAGCTGAGGGGGCTTAAGACTGAAGAGGTGTGTAGCATTTGAATGAAGTTCCCCCCATCTTCTTCTTTCCATTTTACTAGCTTATCCAAGCTGATTTTTAAGTGCAGCAAAGCGGGCTTTTCTCTCTGGTGCAACATGCCTCATCTGTTCAGAAACTTCTCGTTTTAGCACCACGTGTAAGCTTGCACATGGCAGGTTTTTCTTACTCTTTTTCACTTGCAAAAGCAGGAGAATTTCCCTGGGATTTCCACGTGAGGGGTTGATTTAAGCTCTGTCGATAAGTGCGTTCGTGGCGGCACCTTTAATACTAACAATATCATAGGAATGTTTGGGGAGAAGCCTTTGCTCAAACAGCATGGAGGGGATTATTCAACAAGCCGACAGGCGTGAGTAGCGGGCAGGGTGTTTACTCATGAGTAAGCCAACTGGGGTTTACTCACGAGTAAGCTGAGCGGGGTCTACTCAAGAGTAAGCCACCCGTGGTCTACTCAGGCATGAGCTGAGAGGGGTCTACTCGTGAGTAAGGCTACCAGGGTCTACTCACGAGTAGACCAATTCGCATGCATGGCAGCTGGGGTCTACTCGTGAGTCACTGAGGGGGTTGCTCTACCCCTCTACTCCAACCTTTTAAAGGTATTTCTTACATCCATGTTTTTTGCATCTGCGTAAACACAAAATACAAAGCCCAAAATGATCTGGGGTGCTTTTTAACCTGTTCCTGCAACCACTGAGAATTTTAATGGTAACTAAAAGCTGAGGGGGCCTAAGACTGAAGAGGTGTGTAGCATTTGAATGAAGTTCCCCCCATCTTCTTCTTTCCATTTTACTAGCTTATCCAAGCTGATTTTTAACTGCAGCAAAGGGGGCTTTTCTCTCTGGTGCAACATGCCTCATCTGTTCAGAAACTTCTCGTTTTAGCACCACGTGTAAGCTTTCACATGGCAGGTTTTTCCTACTCTTTTTCACTTGCAAAAGCAGGAGAATTTCCCTGGGATTTCCACCTGAGGGGTTGATTTAAGCTCTGTCGATAAGTGCGTTCGTGGTGGCACCTTTAGTACTAACAATATCATAGGAATGTTTTGGGAGAAGCTTTTGCCCAAACAGCACGGAGGGGATTATTCAACAAGCCGACAGGCGTGAGTAGCGGTCAGGGTGTCTACTCACGAGTAAGCCAACTGGGGTCTACTCACGAGTAAGCTGAGCGGGGTCTACTCAAGAGTAAGCCACCCGTGGTCTACTCAGGCATGCACGAGCTGCACGAGGTCTACTCATGAGTAAGGCTGCCAGGGTCTACTCACGAGTAAGCCAATTCGCATGCATGGCAGCTGGGGTCTACTCGTGAGTCGCTGAGGGTGTTGCTCTACCCGTCTACTCTAACCATTTAAAGGTATTTCTTACATCCATGTTTTTTGCATCTGCGTAAACACAATTCTGCGTAAACACAAAACACAAAGCCCAAAATGATCTGGGGTGCTTTTTAACCTGTTCCTGCAACCACTGAGAATTTTAATGGTAACTAAAAGCTGAGGGGGCTAAGACTGAAGAGGTGTGTAGCATTTGAATGAAGTTCCCCCCATCTTCTTCTTTCCATTTTACTAGCTTATCCAAGCTGATTTTTAAGTGCAGCAAAGGGGGCTTTTCTCTCTGGTGCAACATGCCTCATCTGTTCAGAAACTTCTCGTTTTAGCACCACGTGTAAGCTTGCACATGGCAGGTTTTTCTTACTCTTTTTCACTTGCAAAAGCAGGAGAATTTCCCTGGGATTTCCACGTGAGGGGTTGGTTTAAGATCTGTCGATAAGTGCGTTCGTGGTGGCACCTTTAGTACTAACAATATCATAGGAATGTTTTGGGAGAAGCTTTTGCCCAAACAGCACGGAGGGGATTATTCAACAAGCCGACAGGCGTGAGTAGCGGTCAGGGTGTCTACTCACGAGTAAGCCAACTGGGATCTACTCTCGAGTAAGCTGAGCGGGGTCTACTCAAGAGTAAGCCACCCGTGGTCTTCTCAGGCATAAGCTGAGAGGGGTCTACTCGTGAGTAAGGCTACCAGGGTCTACTCACGAGTAAACCAGTTCGCATGCATGGCAGCTGGGGTCTACTCGTGAGTCGCTGAGGGTGTTGCTCTACCCGTCTACTCTAACCATTTAAAGGTATTTCTTACATCCATGGTTTTTGCATCTGCATAAACACAATTATGCGTGAACACAAACACAAAGCCCAAAATGATCTGGGGTGCTTTTTAACCTGTTCGTGCAACCACTGAGAATTTTAATGGTAACTAAAAGCTGAGGGGGCTTAAGACTGAAGAGGTGTGTAGCATTTGAATGAAGTTCCCCCCATCTTCTTCTTTCCATTTTACTAGCTTATCCAAGCTGATTTTTAAGTGCAGCAAAGGGGGCTTTTCTCTCTGGTGCAACATGCCTCATCTGTTCAGAAACTTCTCGTTTTAGCACCACGTGTAAGCTTTCACATGGCAGGTTTTTCCTACTCTTTTTCACTTGCAAAAGCAGGAGAATTTCCCTGGGATTTCCACCTGAGGGGTTGATTTAAGCTCTGTCGATAAGTGCGTTCGTGGTGGCACCTTTTGTACTAACAATATCATAGGAATGTTTTGGGAGAAGCTTTTGCCCAAACAGCACGGAGGGGATTATTCAACAAGCCGACAGGCGTGAGTAGCGGTCAGGGTGTCTACTCACGAGTAAGCCAACTGGGGTCTACTCACGAGTAAGCTGAGCGGGGTCTACTCAAGAGTAAGCCACCCGTGGTCTACTCAGGCATGAGCTGCACGAGGTCTACTCGTGAGTAAGGCTGCCAGGGTCTACTCACGAGTAAGCCAATTTGCATGCATGGCAGCTGGGGTCTACTCGTGAGTCGCTGAGGGTGTTGCTCTACCCGTCTACTCTAACCATTTAAAGGTATTTCTTACATCCATGTTTTTTGCATCTGCATAAACACAATTATGCGTGAACACAAACACAAAGCCCAAAATGATCTGGGGTGCTTTTTAACCTGTTCCTGCAACCACTGAGAATTTTAATGGTAACTAAAAGCTGAGGGGGCCTAAGACTGAAGAGGTGTGTAGCATTTGAATGAAGTTCCCCCCATCTTCTTCTTTCCATTTTACTAGCTTATCCAAGCTGATTTTTAAGTGCAGCAAAGGGGGCTTTTCTCTCTGGTGCAACATGCCTCATCTGTTCAGAAACTTCTCGTTTTAGCACCACGTGTAAGCTTGCACATGGCAGGTTTTTCCTATTCTTTTTCACTTGCAAAAGCAGGAGAATTTCCCTGGGATTTCCACGTGAGGGGTTGATTTAAGCTCTGTCGATAAGTGCGTTCGTGGTGGCACCTTTACTACTAACAATATCATAGGAATGTTTTGGGAGAAGCTTTTGCCCAAACAGCACGGAGGGGATTATTCAACAAGCCGACAGGCGTGAGTAGCGGGCAGGGTGTCTACTCACGAGTAAGCCAACTGGGGTCTACTCACGAGTAAGCTGAGCGGGGTCTACTCAAGAGTAAGCCACCCGCGGTCTACTCAGGCATGAGCTGCACGAGGTCTACTCGTGAGTAAGGCTGCCAGGGTCTACTCACGAGTAAGCCAATTCGCATGCATGGCAGCTGGGGTCTACTCGTGAGTCGCTGAGGGTGTTGCTCTACCCGTCTACTCTAACCATTTAAAGGTATTTCTTACATCCATGTTTTTTGCATCTGCGTAAACACAATTCTGCGTAAACACAAAACACAAAGCCCAATATGATCTGGGGTGCTTTTTAACCTGTTCCTGCAACCACTGAGAATTTTAATGGTAACTAAAAGCTGAGGGGGCTTAAGACTGAAGAGGTGTGTAGCATTTGAATGAAGTTCCCCCCATCTTCTTCTTTCCATTTTACTAGCTTATCCAAGCTGATTTTTAAGTGCAGCAAAGGGGGCTTTTCTCTCTGGTGCAACATGCCTCAGCTGTTCAGAAACTTCTCGTTTTAGCACCACGTGTAAGCTTGCACATGGCAGGTTTTTCCTACTCTTTTTCACTTGCAAAGGCAGGAGAATTTCCCTGGGATTTCCAGCTGAGGGGTTGATTTAAGCTCTGTCGATAAGTGCGTTCGTGGTGGCACCTTTAGTACTAACAATATCATAGGAATGTTTTGGGAGAAGCTTTTGCCCAAACAGCACGGAGGGGATTATTCAACAAGCCGACAGGCGTGAGTAGCGGTCAGGGTGTCTACTCACGAGTAAGCCAACTGGGGTCTACTCTCGAGTAAGCTGAGCGGGGTCTACTCAAGAGTAAGCCACCCGTGGTCTACTCAAGCATGAGCTGAACGAGGTCTACTTGTGAGTAAGGCTGCCAGGGTCTACTCACGAGTAAGCCAATTCGCATGCATGGCAGCTGGGGTCTACTCGTGAGTCGCTGAGGGTGTTGCTCTACCCGTCTACTCTAACCATTTAAAGGTATTTCTTACATCCATGTTTTTTGCATCTGCGTAAACACAATTCTGCGTAAACACAAAACACAAAGCCCAAAATGATCTGGGGTGCTTTTTAACCTGTTCCTGCAACCACTGAGAATTTTAATGGTAACTAAAAGCTGAGGGGGCTTAAGACTGAAGAGGTGTGTAGCATTTGAATGAAGTTCCCCCCATCTTCTTCTTTCCATTTTACTAGCTTATCCAAGCTGATTTTTAAGTGCAGCAAAGGGGGCTTTTCTCTCTGGTGCAACATGCCTCATCTGTTCAGAAACTTCTCGTTTTAGCACCACGTGTAAGCTTTCACATGGCAGGTTTTTCCTACTCTTTTTCACTTGCAAAAGCAGGAGAATTTCCCTGGGATTTCCACCTGAGGGGTTGATTTAAGCTCTGTCGATAAGTGCGTTCGTGGTGGCACCTTTAGTACTAACAATATCATAGGAATGTTTTGGGAGAAGCTTTTGCCCAAACAGCACGGAGGGGATTATTCAACAAGCTGACAGGCGTGAGTAGCGGGCAGGGTGTCTACTCACGAGTAAGCCAACTCGGGTCTACTCACGAGTAAGCTGAGCGGGGTCTACTCAAGAGTAAGCCACCCGCGGTCTACTCAGGCATGAGCTGCACGAGGTCTACTCGTGAGTAAGGCTGCCAGGGTCTACTCACGAGTAAGCCAATTCGCATGCATGGCAGCTGGGGTCTACTCGTGAGTCGCTGAGGGTGTTGCTCTACCCGTCTACTCTAACCATTTAAAGGTATTTCTTACATCCATGTTTTTTGCATCTGCGTAAACACAATTCTGCGTAAACACAAAACACAAAGCCCAATATGATCTGGGGTGCTTTTTAACCTGTTCCTGCAACCACTGAGAATTTTAATGGTAACTAAAAGCTGAGGGGGCTTAAGACTGAAGAGGTGTGTAGCATTTGAATGAAGTTCCCCCCATCTTCTTCTTTCCATTTTACTAGCTTATCCAAGCTGATTTTTAAGTGCAGCAAAGGGGGCTTTTCTCTCTGGTGCAACATGCCTCATCTGTTCAGAAACTTCTCGTTTTAGCACCACGTGTAAGCTTGCACATGGCAGGTTTTTCTTACTCTTTTTCACTTGCAAAAGCAGGAGAATTTCCCTGGGATTTCCACGTGAGGGGTTGGTTTAAGATCTGTCGATAAGTGCGTTCGTGGTGGCACCTTTAGTACTAACAATATCATAGGAATGTTTTGGGAGAAGCTTTTGCCCAAACAGCACGGAGGGGATTATTCAACAAGCCGACAGGCGTGAGTAGCGGTCAGGGTGTCTACTCACGAGTAAGCCAACTGGGATCTACTCTCGAGTAAGCTGAGCGGGGTCTACTCAAGAGTAAGCCACCCGTGGTCTTCTCAGGCATAAGCTGAGAGGGGTCTACTCGTGAGTAAGGCTACCAGGGTCTACTCACGAGTAAACCAGTTCGCATGCATGGCAGCTGGGGTCTACTCGTGAGTCGCTGAGGGTGTTGCTCTACCCGTCTACTCTAACCATTTAAAGGTATTTCTTACATCCATGGTTTTTGCATCTGCATAAACACAATTATGCGTGAACACAAACACAAAGCCCAAAATGATCTGGGGTGCTTTTTAACCTGTTCGTGCAACCACTGAGAATTTTAATGGTAACTAAAAGCTGAGGGGGCTTAAGACTGAAGAGGTGTGTAGCATTTGAATGAAGTTCCCCCCATCTTCTTCTTTCCTTTTTACTAGCTTATCCAAGCTGATTTTTAAGTGCAGCAAAGGGGGCTTTTCTCTCTGGTGCAACATGCCTCATCTGTTCAGAAACTTCTCGTTTTAGCACCACGTGTAAGCTTTCACATGGCAGGTTTTTCCTACTCTTTTTCACTTGCAAAAGCAGGAGAATTTCCCTGGGATTTCCACCTGAGGGGTTGATTTAAGCTCTGTCGATAAGTGCATTCGTGGTGGCACCTTTTGTACTAACAATATCATAGGAATGTTTTGGGAGAAGCTTTTGCCCAAACAGCACGGAGGGGATTATTCAACAAGCCGACAGGCGTGAGTAGCGGTCAGGGTGTCTACTCACGAGTAAGCCAACTGGGGTCTACTCACGAGTAAGCTGAGCGGGGTCTACTCAAGAGTAAGCCACCCGTGGTCTACTCAGGCATGAGCTGCACGAGGTCTACTCGTGAGTAAGGCTGCCAGGGTCTACTCACGAGTAAGCCAATTTGCATGCATGGCAGCTGGGGTCTACTCGTGAGTCGCTGAGGGTGTTGCTCTACCCGTCTACTCTAACCATTTAAAGGTATTTCTTACATCCATGTTTTTTGCATCTGCATAAACACAATTATGCGTGAACACAAACACAAAGCCCAAAATGATCTGGGGTGCTTTTTAACCTGTTCCTGCAACCACTGAGAATTTTAATGGTAACTAAAAGCTGAGGGGGCCTAAGACTGAAGAGGTGTGTAGCATTTGAATGAAGTTCCCCCCATCTTCTTCTTTCCATTTTACTAGCTTATCCAAGCTGATTTTTAAGTGCAGCAAAGGGGGCTTTTCTCTCTGGTGCAACATGCCTCATCTGTTCAGAAACTTCTCGTTTTAGCACCACGTGTAAGCTTGCACATGGCAGGTTTTTCCTATTCTTTTTCACTTGCAAAAGCAGGAGAATTTCCCTGGGATTTCCACGTGAGGGGTTGATTTAAGCTCTGTCGATAAGTGCGTTCGTGGTGGCACCTTTAGTACTAACAATATCATAGGAATGTTTTGGGAGAAGCTTTTGCCCAAACAGCACGGAGGGGATTATTCAACAAGCCGACAGGCGTGAGTAGCGGGCAGGGTGTCTACTCACGAGTAAGCCAACTGGGGTCTACTCACGAGTAAGCTGAGCGGGGTCTACTCAAGAGTAAGCCACCCGCGGTCTACTCAGGCATGAGCTGCACGAGGTCTACTCGTGAGTAAGGCTGCCAGGGTCTACTCACGAGTAAGCCAATTCGCATGCATGGCAGCTGGGGTCTACTCGTGAGTCGCTGAGGGTGTTGCTCTACCCGTCTACTCTAACCATTTAAAGGTATTTCTTACATCCATGTTTTTTGCATCTGCGTAAACACAATTCTGCGTAAACACAAAACACAAAGCCCAATATGATCTGGGGTGCTTTTTAACCTGTTCCTGCAACCACTGAGAATTTTAATGGTAACTAAAAGCTGAGGGGGCTTAAGACTGAAGAGGTGTGTAGCATTTGAATGAAGTTCCCCCCATCTTCTTCTTTCCATTTTACTAGCTTATCCAAGCTGATTTTTAAGTGCAGCAAAGGGGGCTTTTCTCTCTGGTGCAACATGCCTCAGCTGTTCAGAAACTTCTCGTTTTAGCACCACGTGTAAGCTTGCACATGGCAGGTTTTTCCTACTCTTTTTCACTTGCAAAGGCAGGAGAATTTCCCTGGGATTTCCAGCTGAGGGGTTGATTTAAGCTCTGTCGATAAGTGCGTTCGTGGTGGCACCTTTAGTACTAACAATATCATAGGAATGTTTTGGGAGAAGCTTTTGCCCAAACAGCACGGAGGGGATTATTCAACAAGCCGACAGGCGTGAGTAGCGGTCAGGGTGTCTACTCACGAGTAAGCCAACTGGGGTCTACTCTCGAGTAAGCTGAGCGGGGTCTACTCAAGAGTAAGCCACCCGTGGTCTACTCAAGCATGAGCTGCACGAGGTCTACTCGTGAGTAAGGCTGCCAGGGTCTACTCACGAGTAAGCCAATCGCATGCATGGCAGCTGGGGTCTACTCGTGAGTCGCTGAGGGTGTTGCTCTACCCGTCTACTCTAACCATTTAAAGGTATTTCTTACATCCATGTTTTTTGCATCTGCGTAAACACAATTCTGCGTAAACACAAAACACAAAGCCCAAAATGATCTGGGGTGCTTTTTAACCTGTTCCTGCAAGCACTGAGAATTTTAATGGTAACTAAAAGCTGAGGGGGCCTAGGACTGAAGAGGTGTGTAGCATTTGAATGAAGTTCCCCCCATCTTCTTCTTTCCATTTTACTAGCTTATCCAAGCTGATTTTTAAGTGCAGCAAAGCGGGCTTTTCTCTCTGGTGCAACATGCCTCATCTGTTCAGAAACTTCTCGTTTTAGCACCACGTGTAAGCTTGCACATGGCAGGTTTTTCTTACTCTTTTTCACTTGCAAAAGCAGGAGAATTTCCCTGGGATTTCCACGTGAGGGGTTGATTTAAGCTCTGTCGATAAGTGCGTTCGTGGTGGCACCTTTAATACTAACAATATCATAGGAATGTTTGGGGAGAAGCCTTTGCTCAAACAGCATGGAGGGGATTATTCAACAAGCCGACAGGCGTGAGTAGCGGGCAGGGTGTCTACTCATGAGTAAGCCAACTGGGGTCTACTCACGAGTAAGCTGAGCGGGGTCTACTCAAGAGTAAGCCACCCGTGGTCTACTCAGGCATGAGCTGAGAGGGGTCTACTCGTGAGTAAGGCTACCAGGGTCTACTCACGAGTAGACCAATTCGCATGCATGGCAGCTGGGGTCTACTCGTGAGTCACTGAGGGGGTTGCTCTACCCTTCTACTCCAACCTTTTAAAGGTATTTCTTACATCCATGTTTTTTGCATCTGCGTAAACACAAAATACAAAGCCCAAAATGATCTGGGGTGCTTTTTAACCTGTTCCTGCAACCACTGAGAATTTTAATGGTAACTAAAAGCTGAGGGGGCCTAAGACTGAAGAGGTGTGTAGCATTTGAATGAAGTTCCCCCCATCTTCTTCTTTCCATTTTACTAGCTTATCCAAGCTGATTTTTAAGTGCAGCAAAGGGGGCTTTTCTCTCTGGTGCAACATGCCTCATCTGTTCAGAAACTTCTCGTTTTAGCACCACGTGTAAGCTTTCACATGGCAGGTTTTTCCTACTCTTTTTCACTTGCAAAAGCAGGAGAATTTCCCTGGGATTTCCACGTGAGGGGTTGGTTTAAGCTCTGTCGATAAGTGCGTTCGTGGTGGCACCTTTAGTACTAACAATATCATAGGAATGTTTTGGGAGAAGCTTTTGCCCAAACAGCACGGAGGGGATTATTCAACAAGCCGACAGGCGTGAGTAGCGGTCAGGGTGTCTACTCACGAGTAAGCCAACTGGGGTCTACTCACGAGTAAGCTGAGCGGGGTCTACTCAAGAGTAAGCCACCCGTGGTCTACTCAGGCATGAGCTGCACGAGGTCTACTCGTGAGTAAGGCTGCCAGGGTCTACTCACGAGTAAGCCAATTTGCATGCATGGCAGCTGGGGTCTACTCGTGAGTCGCTGAGGGTGTTGCTCTACCCGTCTACTCTAACCATTTAAAGGTATTTCTTACATCCATGTTTTTTGCATCTGCATAAACACAATTATGCGTGAACACAAACACAAAGCCCAAAATGATCTGGGGTGCTTTTTAACCTGTTCCTGCAACCACTGAGAATTTTAATGGTAACTAAAAGCTGAGGGGGCCTAAGACTGAAGAGGTGTGTAGCATTTGAATGAAGTTCCCCCCATCTTCTTCTTTCCATTTTACTAGCTTATCCAAGCTGATTTTTAAGTGCAGCAAAGGGGGCTTTTCTCTCTGGTGCAACATGCCTCATCTGTTCAGAAACTTCTCGTTTTAGCACCACGTGTAAGCTTGCACATGGCAGGTTTTTCCTATTCTTTTTCACTTGCAAAAGCAGGAGAATTTCCCTGGGATTTCCACGTGAGGGGTTGATTTAAGCTCTGTCGATAAGTGCGTTCGTGGTGGCACCTTTAGTACTAACAATATCATAGGAATGTTTTGGGAGAAGCTTTTGCCCAAACAGCACGGAGGGGATTATTCAACAAGCCGACAGGCGTGAGTAGCGGGCAGGGTGTCTACTCACGAGTAAGCCAACTGGGGTCTACTCACGAGTAAGCTGAGCGGGGTCTACTCAAGAGTAAGCCACCCGCGGTCTACTCAGGCATGAGCTGCACGAGGTCTACTCGTGAGTAAGGCTGCCAGGGTCTACTCACGAGTAAGCCAATTCGCATGCATGGCAGCTGGGGTCTACTCGTGAGTCGCTGAGGGTGTTGCTCTACCCGTCTACTCTAACCATTTAAAGGTATTTCTTACATCCATGTTTTTTGCATCTGCGTAAACACAATTCTGCGTAAACACAAAACACAAAGCCCAATATGATCTGGGGTGCTTTTTAACCTGTTCCTGCAACCACTGAGAATTTTAATGGTAACTAAAAGCTGAGGGGGCTTAAGACTGAAGAGGTGTGTAGCATTTGAATGAAGTTCCCCCCATCTTCTTCTTTCCATTTTACTAGCTTATCCAAGCTGATTTTTAAGTGCAGCAAAGGGGGCTTTTCTCTCTGGTGCAACATGCCTCAGCTGTTCAGAAACTTCTCGTTTTAGCACCACGTGTAAGCTTGCACATGGCAGGTTTTTCCTACTCTTTTTCACTTGCAAAGGCAGGAGAATTTCCCTGGGATTTCCAGCTGAGGGGTTGATTTAAGCTCTGTCGATAAGTGCGTTCGTGGTGGCACCTTTAGTACTAACAATATCATAGGAATGTTTTGGGAGAAGCTTTTGCCCAAACAGCACGGAGGGGATTATTCAACAAGCCGACAGGCGTGAGTAGCGGTCAGGGTGTCTACTCACGAGTAAGCCAACTGGGGTCTACTCTCGAGTAAGCTGAGCGGGGTCTACTCAAGAGTAAGCCACCCGTGGTCTACTCAAGCATGAGCTGCACGAGGTCTACTCGTGAGTAAGGCTGCCAGGGTCTACTCACGAGTAAGCCAATCGCATGCATGGCAGCTGGGGTCTACTCGTGAGTCGCTGAGGGTGTTGCTCTACCCGTCTACTCTAACCATTTAAAGGTATTTCTTACATCCATGTTTTTTGCATCTGCGTAAACACAATTCTGCGTAAACACAAAACACAAAGCCCAAAATGATCTGGGGTGCTTTTTAACCTGTTCCTGCAACCACTGAGAATTTTAATGGTAACTAAAAGCTGAGGGGGCCTAGGACTGAAGAGGTGTGTAGCATTTGAATGAAGTTCCCCCCATCTTCTTCTTTCCATTTTACTAGCTTATCCAAGCTGATTTTTAAGTGCAGCAAAGCGGGCTTTTCTCTCTGGTGCAACATGCCTCATCTGTTCAGAAACTTCTCGTTTTAGCACCACGTGTAAGCTTGCACATGGCAGGTTTTTCTTACTCTTTTTCACTTGCAAAAGCAGGAGAATTTCCCTGGGATTTCCACGTGAGGGGTTGATTTAAGCTCTGTCGATAAGTGCGTTCGTGGTGGCACCTTTAATACTAACAATATCATAGGAATGTTTGGGGAGAAGCCTTTGCTCAAACAGCATGGAGGGGATTATTCAACAAGCCGACAGGCGTGAGTAGCGGGCAGGGTGTCTACTCATGAGTAAGCCAACTGGGGTCTACTCACGAGTAAGCTGAGCGGGGTCTACTCAAGAGTAAGCCACCCGTGGTCTACTCAGGCATGAGCTGAGAGGGGTCTACTCGTGAGTAAGGCTACCAGGGTCTACTCACGAGTAGACCAATTCGCATGCATGGCAGCTGGGGTCTACTCGTGAGTCACTGAGGGGGTTGCTCTACCCTTCTACTCCAACCTTTTAAAGGTATTTCTTACATCCATGTTTTTTGCATCTGCGTAAACACAAAATACAAAGCCCAAAATGATCTGGGGTGCTTTTTAACCTGTTCCTGCAACCACTGAGAATTTTAATGGTAACTAAAAGCTGAGGGGGCCTAAGACTGAAGAGGTGTGTAGCATTTGAATGAAGTTCCCCCCATCTTCTTCTTTCCATTTTACTAGCTTATCCAAGCTGATTTTTAAGTGCAGCAAAGGGGGCTTTTCTCTCTGGTGCAACATGCCTCATCTGTTCAGAAACTTCTCGTTTTAGCACCACGTGTAAGCTTTCACATGGCAGGTTTTTCCTACTCTTTTTCACTTGCAAAAGCAGGAGAATTTCCCTGGGATTTCCACGTGAGGGGTTGGTTTAAGCTCTGTCGATAAGTGCGTTCGTGGTGGCACCTTTAGTACTAACAATATCATAGGAATGTTTTGGGAGAAGCTTTTGCCCAAACAGCACGGAGGGGATTATTCAACAAGCCGACAGGCGTGAGTAGCGGTCAGGGTGTCTACTCACGAGTAAGCCAACTGGGGTCTACTCACGAGTAAGCTGAGCGGGGTCTACTCAAGAGTAAGCCACCCGTGGTCTACTCAGGCATGAGCTGCACGAGGTCTACTCATGAGTAAGGCTGCCAGGGTCTACTCACGAGTAAGCCAATCGCATGCATGGCAGCTGGGGTCTACTCGTGAGTCGCTGAGGGTGTTGCTCTACCCGTCTACTCTAACCATTTAAAGGTATTTCTTACATCCATGTTTTTTGCATCTGCGTAAACACAATTCTGCGTAAACACAAAACACAAAGCCCAAAATGATCTGGGGTGCTTTTTAACCTGTTCCTGCAACCACTGAGAATTTTAATGGTAACTAAAAGCTGAGGGGGCTTAAGACTGAAGAGGTGTGTAGCATTTGAATGAAGTTCCCCCCATCTTCTTCTTTCCATTTTACTAGCTTATCCAAGCTGATTTTTAAGTGCAGCAAAGGGGGCTTTTCTCTCTGGTGCAACATGCCTCATCTGTTCAGAAACTTCTCGTTTTAGCACCACGTGTAAGCTTTCACATGGCAGGTTTTTCCTACTCTTTTTCACTTGCAAAAGCAGGAGAATTTCCCTGGGATTTCCACCTGAGGGGTTGATTTAAGCTCTGTCGATAAGTGCGTTCGTGGTGGCACCTTTAGTACTAACAATATCATAGGAATGTTTTGGGAGAAGCTTTTGCCCAAACAGCACGGAGGGGATTATTCAACAAGCTGACAGGCGTGAGTAGCGGGCAGGGTGTCTACTCACGAGTAAGCCAACTGGGGTCTACTCACGAGTAAGCTGAGCGGGGTCTACTCAAGAGTAAGCCACCCGCGGTCTACTCAGGCATGAGCTGCACGAGGTCTACTCGTGAGTAAGGCTGCCAGGGTCTACTCACGAGTAAGCCAATTCGCATGCATGGCAGCTGGGGTCTACTCGTGAGTCGCTGAGGGTGTTGCTCTACCCGTCTACTCTAACCATTTAAAGGTATTTCTTACATCCATGTTTTTTGCATCTGCGTAAACACAATTCTGCGTAAACACAAAACACAAAGCCCAATATGATCTGGGGTGCTTTTTAACCTGTTCCTGCAACCACTGAGAATTTTAATGGTAACTAAAAGCTGAGGGGGCTTAAGACTGAAGAGGTGTGTAGCATTTGAATGAAGTTCCCCCCATCTTCTTCTTTCCATTTTACTAGCTTATCCAAGCTGATTTTTAAGTGCAGCAAAGGGGGCTTTTCTCTCTGGTGCAACATGCCTCATCTGTTCAGAAACTTCTCGTTTTAGCACCACGTGTAAGCTTTCACATGGCAGGTTTTTCCTACTCTTTTTCACTTGCAAAAGCAGGAGAATTTCCCTGGGATTTCCACCTGAGGGGTTGATTTAAGCTCTGTCGATAAGTGCGTTCGTGGTGGCACCTTTAGTACTAACAATATCATAGGAATGTTTTGGGAGAAGCTTTTGCCCAAACAGCACGGAGGGGATTATTCAACAAGCCGACAGGCGTGAGTAGCGGTCAGGGTGTCTACTCACGAGTAAGCCAACTGGGGTCTACTCTCGAGTAAGCTGAGCGGGGTCTACTCAAGAGTAAGCCACCCGTGGTCTTCTCAGGCATAAGCTGAGAGGGGTCTACTCGTGAGTAAGGTTACCAGGGTCTACTCACGAGTAAACCAGTTCGCATGCATGGCAGCTGGGGTCTACTCGTGAGTCGCTGAGGGTGTTGCTCTACCCGTCTACTCTAACCATTTAAAGGTATTTCTTACATCCATGTTTTTTGCATCTGCATAAACACAATTATGCGTGAACACAAACACAAAGCCCAAAATGATCTGGGGTGCCTTTTAACCTGTTCCTGCAACCACTGAGAATTTTAATGGTAACTAAAAGCTGAGGGGGCTAAGACTGATGAGGTGTGAAGCATTTGAATGAAGTTCCCCCCATCTTCTTCTTTCCATTTTACTAGCTTATCCAAGCTGATTTTTAAGTGCAGCAAAGGGGGCTTTTCTCTCTGGTGCAACATGCCTCATCTGTTCAGAAACTTCTCGTTTTAGCACCACGTGTAAGCTTGCACATGGCAGGTTTTTCTTACTCTTTTTCACTTGCAAAAGCAGGAGAATTTCCCTGGGATTTCCACGTGAGGGGTTGGTTTAAGATCTGTCGATAAGTGCGTTCGTGGTGGCACCTTTAGTACTAACAATATCATAGGAATGTTTTGGGAGAAGCTTTTGCCCAAACAGCACGGAGGGGATTATTCAACAAGCCGACAGGCGTGAGTAGCGGTCAGGGTGTCTACTCACGAGTAAGCCAACTGGGGTCTACTCTCGAGTAAGCTGAGCGGGGTCTACTCAAGAGTAAGCCACCCGCGGTCTACTCAGGCATGAGCTGCACGAGGTCTACTCGTGAGTAAGGCTGCCAGGGTCTACTCACGAGTAAGCCAATTCGCATGCATGGCAGCTGGGGTCTACTCGTGAGTCGCTGAGGGTGTTGCTCTACCCGTCTACTCTAACCATTTAAAGGTATTTCTTACATCCATGTTTTTTGCATCTGCGTAAACACAATTCTGCGTAAACACAAAACACAAAGCCCAAAATGATCTGGGGTGCTTTTTAACCTGTTCCTGCAACCACTGAGAATTTTAATGGTAACTAAAAGCTGAGGGGGCCTAGGACTGAAGAGGTGTGTAGGATTTGAATGAAGTTCCCCCCATCTTCTTCTTTCCATTTTACTAGCTTATCCAAGCTGATTTTTAAGTGCAGCAAAGCGGGCTTTTCTCTCTGGTGCAACATGCCTCATCTGTTCAGAAACTTCTCGTTTTAGCACCACGTGTAAGCTTGCACATGGCAGGTTTTTCTTACTCTTTTTCACTTGCAAAAGCAGGAGAATTTCCCTGGGATTTCCACGTGAGGGGTTGATTTAAGCTCTGTCGATAAGTGCGTTCGTGGTGGCACCTTTAGTACTAACAATATCATAGGAATGTTTTGGGAGAAGCTTTTGCCCAAACAGCACGAAGGGGATTATTCAACAAGCCGACAGGCGTGAGAAGCGGGCAGGGTGTCTACTCACGAGTAAGCCAACTGGGGTCTACTCACGAGTAAGCTGAGCGGGGTCTACTCAA
Organism: Hemicordylus capensis; assembly: GCF_027244095.1. Lineage (NCBI taxonomy): Eukaryota > Metazoa > Chordata > Lepidosauria > Squamata > Cordylidae > Hemicordylus > Hemicordylus capensis. The sequence goes on from NC_069666.1 coordinate 24,608,673, forward strand.
GAGTAAGCCACCCGTGGTCTTCTCAGGCATAAGCTGAGAGGGGTCTACTCGTGAGTAAGGCTACCAGGGTCTACTCACGAGTAAACCAGTTCGCATGCATGGCAGCTGGGGTCTACTCGTGAGTCGCTGAGGGTGTTGCTCTACCCGTCTACTCTAACCATTTAAAGGTATTTCTTACATCCATGTTTTTTGCATCTGCGTAAACACAATTCTGCGTAAACACAAAACACAAAGCCCAAAATGATCTGGGGTGCCTTTTAACCTGTTCCTGCAAGCACTGAGAATTTTAATGGTAACTAAAAGCTGAGGGGGCCTAAGACTGAAGAGGTGTGTAGCATTTGAATGAAGTTCCCCCCATCTTCTTCTTTCCATTTTACTAGCTTATCCAAGCTGATTTTTAAGTGCAGCAAAGGGGGCTTTTCTCTCTGGTGCAACATGCCTCATCTGTTCAGAAACTTCTCGTTTTAGCACCACGTGTAAGCTTGCACATGGCAGGTTTTTCTTACTCTTTTTCACTTGCAAAAGCAGGAGAATTTCCCTGGGATTTCCACGTGAGGGGTTGGTTTAAGATCTGTCGATAAGTGCGTTCGTGGTGGCACCTTTAGTACTAACAATATCATAGGAATGTTTTGGGAGAAGCTTTTGCCCAAACAGCACGGAGGGGATTATTCAACAAGCCGACAGGCGTGAGTAGCGGTCAGGGTGTCTACTCACGAGTAAGCCAACTGGGGTCTACTCTCGAGTAAGCTGAGCGGGGTCTACTCAAGAGTAAGCCACCCGTGGTCTTCTCAGGCATAAGCTGAGAGGGGTCTACTCGTGAGTAAGGCTACCAGGGTCTACTCACGAGTAAACCAGTTCGCATGCATGGCAGCTGGGGTCTACTCGTGAGTCGCTGAGGGTGTTGCTCTACCCGTCTACTCTAACCATTTAAAGGTATTTCTTACATCCATGTTTTTTGCATCTGCGTAAACACAATTCTGCGTAAACACAAAACACAAAGCCCAAAATGATCTGGGGTGCCATTTAACCTGTTCCTGCAAGCACTGAGAATTTTAATGGTAACTAAAAGCTGAGGGGGCCTAAGACTGAAGAGGTGTGTAGCATTTGAATGAAGTTCCCCCCATCTTCTTCTTTCCATTTTACTAGCTTATCCAAGCTGATTTTTAAGTGCAGCAAAGGGGGCTTTTCTCTCTGGTGCAACATGCCTCATCTGTTCAGAAACTTCTCGTTTTAGCACCACGTGTAAGCTTGCACATGGCAGGTTTTTCTTACTCTTTTTCACTTGCAAAAGCAGGAGAATTTCCCTGGGATTTCCACGTGAGGGGTTGGTTTAAGATCTGTCGATAGGTGCGTTCGTGGTGGCACCTTTAGTACTAACAATATCATAGGAATGTTTTGGGAGAAGCTTTTGCCCAAACAGCACGGAGGGGATTATTCAACAAGCCGACAGGCGTGAGTAGCGGTCAGGGTGTCTACTCACGAGTAAGCCAACTGGGGTCTACTCACGAGTAAGCTGAGCGGGGTCTACTCAAGAGTAAGCCACCCGTGGTCTACTCAGGCATGAGCTGCACGAGGTCTACTCATGAGTAAGGCTGCCAGGGTCTACTCACGAGTAAGCCAATCGCATGCATGGCAGCTGGGGTCTACTCGTGAGTCGCTGAGGGTGTTGCTCTACCCGTCTACTCTAACCATTTAAAGGTATTTCTTACATCCATGTTTTTTGCATCTGCGTAAACACAATTCTGCGTAAACACAAAACACAAAGCCCAAAATGATCTGGGGTGCTTTTTAACCTGTTCCTGCAACCACTGAGAATTTTAATGGTAACTAAAAGCTGAGGGGGCTTAAGACTGAAGAGGTGTGTAGCATTTGAATGAAGTTCCCCCCATCTTCTTCTTTCCATTTTACTAGCTTATCCAAGCTGATTTTTAAGTGCAGCAAAGGGGGCTTTTCTCTCTGGTGCAACATGCCTCATCTGTTCAGAAACTTCTCGTTTTAGCACCACGTGTAAGCTTTCACATGGCAGGTTTTTCCTACTCTTTTTCACTTGCAAAAGCAGGAGAATTTCCCTGGGATTTCCACCTGAGGGGTTGATTTAAGCTCTGTCGATAAGTGCGTTCGTGGTGGCACCTTTAGTACTAACAATATCATAGGAATGTTTTGGGAGAAGCTTTTGCCCAAACAGCACGGAGGGGATTATTCAACAAGCTGACAGGCGTGAGTAGCGGGCAGGGTGTCTACTCACGAGTAAGCCAACTGGGGTCTACTCACGAGTAAGCTGAGCGGGGTCTACTCAAGAGTAAGCCACCCGCGGTCTACTCAGGCATGAGCTGCACGAGGTCTACTCGTGAGTAAGGCTGCCAGGGTCTACTCACGAGTAAGCCAATTCGCATGCATGGCAGCTGGGGTCTACTCGTGAGTCGCTGAGGGTGTTGCTCTACCCGTCTACTCTAACCATTTAAAGGTATTTCTTACATCCATGTTTTTTGCATCTGCGTAAACACAATTCTGCGTAAACACAAAACACAAAGCCCAATATGATCTGGGGTGCTTTTTAACCTGTTCCTGCAACCACTGAGAATTTTAATGGTAACTAAAAGCTGAGGGGGCTTAAGACTGAAGAGGTGTGTAGCATTTGAATGAAGTTCCCCCCATCTTCTTCTTTCCATTTTACTAGCTTATCCAAGCTGATTTTTAAGTGCAGCAAAGGGGGCTTTTCTCTCTGGTGCAACATGCCTCATCTGTTCAGAAACTTCTCGTTTTAGCACCACGTGTAAGCTTTCACATGGCAGGTTTTTCCTACTCTTTTTCACTTGCAAAAGCAGGAGAATTTCCCTGGGATTTCCACCTGAGGGGTTGATTTAAGCTCTGTCGATAAGTGCGTTCGTGGTGGCACCTTTAGTACTAACAATATCATAGGAATGTTTTGGGAGAAGCTTTTGCCCAAACAGCACGGAGGGGATTATTCAACAAGCCGACAGGCGTGAGTAGCGGTCAGGGTGTCTACTCACGAGTAAGCCAACTGGGGTCTACTCTCGAGTAAGCTGAGCGGGGTCTACTCAAGAGTAAGCCACCCGTGGTCTTCTCAGGCATAAGCTGAGAGGGGTCTACTCGTGAGTAAGGTTACCAGGGTCTACTCACGAGTAAACCAGTTCGCATGCATGGCAGCTGGGGTCTACTCGTGAGTCGCTGAGGGTGTTGCTCTACCCGTCTACTCTAACCATTTAAAGGTATTTCTTACATCCATGTTTTTTGCATCTGCATAAACACAATTATGCGTGAACACAAACACAAAGCCCAAAATGATCTGGGGTGCCTTTTAACCTGTTCCTGCAACCACTGAGAATTTTAATGGTAACTAAAAGCTGAGGGGGCTAAGACTGATGAGGTGTGAAGCATTTGAATGAAGTTCCCCCCATCTTCTTCTTTCCATTTTACTAGCTTATCCAAGCTGATTTTTAAGTGCAGCAAAGGGGGCTTTTCTCTCTGGTGCAACATGCCTCATCTGTTCAGAAACTTCTCGTTTTAGCACCACGTGTAAGCTTGCACATGGCAGGTTTTTCTTACTCTTTTTCACTTGCAAAAGCAGGAGAATTTCCCTGGGATTTCCACGTGAGGGGTTGGTTTAAGATCTGTCGATAAGTGCGTTCGTGGTGGCACCTTTAGTACTAACAATATCATAGGAATGTTTTGGGAGAAGCTTTTGCCCAAACAGCACGGAGGGGATTATTCAACAAGCCGACAGGCGTGAGTAGCGGTCAGGGTGTCTACTCACGAGTAAGCCAACTGGGGTCTACTCTCGAGTAAGCTGAGCGGGGTCTACTCAAGAGTAAGCCACCCGCGGTCTACTCAGGCATGAGCTGCACGAGGTCTACTCGTGAGTAAGGCTGCCAGGGTCTACTCACGAGTAAGCCAATTCGCATGCATGGCAGCTGGGGTCTACTCGTGAGTCGCTGAGGGTGTTGCTCTACCCGTCTACTCTAACCATTTAAAGGTATTTCTTACATCCATGTTTTTTGCATCTGCGTAAACACAATTCTGCGTAAACACAAAACACAAAGCCCAAAATGATCTGGGGTGCTTTTTAACCTGTTCCTGCAACCACTGAGAATTTTAATGGTAACTAAAAGCTGAGGGGGCCTAGGACTGAAGAGGTGTGTAGGATTTGAATGAAGTTCCCCCCATCTTCTTCTTTCCATTTTACTAGCTTATCCAAGCTGATTTTTAAGTGCAGCAAAGCGGGCTTTTCTCTCTGGTGCAACATGCCTCATCTGTTCAGAAACTTCTCGTTTTAGCACCACGTGTAAGCTTGCACATGGCAGGTTTTTCTTACTCTTTTTCACTTGCAAAAGCAGGAGAATTTCCCTGGGATTTCCACGTGAGGGGTTGATTTAAGCTCTGTCGATAAGTGCGTTCGTGGTGGCACCTTTAGTACTAACAATATCATAGGAATGTTTTGGGAGAAGCTTTTGCCCAAACAGCACGAAGGGGATTATTCAACAAGCCGACAGGCGTGAGAAGCGGGCAGGGTGTCTACTCACGAGTAAGCCAACTGGGGTCTACTCACGAGTAAGCTGAGTGGGGTCTACTCAAGAGTAAGCCACCCGTGGTCTTCTCAGGCATAAGCTGAGAGGGGTCTACTCGTGAGTAAGGCTACCAGGGTCTACTCACGAGTAAACCAGTTCGCATGCATGGCAGCTGGGGTCTACTCGTGAGTCGCTGAGGGTGTTGCTCTACCCGTCTACTCTAACCATTTAAAGGTATTTCTTACATCCATGTTTTTTGCATCTGCGTAAACACAATTCTGCGTAAACACAAAACACAAAGCCCAAAATGATCTGGGGTGCCTTTTAACCTGTTCCTGCAAGCACTGAGAATTTTAATGGTAACTAAAAGCTGAGGGGGCCTAAGACTGAAGAGGTGTGTAGCATTTGAATGAAGTTCCCCCCATCTTCTTCTTTCCATTTTACTAGCTTATCCAAGCTGATTTTTAAGTGCAGCAAAGGGGGCTTTTCTCTCTGGTGCAACATGCCTCATCTGTTCAGAAACTTCTCGTTTTAGCACCACGTGTAAGCTTGCACATGGCAGGTTTTTCTTACTCTTTTTCACTTGCAAAAGCAGGAGAATTTCCCTGGGATTTCCACGTGAGGGGTTGGTTTAAGATCTGTCGATAAGTGCGTTCGTGGTGGCACCTTTAGTACTAACAATATCATAGGAATGTTTTGGGAGAAGCTTTTGCCCAAACAGCACGGAGGGGATTATTCAACAAGCCGACAGGCGTGAGTAGCGGTCAGGGTGTCTACTCACGAGTAAGCCAACTGGGGTCTACTCTCGAGTAAGCTGAGCGGGGTCTACTCAAGAGTAAGCCACCCGTGGTCTTCTCAGGCATAAGCTGAGAGGGGTCTACTCGTGAGTAAGGCTACCAGGGTCTACTCACGAGTAAACCAGTTCGCATGCATGGCAGCTGGGGTCTACTCGTGAGTCGCTGAGGGTGTTGCTCTACCCGTCTACTCTAACCATTTAAAGGTATTTCTTACATCCATGTTTTTTGCATCTGCGTAAACACAATTCTGCGTAAACACAAAACACAAAGCCCAAAATGATCTGGGGTGCCATTTAACCTGTTCCTGCAAGCACTGAGAATTTTAATGGTAACTAAAAGCTGAGGGGGCCTAAGACTGAAGAGGTGTGTAGCATTTGAATGAAGTTCCCCCCATCTTCTTCTTTCCATTTTACTAGCTTATCCAAGCTGATTTTTAAGTGCAGCAAAGGGGGCTTTTCTCTCTGGTGCAACATGCCTCATCTGTTCAGAAACTTCTCGTTTTAGCACCACGTGTAAGCTTGCACATGGCAGGTTTTTCTTACTCTTTTTCACTTGCAAAAGCAGGAGAATTTCCCTGGGATTTCCACGTGAGGGGTTGGTTTAAGATCTGTCGATAGGTGCGTTCGTGGTGGCACCTTTAGTACTAACAATATCATAGGAATGTTTTGGGAGAAGCTTTTGCCCAAACAGCACGGAGGGGATTATTCAACAAGCCGACAGGCGTGAGTAGCGGTCAGGGTGTCTACTCACGAGTAAGCCAACTGGGGTCTACTCACGAGTAAGCTGAGCGGGGTCTACTCAAGAGTAAGCCACCCGTGGTCTACTCAGGCATGAGCTGCACGAGGTCTACTCGTGAGTAAGGCTGCCAGGGTCTACTCACGAGTAAGCCAATTCGCATGCATGGCAGCTGGGGTCTACTCGTGAGTCGCTGAGGGTGTTGCTCTACCCGTCTACTCTAACCATTTAAAGGTATTTCTTACATTCATGTTTTTTGCATCTGCGTAAACACAATTCTGCGTAAACACAAAACACAAAGCCCAAAATGATCTGGGGTGCCTTTTAACCTGTTCCTGCAAGCACTGAGAATTTTAATGGTAACTAAAATCTGAGGGGGCCTAAGACTGAAGAGGTGTGTAGCATTTGAATGAAGTTCCCCCCATCTTCTTCTTTCCATTTTACTAGCTTATCCAAGCTGATTTTTAAGTGCAGCAAAGGGGGCTTTTCTCTCTGGTGCAACATGCCTCATCTGTTCAGAAACTTCTCGTTTTAGCACCACGTGTAAGCTTGCACATGGCAGGTTTTTCTTACTCTTTTTCACTTGCAAAAGCAGGAGAATTTCCCTGGGATTTCCACGTGAGGGGTTGGTTTAAGATCTGTCGATAGGTGCGTTCGTGGTGGCACCTTTAGTACTAACAATATCATAGGAATGTTTTGGGAGAAGCTTTTGCCCAAACAGCACGGAGGGGATTATTCAACAAGCCGACAGGCGTGAGTAGCGGTCAGGGTGTCTACTCACGAGTAAGCCAACTGGGGTCTACTCACGAGTAAGCTGAGCGGGGTCTACTCAAGAGTAAGCCACCCATGGTCTACTCAGGCATGAGCTGCACGAGGTCTACTCGTGAGTAAGGCTGCCAGGGTCTACTCACAAGTAAGCCAATTCGCATGCATGGCAGCTGGGGTCTACTCGTGAGTCGCTGAGGGTGTTGCTCTACCCGTCTACTCTAACCATTTAAAGGTATTTCTTACATCCATGTTTTTTGCATCTGCGTAAACACAATTCTGCGTAAACACAAAACACAAAGCCCAAAATGATCTGGGGTGCCTTTTAACCTGTTCCTGCAACCACTGAGAATTTTAATGGTAACTAAAAGCTGAGGGGGCTAAGACTGATGAGGTGTGTAGCATTTGAATGAAGTTCCCCCCATCTTCTTCTTTCCATTTTACTAGCTTATCCAAGCTGATTTTTAAGTGCAGCAAAGCGGGCTTTTCTCTCTGGTGCAACATGCCTCATCTGTTCAGAAACTTCTCGTTTTAGCACCACGTGTAAGCTTGCACATGGCAGGTTTTTCTTACTCTTTTTCACTTGCAAAAGCAGGAGAATTTCCCTGGGATTTCCACGTGAGGGGTTGATTTAAGCTCTGTCGATAAGTGCGTTCGTGGTGGCACCTTTAATACTAACAATATCATAGGAATGTTTTGGGAGAAGCCTTTGCTCAAACAGCATGGAGGGGATTATTCAACAAGCCGACAGGCGTGAGTAGCGGTCAGGGTGTCTACTCACGAGTAAGCCAACTGGGGTCTACTCTCGAGTAAGCTGAGCGGGGTCTACTCAAGAGTAAGCCACCCGTGGTCTTCTCAGGCATAAGCTGAGAGGGGTCTACTCGTGAGTAAGGCTACCAGGGTCTACTCACGAGTAAACCAGTTCGCATGCATGGCAGCTGGGGTCTACTCGTGAGTCGCTGAGGGTGTTGCTCTACCCGTCTACTCTAACCATTTAAAGGTATTTCTTACATCCATGTTTTTTGCATCTGCGTAAACACAATTCTGCGTAAACACAAAACACAAAGCCCAAAATGATCTGGGGTGCCTTTTAACCTGTTCCTGCAAGCACTGAGAATTTTAATGGTAACTAAAAGCTGAGGGGGCCTAAGACTGAAGAGGTGTGTAGCATTTGAATGAAGTTCCCCCCATCTTCTTCTTTCCATTTTACTAGCTTATCCAAGCTGATTTTTAAGTGCAGCAAAGGGGGCTTTTCTCTCTGGTGCAACATGCCTCATCTGTTCAGAAACTTCTCGTTTTAGCACCACGTGTAAGCTTGCACATGGCAGGTTTTTCTTACTCTTTTTCACTTGCAAAAGCAGGAGAATTTCCCTGGGATTTCCACGTGAGGGGTTGGTTTAAGATCTGTCGATAAGTGCGTTCGTGGTGGCACCTTTAGTACTAACAATATCATAGGAATGTTTTGGGAGAAGCTTTTGCCCAAACAGCACGGAGCGGATTATTCAACAAGCCGACAGGCGTGAGTAGCGGTCAGGGTGTCTACTCACGAGTAAGCCAACTGGGGTCTACTCTCGAGTAAGCTGAGCGGGGTCTACTCAAGAGTAAGCCACCCGTGGTCTTCTCAGGCATAAGCTGAGAGGGGTCTACTCGTGAGTAAGGCTACCAGGGTCTACTCACGAGTAAACCAGTTCGCATGCATGGCAGCTGGGGTCTACTCGTGAGTCGCTGAGGGTGTTGCTCTACCCGTCTACTCTAACCATTTAAAGGTATTTCTTACATCCATGTTTTTTGCATCTGCGTAAACACAATTCTGCGTAAACACAAAACACAAAGCCCAAAATGATCTGGGGTGCCTTTTAACCTGTTCCTGCAAGCACTGAGAATTTTAATGGTAACTAAAAGCTGAGGGGGCCTAAGACTGAAGAGGTGTGTAGCATTTGAATGAAGTTCCCCCCATCTTCTTCTTTCCATTTTACTAGCTTATCCAAGCTGATTTTTAAGTGCAGCAAAGGGGGCTTTTCTCTCTGGTGCAACATGCCTCATCTGTTCAGAAACTTCTCGTTTTAGCACCACGTGTAAGCTTGCACATGGCAGGTTTTTCTTACTCTTTTTCACTTGCAAAAGCAGGAGAATTTCCCTGGGATTTCCACGTGAGGGGTTGGTTTAAGATCTGTCGATAAGTGCGTTCGTGGTGGCACCTTTAGTACTAACAATATCATAGGAATGTTTTGGGAGAAGCTTTTGCCCAAACAGCACGGAGGGGATTATTCAACAAGCCGACAGGCGTGAGTAGCGGTCAGGGTGTCTACTCACGAGTAAGCCAACTGGGGTCTACTCTCGAGTAAGCTGAGCGGGGTCTACTCAAGAGTAAGCCACCCGTGGTCTTCTCAGGCATAAGCTGAGAGGGGTCTACTCGTGAGTAAGGCTACCAGGGTCTACTCACGAGTAAACCAGTTCGCATGCATGGCAGCTGGGGTCTACTCGTGAGTCGCTGAGGGTGTTGCTCTACCCGTCTACTCTAACCATTTAAAGGTATTTCTTACATCCATGTTTTTTGCATCTGCGTAAACACAATTCTGCGTAAACACAAAACACAAAGCCCAAAATGATCTGGGGTGCCATTTAACCTGTTCCTGCAAGCACTGAGAATTTTAATGGTAACTAAAAGCTGAGGGGGCCTAAGACTGAAGAGGTGTGTAGCATTTGAATGAAGTTCCCCCCATCTTCTTCTTTCCATTTTACTAGCTTATCCAAGCTGATTTTTAAGTGCAGCAAAGGGGGCTTTTCTCTCTGGTGCAACATGCCTCATCTGTTCAGAAACTTCTCGTTTTAGCACCACGTGTAAGCTTGCACATGGCAGGTTTTTCTTACTCTTTTTCACTTGCAAAAGCAGGAGAATTTCCCTGGGATTTCCACGTGAGGGGTTGGTTTAAGATCTGTCGATAGGTGCGTTCGTGGTGGCACCTTTAGTACTAACAATATCATAGGAATGTTTTGGGAGAAGCTTTTGCCCAAACAGCACGGAGGGGATTATTCAACAAGCCGACAGGCGTGAGTAGCGGTCAGGGTGTCTACTCACGAGTAAGCCAACTGGGGTCTACTCACGAGTAAGCTGAGCGGGGTCTACTCAAGAGTAAGCCACCCGTGGTCTACTCAGGCATGAGCTGCACGAGGTCTACTCGTGAGTAAGGCTGCCAGGGTCTACTCACGAGTAAGCCAATTCGCATGCATGGCAGCTGGGGTCTACTCGTGAGTCGCTGAGGGTGTTGCTCTACCCGTCTACTCTAACCATTTAAAGGTATTTCTTACATCCATGTTTTTTGCATCTGCGTAAACACAATTCTGCGTAAACACAAAACACAAAGCCCAAAATGATCTGGGGTGCCTTTTAACCTGTTCCTGCAAGCACTGAGAATTTTAATGGTAACTAAAAGCTGAGGGGGCCTAAGACTGAAGAGGTGTGTAGCATTTGAATGAAGTTCCCCCCATCTTCTTCTTTCCATTTTACTAGCTTATCCAAGCTGATTTTTAAGTGCAGCAAAGGGGGCTTTTCTCTCTGGTGCAACATGCCTCATCTGTTCAGAAACTTCTCGTTTTAGCACCACATGTAAGCTTGCACATGGCAGGTTTTTCTTACTCTTTTTCACTTGCAAAAGCAGGAGAATTTCCCTGGGATTTCCACGTGAGGGGTTGGTTTAAGATCTGTCGATAAGTGCGTTCGTGGTGGCACCTTTAGTACTAACAATATCATAGGAATGTTTTGGGAGAAGCTTTTGCCCAAACAGCACGGAGGGGATTATTCAACAAGCCGACAGGCGTGAGTAGCGGTCAGGGTGTCTACTCACGAGTAAGCCAACTGGGGTCTACTCACGAGTAAGCTGAGCGGGGTCTACTCAAGAGTAAGCCACCCGTGGTCTACTCAGGCATGAGCTGCACGAGGTCTACTCGTGAGTAAGGCTGCCAGGGTCTACTCACGAGTAAGCCAATTCGCATGCATGGCAGCTGGGGTATACTCGTGAGTCGCTGAGGGTGTTGCTCTACCCGTCTACTCTAACCATTTAAAGGTATTTCTTACATCCATGTTTTTTGCATCTGCGTAAACACAATTCTGCGTAAACACAAAACACAAAGCCCAAAATGATCTGGGGTGCTTTTTAACCTGTTCCTGCAACCACTGAGAATTTTAATGGTAACTAAAAGCTGAGGGGGCTTAAGACTGAAGAGGTGTGTAGCATTTGAATGAAGTTCCCCCCATCTTCTTCTTTCCATTTTACTAGCTTATCCAAGCTGATTTTTAAGTGCAGCAAAGGGGGCTTTTATCTCTGGTGCAACATGCCTCAGCTGTTCAGAAACTTCTCGTTTTAGCACCACGTGTAAGCTTGCACATGGCAGGTTTTTCCTACTCTTTTTCACATGCAAAGGCAGGAGAATTTCCCTGGGATTTCCACCTGAGGGGTTGATTTAAGCTCTGTCGATAAGTGCGTTCGTGGTGGCACCTTTAGTACTAACAATATCATAGGAATGTTTTGGGAGAAGCTTTTGCCCAAACAGCACGGAGGGGATTATTCAACAAGCCGACAGGCGTGAGTAGCGGTCAGGGTGTCTACTCACGAGTAAGCCAACTGGGGTCTACTCTCGAGTAAGCTGAGCGGGGTCTACTCAAGAGTAAGCCACCCGTGGTCTACTCAAGCATGAGCTGCACGAGGTCTACTCGTGAGTAAGGCTGCCAGGGTCTACTCACGAGTAAGCCAATTCGCATGCATGGCAGCTGGGGTCTACTCGTGAGTCGCTGAGGGTGTTGCTCTACCCGTCTACTCTAACCATTTAAAGGTATTTCTTACATCCATGTTTTTTGCATCTGCGTAAACACAATTCTGCGTAAACACAAAACACAAAGCCCAAAATGATCTGGGGTGCCTTTTAACCTGTTCCTGCAAGCACTGAGAATTTTAATGGTAACTAAAAGCTGAGGGGGCCTAAGACTGAAGAGGTGTGTAGCATTTGAATGAAGTTCCCCCCATCTTCTTCTTTCCATTTTACTAGCTTATCCAAGCTGATTTTTAAGTGCAGCAAAGGGGGCTTTTCTCTCTGGTGCAACATGCCTCATCTGTTCAGAAACTTCTCGTTTTAGCACCACGTGTAAGCTTGCACATGGCAGGTTTTTCTTACTCTTTTTCACTTGCAAAAGCAGGAGAATTTCCCTGGGATTTCCACGTGAGGGGTTGGTTTAAGATCTGTCGATAGGTGCGTTCGTGGTGGCACCTTTAGTACTAACAATATCATAGGAATGTTTTGGGAGAAGCTTTTGCCCAAACAGCACGGAGGGGATTATTCAACAAGCCGACAGGCGTGAGTAGCGGTCAGGGTGTCTACTCACGAGTAAACCAACTGGGGTCTACTCACGAGTAAGCTGAGCGGGGTCTACTCAAGAGTAAGCCACCCGTGGTCTACTCAGGCATGAGCTGCACGAGGTCTACTCGTGAGTAAGGCTGCCAGGGTCTACTCACGAGTAAGCCAATTCGCATGCATGGCAGCTGGGGTCTACTCGTGAGTCGCTGAGGGTGTTGCTCTACCCGTCTACTCTAACCATTTAAAGGTATTTCTTACATCCATGTTTTTTGCATCTGCGTAAACACAATTCTGCGTAAACACAAAACACAAAGCCCAAAATGATCTGGGGTGCCTTTTAACCTGTTCCTGCAACCACTGAGAATTTTAATGGTAACTAAAAGCTGAGGGGGCTAAGACTGATGAGGTGTGTAGCATTTGAATGAAGTTCCCCCCATCTTCTTCTTTCCATTTTACTAGCTTATCCAAGCTGATTTTTAAGTGCAGCAAAGGGGGCTTTTCTCTCTGCTGCAACATGCCTCATCTGTTCAGAAACTTCTCGTTTTAGCACCACGTGTAAGCTTGCACATGGCAGGTTTTTCCTACTCTTTTTCACTTGCAAAAACAGGAGAATTTCCCTGGGATTTCCAGCTGAGGGGTTGATTTAAGCTCTGTCGATAAGTGCGTTCGTGGTGGCACCTTTAATACTAACAATATCATAGGAATGTTTTGGGAGAAGCCTTTGCTCAAACAGCATGGAGGGGATTATTCAACAAGCCGACAGGCGTGAGTAGCGGTCAGGGTGTCTACTCACGAGTAAGCCAACTGGGGTCTACTCACGAGTAAGCTGAGCGGGGTCTACTCAAGAGTAAGCCACCCGTGGTCTACTCAGGCATGAGCTGCACGAGGTCTACTCGTGAGTAAGGCTGCCAGGGTCTACTCACGAGTAAGCCAATTCGCATGCATGGCAGCTGGGGTCTACTCGTAAGTCGCTGAGGGTGTTGCTCTACCCGTCTACTCTAACCATTTAAAGGTATTTCTTACATCCATGTTTTTTGCATCTGCATAAACACAATTATGCGTGAACACAAACACAAAGCCCAAAATGATCTGGGGTGCTTTTTAACCTGTTCCTGCAACCACTGAGAATTTTAATGGTAACTAAAAGCTGAGGGGGCCTAAGACTGAAGAGGTGTGTAGCATTTGAATGAAGTTCCCCCCATCTTCTTCTTTCCATTTTACTAGCTTATCCAAGCTGATTTTTAAGTGCAGCAAAGGGGGCTTTTCTCTCTGCTGCAACATGCCTCATCTGTTCAGAAACTTCTCGTTTTAGCACCACGTGTAAGCTTGCACATGGCAGGTTTTTCCTACTCTTTTTCACTTGCAAAAGCAGGAGAATTTCCCTGGGATTTCCACGTGAGGGGTTGATTTAAGCTCTGTCGATAAGTGCGTTCGTGGTGGCACCTTTAGTACTAACAATATCATAGGAATGTTTTGGGAGAAGCTTTTGCCCAAACAGCACGGAGGGGATTATTCAACAAGCCGACAGGCGTGAGTAGCGGGCAGGGTGTCTACTCACGAGTAAGCCAACTGGGGTCTACTCACGAGTAAGCTGAGCGGGGTCTACTCAAGAGTAAGCCACCCGCGGTCTACTCAGGCATGAGCTGCACGAGGTCTACTCGTGAGTAAGGCTGCCAGGGTCTACTCACGAGTAAGCCAATTCGCATGCATGGCAGCTGGGGTCTACTCGTGAGTCGCTGAGGGTGTTGCTCTACCCGTCTACTCTAACCATTTAAAGGTATTTCTTACATCCATGTTTTTTGCATCTGCGTAAACACAATTCTGCGTAAACACAAAACACAAAGCCCAAAATGATCTGGGGTGCTTTTTAACCTGTTCCTGCAACCACTGAGAATTTTAATGGTAACTAAAAGCTGAGGGGGCTTAAGACTGAAGAGGTGTGTAGCATTTGAATGAAGTTCCCCCCATCTTCTTCTTTCCATTTTACTAGCTTATCCAAGCTGATTTTTAAGTGCAGCAAAGGGGGCTTTTATCTCTGGTGCAACATGCCTCAGCTGTTCAGAAACTTCTCGTTTTAGCACCACGTGTAAGCTTGCACATGGCAGGTTTTTCCTACTCTTTTTCACATGCAAAGGCAGGAGAATTTCCCTGGGATTTCCACCTGAGGGGTTGATTTAAGCTCTGTCGATAAGTGCGTTCGTGGTGGCACCTTTAGTACTAACAATATCATAGGAATGTTTTGGGAGAAGCTTTTGCCCAAACAGCACGGAGGGGATTATTCAACAAGCCGACAGGCGTGAGTAGCGGTCAGGGTGTCTACTCATGAGTAAGCCAACTGGGGTCTACTCTCGAGTAAGCTGAGCGGGGTCTACTCAAGAGTAAGCCACCCGTGGTCTACTCAAGCATGAGCTGCACGAGGTCTACTCGTGAGTAAGGCTGCCAGGGTCTACTCACGAGTAAGCCAATTCGCATGCATGGCAGCTGGGGTCTACTCGTGAGTCGCTGAGGGTGTTGCTCTACCCGTCTACTCTAACCATTTAAAGGTATTTCTTACATCCATGTTTTTTGCATCTGCGTAAACACAATTCTGCGTAAACACAAAACACAAAGCCCAAAATGATCTGGGGTGCCTTTTAACCTGTTCCTGCAAGCACTGAGAATTTTAATGGTAACTAAAAGCTGAGGGGGCCTAAGACTGAAGAGGTGTGTAGCATTTGAATGAAGTTCCCCCCATCTTCTTCTTTCCATTTTACTAGCTTATCCAAGCTGATTTTTAAGTGCAGCAAAGGGGGCTTTTCTCTGGTGCAACATGCCTCATCTGTTCAGAAACTTCTCGTTTTAGCACCACGTGTAAGCTTGCACATGGCAGGTTTTTCTTACTCTTTTTCACTTGCAAAAGCAGGAGAATTTCCCTGGGATTTCCACGTGAGGGGTTGGTTTAAGATCTGTCGATAAGTGCGTTCGTGGTGGCACCTTTAGTACTAACAATATCATAGGAATGTTTTGGGAGAAGCTTTTGCCCAAACAGCACGGAGGGGATTATTCAACAAGCCGACAGGCGTGAGTAGCGGTCAGGGTGTCTACTCACGAGTAAGCCAACTGGGGTCTACTCTCGAGTAAGCTGAGCGGGGTCTACTCAAGAGTAAGCCACCCGTGGTCTTCTCAGGCATAAGCTGAGAGGGGTCTACTCGTGAGTAAGGCTACCAGGGTCTACTCACGAGTAAACCAGTTCGCATGCATGGCAGCTGGGGTCTACTCGTGAGTCGCTGAGGGTGTTGCTCTACCCGTCTACTCTAACCATTTAAAGGTATTTCTTACATCCATGTTTTTTGCATCTGCGTAAACACAATTCTGCGTAAACACAAAACACAAAGCCCAAAATGATCTGGGGTGCCTTTTAACCTGTTCCTGCAAGCACTGAGAATTTTAATGGTAACTTAGAGCTGAGGGGGCCTAAGACTGAAGAGGTGTGTAGCATTTGAATGAAGTTCCCCCCATCTTCTTCTTTCCATTTTACTAGCTTATCCAAGCTGATTTTTAAGTGCAGCAAAGGGGGCTTTTCTCTCTGCTGCAACATGCCTCATCTGTTCAGAAACTTCTCGTTTTAGCACCACGTGTAAGCTTGCACATGGCAGGTTTTTCCTACTCTTTTTCACTTGCAAAAGCAGGAGAATTTCCCTGGGATTTCCACGTGAGGGGTTGATTTAAGCTCTGTCGATAAGTGCGTTCGTGGTGGCACCTTTAGTACTAACAATATCATAGGAATGTTTTGGGAGAAGCTTTTGCCCAAACAGCACGGAGGGGATTATTCAACAAGCCGACAGGCGTGAGTAGCGGGCAGGGTGTCTACTCACGAGTAAGCCAACTGGGGTCTACTCACGAGTAAGCTGAGCGGGGTCTACTCAAGAGTAAGCCACCCGCGGTCTACTCAGGCATGAGCTGCACGAGGTCTACTCGTGAGTAAGGCTGCCAGGGTCTACTCACGAGTAAGCCAATTCGCATGCATGGCAGCTGGGGTCTACTCGTGAGTCGCTGAGGGTGTTGCTCTACCCGTCTACTCTAACCATTTAAAGGTATTTCTTACATCCATGTTTTTTGCATCTGCGTAAACACAATTCTGCGTAAACACAAAACACAAAGCCCAAAATGATCTGGGGTGCTTTTTAACCTGTTCCTGCAACCACTGAGAATTTTAATGGTAACTAAAAGCTGAGGGGGCTTAAGACTGAAGAGGTGTGTAGCATTTGAATGAAGTTCCCCCCATCTTCTTCTTTCCATTTTACTAGCTTATCCAAGCTGATTTTTAAGTGCAGCAAAGGGGGCTTTTATCTCTGGTGCAACATGCCTCAGCTGTTCAGAAACTTCTCGTTTTAGCACCACGTGTAAGCTTGCACATGGCAGGTTTTTCCTACTCTTTTTCACATGCAAAGGCAGGAGAATTTCCCTGGGATTTCCACCTGAGGGGTTGATTTAAGCTCTGTCGATAAGTGCGTTCGTGGTGGCACCTTTAGTACTAACAATATCATAGGAATGTTTTGGGAGAAGCTTTTGCCCAAACAGCACGGAGGGGATTATTCAACAAGCCGACAGGCGTGAGTAGCGGTCAGGGTGTCTACTCACGAGTAAGCCAACTGGGGTCTACTCTCGAGTAAGCTGAGCGGGGTCTACTCAAGAGTAAGCCACCCGTGGTCTACTCAAGCATGAGCTGCACGAGGTCTACTCGTGAGTAAGGCTGCCAGGGTCTACTCACGAGTAAGCCAATTCGCATGCATGGCAGCTGGGGTCTACTCGTGAGTCGCTGAGGGTGTTGCTCTACCCGTCTACTCTAACCATTTAAAGGTATTTCTTACATCCATGTTTTTTGCATCTGCGTAAACACAATTCTGCGTAAACACAAAACACAAAGCCCAAAATGATCTGGGGTGCCTTTTAACCTGTTCCTGCAAGCACTGAGAATTTTAATGGTAACTAAAAGCTGAGGGGGCCTAAGACTGAAGAGGTGTGTAGCATTTGAATGAAGTTCCCCCCATCTTCTTCTTTCCATTTTACTAGCTTATCCAAGCTGATTTTTAAGTGCAGCAAAGGGGGCTTTTCTCTCTGGTGCAACATGCCTCATCTGTTCAGAAACTTCTCGTTTTAGCACCACGTGTAAGCTTGCACATGGCAGGTTTTTCCTACTCTTTTTCACTTGCAAAAACAGGAGAATTTCCCTGGGATTTCCAGCTGAGGGGTTGATTTAAGCTCTGTCGATAAGTGCGTTCGTGGTGGCACCTTTAGTACTAACAATATCATAGGAATGTTTTGGGAGAAGCTTTTGCCCAAACAGCACGGAGGGGATTATTCAACAAGCCGACAGGCGTGAGTAGCGGGCAGGGTGTCTACTCACGAGTAAGCCAACTGGGGTCTACTCTCGAGTAAGCTGAGCGGGGTCTACTCAAGAGTAAGCCACCCGTGGTCTACTCAGGCATGAGCTGCACGAGGTCTACTCGTGAGTAAGGCTGCCAGGGTCTACTCACGAGTAAGCCAATTCGCATGCATGGCAGCTGGGGTCTACTCGTGAGTCGCTGAGGGTGTTGCTCTACCCGTCTACTCTAACCATTTAAAGGTATTTCTTACATCCATGTTTTTTGCATCTGCGTAAACACAATTCTGCGTAAACACAAAACACAAAGCCCAAAATGATCTGGGGTGCCTTTTAACCTGTTCCTGCAAGCACTGAGAATTTTAATGGTAACTAAAAGCTGAGGGGGCCTAAGACTGAAGAGGTGTGTAGCATTTGAATGAAGTTCCCCCCATCTTCTTCTTTCCATTTTACTAGCTTATCCAAGCTGATTTTTAAGTGCAGCAAAGGGGGCTTTTCTCTGGTGCAACATGCCTCATCTGTTCAGAAACTTCTCGTTTTAGCACCACGTGTAAGCTTGCACATGGCAGGTTTTTCTTACTCTTTTTCACTTGCAAAAGCAGGAGAATTTCCCTGGGATTTCCACGTGAGGGGTTGGTTTAAGATCTGTCGATAAGTGCGTTCGTGGTGGCACCTTTAGTACTAACAATATCATAGGAATGTTTTGGGAGAAGCTTTTGCCCAAACAGCACGGAGGGGATTATTCAACAAGCCGACAGGCGTGAGTAGCGGTCAGGGTGTCTACTCACGAGTAAGCCAACTGGGGTCTACTCTCGAGTAAGCTGAGCGGGGTCTACTCAAGAGTAAGCCACCCGTGGTCTTCTCAGGCATAAGCTGAGAGGGGTCTACTCGTGAGTAAGGCTACCAGGGTCTACTCACGAGTAAACCAGTTCGCATGCATGGCAGCTGGGGTCTACTCGTGAGTCGCTGAGGGTGTTGCTCTACCCGTCTACTCTAACCATTTAAAGGTATTTCTTACATCCATGTTTTTTGCATCTGCGTAAACACAATTCTGCATAAACACAAAACACAAAGCCCAAAATGATCTGGGGTGCCTTTTAACCTGTTCCTGCAAGCACTGAGAATTTTAATGGTAACTTAGAGCTGAGGGGGCCTAAGACTGAAGAGGTGTGTAGCATTTGAATGAAGTTCCCCCCATCTTCTTCTTTCCATTTTACTAGCTTATCCAAGCTGATTTTTAAGTGCAGCAAAGGGGGCTTTTCTCTGGTGCAACATGCCTCATCTGTTCAGAAACTTCTCGTTTTAGCACCACGTGTAAGCTTGCACATGGCAGGTTTTTCTTACTCTTTTTCACTTGCAAAAGCAGGAGAATTTCCCTGGGATTTCCACGTGAGGGGTTGGTTTAAGATCTGTCGATAAGTGCGTTCGTGGTGGCACCTTTAGTACTAACAATATCATAGGAATGTTTTGGGAGAAGCTTTTGCCCAAACAGCACGGAGGGGATTATTCAACAAGCCGACAGGCGTGAGTAGCGGTCAGGGTGTCTACTCACGAGTAAGCCAACTGGGGTCTACTCTCGAGTAAGCTGAGCGGGGTCTACTCAAGAGTAAGCCACCCGTGGTCTTCTCAGGCATAAGCTGAGAGGGGTCTACTCGTGAGTAAGGCTACCAGGGTCTACTCACGAGTAAACCAGTTCGCATGCATGGCAGCTGGGGTCTACTCGTGAGTCGCTGAGGGTGTTGCTCTACCCGTCTACTCTAACCATTTAAAGGTATTTCTTACATCCATGTTTTTTGCATCTGCGTAAACACAATTCTGCGTAAACACAAAACACAAAGCCCAAAATGATCTGGGGTGCCTTTTAACCTGTTCCTGCAAGCACTGAGAATTTTAATGGTAACTAAAAGCTGAGGGGGCCTAAGACTGAAGAGGTGTGTAGCATTTGAATGAAGTTCCCCCCATCTTCTTCTTTCCATTTTACTAGCTTATCCAAGCTGATTTTTAAGTGCAGCAAAGGGGGCTTTTCTCTCTGGTGCAACATGCCTCATCTGTTCAGAAACTTCTCGTTTTAGCACCACGTGTAAGCTTGCACATGGCAGGTTTTTCCTACTCTTTTTCACTTGCAAAAACAGGAGAATTTCCCTGGGATTTCCAGCTGAGGGGTTGATTTAAGCTCTGTCGATAAGTGCGTTCGTGGTGGCACCTTTAGTACTAACAATATCATAGGAATGTTTTGGGAGAAGCTTTTGCCCAAACAGCACGGAGGGGATTATTCAACAAGCCGACAGGCGTGAGTAGCGGGCAGGGTGTCTACTCACGAGTAAGCCAACTGGGGTCTACTCTCGAGTAAGCTGAGCGGGGTCTACTCAAGAGTAAGCCACCCGTGGTCTACTCAGGCATGAGCTGCACGAGGTCTACTCGTGAGTAAGGCTGCCAGGGTCTACTCACGAGTAAGCCAATTCGCATGCATGGCAGCTGGGGTCTACTCGTGAGTCGCTGAGGGTGTTGCTCTACCCGTCTACTCTAACCATTTAAAGGTATTTCTTACATCCATGTTTTTTGCATCTGCGTAAACACAATTCTGCGTAAACACAAAACACAAAGCCCAAAATGATCTGGGGTGCCTTTTAACCTGTTCCTGCAAGCACTGAGAATTTTAATGGTAACTAAAAGCTGAGGGGGCCTAAGACTGAAGAGGTGTGTAGCATTTGAATGAAGTTCCCCCCATCTTCTTCTTTCCATTTTACTAGCTTATCCAAGCTGATTTTTAAGTGCAGCAAAGGGGGCTTTTCTCTGGTGCAACATGCCTCATCTGTTCAGAAACTTCTCGTTTTAGCACCACGTGTAAGCTTGCACATGGCAGGTTTTTCTTACTCTTTTTCACTTGCAAAAGCAGGAGAATTTCCCTGGGATTTCCACGTGAGGGGTTGGTTTAAGATCTGTCGATAAGTGCGTTCGTGGTGGCACCTTTAGTACTAACAATATCATAGGAATGTTTTGGGAGAAGCTTTTGCCCAAACAGCACGGAGGGGATTATTCAACAAGCCGACAGGCGTGAGTAGCGGTCAGGGTGTCTACTCACGAGTAAGCCAACTGGGGTCTACTCTCGAGTAAGCTGAGCGGGGTCTACTCAAGAGTAAGCCACCCGTGGTCTTCTCAGGCATAAGCTGAGAGGGGTCTACTCGTGAGTAAGGCTACCAGGGTCTACTCACGAGTAAACCAGTTCGCATGCATGGCAGCTGGGGTCTACTCGTGAGTCGCTGAGGGTGTTGCTCTACCCGTCTACTCTAACCATTTAAAGGTATTTCTTACATCCATGTTTTTTGCATCTGCGTAAACACAATTCTGCATAAACACAAAACACAAAGCCCAAAATGATCTGGGGTGCCTTTTAACCTGTTCCTGCAAGCACTGAGAATTTTAATGGTAACTTAGAGCTGAGGGGGCCTAAGACTGAAGAGGTGTGTAGCATTTGAATGAAGTTCCCCCCATCTTCTTCTTTCCATTTTACTAGCTTATCCAAGCTGATTTTTAAGTGCAGCAAAGGGGGCTTTTCTCTGGTGCAACATGCCTCATCTGTTCAGAAACTTCTCGTTTTAGCACCACGTGTAAGCTTGCACATGGCAGGTTTTTCTTACTCTTTTTCACTTGCAAAAGCAGGAGAATTTCCCTGGGATTTCCACGTGAGGGGTTGGTTTAAGATCTGTCGATAAGTGCGTTCGTGGTGGCACCTTTAGTACTAACAATATCATAGGAATGTTTTGGGAGAAGCTTTTGCCCAAACAGCACGGAGGGGATTATTCAACAAGCCGACAGGCGTGAGTAGCGGTCAGGGTGTCTACTCACGAGTAAGCCAACTGGGGTCTACTCTCGAGTAAGCTGAGCGGGGTCTACTCAAGAGTAAGCCACCCGTGGTCTTCTCAGGCATAAGCTGAGAGGGGTCTACTCGTGAGTAAGGCTACCAGGGTCTACTCACGAGTAAACCAGTTCGCATGCATGGCAGCTGGGGTCTACTCGTGAGTCGCTGAGGGTGTTGCTCTACCCGTCTACTCTAACCATTTAAAGGTATTTCTTACATCCATGTTTTTTGCATCTGCGTAAACACAATTCTGCGTAAACACAAAACACAAAGCCCAAAATGATCTGGGGTGCCTTTTAACCTGTTCCTGCAAGCACTGAGAATTTTAATGGTAACTTAGAGCTGAGGGGGCCTAAGACTGAAGAGGTGTGTAGCATTTGAATGAAGTTCCCCCCATCTTCTTCTTTCCATTTTACTAGCTTATCCAAGCTGATTTTTAAGTGCAGCAAAGGGGGCTTTTCTCTCTGCTGCAACATGCCTCATCTGTTCAGAAACTTCTCGTTTTAGCACCACGTGTAAGCTTGCACATGGCAGGTTTTTCCTACTCTTTTTCACTTGCAAAAGCAGGAGAATTTCCCTGGGATTTCCACGTGAGGGGTTGATTTAAGCTCTGTCGATAAGTGCGTTCGTGGTGGCACCTTTAGTACTAACAATATCATAGGAATGTTTTGGGAGAAGCTTTTGCCCAAACAGCACGGAGGGGATTATTCAACAAGCCGACAGGCGTGAGTAGCGGGCAGGGTGTCTACTCACGAGTAAGCCAACTGGGGTCTACTCACGAGTAAGCTGAGCGGGGTCTACTCAAGAGTAAGCCACCCGCGGTCTACTCAGGCATGAGCTGCACGAGGTCTACTCGTGAGTAAGGCTGCCAGGGTCTACTCACGAGTAAGCCAATTCGCATGCATGGCAGCTGGGGTCTACTCGTGAGTCGCTGAGGGTGTTGCTCTACCCGTCTACTCTAACCATTTAAAGGTATTTCTTACATCCATGTTTTTTGCATCTGCGTAAACACAATTCTGCGTAAACACAAAACACAAAGCCCAAAATGATCTGGGGTGCTTTTTAACCTGTTCCTGCAACCACTGAGAATTTTAATGGTAACTAAAAGCTGAGGGGGCTTAAGACTGAAGAGGTGTGTAGCATTTGAATGAAGTTCCCCCCATCTTCTTCTTTCCATTTTACTAGCTTATCCAAGCTGATTTTTAAGTGCAGCAAAGGGGGCTTTTATCTCTGGTGCAACATGCCTCAGCTGTTCAGAAACTTCTCGTTTTAGCACCACGTGTAAGCTTGCACATGGCAGGTTTTTCCTACTCTTTTTCACATGCAAAGGCAGGAGAATTTCCCTGGGATTTCCACCTGAGGGGTTGATTTAAGCTCTGTCGATAAGTGCGTTCGTGGTGGCACCTTTAGTACTAACAATATCATAGGAATGTTTTGGGAGAAGCTTTTGCCCAAACAGCACGGAGGGGATTATTCAACAAGCCGACAGGCGTGAGTAGCGGTCAGGGTGTCTACTCACGAGTAAGCCAACTGGGGTCTACTCTCGAGTAAGCTGAGCGGGGTCTACTCAAGAGTAAGCCACCCGTGGTCTACTCAAGCATGAGCTGCACGAGGTCTACTCGTGAGTAAGGCTGCCAGGGTCTACTCACGAGTAAGCCAATTCGCATGCATGGCAGCTGGGGTCTACTCGTGAGTCGCTGAGGGTGTTGCTCTACCCGTCTACTCTAACCATTTAAAGGTATTTCTTACATCCATGTTTTTTGCATCTGCGTAAACACAATTCTGCGTAAACACAAAACACAAAGCCCAAAATGATCTGGGGTGCCTTTTAACCTGTTCCTGCAAGCACTGAGAATTTTAATGGTAACTAAAAGCTGAGGGGGCCTAAGACTGAAGAGGTGTGTAGCATTTGAATGAAGTTCCCCCCATCTTCTTCTTTCCATTTTACTAGCTTATCCAAGCTGATTTTTAAGTGCAGCAAAGGGGGCTTTTCTCTCTGGTGCAACATGCCTCATCTGTTCAGAAACTTCTCGTTTTAGCACCACGTGTAAGCTTGCACATGGCAGGTTTTTCCTACTCTTTTTCACTTGCAAAAACAGGAGAATTTCCCTGGGATTTCCAGCTGAGGGGTTGATTTAAGCTCTGTCGATAAGTGCGTTCGTGGTGGCACCTTTAGTACTAACAATATCATAGGAATGTTTTGGGAGAAGCTTTTGCCCAAACAGCACGGAGGGGATTATTCAACAAGCCGACAGGCGTGAGTAGCGGTCAGGGTGTCTACTCACGAGTAAGCCAACTGGGGTCTACTCTCGAGTAAGCTGAGCGGGGTCTACTCAAGAGTAAGCCACCCGTGGTCTTCTCAGGCATAAGCTGAGAGGGGTCTACTCGTGAGTAAGGCTACCAGGGTCTACTCACGAGTAAACCAGTTCGCATGCATGGCAGCTGGGGTCTACTCGTGAGTCGCTGAGGGTGTTGCTCTACCCGTCTACTCTAACCATTTAAAGGTATTTCTTACATCCATGTTTTTTGCATCTGCGTAAACACAATTCTGCGTAAACACAAAACACAAAGCCCAAAATGATCTGGGGTGCCTTTTAACCTGTTCCTGCAAGCACTGAGAATTTTAATGGTAACTTAGAGCTGAGGGGGCCTAAGACTGAAGAGGTGTGTAGCATTTGAATGAAGTTCCCCCCATCTTCTTCTTTCCATTTTACTAGCTTATCCAAGCTGATTTTTAAGTGCAGCAAAGGGGGCTTTTCTCTCTGCTGCAACATGCCTCATCTGTTCAGAAACTTCTCGTTTTAGCACCACGTGTAAGCTTGCACATGGCAGGTTTTTCCTACTCTTTTTCACTTGCAAAAGCAGGAGAATTTCCCTGGGATTTCCACGTGAGGGGTTGATTTAAGCTCTGTCGATAAGTGCGTTCGTGGTGGCACCTTTAGTACTAACAATATCATAGGAATGTTTTGGGAGAAGCTTTTGCCCAAACAGCACGGAGGGGATTATTCAACAAGCCGACAGGCGTGAGTAGCGGGCAGGGTGTCTACTCACGAGTAAGCCAACTGGGGTCTACTCACGAGTAAGCTGAGCGGGGTCTACTCAAGAGTAAGCCACCCGCGGTCTACTCAGGCATGAGCTGCACGAGGTCTACTCGTGAGTAAGGCTGCCAGGGTCTACTCACGAGTAAGCCAATTCGCATGCATGGCAGCTGGGGTCTACTCGTGAGTCGCTGAGGGTGTTGCTCTACCCGTCTACTCTAACCATTTAAAGGTATTTCTTACATCCATGTTTTTTGCATCTGCGTAAACACAATTCTGCGTAAACACAAAACACAAAGCCCAAAATGATCTGGGGTGCTTTTTAACCTGTTCCTGCAACCACTGAGAATTTTAATGGTAACTAAAAGCTGAGGGGGCTTAAGACTGAAGAGGTGTGTAGCATTTGAATGAAGTTCCCCCCATCTTCTTCTTTCCATTTTACTAGCTTATCCAAGCTGATTTTTAAGTGCAGCAAAGGGGGCTTTTATCTCTGGTGCAACATGCCTCAGCTGTTCAGAAACTTCTCGTTTTAGCACCACGTGTAAGCTTGCACATGGCAGGTTTTTCCTACTCTTTTTCACATGCAAAGGCAGGAGAATTTCCCTGGGATTTCCACCTGAGGGGTTGATTTAAGCTCTGTCGATAAGTGCGTTCGTGGTGGCACCTTTAGTACTAACAATATCATAGGAATGTTTTGGGAGAAGCTTTTGCCCAAACAGCACGGAGGGGATTATTCAACAAGCCGACAGGCGTGAGTAGCGGTCAGGGTGTCTACTCACGAGTAAGCCAACTGGGGTCTACTCTCGAGTAAGCTGAGCGGGGTCTACTCAAGAGTAAGCCACCCGTGGTCTACTCAAGCATGAGCTGCACGAGGTCTACTCGTGAGTAAGGCTGCCAGGGTCTACTCACGAGTAAGCCAATTCGCATGCATGGCAGCTGGGGTCTACTCGTGAGTCGCTGAGGGTGTTGCTCTACCCGTCTACTCTAACCATTTAAAGGTATTTCTTACATCCATGTTTTTTGCATCTGCGTAAACACAATTCTGCGTAAACACAAAACACAAAGCCCAAAATGATCTGGGGTGCCTTTTAACCTGTTCCTGCAAGCACTGAGAATTTTAATGGTAACTAAAAGCTGAGGGGGCCTAAGACTGAAGAGGTGTGTAGCATTTGAATGAAGTTCCCCCCATTTTCTTCTTTCCATTTTACTAGCTTATCCAAGCTGATTTTTAAGTGCAGCAAAGGGGGCTTTTCTCTCTGGTGCAACATGCCTCATCTGTTCAGAAACTTCTCGTTTTAGCACCACGTGTAAGCTTGCACATGGCAGGTTTTTCCTACTCTTTTTCACTTGCAAAAACAGGAGAATTTCCCTGGGATTTCCAGCTGAGGGGTTGATTTAAGCTCTGTCGATAAGTGCGTTCGTGGTGGCACCTTTAGTACTAACAATATCATAGGAATGTTTTGGGAGAAGCTTTTGCCCAAACAGCACGGAGGGGATTATTCAACAAGCCGACAGGCGTGAGTAGCGGGCAGGGTGTCTACTCACGAGTAAGCCAACTGGGGTCTACTCTCGAGTAAGCTGAGCGGGGTCTACTCAAGAGTAAGCCACCCGTGGTCTACTCAGGCATGAGCTGCACGAGGTCTACTCGTGAGTAAGGCTGCCAGGGTCTACTCACGAGTAAGCCAATTCGCATGCATGGCAGCTGGGGTCTACTCGTGAGTCGCTGAGGGTGTTGCTCTACCCGTCTACTCTAACCATTTAAAGGTATTTCTTACATCCATGTTTTTTGCATCTGCGTAAACACAATTCTGCGTAAACACAAAACACAAAGCCCAAAATGATCTGGGGTGCCTTTTAACCTGTTCCTGCAAGCACTGAGAATTTTAATGGTAACTAAAAGCTGAGGGGGCCTAAGACTGAAGAGGTGTGTAGCATTTGAATGAAGTTCCCCCCATCTTCTTCTTTCCATTTTACTAGCTTATCCAAGCTGATTTTTAAGTGCAGCAAAGGGGGCTTTTCTCTGGTGCAACATGCCTCATCTGTTCAGAAACTTCTCGTTTTAGCACCACGTGTAAGCTTGCACATGGCAGGTTTTTCTTACTCTTTTTCACTTGCAAAAGCAGGAGAATTTCCCTGGGATTTCCACGTGAGGGGTTGGTTTAAGATCTGTCGATAAGTGCGTTCGTGGTGGCACCTTTAGTACTAACAATATCATAGGAATGTTTTGGGAGAAGCTTTTGCCCAAACAGCACGGAGGGGATTATTCAACAAGCCGACAGGCGTGAGTAGCGGTCAGGGTGTCTACTCACGAGTAAGCCAACTGGGGTCTACTCTCGAGTAAGCTGAGCGGGGTCTACTCAAGAGTAAGCCACCCGTGGTCTTCTCAGGCATAAGCTGAGAGGGGTCTACTCGTGAGTAAGGCTACCAGGGTCTACTCACGAGTAAACCAGTTCGCATGCATGGCAGCTGGGGTCTACTCGTGAGTCGCTGAGGGTGTTGCTCTACCCGTCTACTCTAACCATTTAAAGGTATTTCTTACATCCATGTTTTTTGCATCTGCGTAAACACAATTCTGCATAAACACAAAACACAAAGCCCAAAATGATCTGGGGTGCCTTTTAACCTGTTCCTGCAAGCACTGAGAATTTTAATGGTAACTTAGAGCTGAGGGGGCCTAAGACTGAAGAGGTGTGTAGCATTTGAATGAAGTTCCCCCCATCTTCTTCTTTCCATTTTACTAGCTTATCCAAGCTGATTTTTAAGTGCAGCAAAGGGGGCTTTTCTCTCTGGTGCAACATGCCTCATCTGTTCAGAAACTTCTCGTTTTAGCACCACGTGTAAGCTTGCACATGGCAGGTTTTTCTTACTCTTTTTCACTTGCAAAAGCAGGAGAATTTCCCTGGGATTTCCACGTGAGGGGTTGGTTTAAGATCTGTCGATAAGTGCGTTCGTGGTGGCACCTTTAGTACTAACAATATCATAGGAATGTTTTGGGAGAAGCTTTTGCCCAAACAGCACGGAGGGGATTATTCAACAAGCCGACAGGCGTGAGTAGCGGTCAGGGTGTCTACTCACGAGTAAGCCAACTGGGGTCTATTCACGAGTAAGCTGAGCGGGGTCTACTCAAGAGTAAGCCACCCGTGGTCTACTCAGGCATGAGCTGCACGAGGTCTACTCGTGAGTAAGGCTACCAGGGTCTACTCACGAGTAAGCCAATTCGCATGCATGGCAGCTGGGGTCTACTCGTGAGTTGCTGAGGGTGTTGCTCTACCCGTCTACTCTAACCATTTAAAGGTATTTCTTACATCCATGTTTTTTGCATCTGCGTAAACACAATTCTGCGTAAACACAAAGCCCAAAATGATCTGGGGTGCCTTTTAACCTGTTCCTGCAAGCACTGAGAATTTTAATGGTAACTAAAAGCTGAGGGGGCCTAAGACTGAAGAGGTGTGTAGCATTTGAATGAAGTTCCCCCCATCTTCTTCTTTCCATTTTACTAGCTTATCCAAGCTGATTTTTAAGTGCAGCAAAGGGGGCTTTTCTCTCTGGTGCAACATGCCTCATCTGTTCAGAAACTTCTCGTTTTAGCACCACGTGTAAGCTTGCACATGGCAGGTTTTTCCTACTCTTTTTCACTTGCAAAAGCAGGAGAATTTCCCTGGGATTTCCACCTGAGGGGTTGATTTAAGCTCTGTCGATAAGTGCGTTCGTGGTGGCACCTTTAGTACTAACAATATCATAGGAATGTTTTGGGAGAAGCTTTTGCCCAAACAGCACGGAGGGGATTATTCAACAAGCCGACAGGCGTGAGTAGCGGTCAGGGTGTCTACTCACGAGTAAGCCAACTGGGGTCTACTCACGAGTAAGCTGAGCGGGGTCTACTCAAGAGTAAGCCACCCGTGGTCTACTCAGGCATGAGCTGCACGAGGTCTACTCGTAAGGCTGCCAGGGTCTACTCACGAGTAAGCCAATTCGCATGCATGGCAGCTGGGGTCTACTCGTGAGTCGCTGAGGGTGTTGCTCTACCCGTCTACTCTAACCATTTAAAGGTATTTCTTACATCCATGTTTTTTGCATCTGCATAAACACAATTCTGCGTAAACACAAAACACAAAGCCCAAAATGATCTGGGGTGCTTTTTAACCTGTTCCTGCAACCACTGAGAATTTTAATGGTACCTAAAAGCTGAGGGGGCCTAAGACTGAAGAGGTGTGTAGCATTTGAATGAAGTTCCCCCCATCTTCTTCTTTCCATTTTACTAGCTTATCCAAGCTGATTTTTAAGTGCAGCAAAGGGGGCTTTTCTCTCTGGTGCAACATGCCTCATCTGTTCAGAAACTTCTCGTTTTAGCACCACGTGTAAGCTTGCACATGGCAGGTTTTTCCTACTCTTTTTCACTTGCAAAAGCAGGAGAATTTCCCTGGGATTTCCACCTGAGGGGTTGATTTAAGCTCTGTCGATAAGTGCGTTCGTGGTGGCACCTTTAGTACTAACAATATCATAGGAATGTTTTGGGAGAAGCTTTTGCCCAAACAGCACGGAGGGGATTATTCAACAAGCCGACAGGCGTGAGTAGCGGTCAGGGTGTCTACTGACGAGTAAGCCAACTGGGGTCTACTCTCGAGTAAGCTGAGCGGGGTCTACTCAAGAGTAAGCCACCCGTGGTCTACTCGTGAGTAAGGCTACCAGGGTCTACTCACGAGTAAACCAGTTCGCATGCATGGCAGCTGGGGTCTACTCGTGAGTTGCTGAGGGTGTTGCTCTACCCGTCTACTCTAACCATTTAAAGGTATTTCTTACATCCATGTTTTTTGCATCTGCATAAACACAATTATGCGTGAACACAAAACACAAAGCCCAAAATGATCTGGGGTGCTTTTTAACCTGTTCCTGCAACCACTGAGAATTTTAATGGTAACTAAAAGCTGAGGGGGCCTAAGACTGAAGAGGTGTGTAGCATTTGAATGAAGTTCCCCCCATTTTCTTCTTTCCATTTTACTAGCTTATCCAAGCTGATTTTTAAGTGCAGCAAAGGGGGCTTTTCTCTCTGGTGCAACATGCCTCATCTGTTCAGAAACCACTCGTTTTAGCACCACGTGTAAGCTTGCACATGGCAGGTTTTTCCTACTCTTTTTCACTTGCAAAAGCATGAGAATTTCCCTGGGATTTCCACCTGAGGGGTTGATTTAAGCTCTGTCGATAAGTGCGTTCGTGGTGGCACCTTTAGTACTAACAATATCATAGGAATGTTTTGGGAGAAGCTTTTGCCCAAACAGCACGGAGGGGATTATTCAACAAGCCGACAGGCGTGAGTAGCGGTCAGGGTGTCTACTCACGAGTAAGCCAACTGGGGTCTACTCACGAGTAAGCTGAGCGGGGTCTACTCAAGAGTAAGCCACCCGTGGTCTACTCAGGCATGAGCTGCACGAGGTCTACTCGTGAGTAAGGCTGCCAGGGTCTACTCACGAGTAAGCCAATTCGCATGCATGGCAGCTGGGGTCTACTCGTGAGTCGCTGAGGGTGTTGCTCTACCCGTCTACTCTAACCATTTAAAGGTATTTCTTACATCCATGTTTTTTGCATCTGCGTAAACACAATTCTGCGTAAACACAAAACACAAAGCCCAAAATGATCTGGGGTGCCTTTTAACCTGTTCCTGCAACCACTGAGAATTTTAATGGTAACTAAAAGCTGAGGGGGCCTAAGACTGAAGAGGTGTGTAGCATTTGAATGAAGTTCCCCCCATCTTCTTCTTTCCATTTTACTAGCTTATCCAAGCTGATTTTTAAGTGCAGCAAAGGGGGCTTTTCTCTCTGGTGCAACATGCCTCATCTGTTCAGAAACTTCTCGTTTTAGCACCACGTGTAAGCTTGCACATGGCAGGTTTTTCTTACTCTTTTTCACTTGCAAAAGCATGAGAATTTCCCTGGGATTTCCACGTGAGTGGTTGGTTTAAGATCTGTCGATAAGTGCGTTCGTGGTGGCACCTTTAGTACTAACAATATCATAGGAATGTTTTGGGAGAAGCTTTTGCCCAAACAGCACGGAGGGGATTATTCAACAAGCCGACAGGCGTGAGTAGCGGTTAGGGTGTCTACTGACGAGTAAGCCAACTGGGGTCTACTCTCGAGTAAGCTGAGCGGGGTCTACTCAAGAGTAAGCCACCCGTGGTCTACTCAGGTATAAGCTGAGAGGGGTCTACTCGTGAGTAAGGCTACCAGGGTCTACTCACGAGTAAACCAGTTCGCATGCATGGCAGCTGGGGTCTACTCGTGAGTCGCTGAGGGTGTTGCTCTACCCGTCTACTCTAACCATTTAAAGGTATTTCTTACATCCATGTTTTTTGCATCTGCATAAACACAATTATGCGTGAACACAAAACACAAAGCCCAAAATGATCTGGGATGCTTTTTAACCTGTTCCTGCAAGCACTGAGAATTTTAATGGTAACTAAAAGCTGAGGGGGCCTAAGACTGAAGAGGTGTGTAGCATTTGAATGAAGTTCCCCCCATCTTCTTCTTTCCATTTTACTAGCTTATCCAAGCTGATTTTTAAGTGCAGCAAAGGGGGCTTTTCTCTCTGGTGCAACATGCCTCATCTGTTCAGAAACTTCTCGTTTTAGCACCACGTGTAAGCTTGCACATGGCAGGTTTTTCCTACTCTTTTTCACTTGCAAAAGCAGGAGAATTTCCCTGGGATTTCCACGTGAGGGGTTGATTTAAGCTCTGTCCATAAGTGCGTTCGTGGTGGCACCTTCAGTACTAACAATATCATAGGAATGTTTTGGGAGAAGCTTTTGCCCAAACAGCACGGAGGGGATTATTCAACAAGCCGACAGGCGTGAATAGCGGTCAGGGTGTCTACTCACGAGTAAGCCAACTGGAGTCTACTCACGAGTAAGCTGAGTGGGGTCTACTCAAGAGTAAGCCACCCGTGGTCTACTCAGGCATGAGCTGCACGAGGTCTACTCGTGAGTAAGGCTGCCAGGGTCTACTCACGAGTAAGCCAATTCGCATGCATGGCAGCTGGGGTCTACTCGTGAGTCGCTGAGGGTGTTGCTCTACCCGTCTACTCTAACCATTTAAAGGTATTTCTTACATCCATGTTTTTTGCATCTGCATAAACACAATTCTGCGTGAACACAAACACAAAGCCCAAAATGATCTGGGGTGCTTTTTAACCTGTTCCTGCAACCACTGAGAATTTTAATGGTAACTAAAAGCTGAGGGGGCCTAAGACTGAAGAGGTGTGTAGCATTTGAATGAAGTTCCCCAGATCTTCTTCTTTACATTTTACAAGCTTATCCAAGTTGATTTTTAAGTGCAGCAAAGGGGGCTTTTCTCTCTGGTGCAACATGCCTCATCTGTTCAGAAACTTCTCATTTTATCACCACGTTTAAGCTTGCACACGGCAGGTTTTTCCTATCCTTTTTCAATTGCAAATGCAGGAGAATTTCCCTGGGATTTCCACGTGAGGGGGAGTGTTAAGCTCGGTCGATAAGTGGGTTGTGGTGGTACTTTTCGAAATATCATAGGAAGGTTTGGGAGAAGCCTTTGCTCTAACAGCATGGAAGGGTATTATTCAACAGGCGTGAGTAGGCTGCACGGGTGGGGGGGTCAAGTTGTGAGTAGCGGATGTAAGAAAAAACCTTTTAAAGGTCTTTTTGTTTTTTCTTACATCCATTTTTTTTTTTGCAACTGGGTAAACACAATTCTTAATGTCTGCCACCCCAAACTGATCTGGGGTGCTTTTTGAGCTGTTCTTTGCAACCACTGAATAATCAGGCTTCTCCCAAAACCTTCCTATGATATTTATGTGCAAGTTTACATGTGGTGATAAAAGGAGAAGTTTCTGAACAGATGAAGAATGTTGTAGCAGAAAAAAGCCCCCTTTGCTAGACTGAAAAATCAGCTTGGATAAGCTTTTAAAATGTAAAGAAGAAGATCGGGGGAGCTTCATTCAAATGCTACACACTTCTTCAGTCTTAGGCCCTCTCAGCTTTTAGTTACCAGTAAAAATACTCAGTGGTTGCAGGAACAGGTCAAAAAGCACCCCAGATCAGTTTGGGGTGGCAGACATTAAGAATTGTGTTTACCCAGTTGCAAAAAACATGGATGTAAGAAAAAACAAAGACCTTTAAAAGGTTAGAGTAGACGGGTAGA
Organism: Hemicordylus capensis; assembly: GCF_027244095.1. NCBI lineage: Eukaryota > Metazoa > Chordata > Lepidosauria > Squamata > Cordylidae > Hemicordylus > Hemicordylus capensis. The sequence continues at coordinate 24,641,266 of NC_069666.1, forward strand.
CCAACCCCCTCAGCGACTCAGGAGTATGCCCCAGCCGCCATTCTTGTGAGTTGGTTTACTCATTAGTAGACCCTGGTGGCCTTACTCACAAGTAGACCCCGCTCAGCTTATTCGTGAGTGGACCCCGGTTGGCTTACTCGTGAGTAGACCCCTGTCCGCTACTCACGACTTGACCCCCCCACCCTCTGGCTAGTTTTTGAAAGATTAAAAGATTAACGAGCTTGACTTGTATTTTTGAGCTGATATTATGGTAAAGTTATCTGAAAGATGGGTGTCAGATGTTTGGACCGGGGGCACAATTTCAGTGTTCGCCCTAGGTGCTATTTTCCCTAGATACGCCTCTGGATGCTCCCTATCTATCCTCACCTGTGTGGACCTGCACATTTGCTTAGATTACCACCAAAGACCCTTCTCTCGTTCTTTGCATTCAGAGAGGAGGCTGGTGTCAATCTGAGATACCTCAAGAGTAGAGGTGTACATGAATCAGATTCTGCAATTCAATTTGAGCTTTAATTGAAATGCAGAATCATCAAATTGATTCATCAAAAACAGCCAGTCCACCAAGCTAGGCTGATGTGCTAAGTCAAGAGGAGGGGACTGGTCTACCCACTAGTTCAAATGGTAGACCGGCTCTCCGTGGAAAAAAGTTTTCTATTTTGAGGCCCATTTCCCCAGCTCTCCTCTGGAAAAGCGGGCCTCAAAATGGCACTTAAATAATCTAAATCTATTCCGGTCAAATCAGGAGTGATTCTCTTCAACCTCAAATTGGGCCCTTTATTTTGAGGGTGGCTTGATTCAAGGTTGAATCACTGAATTGCCAGAGTTTTGACCTGAATTGATTGGAGGTTGAATCGAATTGCACATCTCTACTCATGCCCTTAAGAGGTAGCTTAAGAAGAAGAAACTGTCTGAGAAAAGTCTTCAAAATTCTCCTTGTGAAGAACACAAGGAAACCCCTGAAACTCCTGAAACCCTTGAAATTTGGAGTGAATTTCTCCATGTCCAAATGTCTGTATGGCACCTACATCACTATCATTTAAGCTAGTGCATTCTTTTATGCCTTCACCATGCTTCAGAACCTAAAATTGCTCTGGCTACCTATGCTGCTGCTGCTGCTGTGTTATGCTGTTTTGGTTCTCACACTTATTGGATTGAAAGGGAATGTTTTGATTTGCTTGATAACTGTGTTTATTGGTTTGTTAATAAGCTGCTTTAAGCACTGATGTGGAAATGAGAGAGATGAATATTCTGAATCAATGGGCAGGTTCAAAGAATCTGCTGGAAACCCAGTTCTTGGGAATTCATGTCATCTGAACCGATCAGCCTCCAGTTCTTGAGCCTTCCTACTGACATTCTCCACTCAACTTCAATTGTGGGTGGAAAATATCAGACGAACGTTGGGCAGAAGGCTTTGGAACTATAGGTTAACATCTTCAGACATGTCCATCGGGAGCACATACTTCCAGGGAACCAGTCGTTTGGTGGTTTATTTGAACCCACCCATTCACTTCATCATATGTATATTAGCTATGACTTACCAGATTAGCTATAACTTACAGATGAGTACATTTCATGGCAAACCCACATTTATACATCATGTGTGAAATGGCCATGAAGCCAAGCGTCTTCTCCAACTGTTTTTCTCCTTATATCCCATCTCTACCATCACTTACATTTTATCAATTTCATTGGTTTTCAGCTAAAATAGGAAATTAAACTTGAAACCAGGGTTCTGAAAGAGAAACTGGAGATTTGTTTACATCCATTCCCAGGAATATTATTTTCATTTCACAGTGCTCCATATCAAGTAGGGATGTATCTCCTCCCCCCCAAAAAGAAGCAAATATTTCTCAGTACTTATCAGCACAAATAATGTTTTGGGTTTTTTTAAAAAAGTCATTGTGGTAGAAAAACCATTTTCAAACCATCTGTTGGTCCATTTTCCTCTTTTGTTCCCGAACAATACTCCTTAACAATGCCACTGATTATTCTGCACAATTCATCCCATCTTTTATTTCTGGGAAACATTTCAGAAGAGAAAGAAAACTCTAAAGAGCAACAGGTCAGTGTCAAAACATATGCTTGACATCCATAGGGTTGTAAACACAGATTTTCTGTACACCCTGCAATGAAGTGAGATGGAAAGGTTAATGCCTGACCAGACTATCAAGAAGTAAACACAAAGAAGCGATGATATCCATCATCCAATGGCTCAGTCCCAGTTGTAAACATCCAAAAGATGTTGGGAGCTGGTCACTGAAGTTCAGTGAACAAATGCCTCTTGGAATTTATGATATGGGGCCAAATTCTAGGAACCCCTTTCTAACTGCAAGAGATGTTCGTTGTGCGCATGGAGACAGAAGCACTTCAGGCTTCATGCATCCTTGAAAAACAAGCGTTATGTATGTTAAAGAACATATGGTAAAAGATACATGCAAGGTTAGCACAGTAGTTGGCAACCAATGGGTGAGCATCTGACTACAAGATGCTTGACCTTAAGCAGGGGATCTTATTTCTAACTAATCCAAGTTAGAGAGGATCCTATCATAAAGCGATAGAGGAAAGAGATGGGGATGATAAGCACAGTGAAGAAAATAGGGTCACAAAAGTAGCTTCTAATAGGTTCCTCACCCTACCTAAACCTAAGAATCTACTCAATCCTCCACCCTCGTTTCTAAGTCTCAATAACCAAAATAACTGCCCCCAAAAGTAATTTCCCCCAGCATTCTCTCCTGTTCTATACAGCATACAATTAATCTATGAACCTCTGTCACAGAAAGTGGTGGTGGCCACCAGCTTGGCTGGCTTTAAAAGGGGCTTAGACAAATTCATGGAGGACAGATATGTCAAGTCAAGTCAAGTAACCTTAATTACGGTCAGAGACCAGCATAAGCTTACACATTAAATGAAGTTAATACTAGAGAAAAGTTACATGTTGATAGAGGTGATTGCAAATACGATGATAGATAGTGCGAAAAGGCTAGAATTATTTATTTATTTATTTATTTATCATCTATTCATTCAATTTCTATACCGCCCTTCCAAAAATGGCTCAGGGTGGTTTACACAGAGAAATAATAAATAAATAAGATAAATAAAATGGATCCCTGTCCCCAAATGGCTCACAATCCCTTTAAGAATGAATTATTCTTAATTAAGAATTAAAAATAATTACAATTTAAAAAGAAACAAGCTACAATACTAAGGAACTAGAACTGCTAAGAATACTATTTCCATTATGAAATGCACAGAAAAGCTAAAAAGGGGGAAATTGACAGATCTACCAGTGGCTACTAGTTTTGATGACTATAGGCTCGGAGGCAGGATGCCTTTTGAATACCAGTTGCAAGAGAGCGAGAGAGGGCATGTCCTCACCTCTTGCCTGTGGGCTTCCCAGAGGCATCTGGTGTGCCACTATGGGAAACAGGATGCTGGACTAGAAAGAGGCCTTCTTGAGCCTGATCCAGCAGGGCCGTTCATCACCCAGGATGTGTTGTAGAGCACATTGGCTATTTCCAGAATCTATTCCAGTAGGAACATAGGAAGTTGCCTTATACAATTCAGACTATTGGTCCATCTAACCCGGTATTGTCTGCATTGACTGCCAGAGGCTCTCCAAGGTTTCAGGTAAGAGTCCTATCTGGAGATGCAACCAGGGTTTGAACCTGGGACCAGTGTTCCCTGTAACTGGGATTCCCAGATGTGGTGGACTACAACTCCCATAATCCCCAGCCAATGGATGCTGGGAATTGTAGTCAATCACATCTGGGAATCCCACTGCCTGGGACCTTCTGCACTGCAGATCAGATTCTCTTCCACTCAGCTACAGCTCCAAATTAAGCTAGTGCAGATACACCATGTTATATATAGATAATAGGATATACTATTTTCTATAGTATATAGATAATAGTAGTAGTTCTTTTATTGCAGCCACAGGCCAAACAAAAACAAAGGTGATAATAACACAGCCATTCAGAATTATAATAAGTGGAATAAATATAACAATATGTACAGGTAAGACAAAAACTACCATAAGATCAAACTTATAAAAGACCATGGCGGGATGTCTGTCTCATCGCCCCATAAGTAAATTTGGCTACCACTTTGGTGACTTCATCATTGGTATCAGCCAAACAATAATTAAGATAAAAAGGATCAGATATAGATAATATATACTATAGGTATCATTTGAAGGGCATGTACTTGCAGGTTCTTACCATACCTCCATCTTTTCTCCAAAAAAACTGATGCCACAGTTGTTGAACTTGAACTGAACTTATTTTATTTATTTATTTATATTTATTTAATACACATATACTGACCCCAAACCAAAGTCTCAGGGCAGTTTACAACTATAAAACAACAATACAAATAAATAAAACATTAAAATCAATTAAAACCACAGTTATGAAGACATATGAAGATCAACCATGATCAGGGGCCTAGAGCACCTTTCTTATGAGGCAAGACTACAACACCTGGGGCTTTTTAGTTTAGAAAAAAGACGACTGCGAGGAGACATGATAGAGGTCTATAAAATCATGCATGGCATGGAGAAAGTGGAGAAAGAAAGATTCTTTTCCCTCTCACACAACACTAGAACCAGGGGTCACTCCATGAAATTGATTGCCAGGAGGTCTAGGACCAACAAACGGAAGTACTTTTTCACACAACGCGTGATCCACTTGTGGAACTCTCTGCCACAGGATGTGGTGACAGCCAACAACCTGGATGGCTTTAAGAGGGGTTTGGATGACTTCATGGAGGAGAGGTCTATCAATGGCTACTAGTTGTAGGGCTGTGGGCCACCTCCAGCCTCAAGGGCAGGGTGCCTCTGAGTACCAGTTGCAGGGGAGTAATGGCAGGAGAGAGGGCACGCCCTCAACTCCTGTCTGTGGCTTCCAGCGGCATCTGGCGGGCCACTGTGCAAAACAGGATGCTGGACTAGATGGGCCTTGGGCCTGATCCAGCAGGGCTGTTCTGATGTTCTTATGACTTAAACGAGATGTAGGATAACATGTTTACATTTAGCACAAAATTTACAGGAATGTTTATTTCTGAATGACATGCAGACTGTACAATAAAATAATTGCATCCCTTCAGACAAAGCATGAAATAATAATGCTACCCATCTGTGAGCCTTGAACTTAAGTAGGTAAGCATATCCACTAGAGACCAAGAACCTGTTCATTAATTTGGTTTAATGTGTCCTTTCATTCTCTGCAAGAAAGAGTCTAGATTGTACTGGGAGTTCTTCTGCCCATCATTTATCAAAGTTTGGGCAACATTCCAGGGTGGGAAGAAGCCATATTTTTGTTGAGACAGTTTCCTCAAATATACAAAAGGGTTGGTGATAAAATCTAGCTATTCTGTGGATTTACACCCAATCATATACTTATTTTCTCTTAGTAAGACTTTTCTTAAATTGTCTTTATTTATCATATTTATAAACCACCTGAGATATAAATCTATGAGCCCTTTCTCACGACCATGGAGAAAGGGCTCCGATCTGCAGGGGAAGAGACTTGAAATGCTTACCTCCCCAGCAGATGATCAAGGACTTCTTTCAGATGATTGCCAGCTACTGCGGGCAGCATGGAGGGATGCATCTTCCCAGTCCCTGGAACTCCAATAATGCACTGTGTGAGAGCATGGTGCATTATAGGGATCTTGTTGGCACTGGCTGGGAGGCTACTCATGAGTAGGGGCCTCGTGGAGCCACACAGCACTGACACATAATCAGCCTGGTATTTGGGTGCCCTCGCACCCCCAACCCAAGTGGGGGCTCCCTAAGTGGGTTTGCTGCCATGCGGTTCACACCTGCCAGCAAAACTGGGCTGGTCTTCCCTAGCCCGGTTTTGCTTGTGTGTGTGAATAGCACCTCTCGGTGGTGTACATCATCCAAGTCACACAATCATTTGTAGCCCAAAGATTGTGTCTGCAGGTCCAGGATCCATTAGGCATTGCCTAAGATCTCCAGCCCAGTTATGACAGTAAAGAATTACCGGTAATCATTACATATAACTGGCAGTAGAGCCCTTACATGTAGGCTGTTTCAAAACTCATTGGTCATTTTAAGAGCACAAATGAACCCATCAAGTTCTCCATTGCATCTTCTAGGAAAACCTATGAAGTTCTCTGGGACCTACTCAAATACTTCCAAAGAGCTTTGCAAAGAACCAGGCACATCCACATCCCGCCCCCGCCCCCCCCTCGAAATGCAATTGATCTACACACAACAGTGTAAAACAACAATGAAATGCACACTGCCCCACTGGCCAATGAGGGTAAATTTTACCCTTAAACTTCCTTAAAAGGAATAAAGAGGCAATTGCCAGCAGATCAGCCCAAATTTTCTGTTTTGAGCATTGGGTGTCAGCTTGTTTTGGGCACAAAACATTTTGTATCTGAAACAAAACGCACACCCCTAATTAATAATGTTAAAAATACAATTATGAAAGGCTTACTAGACAACATTAAAATTGATTTGGACAAATCAGCTTCTCTGACTTTAAAGCTATGGGGAAAAAGAAATATCCTCAGAATGAATAGCATAGCATGCCTTTTGTTCTCGGATGCCTTCAAATACGTGTGCCACAAAACAATAAACCTGGGGTAGCACATAATATATTACAACCTTGCAATATCTGATGAATTGAATGATTCATTTGTGTGCCTCCATAATAAGTCAGGAAATTTCTCTGGAAGCCACAAAGGATAATGCATTTTTTTTTTTAAAGGAAGAAGGGGTGATTCAGTTTAGTTACCCTATGTTTGTCATTACCACAATCCTTTTGTTCTGTCTTGTACTGAATTTGAGCTACAACTGGGTCTGATTTGAAAGCGCACAATTAACTCACAGGATTTTCACAGGATATTTTAATGTTAGAGCTGGGAGGGACCTTGAGGGTCTTCTTGTCGAACTTTTATTGGGCGATATGAGAGTGCCTCTCAATTAATTACAAAATCAAGACTACAACCAGTGAAACCTTAAAGATCCATTGGTGTACACCTATCCTTTGATGCCAGGTACAGCCACTGGAGGGATACTTTGCTGGGGTTGGACAGGGCCAGTTGCTCTCTCCCGGCTTAAAAATCACAACTCTGAAAGGTGCCTCTTTGCCCCAGTTAACTGGGAGTTGTTGACAGCTGCTGATGTGTAAGGGAGCCAGTGTGGTGTAGTGGTTAGAGTGCTGGACTAGGACCGGGGAGACTCAAGTTCAAATCCCCATTCAGCCATGAGACTAGCTGGGTGACTTGGGGCCAGTCACTTCTCTCTCAGCCTAACCTACTTCACAGGGTTGTTGTGAGGAGAAACCTAAGTATGTCGTACACCGCTCTGGGCTCCTTGGAGGAATAGGGATGTGAGGTTCGGTTCGGATCCGAACCGGTTCATTCCGAACCGGTTCGGATTCGGAGGTTCGGGTCTGAACCGAATCGGGCCCGTTTCGGGCCCGGTCCGAACTGAATCCGGGCCAGTTTGGATCCGAAGCGGTTCGGGAAATCCGAACCGGTTCGGATGTCCCATTACCTTCAATTGAGTGTATTTTGTGTTTACTTTAAGTTAAAAGTGTGTCCTCCATTTTGTGGCTCCTTCCTGAAACTTTTGCTCCTGGCATCCATTTTGTGAGGCTATTTTCAGGCATTGCATTGGCTGTGCTATTGATCCTTGATTGGCCAGAATGAGTCCTTTGCTCTGGTAGGCTGCTTGGCTGTTGTACTGTTGAGAGCTGGCACCCTGTTGGCCGTGGGGGGAGTGCAAAGGTCGGGGCTCCCAAAGGAGGGAATTTCAAACCTATATAAACCCAAGCCTCTTGTCTAGAAACTTCTCTTTGGCTGCAGTTGTGGGATCATTCATCTCTGAGACCTTGCTTGCTCCTTTGCTGCTGGTGTCTGCTGTGAGTCTCCCTGACTGTGTCCTGTGTCTCTGTGTGCTACCTTCTCTAATCTTTTGTCCACCTGCCCTCTCTGTGACTCTCTGTGTGTCTCTGTCTGTCTCTTCTCTTTACCTACTTTACTTTTTTCTTAAGTTTCCCCCAATTTCCCTGTTTCTTTGTCCGTCCTGCTTTCCTCCCCCCTCCCCCTTTCCCTTCTCATCCCTTGGGCCTACCCTCCCCCACTCCCACCCACTGCATTCATTGCTTTAAAAGTTCTATTTATTATTGCTCTTTGTGCTTTGCCTTGTTTTTGTTCAATTTTTTGATTTTCACATTGCATTCCATTGGTTTCATTTATATATTTGCTGGTACTTTGTTTGATTGCTTTTTGTTAACTGGTACTTGCATTTTGTTTGTTTCTGCTGCCCTGCCTGCCTGAGTTGGTTTGGTCCCCCCCCCCCCGAGGATTCTGTTGTTATTATAGCCAATTTTTGTTGTTGTCCCATATAATCAATTTTGGTTCTCTTTTGGTGCTGGTTGGTTGTGTGCTCCCCCCCCCCCCGAGAATTGCCCAATTTGCTTTTGCTTGATATTGGTTTTCATTCTGTGTGTTCAACTTTTGCATTTGTTGTTGATTGTTCAGATTATTGCTCCTTGTTCTGTGTGGCCCGCCTGCTCCTAACTTGCCCCTCCCATCCAGAAGCACAAACTAAATCCACCCCACCCCACCCCATCCAGCCTTCTTCTCCCCTGGCTGCTGCCTGCCCGAGTTCGGGTTTTTTTGTGCAGACTTGCTTTGCAGCCCTTATTAATATTATTGCAGCAATTGTTTAATTGTCTCCTCTCTGTTTGCTTTAGTGGGCCTCTGTGTTTGGTTGGTTTCCCCCCCCCACCCCCCCGCCCAAGTTTTTCTTCTGCTGGTGGTTTAGGTTTTATCATATTATTCATTGGTTTCTTTAGAAAGAATATTGGGTTTTAAACTTTTTGGCTTGTGTTCTTGATATATTGCTTTATTTGCTCCCCTCCTCCCCCCTCCCTGCCTGCTCCCCCCATCCTCCCTCCTCCCAGACCCCACACACACCCAGCCCAGCTCCTCCCCCCCTTCCAGCCTTCTCACCTGGCTGCTGCCCGCCTGAGTTGTTCTACTTTCTCCTTTGCTGTTTATGGCCCCCTCCCCAACACCCCCCCTTGCCACACACTAGCCCCCCAAACAACACACCCTCTGCTCCCACCGCCTCTTCTTCTTCTTGCCCCTGACTCCTGCTACATATTCCCAGACCCCTTGCCACACACTAGCCCCCCAAACAACACACCCTCTGCTCCCACCACCTCTTCTTCTTCTTGCCCCTGACTCCTCCTGCTACATACCCCCACCCAGTCCCCTTGCCACACACTAGCCCCCCAAACAACACACCCTCTGCTCCCACCTCTTGGGACCGCTGCTGCTGCTGCTGTCCTCCCCCCACACCTGAATCCCCCCTCCCTGCTGTGCTCCTCCTCTCTTCTCTCTCTCTCTTCTCTCTCTCTTCTCTCTCTTTTATCTCTTCTTCTCTCTCTCTTTCCTCCTCTCTCTTTCTTTTCTCTCTCTCTTCTCTCTTTCTCTTTGTCTCTCGCCTCCCCCCTCTCTCTTTTCTCTCTCTCTTCTCTCTCTCTGCTCCCCTTCACTTCTTCCACTTCCTCCCATGGCTGCAGCCGCACACAGTAGCCTACCTCCGACCTCACCTGGAGGCTGCCATCATTTTTTTTTCCTTTTGAAAGTTTTTTGTTGATTTGTCTCTGCTTGGGGGTGAGTTGAGTGACACAAATAGTGTTGTCTCTCCTCACTTCTGCCCCTTGACCACCTACCTACCCTGGTTGCCTGTGCCTCGTGCGGCCGCCCTGTCTGTGTCCCAGCCCAGGGTGGATGGCTGGCGGCGGCGCATCCGTGACCAGCAGTGAGCGGCAGGAGAAGGACCGGAAGAAGAGGGGTTAGTGCGTGTGCAATTGTGCACCTTTTGTTGCCCCCTTTCTCTCCCTAGTTGGCGGTTTGAAATAGGGACACCCCTATTTTGAAATGCATTTGGGTTGTGTGTGTGTGGGGAGGGACCATTGGAGATGTTCTGTTGTGACTTGTGTCTTGCTTGATGAAGAAATTGCTGCTGTGTGTTGTCGCATTGCATTCAGGTGAGATGGTTTTTTAACAGGTTACCCAACACACCACCACACCGTCCCCAGCCACCAGGTCATTATGTTTGGAAGATAGATGATGATGTTCCTTCCATGCTGCCAAGTGTTTGATGCCCTGCTTGCTCTTGCCTTGGGCAGCAGACAGAGTGCGTGGGTGGGTTGGGTTCTCTCTCTGTGTGAAAGTGCAATTGGGTTTTGGGAAGTGCAATTTGGGTTCTGTGTCAGTGAAAGTTCCAGATAGGCTGGCTCTGTTCATCAGTCATCATCAGTTCGCCAAAGAAGAGTTTCCTAATTCCTTCCTGGGGCCATTCTAGTAATCTTTGAAAGATATACAATGATGATGTTCCATGCTGCCAAGTGTTTGATGCCCTGCTTGCTTGCCACATGGCATTGGGCGGGCAGAGTCACAGTGGTGGGTGGGTTCTGTGAAAGTGCGACTGGGTTCTGGTTTTGGTCGTGTGAAATTCAAAGTCACTAAATAGGCTGCATTGAGGTTCATGATGCTCCCACACAGCATTACTTGAAAACCACCCCCCAGAACCATACCACACTGTGTTTAAATTCACTAAATAAGGGTTTTCTCCTTTGATCTGCAGGTTCCCAAGCTTTGACTGTGTCCCTCCCCCCCGGAAGGTGCTGTGCCCTCCCCCCATCCATTCTCCCCCAAAATAATAAAAAGACCTGCCACCCACACCACAACTACTCCACCCAACTGCCCGTGCCACCCACACCAGGGGTCCACCCTTTAATCCCCAATTAAAAAAAAAAAAAAGAAAAACTCCCAGCCCCATCTCCCCAATTGGCTTGACACCCAAATTCTAAAAGGTCACCCTTCCCCTCACTTCAATTGGCTTCCCACCCATATCAAAAAGTCTTCCTTTCTCCACTAACTGGCTTACTTTTTTTGCCCCTTCCAACCCCCTCCAAATTTTTTTTTGCCCCTTTCTGGCCTTACTCTTAAAGTCTCCCTCCCTCCTCCTAGATAACAACTAGGATGCCTGGCAAAGGCGATCATCGTGTTCCGGCCAGGCCTTCCGCTAGCTTGCCAGGCAGAGGACGTGGGAGAGGCCAGGTGCAGGGTGTGCCTGCGGCATGGAGAGGGAGAGGACGCAGGGAGCCTGAGGACACCCAGCTCCTCTCCATTGGGCAAATCTTCGCCCCGGCTTCGAGTTTGCTCCACAGGATCAATGTCCCGACACCGCCTGCTGCCGGCAATCGCGGCAGAGGCGTCAGGGCTGTGGCGGGTCCCTCCTCGGCGGTGGCACCAGGTGCTGCTGAGGTACCGCCAGTTGTTGTGGTGAAGGAGACTGAGGGTGTGGAAGAGCAGGAAGAGGGCGGTGAGGACCGTGCAGCCAGGTTCTCCCTCCCTCTGGGGCCCCTTCCCCCAGCCCTTTCGCCGCTCAGTGGGCCCCCCCTCATGAAGCCCGACACTCCGGTGGGGAGCGGTCTGGTGAGGTGGTGGAGGAGAGGCCTGCCTCTCTGATGCCAGTTGAGCCGGGCCCTTCCTCTGGTGTGGAGGGCGGAAGGGGCAGGTTGGGTGGCAGCAGTGGGCAGGCAGCGGCGGCCGCCCCCCCCCCAGGACTGCAGCCACCCTGTGAGAAACGGCCTAGGACGGTGCCCAGGGCGCAGGAGGCCAAGGGCAGTGGTGTATGGGCTCATTTTGAGGTCCATCAAGATGCCCCATTCCATGCCCGCTGTGTCCACTGCAGGATGCAGGTCAGCCGTGGCAAGGACCCTGCGCACCTGGGTACAACGCCTATGTGGAGACACATAGAGCATCACCACCCAGGTCTTAGGGGACAGGCTGGCAGTGCTAGTGCGCCTTGTGCATCTGCCACTAGGGCGGGCAGCGGCAGTGTGCCAGCCAAAAGGCAGGGTACACTGCCAGTCCAGCGGTGGATGCAGTTGTTGGGCAGTCAGCGTATTGTTCGCGTGGACCATCATCACCTCACCCGCCTCATAGGGGAGATGATTTCCACCGATGACCAACCTTTTCAGGTGGTCGAGAACAACGGCTTCCGCCGGATTCTCCAATACCTGGTGCCCGAATATGTCATCCCCTCAAGGACGACGTTCAGCCGGAACGTGGTCCCCTCCCTGTACCGCCAGTGCAGGGAGCTCATGCTGGCTGAGCTGCATGCAGCTCCAGCCGGCACCAGCGTGCATTTCACTACTGACCTATGGACCAGTGTCAGTGGGATGCATGCTGCTTTCCTGGCCCTCACTGCCCACTGGTGGGGACCGGAGAGTGAGGGGACCTCCTTGGGCGATGCTTCCGGGTCCTGTGCGGCTCCCGATGCACTACGGCACAGGTGGGCCATCCTGCACGTGGAGACGATGGACATGAGGCACACCAACAGAGACGTAACTAGGGAAAACTGCGCCCGGGGCAAGCACTGAAATGGCGCCCCCCGCACCCCCCCAACATACTACATTATACTTAGGTTTTTCCTCACAAGCGCCCGCTGCCGCCGCCAAGCCAGGCTACTGACTGGCCGCCAGGCGCCAGCAAAGCAATGGGGGGGGGGCTCAGGCAGCGTGGAAGGGACCGCTCGTGGGGAAGGGGGCACCGATGCGCTCCCTTGACTGCTGCAGCGCTGCTGCACTGAGCAGGAAACATTTGTATTAACAAAAAATTTAAATTTTTTTTTTTAAAAATTGGTCATGGCGGCGCCCCCCCATGTGACCAGAAAAGATGGCGCCCGGGGCACGTGCCCCCCCTGCCCCCCCTATAGTTACGCCTCTGCACACCAAGGAGGAGGTGGCAGCCGTACTCGACCACCAGATAGAGGAGTGGATTGGCAGGTTTCCACACCTCTCTAGAGGATTCATTGTCACCGACAATGGATCAAACGTTACCGCCGCTGTCGAGTCGGTCATGGGCTGTGTGAACATACGGTGTATGGCACACACGCTCCATCTGACCGTCAGGGACGCCCTTGGCCTTAAGGAGCTGAAGGCGTTCCAGGAGAAGGGCCGCCCCCCCCCCCCAGGTGCTGTTGCTGCCACGGCCATGCTTGTCGAGAAGTCTCACAAGCTGGCCGCCCACTTCCACCACAGCGAGAAGTCCAGGAGACTGCTTCGCCACAAGCAGGATGACCTTGGGCTTCCTCGCCATCTCATCCCTACGGATGTTGAGACGCGGTGGAACTCCACCTTCCTCCTGTTCCAGCGCCTGTTGGAGCAGGAGAGAGCCCTTGTTGCCCTGGCGAGGGACGAGTCCTTGGACATCTGTGACCTCTCGAACGCAGAGTGGAAGCAGATGTCCGAGGTGGTGTCGGCACTGGAGCCCTTTCAGCTTGCCACGAAGGGCTTGTGTGGCGACACCACTCCCTTGAGCCAGGCGCTGCCCACAGCTAAGCTGATGGGCGAACTCCAGATTTCTCTGACCACGCCAGAGGGTCATGCTCTGGCTGGGAGGCTGAAGTCTGGGGTTGACAGGCGGCTTGTTGGTGCGCTGGGAGACAGGGAGGAGTATGTCCTCGCTTGTCTCTGTAACCCAGCCATCAAGGGTAATGCCGTGAGTGCCGGCGACTTGCCCGGGTGGAGGGACATCCTGGTCAAGAAGGTTAGGGAGGAGGAGGCCACTAGGGCCCGCAGAGACCAGGATGTTGGTAGTGGGGCAGGGGCGGCCCCCGCGGCCCAACCCACACCCAGCAGCAGCATGGGCGGCCAGCCGGCGTCAGCTTCCCCTTCCCCTCCCTCTTCCCAGTCCAGCAGTGCGGCATCCCAGGCAGCGCCATTGCAGCAGCCATTTGCTCCCGACTCGAAATCCGCCCAGTGATTTCAGCGGTTCTGCTATGGCGCCATGCCTGGTATGCGGGAGGCTCGACCTGCCAGGCCCCCCTCTAGTGCTGAGCAATGTGTTGCGCAGTACTTGGAGGAGCCTGTGGAGGGAGACGGCGTGGACTGCGCACAGTTCTGGGCGAGCCGCCGCCAAGTCTGGCCGGACCTGGCGGTGGTGTCTGTGCGCCTCCTCTCCTGCCCCCCAACCAGTGTCCAGAGCGAGCGGGTGTTTTCACGTGCCGGGAACGTGGTGACACCTGCTCGCTCACGCTTGGACCCTGGTCTGGTGGAGCAGCTGGTCTTCCTTAAGGTGAATCTCCCCCTGCTGGGCTACTCCAAGCTGGATTTTGAGCCGGGTGAGTGATTACCATGGGTTGCCCAATGCCCCATGGTTGGTCACCTGCCTGGCTCGACCTCTGTGCTTCTCCCTACCCTCCCCCCTTCCACCTCTAGCTGAGCTGATGTGCCAGATGCTGAGCCATGCCAGCCAGTCGCAGCGTGTAGTGTGCCCACACACAGATGCAGTGGTTGGTAGTAGTAGTTGTAGTGCTGCGACTGGCCAAACTTTTACAACACCCACGTCCACCTAAAAAGAAACCCAATGCTGACCAGCAGCACAGGCCCTTATCTCTCCACCTGTCAGCATTTGGGGACCTGGCGTGGGCACGGCACACACACCCAAAGTAGCACAGCCCAAATAGTACTAGACTTAGCGGCAGCGGCGGGTATACGTTCTAAAATGCAGTGTAAATATGTAAATACTTGTATGTAAATAAACATGTAAATAATTTTTTCTTTAAAACCCCATGTTAAAATCAACCCTCAAAATTATGCAAAAGAGAAAAAAAAGGTAACAAAGGGAGAACAAAATGATGAATACTAAATGAATTGATTCTATTGAAAATGTTACCAGAAATCATGTGTGGGGGGCTTGGTTTACATGGAGAAAATAATTTGATGATTTTTTATAATGAAACAAATGAATTATCATCATCTTATGTTCATCTTGATTGTGGTCACTGTTGATTTTGGCTGATGGCAAAAAAACCAAAAACCATCAGAATAGCAATGAACTGGCTGCCAACACAACATATTGATTGATAACTATGCAGGGGGGGAATTGGGTCTCTGTGTGTGTGTATGTGTGTGGTGCAGGCTCAGTCTGTCTCTTCCTGTTGTGTGTGTGTCTGTCTGTCTGTGTGAATGGATGCCTAGCACTGTCTCTGTGTGTGGATGCTTTCTGTGTAGTGTGCTGTCTTCTGTGTCTGTGCGCTGTGTGTCTGTGTCTACATTTCCCCCCCCTCCGCTTCCTTCCCCCCATGCCTCCCTCCATCCCTCCCCTCATCCTCCCCCCTTCCTCTTCACGACCCTCCATCCTCCCTTCCAGCCCACCACCACCTCACCTGCCCCCAAACCCCGGTCTGGCAGATAATGAGAATCTGGTCTCTCCCACCGAAGCACACAAGTGATCACGTGTGTGCATAATATGTGGCTGACCAACTCTGAGCTGGACCCTCCTCCCCCTTCAATCCCCTCTGCTACATCCCTCTCCCCCTCCTCTTTCCTCCCCACTTTCCTCCCTCCCTCCCTCCCTCCCCCCTCCTAGCTAGCAGGGCACACATACACACACACAACACCTGTGGTGGCAAACACCACCAGCACACATGCACTCGCACTGGTGCCACCACCTTCCTTGGGCCTCTCTCTGTGTCCTTGAGCAAATATGTGGTGGTGGACCAGAGAAGCATTTCTTTCAAGTAAGGCAAAAGGCATGCACTCACTACACACACACACGAAGAAGAGGTGAAAAGACGAGAAGACTAGGCAACTTCTAACCAGCAGCAGCAGGTGAGTGTTGTGTTGTGTTGCTTCCCAATGCCATTACCCATGCTCAATGCTCAGTCTGCTGAAACTAAACTAAATACTATCATCCTCACACACAGCTCAGCTCAGCTCAGCTCAGCTGCACAGCACTCACTAACTAGACACTACAGCTGGTGGTAGAAAGAAGAAGATGTCCTGGTGGATTTTAAACTTTCAAATCTGTGCTAGGATTGCCTCGCCTACTCCTCCTGCCTGTAATTGTGCCCTCTCCCCTTGCAGTTGCGTCGTGATGGGTTGGTGTGCGTGCGCCGTCTACTTAGCTCTCTCCTCATGTTGGCTTGGCTTGCTAGGCACTGACTGGCAGCAGCTGTTGGCTGTGTGCTAGGCTCAGGCTGTGGCACGTGTGACTGGACTGGAAATGTTAGTGTAGCAGCAACACTGGTTGTGGTGGTAGCAGTAGTAGTAGTTGTTGTTGCTGGGCTGGTGGCTGCTGCCCTGTGCTGACTCTGCACACTTGGTCTGGTTTGGATGCAGATGTGTGTGCATCATCCATGGGGAGCAGCAGAGCAGAGCAGAGCAGGTTGGCTGGCTTCTGTCTGTCGGGCCTAGTCAGTGGCAGGCACTGAGTGAGGCGGTGGTTTCTTTGGGCATCACATCACCCATCATGCAGAGCAGCAGGTCTGCTGCTCTGCTGCTCCACCTCCTGCTTCTTCTCTGTGTGTGTGCTGTTGTGCTTAGTGTGCTGCTCCACTGCTGCTGCTGGCAAGCAGCAGCAGTGGCCTTTTTGTTAGATCAGAGAGTTGGTGTTGTCTCTTGGAGTGTCCTCTTAGTTGCTTAGATAGGTGTGGTGGTAGTAGGTAGGCATTAAGGTGGACTGACTGGGTGTTACGTGTTAGGGCGCTCAGAGAGAGGGCCAAAAAAGCTGAGGTGGCAATTGTTGGGTTGCCCCTAGCATTGTTGGTGGATTTCTTGAGAAGAAGAGAAAAAATCCCATTGGCTAGATTGGGTTTTTTGGGGGGGCAGCCCCGGACCTGCCCTGGACCCGCCTCCGTGGGGTGACAGCACCCCCAAAGTGGGTCTGGGGGGCCATGGCAAAAATGGCCTCAGTCCCGGCAACCCCCGGAGAGATAGGAGTGATGGTTTTTTTATTAGGATTTCCTAGGCATTAAATAACTGTCTCTCTATGTGGCTTTACCTTTCACCCACTGACACACATTCTATTGTTTCCAATTAGATATTATTTAATGCCTTAGAAAATCTTAATAAAAAAACCATCACTCCCATCTCTCCGGGGATTGATGGGAGGGACTGAGGCCATTTTTTGCCACTTTGGGGGTGCTGCCGCCCCACAGAGGCAGGTCTGGGGCAGCCCAAAACCCCCATTCTAGCCAATGGGGAATTTTTCCCCCAAAAATTCACCAATAATACTAGGAGCAACCAATTGCCTTGGGATTGTTGGGGTGGAGGACACCCATGGGTGGCTACCACCCACCCCAGCTTTTTGCCCCTAAGTGCTCCACATAGGGAGTTATGGGCAAAATTTGAAAATTTTAAAAAAAAATTGTAAAAAATCAGAGGAAGGTCCAATTGACTTGAAATTTGGGTGGCAGGTAGAACACAAGGTCCCCTTTAAAACCAGCTATTTTTTGAGATCCGAACCAGTTTGGTTCAGAGCCAAACCAGTTCGGATCCAAACCGGACCGGGGGGTGGTTCGGACAAAACCAAAACCGAACCACCCCGGTCCAGTTTGGACCCGGTTCGGATCCGAACCGAACCGGGCGAACCGGTTTTGTGCACATCCCTATGGAGGAAGAGTGGGATATAAATGTAGTAGTAGTAATAATAATAATAATAAAAAAATAATAATAAATAATGGGCTTGAACACACTTAACTCTGTGTTGGTTGGAAATGTTTTAGATGTGTCCATTCTTGCTTTCCCTTTGCTAAGCCTTTCAAGTTTAGTGCTGTATTTCAATGGGGAAAACAGGGGTGTAGCTACAACTGAGTGGATGATAAGAACCCAGGACCCCCAGCTCATGAGGGCCTCCCAGCTCCCTGTTTTCTTCATTATCTCCCTCACTCCAAGGGGCTGCTGGGAAGAAGGGTGAACATGGCTTCCTCTCCCCTAGCTATGCCCCAGGGGAGGGGAGTTGCGTTCCATTTCAATGACGTGGGGTAGGACAAGAGTTCTTACAATGTTCTGCTTCCTTCTCTATCTGCTTCTGACAGATATTTTGTTAGTGCCAAAGAACTGCAGCAAGAAAGTCCTGGAGCGTATCTGCAATGGTTCCTTGGATTACTGTGTACAGTTCTAGTCACCATATCTTCAGAAGGCTTGTAAGATATACAGTGCTCACGGGCTGTAAGATTGTGAGCACTATAAAATATTCCCCTTAGGGGATGGAACCACGCTGGGAAGAGCATCTCCATCCTTGCATGCAGAAGGTTCCAAGTTCCCTCCCTGGCAGCATCTCCAAGATAGGCTTGAGAGGCTCCTAAATGCAGGAGAAGCCGCTGCCAGTCTGTGTAGACAATAATGAGCTAGATGGACCTAGCTCAGGTCTGACTCAGTATAAGGCAGCTTCCTATGTCCCTAAGGACATTATGGAACTGGAGCAGAACTGGGCAACACAGATGATCAGGGTCCTGGAGCACCTTCCTTAAGAGGTAATGCTGCAGCATCTGTAATGGGAGGGATCTGAATCTCGAATCAATTAGAACTGAATCAGGCACAATTCGATTTGTACCCAAATCTAGCCAATGGACCACAGAGGTGATTTGTTTTGACTCCAAATCACCTGAATCAGCTAGATTCGGGTACAAATTGATTTGTACCCGAATCAGTTTGCACATCCCTACTCTTCCGTTTGGAAAAGGGGCAACTATGAGGGAGGGCATGAAAGAGGTGTATAAAAATATGCATGGAGTGGACAGATCAAAATTGTTCTCCCTCTCTCACAACACTAGAATCAGTTGGGAAATTCAGGACCAACAAAAGGAAATATTTTTTCACACAGTGCATAATTAATATATGGAATTCTCTGCCACAGAATGTGGTGATGGCCACTAGCTTGGATGGATTTAAAAGAAGCTTAGACAAAGTCATGGGGGGCAGGTCCATCAATGGCAACTAGTCTGGTGGCTATAGACCACCTCTAGCCTCCGAGGCAAATTGCCTCTCAATACCAGTTGCAGGGGAACAACAACAGGAGAGAGGGTAAGCCTGTGGTCTTCTTGGAGGTGTCTGGTGGACCACTGTGTGAAGCAGGATGCTGGACTAGATAGGCCTTGAGTCTGATCTCGCAGGGCTGTTCTTACGTTCTGAGAGTTTGAACCTTTTCTCTACTATTTCTTTCAGTTGATATTCAGCTTGGTTATTGATGGCCATCCTGCCTTTTAAATCCAAAAATGAGCACATCCTTTACCTGGGATCTGCTAAATTGCCCTCATAGCAGTGATGCCAGTCAGAAAAGAAGGTGCAAATACAAGCAATCACATTTTAGCCCAAGCTAGACAACCAGAGATCAATGAAACAATTTCCAGCGATTAGAATGGAGAGGCTGGAAATCCCTATTAGCAGTGCATTTTCTGCTGTTTAAAGGAAAAGCTAGTGCTTTCACTGAAGGGCTATAATCTGTTATGATCGGAAGCTGTCCTGGGAGATTCTTCCAAGTTTTAAAAACAAAGCCATTTTCCCTCAGCCGGAGAGGCATGAATCATGGTGCTGACTGTGTGTTTATGGCAGTAGATAACTCTTGTACACTTTCTATTGCCCAGGTTGCTGAATTCCATAGTCCAAATGCTGATAAAGTAACATTTAGCACATACATTGCACCACAATGCTGCTCAAATATTAAACTACTGCTGCATAGCTAGCTCACTAAACTATTGATTTTATTTATTTTATGTATTGTTAAATTTGTATACCACCTTTTATTAAACAGTTGACACAAAAATTCAAAACAAGACAATAAAATGACACAATTAAAATATTAAGCTAAAATATAAAACAAATCTGACTAAAAAGATTTAAAATACAAGCATACAAACTGTACAAAATACAAAGAAGCAGCAGTAGAGACAATCATATAAAAGCTTTAACATGCTTTATAAAAACTGTGATGGAGACTGAGGAGCGAATAGCTACCAGGAGAGCATTCCAGAGTCTGGGGGCAGCAACAGAGAAGGCCCTGTCCTGCATGCATGATAATCGAGCCTCCCTCATTGCCAGCACCTGGAGCGGAGCCCCCTCAGATGACCTCGTCAAGAGGGTAGCAACCCTTGGAAGCAGGTGGTCCCTCAGGTATCCCGGGCCCAAACCATTAAGGGCTTTAAAGGTCAAAACCAGCACCATGAATTGCACCCGGAAACAAACTAGTAGCCAGTGCAGCTCTTTCAAAATGGGGGTGATGTGCTCCCACCAGGCAGCTCCAGATAAACCCCTGCTGCGTTTTGCACTAGCTGCAGTTTGCACTAGCTGCAGTTGAAAACTATTATTTTTTAATCAGTACTGAAATCTCTGCGAAGTACAGTCCATCCTTTGTCTCTCTTCTATCTCCATCTTTTCTTTCTTCCATGCGAGATGGTTTCCCAGTGGCCACCACAGGAAGCTGCCTTCTACAACAGATCAAGAGTCCCCAGCCTTGGTTCCCTAGAAGATGTTGGACTACAGTTCCCATCATCTCAAGCCACCGTGACCTTCAGCTAAGGTTGAGAGCCCCTACAATAGATTGTTGGTTCATCAAGCTTAGTGTCCTCTACTCCTATGGGTAGCAGCTTTTTCAGGGTTTCTTTCCCAGGCCTCTGAAGTTGCTATTTGTCCTAGGAACATATGAAGCTGCCTTCTATCAGGCCATGGGTCTACACCAGGGACTCTCAACGTTGGGTCCCCAGATGTTATTGGACTTTGGCTCCCATAATTCCCAACTTAAGGCCACTAGGGTTGGGGATTATGCGAGTTGAAGTCCAATAACAGCTGGAGACCCAACGCTGAGAATCTCTGGTCTACACTGACTGGCAGTAGCTCTCCAAGGTTTCAGGCAGGAGTCTTTCCCAACCCTATCTGGAGATGCTGCTAGGATTTCTGTTCTCTTTCATTGAGCTACAACCCCATACCGTAAGGGGAATATCTTACAGCAGACAGTGCTCGCATGTTTGCTGCACTCACATGTAATGCAGAACCAACGGTCCAATGGACCCATGGTTCCGTTCCCCCCATCCCCACTCTCCTGTCCAAATTCAGGCGTAACTGGGAGCTCCCTCTCTGCAGGCACAGGGAATTGGCCATGCACAAGGCCTACATTGGATCAGGGTGTGTGTGCAGCTCATCAGTAAGTGGCTTGTTCTGACCCAGCTTAAACTGAAATGTTCCATCCCTGAAAAGCACTCAGTGCTGTCTTTCTACAAGAGCCAAGCTTGCTGAATCAGCAAATCCAAGACCCTCTTCCGTTACGCCAAGGCTTATGACATTTGAAGTGATGCCGTCATTTGTGATTAATAAAGCAATATGATATTAATCCATTTGATGTGATGCCATCATTTGTATTTAATAAAGCAATATGATATTAATCCTGCTCCACACTTCATACCTCCTAAATGCCAAATTGTCTTATTCCTTCTGAGATAACTAGTTGGAAAATGTTTCTGTGCAGCTCGGCAAAATTCAATTGGTGTTTAAAAAGGAAGGAACATGTCTTGAATGCTAAAATCACCATTTCATGAAGTCTTAATGAGCCCATTACTTATGGAAGCACTGAGCAGACATCAAACCTAAGGGGGAGAAAAGCGATTTCCCCCCTCCATGAGCCAGATGTGTTTTGCTCTCCAGGGTGAAACAGAAGACCTAAAATAGTTGGTCTGCAAGAGTTTGTTTGCAAGCTGGAAACAGAGGTGAAGTTTGCTTTTGTTTTAGGAAGGAGCTGAGAAAGTCTCTTTGCTCCATTGGTCATCTTTTTGCTTTGCAAACAGAACTTTTTGCTCAACAACAACAACAACAACAACAACAAAAACATGGAATCCTACATGAATTTCTAGGTGTCTGGACATCAACATGGACCCAGATCTGATTGTGGCAAGTGATTTCATTTACTGGTGCCTAACATTGTCATGTTAGATGTAGCATTATGACATCACTCCATTCACTATGTGATCCCTAATTGGGTGGGCTTCCCACGGCAACTCATTGAAGAAAGGGGGAAATGCAACTGCCTGGAGAAACAATGGTGATGAGCAGTATCAAAAAGGTAAATATTTACTGAAGCTCTTCTCACGATTAGTGAGAAGAGCTTCTTCCAGGTCTGCGGGGAGAGCGGGCTTAGCCACATGACCGTCATGGAGCCGGCGGGGTTGTGTGGGGATCAGGGGCCATGCGGCCCCCGCAAGTTCCAGGATGCCCTGCGGCAACGCACAATCAAATCGATGAGGTTAACGGAGCACTTTCGCCATTAACCTCATCTAAGGGGAGGGGTACTTTGGGAGGCTTGCTGCCAGGAGCTGCACAGCTCCCGATGCAACACACGATAAGCCAAAAGTGGGCTAGGCTCCCTTAGCCCACTTTTGGCCGATCATGAGAATAGCTTCACTGTCATCCAGAGGCACCCTCAAATTAGATGTAGCATGCTGTTACCCTTGTGTCATGTTCACTGCATGATCCCCAATTACAATTAGGGTGTGTGTGTCTCAACTCTCCACTTCTTTCATCTGAAGACAGTGTAAAAGTTCACTGATCTCAGATATCATAGGAACATAGGAAGCTGCTTTATACCAAGTCAGACCATTGGTCCATCTAACCCAGTTTGTCTACTCTACACAGACTGGCAGCAGCTTCTCCAAAGACTTCTACACAGACTGGCAGCAGCTTCTTCTCTGCAGGCAGGAGTCTCTCTCAGCCCTATATTGGAGATGCCAGGGAGGGAACTTGGAACCTCAGATGGTCTTCTCAGGGTGACCCTATCCCCTAAGGGGAATATCTTTCAGTGCTCACATGTAATCTCCCATTCAAATACAAACCAGGGCAGACCCTGCTTTGCAAAGGGAACAATGCATGCTTGCTACCACAAGACCAGCTATGCTCTTAAATATCATTTACCACCTAAATCCAAAGTTGCATCTGTCATATATCAAGCAAACTGATCCCTCAAGGGTGGTCACATTTACACTTCTTACAGTGCCAACATTTTTCTTGGAAATTTTACTCACCAGCTCTGCTTTGTAGCACTTTGAAGCTGAGCTACATTGGATATCTCAGATCAGTGGCTTTTGTGTATCACCATATCTTTTGATGTGATGGTTTGACCTTTTCCTTCTTCTTTAGCTGTGTAAGCTGACACAGGGCAATATGATTTGTGCTAACAGGAAGTAACTCAAAGAAATAGACCTAGGCTTGTTGTGGGGGGGGAGGTAATTCTGTCTGGCTTAGAATGACATAGAGGCAACATGTTGAATCTCTCACCATTCTTAAATAATCCCTCTCTCTTTTAATAGTGTGTCCAGAAAAGCCCTGAAAGCCGAGTCTTAAATCCCCTGTGAATGAACCTGCAAAATGATGCATATTTATTAGTGCACCAGATCAATGTTTTCCAGGAGTATATATTGCTTCTAAGCAATGCAGCCAAAGAAAGGGCCAGGTCTATAAATCTCAGACCTCATATGATTGCTGCTGAAGTCAAGGGTTGTTTGTCGATTGAATGATGATCCTTAGGGAACAGCTGAAGTAACAATGGCTGGTTTCTCAGCCTCAATAAAGCAACACACGGAGCTTCCGTAGAGTCAGTTCATTAGCTGTCCTGCCTCTACTGGATTATGCAGGGTTGGATCAGTCCCTTATAACACGGTCATGGTTCAGGTGGAACTGCTGGCCTAGGAGGTGTTCAGGCTGGCTTGGCAGATGTTCAGGATGCGGTCTGTGCAGGAACCCAAGTGCTCCTGGTGCCAGGGAATACAGAAAGGTCTGAAGGCTCCAGAGAACAGTTCAGCTAGGAGCCTAGATGCTGGGCAGTCTGGGATTAGGACAATGGAGAAGAGAGCTAGCAGAACTGTTATACTAGCTGCCATTGTAGGAGTCAGGAGGGCTTAAAGAGAAGTCTCCATGTCTCCACTTAGTAGCTGGCCTCTTAGCCCCTTACAAGCTGCAGCTAGTTCTACTTCTTCTCTGGAGGAGGCCCCTTCCTCATGAGTAGGCCTTTCCCAAGAGAGCCACCATGCTGTCAGGTGGTCATTCCTACACCAGTGTCATTGAGCCCAAGGGCCAGCTTCGGGGCAAGGTTGCTCTTGGGGGTCAGGTGGAGATGGTGGTGCTTCCCTGCCAGCTGCATGGGGGGGTCTGCCAGGGGTCCAGAAATGTGAGTAGATTTCAGGAGGCTGATGACAATGATGAAGATTTGTATACCGTTTTTCAAGAACAGTTCCCAAACCATTTTACACAGAGAAATAAAATGGATCCCTGCCCCCAAAGGGCTCATAATCTAAAAAGAAACTTAAGATAGACACCAGCATCAGCCACTGGAGGGATGGTGTGCTGAGGCTGGATAAGGCCAGTTACTCTCCCCTTGCTCGATAAAGAGAATCACCACTTTTAGAAGGTGCCTTTTTGCTCAGGTAGCGGGGAAACTGTCCCCTGCTGATGGCCTGAGGCCATTAATGATGTCACCCAAGGGTACTGTGGCCTAGACCCTCTCAGGGGTTCTGTTTGAGTTGCATTGTCTGAAGCTGGGTCAGGGTTCAGTGAGGGTTCTCAATTTCCAAGGCCCTCAGAGGGGTTGTATTAGGATTGTCCTAGTTTGAGAAGCCCTCAAGTGCAATGTCAGGTTTGTCCTCATCCAAGGAACACTTGGGGGCTGTGAGAGCAGATCCTGTCATTAGCTCATGTAGCTTAGGACTTCCCACTCTCTTTGACCAGTAGACGTGACCCTCCAAGCTACCAGCCCTAGAGCTCTAGGGGGGAAGCATTGGAAAGGTCTTCACTTCCCATCACTCCCCATGCACCTTCCTAGATGTCACCTGGGCTTGGCAGGGCTTCACTTCTTTTTCATGGGGCACCACCAGCACTGGGAAAAGCAGAGCACAGAGTGATGGTCACCTCTATAGGATGGTGGCAGTGAGGGCTGTTGTACGCATTATTTGCCTTTGGGTATACAAAGCCAAATATTTGCATGGGCTGAATTGTCAGTCTTAGATATAATGCATGGCGTCTTGAATAACAGGATGGAAGGAAGATGGCATTTAAATAGATAGAAAGCAGGCATGGAGCCAGGAGAGTTGCAGCCTGGGTCCGGCCCCACCCAGCGGCCCCTCTGACAATGTCTCGTGAGCATGATGTCATGCTCACAGGGTGTGCCTGGCACCAAGAGAAATCCCCTCCCCACCCTCCCCGCCCACAAGTGAGCATTTGCCATTCCAGAGAGGGAGAGAAAGGAAGAATAGATGCTTTCAGGCAGCAAACGATGCCTGAAATGACAGGGAAGCACTCACTCAGGCTCTTCAGAGCTTGAGGCCATGCCCCCTATGTGTGTGATGTCATGTGAAAAGGGTGTGTGGCCTCAAGCTCTGAAGAGCCCAAGCGAACACTGACATTTCAGGCAGCGCCTGCTGCCTGAAAGCATCTATTCTCCCTTTCCCTCTCTCTGGAGGGAGAGAAAGAGGAATAGATGCTTTCAGGCAGCAAATGCTGCCTGAAAAGGATGGGCAAGCACTGGCTTGGGGCTAGCCTGAGTGTGGGTGGGGGGAATTCATTTGGGGCTCTTCCGGAGCCCGAGCCACACTCCCCTGAGGGCTTCAGCAGCCTCTACCATTAGCATCCCGAGTTCTTTGAACCCGTTCACACAATGGTGGCTACACTCCTGATAGAAGATAAACAGGAAGGCAGATTGCTTGCCATTATGATCTTCCCCAAACATGTTCAAGCACGGTAGAGTGCTGGGAGCATATTTCCAGTCATGCTTTCAGCTTCACATGGATGCAGTCCCAGTCGGAGCCCAGCATGAATTGATTGTACACCCTAGAACAGGGGTCCCAATCCTGGGTTCCCAGATGTTGGACTAGGTCTCGCATCATCTCCAGCCAAAACGTTCAAGGCCATTGTAGTCCAACGAAACCCGGGGGACTCAAGGTTGGGAACCCCTTCCACAGAACATACGGCAGAATCCTCTAAAATGCACTGGATTCCCATGGCAGCCATTGAGTTGGTTACTGGAGAAACGAATTTGTACAGAAAAGCATCCCAGAAGACAAATAAAAATAGCAGTACTGTTTTAAAACAGCACCCCTTTGTTAGCATGGTGTTGCTGACCACAGAAATGGCACCCACGCATGCACAGATACCATGTGCATGCTGACACTGGGGGGGGGGTTACACCACCCCAGCAGGAAGCTGAATGGGGTGGTGGAGAGACTTGCTCTCCTTGTTCTTAAAGTTTCCTTTCAAATTTCACGAAATGTGCTTGAACATGCACATCTGTGCACATCCTTAAAAGATGCCACTGTACAGAAGAGAATGCATTGGTTTAGAATGTAGCTGCGTTATGATCTATGGTTAGTCATCTGAAGCCCAAGGGGGGAAAGCTGTACCATCCTATTTAAACATAGGATGGAATTGTGTTGCTTATTGTTACTTCAATTAGATTTTAATTAGATAGTGGTGTGAAACATACAATGCAGTTAATGAAAACACATTATCCCCCATTTGCCTGTAACAAGTGTTCTAAAATTCTTTAACTATTACATACTTGGTGTAATTACTGTCAGGAATATGGAGGTTGTTTTGCACGTAACTGGGAGGTTGTGAATCCCATCTCTTCTGCCAATTAGTCTGCACTAATGAACCCATTACGGAATTAGCACTGCGTAATTCATTCCGAGCTTAATGAAGTTTTTGAGAAATACAAATATCGTTAAGAAATGGCACACTGTACCATTCTTCTTGGTTGTTGTAGCAGTGATGCTACTGTTGTTGGAGGCTTAATTTACAGTTCATCTTGGCAAAGTATTAACTTTTAATAGATGGTTTGTATCAATAATTCATACTGACACGATAACCACTTGCTAGACAGCTGGAGAGCATTTAAATTTTTGAATGCTTATACTGGCAAACTTGCCATGCTGCAAAAGTTATTGTTGAGGAACATGTTTTACTTGGTTGCCTCAGGCAGAAAAGGCTTTATTAGTCTATATTTAAAAAATCATTGTGAAAGATCGACTGCGATTCATTTTATGAATTTTGCTGCCAATGAGGTCTATTTGGGTTGTGTGCCATGCCCAATTCTACATCCCATGCAAAATCGCATCAGCTTACCTTGGCTTGGTTTTTGATGTGGGTCAAAATCGTCACCATTTCATGGGGGATACATGTTTAATAATGAGTATAGTTGTGTGGTCTGGAGAAACAGACTGGTTCCAGACTGGCAAAGGAGTAAGACAAGGCTGTATACATTCTCCCTCTCTGTACAATTTATATGCTGAGCATATACTGAGAGAAGCTGGATTGGAAGAAGATGAGCGTGGTTTTAAAGTTGGAGGAAGAATCATCAATAACCTGCGCTACGCTGATGACACCACTCTGATAGCTGAGAATGCGGATGATCTGCAAGTTCTAGTAATGAAAGTCAAGGAGCACAATGAAAAAATGGGACTATGACTAAATGTCAACTAATGACGATGGGTCTCAGTCTCAGAATTGACAATGAAGACATTGACGTGGTGGATAGCTTCTACCTTCTAGGATTGATCACCAACAGTCAAGGATCCAGCAGTCAAGAAATACGCCGCAGACTAGCACTTGGTAGGTTTGCAATGAAGGCCTTGGAAAGGATATTTAGATGCCGTGATGTGTTTACACCTACAAAGATTAGAATAGTTCAGACAATGGTTTTTCCCATGACACTCTATGGATGCGAAAGCTGGACTTTGAAGAAGCAAGATAGAAAAAGCATTGATGCTTTTGAACTTTGGTGCTGGGTAAGACTTTTGAGGATAACACGGGCAGCCAGGAAAACAAGCAAATGGATCATAGAACAAATCAATCCAGAATTTTCACTTGATGCACAAATGACCAGGCTCAAACTATCATACTTTGGACACATTATGCAAAGATCCAACTCCCTTGAGAAGTCCATCATGCTGGAGAAAGTGGAAGGAAAGATAAGAGGATGACCAACAGCAAGGTGGATGGACTCGATAACGACAGCAATGAATGCCCCACTGAGAGACCTTAAAAGCCAAGTTGAAGATAGATAATCCTGGAGAGAATCTATCTATGTCATCACTAAGAATCGACACCGACTTGACAGCACTTAATCAATCAATCAATCAATCAATCATAGTTACGTTGGTTCAGATGCATTATCAGGGATAAAACATTATTCAAGCCAACATTTGAGTTGGATGCTTCCATTGGGAGATGATATTCTGGCTGCAACTGGATAAATTTTAAATGGTCCCAGGTCATGGTCTGAGGCAATGCACATCTTCCAGGAACATTGCTGCAACAAAGCAGGTCCAGGTCTGGTCAGAAATCTCCATTGTTAAATGATCTTGGACACCATAATAGAAGAAATGAAAGGCATAAATAAAATAATAAACCTATCATCCATGGTTACTGATTCCTTTACTTGCCTAGTCCTTCCTTAGGATCATTTTGAGAATGATATAAATTTACACAACAACTCTGCATTGAAGAATGGGTCAAAGGCTAGGTGTGCACCAAAATTAATGTCCATGATTTCTGGCGGTAGTTATGGTAGGACTAAATGTTTGTGGTTAATTGAAAGGCATGCATTGAAATGTTTGTAGTTGATACAGCCCAACCCAGCGTTGGACAAGATGACCCTGAAAGTCCCTCCCAACATTCTGAGATCCAGTGAACATTATGTGAATTAATGGTGCACTTTGTAATGGAGACTGGGTCATTATGATGCTTCTTTTTAGACTGTGAGTCATTTGGGGACAGAGAACCACCACCACCTTCTTATTATTCTTTTTCTGTGTAAGGCACTTTGAAAGAAAAGTGGTAAATAATGAATAGTTATAGTAATAATAGCAATTGTGATAAATAGAAAAGACTAAGTACAGCAAATGCTCTTAAAATATTCTACTTTTTCTTTCTTTTCTTCTACCATTTAATGTTGAATAGAGCCAGTACAGTGTAGTAGTTAGAGTGCTGGACTAGGGCTGGGGAGACCTGAGTTCAAATCCCCATTCAGCCATGAAACTCACTGGGTGACTCTGGGCCAGTCACTTCTCTCTCAGCCAAACTGACCTCACAGAGTCGCTGTAGGGCTAAACATAACCATGCACACTGCTCTGGGCTCCCTGTAAGAAGAGTGGGATATAAATGTAAAAATAAATTTATCTATTTTTTGTTAGATTTTTTTTCATACCGCCTTTCATTAAAACAATCTCAAGGTAGTTTACAAAACACTGAAAACAATATAAAACTATAAAAAGTCACACAATAAAAAGATTAAATTGGAATATAAAAATACAGGTCTAATTAAAAGTTTTAAAACTGTACATGAGGAGACCATAAAATACATAGCAGCAGCAACAAAAACAACACTCATATAAAAGCCTGGATAAAAAGCCAAGATTTCAGTTGTTTTCTAAAACTGTGATGGAGACTGAGGAGCGAATGCCCACTGGGAGAGCATTCCAAAGTCTGGGGGCAGTAACTGAGAAGGTCCTGTCCCCTCTGATGACCTTGCAAATAAATGCATATTCCTAGGAATGTGTTTAACAGAATTGTAGGCAACTGTGCCCTCCTAGAAACCCTCCTCCCCAAATTCCCCCTTTCTAGCCACTGAAATCTGAAATGAAGCACCTTCCCCCCTCCCAGAAAGAGCTGGGCTCAGGAAAAGACAGAGACATATGGGCAAGAGTTTGTGGTGTTGGCGGGGAGTCTAAGAGACTCAGAAATGGCAATTAACTCCCATACCTACATCCTCTTTGGAACATGCTTCCCTAAATAATAACCACTTAGTCTATGAGTCATCTGATGATTTCTCTGCATGCATACTATGAGACAGAGAAGATACAATGTTTCAGCTAATTGCATTGGGTAAGCAAAAGACTCCTCCTAGAGTACATAAATCAAGATATTACTCTGTTTGTCATAATGGAACAAGCTTTATAAGTAGATCAGTTAGAGAGGGGGAAAGCACATGTGCACAATATACACAACACAAACAACATTAAATCTGGGAGTGCAAACCAAATTGGATTTGATAGATCAGACCGAGTGAAAACACACTTGCCTATGGCTCTCCAAATAAGTCTGCATTCGATTTGCCCTTCAGAAATCTAATTTCAAACTGCCAGGGTAGCTGGAGGGATTTAAAATGGAGTTGTCGGTGTGCAGACCTATATTTGCAGTTCGGCCGGCATTCAGATGAGATCCTGAACAGACACAAGCAGCTGCCATGAAGAGCCCCTCTGTCAGTGATCTGCTTATTTATTGCTCAATTTATATATCACCTTTCATAACAAATCCCAGGGTAGTTCACAACATATATATTAAACAACTATAAAACGTAGACACAGAAACCTGATAAAATACAATACAGCACCAAGAGAGACAGACAGACAGACAGACACACAGAACCACCCCTTAAAGAGGAAAAAAGCCAAAGGAACTTTCAAGTGGTGTATGTCCCCCTTCAGCTTCCCAAATGAACCCCCACTAGGTGATGAAAATAAATCACATCCTGACCCTTATTTCAGCTTCATTCAGTTGTTCCCCATCCTGGTGTACACTGATCTTTGGATATTTACTCTGCAGGCATAGGATTGGCATGAAAACACATAATCCAGATTCTGGCCTGTCCAGAGTGCACATCTTAACTCTGTTTTTTAAAAGTACATTTCTAATCCGCTCCTTATGGCTGCAGAGAGTAAGGCCACATTTGTGCATAACTTTTTCCCCACCGCCACTGACCTGCCTGCTTTCGGATGTAATGGGCAAGAGGCTCTCTGCAGTCAGGGAGACTGCAGAATGGGGTGGGGGAGACTGGCTGGGTGGGCTTCGTTCTGGGCTGAAGAACAGCCCTGGCAGTCACTTGCAAGCAGAGTGAGGGAGGAGCTTCCTCCATGAACTCCAGTTGCAGCACAGTGGGGCTGTCTGCAGTGTTCGGACATAATGCTGGCACCACCAAGTTGCAGAAAACCCACTACAAACCAAAGGTTCAAATGGCAGTCTCGGAAGGGAAACCTGGGGGTCACTTTGCGGTCTGAACCACAGTTGCACACATCTGGACATACAAAAATGTCCACCTGAGGCCCCTTCAACTCTGGTTCCACATTACATGTGAAGGTTTGAAGTAACAAAGCCACAGTGCAGAAAAAAGTCCAGTCCAGTAGAAAAGGGTAAAGATGCCTTGCCCAGCTTCAGATCTGTTGCCCCTATTTTACAGCTAGTATTACAGTAATACTATTACTTGCAGCCTGCGCACATCTCTCACCTGCCTTTGTGGTTAACCTGCTTTTGTGTTCAACTTACTTGACATCGGCGTAAAACCAGGCTGCACAGATTGAGCCTTCCTGCAGATGTTGGCCTACAACTCCCATCCAACCTGACTATTGCCTACAGCTAGGAATGATGGAGTTTTAGTTCAACAATAGCTGGAGGACTGAAGTAATACTTACATTTTAAAATAGTCATCCTGCCAGTCTCCTCCTTTCCAGGCATCAGTGGTGGAAGGTTCTAGACACCCCCCCCCCCCGCTTCTCCTCTTCCTTGTAGGCACTTTTGGAGTAATGTAATTTTAACTAATGTTGTAAAATTACAACATCAGTTAACATCATGTTTTGGAGTAATGTAATTTTACATCATCAACATCATGACGTTTTGGAGTAATGTAATTTTAACCCTGTCAGATATACTTACCTGGTAATGTTTTCTCATAGACTAGACTGTCATTTCTCATTGCTGTATTTACCCAAATAGAAGATGACCCTGGATTTAAGATTATCCCCTTTAAAAATAGAGGTTAAATGCAGCTCATCCCTGTATTTACCCAAAAGGAACTGCACACCGAATTTAAGATGAGCCCTGCTCCCAGCTACCCAGAAAGAAAACCTGGGTAGCTTTTCCTCCTACCTTGCTTCCACACAACTGAAAACTGAGAGCGCACACAGCTCCCAAACCTGGGTAGAACACAATTTTTGACTGTGTGAATGACCTCCGTTTGTTTTATGCCCCTTGCACACTTGTCCCTTGTATATCTGAGAAAAAGACTAATCACCAATATCAATTTACCAATAGGGTAGCACACACATAACATAGGAATATAGCTGTTCCTGTCATAGGATAGCAAGATCTTTATTATGACAGTCCACAGTGCAGAAAATAGTCCAGTCCACTAGAGAAAGGTACAAATGCCTTGTTCAAGAGTCCACCTTGTCCTGAAAACAACAAACTCTGTTTTCAGTACTATGCTAACTTGCCAAAAGTAATGTACAGTCTACCTCTTCCTTGGAAAAGTTTAAGAAATCAGTTCTAGGTCTAACGCACAAAATGCAACCAGCTGCCTTTGATGCCTGAGGGTAGTGGAGTCTGAAAACCGCCGAGTAAGGTGTGTTTGGGCTTAAAATGTTACACCTAACTGTGGCATTAAAAATGTATGGGGAAACCTACATAACCCAATGCAGGTTCTTCCTTCTAATTTTCTTATGAATACAGGCAGACCTCATTATTCGTGGTTCTAATATCTGCAGATTCATGTAGCCATGGTCCAAAAATAATGCCATGACCTTGCCATTCATAGTTGCATGTCTCGTGTACCAACAGTTTTTGTTCCAAGCCTCCTTGCTCTTCATGCACATTCTCTGTGGGATAAGAGAGGAGTCTGGAGGATTGTTTTGGTGGTGTGTTTTGTGTGTGTTTTCCTTGAAGAAAAACAACAAAATCTTTAGCTTTTAGTAGCATAGTGGAGGCTTGGTCGCCTCTGGGAACCTTTTGGAGCCACTCCTCATAGCTTTTGCTGTCTTAGCACTTTGGGTCTCTGTGGAGGCTTACAAGACCAGTGTGAGCCTTTCTGCTGCCGTTCATCGTGAACATCTTGCAGGAACCTCCTGGAGCACCATTCAGGCAGCGAATGTATGTTAGCATCTTCATGGGGCTGAATGGTGCTCCAGGAGGTTCCTGCAAGATGTTCACGATGAATGGAAGCAGAAAGGCTCACACTAGTCTTGTAAGCCTCCATTGATTAGTGAATCAATGTACAATACATGACAGTAATTTTTTTAAAAATTTTAAAGGAAACTAACAGAACATGTATTTTATGTAAATTAATTACTGAACCCTTACCGTACAATGCACCACAGTTCTAAAAATACATTTTTTAAAAAAATTTATCTTATTGTATATGTTTTTAGAAGGAAACAACTAATAGGACTGTGATATTCATCTCGTAAATTAACCCTTGCCATACAATGTACTACAATCGTTTACTGTACAGTGTGCAGTGTATGGGGAGATATATACTATATTGGAAACAACATACACTACTGTAATGTGATATTAATCTTGTAAATTATTGAACCCTTGCCGTTCCGTACACCTATCGTTTTTGCAGGGAGGGATTGTGTGACACAACTGTGCTGCACGTGCTGTGTTGTACATTTGCTGAATGTCCCAGTTTTTCCTTCCTTCACAGTCAAGATGAGCAAGTGTGCAGCAGAGAGCTCTGACGAGGTGGCAAAAGGTCACGCAAAACGTTGGCCGTCATTACGGCATCAATGAGAACAGTCTGCTCAATTAAAAAGTGGGAAGCCAGCATCCGCACCAGTGTGGTCTCTGGAGCATCGCAGAGTCTGAAGGTGGCGTTCCATCCCTGTGAGTCCCACATGGAATGGGTGAAGAAAGCACTCCAGAGAGGGACAGAAAGGGAGAATAGACTCTTTCAGGCAGCAATCGCTGCCTGAAATGTCAAGGAAGTGCTTGCTTGGGCTCTTCCGAGCTCGAAGCCATGCCCCCTTTGTACATGACATCACATTCAAAGGGGGCGTGGCCTCAAGCTCCAAAGTGCCTGAGCGCTTCCGTATCATTTCAGGCAGCAAACCCTGTCTGAAAAGGATAGGCAAGCCAGTGCTCGCTCGGGACTCCTGGTAGCCTGGCAAGGGGGGGCGGGTTGTTTCGTTTGGCATGACTTGAGATTTGGGAGGGTACAGGCCAAAGCAGGTCTTCAGTACAGATGAGATGGGCCTGTTCTGGAAGCAGATGCCTTCCCGCTCATTTATCAGCAAGGAAGAAAAAATCGTTCCTGGCTTCAAGGCAACAGACCGCTTGATTCTGCTGGTGTGTGGCAATGCTGGGGGTGTGGGGGACTGTGTCATCAAGCCCATACTGCTTTACTGAGCCCAGAACCCTCACATCCTCAAAGGGAAGAATAAGAGGCAGCTTTCCATCTTCTGGAAAGCTTGGTTGACCACAGCAGTGTTCACAGACTTTCTTCATGAGATGCAGAGAGGTACCTTGCCACTACAAACTTGGCCATCAGAGTCCTCCTGGTCTGATTGAGGCATTCCATCCCCGTGAGTCCCACATGGATGGATGGAGAAAGGACTCTGCCTCTGGATTGAGGATCAGACCCTCCTTGCCATTTAAAGGCCCCTCCCCGCATCTGAACCAGCTTGAACACTGGACTGCCGAACTGGTTCGTCACTCCATAAAAAGAGGACTGAATCGATTTGTGAACATTCCTACTGCAAAGTGCTGGACATGAACTGTAAGGGGTGAGGAAGCTCCCCTGTTTGTGCTTGCTTGAATTGTCTCTGATGCTGTGATGTCTCTGAAGTTCTGAACTCAAACTTGACCTCTCTCTGATGCTGTGATGCCTGTAGCATGCTGAGCTTGAACTTGAACTTTGCGAAGTGAGGAAACCACCCCTTGGGTGCTTAGTTGAACTTTCTCTGCTGATGATTCTAAAGGGCTGGATGTGAACTTTGCATGGTGAGGGAACTACGCCTTGGGTGCTTACGTGAACTGTCTCTCATGCTGTGATGCCAACCTGACAACCGATGGCATGGGGTTCATCCTGCTATGTGCTGGATGACAACAGCAGGATGAGGATGCTTTCATCTTGCATTACAGCACTTATTGTACTTTGTGTACAAAACGATGGCAGCAGAACATTATGGCACATATTGGTGCCCCTGGAGGGGCTGGCGGGGGCAACTAGAGAATAGGGGACACAATATCCGAGGTGGCCAAGGCACACAGTGGTTCACTATCCTTTTTCCCCAGCTTCCCCCTCCCAATTTTGGGGATTTTACAGGCCATTTTCTGAGACCCTAACCCCCAAATTCCAATTGACATACTGCTGTGTTGTTCACAGTTCCATTATTTGTGGTTGTAGGTGTGGAACCTACCCTCCGCCATTAACGAGGCCTGCAAGTATGATGTTGAAAGAGACATTAGAAAGGCAGAATTTACTCTGACATGTGTGACTTTGTTTGTTTAGTTAGTTAGTTAGTTAAAAATACATAAAAACACACACCATTTAAAACACAGTGCTAAAAACAATATAAAAACAATTCAAAAACCATTTAAAACTAATTAAAATACTTTAAAAAACAATTTACAAACCTTGGAAGGCCAGGCCAAACAAGTAAGTTCTTAGGGCTATCTGAGCCTAAAACTGCTGATATCTGCCAGCAGTGCATTCCAGAGGCCAGGAGCAGCTACAGAGAAGGCCTGGTTCCATGTCGCCACCAGACGTATGTACCAGTGGCAACTGGAGACAGACCTCTTCAGAGGACCTCAACGAGTGATGGGGATCATACTGAACATAGGAAGCTGCCATATACTGAGTCAGACCATAGGTCCATCTAGCTCAGTATTGTCTACACAGACTGGCAGCAGCTTCTCCAAGCTTGCAGGCAGGAATTTCTCTCAGCCTTATCTTGGAGATGATGCTAGGGAGGGAGCTTGGAACCTCCTGCTCTTCCTGGAGTGTCTCCATCCCCTAAGGGATGCCATCCCCTTACAGTGCTCACACTTCTAGTCTCCCTTTCATATGCAACCAGGGTGGACTCTGCTTAGCTAAGAGGACAAGTCATGCTTGTCACCACAAGACCAGCTCTCTAATTAACTCCAGGAGTGAACCCTTTATGCCCATTCTGGTTAATAATTGGTTCAAGTAAGAAGACCTCAGCTCATAAGGACTGTGTCACTAGTAGGTGAGCTGTTTGATCTGTCAGATCTTTTCTTTGGAGACAGGTAGATGCTCAGCTGATGGCTCTTTGTTGGGGAAAGAATTTGTTGAGGGGGGCTAATGTGATTACTTAGAAATGCAAATCTGAAATAATTTAATTCGAGGAAGGCAAATCTATCCATGGCTGTTTACTGTGATAACTGAATGGAGCCTCTCTGTCCAGAGGCATGATATATCTGAAGATAGTCACAGTTTCAATCCTTCACATCTCCATTTAAAAGGAATTCAAAGAACTGTTGTTAGTCAGAGTAGATAATGCTTATGTGTCCATCTCACGTAAGATAATGCTTATGTGTCCATGCTTTTATTGTATGTTTTAATTTTTGTAAACCGCCTTGGGGTTTTCTTTTAATGAAAGGCGGTATAGAAATGTAAAAATAAATAAATAAATAAATAAAATCTCCTTTATGCCCTCCCAGAGCAGCTGTTGAAAACAACTAGCTCAGAGTTCTCAAACCAGATGGTGTACTACAACTCCCACAATCCCTTTCCACAATGGCTGAAACATTATAGGATTTATAGTCCAAACATCTAGGGACCAAAGTTTGAGAACCCCTGGGCTAATTGGAGTTAAGACGGGTTTAGAAAGGCACTTCTTACATTCTCCAGGAACAGCTCCTTTGTGGACAGTTCTCCAGACCCCTGATGGCCATGATTTTCTGGCCATATTCACACATCACACACAACGGGAGGTGAAAGGGCATCCAGTTTCAATTTCTGAACATCCAAATGCAGGTCACTTCAATTATGAGAGAAAATGGACCCACGGTTCCCCTCCTCAGACTCTGATTTATACCTTCAGTTTGTAGTGAGTTTCTCCGCCTGGATCTCCAGTTTAGCCATGCCAGTGTTTCATCCAAATGTGGTACTGCAGTCTGGTTCTTTTGAAATTGGAGTTAAGGGAGGAAGCTCCTCCCTCACTCGGGCTGCTATTGGCTGTCAGGGCTGTCCTTTAGTCAAGAAGAAAGCCCTGGCGGCCAGTTCCCTGTACTCTCTGAAGTCAGTGAGACTGCAGAGAGGGAGCACTCCGTTTTGTCCGAATGCAGCCAGGAGATCAGGAGGAAGGGGGAGTGGAACTGCCGGTCCATTGGACCCATGGTTCTGCGTTCAGTGTGAATGCGGCCTCCATCAGCCTGTTCTCCTGATTCCCACAATTCTTTGCCATCCTTCCCTGTTTTCAAAACCTATCCTGGACATCCCAAAGAACTATGGGGCATTAAAAACACACAGCCATGTCAATCCACTTTGAGGCAGCAGATCTTCAGTGCCACATAACTGAGCCCTGCAAAACGATGGCAGCAGAACATGTGCATGTTTGGAATGCATTTCTGATGAGCTCCCTTGCTAAATTTTGACACACACTGAAAATATTCTGGCAAGGGGGATGCAGAGCTGCAAAGGCTGCCACAGCAACTCCTCCGTGCCACCCAGCTCCCCAACCTCCTGCCCTCCCAACAAGCTGTTGTGCTGTTGATCTCCTGGGTTATCTGCTTTTT
Organism: Hemicordylus capensis; assembly: GCF_027244095.1. Classification (NCBI taxonomy): domain Eukaryota; kingdom Metazoa; phylum Chordata; class Lepidosauria; order Squamata; family Cordylidae; genus Hemicordylus; species Hemicordylus capensis. The sequence goes on from NC_069666.1 coordinate 24,678,618, forward strand.
ACATAAGTCATGAGGAAGTGGGCTCATTTCGCCATATCAGCCACAAAGGAACCGCTGTGCTAATTCTCCAGCAACAGTTGCCTGCTCTTGACATGTGGCTCTCTTTTATCCTTCTTCCTGTAGCAGCCTTTACGGACTGGCTGAGATGTGAATGTGATGGTAAATTCTGCTGCAGGATGCTCCGTGGCAGCGACATTGCAATATCTCTGGCACCAGCTGCAAGGAAGGCTGCAATGAGTTTCCCACGTGGAAAAAAGCAATATTGGTGGGAAAGGAATGTCTCTCCCCAAATACGCTGGTGAATATTGACCTATATACAAATTCTGACCGGCACCATTGTTTCCCCTGACTACTGCTACATCCCTTTGGACCTTCCAGCATCCCATCTGACCTGGATTTGACCCCAGAATGAAGACACACAACCCAGGGCTGTCCTCATGACTGCCCATGATTGGGTAGGAGAAACTACTAATTGGGTAGTGTGCCATTTAGGAGCCGCACACACTCCTGTTTTCTGATTGTCTGAGTTAAAAACCAGGTCGAAGATTCTGTCAGTGATGGTGTGCTGAGGCAGCAGTGTTCCCTCTAACAGGGATTCCCAGATGTTGTTCACTACAATTCCCAGCTGCAATGGCCTTTGGCTGGGGATTATGGGAGTTGTAGTCAACAGCATCTGGGAATCCCTGTTAGAGGGAACACTGCTGAGCAGCAGCTGGGTCGAAGGGCTGTTCCTCCTACCTCATTAAAGAACTGGGTATAGCTATTGGGTAGGATGGAGGCCTCATGATCCAGCTGCTGCATGGCACACAATGACTGCCAGCACCTCCAAACTCATTTTTAGCTCTCAGATGAGTGAGTTAAACCTGTGTGTGCTTGCTTGAATTGTCTCTGATGCTGTGATGCCTCTAAAGTGCTCAACTTGACTGGCTGAACTTGAGCTTGACCTGTCTCTGATACCTGATGCCTGTGATGCCTCAGCTCGAACTTGAACTTTGTGCGGTGAGGAAACCACCCCTTGGGTGCTAACCAGTGTTCCCTCTAACAGGGATGCCCAGATGTTGTTGACTACAACTCCCAGAATCCCCAGCCAAAAGCCATTGCAGCTGAGAATGCTGGGAGTTGTAGTCAACAACATCTGGGAATCCCTCTTGGAGGGAACACTGGTGCTAACATGAACTTTGCAGGGTGAGGAAACTACCCCTTGGGTGCTTACATGAATTGTCTCTCATGCTGTGAAGTCAACCTGAAAATAGTAGAGGACTGGGGTTCGTGCTGCTATGTGCCTGAAGACAGCAGGGTGAGGATTGTTTGATCTTACATAATGGCTCTATATTATATTTTATGCATTCCTCTCCAGGGCTGGGGGGGGGGGCAGCTAGAGAGTGGGGGAGCGTAATATCTGAGGCGGCCGAGACACACTGTGTTGCACTGTCCTTTTTTCCAGCTCCCCGCCCCTGGTGTTTTGGGTTTTCCAAAACACCGGGGCCATTTTCTGAGACTCTGGAACAATGGGAACCCCCAAATTCCCATTGACATAATGCTTCATTATTCATGGTTTCATTGTTCATGGTTGTGGGCGTGAAACCTAACCCCCATGAATAATGAGGTCTGCCTATATGATGATGAAAGAGTTGTTAGGAAGGCAACATTTACTCTGATACATGTGACCTAATTAAGTCCAAGAGTGAACTCTTTATGTCTCTCAATACCAGTTGCAGGGGAGCAACGGCAGAAGAGAGGGCATGCCTTCATCTCTTGTCTGTGGGCTTCCCAGAGGAATCTGGTGGGCCTCTGAGTTCTCATGGGGGCAGGGTTTATTTTCAAGAAAGAATTGCAGGCACAGGAAAGGTTAAGTAATTCCTTCCGGCTGCTAATTCTAATATAAAAACAAAGAGGAACAACCAGAAATTGATGGGCCATGTTGAAATCATCTGCTGCTTCTTTCATGGTAATCTTTAGAATGCTTCTCCAGCAGTAGAAGAGAAACCTTGGAGTGGATCTTAATAATGATTTCACCTTCCCTTTTAAAAGCAACTTTTGACTGCAAATTATTTCAAGGAGATGGAAATAGCTGTGTTTTTGTCAATATACAACAGTGACACCATATGGCAGGAAAGTAAAGGCAGGATGAAATTACGAGTGTATTGGAATGCAGAAATGTGTCTTGTATATAAAGAAATGTAAAACTACACAGAACTTTCCTTTCTACCAAAAACGAGGGTGGGTTAAAATTCTATTTATTACTGTTTTAACAAAAGGGCTCCTTGTTGGTTTATTTGGACAATGGAAGACTAAAGAATTTATGATTTTAAAATTAAATGCAGAACACAAACAAAGCAAACTGCATAAATATACCGAACTCTAATGCCCCATTAAAAAAGTAATGTCTACTTTCACATTAACACACAAACACATGGGGAAAACAAATAAATGTCCATGACTTACTAAGCTTGTGAGTGGCACAACTCCCCAGAACGTATTTTCAGGTAGCTCAGGGCACTTTTGGGGAAAAGAGAGATTGGCAAATATCCCCCTGCCCCACCAGGGGTGTAGCAAGGTTGGAGTGGGCCCAGAGACAAGATTTTGAAATGGGCTCCCCCCTTCACTGAATAGTTGTAACAAAAAGCATTGTGTGTGTGTGTGTGTGTATATATGTGTATCCTATGTGCTACAATAGAACATCATGCTAAATTATTTTTTAAAAGGTTTTGTAAATTGTGGACGATGCAAGTCATTGAATGGTACTAGAGAAAGACATGCTGTTCTGGTCGCTCCAGGTCTTAACACTCACATCAATTCCGGAGGATGCATACAACTGAAGGAAGCCTGGGTGGGTGCGTGGCTGGAGGAGTCAGTCATGTGACTTGCCTCGGGGGGGGGGCAAGGCAGTGGGCCTCTAGACAACTGTCTCCCCTTGCCCTATTACAGTTACGCTCCTGCCCCCCCCCACCCCTTGTATGGTATGCACATGAAGATAAGGAAGCTTCTTCCTGGCTTAGTCAGCATTTCATTACTGCATAGTCTTTCTTGCATTAAAGAACAGAGAATAATACAAACATAGATTTCTTACCTTGAAAATGATTATTCTAATTTTGTATAAACAAACTTCACTCCTCTACAAATCTGTCCACGTTTAAACACAGAACCTTAAAGCTCTATCTCCCCCATGGAAATCAATGGGTCTTGAAGGGGCTCGACTTTGGATGGAGCATACCCAAATTCTCAAGTGCGGGAATGACAAGAAAAGCAACAGATTTAATACTGACATCCAGAATGAATACAGTTTAGAAGAAGGTGTAAAATGCAGAAGAGTAGAGCAAGCTACTTTTCAAAATATGGGTATAACACACTTGAGTCCAATGAATTATGGCACATTTTTAAAAAAGGGTAATATGCTCTGTGTGTGTGTGTGTGTGTGTGTGTGTAACTGCAGCTCATTGGAAGGTAAAGATTACTGCTTTAGAATATGCCCTTTCCAATTGCACAGATAATTTAAAGCAAATAAGTTGCAAAGCTGTTTAATGAAGTCTGGTGCTTTATCATTCGGGGCTGAGCTATTTACATACAAATGGAGGACAGGAATGAAAGTAATGGAATTTGCAGCCAACTTCAGCCTTAAGGCGGTGATCCTCTGCATGATTCCTTGGATGTTCCCACTGAACTCTGTTCAGGAACTTACTTCAGATGTAAACAAGTATAGGATGGTCTTATTTTAGTGGGTGGCTAAGCTAACATGGGGGTCTTTGGAAGGAATGGCATGGTGCAGAGATTGAAAATAATGAATGTTATTTTGCTTATATTTATACACCATCTTTTAGTTTTTTAGGATGATGATGATGATAATCATCATCATCATCATCAACTTTATTTCTTAGTGCCCCATAACAAATTGTTCTCTAAAGGTAGCTTATATATAATAAAGAATTTTATGCCTTCTCTATTTTAATCTGGAAGTTCTCTACAGAGATCTTTTGGCTTATGCTTAAGTTTTGTCAGTACATTTAAAAATACAATAAAGATTTCAAATCATAATAGAACTGGACCAAAAAAATCTTGACAAATCTGGCAGAAGAGAGAAGTTTGCCATTCTCCTAAATGTTCCAATGATTTGAGCTCGGTGGAGCTCCTCAAGCAGAAGTTCCACAAGAGTTTGAAGATGAACTGAAGATACTTTGAAGGTTTCTTGAGCATGATTGAAATATGAATGGACTCATGAGATTTTTGGGGACTGCAAATACCTCAGCTGAAATTACAGAAGAAAAAGGAAACACAAATATAAATGATGTGATACTCATAAAACTGAAGCACCAGTGGGCAGAACCACAATGCCAGTGGGTGTTTCACGGGGGAATTCCAGGCATAAAGGACAGTGATGGAGAAAAACCAAAGGTGCATCCACATTAGTATGTCCAATATTATCAAATTGCATTACAGAGGTTTCTCTCTCTCTGCGTTTTCATAAATCACCGTGTAAAAGCAATGGAATTGTCAGCTATCCTGACTGACTAATGAAACCACCAACTCATTAGTTCTAGGAAGCAGTGTTGTCTTTACCAGTGATTTGTGCTCCAAACACTAGAAAGTGTTTGCTTTCTAGGTTCTCGACCAAAACCTAATTACACTTCACTACGGTTTTTGACTTCCTGCTGTATTCTGAATGAATCTTCACTGGTGCTCTAAAGCAGTGTTTCTCAACCTTTTTGGGGTCAAGGACCGCTAAATTCTTTGTGCAGAGTTTCAAGGACCGCTACATTCTTCATGCACAGTTTCCCGGACCAGCAGAACTTGCATCTCTGGTCAGTTTACAATTAAAATAATATAAGCATTAAAATCATTAAATTTGGAATCTTTTGCAAACATGGAATATTAGGGGTTTTCAACCATGGGTCCCCAGATGTTGGTGGACTTAAACTCCCATAACCCCCAACTACAATGACATTTGGCCATTATGGCTGGGGATTATGGGAGTTGAAGTCCACCAACATCTGGGGACCCAAGTTTGAGAACCCCTGAATCTAAAAGCCTGGGTGAACAAATATGTCTCCAGTATGTCTTCAGTATGTGTGGGTTGGGGGTGCTTGTGATTACTCAATGGACAAGGGATGTTGGGCCATTAGAAAAATTCAAAAGCTACATGGGGCCAATGAAAACAACACACAAGCAAGCTTTTGAATTCCCCCAAACTCTTCATCAGGCTGGATGTCAAGCAAAGCAAAAAGGAGGTGAGGAGAGGAGAGCTGGGCAAGTTGTCAGTAGAGCCCAAAGTCTACAGTTTAACCCTGTCTTGATGGAGGTGTGTAGTTGCAGGGCCGGATCTAGACCACGTTAGTCTGGACCACCCACTGAAATTAATTTAGTCATCTCTCATTTGTGTCAATGCTGCTTGGTCATGATCACCTGGCTTGATCTGGATCCTGCTCTTAGATGTGCACTTTGTGAGACACACCTAATGAAATCCATGCAGCTCCTCCAAAACTCCTTAAAAACAGTTATGTGGCAGGTGCTAGGAATGGGTGGTGGTTTTTTGTTTTTTAATGGTGAAAGAAAATGTGAAGAAGAGCAGTGGGGACCTGATGTTAAAGGGAAGGGGGCAATTCTGAGATAGTGTGGGGAGTGGTAGTGGTGGATGCCTCATCTTCCTCGCTGGGGAGACGAGGCACTATCCAGGTTGGGTGAAGCAATGGTGCAACGGACTGCGCTGGGAAGGTCGCCTGGGTCCAAGAGCTGCCACTGCTGTGCTTACGCACTAAAGTGTAGCAGGTGTTCCACCAACCTCTCTCACAGTGAGCGCTTCTGTGCCCCCCTCCCAATTCCCCTGTGTGCGCCAATCACACCAGCCTGCCTTTGGGGCCACGCAGCTCACGTGGTCCAACATGTTGCCCACGCGTTGCTGCGAGGTGAGCCAAGGCAGCCCTCCTCCCTCCCTCCACCACTTAGACCTCACCGCGGCATGATCCCAGCAAGAGGTTGTACCCCACACCTGGTGAGGTCATAAAGGGGACCTCCGTCTTCCACTGGCGGTGCAGACCAGGGGGTTATAGGGGGCCGAGGGACCACAATGCCCCACCAATACAAAAGGAAAAGAGCATTCCCTCTCAAGGTGCCTTGGCTGCAACAGGCAGCTGGTTTCAAATTAGTTGGGATTGGACACGAACTGCGCTGGGCATCAAATCCTTAGGACAGGGGTGTAGCAAGGTTAGAGTGGGCCCAGAGACGAGATTTTAAAATGGGGCCCCCTCTCAGAGTCCAGGGCCTCCGCACACCCCAGGGCCCACATTTGAATCAAGAGAATCATCACCACTTTTAAAGAGGTGTCTCTTTGCTCAGTTAGCAGGGGGCTGGTGTGTGCTCCAGGTTCAATGGTTAGAAGGTTCAATGGTTCGAAGGTTCAATGGTTCAATGGTACGAAGGTTCAATGGTTTGAAGGTTCAATGGTTCGAAGGTTCAGAGGTTCGAAGGTTCAGAGGTTCGAAGGTTCAAAGGTACAAAGGATCGAAGGTACAAAGGTACAAAGGATTGAAGGTACAAAGGTACAAAGGATCAAAGGTACGAAGAATCAAAGGTACAAAGGAACAAAGGTACAAAGGATCGAACTTACAAAGGTACAAAGGATCGAAGGTACAAAGGTAAAAAGGATCGAAGGTACAAAGGTAAAAAGGATCGAAGATAGAAAGATAGAAAGGTAGAAAGGTACAAACGATCGAAGGTACAAAGGTACGAAGGTACAAAGGTAAAAAGGTACAAAAGTACAAAGGATCGAAGGTACAAAGGATCAACGGTACAAAGGATCGAAGGTACAAAGGTTCAAAGGTACAAAGGATCGAGGGTACAAAGGAAAAAGGATCAAAGGTACAAAGGTTCAAAGTTACAAAGGTACAAAGGATCGAACGTACAAAAGTACAAAGGTACAAAGGATTGAAGGTACAAAGGTACAATGGTACAAAGTTACAAAGGTACAATGGTACAAAGGTACAAAGGATCGAAGGTACAAAGGATCGAAGGTACATACAAGGGTAGAATGGTTCGAAGGTACAAAGGTAAAAAGGTACAAAGGATCGAAGGAAAAAAGGTACAAAGGATCGAAGGTACAAAGGTACAGAGGCTCGAAGGTACAAAGGTACAAAGGATTGAAGGTACAAAGGTACAAAAGTACAAAGGATCGAAGGTACAAAGGTACAAAGGTTCAAAGGTACTAACGTACAAAAGTATAAAGGTACAAAGGTACAAAGGAACAAAGGATCGAATGTACAAAGTTTCAAACGTACAAAGGATCGAAGGTACAAAGGTACAAAGGATTGAAGGTACAAAGGTACAAAGGATCGAAGGTACAAAGGTAAAATAGTACAAAGGTACAAAGGATCAAAGGATCAAAGGTACAAAGGATCGAAGGTACAACTGTACAAAGGTACAAAGGATCAAAGGTAAAAATGTACAAAGGTACAAAGGATCGAAGGTACAAAGGTACAAAGGTACAAATGATTGAAGGTGCAAAGGATCTAAGGTACAAAGGTACAAAGATTCAAAGGTACAGATGTACAAAGATACAAAGGTACAATGGTTCAATGTTTCGAAGGTACAAATTTACAAATGTACAAAGGTACAAAGGTTCGAAGGTAGGAAGGTACAAAGGTACAAAAGTACAAATGTACAAAGGATCGAAGGTACCAAGGTACAAAGGATCAAAGTTACAAAGGTACAAAGGTACAATGGTTCAATGGTTTAAAGGTTCAATGGTTCAATGGTTCAAAGGTTCAATGGTTCAATGGTTCAATGGTTCAATGGTTCAACGGTTCAGTCATTCAGTGGTTCAATGCAGGGGTGTTGCAAGGTTGCAGTGGGCCCAGAGACCAGATTTTAAAATGTGGCCCCTTTTCAAAGTCCAGGGCCTAATAGTAGTTACGCCCCTGTCTTAGGATCACTTCATTCCAGTGCCATTCATCCAGTTACCCTTTTGCATGGATGCACAAAATGGTATCTTGCCTCTCCCCCGCACCATGCTGCCTCCCTCAGCCCTCTTTGGTACTCGTACTTGCTCCCCCTCCCCCAAGGAATGTCCACCTGCACTCCCTTTCTGCACTTCCATGATACTCCTCTTCCTCTTCTGTGCCATGTGCAAAACTGAGGAAGTGAGTGCCTTGATTGCAGTTGTTGTTGGGGGGTGGGGTTACTCCCAGCCAGGGACCGGCACTCAACCCTTTGCGGATCGGTAGCGGTCCAGGGACCAGTGGTTGAGAAACTGTGCTCTAAAGCACTATTCCTTCTTTCCTTATGAAGCATTTCCCTTCATCCTAGTGGAAATACTGTAATGCAAGCACCTGTTGCCTTGGGAGATGCCGCCTTCAGGAAAGCCCTTTAAGACAAACTTACTGGATTATCCATTTGTAAATCCACCCTTCAGAGGCTCAGACATTTGATTATGTAGGAATGTGAAGGAACTCCCTTGAGAAATTTCACTAACCGTTTGGCTGCCCTTATTTATTACCTGGGCTGCCGCCCCCAGGGGCCATGCCTCGTGGCCTCAGACACGACCCCCCATGTCTGACATCAGATGCAGGGGCCGGTTTGGCCAAAGTGACTCTCCCTGCCTTTTTAAAGGCACGGAGAGCCGCTTCTGCCCTCGCTGCCAACCTCCCTCCCCAATGGAGCCATGCGGCCCCGGTGGGGAGGGAGATCAGCCCACACTGTGTTGGCAGCATGGCCGGAATGTGTCTCCCTGCCGGGAGAGTTGCTCCGGCCTACGCTGCCCAACACAGCGCAAGCCAATTTCCCTTCCAAATGGGGCCGCACAGCCATGTTTGAGAGGGAGACCACGCCCTGACGTCGGACATGGAGGGGCTGGCCAAACATGGACCACAGCCGGCCTCTCTCCGCTCCTGATTTATTTATTTGTCATATTTATATACTGCCGGAGTCTGCCCAGCTTGTTACAAATAAAATTAAATCATAACATTTTACGCGTGGGGTCCTATTTATACCTGCAACAATTAGGCTTTTTGTTGCTGAAGTGTACCCCCTACTTTTCTATTGAGCCCATTTATGACCCACTAAATTTATTTATTTATTTATTTATTTATTTATTCGATTTCTATACCACCCTTCCAAAAATGGCTCAGGGCGGTTTACATGGAGAAATAACAAACAAATAAGATGGAACCCTGTCCCCGAAGGGCTCACAATCTAAAAAGAAACATCAGATAGACACCATCAACAGTCACTGGAGGTACTGTGCTGGTGGTGGATAGGGCCAGTTACTCTCCCCTTGCTAAATAAAGAGAATCACCACATTAAAAGGTGCCTCTTTGCAAAGGTAGCAGGGGTTGTAATAACTTTGCTCCACTAGAAGCCACACAATCTAAATTTATCATAAGTATATTGCAAGTCCCGTGCTGTGTGTCCAACACTTTAATTAGATGGGAGAATGGGCTTATTAGGCTAGAGGCATGCTACCGGTGCTGTATTCTTATGTTTTGGCTAAATTTGGTCTTTGCACAAGTGTGTTTAGCTTCCTTAATTATGGCTGATGGTTTTAAATTTAAATGGAAGTCTTTGGTGTCTAATAAATTATCCCATTATGGGCTTTCTCCAGCAAGATTTATCAGTTTAGGATTGGATCAGGCCAAGAAGGTTATAAAGCAACGTATCCTGGTTATGTAACTTCAAGAGGAAGAGGCGGGCATTAGAAGTAGTATCTATATAGGGAATCAATTTATCAACTGCAGACCAGCAAATTAGCTTGGCGAGGTTCTTGTCCTTAAATTTAGATGCGCTCTTACACTAGCACGGATTGATGCACTCCCCATGGTGGTATTAGAGGGTAGATTGAAAGGCATACCACTTTCCTTGAGGCTTTGTCCGTGTGGTTCCGGATAGGGATGTGCGGTTCGGTTCGGATCTGGACCGGTTCGTCCGAACCGGTCCGGATCCGGCGGCTCGATCCCGGACCGAATCGGGCCCTCCCGGGGACCGAGCCGGACCGAATTCGAGCCGGTTCGGTACCGAACCGGCTCGGGTTTCCCGAACCGGTTCGGGAATGAAATTGAGTCTCACTCAGTGTCTCTTTAAAGTGTGTCCTCCATTTTGTGTCTCCTTCCCGAAACTTTTGCTCCTCCTTGCATCCATTTTGTGATGCTATTTCCAGGCATTGTATTGGCTGCGCTATTGATCCTTGATTGGCCAGAATGAGTCCTTTGGTCTGGTAGGCTGCTTGGCTGTTGCACTGTTGAGAGCTGGCACCCTGTTGGCCGTGGGGGGAGTGCAAAGGTGGGGGCTCCCAAAGGAGGGAATTTCAAACCTATATAAACCCAAGCCTCTTCTCTGGAAACTTCTCTTGGCTGCAGTTGTGGGATCATCTCTGAGACCTGCTTGCCCTTTGCTGGCTGCTCTGGTGTCTCTGTGAGTCCTGACTGTGTCCTGTGTCTCTCTGTGTGTGCTCTGTCTAATCCTTTGTCCACCTGCCCTTTGTGACTCTCTGTGTGTCTCCTCTCTCTGTCTGTCTCTTGTCTGTATACTGTGTGTTACTTCACTTTACTTTCTTCTTAATTTCCCCCAATTTTCCCTGTTCCTTGTCTGTCTGCTTTTCTCCCCCCCCTCCCCCCCTTTCCCTTCTCATCCTTTGGGCCTACCCTCCCCCTCCCCCACTCCCACCCACTGCATCCTCATTGCTTTAAATCTTCTTCCATTAATTATTGCTCTTTGTCCTGCCTTGTTGTTGTCCAACTTTTTGATTTTCACATTGCATTCCATTGGTTTCAGTTATATATTGCTTGCTGGTTTTGCTTAAATTGTACCATTTTGTTTGTTTCTGCTGACTGCTGCTGTCCTGCGAGTTGGTTCCCTGAATCCCTCCCCCCCACCCCCAGAGGATTCTGTTGTTGTTTCTTGTTGTCCCATATAATCAGTTTTGGTTCCCTGCTCCAAACTTGCCCCTCCAAGTCCAACCACACCCCACCCCAACCCCACCCCATCCAGCCTTCTCCCAAGTTTGCTGCTGCCAAACCGAGTCCAGTTTTCTTTGCTTGGTTCCACTTATTCATTTGCTATTATTAATTTGCAGCAATTGTGGTTTCATTGTCTCTGTTCACTTAGTGGCCCCCCTCAGAGTCTGTGTTTGGTTCCCCCTCCCCACACCCCCACCCCCAAGTTTTTTCTGCTGGTTATAGTCTTTCTTTTAATTTTTTTTTAAACTTCTGGCTTGTGTTCTCTTGATATATATTGCTTTATATATTTTGCTACCCTCCTCCTCCTCCTCCCCCCCTGCCTGCCCCCCCCCACCCTCCCTCCTCCCAGACTCTACCCTAGCCCAGGCCCAGCTCCTCCCCCAACCACCCCATCCAGCCTAATCGCTGCTGCTGCCCGAGTTGTTCCAGTTTCTCCTTTGCTGTTTGTTGTTGCCCCCTCCCCTTCCCCCCAACACCCCTCTGCCACACACTAGCCCCCAACCACACACACCCTCTCTGCTCCCCCCACCCCACCTCTTTTTCTCCTTGCCCCTGACTCTCTCCACTCACCCCAGGCCCCCTGCCACACACTAGCCCCCAACCACACACACCCTCTCTGCTCCCCCCACCCCACCTCTTTTCCTCCTTGCCCCTGACTCTCTCCACTTACCCCAGGCCCCCTGCCACACACTAGCCCCAACCACACACACCCTCTCTGCTCCCCCCACCCCACCTCTTTTTCTCCTTGCCCCCGACTCTCTCCACTTACCCCAGGCCCCCTGCCACACACTAGCCCCCAACCACACACAGCCTCTCTGCTCCCCCCACCCCACCTCTTTTCCTCCTTGCCCCCGACTCTCTCCACTTACCCCAGGCCCCCTGCCACACACTAGCCCCAACCACACACACCCTCTCTGCTCCCCCCACCCCACCTCTTTTTCTCCTTGCCCCTGACTCTCTCCACTCACCCCAGGCCCCCTGCCACACACTAGCCCCCAACCACACACACCCTCTCTGCTCCCCCCACCCCACCTCTTTTCCTCCTTGCCCCTGACTCTCTCCACTTACCCCAGGCCCCCTGCCACACACTAGCCCCAACCACACACACCCTCTCTACTCCCCCCACCCCACCTCTTTTTCTCCTTGCCCCCGACTCTCTCCACTTACCCCAGGCCCCCTGCCACACACTAGCCCCCAACCACACACACCCTCTCTGCTCCCCCCACCCCACCTCTTTTCCTCCTTGCCCCCGACTCTCTCCACTTACCCCAGGCCCCCTGCCACACACTAGCCCCAACCACACACACCCTCTCTGCTCCCCCCACCCCACCTCTTTTTCTCCTTGCCCCCGACTCTCTCCACTTACCCCAGGCCCCCTGCCACACACTAGCCCCCAACCACACACACCCTCTCTGCTCCCCCCACCCCACCTCTTTTTCTCCTTGCCCCCGACTCTCTCCACTTACCCCAGGCCCCCTGCCACACACTAGCCCCCAACCACACACAGCCTCTCTGCTCCCCCCACCCCACCTCTTTTCCTCCTTGCCCCCGACTCTCTCCACTTACCCCAGGCCCCCTGCCACACACTAGCCCCAACCACACACACCCTCTCTGCTCCCCCCACCCCACCTCTTTTTCTCCTTGCCCCCGACTCTCTCCACTTACCCCAGGCCCCCTGCCACACACTAGCCCCCAACCACACACACCCTCTCTGCTCCCCCCACCTCTTTGGACCGCTGCTACTGCTGTGTCCTCCCCCCACACCTGAATCCCCCCTCCCTGCTGCGCTGCGCTTCTCCTCTCTCCTCTTTCTCTCTATCATCTCTCTTTCTCCTCTCTCTCTCTTTCTTTTCTCTCTCTCTCCTCTCTTTCTCTTTGTCCCTGCCCCCCCTCTCTTTTCTCTCTCTCTTAGTCTTTTCTCTCTCTGCTCCCCTTCACTTTCCACCTCCTCTCCCACAGCTGCAGCCGCACACAGTAGCCTACCCACCTGGCGGCTGCCATCGGTTTTTTTTTTCTTTTTATAGTTTTTGGTTGATTTTGTCTCTGCTTGGGGGTGAGTTGAGCGACACAAATAGTGTTGTCTCCTCACTTCTGCCCCTCCATCATTGTTGAACTACCCTGGTTGCCTGTGTGCCTCGTGCGGCCGCCCTGCTGTGTCTCAGCCCAGGGTGGCTGGCTGGCGGCGGCGAATCCGTGACCAGCAGTGAGTGGCAGGAGAAGGACCGGAAGAAGAGGGGTTAGTGCGTGTGCGATTGTGCACCTTTTGTTGCCCCTTTCTCTCCCTAGCTGGCGGTTTTAAATAGGGACACCCCTATTCTGAAATGCATTTGGGTGTGGGGAGGAGGGAGGGAACCTTGGAGAGGAGATGTACTGTTGTAAAACTTGTGTCTTCATGCCCATGCCCAGTAAAGAAATTGCTGCTGTGTGTTGCGTTGCATTGCATGCGTCTTGCAGGTGGTTTTTGAACAGGTGCCTTCCAGAGTGCTTCCTTGCCTCTGGGGCAGTCTGAGTGGGGTCCAGGGTTCTGATGCGATGCTGCCACTACATGCTGGGCCCATGCCATGCCAGAGTGCTTCCTTGCCTCTGGGGCAGTCTGAGTGGGGTCCTGGCTGGGCTCTGATGCTGCCACTACATGCTGGGCCCATGCCATGCCAGAGTGCTTCCTTGCCTCTGGGGCAGTCTGAGTGGGGTCCTGGCTGGGCTCTGATGCTGCCACTACATGCTGGGCCAATACACACGTATGATGATGATCATGATGTTCAATCCATGAGGCTGCCATCAAGTGTTTGCTGCTGCTTGCTTGCCATGGCATTGGGCAGGCAGAGTCACAGAGTGGGTGGGTTCAACCTCTGTGTTGGTGTGACTGGGTTCTGGTTTTGGTTGTGTGCAATTTAGAGTCACTAAATAGGCTGCATTGAGTTTGATGCTCCCCCCACAGGAGCATTACTTGAGAACCACCCCCCAGAACCCACACTTTGTGTTCCAGTTCACTAAATAAGGGTTTCCTCCTTTGATCTGCAGGCTCCCAAGCGTTGACTGCATCCCTCCCCCACCCCCGGTAGGTGCTGTGCCCTCCCCCCATCCACTCTCCCCCCCAAAAAAAGCTAAAAACTTGCCACCCACACCACAACTACTCCACCCAACTGCCCGTGCCACCCTCCCACACCGGGGTTCCACCCTTTAACCCCCTATTTTTCTAAAAAAAAACCCTCCCAGACCCATCTCCCCAATTGGCTTGGTGGTTGACTCCCAAATTCAAAAAGGACACCCTCCCCCTCACTTCGATTGGCTTCCCCCCCCATATCAAAAAGTCTTCCTTTCCCCCCAATTGGCTTCCTTTTTTGAAAACAAACTTCCCCCCCGCCGCCTCCAAATCAGCTGCCTTTTTTTTGGCCCCTAAGCCCCTCCAAATTATTTTTTTGACCCTGTCTGGCCTTCCTCCTAAAGTCTCCCTCCTTCTGACCTAGCAGCATGTCTGAGCGCCGTGTGGCGGGCAGGGCTCGCTCAAGGCTGGCAGGCAGAGGTGGGAGAGGCCAGGTGCGGGGTGCGCCTGCGGCACGGGGAGGGAGAGGACGCGGGGAGCCTGAGGACACCCCAGTTCTCCCCATTGGAGAATTCTTTGCTCCGGCCCCATCTTTGGTGCGCAGGATTCAGTTCCCCACGCCTGCTGCCGCCAATCGCGGCAGAGGCAGAGGCACTGTTAGGGCTGTGGCGGGTCCCTCCTCGCCGGCGGCACCAGGTGCTGCTGAGCTACCGCCAGTTGTTGAGGTGGAGGAGACTGTGGAGTTGGAAGAGCAGGTAGAGGGCGGTGAGGACCGTGCGGCTGGCAGCGATGCAGCCAGGTTCTCCCTCCCTCTGGGGCCCCTTCCCCCTATCCTTTCGCCGCTCAGTGGGGCCCCCCCTCGTGAAGCCCGACACTCTGGTGGGGAGCGGTCTGGCGAGGTGGTGGAGGAGAGGCCTGCCTCTCCGATGCCAGTTCAGCCGGGCCCTTCCTCCGCTGTGGAGGGCGGAAGGGGCGGGTTGGGTGGCAGCAGTGGGCAGGCAGCGGCGGCCGCCCCCCCCCAGGACTGCAGCCACCCTGCGAGAAACGGCCTAGGACGGCGCCCAGGGCGCAGGAGGCCAAGGGCAGTGGTGCATGGGTGCATTTTGAGGTCCCTCAAGATGCCCCATTCCACGCCCGCTGTGTCCACTGCAGGATGCTTGTCAGCCGTGGAAGGGACCCTGCGCACCTGGGTACGACGCCTATGTGGAGACACCTAGAGCATCACCACCCAGGTCTCAGGGGACAGGCTGGCAGCGCTAGTGCGCCTTGTGCATCTGCCACTAGGGCGGGCAGCGGCAGTGTGCCAGCCAGCAGGCAGGCTACACTGCCCGTCCAGCGGTGGACGCAGTCCTCGGGCAGCCAGCGTATTGTCCGCGTGGACCATCATCACCTCACCCGCCTCATAGGGGAGATGATTTCCACCGATGACCAGCCATTTCAGGTGGTCGAGAACAACGGCTTCCGCCGTATTCTCCAATACCTGGCTCCCGAATACGTCATCCCCTCAAGGACGACGTTCAGCCGGAACGTGGTCCCCTCCCTGTACCGCCGGTGCAGGGAGCTCGTGTCGGCCGAGCTGCGTGCAGCTCCGGCCGGGACAAGCGTGCATTTCACGACTGACCTCTGGACCAGTGTCAGTGGGATGCACGCTTCTTTCCTGGCCCTCACTGCCCACTGGTGGGGACCGGAGACTGAGGGGACCTCCGCGGGCGATGCTTCCGGGTCCGGCGTGGCTCCCGATGCACTACGGCACAGGTGGGCCGTCCTGCACGTGGAGACGATGGACACGAGGCACACCGCGGAGGAGGTGGCGGCCGTACTCGACCGCCAGATAGAGGAGTGGATTGGCGGGTGTCCACACCTCTCCCGCGGCTTCATTGTCACCGACAATGGAGCCAACGTTACCGCCGCTGTCGAGACAGTCATGGACTGTGTGAACATACGGTGTATGGCACACACGCTCCATCTGACCGTCAGGGACGCCCTTGGCCTTAAGGAGCTGAGGGCGTCCCAGGAGAAGGGGGCCCGCCCCATCGCAGGTGCTGTTGCTGCCACGGCTACGCTTGTGGATAAGTCCCGCAAGCTGGCCGCCCACTTCCACCGCAGCGAGAAGTCCAGGAGACTGCTTCGCCAGAAGCAGGATGACCTTGGCCTTCCTCGCCATCTCATCCCTACGGATGTGGAGACGCGGTGGAACTCCACCTTCCTCCTGTTCCAGCGCCTGTTGGAGCAGGAGAGAGCCCTTGTCGCCCTGGCGAGGGACGAGTCCTTGGATGTCTGCGACTTCTCGAACGCAGAGTGGAAGCAGATGTCCGAGGCGGTGTCGGCACTCGAGCCCTTCCAGCTTGCCACGAAGGGCTTGTGTGGCGACACCACTCCCTTGAGCCAGGCGCTGCCCACAGCTGTTGGTCTCGAGAAGCTGATGGGTGGACTCCATATCTCTCTGACCACGCCAGAGGGTCGTGCTCTGGCTGGGAGGCTGAGGTCTGGGGTTGACAAGCGGCTCGTTGATGTGCTGGGAGACAGGGAGGAGTATGTCCTCGCTTGTCTCTGTCACCCAGCCCTCAAGGGCAATGCCGTGAGAGCCGACGACTTGCCCAGGTGGAAGGGCATCCTGGTCGAGAAGGTTAGGGAGGAGGAGGCCGCTAGGGCCCGCAGAGACCAGGGTGTTGGTAGTGGTGCGGGGGCAGCCCTCGCGGCCCAACCCGCACCCAGCAGCAGCATGGGCGGCCAGCCGGCGTCAGCTTCCCCTTCCCCTCCCTCTTCCCAGTCCAGCAGCGCGGCATCCCAGGCGGCGCCATCGCAGCAGCCATTTGCTACCGACTTGAGATCCGCCCAGTGGTTTCAGCGGTTCTGCTATGGCGCCATGCCTGGTATGCGGGAGGCTCGACCTGCCAGGCCCCCCTCCAGTGCTGAGCAATGCGTTGCGCAGTACTTGGAGGAGCCTGTGGAGGGAGACGGCGTGGACTGCGCACAGTTCTGGGCGAGCCGCCGCCAAGTCTGGCCGGACCTGGCGGTGGTGGCTGTGCGCCTCCTCTCCTGCCCCCCAACCAGTGTCCAGAGCGAGCGGGTGTTTTCACGTGCCGGGGACGTGGTGACACCCTCTCGCTCCCGCTTGGACCCTGGTCTGGTGGAGCAGCTGGTCTTCCTTAAGGTGAACCTCCCCCTGTTGGGCTACCCCAAGCTGCAGTTTGAGACGGGCGAGTGATTACCGTGGGTTGCCCCATGGTTGGTCACCTGCCTGGCTCGAACTCTGTGCTTATCCCTCCCCTCCCCCCTTCCACCTCTAGCTGAGCTGACGTGACAGATGCTGAGCCGTGCCAGCCAGTCGCAGCGTGTAGTGTGCCCACACAGAGATGCAGTTGTAGTAGTAGTTGTAGTGCTGCGACTGGCCAGATGTTTACAATGCCCACGCCCACCTAAAAAGAAACCCAATGCTGACCAGCACAGGCCCTTTATCTATCCACCTGTCAGCATTTGGGGACCTGGCGTGGGCACGGCACACCCCCCCAAAGTAGCACAGCCCACGGAGTACTAGACTTAGCGGCAGCGGCGGGTATACGTTCAAAAATGCAGTGTAGATATGTAAATACTGTATGTAAATAAACATGTAAATAATTTTTTCTTTAAAAACCCCATGTCAAAATCAAGCCTCAAAATTATGCAAAAGAAAGAAAAAAAGGTGACAAAGGGAGAACAAAATGATGAATGCCAAATGAATTGATTTTATTGAAAATGTCACCAGAAATCATGTGTGGGGGGCTTGGTTTACATGGAGAAGATGATTGGGTGATTTTTTGAAATGAAACGAATGAATTATTATCATCTTATGTTCATCTTGATTGTGGTCACTGTTGATGTTGGCTGATGGCAAAAAACCCAAAACCATCAGAATAGCAATGAACTGGCTGCCAACACAACATATTGATTGATAACTGTGCAGGGGGGGAATTGGGTCTGTGTGTGTGTGTGTGGGGTGCAGGCTCAGTCTGTCTCTTCCTGTTGTGTGTCTGTCTGTCTGTCTGTCTGTCTGTGTGAATGGATGCCTAGCACTGTCTCTGTGTGTGGATGCTTTCTGTGTGTAGTGTGGTGTGTGTCTGTCTACATGTTTTTTTTCCTCCCCCCCATGCCTCCCTCCATCCTTCCCCTCTCATCCTCTCCCCTTCCTCTTCACCACCTTCCATCCTCCCTCCCTTCCAGCCCACCACCGCCTCACCTGCCCCCAACCCCGGTCTGGCAGATGATGAGAGTCTGGTCTCTCCCACCGAAGCACACACGTGAGCACGTGTGTGCACAAATATGTGGCTGACCAACTCTGAGCCGGACCCTCCCCCCTTCAATCCCCTCTACATCCCTCTCCCCCTCCCCTTTCCTCCCCCCTGCCTCCCAGCCTCCCTCCCTGCCTCCCTCCCCCCTCCTAGCTAGCAGCGCACACATACACACACAAAACACCTGTGGTGGCAAACACCACCAGCACACATGCACTCACACTGGTGCCACCACCTCTGCCTTGGGCCTCTGTGTCCTTGAGCAGATATGTGGTGGTGGACCAGAGAAGCATTTCTTTCCAGCAAGGCAAAAGGCATGCACTCACTGCACACACACACACACACACACACACGAAGAGGTGAAGACGAGAAGAGGCAACTTCTAGAACCAGCAGCAGCAGGTGAGTGTCGTGTAATTGTGTTGCTTCCCAAGGCCACTGCCCATGCTCAATGCTCAGTCTGCTGAAACTAAAGAACTAGCTACAATCACCCTTCCTCACATGCAGCTCAGCTCAGCTCAGCTCAGCTGCACAGCACACTGACTAACTAGACACTACAGCTGGTGGTAGAAAAAACAGAAGTCTAGATTCTAGAAGATGTCCTGGTGGATTTTAAACTTTCAAATCTGTGCTAGGATTGCCTCGCCCGCCTCCTCCTCCTCCTCCTCCTCCTCCTGCCTGTAATTGTGCCCTCTCCCCTTGCAGTTGCGCCGTCGTGATGGGTTGGTGATGTGCGTGCGCCGTCTACTTGTTAGCTCTCTCCTCCTCATGTTGGCTGGGCTTGCCAGGCACTGGCTGGCAGCAGCTGTTGGCTGTGTGCTAGGCTCAGGCTGTGGCGCGCGTGACTGGACTGGGAATGTTATTGTAGCGGCAACACTGGTTGTGGTGGTAGCAGTAGTAGCTGTTGTTGTTGCTGGGCTGGTGGTTGCTGGCCTGTGCTGACTCTGCGCACTTGGTCTGGTCTGGTCTGGTCATTGGGATGCAGATGTAGGGTGTGTGTGCATCATCCATGGGGAGCATCAGAGCAGAGCAGAGCAGGTTGGCTGGCTTCTGTCTGTCGGGCCTAGTCAGTGGCAGGCACTGAGTGAGGCGGTGGTTCCTTTGGGCATCACGTCACCCATCATGCAGAGCGGCAGGTCTGCTGCTCTGCTGCTCCGCCTCCTGCTTCTTCTCTGTGTGTGCTGCTCTTGTGCTTAGTGTGCTGCTCCGCTGCTGCTGCTGTGCTGGCAGGCAGCACAGCAGTGGCCTTTTTGTTAGATCAGAGAGTGGGTGTTGTCTCTCTGAGTGTCCTCCTCTTACTTGCTTGGATAGGAGTGGTGGTAGTAGGTAGGCATTAAGATGGACTGACTAGGTGTTACGTGTTAGGGCGCCCAGAGAGAGGGGCCAAAAAGATGGGGTGGCAATTGTTGGGTTGCTCCTAGTATTATTGGTGAATTTCTGAAGAAAAAATTTTTTTCCATTGGCTAGAATGGGGGTTCGGGGCTGCCCCAGACCCGCCTCTGTGGGGTGGCAGCACCGCCAAAGTGGGTCCGGGGCCATGGCAAAAATGCCCTCAGTCCCTCCCAGCAATCCCCGTAGAGATAGGAGTGATGGTTCTGTTGTTTTTCTGAGGTGTTCTGAGTGAGTGTGGATTCTGTGATAGCAAATGAGAGTGGATTCATGGTGTCTCATTGGAAATCTCATAAGCTATCATAGAATCTACACTCAGAATACCTCAGAAAAACAACAGAACCATCACTCCTATCTCTACGGGGATTGCTGGGAGGGACTGAGGGCATTTTTGCCATGGCCCCGGACCCACTTTGGGGGTGCTGCCACCCCACAGAGGTGGGTCTGGGGCAGCCCCGAACCCCCATTCTAGCCAATGGGAAAAAAATTTTCTTCAGAAATTCACCAATAATACTAGGAGCCACCAATTGCCTTGGGATTTTTGGGGTGGAGGACACCCATGGGTGGCTACCACCCACCCCAGCTTTTTTGCCCCTAAGGGCTCCACATTGTGAGTTATGGGCAAAAATTTATTTTTTGAAAAAAATTTGTAAAAAATCAGAGGAAGGTCCAATCGACTTGAAATTTGGGTGGCAGGTAGAACACAATGTCCCCTTCAAAACCAGCCACTTTTTGTGATCCGAACCGGTTCGGTTCGGATCCGAACCGGTTCGAAACCGAACCGGACCGGGGGGGTGGTCTGGCAAAACCAAAACCGAACCACCCCGGTCCGGTCCGGACCCGGTTCGGACCCGAACCGAACCAGGAGAACCGGTTTTATGCACATCCCTAGTTCCGGAGCTATAGAAATCACTTCTCATGTTATATTATATTGTGATTTTTATAGAGATATACGTCAAAGATTAATTTCTCCTTTGTTGGAAAATTCCCCTGGTCGTACTGAAGATTTTTATCTTAACTTCCTTTTAACCAATGCCAAATGTTGAGATCACCTTTGGAATGGCAAAGTTTTGTTATATTATTTGTAAAATGTGTGCGGATGTGCTGTAAATGTTTTATTTGCTGGTCAACGACCAAAATAATCTTCTTTGTCTTCTATAGTGCCTGAAATATGTATCTCTAGGCAGTGTACATAATCCAAAATACAATCTAAAACAGAATAAAAAACATTTAACACACTTAAACAGAATAAAACCGGTTAAAACAGTTTAAAATTAGTTTTAATTAGAAGCCTGAGAAAACAGGTGTTTCTTAAGGGTCTTTTAAAAAACAATCATAAATGGAGAAGCTCTTCTTTGACAGGGAGTGCATTCCAAAACCCTGGGGCAACCACAGAGAAGGCCTCATCCCAAGTTGTTACTAGGATGAGCCAGTGGCAACCGTAACCAGACATCCCCAGATGATCTTAACAGGCAGCATTCCCTTGACAATTCTCAGATGTTTCTCCCTGGGGATCACCCCCATATACCCTCTCTTCCTGTCCCCTTCCCTTCCCCGCCAACTTACCCGGCAGAGGAGCAGTTGCAGCAAATTCCATGCTCCAGTCTAGTCCAGCATCCTATTCTGCTCCTCCCCACTTCCTTGCAATGCCAGAAAATGAGAGCAGGCGGATAGATGAAGAGGATGAGGAGCAACAGTGTTGCAGCTGGCAGAGATCTGGAGTGTGAAATGAGTCATCTGGTTTGCCTCCATCACAAGAGCCTTTCTGGACAGAGGCTAAAAAACAACAACCCGTGTCTTAAGAACACACACCCCAAGACACACAGAATTCATTAAAATTGCAGCCCGAACACATCTGCTGTGCCGTCTAATTGCCAAAAGCTGGGCAGAATAATAATATTCTCAACTACCTTCAGAAAGAGGCCAAGGAAGAATGAAAACATTTTTGGGCAACTACAAAATATGAAAGAAAAGAACAGCCTAAAAACACTATGAAGTGCCATTTAACTATCATGGCTCATCACTACTGGTGTGTGTGTGTGTGTGTGTGTGTGTGTGTGTGTCTAATTATTATTATTTATTACATTTATAAACCCTTTCATTATTATTTATTACATTTATAAACATCCAGAGGCTCTGGGCAGTGTACAACAACTTTTAAAAGACATAAAAACACACAATTGAAAACATAGTGCTAAATACAATATAAAAACAATTAAAAACAATTAAAACCATTTAAAACCAATTAAAATACTTTTAGGAAACAACAACACTATATATATAAAGAACAAAACAACAAAATATATGGATAGATGGATAGATATGGAGGGAGAGAGGGGGAGGGGGAGTGAGTTGAACTACATGTTACTAAATCTCTCCAATGCTCTTTCTTCTCTCCATACTCCCAGCACCATCCCTGCTGTCTTTTAGAAGGACACTGAAATCAGTGGTGACTTTTTCAGCCTTTAACACAAGCTGATGCTGTTTTCCTCCGATGTTAGTATGAGTCCATGTTTCTGATTAGGCCTGTCACCTTGTGCAAAGATTCAGTGTCAATGTGCTGAAGCTGAATAATATGCACATCACCCCGGGCCTTACATGGAGGCATCACTTCTTTTGCGGTGTTGGAGGGATTTTGAGCCACTAGAAGCCCCTAGACACCCTCTTGGAAGATATCACTAGGAAATTGCACAGGGAGCACTGGGAAATGCTGTTCTTCCCAGTGCTTTCCCCATAGAGCTCTATAGAGCTTCGAAGCTGAATCTTTGCACAGGCCTACTGCTAATGTTTTTACTCTTGTTTCATTGTCTTTGCTTTAGGCATTTCAATTACAGCCTCGGCAGCTGCTTTGTATAACAAAACAGTTCTGAACACAGGATTCAAAGAACAACTCCAGCCCTTGAGCATAGTCATGGAGAAATCCTGAATGGATTCAAGGCTGTTCTTTATCAGAAAGACTCCTTGCTACTGCAAGACCTGCCAATATGCTGCTCAAACAATTTATTTTTAAACAACTAGTTAGTCTGGTAGTGGCCATGGGCCAAGGAGCATTAGCAATTTTGTGAAAGGCTAAGGGGGGGGGAGGGAGAGGGAGAGGGACTGATTTCTTAATTTTGTTTGTAATTTGCATGTTTAATAAGGTGTGCCCTTAAATGTGTCACTGGCATTAAACATGTGCATTGCTGCAGTGTGCAGGGGTCCCAGGCAATTAAGCAGGGACCCAACAGTGGAGCAGCCATCTGTGACCATGAAAATGTGCCACTTGTTTCACAAGACTCAACATTTCACAGGTGAAAGTAGGGACACGTGCCTTTATAACACCCCTATGCCCCCATGACTCCCAGAAATAAAAGGTTTCATTAAAAATTGTGTCTATATAGCTGGGTCTAGGGTTTAGCAAGTTAAGCATGACAACTGTTGCTAGGTACGTAGACCAACAGGAGGAGTGCGATAGTTGTGTGCTGCAGGGTCAGCTGCAAATTAACTGCCACGAAGGCAGCCTGCTGAAAGGGACTCGGAACAGAAAACTAGAGATGTGCACGAACTGGTGAACTGGTTTGGTGCCTCTTTTGGGGCCAAGGCATGTGCGGTGGCCACGTGCGTGCCGATACCATGCACAGGGAACAGTGCTGCAGACGCCGTGGACTTTGCTAGAGTGAGCACCATGCCCGGAAAGGTGGCAAGGTGGCAGTGAAACAGGTAAGGACCTGTTTACTTGCTTCTTAAGGGAACTGCTCCCTGTCCAACCATGTCTGCACGAGCCGTTCATGTGCATCCCAACAGAAAACTAACTGGTTGTGCTGTGAACTGTGTATTTCTTGGAAAGGACCATCACTTGTTTGGTTTGTCTTTCGTTGTGAAACAACAAAATTTTAACTTATTAAAATATTTTGACTTCCTCTTTTAGAGTAACTCCCCATGCATATAGCATTCTCCTGCTACCAAGGACAACTGAAAAGAGACAACAGTTGGAGAGAAATAGTAGCAGCCATCACACCCCCACCCTCAGGATCAAGACACAAGACTTGTTATGAAATAACTTGTATTATGAGTAAGAGGAGCTGGAACAGGAATGTGGCAACCTCAACATCCACACTCCAGAATCCAAGAGTGGGCTCCCTTCCTGTGAAGCGTAGGTTCTTGAACTTGGGTCCCCAGATTGGCGGCCAGCAATGGGTCCCCTAGTTGGCGGCCAGCAATGTCTGGAGACCCAGGTTTGAGAACTCCTGCTATAAAGGCATAGGACATAGGAAGCTGCCATATACTGAGTCAGACCATTGGTCTATCTAGCTCAGTATTGTCTACACAGACTGGCAGCGGCTTCTCCAAGGTTGCAGGCAGGAGTCTCTCTCAGCCCTATCTTGGAGATACTGCCAGGGAGGGAACTTGGAAACTAGATGCTCTTCCCAGAGCAGTTCCACCCCGAGGGGAATATCTTACAGTGCTCACATATGGTCTCCCATTCAAATGCAACCAGGATGGAACCTGCTTAGGGGACAAGTCATGCTTGCTACCACAAGACCAGCTCTCCTCTCCTCCCAGGCAAGAGCTGGGAGACATAGCTCCTACTCTTAAACCTGGATGGTCATCTCCTCCACCTTGGCTCCAAGTTGCAAACCAATAGTTGTACTGGTTTGAACTGCTCAGAATCAAACTGGATGGGAGCTCAGCCCCCCCCACCGCCCTACACATCCTGACTTCCAGATAGAATGAGCAAGGCAAGGTCTTGATCTAAAACAACAGGTAGAGTGTTGATCCCAAAGCCTCTCCCGGACCACCCCATTCTGGCTAACATGTGGATGCCAAACTGAGTCCCATTACCAGAGCTGCTCACCAAGAGGACAATGGAATGGCTGCAGATGAGAACTTGCCAAGGACAGCTGGATGTCTCGCACCTGTGTTGCATAATAACATGGCAGTAATTGATGCAGAGAAACCCAACAATCAACACAGCCAAGAATAGCAGGTGTGTTGCCACATCCTAGAACCTGTAAGAACCTGAGTTGCACCATGCAAGAGTCAAATCCACCCTCCATAGAATTGCACCAAAGACTTCTAGACCTCCTAAAAATTGTGTTTGATCTCGCATAGCTCGAAGACAGTGGGCAGCCAATAACTGACAGCCCTAATAATTGCAATGTTAAGGCTGATGTGTACCACAGCTGTACTACTAGGACAACAAATAACTATATACCTCTCTTCAACCAAAGTTCTCGAAGTGGTTTATGTATTTAAATTAGATGGATTCCTGTCCTCAAAGGGCTCAGAGTCTAAAAATAAAACAAAAGGCAGGATCCACTGGAGGGATGCTGTGCTGGGGTTAGATAGCTCCAATTGCACTCCCCCTGCTAAATATAAGAGAATCACCACTTTACAAGGTGTCTCTATGCAGATAGAATGAGAACCAAATTCCTGAGGATAGAGACCAAGAGGTCTTAAGGCCATTTTAATTACTGCCCAGAACTAGCCAGTTAACAGTTAATGCTAATGCAGAGGAACCCAAAAGAGCTTTTACCCTCTTTTTAACCGATTCATATGAATTCTTCGCCTATATTACCTCAGTAATCCTTACCGTAATCCTGAAAAGTAAGCCAGTACAATCATTCCCATTTTACAGATGGCAAAACCGAGGCTGCATGGTAGTGGTTTGCCTATGGTCATCTAGTGAATTCATTCATAGCTGATGTATAATTCATAATTCACACTCTTAGGCCACAACATAGACCATATGCTAAGATACTGAAGGGAACATTTATTTAATTTCTTTATTTTTTTCACCATAATAAAAAATAAATTAGTCATAAACAAAAATAGCAAAAAACTTTTTCCATCCAAGAATATGTATACAATATGAAAAAGGATGCTGTACAGATCTTGTTCAGGTGCATTGCTGGGCATATATATTCCTGAACTAGTCCATAAGTACTTTAAATTATACATTTCCCACTTTTTAAAAAATCCATTTGCAGAAGTGGATTATTAACCATGAAATAAAAGAAACCATTAACTATGGGTTTTCAGTATGAAACTTATATAAGTCAGTGTGGCACAACATCCCAGGCCAAAGGCTGGTTAGTATTGCCCAAAGAACTGGACAGAAATGTAAATGGCATATATATATATATATATAAATAAATACATTTTAAGTCCCTTTTCGCAAAAACATTATCTCATCTTCTAAATAATAGAACAATTTGGATGCAGTGGCTTATTCCATATAAACATAGCTCAGAATACATATATTTTCCTATAAACATCTTGTATTTACAAATATAAAAAATAACTTATAACAAAGTATATCCTTCCTTGTCTGGGTAGCCTGGGTTTGTTTCAGATATGCAGCCACAGGGGTCCTTCTGCCAGCTGGGTCTGTCTGGCCTGTTTTGATGGACAAAGCCACTCGGGCTCGAATTGCTTTGGCTCATCATACTTATCTTCCCCCCAATTGGGAGAGAACTCAGGTTATTTCCATCCCAATCTCATGTACTGAACTGGTGGGCATGAGGCGGAAGGAGATGGATTCTTTTCTGGCTTGGATTAAAATCTGAGCCAGAGAAGTATTTGGGTGTTCCCTCTAACAGAGATTCCCAGATGAATTTGACTAGAACTCCCATAATCCCTAGCCAAAGGCCATTGTGGCTGGGGATGATGGTAGTTGTAGTCAACAACATCTGGGAATCCATTACAGGGAATAATATCCACCTTATAATATCCACCCCATAATATCCACCTTATTTTTGAGATGAATATTTTGAGGGCTCATATTTCTGAGCTGGGAAACATAAGGCTGAAAACACATATTTACCATTGACAAAGAGCTGCTTCTTTTGGAGGCTATATCCAAAGCTGAATGCAATCAGCTATTGTCATTATATCAATCGTGTTCAGACATAAGTGCATCTAACTTACAAGTCCCAATCTCCTTTAATAGCAGAAAAAATAGTGAAAAGCTAGGGGACTTAGCACACGATGGAAAATGATAGAAGTGGATGTTTCACACTCTATGGTTATGAATGAAACATCATTCAGATATGATTGCTTAAGTTTGCCACATCACCAAAGAAAGGCATTCAGCAAATTGGAGGTGGGGGGGCAATTTAGTCTGCTTTCTTGTTTACAACAAGTGGATTGAGGTAACGGGAAAACAATAACTTGCAGGACTTCTTGGGAGGGACTGGAGATTCTCTGCTGTAAAACTTCCCTCTGCTGTATTGTCTTTTAAGGAAATCCAAGATAAACAGAATGATGCATTAAATCTTGGGGGTACATAGCTAGATTTGTAGTCAAGGGTGGAGCAAAAAGAATATTCACCAATGCATTTAATAGAATGGATAGAATAATTATCTGAACTATTCTCTGAAATTATGATTATTGCACTGGTGAATATTCTTTTCCAAGTCTAGGCTGGTTTAG
Organism: Hemicordylus capensis; assembly: GCF_027244095.1. NCBI lineage: Eukaryota > Metazoa > Chordata > Lepidosauria > Squamata > Cordylidae > Hemicordylus > Hemicordylus capensis. The sequence goes on from NC_069666.1 coordinate 24,705,667, forward strand.
ATTATACATACAGTTGGACACCTCACACCTTTTCCCTTCTCCTAGTAATATGTGTGTGGGTAGCCCATTAATGAACCTCCTCCATACAATTAGGAGAAGAGGAAAGGCATGTGGGAAGAGGAAGCCACGTGTGGACCTAAATGTTCCTAGTCACTTGGTGGGCAGAGAAGAAGGAGACAGAAAGGAAGGGAGAGAAGGAGATGGAATGGGGGAGGGGGAGAGGGAGGAGAAGGGAGGAGAATGGAGGAGAGGGGAGGAGAAGGAGAGGGGAGGGGAGGGGAGGAGGAGGGGGAGGGAAGGGGAGGAATGGGGGAGGGAAGGGGGAGGAGGGGAGGTGGGGGTAGAAGGGGGAGGGATAGAAGGGGAGGGAAAGTGGAGGAGGAAAAGGAGGAAGGGGAAGGAGAGGGGGAGGGGAGGGGAGGAGGAGAGGGGGAGGGGAGGGGATGGAGAGGGGAGGAGGAGGGGAGGAGGAAACAGGGGAGGAAGAGAAGGAGGGGAGGAGGAGGAGGGGAGGAAGGGAGGGGAGGAGGAGGGGAGGAAGGGAGGGTAGGAGGAGGGTAGGGGAGGAGGGGGTAGGGGAAGGGGAAGTGGAGAAGAAGAAAAAGGGAGGGGGGAAGAGGAGGAGAAGAAAGGGAAGAGGGAGGAAAGGGGGAAGAAGGGGGAGGAAGAGGAGAGTAACATAATAACTTTGATTAGCTAGTCATGAGCTACTTTTCAAGTTGCCACAGAAATCTCCCTTAAAAGCAATGTTAAATTAAAAAGAGGAAAGCAGAAAGGGGGAAGGAAAGCAAAGAAAAGACTATGGGTATAAAAAGGAAAACTATTGCAGAAGATGTAGGGCTTGGCCGACTCCTTATCTGTAGCAACAACATATATGGAAGATATTCAGGAAAGTGACAGGCTGAAATACTTCTTCATGCTGCTGCCATCCACGTAGATGGTGACATTTTTTAAAGTTAAAAAAGAGACCCCAAAAGCCACTCTGCTACTGACAGGAAGCCACGCCTCCAACAACAAAACTCAAGACTCCCATGAAAGTATTCGATTCCACTACCGAAATGTCCGCAGGATGGGCAACTACACCCAAATATTCTGGGGGTGCAAAAATAGCCTCAATTTAGAGTGGTCTTTGGAAACCCATTCATTCTTACTTGGAAGTATGCCCCATTGGGCTCAGTGGGACTCTATGCTGAGCAAACTTAGGAACATAGGAAGCTGCCTTCTACCAAGTCAGATCATTGGTCCATCTAGCTCAAAACTGTCTACTCAGACTAGCAGCGGCTTCTCCAAGCTTGCAGACAGGAGTATCTCTCTCATCTTATCTTGGAGATGCCAGGGAGGGAAGTTGGATGCTCTTCCCAGATCGTCCCCATCCCCTAAGGGGAATATCTTACACTCTCACACATGTCGTCTCCCATTCAAATGCAAACAGGGTGGACCCTGCTTAGCAAAGGAGACAATTCATGCTTGCTACCACAAGACCAGCACTGCGTGTCAGTCTACGCCTTGAAAAAGATCAAAATTTGCACTGAATTTTAAGGGACCAATACTTAATGAACACTCTCCATTAGAAAAATATTAAAGTCCGCACAGACCTGTCTCCCGCAGTATTCAGAAGTCAAACAGCATTTTAGAGAGAAAGAGCAAGCAGAAGCAAAGGAAAATGAACCCAAGGAATAGTTCTGTGAAGTTCAAACGCTAGGCTCACTGGTTTGCGATTTTAGTGGGCATGAATGAAAATGATATACTGTCCAGGCAATCCTGGAGATTGGGATGACCCTGTAGGAAGCAGCTCCTTACATCTAGGGGACACAGTGGATTAAACCCAATGCTGTCTAAAGGCCATGGTTACAGTGTACATTTCAACAAGGCAGAGAGTTCCTAACAGTGTGTGTGAAGTGAGATCCCACGTGGGCAGGAAGCACACCTTGAGGTGCTCCCCAATTAAAAAAAACCCACCCTCTCTTTCCCAAGGGAAAATCCCTTGCAGTCCAGGCAGCTCCGACGACTGTGCAGAAGTCCGCTTCAAGCAATGGGGGGGGGGCGCTGTTATCTGCGCCCCAGGAGCCCTGACAGCCTGTTGGCCACTCGCAAGCAGGACGCGCAGCACGCAGTCTTGTAGTACGTGTAGACGCACAGACGGGCTTGCACCACCACATTGCAGTTGTAATATTTGTCTTTGCAGTTTTCGTCTGGAAAGAAGCAGAGAGAAGCATTCCTGACAGTGTCCATACAGAGCCAAGAGGCAGCCCTCACCCTTCCATCACACTCAGGGGTGTAGCAAGGATGCTGGTGGCTCCTGTTCAGCTCGCTGCCAGCGGCCCCCACCACTCCAGCTCCATGTTTAGCCTCCTTTCCAGGAGGCTTATGAGATCACCTGGCATTCTGTGTGTGTGTCCGTGTGTGGGTCTGACCATCCACTTTGCAATGCCTGGACTGATATGAACCAAATTGGGTACAGTTGTCGGGACAACTCAACGGCATCGTTTGTGATGATGTCATCCACCCCAATCCAAAATGGTGGACATTTGAACTTTTGAGGCACAAGTACACTAACTTGAGGACTGTCTAAACAATTTGAACCAAATTAGGTACAGTTGTAGTAGTGACACCTAGGGACACCTCAGTGGTGTAGTTTGCAATGATGTCATTCACCCTGATCTAAGATGGTGGACGCATGAACATTTGAGCTGTAAGAAATCTAACTTGTGGACCTTGTAGAGCCAAATTTAGTCCAGTTGTAGAGACAGTGAAAGGAAAGTCATCTGATTAGTTCTTACTAGAAAAACTTGTTGAGAAGCTTCAGCCAGTGTTGGGTTTCCCGCCTGGCCAGGAGAGGTGATCCCTTTGCAAGTGGGGAGAGGTGATCCCAGCCACACTGCAAACACTGACTGAAGTTTACTTGCAAATGGGGTGCACAGCCCCATTTGTGAACATGGTCACGCCCCCTGTGTATGATGTCAGGGAGCATGGCTGGGGAGCCATGCGCTGCCCCTAGACCAGGGTGGGCCCCTCCCCTGCACAATGGTGGTTACATCCCTGATCACACTCTCAAAAATGAGCAAGACACAGCAGCCAGGATGGGGTGCGAACAACGGCTGTGGCTCTGCAGAGAGCAGCAGGCTTGATTCTCCTTGGCTGGGGTCAGTCGGGGGCATGGAGCATATATAGCCCCCACTTAAGGGTATAGCAAGGGCCCTAGTGGCCCAGGGACAAGCTGCTGAGCATGCTACCTTTACTACTACTGCTATACTATTTGTATACTGCTCTTCAACCATAATCCTACTAGTTATGGTGCTGGCCTACCCCTAAATCATCACGGCCAGCATGGGGCCAGCATGGGGAATGGATGCCAGCATGGGGAATGGATGCCTGGTCATGGCCAGCATGGGGTCATGGCCAGCATGGGGCCAGCATGGATGCCAGCATGGGGAATGGATGCCTGGTCATGGCCAGCATGGGGAATGGATGCACAGTGGCCCTTCAGTCTCTCCAGAGAAAGTGCCCCACTGACTGGAGGATGAGAGACCACCCTGCATGTGTTCCTGGGGCTGGCCATGTGCTCCTGGGGCTGGCCACCACCCTTGGTAGTGGGTGGTAGGTGGGAAGTGTGCTTGGGGTTAGGGGGGAATCTTGGCATCTCCCCCAGGCCATGCAGTCCAGAGACATCCCCCCCACCGCTCTACTGTCCCTACTGTCCCTATGTGCAAGCCCTCAGTTTGACAGTGGCCCTCACACACACACCTTTGCTCCTATTGGCGTCACTTCAAGCATGGATTATTGGGGTGCTAGCTGGGTGATGCCCCCGATACGGATACCTGCCTCCCTCTGACACCTCCATCAGAGCATCTCTTAGCAAAATGGCCAGCTTTCCTCCCTCCTCTCTCTTCTGCAGTAGAGACACCACTGAGGAGGTGTCAACTTCAAGCCAGTGATCCTCAGCTAGGAAACAAATGGGGCAGCAGCAGCGTGGGGAGGCAGGAGGGCTCTGAGTGCCCTGGGAGCCCTTCAAGAGTTCTGAGTACCCCCTTTGAGCCCTTGGGGTACTAGTATTCCCTTTCAGGAACCCCTGATGTAGCAAAGGACTCGAAGACCTCCAAGGGTCCCTCCCAACTCTAAACTTCTATGATTCTACAGATGCCCCTAACTGAGCTCCAAGCCTCTGCTCATAGTGTTGCAGCTTAAGCCAATGCACAGGGATTAGGATATTGTACACCCCTAGATACTATAATCACATTTTCTTTGGGGACGTCTTGTGGGGAGGGATGACTACAACCCTGATTAGTTCTTAACATTCATGGCGCCAGGGTTGGGAGCTTTTTCACACTTAGCTGCATTTAAATAATACATCCGCCCAAACCACACAGCTTGAATAATACATGCACCCAATCACTTTTTGTACAAAGTCAAGTACAAATCAATTTCATTTTTCATAATTCCCAAACACAAGGTAGCAGGCAGCTGTGTTTGACTTACAGTACAGTTGGTACTCTAGCCAACTGTTAATTGCTTGGTGAAACCCAGCTGTGAAAAGTGGGACAGAAACGGAACAATAAATCCAGTCCAAACCTATTTATTATTCATGCATGTTCCTGGATTGTGCAGATGCAGATGGCCTGATAAATCTTGAATCGAAGCCACAATCCTTATACCATGTGTGAACACGTGTGTTGTTCAGTTCGGTCTAGGGGAATTGAGTGGAGAAGTTCTTAAGTGGATTCAGGTCTGTGGGCTTTCACTAAACCTGATGGAAGGGGAAAATATAATTCCTCCTTGACACTGGTGTTCTCCCTTCCTGAGCAATGGAATGAAAAGATAAATGAATGGCTTAGAAAACCAGTTCCTCTTAAGCTACAGTACATTGTTTCTTGTGGAATCTATTAGAAGCGCCCCATCCTGCCTTCTCAAGAACTTAAAGTTTTGTTTGAAGCAGGGAGGTGCAGCTCCAGCCCTTCCACTGTTTTTGAACTAGAACTCCCATAATCCCTAGCCACAGGGTCAAAAATCAGGGAAGATGGGAGCTGTAGGCCAACATCCGCAGGAGCACCAAAGTTGTCCAGGCAACCTTGACTCTCCAGAGGTTTGTGACACCAGCCACAATTTATTGATGGGGATGGAACATAGGAAACTGCCATATACTGAGTCAGACCATTGGTCTATCTAGCTCAGTATTGTCTTCACAGACTGGCAATGGCTTCTCCAAGGTTGCAGGCAGGAATCTCTCTCAGCCCTCTCTTGGAGATGCTGCCAGGGAGGGAACTTGGAACCTTCTGCTCTTCCCAGAGCGGCTCCATCTCCTGAGGGGAATATCTTGCAGTGCTCACACTTCTAGTCTCCCATTCAGATGCAACCAGGGCAGACCCTGCTTAGCTATGGGGACAAGTCATGCTTGCTACCACAAGAGCAGCTCTCCTCCCTCAAGTTGCCTACCCCTGTTTTAAAGGCTCCATCAAGAGAAACATTCAAGAAGGCAGAACAATCTCATGCAACAAGAGAAAACAGGTTCTAACATGGCCATTTTTTGAGATCCTGCAGATGTCAGAGATCCTGTAGAACTCGGTTCTTTCTGAACGCGGTTCCTGCCAGTCTGCCAGATGGGGACTCCCACCCCTCTACCCTGGTGGGGCTGTCACCAAACTGCAGAGCCAACATGGTGTAGTGGTTAGAATGCTGGACTAGGACTGGGGAGACCTGAGTTCAAACCCCCATTCAGCCATGAAACTTGCTGGGTGACTCTGAGCCAGTCACTTCTCTCTCAGCCTGACCTACTTCACAGGGTTGTTGTGAGGAGAAACCTAAGTATGTAGTACACTGCTCTGGGCTCCTTGGAGGAAGAGCGGGATATAAAGTGTAAAAACCAAAAAAACCAAAAACATGTTCTGGCCCTCCCAACTAAACTTCGTTTTCATGTAGCTCAGTACAAATATTCTAAATCCCACTTGAATAACTGGCATACTTTCAAAAGAGACTTGTTTGGGGTTTTCTTATTTAAAACAACCATTACAAATCTGATCTCAAGTGCCTTAATATGCATGATGGCCTACATTTTTCTTCCACTAGATGGAGTTCCATGGTTAGAAAAATGGCAACGTTTCCCTACCTATTTCGGGGATGCAGTCCTGAGTGTTGCATTGCTCCTTTTCCTCTGGCTTCAGCTGTGGGTCACATTTGGGGCTCGGCGTCATGTCATCGGAAAGACAGCGTACCTCTCGGACCCGGAAACCGCCTTCACACGATTTTGAGCACTGCAACCGAAACATTGCAATTCGCAACTATTCAGATCAAGAAAGCATCCACAGTGATGCACAGTATCCAGACCTCAATGAAAGACAGGACACGTGTTATGGCTGAAACTCGGTTAATAAACTGTATAAACGTCTAACTGCAACAAGGCATGCATTTTATAACTTCCCTGGCTGAGTGTGGGCAACTCCACCTGGTGATAACTGTTTGCCCACTGCTGAGCAAATCAACTGGGCAAATCATATGATCTCTGGCTCCCTGCTTGCCACATACCTTTCTCTGTTGAGTCACCATGCCCTGAGCCCCAAAGCTCCCCAAGGGAGCTGATCCATTACCAGCTGCCCTGAGCCACAAAACCCTGAGGGGCTGTCCCATGGAATTCCCCTTCACACTGTCTAGGGATGCAAATGCCAGGCGGTAAGCAAGTAAATAAATAAAAGGTGCCTCCGTCTGAACACCAATAAGCAACACTACTTACTCACAACCTGCCAGTGTGACCAGGCCAACACTCAGAGGCTGGTCTCATAAGCAGCCTAGTTCAGGCTTTTAGCTTTTCTTTTTTAAAAAAGTATTTTATTTCATATCTATATATATATTTAATTCTCTAAGGTGTATCCATGGCTAATTCCGTGCATGGCAGCTGCCGCGAGAGTTTGTGAGCAGAAGTACCATGGTGATTAGGCAGTGGGGATTCCATATGCAGATAGGGAGGAGGAGCCTATGATGCGGCAGCTGTGAAAAAGGCAAATTTCATGCTAGGGATCATTAGAAAGGGGATTGAAAATAAAACGGCTAACATTATAATGCCCTTATACAAAACTATGGTGCGACCACACTTGGAGTACTGTGTACAATTCTGGTCACCACATCTTAAAAAGGACATTGTTGAACTGGAGAAGGTACAGAAGAGGGCAACCAAGATGATCAGGGGCCTAGAGCACCTTTCTTATGAGGCAAGACCACAACACCTGGGGCTTTTTAGTTTAGAAAAAAGACGACTGCGGGGAGACATGATAGAGGTCTATAAAACCATGCATGGTGTGGAGAAAGTGGAGAGAGAGAAATTCTTTTCCCTCTCACACAACACTAGAACCAGGGGTCACTCCATGAAATTGATTGCCAGGAGGTCTAGGACCAACAAACGGAAGTACTTTTTCACACAACGCGTGATCCACTTGTGGAACTCTCTGCCACAGGATGTGGTGACAGGTGACAACCTGGATGGCTTTAAGAGGGGTTTGGATGACTTCATGGAGGAGAGGTCTATCAATGGCTACTAGTCGGAGGGCTGTGGGCCACCTCCAGCCTCGGGGGAGGGGTGCCTCTGAGTACCAGTTGCAGGGGAGTAATGGTAGGAGAGAGGGCATGCCCTCAACTCCTGCCTGTGGCTTCCAGCAGCATCTGGTGGGCCACTGTGAGAAACAGGATGCTGGACTGTAGAGAGAGAAATCTATATATTAAAAAGGATAGTGGGCAGGGGTCTGCTGTTTGGGGCTACTGAGGCCATTGGCGGAGAGAGGCAGGCAGGCAAGGGACAGGCCAAGACCTGTCAGTGGCCTGAGGGGAATGAGTGGCCATGGCAGTGGTGGCAGTGAGGAAGGGCCAGGTCAACTGCTGCTGCTGCTCCTCAACAGGAGTGGGGTTCAGGTGAGTGTGGGGAGGTCTCTGGGGATAGGAGGCTGCAGCTTGGCCAACAGGTGCCAGCAACACTGCAGCCATGACCAAGAGGGGTGAGGGGGATGGAAGCAACCAGATGGAGGAGGAGAGGAGGAGGAGTGCGGCTCAAGTGAGGGTGGAGAGATCTCTGAGGTGAGGGGGACTGTGGCAGGGGGTGAGGGGAGCAATCAAGTACTAGCGCTCAGATGCTCTGTACAGGTTAAGCTAGTTTTATCTATTTTATTTATGTTGGCAAAGGGGACAATTCATGCTTGCTACCACAAGACCATGTGCCCTATCTGAGAGAAAGGTGGGACACGCCTGGTGATGTGCTGTACTTGGCCGATAGGAGGTGGGCATGGTGGCCTCCTTATTAGGAATTGGCATAGCTGCTATTTTATTGCAATGGCTGCTAAATTAAAGCACTGAATATAAAACCTAAACATTTTTGTTCTAAAACGTGCTATACAAAAATACTCTTTGGAAAAACACTGGGAAATGGTACAGTTTCCTGAAGTGAAGAGGCAGATAAGAGGATTCTGCTTTTGTGGTAGGAATGAGAGGCTTAGAGCCAAGACGTGCCAGAGAAATTCAGAGTCGTCACTCATGGCAATGAGGCAGCAAAGCCCTGGGTAGGCACCCTTGTCCTGAGTTTTGAAAGGAAGGAGAAACCTCAAACCTGAGTTATAGTTTGCTGCATGAGGTCCTTTCCAGGGAAACTTCCAAAGCAGTGTAAGTGACAGTGTGAAGTAAATCACAAGTCCACTTTGATTATTCCTTCCTCTTTTTTTCTGAGCTGACTAGGGGTTATTTTCCCCAGATGTGCCTTAAGGACCAAATAAAATTTTCATAGCTCCTTTACTGTGGACTCCACCGGGTTGGCCCTCTGAGACACTTTAATTGAGAGATTTAGCCCTCAGATGTCAAAATTGTTTTTCTTCAGAACACAGCCTGCCCCATTTTAAAAAAAAGTTAAATTATGTATGAATAAGAGAAAAGGCCAATGTCCTTTCTGTGGAAAGAGCATGAAAACGGGTTCTGGTCACCACATCTAAAAAAGGACATTGTAATTCTCTGCCGCAAGATGTGGTGACAGCCAACAACCTGGATGGCTTTAAAAAGGTTTTAGATAACTTCGTGGAGGAGAGGTCTATCAACGGCTACTAGTCAGAGGGCTGTGGGCCACCTCCAGCCTCAAAGGCAGGATGCCTCTGAGTACCAGAGGCATCCTGGTACTCAGCCCCTGATCGAGCCCCTGGTGGCGCAGTGGTAAAACTGCCGCCCTGTAACCAGAAGGTTACAAGTTCGATCCTGACCAGGGGCTCAAGGTTGACTCAGCCTTCCATCCTTCCGAGGTCGGTAAAATGAGTACCCAGAATGTTGGGGGCAATATGCTAAATCATTGTAAACCGCTTAGAGAGCTCCGGCTATAGAGCGGTATATAAATGTAAGTGCTATTGCTATTGCTATTGCTATTGCTACCAGTTGCAGGGGAGTAACAGCAGGAGAGAGGGCATGCCCTCAACTCCTGCCTGTGGCTTCCAGTGGCATCTGGTGGGCCACTGTGTGAAACAGGATGATGGACTAGATGGGCTTCTTTGGGCTTGATCCAGCAGGGCTGTTCTTATGTTCAAATGAGATTCCCAATCAAACATGTTTAATTATTGGAAGGGTGAAGGTTATAGCAATCCAAGATCTTAGATCAGGCCTGGGCATTGCTGAGGTCAGGGTTAGTATCTTGAGTTAGTCAGGGTTAGGTTTGGGAGGCATGGGCAGGGTGGGCCCTACCTCTGGGAGACCCCAATCCCCTTAGCTTAGTAGTGAGGTGGGTTATTATTTCTTTACAATAAATAATATTTATTGTGTGGCAAAAATAAAAACAATGCTTTTCTAGCCAGAAAGTGCCTTGTGCCCACCATTTCCCTCTTGTGATGCCTCCAGCCTATGTAGAGTGCCACCCAGGGGCATATCTAGGGTAGGGCAGGCAGGGCACATGCCCCGGGCACCACTTGAAGGGGGGCGAAATTTTTTAAAATTAAAAATTTTTTAAAAAAGGCTGCCAAAAACAAAATGGCCACCACACATGCTCAAATGGCCTCTGTGAGGCCCTAGGCCATGCCAGGCCTCACAGAGGCCATTTGAGCATGCACAGTGGCCATTTTGTTTTCAGCGGCCATTAAAAAAAAACACAATTATTTTAAAAATGGCCACCGCACATGCTCAAATGGTCCCTGCGAGGCCCTAGAGGCTCACGGGGGAGTCGTAACCTTCGCAGATCCCCCCTCCATGTCCTATAGGAAGCGCCCCGAAGGGGCTACAGGGAAAACAATTTTTTAAAAATTCAATATAATATAAATTACTGTAAACATATTCAGTTTGACACTATGTAAAGAGAATCAGGGCTTGTGAATACTGAGCTGAAGCTTATGAGCTAGGATAGTATTCATTTGCTCTTAATATGGCTGTTAATGGTGAGTTTGTCTCTGAATCCATGTGAAATCCTTAGTATTAAGGCCCACGGGGAGTTTCTTCTTCTCTTTCTCTCATTTTAACTGTCTTTCTGAAATACTAGAATATATTCCAAGCGGTGACACAGTTTACTCTGCATATCCTTTAATTATTTTCAGAGTATCTGGGAAAAGTCAAATTCTCCATTCATTTTTAAAATGTATGTAATAGTGATGCTACAATGCATAGTAGAGAATTAGACAGGCACTTCTGTTTAGTTTTCAAAGTACACCTCCAGATGGTATTTGGGTGAGCATGAGCCCCAGCATACTGAAATTTGTAGTTTTCCAGCATTTTTTGGTCTGGCTACGTCCACTGCCAAATAGTTTTTGAAATTTTAAAAGATTAATGAGCCTGACTTGTATTTTTGAGCTGATATTATGGTAAAGTTATCTGAAAGATAACTGTCAGATGTTTGGACAGGGGGCACAATTTCAGTGCTTGCCCTAGGCGCTATTTTCCCTAGATACGCCTCTGGTGCCACCACATTATGTCAGGGGCAGTGTGTGTGTGTGTGATTGGTACACCGACTAGAACAACCTTTCTACTACTTCTGTTGCTGCATCCAGAAAATAAATAAAAACCTCTGCTGTATCATCAAAGTAAAGGGAGGGGGTCCATTCATATGCTCACCCATCGAGTCCAGCATCTTGTTTCACACAGTGGCTGACCAGACACTGCTGGAAGCCACAGGCAGGAGTTGAGGGCATGACTTCTCTCCTGCTGTTACTCCCGTGCAACTGGTACTCAGAGGTTGAATGGGAAACTACATAGGGCTCACACCCCTTAAGGGAGGGGACCACTCTGGGAAGAGCAACTGCATGTTTGCATGCAGAAGGTTCCAAGTTCCCTCCCTGGCATCTCCAAGACACGGCTGGGAGAGACTCCTGCCTGCAACCTTGGAGAAGCCATTGCCTGTCTGGGTAGATGGTAGGGAACTAGATGGACGCTTCCTGTAGAAGGCAGCTTCCTATGTGCCAAAAGGCATGCATGGACCCTTCCAGGTGGGGGTCAGGACCAGCATCAGCAGTATGAAGGTCCAACATCCCTGGGATGCTGGACCTTCAGAGCTCCCAGAGGTTAGGCAGCTGAATTCAGAGGTTCACACAATCTGAATTAGGGTAAGAGAAGCCCTCATTCTGGGCGGTGCACATTCCCATTCGCTGATCATCTGTGAGTTAAAAACAAGACTGGAGGCACCATCAGTGATGATCATGTCCTCAACAGCAGCTGGGTCAGAGGGTCCCTCTGTCCCAGATAGGAGGGAGAGCCTTCTGACCCAGCTGCTGCTTAGTACATGTCACTAATGGTGCCGCCAACCTTGTTTTTAATTCACACATGAGCAGAAGATGGAAGTGTGCACAGCTCCTGAACTCCTGAATGATTAATGATTGTGAGAAGAGCCCCGTTGATGCCTTGTGACATTGGCCCTGGCTGAGATATGTAGCCAGCTTGCAGATCATGTCTGTAGTTGCTTATAGGTGGACATAGAAAGCTGCCTTATAGTGAGTCTCACTATTGGTCCATCAAGCTCAGTATTGTCTGCACCAAGGATTCTCAACATTGGAATTCAACTCCTATAATCCAGTGGCCTTTGGTTGAGGATTATGGGAACTGAAGTCCCATAACATCTGGGGACCCAGTGCTGAGAATACCTGGTCTACACCAAGGCTGCTCAACGTTGGCCCTCCTGCAAATCTTGGCTTACAACTCCCATAATCCCTAGCTATTGGTCACTGTATCTGGGGATTATGGGAGTAGAAGTCAAAAACCAGCAAGGCGGGTGGGGGGGGGGCGGGGAGTTGAGCAGGCCTGGTCTGCACAGACTGGCAGCAGCTTCTGCAAAGTTTCAGGCAGGTGTCTCTCCCGGCCCTGTCTGGAGATAGCAATATCAATAGCACTTACATTTATATACCGCTCTATAGCCGGAGCTCTCTAAGCGGTTTACAATGATTTAGCATATTGCCTCCAACATTCTGGGTACTCATTTTACCGACCTCGGAAGGATGGAAGGCTGAGTCAACCTTGAGCCCCTGGTCAGGATCGAACTTGTAACCTTCTGGTTACAGGGCGGCAGTTTTACCACTGTGCCACCAGGGGCTCTTTGCCAGGGATTGAACCTGGGACCTTCTGCATGCCAAGCATGCTCTTTAGACCTCTTCTGAAACTCACAGGCACTGAAAACTGAGCAGGGTCTGAAACTCCAGGAGAGTTTTCTTGGTAGCCAAACAGCTTTCCTTTCACCCAATCTCATAAATTCTGCCCACTTATGTTCTAATTCACACCACCTCTGGTCACCACATCTAAAGGAGGACATTGTAGAGCTGGAAAAGGTGCAGAAGAGAGCAACCAAGATGATCAGGGGCCTAGAGCACCTTTCTTATGAGGCAAGGCTACAACACCTGGGGCTATTTAGTTTAGAAAAAAGATGACTGCGGGGAGACATGATAGAGGTCTATAAAATCATGCATGGTGTGGAGGAAGTGGATAGAGATACATTCTTCTCCCTCTTACATTATACTAGAACCAGGGGTCATCCCATGAAATTGATTGCCAGGATGCCTCTGAGTACCAGTTGCAGGGGAGTAACAGCAGGAGAAAGGGCATGCCCTCAACTCCTGCCTGTAGGCTTCCAATGGCATCTGGTGGGCCACTGTGTGAAATGGGATGCTGGACTAGATGGGCCTTTTTGGGCCTGATCCAGCAGGGCTGCCCTTATATTCACATATTACCGAGTTTGAAGCCCCAGAGGTGAGTCTCACAATCAGCTGGAGGGAGTTCTGTGGGGAGAGTAGGCTTAGCCTGCTCTGCCCGCAGATTATCAAGGCTAAGGGGAGGGGTATTTAAGCGGGTTATCCGCTTTGGGGAAACCGGGCTCGCCTGGTGGCTCCCACGGTCCGTAGAAAGCGGGCTAAGCTCCCTTAGCACACTTGCCACTGATAGTGAGAATTGCCTTTCTGTGGCTTTCCAGAGTTGGTATGTATGCTTAAAGTTGAGAGAGAGCACAACAACAATGAAGAAAAAGTACTCACAGTGCTCCATTCAGTACTGAACCATTTTGCGCCACAAGGCTTGAGGTAGCAGTTCTGCTGGCTGGGAGGTCTTTCCAAAAAAGAGCACTCATAGGGATTCAGCATATCAAAGCTATTTTCAGTCTTGCGAATGCAAATCACTTCTCTCTGCTGGGTTCCAGTGCCACATTCAATTGAACACTGTAATGGGTGATAGAAAGCAAAGACCGAGATGTAGTTTCAGTAAGTACCATAAAGACCATAATAGACCTTTTCTATTAATGTTTCCCCTCAATATAAGTAAATATAGACTTTTAGCACTTGAAGGAACCTCTGGGTTCAACCCATGCTCAGTAGGGATGTGCATGAACTGGTTTGTGCACTCCAGGAAGGTGGTGTGTGTGAGGGGGGCTTTAAGGGGCAGGGAGGGTGTCCTTACCTGCCCCACTGCTTTCCCTCCGCTGGCACCCTCCCCCAAACCGCTGCTGTGGGGCTGTAGTATACTTCCTTAAAGCCCCAGTCAGTGTCGTACCGGAAGTGGCCAACTCGAATGGCATGGGGAGAGTGCCAGTGGGGGGAAAGCTGCGGGGCAGGTAAGGGCACCCTCCCTGCCCATTAAAGGGCCGCCTTGCCTCTGAATTGGCTTGAATGCCGGACTTTCAAACCAGTTTGGCGCTCCGCAAAAGGAGTGTCTAACCAGTTCATGCACATCCCTAATGCTCAGTGCAAGAAGCTGCTACATCCTGAGGGATGGCCATCTGGCCTCTTATTGGACATCTCCAGCTACCAGGAGCCCATCTCTGTACAAGGCAGACTGTTGCACTGTCAAACAGCTCTTACAGTTCAGAAACTCCTCCTAATGTCTAGCCTGAATCTGCTTCATTGTACTTTTAACTACTAACTGGGCAAGGAGGCCCCTTCCAAAGTGATGATTCTCTTTGCTTAGCACCAACCAGGTGGGCAGGTGGGAGGCTTCCCAAACCTTGCCTTCCCCCCAGACAATCATTGTTTTGTTGGTGGGAGCTCGTTCCACACAATCAGCCCTGCTCTGTGCAGTGTGGAGCAGGGCAGATTGATCTGAGGCCGCGACCCATCCCAGGCTCTGTGAATCCCACAATGCAGTGCGCAACACACATGCTGCATTGCGGGATTCCCCCAAGAAAGATACGTGCTCTAGACACCTGTCTCTGTGTGTGGCCAGTCTGGAAGCAGCCCATGCTCATACACGGGCAAGTGTCATGGGCATGTTATCCAACTCCAAGGATGAGGAAGAGACAGGCAGTGTGACAGCAGAGGAGGGAGTGCAGCAACCTCAAAGGCAAGAAGTTGCAGAGGCAAGCGGGACCGACTCACGGGATGTTGAAAAAGAAACAGAGCCTAGTTCAACAGCTCCAGTGGAGGAGGCACAGCCGATCTCAGCTGTAGAGAGGTGTCAGTCGAAGAGACGGGAGGAGATAAGGAGAGGCACATGCAGAATGGCTCGACTAACAAGAAGAGCTGCAGAGTCAGGAACCCATGATTGAAAGCACATGGCTTCAGCCTATTTAAGATGGCTTCACCTCAGCCGCATTGCTGGTAGCAACGCCGTGCTTTGGTGAGCTACCCAGCTGTGTTCCTGCTTGTTTTGACTGTGCTTTGACTCCAGACCATTTGGACTCTGTTTGTAGAATTCGACTTGGATTTGGTTTGACCGACTGGATATTGTAAGGACTCAGACTGGCTGTGGTTTGGAAATTGCTTACTGCTTGGCTCTGACATTCTCCTTTTGTCCCTTTGCCTTCACACTCCGTCTGCTGATATATAGCTCTAGATTAGCCTGACAGGTTTATCAGGAAGTAGCTGGGGGTCACTCCCTTAAGTTCAGATAACAGCTGGAGTAAATAGCGGGGCTAGGCAGTGCTGCACCACCAGGTTCGGGCCTGATCCCAGCAGTTCTCATGTGCAACCTAACTCGGGCTTGGTGTCCCTAGCACAGGTTAGGCTGTGTGTGAGAACCATCTCCATGTGTATTGTTGCGGGTACACTGAACATAACATGCAAATATAGAACATCGATCATGTGTCCACTGTGTACGCAGATTTGCCTGCATATTGAGTAGAATGGTGAATGGGACAATAGCCTCTGCGGTTGCCTTGGGTCAGGAACAACATGCGCAGCCTTGGCTTGCAAACATGATCATGAATGTGATCAATGTCTTGCAAGCATTTGCTTGGGGAAGCCTCTCTCGTTGCACATATGGCTTTAGCCAGATGGAGCGGGTAACCAGTGTGCTTGGAAGATGAAGACCTGTTGCCAGGTCTTCATCCATGTGAGGCTATGTGAGGATCATTTTAAAAAAATCTATCCCAAAGGGCAGAGCTAGAGGACCAACACCATCTCAGCTTCCACAAATAGCATCTTGTGCCCCCAAAATAGCAAAACCAGAAAGCTCTAATTGATAGGAGTGTGCACGGAACCGTCTGGCCTGGTTCGGTTCGAGCCCGGACCAGCCTCGAACAGAACTGGGCCAGTTTGGTCTGGCCCCCATTGAACACTCCCCCCCCACACCATCCGGTCAGATCCCGGACCAGTCAGCGAACTTTTTTTAAAAACAAAAATTTACACTGCAAAAAGTAACTACCTGTAGCCCCTTTGGGGGGCTTGCTGTAGCTGCGGGGGGTGGGGGTGGTGGGTTTCCACACAGGTTCCCTCTCCCCCCCGCCAGCCTCCCTAATCACCACCATGGAGGGGTAAACGTAGTCTTTTTGGCCCTTTCGGGCCTCCATAAAAGCAGGCAGCCGCCATTTTGGCCAGTACCGCACATGCACAAATGCCCTCTGTGAGGCCGTAGGCCATGCCAGGCCTCACAGAGGGAATTTATGCATATGCGGCGATGGCCAAAATGGCAGACGCTCGCTTTTATGGAGGCCCGAAAGGGCCAAAAATACTATGTTTACCCAGCTGCAGTGGTGATGAGGGAGGCCAGCACGGGGAGAGGGAACCCATGCAGACCCCCCCCCCACGGCTACAGCAAGCCCCCCAAAGGGGCTACAGGTAGTTCCTTTTTGCATTAAAATTTTTTTTTTAAAGTTCTGGTCCGGACGGAACCGGTGTGTGTGTGTGTGTGTTTCGGTTCGATCACGAACCCACGAACCCCTGGACCGAACTGTCGGACTGCGGACCGCCGGACAGATTCCGCACATCCCTACTAATTGGGAAAGGTTTGCTGCAGAAACAGCTGGTTCTGACACCCAGCCTCTTTATATTGATCACAGTTTTATTCCCAGAGACGGAGGTCCTGTCTCTGCCCAGCAAGTGCTGCGCATATTCCACTCAAATCATAAGGATTAGTTGCTTGTGCCTTGGAAAGCAAAATATACAGGAGGCTTCATGCTTCAGTTTGATAACTGTTCACTTCTGTGGAGTTATGAGGGGCCATGGGATTAAACCAAATGTAGCTGGCTGTCGTCCATTAGAACACCCAGTTTTCATTCAAGATCCAGGGATACATTCAGAGCCAGGCAACACACAATGCTCAGTTATGGGGACTTTGCAAAGATCTTTTTGAAAACCAAAGTGTAAGTATGACTGGATGTTTGTGAGGGTGTGTGTGTCAGGAGTTGTAGAAAGAGTGCCTTGCTCTTTTCCTGCGGGTCAGTTTTCTTATCCAGATTGAACCTGCTTTTTGCCCTGTTGGGGGCAAGAAACAGAGACTGACATCTGGATGGATGTTGTGCAGGGTGACGAAGAAAGATGCAGCTGCCACACCAGGTAGGTCACGTCGCTGCGCCGAGTTGCTTGATCTCTGCTTGTGCAAGAGCTGTTAGGAGAGCAGTTAGCTTTGCATCACTCCTGCAACATATATGGGGCCAAGGGAGAGGTTTCACAGCAAGAGGTGCAACATCAGCAGGGACAGCAAAGTCCACCAGCTAGGTGAACTAGGCAGTTGCCTGGGGCACCAAGCAGGGATGGGCAATGACGGTCTGGGTCACATGTGTGCACCGTCAGAGCCAGGCAGGCAGGCAGGCAGGCAGGCAATGGGGATCACCCACCTGATGAGAGAAGCATGTCCACACAGGGAAAGGGCCGCCCATGACTGGAATGGACTCATTCCAGCATTCACGAAGTGCAGCAGTTCACCACTCTTCTGCAGCACTTGGATTCTGGAGTAGATGTCTATCAATGGCTATTAGCCACGAAGGATACATGGAACCTGTATCCATGATACAGCCTGGTGAGAGCCAGCGTGGTGTAGTGGTTAGAGTGCTCGAGTAGGACTGGGGAGACCCGAGTTCAAATCCCCATTCAGCCATGAGACTTGCTGGGTGACTCTGGGCCAGTCACTTCTCTCTCAGCCTAACCTACTTCACAGGGTTGTTGTGAGGAGAAACTTAAGGATGTAGTACACCGCTCTGGGCTCCTTGGAGGAAGAGCGGGATATAAATGTAAAAAACCCCCACCAACCTCCATGTTTAAAGGCAGTATACCTCTGAATACCAGTTCGTGGGAGGCAATAGCAGGAGAGAGCTGTTGCCTTAAGGGGAGGTGAGCTGATCTTGTGGTATAAACTGAGCATAAATTATCCTCTTTGCTAAGCAGGGTCTGCCTTGGTTTGCATTTGGATAGGAGACTGCATGCACAAGGCCCTAGGAATGGCTAGGAGAGACTCCTGCCTGCAGCCTTTAAGAGTTGCTGCCAGTCAGTGTAGACAAAATGGAGCTAGGTGAACCAAGGTTCTGACTCACTATTTGGCAGCTTCCTATGTTCCTATGACCTGCCTGTGGGCTTTCTGGATTGATCTGGTGGGCTTTGGTGAGAAACAGGATACTGGACTAGATGGTCCTCCCTCTATTTTCTTAATACTATACAAAAGTATATCCTCCCCCCCCCAAAGAAAATTGAGAACCAATTTCCCTTTTTCAGGGAAACTGCCCGTTAGGGTTAACATTTGACGGAAGCCTCTAGGATTTGGGGTGAGACTTCAGTTTTGCATGCTTCCAAAATCTCCATCCAGTGTGATATTTGGGAAGGGCCTGAATCCTGAATGCACCAGGGTGTTAGTTTCATCTTGGTAACACAAACCTGAGCAAGGGTGTTGGTTCCAGTTCTGAAATGCAAATATTGGCTCACAGAGCCCTTGACTGCTTCTTTAAAGGTTACATACACACACACACACACACACACACACACACACACACACACACACTACACTACACTACACTCTTTCTGGCACTTTCTGGAAAAAGGTCTTTAGAAGACAAATCCAACAGTATATTGGTTTCTGAGTCACTTAAAAGGGTATGATCTCCCAAGGGCTTTTAAGCCCAACACAATTGACTGTTATTTAAAAAGGGGGAGGAGTGATGTTTATACGTTGGATAGGGTTTTTGTAATATCCTGATTCTTGGGACCCCTGAAAAGTACAAAGTACAAAAGAGCAGAATCAGCCTAGGCTTTACCTATCATAGCATTGAGTACAGCTGAAGCAGCAGGAGACGGGAGTGGATCTCCTGTGTTATGTTAAAAGTGCAAGTCACAATTTGAATCAAATCAATTTGAGCTCAAATTGAGATGATTCAAGTTATCTGAATTCAAATTGAATCGCCTCCTAGAATAAAGGGCCTGATTTGAGTTTGAATAAAATCAACCCTGATTTGAGCTCAAATCGATTCTAGTGATTCGAGAGCCAGCTTGAGTTCTTTGCCCCCCCGCCCCTCTTGCTGATTCATTTTCTGGCACTAGCTTCCAATTGGCTTGAAATCTCCTTGCTTCTTGGTTGGATCAGGCCCAAGGAAGCCCATCTAGTCCAGCATCCTGTTTCACACAGTGGACCACCAGATGCCGCTGGAAGCCCACAGGCAGGAGTTGAAGGGCATGCCCTCTCTCCTGCAGTTTCTCCTCTGCAACTGGGACTCAGAGGCATCCTGCCTTTGAGGCTGGAGGTGGCCTTTAGCCCTCCGACTAGTAGCCGATGATAGACCTCTCCTCCGTGAAGTGATCCAAACCCCTCTTCAAGCCATCCAGGTTAGCTGTCACCACATCTTGTGGCAGAGAATTCTACAAGTTGATTGTGCGTTGTATGAAAAAGTACTTCTGTTTGTTGGTCCTAGATTTCCATTTGTGCCTCAGGAGAGAAGGATCACAGAGAGAGACTGCAGCAGCAGCACTGAGAGCAGAGATTGATGGTGCTCTGTGATCCTTCTCTCCTGGTTTAGAACTTTAAACAGTTTTAATCGAGTCTGTTTACTTCTCCCCACGTTACCCACAGACACGAAACCAAAGTCTGTGTTTGAAACCCAACTAAAGTGAGATGTTGGTGGTGGCAGCGAAAGAAAAATCCAACCTGTTTCTTACAGTGGCCCACCACTAGTCTAGGTGCTTCAAGTGAAAGCTAGTCAAAACCAAGGACTGTGAGAAATTTCACTAATCTTATCAGTGCTCTCTTGGTTTTACTTAACAGACCTCAGGTCTTTCACCAGACCAGGAACTTCCATATTAACCTTGAATTTTGTTTTAAGCAAAACCTGGTGCTGATCTAGTACATGTTGAAGCCTTATGAGAAGTTTCATTAGTTTTATTAGCGCTCATTTGGTTCCTTTTGAATGTTTCATTAGAGTAGGTCATTCAAAATTTCTTGAAATTTTGCTTTAGGCAAAATTTTGGCAGCTGGATGATGTTATGCAGCGTGGAATGGTGGAATTACTATTTTGCAATGGGTTTTTAATAAAACTGATGTGAAAGAGACACTGATAATCTACTCTAAACATGACTACAAAATTAGACTGTCTGTTATTGTTATTTTTAGTATACATTAATCTTCCATATAGATTTGGTTTTTCAACACACAGGTGCTCACACACAACTTTAAAACTGTTTAGTTAAATCCTTCAACTTCTCCCTTCCTCAGCAACATAACTGCAGTCCCCTCCGTTAAAAACTCTGTGTGTATGTATGCATACACACACATATTGTATACTATGTGTGTATATTGTAGCTCACCAGTAGAGAATTAAAGTGAATGGGTTTTAAAATGTCTGCGGATGCATATTTGTGAAGAATTTATTACTTTAGAAAAATAAATTAGAAGCCTGAAGCAATATGGTAGATTTATGGATAAACTCTGTGTGGGTGCCCACGAGTTCAAGACATAATTCCTATTAACAGCATTGTAAATTGCTAGCCCTAAAGGAGATTAACTCTTGGGATGCAGGTTAACAAAACAAAGCGTGAAGCAGCTCCCTGTTCCCAACCCGGAGTTGCCATTCAAGGGAATATTTCTAGACAGGATATTATGGAAGGAGAACGAAATTTGGACACCAAGGACACATGATTACTGCAAGCCTTATTGAAGCGAGAAAATAAATGGCTTTAGCCCCGCTGTCTCCGTTTAATTGACAGTGTGATCCTATGAGCTGGTTTCTGTTATATTCCTAAGTTTCAAGTACAGTGACCTAGGCTCATAAGTCTTCTTCTACAGACTTCTAATTGTTTTCATGTGAAGCAAAGGATTTCCTCAGAGTAATGTATGCCAAGGAGCAAGTACAGTTGACTCCCAACTTTTGAATGAATAACTTTAAATCCAAGGGGAGTACCTCCATCAGGACTGTTTGCGACTACACACTCATATTAAAGATTTGGGAGAACTAAAATTGGATTTACTTTTCTTCTGGGTCTGGGGAAAGCACAGGGAATATTGCAGTTCATTATGATTTCATAGCTTGGATGTCTGTTATTTTCTCAATCGGCATTTTTATTGTCTCAGATTGTTTTGGTTCACATAACTCATTGCTAACCTAATTTAGGTTTCTTTCCCGACAATGTACTTTAAGGGGGGAAAAGGCCAGTTCTCTTCCAGTGGAACTGCATTCTTAAAAGTTTATCATTCATTTTGTTAGACAAACCAGTGAACGGCCATGATCAACTATGTTATTTAGTGGGTTACAAAATGACAGAGAAGCTATTCTCACGACCAGCAGAACCTGGGCTATGGGGGCCCAGCCCAGCTTCTGCTGGTTGTGAGAACTGTTGGGAGCTGTGTGGCTCCCAGCGGCGGCTTGGTGGCAAACGCACTAACGGAGCCACCCCTTTAAACAAGGTTAATAGAGTGAGCACGCTGTTAACCTCGTTCAGTTGAACGTGTGTCAGTCATGACTGCTTGCAGCCACAGCGGGCACACTCGAGTGGGTGGGGATCCTAGGAATGCACCACGCACTTGTGCAGTGCATTACTGGGGTTCTGGGGAGTGTGGCACAGCACGATGGCGCTTCCCTTTGCCCGACCCCCAGAGCTGCTGGGTGAGGCGTGGAAGCACCGGAGTCCAGCCACCACTCCTCTGGGCGTGTGATCCATCCGAATGCTGGCACCACAATTTCCCCCACATGCAACCACAGCTGCAACCTCCCTCGCTCCGGCTGCCATTGGCTGTCAGGGCTGTCCGTCATTAAAGAAGGAAACCCCGACAGCCAGTTCCTCCTGCTCTCTGCAGTCAGTGTGACTGCCATTAGATTGCTCTCCATTTTGTCCGAATACAGATGAGAGAGAGCGGGGAATGTCCGCGGAACTGTGGGTGCATTGGTCCAGTGGTACTGCGTTACATCTGAAGGCGACCACTGTTTGGCACCACGGTCCAGGGCCAAAGCCCCTGGAAAGCAAAATACCTGCAAAGCATGAAGGCCAGGGAGATGTTTTTCCAATATGAACAATGGGAGATCTTGAAAGATTACAGCAAGGAGAAGAAATTGACTCAGTGGATGAAGCAGGTAAACTGGTCACTAATCCAGCATTGCTCTCTTTGCAACTTGGTGGTGGTGGTGGGGAGGTCTTGACACCTCCAGATCTATTTCACCTTTATAGTGAAATTTATATTATATTGATATGACCTATGGTCACACAATAACCATATATTGCCGCTCCCATTACTACTACTGATCATCGGCATAAGAACATAACATAAAAACAGCACTGCTGGATCAGGCCCAAGGCCTATCTAGTCCAGTATCCGATTTCACACAGTGGCCTACCTGTGTGAAACAGGATGGGAAGCCCACAGGCAAGAGCTGAGGGCATTCCCACTCTCCTGTTGTTGCTCCCCTGCAACTGGTATTCAGAGGCATCTTGCCTCTGAAGCTGGAGGTGTTCTATAGCCCTCAGACTAGTAGCTGTCCTCCATTAATTTATCTAAGCCTTCTAGGCTGGTTGCTGTCACCACATCTTGTGGCAGAAAATTCCATAGGTTAATTATGCATTGTGTGAAAAAGTACTTCTTTTTGTCGGTACTTTACATCTTGGCAATCAGTTTCATGGTATGACCCCTGTTTCTAGTGTTATGAGAGAGAAAATTCTCTCTCTCCACCACACCATGCATAATTTTATAGACCTCTAGCATCAGCATCAGAACATAAGTAGCTGCCTTATACAGAGTGAGACCCTTAGTCCATCTAGCTCAGTATTAGTGATGTGCATGGACCATGGAGGCATGGTCCGACGCCAGCGGGGGGTGTTGCTTTAAGTGTGGGGTTCCCCCCCCTTCCGGCACTTCCCACTGCTTTTCCTCTTCCAGCACTCCAGTTTTAGGCAAATCTTCAGGGCAGAGCAGGAGTAAGTACAACCCCCCCGCCCTTAAAGCGACACACACACCCAGCATCGGACCATTGGACCTTTTACATGGCCTGTGGACTGGTTCGTGCACACTCCTACTCAGTATGATATACACTGACTTGCAGTTCTCCAAGCTTTCACGTAGGAGTCTCTCTCAGCCCTATCTGGAGATGGTGCCAGGGAGGGAACGTGGAACCTTATCTTTTGCTTTGTGCTACTGAATAGCTGGTAGAATAGCTATTCAGTATCCCAAAGCAAAAGATGAATCATTCATGCCTCCTAAGTGGGTGCTTCTTTTTCTTTAGATGTCATAGAGGAGCTGCTTATCTTATTACTATTACATCACTAATTTGAACTGGGGGGACACAACCCCTGCTAATTTGGCAAAGAGGCACCTTTTAATGTGGTGATTCTCTTTATTTAGCAGGAGAATAACTAGCCCTATCCACCCCCAGCACAGTATCTTCAGTGACTGTTGCTGGTGTCTATCTTGTTTCTTTTTTGATTGTGAGCCCTTTGGGGACAGGGATACCTCTTATTTATGTATTATTTCTCTGTGTAAATTGCCCTGAGCCATTTTTGGAAGGGCGGTATAGAAATTTAGTTAATAATAATAATAATAATAATAATAATAATAATAATAATATCTGCAAGGGCCTTTAAAAGTGGCCTAAAAATAGCATTACTGAAAAATGGCAGCTTTTAGTTATTTGTGCCAAACAATGGTTGCCTTCTGGAAGAAACGTAAGTCCTATGTGCATTTTATTTAAAAATGTACACTACATGATTACAGCACTGAAAGTTGGTCTGGAACTCCCCTGGTGCATCACTCACCCCACTCATGGTTACAGCCCCAGCCTCCTGCTCACAGAAACACCCATCCTCACGGTTATGGTGTTAGCCTCTTCAGACGAACACTGCCATACCCGTGAGCAGTAGAGGTGACTGATGCATGTGGAAGAACTTCCAGCGTGCTCTGGATGCTTGTACACCCCAAATACAGCGTCTTTTTAGATAATGTCCAAAGAGGGCTATAATTGGGAAGAAATTTGGATTTTTTGCATCCATTATCAGTTTTAGCAATCGTGATGGCTCACATTAAAACATAATTTTCTTAGTTTTGTGTTATTAATAATGCAATGTGCCTCTCCTTTTCAGCTAATTCTTGACACTCATTTGAAACATATTTGTGTTGGTTCCATGCAAAGCAAAATGTTCACACTGCATCGGTACAATTTGGAAGTTGTCTCCTGCCAGCTGCTCACACTTCTCATGCCATCTTTCTCTTCTCCACCCTTGCTGGCAATTGATGTGATTGACTGTTGACCTGCTTGGTTTTGTTTATGTGAAATCATGTGTTGTGTCTTACCAATTTGTTTATATAGCGGTGAGGGCAAATGAAGACAAATAAGCGTACCTTATTTACCCTGATTTAATGTACCTTAATGTACTAAGGTTAGGAGCCTCAACCACCCACTCTGTTCTGTGGGGTCTGTTGCTTTATTTAAAAAGATTTACATCTCACATTGCTTCAAAACAGAATTCAAGGTGGCTCACAACACAGCGGAAAAAGACAGACAATATACCCTAGCAAAAGTAAAAGCAGCAGTAAAAGCAGGCAGGAATCTCTCTCAGCCCTATCTTGGAGATGCTACCATGGAGGGAACTTGTAACCTTCTGCTCTTCCCAGAGTGGCTCCATCCCCTGAGGGGAATCTCTTCCAGAGCTCACATTTCTAAGCAGGGTGGACCCTGCTTAGCTAAGGGGACAAGCCATGCTTGCTAGCTACTACAAGACCAGGTCTCATCTCCTTGTTCACATGACTGTGAACAATAGGGGTGTGTCCGAACCGGTCCGGAGGCCATTCTAAAGGCCTCCAGACTGCCGGACCGGTTCGGACCGGGCTGGTTCGGGTCCGGGTGGGGGGTATTTCTTTAAGGGCGGGAGGGCTTGCTTACCCCTCCCGCCTCTTTGCCCCCGCCAGAGGCCGTATTTAACAGAGTAACGGGGGCGCTGGAAACCGCCGCGAGCAGATTAGGGGAACTACCACTGCCGCTGCTGTCGCCCGCCCACCAGCCCTCCCTCCCAGCCGTCCGCCCAATTCCTCACCTGATGGCTGCTTTAAACAAAGAGAGGAGCTCGCGAACAGAGCTCCTCTCGCTTTGAAGTCCTGCAGGTGACTGAAGGAGGCAGGCTTTGCGCGTGCGCATGCGCATGCGTGCACCACAAAGCACATCGATCGCCGGAGGCCCGATCTACCCGCCGAGAAAAGGCCGGGTAGACCGGGCCTCCGATCACCGGCGGGTAGACCGGGCCTCCGCCGATCGGAGGCCTGGTCTACCCGGCCTTTTCCCGGTGGGTAGACTGGGCCTCCGGCGATCGGCGTGCTTTGTGGCGCGTGCATGCGCGCGCACAAAGCCTGCCTCCTTCAGTCGCCTGCAGGACTTCAAAGCGAGAGGAGCTCTGTTCGCGAGCTCCTCTCTTTGTTTAAAGCAGCCATTGGGTGAGGACTCGGGCGGGCGGGCAGCTGGAAGGGAGGGCTGGCGGGTGGGCGACAGCGGCGGCAGTGGTAGTTCTGCTCGCGGCGGGGTGGGGCGGGGGGGTGCCGGCGGGGGCGGCAGGTTTCCAGCGCCCCCGTTACTCTGTTAAATATGGCCTCTTGCGGGGGCAAAGAGGCGGGAGGGGTAAGCAAGCCCTCCCCGCCCTAAAAGGAAGGCCCCCCTTCAGTGCTGGTCCAGACTGCTCCAGACCGTGCACATCCCTAGTGAACAAGGTACCAGAGTCCTACCCAGTTTTGGGAACGGTGTGCACTCTTGATTGTTGGTCATGTGCGAGTGAAAAACAAGTAGGAGCCTGATTTTCTGCTGAGTCTCAGCTGGATAGGACAAGCCAGATTCCATCCCTAGCTTCTGAACAAGGTCAGAGAAAAACCCATCCTACCTAGCTGAGGTTTAGAAAACAACCTAACTCCCTGCCTCCTACCTTGTTTATTACTCGCCCATGGCTGAAAATCAGGAGCATGTGCAGCTTCCAAAACTGGGTAGGACGCTTGTCCCACACAGTTCATAATTGTGTGAACAAGCCTATTGGGTATATTCATTCACATCCAACCTTTCCTATTAAATAGGCCATTAAATAGGTGTAGCTGGAAGGAATGGGGGAACTACTACTATGCATATTTTTATACTGCTCTTCAACCAAAGCTATCAAAGAAAGAACTTTTTAACATAGAAAAATAAATAATACATAAATAAGATGGCCCCCTGTCCCCATGGGGCTCACAATCTAAAAAGAAACATAACGCAGATACCAGCAGCAGCCACTGGAGGGATGCTGTGCTGGGGTTGGATAGGACCAGTTGCTCTCCCCCTGCTAGAAGAGAATCATCACTTTTAAAAGTGTCTCTTTGCTTGGGTAGCAGGTACAGTGAGTACCCCCAAGTATCTGAGCAGTGAAGGAGAAGGATTACCAAAGCCATTATCTCACTGCTTGAAGGGTTCTGAGGCAGGGCCATCACTTGGCTCCTAATGGCCTTGTTGATGCCAACACTCCCCAGTCTGAGGGCGAGGACACTGCTAAGGCATTGGAAGGTGCTCATCTTTAAGGTGTGTGAATAGGGAAGAGCAAGGACATGCTACATTATTGATCCAATGCTGGGGTGGAATTGGATCACTCAAGGTGATCAAGGTGTCACTCAAGGATGTGATTTCCTTGCTCTCATCTTGGCAGTAAGCCTACCTGCACCCAGGGAGAAGAAGTTGACCTTACTAGCTGTTATGCTGCAAAAAAGGCATGTTAGAGAAGAAGGTTGTCTTCTCTAGGAGAAAAAAAAAAAACATACCTGGCTCCAGCTCCCAGCAAACCACTCCACTTTCCCCAAACATGGCCCATTGTCACAAGGGGTCGTTTCCAAGGGTCTGTTGTGCCCACAGCCCTCCAGTGGCAGGCTGCTGATGTGGTTGGTCATGCACACGACCGAGCGTGTTCGGACACCTGCGCCACATTCTGCAGAACACTGTCAGGGCAAGAGAGAACCAAGAAATCCATTAGTCCCATGGCTGCTTCATGAAGTGGATTGCAAGCAGACTGGGAGATAAAGCTGCATATACTTATTTCACTTCCTTGTCTTCTGGTGGTCCAGCCACCTCCCTGGCAGGTCTCCTGCATCTGATGTCTTTAAAGAAGGTTTATTGTTCACTTTGAAGTTTTTAGCCATGTGTTCCTCAGATTCTTATTTTTCATCTCCAGAGGCACTCTTACCCCTGGACTTCGGGGCTGAAGTCCAGGGCCCCCACACCCCCTGAGGCCCCCCAAATCCTCTTCAGTCTTCCTGGGTGGTGTGGTTGGTGCCCTCAATAACCTACGTGTTAAAGAATGATGTTTAACTTGCAGCAGGGGGCCCCTCCAAAGGCCTTTAGGTCCAGGCTCCAAAATCACCTAGGTGCACCTCTGTGAATCTCTTCTTGTTACTGTACACTTCTTTTGCTTGCCTAGGAAAGGACTGTTGGTCAATGACAGAGCACCTGCTTGGCATGTAAAAGGTCCCAGGTTCAATGCCTGGCAGCATCTGAAGACAGGCCTGGGAGAGACCTTGGAGAGCTGCTGCCAGTCAGTGTAGACAATACTGAGCCAGACAGGACAATGGCCTGACTTAGCAAGGCCTTTCACATGAGCATCTGCAGGTGGTTTGGAGGGATAAGGAGTTCCTACTCTGTTTCCCACAGAGAAGCAGAACCTCCGTTTGGCTCTGCAAATGCAGTACACAGACAAGTAATGCAGCCACCATCTCCATTTTTTAATTCAGGAGCTCGGCCCTCTAAGGATCAGAAGAGGTGTTTGAGCATGTATTATGCTGGCTGGAGACTGGAAATCCCCATCACAGCATCAGCCTGTCTGATTGGTCACAAAGGGTCTGTAGCTTGGCTCATCCCTATTGAACCCATTGCTAGGAAGAGGCATAGAGTGTGCTTTGCAGAGTGGCACATTCACAGATGGCAGCCCCTCTAGCCACAGCACTCTCTTACTTCTCCCATTCTCCTGTCTGAGTTCAGACGTACAGGAAAGCAGTCTATCTGCAGTCAGTGAGAGGTGGGGGAGCTGGCTGTGTGGGCTTCCTTCTTTACTTTTCCCCACCTCTCAGAGAAACTGCTTCTCTGTACTACTATTACTACTATTACGAATATTTATATACTGCTCTTCAATCAAAGTACTCAAAGCGGTTTACATAGAAAGACAAATAACACATAATTAGTTAAGATGGCCCCCTGTCCCCAAATGGTTCACAGTCTAAAAAGAAACACCAAGTAGAGAGATCAGCAACAGCCACTGGAGGGATACTGTGCTGGGGGTGGTTAGGGCCAGATGCTCCCCCTCCCCTGCTAAATTTAAGAGAATTACCACTTTTGTCTATTTGCTCTTTTAGCAGGGCTCTTGAATTCAGACATGAATGATACAGCCCGCACAGTCCATCAGGCCATAGTTGTGGGAGGAGCTTCCTCCCTCAACTCCGGGTCCAGGGGAAGCAGCTCGTGGTTCCAAATTTGGATGTACTGCAGGCTGCCTGGAACCTTGGATTGTGGCGACCAAAATTGCTACAACCTGAGGATTGGAGTTCCAATTTGGAACCCTCAGTTTTGTCTCCTTGCCAGGCTCCAATTCCCCACATTTGGACGTAGCGTCCAAGGAACCGCAGGCCTATTCAACTGGGGTTCTGCATTACAGGCAAATGCAGCCATTGAATGTGAAGATCTGGACCAAGTTCCACACTGATCTCACTCTGTGCAGAGGGAGAAAGTGGCCCTGTGAATACAGCTTGAGCTGTTGTTAAACTTGGTTGAAGAAAAGCCGCATTCTGATATGCTCTCTCACATTCCCAAACCCCAAAGTGCTTCAGTCGAGTGCCAATTCTTCTAAAGAAAACAACACATCAAAGAATGGTTTCATTTGCATTTCCCATACATTTGTTTCTTTCTTTCTTGCCCTATTTCTTCTCTCACTTTCTTTCCCCACCTCAAGGCAGTGAAAAAAAAAACAACTGCATGTGATTTTGAGGGGTGATTATTAAAAATAAAGAAAAACCATGTGCTGACTGCTGGAAGATGTGTGCATAATTGAATTTAAGCAGTTACAAGGAGTTATATTGTATTTCACATGGAAAGAAAACCACAAATAAGCATTGGTTACATGGTATGAAACATGTGCCAGCTTGGCATTTTGCAATCACATAGATTTTTCAAATATGTAATTTCATTAGTAACTATGTAATGCTGCAAAAATTATTATGGAACATTCTTTGGAGATGAATGGATGGCTCTGTGCTAAGAACTAATTCCTTAAGTGCGGGGAAAGTGTGGAATTAGGAGCAATTCAGAGAGGTGGAAAAAGGCTGAAGAGCTATTCTTGTGGTAGCAAGCGTGCTAATCAGGGCCTACCTTAGTTTGCATTTGGATGGGAATAAGGGGGAATATCTTACAACATGTGAGTGTTGTAAGATATTTCCCCTTAGGAGATGGGGAAGGACATCTGTCCAGAGTGAGGAGATATCTTCAAGTTTCCAACCCTATCCCCTAATTTATCCTCCCTGTAAACCTCTCAAGCTCTGAGTGGTTCCTCCATCACAGTGCCTACAAAAGTCCAACCATTGGTGCTGCTGGCCCAGTACTGCCTTCTCCAACCAGCAGCAGAGGAACATAGGAAGCTGCTTTATCCTGAGTCAGACCATCTAGCTCAGTATTGTCTTATTTTATTTTATTTTTACACTTATATTCCACTCTTGCTCCAAGGAGCTCATGGTACATGGTTATTTTAATCCTTACAACAACCCTGTGAGGTAGGCTAGGCTGAGAGATACATGACTGGCCCAGAGTCACCCAGTGAGTTTCATGGTTGAATGGAGATTTGAACTCGGGTCTTCCCAGTGCTAGTCCAACGCTTTAACCGCTACACTATGCTGGCTTCTCCAGACCGGCAGCGGCTTCTCCAAGATTGCAGGCAGGAGTCTCTGCATGCAAGCAGGCAGGCGCTCTTCCCAGAGTGGCCCCATCCCTTAAGGGGAATTTCCTACACTGCTCATACATTTAGTCTCCCATTCAAATACAAACCAGAGCAGACTCTGCTTAGCAAAGGGGACAATTCATGCTTGCTACCACAAAACCAGCTGCCGTGGCCTTCTCCAGTGTGTGTGTGTATACACACACACACGCACACATTGTAGTACAATCATGTTGTACTATAATAATGGCTGTAGCACAAATGATTAGTGGAATTATGTTAAGCATGAAAAGTCCAAAGGTCCAAATAATGTTTACTAAACGTTTATCCAAAGTTCCTTCCAGAAGTTGTTATGAATGCATGTTGATTGTGAGGATGATAAATGAAATGAAGTTCTACTAATTGGCAATAAAAGCATCTGTCTTCTTTTCATTTATGGGTCATGGTACACTTAGAAATAGCTAGGCACTGGGGGAATATTAGATTTTGCATAGTAGATTTTGATCACCTAATTTTATTCATCAGTTTGCTAACAAGGCAATATGCTAAACTCTCTGATTTCATAGTTTGAGTAACAACAGATCTGGTTACCCCCACAATGCCTAGCTATTTCTAAGTGCACCACGATCAATAAAGGAATAATAAGGTCCGTGTGTGATATGTAACTCCTTATAGGGAGGTTGCAAATACAGAAGGCAGTGCCATCGCAGGATTGAGTGTTATTTCCTGCTTTGAAATTTGTGGAATTTGGCCAAAAACATTTCCCCAAAAGCTCCCCCACACGTGATAATGAAATTCCACCCTTTTCACCACCACAACCACTCCATTGTGCATGTTTCTGTTAACATGGTGTAGACCAGTGTTTCTCAAACTTTTTGGAGTCAAGGACCGCTAAATTCTTCGTGCAGAGTTTCAAGGACCGCTACATTCTTCATGCGCAGTTTCCCGGACCAGCAGTTAGTAAAGGGGTTTCAAGTCTGTCTGTCTGTCTGTCTATCAGACTTCTATACTGCCCAAAACTTGCATCTCTGGGCAGTTTAGAATGAAAATAATATAAGCATTAAAATAATTAAATTTGGAATCTTTTGCAAACATGGAATATTAGGGGTTCTTAACCTTGGGTCCCTCAGTTAAACTCCCATAACCCCCAACAACAATGGCATTTGGCCATTATGGCTGGGGATTATGGGAGTAGAAGTCCACCAATGTCTGGGTACCCAAGGTTGAGAACCCCTGAATCTAAAAGCCTGGGTGAACAAATTTGTCTCCAGTATGTCTGGAGTGGAGGTGCTTGTGATTACTCAATGGAGAGGGGATGTTGGGCCATTAGAAAAATTCAAAAGCTACATGGGGCCAATGAAAACAACATACAAGCAAGCCCCACTGATGCAAGAGGGAAACAGCGTTCCCTCTCAAGGCGCCTCGACCACAACAGGCAGCTGGGTTTCAATCAACCAACCTTTGGCTGCAAACAATGAGCATGCAAGAACCAGCAGCGCTTCAAGTGGCGCCCACTGCCATACTTTTTCCTCCATGCCCCCGCATCGCATACAGTTTGAAGTTGTAAAGATAGGGAATAAGATAGCTGTAGGAAGATCTCAGCAGCACGTGGAGGCAAGGCACAAGAAGGGTCCCACGCCTCCGTGATACTCTTCCTCTTCCGTGCCATGTGCAAAATTGAGTAAGTGAGTGCCTTGATTTCAGTTGGGGGGGGGGTTTGACTCCCAGTCAGGGACCGGCACTCAACCCTTCGGGGACCGGCAGCGGTCCAGGGACCGGTGGTTGAGAAACACTGGTGTAGACTCCCTCGAGAACCACCTATGAGGGAGTCTGAGGGCATTTCCTCTGATCACAGAGGACACTGATTTGTATGGGTTTTGCCTGCCACATTGAGGCCTATGCTTCTGGAAAGGGACCACTCCTGGGTCTCTTTCACACACCAATTTTAAACCATTTGCATTCCCGGTTGTTTCCATCTGTAAGATTGCATAAATACAGTCATCCCGCATCAATTGCAAGGGTTCTTTTCCAGTAAAACCCCACAACCGGCAAATTCGCAGTTGGTGAGCAATGGAAAACAATGGGAAATGTGGTTAGAGGAACCGCGATTGAAGAAACTGCTAAAAATCAAAGAAAAAAATACCAAAAAAATACTTTTTAAATCCCCTAGAATCACCGAGCAAGAGGAGTGAACAGATTGAACCTCTGAATCCTGATGGTAGCTATAAAGGGATTCCGTTTAATTTAAGGATTTGCCCCTGTGGAATGGGTGCTGTAGGAACTACCCCTCATGTTATTTTATATTGTAAATTTCATAGCGATGCTCGTTTAAAATTAATTTCTCCTCTCTTGGGGAAGTTTCCAGGTCACTCTGATGAATTTTATTTAGAGTTTTAGAGTTAAATAACTTTTGTAAAGAGATCACTTTCAATGTGGTTAGGTTTGTACATTGTTTGTATTATACGCTCTAGTCTTATGTAATGTTTTTGTTGTACAGTCTGATCTACAATCGTAATAAAGTTTATCTATCTATCTGAATCCCCTAAAATCGTGAAATTGCACACACACACACAAATCACACCAAACTGTGGATACTCAAGTCGCGGCTGGCAAGAATGGTCACAATTTCCCTGTCGCAGATACTCAAAACTGTGATTGGGGAAAGCGCAATTGGCAAGGGATGACTGTATTAGAAAATGTCCCTTTCATTTGTGATTAATGAAGCTTTCAAGTTTTGTAAATTTTCCTGATTATGATTAATTAAAGAGCTTGGTATATTTGCAATAAGTTATCTTTTAGTAATCTTAATTTTTCTTTCCATTATGCACCTGAAATTGCATGGTTTTTGCTTTCAAGGTCTCACAGTCCATATGTTCTGAGAACTGCCTTGGGAGTTCTCAGGTTGTAATTAGTTCAAATATCATCCACATTCAGATCATCTTCCAGGAATAAAATGTATACAATTGTCTGAGCAAAACCCATCTTCATCAGCATGGCAATGAAGGGAGTGGACTAGATCAGGGTTTCTCAACGTGTGGGTCCTCAGATGTTATTGGACTTCAACTCCCATAAGCCCCAGCCCCAGTGGCCTTTGGTTGGGAATTATGGGAGTTGAAGTCCAATTACATCTGGGGACCCACACGCTGAGAATCCCTGGACTAGATGATCTCCCAGAACTAGAAAACTCTCCCACCTCTAAAATTTTATGATTCCATGAAAATTGGAGAATACTGTTTGCATATATCAAAGTCAGTCTTTGATCATAAAGTATTTCTTTGTATTTTACAACCATTGTTCTCCTGCTAAACATTATTACCTGCCAAATTCTTCTGCAAATGTTAAATGCTTAAGTGAACTTCCAAACTGACTACACTTCAAACTGACTAAGATCGTATTTCTTTCACATTTCTCAGCAGGCTATATCCCTAGGTGAAGAAAAGAGTGTAATACAAATACATCCTGTAAATACAATAATATTCTGCTTTGCAGATATTTTCCATTTGTAGATCCAATTTGCTTCTTTGCTTCTCAAGTTAAAAAACAACTCAAAGTTGGACGCAGCATTACTTTACAAAGTTCTCCAAAAATTCAATGGTGTTATGTTTTAAATGGCTACATGTGGCAACTGACATATCAAATTTCGAATTACATGCCAAATATGAAGATACAGACCTGCCTCACCCTGAATTCATGATAGATTTATTGCTTACACAGGATTTCAAAGGGATGCGACTGCTGGCTTAAAGCTAGAATATTCTTTAGCTTTAGGGCTTTTTTCATCTTTTAAAATTAAAAATAAAACCATGTGATAGGCATTCAACCACTTAACCATGGTGATGTAATCTGGGTGTGTGTGTGCATAGAGCTTGAGCTGGCTTCTCAAGGTGTGCCCTGAACGCCCAGGCAGAAAGGGACTCACCTCATATTTAGGTGTACTGCCTATGAATTTGTCTTGTGATGGTTTTGGGGGATAGGGATGGCCTGGGGTTTTTGGTGCCCTAGGTGAAGTATGACTTTGGTGTACACACACACACACACACACACACACCCCTGCATTCAGTCAAAATTATATTCTGTAATATACAGTTTGCAACTTTAACTGAATGCGGGGTGATAGAATGCCAAAGTCATATGAACACAAGAACAGCCCTGTTGGATCAGGCCCAAGGCCCATCTAGTCTAGCATCCTGTTTCCCACAGTTGCCCACCTGGGAAACCCACAAACAGGAGATGCTTCTGCTGTTGCTTCCCTGCAACTGGTATTCAGAGGCAACATGTAGGTAATCTATAGCCATCAAGACTAGTAACCACCAGTAGACGTATCCTCCATGAATCCGTCTAAGCCCTGCTTAAAGTCATCTAAGGCGGTGGCCATCACCCCGTAGCAGAAAATTCCATATATGAAGATATATTCCATAAGCAGAAAATGTCATATAAGAAGACACAGCCTTGCTGGGTCAAGCCCAAGGCCCAACTAGTCCAGCATCCTGTTTCCCACGGGGACCAACCAGATGCCTCTGGAAATCCACAAGCAGGGGATGAAGGCATGCCCTCTCTCCTGCTGTTGCTCCCCTGCAACTAGGATTTGGAGGCATCCTGCCTCTGAGCCAGGAGGCAGCCTATAGCCTTCAAGACTAGTAGCCATTGATAGACCTCCATAAATTTGTCTAAATACTTGGTGGCAGGGGGCAACGAGGAAGTATATTGTGTTTTTAAATCCATAAGACCACTGCTGTTGCTGCCACCAGTGGTGCAGCGAGCTAATTTTGGAGCCTGGACCTAAAGGCCTTTGTGTGTGTGTGTGGAGGGGCTCCTGCTGCCACAGGATTAGCATAATCCCCCCCCCACACTGTGTCACATGCAGTATTTTAACCGCCACAGTTTTAAATGTAGTATTTTCTCATCACAATATGCTCAAGGAAAGGAATGTGCTCAACCCACTGACCTGCAGATACCACATTTTCCATTGGCAATCCTGGCTGCACACAGAGGGAGGAAGCTTGGGCAGGCTACAGGTGGCTGCAGCACTCAGATGCCACCCTCACCACAGTCACACTTGGCCATCGGCACAGAGCGTAGGTCAGTGGTGCAGTGCAGCCACCACACCATCCAGGACAGACTAAAGAGGAGGATTTGGGGGCCCCAGTGGGTGTGGAGGCCCTGGAGTTCTGCCCAGAAGGGCACCTCTTTCTGCCACCCCTCTGCTGCCCAGCTCCGTGCAGAAGGTGTGCTCACCTTCAACCAGCATTGAGGCCTTCACCCAGGACCCCTACAGGTGAAGGCCCCTGTGGTTAATTGGTGTGTAGAAATTTTCCTTCCCTCACTCAGGTCAGTTAATGAATAAACTGCCTAAACCAGTTTTAACCAGCTCCTCACAGCCTTCTCAGTCCTATCAGTGATGAGCCATTTCCGTAGTGTGCTCAGAGAAGCTGCCCATGGACGATTAAAAAGCCTTAACTTTCCAAACACAGAAAAGCTAAGAAAAAGACTCTGGTAAACCCAGAAATTCTGGTAGGTTAATATTGCTGCCACCAAGCACTCTAAGACTTGCACAGAACTGGACCTTTAGATTGAGTGCTTTGGTCCAAGGTCCCTCTGTAACTGGGCAAATACAAAAATCTGCTCTCCCTTCCAAATAGGCAAGAATAAAACCAATTGCTCTCTCAGGCATCTGCCTGCAGGTGGAGTTAATTTTTAATTTGGCCAAGCTCTCATGGAGAGTTTTGCACCAGAAAAATCCCCCTTCTCGCCCCCCCTTTCTCCTGCTGGGTTAATAACTAACCCTTGGAGGCTTGTAAAAAGTAAGGAACAGAGAAAAAAACTTTTATTCAATTACTACAGACTGGTTCTGTCTAAGGCTTTTTAGAGAAAAAAAAAACTTTTATTCAATTACTACAGGATGGTTCTGTCTAAGGCTTTTAGCTTTTTCAAAACTCTTAAAAATAGTTGGTTACAAGAATGTTTCAAATGCACCCCTGATAATCCTGGGGCAGCACACTTTGAAATCTTAGTTACTCAGTTGCAAAGAACAGATATTTAGGACGATGCAAAGCACAACACAAGGAAATATAAATTCCTGACACGAAGTCTGACTGAATCTCCCTATAGCTAAATTCCCAAAGCCAAAGCCCTGGCTTGCTGTCCTTGAACTAACCAAACTCCTGATGAGAATCAAACCTTCTGCTTGAGCCTCCTTGTCTTACAAGGATCTACAGCCATCCTGCTGCAGTAAACTCAATTGCTGCATGTCTTCCATGCTCCCAGCACAGATTTCAGGCTAGTCTGCACTTCCTTTCTGGTTCCCAGAATTCCCCCTGCAGCTCTCAGGTCCCACCCATCTGGTGGACTGATTGGTTGAGCCCTGGAGTTCACCAGCCTGTCAGTCAAAACAAGGGTTCACTTCCTGTTAACTCTTTAGAGGGTGGGGAGGCTGGTCACTACAGCCCCAATACCCTCCTCTACAGTGGGCATACACTCCAGGTTACCTATCCTGAGCCTGCTCCTGCCAGGAGGTAGGGTGAAATCTGAAGTTGGGCACCCCTTGCCACTTCTCAGCAAATGTGGCCCTGTCTTTCTTTCCTTGGAAAAGGATTCTGGTCTATTAAAAATATCTTTTTAAAATGTCCTCTTAGAAATGAATTCCAATAACATGCATTTCGAAATCAGGAATATGAAGTAACTGTAACAAAGCCCGTGTTTCTCTCTTCTTCTATTAAAGTCTTTTGACTCTCCGGCTGATAATAAATAAATAAATGCCATAAAATTCCAAAAGAATATTCAAAATTCACCACCTCTCCTTGGGCACACAGGAAAGAAATGTTTTAAAAGCTCTTCAGTGTAACAAAAAATGAGATCATATTTTTTAAACCTGTGTGGAAAGAAAGTGACACATTTGGAGGGAGAAAGCAAGCTCAGCCCACAGCTAATCTCAGTGTTCGAGTGGGTGGATTTACACCAGTGCTGGATCTAATCCAGAATGTTTTAGTAGGTTTATTTATATTTCACTGTCTTTGAGGATCCCCCAACCTTCCCCTTCACATGAAATATCATTCCAATAAATTTCTAAAGAGACATTCATTCTTATGTAAAAGAAAATAAACACACAGAAAAATACTTTGTGATTATAAATTAGAAATGAGATGCTATTACATCCAGATCCTTTGAGACTCTGCCTTGACAAACACATTTTGAGAAGCAGAAGATTCTGGCCCCAACTTCACAACTTGGCTTGTGGGATGTAATAATCTGATTCTAGAGAACAGCTACCCCCTTCCCATAGGCAAGATCATCCACCCATGAGATTGATCTAGGCCAGGGGTTCTCAAAGCCTTTGGCCATTGTGGCTGGGGATGATGGGAGTTGTAGTCCATCATCTGGGGACACCCCCACCCCCAGGCAACCTAGACCTCACAAAGGAAGCAGATGCACATCCAGGAGATTAATAATAATAATAATAATAATAATAATAATAATAATAATAATAATAATTCAATTTCTATACCGCCCTTCCAAAAATGGCTCAGGGCAGTTTACATAGAGAAATAATAAATAAATAAGATGGATCCCTGTCCCCAAAGGGCTCACAATCTAAAAGAAACATAAGATACACACCAGCAACAGTCACTGGAGGTACTGTGCTGGGGGTGGACAGGGCCAGTTACTCTCCCCCTGCTAAATAAAGAGAATCACCACGGTAAAAGGTGCCTCTTTGCCAAGTTAGCAGGGTTAGCTAATGTTAAAAAGTCATCTCCAGATGACACATACAAGCATAAACCGACACAAGTGAAATTTGGGCCACCCTAGGCAGTGTGGCCCAAGGTGTTGTGATGCCTGAGGTACCTTGCCGCCTGCCCCTGATGGAGGCCGTCACCTTTCAGAACCAACCCTTGCCAGCTTTGAAAGTGGTGCAGGGTGTGTGGGTTGCCAGTAGCCTCTGTTTCTCTCCTTGTACTTGCTGTAAACTTTTCAAAGAGTGTAAGGAGAGGCACTCCTTGCAGAACGTGCATGGGTCAGATTGGTCCCAAAGAGCTGCTGTGAGGGCAGTGGGCACCTTGCTAACTTGCAATAGTCTATGCTTGAGGCCACCACCTCACCTTGCTTCATGGAAGTACTGCCCCTGCTGCTTGGGATTTAAGGAATTGTGAAGCTGTCTTATACCGCTCCAGTCAGGGAGCAAAGCTACCAGCGTTCCAAGGTGTTCTTGGAACTCAAATCTCTGCTGCTTGGGTGTCATGAGCATGCGGATGGACTTCAAGGAGAAGGAGGAAGAGATGGATGGGAGGGCAGCAGAGGTGGGTGTGCAAGGTCCAGGAGAGTGGGACCAGCCCATGGGAGGCTGGAGAGGAGTTAGAGCTTGTTGTGGCAGCTACTATGGAAGTAGGACGGCTGGTCTCAGCAGTGGAGAGACGTCACTCACAGAGACAGCAGGAGATAAAGGACAGCATGCACAGAATGGCTAGACTAACAAGCAAGGCTGCTGAGTCAGGGATCCATTATTAACAACACATGGTTTCAGCCTATATTAGCCGGCTTTGCCACAGCCGCTGTGCTGGTATCAACGTTGTTCTTCACTGAGATACTTGGTTGTGTTCCTGTTTGCTGTGCCTGTGTTTTGACTTTGGACCGTTTGGACTCTGTTTGTGGATTACGATTTTGGACTCTGTTCAACTGACTGGTGATATTACAACCCGGACTGGTTTGAAGAAACTGCTTACTGCCTGGCTTTGTTGTTTGACTTCTGCTCCTGTCTGTTTCACTCTCCAACAGCTGATATTAATAGCTCCAGTTTAGTGGGACAGGTTTACGACATTGGGGCCACTTTCCCCTCCTCCTCTTCCTCCCCCCCCACCTGCCTGCCTCCACCTCCACCACCTGCTCACTCACTTTGTGTCCACCCACCAGCCACCACGCTTTGCCAGCATTTCCTGCTCCCAGCTCCCAGGTGGAAGCAGGAAGTGCTGGCAAGCAGTGTAGCAGGAGTGGAGGCAAGCGGGTGGACATAGGCCCCCTATGCATTAGCTATGCCCCTGGTGAGCGCAGTACTGTCTACACAGACTGGCAGCAGCACTCCACAGCTTCATACAGAGTCCTTCCCCAGCCCTCCCTGGAGACAGAGACTGAAGCAAAGACCTCTTGCATGCAAAAACATGTGCTTTACCATGTTTACCAAGGGTTGCTTGCCCCATTCCTACCACAAGGATAAGATAATCCCAAGAGTGAAAACTGCAGGCACTCACTTGCAGATAAGTGCACCCAGACGTATGTATTTATTTTTATGTGTACATTTATATCCTGCTTTTCTTCCCAAGAGCCAAGGGTGGTGTGTATGGTTATATTTATCCTTACAACAACCCTTGTGCTGTGAGATATCTGGCTGGCCCAGATTCACCCAGTGAGATTCATAGCTGAACAGGGATTGAACTCAGGCCTCTCAGGTTCAAGTCCAACACTCTAACCTCTACACCAGGGATTCTCAATGTTGGGTCCCCAGATGTTTTTGTACTTCAATGCCCATAATCCCCAGCGCCAGTGGCCTTTGGTTAGGGATTATGGGAGTTGAAGTCCAATAACATCTGGGGACCCAACATTGAGAATCCCCGCTCTACACCATGTAAAAGGTTTCAGCAATTATCACAGAACTGCAGGAGGGAAGGAAGGAAGAACCAATTAAAGCAGAATTAGAAAGTATGTGTGTAGAATAGATAGATCTACTAAGTCAGGGCAAACTTGGCCCTCCTGCTGTTGTTGAACAACAACTCCCATAACCCCAGCCACAATAAATTGTGGCGTGGGGGTGATGGGAATAAATTGTGGCTGGGGGTGGCTGATGGGTTCAACAAAGGCTGGAGGGCCACGCTGAGGAACATAGGAAGCAGCCTTACAGCAAGTCAGCCATTGGTCTATCTAGCTCAGTATGGTCTTACCCAGACTGGCAGTCTCTCTCAGCCCTATCTTGGAGATGCTGCCAGGGAGGGAACTTGGAACCTTCTGCAGGCAAGCAGGCAGATGCTCTTCCAAGAGCAGCCCCATCCCCTAAGGGGAATATCTCACAGTGCTCACACATGTAGTCTCCCATTCAAATGCAAACTAGGGCAGACCTTGCTTAGCAAAGGGGAGCATTCATGCTTGCTACCATACTAGGGGATCGCAAAATGGCCAGCAATTTGACTGGGAAACCAGGATGAGCAAAAGCTCAGCATCACCATAACAGCCAGCCAGCCAGCCATTTGAATCAGGTTCAGTGTTCTCTCTAATTTTTTTCATCTGTGTGCGGAATGAGTGTTGTTCTGGGCGGCAGTATCAAGGCAGTGTCTGTGCATGTGAATTCAGAGTGGGGCCTTCCCAATTCAACCTGTGCAGGACCTAAAATTAACTGAGCGGACATTAAAAAAAACTTGCGAGCGTGCACATGTGTGCACGCCTTAGAGGGAACACTGATCAGGGCCAGCCCAGAATTCTTCAGTGCTCGAACCTTACCCTGTCGCTCCATTCTGTGAGGAACCAGCTTTTGGCACAGGGCCCCATGTCACAGTTCTCAATGTCAATGGGGCGCAGTTTCATGTTGCACTCTTCATCGTCCACAACATCTCCAAGGTTACTGACACACTTGACATCTCGGGTCCTCTGGCCCACGCCGCATGGCACCGAACACTGAGGTGAAGAACAACAAAAGACCTGCAGGTCAGGCAGTTTCTTGTTTCTTTCTGCATGCGGACCATCTGTTGGGTGTGGCCAGTTCTATGCTGGAAGAAACAAGAAGCTGGAATCTGCTCCCAGAAACCCCAGATGTGATCTGAGTTATGCAAATTAAACTCCATGTGTGAGCCCATGCTCAGATTTAGGAGTTCACCCATGTGGGAGAATCTGGATTGCAACCAAAATAGACATTAGGGGGTGGGGGGAAATGCCAATTATAAGATTTAAGCAATCTTATATCTACAATGGAGGGTGTTAAGGAAGGCTGGATTTGTACAGCTTTATATACAAGAGAATGAGTAATAAACATCTATAGAGGGACATAGGGACTCAGGATGCCGTCATTGGTCCATCTATCTGAGTATTGTCTACAATACTCACGGCTGCTCAGCTTTAGCCCCCCTGCAGGTGTTGGCCTACAATTTCCATAATCCCTGGCTATTGGCCATGGTGGCTGGGGATTATGGGACTTATAGTCAAAAAACAGTTGGTGGCCAAAGTTGAACAGGCCTGGTCTAAATGGACTGGCAGATGCTCTCCAAGGTTTCAGGCAGGAGTCTCTCCCAGCCTACCTGGTGAGTGATCTTGGTGATCTCTCCCAGCCTACCTGGTGAGTGATCTCTCCCAGCCTACCAGTGAGTGATCTTCTGCATACAAACATACAAATTCTCTTCCACTCAGCTATGGCCCAATAGCACTCACACGTAGTCTCCCATCCAAATGTAAACCACAGTGTATCTGGTCTTGCAAAGGGGACAAATCATGCTTGCTACCACAATCCCTGGCTATTGGACTGGGCTATTGGATTTAAGCTCTCCTCCCCTTAAGCTGAAACAAAATTCCATGATATTACCCAATTCAGATCTTGATGCTCTGAATTTACCTTAAAACTGAGTCGAGCTTAAAATTTTTGGAACCAAAATTTGACATCAGAAATCTGATTACTTTCATTGATTACATGAATAGATGTAATGCAAAAATTACTAAATTATATTGGAATTTTTCATTTACTCAGTCAGTTATCACTGCATGTGGTAACAGCTGCTGAACAATCTCTGGATGTCAGATTCCAGTACTGGAGAACAGATTCCCTCTAATATCCCCCAGATATTTGCATAACTAGACAACATCCAGGGGAAATTTACCATCAGCCTTCAGAGAGATTTTTGAGAATTTTTGGAGTAAATTCATTTCAGCTCTTTCAGATGTTTCCCTCTTCTAAAATGGCCAGGCATCCAATCCTGCCCTTGAAAATATAGCTTCCTTATGCGATGGATGAAGAGGGTTAATATTATGCTACTAAAGGCATTTCAGTCTTACCAATAAGGAAAGCAATGGAACAACTTGGAATGAATGATCTTTCATCATCTCTCTCATCCCCCTGCTTACCCAAAATAAATCTGGCTATATTTTAAAAGGAGCTGATTAATGCAGAGGAATAATTTTGAGTCTGCTAAAATTAAAAATGTCATCTTCCTTCTCCAGAATACAAGATCAAAAGATGGTTCTGTTTATGGTCTTTAACGATGGAGAGAGTGGCCATCCCACAAATATTTTTAAGCCATATGTTTGCATTTAAGATCAGTGAAACAGTTGCAAACTGGGGACCCCTTTGGATTCCAGAAAGAAACCTCTTCAGCAAGCAGAGTGTCTCACTGCAATGTCCTCTCCCTTTTCATGTCGGTCCCCCTCCCCAAATTCCTTTAAGGAGTGAAAGACTTTCATTATTCTCTCTTTGCCTTGGGAATAAACTAACTGAAGAATTACATCTAAGAATCGCAGGGCTGGTGGAACATGAAGGTCATCACGTCCAACTCCCAACCAGGTTTTTCCTCACAGAATCTACCATAAACTTCCAAGTGTGGCAGCAGAGAGGAGGATCAGCTGCCACATCATATGATGATTCTCACCATTCTCATCTGGGCCGGAGAGTCAGCACCCAGGTGTTCTCCCAACCCGCAGTTGTGTGAATTCACAAATCAAGGTAGGAGGAGGGAACTGGGTAGGACGGGTGTGTCTTACCCACATCCTGTCCCCAGTATTTTGCCGAGGCAGGCAAAAAAACCCACATCCTACCCAGCTCCTGTCTCTGATTGTGTGGGAGACAGGAGCTCTCCCCTCCTCCTACCTTGCCTTCTGAGTTCACATGAGCGCAGGTGAGTGGGCCTGGCTCTCCTACCTTAGCTGATGGCTCTTCCTACCCAGATGAAGAACATGAGAAACAGCCTCCTGACTACCCTGGCTATGTGAAAGAGCTTGTTTA
The DNA here is from genome assembly GCF_027244095.1 of Hemicordylus capensis. Classification (NCBI taxonomy): domain Eukaryota; kingdom Metazoa; phylum Chordata; class Lepidosauria; order Squamata; family Cordylidae; genus Hemicordylus; species Hemicordylus capensis. Next base: position 24,748,609 of record NC_069666.1, read on the forward strand.
TATTTAAATATATATGCAACGGTAGAATGAGTGTACAGAACAAAAACCACCAGTTTGGGAATCCACTCAAATGCTACCGGAGTTATGCTGCATTGCTGGCCTCTTTTAGTCCTCAGTTGGCCTGACCAAAGGTGGACCAGCATTGCAGTTCTTTGGGGAGGGAAAATGAGGGCATTTGCACTTGTAGTCTGTTGACTGAAGGGTGTACAGATGTCTTCCCCCCAGTTCCTGCCTCTGGTGACATCACACTGGCATTGGAGGTTACTGGTTGAAGCCATTGCATCACACCTGGTGCGTCTGAGTGACTTGTTTGAATAGCATCTGTGACATCACTCAGTGGAGACACAATCCCTGCCCCATCAACACACATACACATGCTTTCATAATTGTCCTTCTCAGCAGGAATTCTTTTTCCTTGCAGTCAGGAGTACTTTACTGGCTTAGTGTGCCTCTCCACACGTGCACGGATACTTTAAAAAGCAAAAAACAGACTCAAGCAAGCTTCTTTCTCTCCTCTGCCAATACCCTGCTGTTTCCCATGGGTTTGTTCTCCGAAGGTATTTTTCCCTTTGAGGACAGTGATTCCCACCCCCAACTCTAGACTGCAGCATCTGGTTTATAGCGGGGGATAGGGATGTGCACAAACTTCATACACTGGCTCAGTGCCTCGGGGAGGTGGTGAGAAAGCGGGACCGTTAAGGAAAAGGAGATCAGGTCCTTACCTGCTCTCGACTGCTGCATGCAGCTTCCTGCTATGGCAGAGTTTGTCCCAAGTACCCCCATGCGGTGCCAGCATGCACATGGCACCTGTGCATGCACAGATGCCATCAGCATACTGGCACCATGTGGGGGTACTTGGGACAAGGACCTGCTCTCCTTTTTCTTAATGATCTTGCTTGCCCTCCTTGCAGTGCTGAAGCAGTTCGGACCTCGACTCAACAGGTTTGGCGCCGAACCAGTGCATGAACCCCAGTTCGTGCATGACCTCGGTTCGTTGTGCACATCCCTAACAGTGTGTGTGTGCGCGCGCGCGTGCATGTGCGTGTGCGCTACAAGGCTGAACAGACATCACCCCCAACAATGTCACTCTGCAGCAGCAGGCCCCCTGCAGCAGGCCCCCCTCACCACATGATGGCTGCGGGATCAGGGCCTCAAGTGGAGCTGCCGCCATCTATTATATTAATTCTCCCGGGTGTGCCTTGGAATGTGCGTCCCAGCGCCCAGCTGATTGGCTGGGTGGCAGATGCGCCTGATTGGTTGAGGAGCACCCAGGAGGATTGGTCACTGTGGCGGTGGGTCTGGCCCGGCCGCGGAGGCAACGCCCAGGAGGGAGGAAAGAAAGTGCGGGAGCAGAAGTGGCAGTGGGGAGGAGAGGCGGCTGGGCCCGGAAGTGGAGACTGGGGCAGAAGGTGTGTGTGGGGGGGAAGAGATAACTGCCAACCCCAAAGAGTGCACCGATGCTCTGTGCGGGGTCAGCTAGTTGCTCCTGAAAACATAAACCTTCCATTTTTGTGTGGTGGATTGTTCCTGTTTACCGATGTCCATTCTGTCCGAATTTGCCATTCGCTGCAGATCTTCAGCTGGCACGTACTTGTTGTCTCCGGTTTCTCCAGGTGATGGCAGCGGTACGGCTGGACCGTCAGGGTGCGGTTGGCGTAGATCTGACGGCACAGGACTTGGCGGTGCTGCATGCCTAGCCCACAGGTCTTGCTGCATTCTGACCACTCCCCTATATCCCAGCTGAAAGACAACAGGAGAGAGAAATTATCTTATCTTATATGCAGGGGTCTCAAGCGACAGGTGGCTCTCATTACCCGTTACCCTCCCGGCACCTGCAGTTTTGCGTATCTGCGGTTGGGTCATAGGGACCCAGTTTCTTTATTTGCGAGGCGAAAATAGGGTTATTTTCGCCTATCCACGGATCTTGAGTGGCCGGAAATGACTTCTGATGTCTTGGAATGTTTTAAAGAAGGTTGGAAACCATTCTTGTTGTATCTAAAGAATTACTTTCCTACTATGGACTTTACAGCAGGGTTTGAAATTTAGCAAAAAACTGCAGGTTGGGTAGATTAGCTATGTTTGTAAGGGTTTGAATTTATGTTTTGAATTATTATTATAGCAAGGGTAAATTTTATAGCTGATGATTCACGAAGAGATGTGTGCGGGAAGTCCACCTTTTTGTGTGTATTTGCAATGAATGACTGTTAAAATTAATAAAAATTGAATTGGCGGGGGGGGAAGGAAATGACTTCTGATGTCATTTCCTGCTGCCGTTTTGTAGTGCTGAGCCATTTTGTGGCCTTTTTCCTGCAAAAAAGAACCCGCCAAAAAGGAACAAAAATGGGAAGATTTGGAAGTTTGGGGGGCATTGCTGGAGAGCAATGTACTTATTTCTGCTCCCCGCTTCCACTTTTTTCTAGTAATTTCCAGCACACTTCAGAGGACTGCAACTCCCAGAGGCGTTCTTACCCCAGTCCATGGCCCCCAAGGTCCAGCGGGGGCCTTCTGCCACCTCCCCACCCCGAGCCTGCTGCTGCCCTGGCGGTAGGCATGCTGGAGTGGCTTGCAGTTCTCAAGGGCCGGTGGGCTAAACGGTCAGGCCCAGCGGCCGCTCCCAGTCTGCCTGCAGCTGCCACCAGGTTGTGGGAGGTCTGCTTGGCTCACCCCACCCCCCAGCCCCCGGCCCCCATGGTGTCTAGAATTATTGAAGTTTTGGGCACAGTGAGGCAGCGGTATCATGCTTCTAGGGAGGATTTTTTGTTTAAAAAGAACTCATGGGAGGGGGGCCTCCCAAGCCCTTCAGGTGCTTTTTAATCCTTTACTAATTGACTAAGACAAAAATCCTACAGCCACTTACCTGGGAGTAAGAGCCACTGAGACTTACTCCTGAATAAATATGGGGCCCATTCACACGACCTACCAGGCAGGCAGGTGGGCGAGCAGTGGGAAAAGCTCCCCAAACCTTGCCTCCCCCCACCCCAGACGATCACTGTTTGCCGTGCATCGCAGAGCAAAGTGGATCACCTTGAGGCCGGGACTCATTGTCCCAGCCTCTGGGTATCTCACAGTGGCTTGTTGTATCCCATGCAACGAGCACAGTGCCCTGGGAGATTCCTCCAGGAGACGAGCACATGTGGCACCCATCTCTGTGTTCAGCGCAAGCTGCAAGCTGCTTGTGTTGACATATCATCCAGGCAGCCAGGGTTTGGTGCCAAGGGACTGGCCAGGGTTTGGTGCCATGTTTGGTGCGTTTGGTGCCAAGGGACTGCAAAGATCCATGTGGATCCCAGCGGTTCTCGTGGGCAGCCAAGCCCAGGCTTGGAGGCCTAAGCCAAGGTTTGGCTGCTCATGAGAACAGCCTCATAGCATCACAATGTCAGTACTAAGAGAGGGGAGCTGATCTTGTGGTAGCAAGCATGACTTGTCCCCCTAGCTAAGCAGGGTCTGCCCTGGTGGCATTTGCATAGGAGACCACATGTGAGCACTGGAAGATCTTCCCTTCAGGGGATGGAGCCGCTCTAGGAAGTGTAGAAGTTTCAAGTTCCCTCCCTGGCAGCATCTCCAAGATAGGGCTGAGAGAGATTCCTGCCTGCAACCTTGGAGGAGCTGCTGCCTGTCTGTGTAGACAATACTGAGCTAGAGACACCAATGGTCTGACTCAGTATACAGCAGCTTCTTATGTACTGCAGCTCTACTTTTCACTTTTATTTAGAACAACAACAACAGTTTTTGACATTATCTTACAAGGCTGGGCATGGGAAAATGTTACAAGCTTCCTCTTCTGGCGTGGGCTTGGTGCTGGTGTCACAGTAGCTCTCAGATACCTCCTCATGAGTATTTCTGTTCACACAGTGGAAGATGGGATACTGTGACCCTAGGGGAATAGGAAACATTTTAGAAGGCAGTGAAAAATCCATATTAGACCAGGTACTGATCAGCTGGTTGGTTGACCTGACTTTGCACAGTAGTAGAGCAAAAGAGATGGATACAGCCTCCTCTCCCCTCTCCCACCTCTCCAGGATCACGCATGCGTCAGTAGTGTGGGCATGCAGCACAAGTGATTCTGGATTGGCGAGGATCATGTTGGGGGGAGATAGGTTGTGTCCTGCCATCCCTGCAGCCCCACCAAAAAAGATCACGAGAATGACCGCCATCTCTGCCTGAGTCACAAGTTGCTTTGAGTCAGCAGCTTTATAGCACCAGGTGGAACACTACTGGTCCTTGGTGTCACCTGGTTTATGCTGGACAAGCAGCTGCAATACCACTCTCTGACCATCTGCACTGGTGGCACTGCAGAGCTGTAGACAACAGGTCAACAGATCCCTTCTCTAACAAACTGCTGCAATAGTGCAAAGGGAAAGGTATCTGGGTTCCATTTCTAGGATCTCTGGTTCCTGGTACTTAGAACAGAGAAGAGACAAAGCATTGCCTCTGGAAGGCACTTTACTGTAAAGGTTTGGGAACTTTAAAATACTGTAAAGTTATTTAACTCATGATGAATCCCCACCATGATGACCACTTCCACCTTGATTACTGCTAATAGTTTCTTGACAGACACTATTTTTAAAAAGGAGAGAGGCGGATTTACTCAGAAAGAAAAGGGAAAGGAACATCTCTGCCAAAGTAAAAAGTGTCCAGTGGTGTGTTCAACCAGGAAAGCTTTCAGCATCACAAATACTAGTTTATAAGACTTCTACTTCCAGATCCATTTTTCTTCTCCTTGTAGAGTTTTCAGAAAATACGTAACTTCTGGGCAGTGGGCCGCATTGTCATTTGTGAGCTCTCTTTGATTGCTCCTAAGGAAGCAGGGCACATTCCAGTTTGATTGCTACCAAATCCCATTGTTACAGCCACCTCTGTTCCCATCTGTATTTAAGCCAGGCATCACAGTTGTGATTTAATGCTGCAGCCTGGGGCAGTCTTAAAAGAGCAACCCACACTGGAGCCTCTGGAGGATTCTCAGCTGCCTTCATTGTTCCCAGAGTGTGTCAACTGTTGCAACATGTTGCATTTTGCCAGAAGAGAGGGGTGGGAGTAGCGTGCTGCCTTCTTATGTCCCTGGCTGGGCTTTTGAGATATGATGCCTCAGCTGGAGAAAGTCAAAGTTTCTGCCAACACAGGTGGGACTAAGAAGAAAGGTAGCTTTGACCGTGTTAAGTGCTTAGAACACAACAGAGAAGAGGTGATCACCAAGTTAACAGCTTGGGTCCAGGGTACTTAAGAGAACATCTTCTCTGTCATTCCCTCTGTCGCCTATTAAGATCACCTGGAGAGGTCCGGTTACTGTTGCCACTGGCTCATTTGGTGTGACCTACGATTGGGCCTTCTCTGTGGCTGACCCAGGATTCTGGAATACATTCCCTGTATTGCTTTTGAGAAGACCCTCTAGACCAGGGTTTCTCAATGTGTGGGTCCCCAGATGCTAGAGATGTGCATGGAACTGCAGAGCTGCGGTCCAGCACTGGGGTGAGGGTTCCTTTAAGGGAGGGGGGAGGGTGTACTTACAACTTCAGAAAGCCTTTTGCTGCCAAGAGGGGCAAGTGCTTAAGAGGGGAAATGCTTACAAAAAAGTGTGCGCCAGCGGGGGGAAAGCAGCGGAAGGGGTAAGTACACCTTCCCCCTGCCCTTAAAGGAACTCCCACCCCGGCATTCCAACCACCGAACCGCCCCCAAATAGGACAGGTCTGGAGGCCTGTGGAATGGCCTCCAGACCGGTCCGTGCACATCACTGTGATTCAACATCACAGTTGAAATTATTGGACTTCAACTCCCATAATCCCCAGCCCCAGTGGCCTTTGGTTGGGAATTATGGGAGTTGAAGTCCAATTACATCTGGGGACCCACACGTTGAGAATCCCTGCTCTAGACATTCCTAATTTCTCAGGCTTTAAACTGATATTTAAATCATAATGTTTTTATTTACTGAGATTGTTTTTATCTGTTTTATGAATTCTAACTACTTTACATTTTACCTTTGTTATGTTTTAACTTTGTACACTGCCTGGAGTTCAGGCAGTATAGAAATATGATTGATTGCTAAATGAATGAATGAATGAATGAATGAATAAATAAATAAATGCGAAAGGAGCCATTTTTAACAGAAGCTTTTATACATCACAGAATTCAGAATGAACCAAAAGGTGCTCAAGCAGAAAGCAGCACTTGGATTCATCCTGTTCTAGCACAGGGCTGCACAACTTTGCTGCACAACTTGGGCCCTCCATCCGTTCTTGGACTACAACATCCATCAGCCCCAGCCACAGTGGCCAATAGTCAAGGCTTATGGGAGCTGTAGTCCAAAAACTGCAAGCAGGTCAATGTTGTGCATAAGGATGAGAGGATAGTTCCCAAGGTTTCTGCTTCTGGATGGTTTCTTTGATTTGCTCTGCCGTGCATTCGAGACTAGTGTGCTAGTGCAACGAAGGGTGCATCTAACTTCTTTCATATACAGTAAGTTGCAGGGAGCAACTTTGTGTAAGAGGGCAACTGCCATCATTCTGTGTGCTCTCAGTGCGTGTGACCTTCCTGAATGTGCAACTTTATTGTGCTCATGCAGCTTTAGTCTAGATGTCAGCCATTGGGTACTCTTGGCCATGAGGAGGGTCTCAAGCATCTAACTGTCCCGGCTGAAACCTGAGTTAACTTTTCTAACAAGAGAGTAACTAGAAGAACTAAAAAATAGCTAAAGCCGGACCTTGAGAGCCTGGGACCTTCATGCAAAGCCACAATAACTCCTCCTCCTCCCTCGCCCCCTTTCCTTACAGGAGCTCTTCAATAGGGGTTTCTCAGCAGCTCCTTTGAGATCTTTTGCATGGAAATGCCAGGGATTGAATCGGATCCCTGATTCGCACAAAGCAACATCCCCTTATTTTCATAGGAAGCCATCAGGGAGGATTATAACCTGTTCCTCTCCACTGCCACAGCAAATAACATTTTCCCCTTCTCAGAATGCATGCTTTATTTGCGTTTAACTTATGCAAACCAGGCTTTATAGCTCTTTTAATCTCTTTGCTCCCAGCAGATTTTGGTTATGTTTGCTTTTCCCTTGGTTCAAGGCAAAGACAACACAGTGACTATGGTTTTGGCCTGTCACATGCTCTGTCTTTGGCAGACTGGGATTTTCAAGGGTAGAATATAAGCGTAAACTGCACATGAGATACAAATCACCCACCTTTCCCACAAGTGGTGGTGCATTCAGTCATTCCAACTTGCTTCCAGTTGTGCTCTCGGTTACGCCTTGGGGGTTGACCAGCAGACACCTGGTTGTTTGGCTGATGAGAGGGAAATCTTCCTGGCTTGATCACGGGGAAGTTCCCCACAGGCTGCCCCACGTGCGTGCCTATTTCCCTATGCAAATCTGCCTCCTCATAATTCACAGTCTCGCTCACATCTAACTGGCCATTGAAAGGCTCTCCTAGGAAAACGGAGACAACAACAAACCAAGCATTTATCTCAACGATGAGCTAATCTGATGCAAGACAGTAATGGAGCTGAGATGGCCCGGGGATGGGTTCATTGTGAGTTTTGGTCCCTGTGGGCCCCCACCTCTGAAAAAGGAGCTTTCCTAAACCAGCTGTAGATCCTGAGTCATGCACTAGTAGATGGTTCCACAAGCTGCCCTTCTAATTGTTCCTCAGTCAACCATTCTCCAAGATTTCAAGAAGGGGTCTTTCCCAACTCTACCTGGGAGCTTCCACATGCACAGCAGATGAGCTACAGCTATCTCTTATAAAAAGTGACACTGCCCTCAAGCTGCCTTATACCGAGTCAAACCATTGGTCTATCAAGCTTAGTCTTGTGTGCACTGACTGGCAGGAGCTCTCCAAGGATGTTGTTGTTGTTGTTTGTTGTTGTTTCTTCTTCTTCTACTACTCCGGATTACCTGGGAGAGCGCCTTCTTCTGCATGATCCCCACGACACATTAAGATCATCAAGAGAGGTATGTCTCCATATAACTCCAGCTTCTCTGGTGGTGACCTGCGGGTGGGCCTTCTCTATAGCTCCTGGGCTGTGGAATGTGCTCCCTACAGACATTTGTGGCTTAGCATCTCTACCAGCCTTTATTATTTATTTATTCGATTTCTATACCACCCTTCCAAAAATGGAATAATAATAAATAAATAAGATGGTTCCCTGTCCCCAAAGGGCTCACAAACCTAAGATCGACACCAGCAACAGTCACTGGAGATACTGTGATGTGGGTGGATAGGGCCAGTTACTCTCCCCCTGCTCAATAAAAGAGAATCACCACATTAAAAGGTGCTTCTTTGCCAAGTTAGCTCTCCTTTAAAAGAGCCCTTAGGACACACTTTTAAAGGAAGGCTTTTAATAATCTCTGAATGTTTTAAATTGTTAATTGCTGTTTAAATTTTTTAATTGTGGTAATCTTTGAATGTTTTAAATTTTAATTGTTTAGTAGTTAGTTTTATTCTGTTTTTATTTTGTTTATTTTAGTAAACTGCCTAGAGCCTTTGGAGTCAGGCAGTATATAAACAAAAAAACACTTATATACCACTTTTCAACAGCAGTTCTCAAAACAGTATACACAGAAAAAGTAAAGTAAATGAATAAGGTGGTTCCTTTTCTCCAAAGGTTACACCTTGGGGGCTGACCAGCAGGCACCTGGTTGCAGGGGCGTATCTAGGGTAGGGCAGGCAGGGCACATGCACTGGGAGCCACTTGAAGGGGCGCGCAAATTCTTAAATTTTTTTTTTTAAATGACCACCAAAAACAAAATGGCCACTGCACATGCTCAAATGGCCTCTGTGAGGCCCTAGGACATGCCAGGCCTCACAGAGGCCATTTGAGCATGCATGGTGGCCATTTTGTTTTCAGTGGCCATTAAAAAAACACCAATTATTTTAAAAAATGGCCACTGCACATGCTCAAATGGTCTCTGCGAGGCCCTAGAGGCCAACAGTGTGTGTGTGGGGTAACCTTTGCAGACCCCCCCCCACAGCCTATAGGAAGCGCCCCAAAGGGGCTACAGGTTTAAAAAAAATTAATTTAATATAATATAAGTCACTGTACACATATTCAGTTTGGCACTATGTACAGAGAATCAGGGCTTGTGAATACTGAGCTGAAACTTATGAGCTAGGATTGTATTCATTTGCTCTTACTTTGCTTATGATAAGTGAGTTAAATGTGGTGTCGTAAAAAGATGGTTATTAATGGTGAGTTTGTCTTTGAATCAGTGTGAAATCCTTAGTATTAAGGCCCACTGGGAGTTTCTTGCTCTCTTTCTCTCATTTTAATTGTCTTTCTGAAATACTAGAATAAATTCCAAGCAGTGACACAGTTTACTCTGCATATCCTTTAATTATTTTCAGAGTATTTGGGAAAAGTCATTCTCCATTTCTTTTTAAAACTTATGTAATAGTGATGCTAGTAGATGCATAGTAGAGAATTAGACAGGCACTTCTGTTTAGTTTTCCAAGTACACCTCCACATAGTATTTGGGCATTTCATGAGCCCCAGCATACTGAAATTTGTAGTTTTCCAGCATTTTTTGGTTTGGCTACGTCCACTGCTAAATAGTTTTTGAAATTTTAAAAGATTAATGAGCTTGACTTATATTTTTCAGCTGATATTATAGTAGTTATCTGAAAGATGGGTGTCAGACGTTTGGACAGGGGGCGCAATTTCAGTGCTTGCCCTAGGCGCTATTTTCCCTAGATATGCCTCTGCCTGGTTGTCTGGCTGATGAGAGGGAAATCTCCCTGTCTTGATCACAGGGAAGTTCCCCACAGGCTGGGGAGCAATCTTAAGGGCTCACAATCTAAAAAGAAACTCACAATCTAAAAAGAATCATACAGTAGCAACAGTCACTGGAGAGGTGCTTTGCCGTGGTTAGATAGGGCCAGTTGCTCTCCCTCTACTAAATGCAAGAGAATCACCACTTTAAAAGGTTCCTCTTTGCTCAGTTAGCAGGGGGATAGTTTCTCCAAGCCCTATCTGAAGATGCTGCCAGGGGTTGAACCTGGGACCTTCTGCATGCAAGCAGATGCTCTTCCACTGGTCGATGGCCCCATCCCCTAAGGGGAAGTTCTTACAGAACTCAGATGCAGTCTCCCATCTAAATGCAAACCAAGGTGGCCCTTCCTTAGTAAAGGGGACAATTCACGTTCTCTCCTGCCCTTGTACTCACCTCTTCTACATAAGTCATCCAGCCCACATGTCACATTTTGTAATGTGACATGAGCACATGTGAAAGCAAAGCTGACCACACTGTGTTTATACATTTAAAGTGCATGGCAGGCACTTCTGTGGTCATGTTTCAAAACAGCACTCACTTAGGATAGGACAGATCTGAGAACACACAGAAGTGAAATCGAAGACACTCTTTACATACATAGACAGACACACCATCGGTATTCAATAAAACCTCTCGGGTTAATGGAAGACTCTCTGCCATCTATAAAAAGATCTTTGAAGCACTGCTTTGCAAATCCAATAATCCCATGTTTGGTTATGGAAGTCCACTTGATCCTATAAAAATGGCTGAAGCAAAAATTATACAAATCAAGCCGTCACCAGTTTAATTCTTGGGAGTCGACCTGATGCAATTAGAGCAGCCGGGCTGCAGGGCCATTACGACCAAAGGAGAGTAGCAGTCACTAAGAGGACAAGGCTCTGGGTGGGGAGGGGATCGGGGCAGCCTTCCCATCTGGTGCTTGCTTATTGTGTCTTCTTGTTGGGATCAAACTACCAGTTCCCCTCATTTGGAACTGGACTGCGGAAACAGCACGAGTGGGGATTCTGAAGCCGGTCATAGGCTGCTGGCATTTGATTGTTTTTTATAATTGAAATTCTTCACCATCACCATCTCCTCTTGATGGGGTTATACAGGGAACTCTGACAATAGCACAGTATATTTTCTTGAACAAATGGATACAATGCATTTATCTGGACGGTCTTGTAGAAACTCAAGTTTATCTGAACGGGCTTGTAGGAACCCTACACAGACAGATCATTGGATGTTTGGCATAAACAGAAACAGCAGCAACATTACTTTCAGCGGTAGAGCCACCATTGTGCAAACGGGTTCAAAGATCCCGGGCCGCCAATGAAAAGGGCCACTGAAGCCCACAGTGGTGTGTGGCTCAGGCTCCGGAAGAACCCCAAGTGAACTCCCACTGCCCACCCCAGGCTCCGGAGAGCCCCAAGCAAGCTCTCCCCTAGCCTTTTTAGGCAGTGCTTGCTGCCTGACAGCATGTAATTCCCTTTCTCTTCCTCCAGCGAGGCATCACGTGCATGGGAGCATGTCCCGGGTTTCGGAGAGCTAGTAAAATCTAGTTAGTAAAATCTGGCTAGCCTTCTGTGCCCCACATTCACTAAATGCAGGGAGGGAGATTGTGTCTGATAGCTCTGCCACCCAATGTTGTCCCATATAACCATGCATTTGGTGTTTCTGAGCAAGGAGGCATACACCCTCAGCAGCAAACAGCATTGGGACAATTGGGACAATTGCTATTCTCCATTAAATACAAGAGAGCCACTGCTTAAAAGATGCATATCTCCTTTGCTCACCTGGTCTTTGCATAGTCTTCTAAAAAGTGCTCATAAAGAAATAAGGTGTCTTACCTGGCAGTCTGTGAAGAGGCACCTGAGGACTAATGACATTGGGCCCTGGAATTATATACTCATAATGTATGCCTGGATTAGGCTGCTGATGAATCATCTAAGAGAGAACATAAGAACATAAGAACAGCCCTGCTGGATCAGGCCCAGAGAGGCCCATCTAGTCCAGCATCCTGTTTCGCACAGTGGCCCACCAGATGCCGCTGGGAGCCACAGGCAGGAGTTGAGGGCATGCCCTCCCTCCTGCTGTTACTGCCCTGTAACAGGTACTCAATGGCATCCTGCCTTTGAGGCTGGAGGTGGCCCACAGTCCTCCGACTGGTAGCCATTGATAGACCTCTCCTCCATGAAGTTATCCAAACTCCTCTTAAAGCCATCCAGGCTGTTGGCTGTCACCACATCCTGTGGTAGAGAGTTCCACAAGTGGATCACATGTTGTGTGAAAAAGTGAAAATGAAAACAGCCTTTGAGCATGTGGGTAGGTAGGAGAGTTCTGGCTCCATGCCTTCCTAACAAAAGAGCATCTTCTTCAAGGATTCTGAGGGATGTGGACACAGGACCGATCGGTTAGGTTCTTGAGGGACTTATCCCTATTTGGGATGACCACTCTTAGCTCATTAGGGGAAAGACAGGATACAAATGTAAAGAGGCTCTACACATGATCAAAGTGTACAGCCTCAAGGGGTTTGGGTAAGCCTGCTCTCTCCGGATTGGCGGCCCAGACAAGCAGCGGCTTCAGTTGGGCATTCCTGCGCCCAGCTATAGCTCTCTGGGGAGATCCAGGGGTTGGGAGAAGGGGAGCACCGCTGCCTGGTGCCCCCGCCCCCCGGAGCTCCAGGAAGACACCACACAAGTGTGTTGTGCCTTCCTGAGGTCTCCCCTCCCCTAGTGCATCAGCTGCGGCTATTTGTGGACACATGATCAAAATTACGAGGTTAACAGAGCACTCGCTCCGTTAACCTCGTTTAGCGGGAGGGTTACTTAGGCGGGCTAGCTGCTGTGGAACCACCGGGCTCGCCCACGAGCCTAATGGTTCCAACGATCACTAGAAACCAGGCTGGGCTCCCTAAGCCCAGTTTCTAGTGATCGTGGGAATAGCTTCAATATTTCTCTTTGAACTCAGTGAAGTTTATTTCAGCTGCATTCACACGATCATAGTGATCCTGGTTAAAGAGTCAACAAGGGTTGCTAAGACCTACTAGGCTAATTGTAAGAACCCAGAATTTCCAAACAATCCCATTTCCAGACACTGTGGTGAAACTGCATTTAACCAGGATAAATGGTTAGATCAGATCAGTTCCTGCTTAAATGCTGTTTAACCACAGCTCTTTAACCAGGACTGCCTGGAAATTCTGGATTCATACATTAGCTCTGCAGGGCTCAGTGATCCTTTGACCAGGATTACTGTGATAGTGTGGACACAGCCTTCAGAGTATATATGCATAAGGAATCAGGCTGCAAAGCATGATTTACTCCCATGATTAAGTGACTGTATACAAAGATTTGTGACTAGAAGAAAGGCTATTATGTTGAATATTTGCAGCTTACATAAACGTCCAAGATTTCATTGGTTGGGCCATCTGCCAAAAAGGATTCCCCAGCAGTACTTGAGATTTCATTGGGACGTTTGTATGTGAACATGGTTCCACCTCCCTCGTATCTTCCAGGTCGATCAATTGCCCAGTTGCCGTTGATAATAGATCTCCCCGACTGACTCCGCAGTGCTGCAGAAAGAGAAAGAGAAAGAACATCAGAAAAATATGCAAAGCAATCTTTACACCGGGAAACTTGACCACAAGCATGAACTCTTCTGATGATGCTTTGAAAATCAAGATAATAAGAATAATTAGTGCATGACTCAGGATCCAAAGCTGGTTTGGGAAAGCTCCTTTTCAGATGAAGAGCCTGGGGGATCAAGAGTCAGGATGAACCCATCTCTGGGAATCAAGCAATCACTCAATTCCACCACCTGGGATTAGACTCAAGTTCTAATGATTCAACATCCTCCCCGCCACCCATCATAGAGGAATTTTTTTTCTGGCATCTTGAAAATGATACCCAGAACTCCCAGCAGCCTCCAACATCCTGCCTTCACTGTCAAACCACACCCCGAAGTAGAAATAGACACCACAGCCACTCGAATTGTAAGATAACCTTTCCCAGGAAGATGAAGCTTGAGCCATACACCTCCTTGGACTGGGGGGTGGGGGCTTGAGACCGAGGGGTGTGTGTGCTTGAGCAGAGCTTCAGACTGAGGGGGGGGAAGCCTTGAGCAGAGCTGGAACAACTCCTAAAAATACCTGCTTGCCACCTTTAGCAATACATCCAGCTCTTATGTGATCTGTCCATGGTCCTGACACCTTGCCAAGCATTTCATATTCCTTACCACTAGATGTTTATTTTTCCAGATCTGTTTCCTCCCGGCTGATATAACTGAGCTTCCTGGTTTCTCCTCAGGACCATACCTAACTATTTGACAGCAACTACTACACAGGAATGAGTCAGCATTTGACAAATGATGTCCTTTCCAGGTCAGAAGTCAGCACCCTCTAGTCCTTCCTGCATCTGCTTACACAATCTTGTTTCTGCTCAAGAATCACTAGCCAATAGGACCTGACCTTGTCAGTGAATGAGCAACATGCACTACACCTCCCCTTTATACTCAGTGCAATTTCATTTGAACACCTGCAATACAGTTCTGCACAGAATGCTTTTCCTTGGACTGTGCTGTAAATGATCTTAATAAAGAGCACATCTGATGGAGGTTTAACATTTATTTTAATAGTGCCTAGTATAGTTTCTTACTTTAAAAAATTATGAAGAACATAGAAATTAAAAAGAGAAAATGCTGGCAAACATCACATTCTTAATAATAAAACTGTTCAAAAATTGGACCTGCACTTGGAAACTTGTACGTCTATCACACTTGCATTTGCCTGAAGGAGGTTTGCCAGTGCTACCCTTTAATTAGACCACCATAACCAGATCATGCACCTGCTACATGTTTGGATCATCTTGTGCTGGTCCGCCAAGGTATGAAGCCTTCCTCAAGAATTTTTATGGCCCTAATACCTTTGCTGCAAATCAGACAAGTCTAGACTCTCACAATACAACCATGAAGGGAAAAGGAAGCACTTCAGCAGCTGACATGAGTCTGGGAAACCCAGTTGACACTGCTCTGCAGAACTCTGGCTTTGGCATGTGTCTTTTTAGTGGGAGGAGAGCTGGTCTTGTGGTAGCAAGCATGCCTTGTCCCCTTAGCTAAGAAGGGTCCACCCTGATCTGCATTTGAATGGAAGATTCAAATGCAATGTGTGAGCACTGTAAGATATTCTCCTTAGGGGATGGTGCCCCTCTGGGAAGAGCATCTTCAGCTTGCATGCAAAAGGTTCCAAGTTCCCTCCCTGGCAGCATCTCCAAGATATGGCTGGGAGAGACTCCTGTCTGCAATGTTGGAGAAGACACTGTCAGTCTGTAAACAATACTGAGCTAGATGGACCAAGGGTCTGACTTGGTATAAGGCAATTTCCAATGTCTCCTTACACAAAGGTCATTTTCTTAAATATTGGGATTGTTCTCACAAGCAGCAGCTAGGCAGGAGGAAAAGCCAGCCAGGCACCAAACTCAGTGAGCACTCCCAGGAAACAATCATGTGATGGCAAAAATTGAGATAGGAGTAGGAGGAAGTGCTTGTGTGCTGACTGCAATCCAAGTAGGAGAGTGGCAGCCAACTCAGATCATGAGCCCAGCACTGTATCAAGGGTGGAGAAAAAGCATGTCCCATGCTGTCTTACCCAAATAGCGACTCACCCAAGGGACAGGCAACCTTGGCTATCTCCAGCAGTTGAACTACGATTCCCATCATTCCCAGCCACAATTTATTGCTCACCTACAATTCCCATCATTCCCAGCCACAATGTGGCTGTGGATGGTGAGAGTTGTAGCTCCACAACAGCCGGAGAGCCAAGGTTGCCTACCCCGGGCACATGATCACGTTACTCTCTTCCTACCTCAGTTTTGCCTACCCATGACTGTCTTGGGTGTGTGTGCACGAGGCTTGGAGCCTTGCTGGCTGCCTCTCCTGCCCAGCTGCCAGCCTAGAGAACAAGCCCAGAATATACTGTAGCTGTCACTCATAGGTACATAGGAAGCTTCCATATACTGAGTCAGACCATTGGTCTGTCTAGCTCAATATTGTCTACACAGACTGGCAGCGGCTTCTCCAAGGTTTCAGGCAGGAATCTCTCTCAGCCCTATCTTGGAGACGCCAGAGAGGGAACAAAACTTCTGCTCTTCCCAGAGTGGCTCCATCCCCTAAGGGGAATATCTTCCAGTGCTCACATGTGGTCTCCCTTTCATATGCAACCAGGGTAGACCCTGCTTAGCAAGGGAAACAAGTTATGCTTGCTACCACAAGACCAGCTCTCCTCAAAACTAGTTTTTACTAAAGATTAGGCACGTTTGCCAGACAACAGGATCTTATCAATGATTTTGTATGGCCTAGAGAATTAAATGGTTCACACCACTTCCCAGCATTATAGAAATGTATGGACTTGAAAAACAGGTCTTGAAAGCACTGTTCTACTGGTGTAAACATGCTCCAGAATAAGAGAGGATAAACCGATCTTTATATACAGGCTCTGTTTTATAGCATGCTGAACCACCTGTCTAGCCTCTCTGCTGCTTCAGCATTGGCCTTCAGCTGTACAGTATCATGGAAGTGGTCCTTAATCACCAGTCCTGTGAATGCCAAACTGATTTCTTGGAAGATGCAGTTTTGTCTGGTGGATTCTCCATTGGGGAATGCTTCTGGAATGTAACATGTGTGTCTAGTTTGGAACTGAACTATGGAGTGAAGAACCCTTTTTCCTTTAGTTATGTAAGCCCAGGATTTCATTGTATTAGTATTTTTTTACACTTGGACAGTAACTTGCAGTACAAAACGCTGTACCTTTTTTAGGTGCCAAATTGCACCCAATTATGTTTCTGGAATATTTAACAGCGAAGCTAATAAATCCCGCACTGTGAAGAGATTCCCATTGCATACTTTTAAAATTAAAATCTTGATGGTTTTTACATCGCAGAGACATGGTAAAGTCAAATTACTTTTTAGCTTTCCACAGCACAATGTGAATGCTATACTGTAAAAACCTGGCTGGAGTTCCAAACTGTAAACCAGGTCTAGAATTAGGAAAATGACAGGTTGAATCATGCTGAAGAAGAAAGACTCTATATAGTTATGACAACTAATTGTCTATCTTATGTTTCTTTTTAGATTGTGAGCCTTTGGGGGACAGAGATCCATCTTATTTATTAATTATTATTTTCTGTGTAAACCACCCTGAGCCCTTTTTGGAAGGGTGGTATAGAAATCAAATAAATAAATAAATAAAATAAACTTAGAGCTAGGTTTTAACAGGTTTTCTCCTTCGGATTTTGCACACCTATTCACACAAACAAGAGATAGGAACATAGGAAGCTGCTTATATAGAGTCAGACCATTGGTCTATCTCACTCAGTATTGTCCACACTGAGCTATGCCCCAGTTTCCTAAGGGAAATACATATCTTATAGTGTTCATATGTACACCCAAGTAGTCTTGGTTGGACTACTGCAATGTGCTCTACCTAGGGTTGCCTTTGAAGACGACTTGGAAGCTTCAGATGACCCAAAATGCTGCAACCTGGCTGCTTATGGGCAGCAGAAAATATGCTCATGTTTCACCTTTGCTGAGGTCGCTGCATTGATTGCCTGTTCGCTTCCAGGTCCAATTCAAGGTACTGGTTATCATCTATAAAACCCTTCAGGGTTTGGTGCCTGTGTACTTTCAGGACCACCTCTATGAGGTCATCTCAGGTGAGCCTTCTCAGAGTTCCGGGCCCAGGCTCATGGGAGGGCCTTCTCTGTGGCAGCCCCCTCCTTATGGAACACCTTGTCTCCTGAGATTCGCAATGCCCCCTCCCTTCTGTCCTTGAAGAAGCTCCTGAAAACCTATTTTTTGGCAGGTGTTTAGTTTTTAACGTCTGTGTGGGGTGGGTTCTTTTTCTTTTTTCCTTTCCTTTCCTTTTTTTCCTTTCTCTCTCTCCCCTCCCCCCTGCACACCTTCTTATCTTGTCTTTGTTGTTGTTGTTGTTTTAAATTATGTAAACCACTTCAAGTCTAAGGAAGTCTGGCGGTCAATAAAATAAATAATATAATATAATATAATATAATATAATATAATATAATATAATATAATATAATATAGATAAGTAGGCTGGGTAGCCCAGAACTGCAACTGCAGGTTCAATGGACCTGCAGTTCTGCACACAATTTGCATCCAGAAGTTGGGGAGAGGGGACTCTCTGCAGTCAGTGAGACTGCAGAGAGGTGAGGGAACTGGCTGTGCGGGCTTCTTTCTTGACAGGAGGACAGCCCGCACAGCCAATTGGGCCAGAGTGAGGGAGGAGCTTCCTCCCTCAACTCTGATCCTGTCGGGCCCCAAATGGGGTGCCAGCATTCCGAACGTAGCACAGGCACCGCTAAACCGGAGTTAAGGGCAGCAAAACTCCACTCTGACTAAAGATACAGAGTGGAGTTTGGCGAGGGAAACCACATATCCCTTTTTGCCCTTAACTCCAGTTTGCCAAGTTCAGATGTTTGGCTTCAGAGAGCGGAGGTGAAGGGACCTCTGGTTTCCAAGTATGTCTGAACTCAGCCATAGTCTCTTATCCACAAGCAAACCAAGGAGGGCCTTGTTTACCAAAGGAGACAATAGGGATGTGCGAAACGTTTCGGATACAAAACGTTTTGTACCCAAAACAGCCTGTTTCAGGTGTTTTGTAGACAAAACAAAACACCCATTTTCCAGATCCAAAACTTTTATATACAAAACAAAACGTCCCTGTTTCGGCTACAAAACGTTTTGTTGTTTCGGACCTCCATTTTGTGGTGGTCTCTGAGTCAGTCTCCATTTTGTGTTTGACATCTCTTTGAATTTCCCACCCTTCCAGCTTTCTGATCGGTGACCTAAAGCATGGGATGACCTGCTGACAATTCCCTCCTTGTTCCCCATTGGCTCTTTTGCTTCTTGCCACTCTTTACTGACCCCACATTGGCCAGGGGAAGGGTTGCTAACCCATGGGGTGCTGGGTTCTGCTGTTTCTGTGGTGTTCTGAGTGTAGATTCTCTGGTAGCATATGAGAGTGGATTCTTGTTTTTCACTGAAAATCTCATATGCTACCAGAGAATCTACAATGAACACCTCAGAAACACAAAACCCAGTACCCCAAGGGCTTGTGGGTATGGAGGTGGTTGGCACCCTATGTGCACTACACAACCCCTCGCTCTGGGAAACCCCAGTGCCCCCCAAGTGGAATTATGGGGCTGCTGAAACCTCCATTATTCCCTATGGGAGAAATCTTAAAAGACACGTAAACTTCAACAAATCACAAGAGATCAGCCCTTTGCCCAATGGAGAGGAGAACTGGTCTTGTGGTTGAGCATGACTTGTCTCCATAGCTAAGCAGGATCTTCCCTGGTTGCATATGAATGGGAGACTTGATGTGTGAGCACTGCAAGATATTCCCCTCAGGGGATGAAGCCACTCTGGGAAGAGCAGAAGGTTTCAGGTTCCCTCCCTGGCTTCTCCAAGATAGGGCTGAGAGAGATTCCTGCCTGCAACCTTGGAGAAGCCGCTGCCAGTCTGTGAAGACAATACTGAGCTAGATAGACCAATGGTCTGACTCAGTATATGGCAGTTTCCTATGTTCCTAATTCTTTTGAGATAATTCTGGAAGTTTCCTTGCCCCCATTGGGCACTACCACCCACCACACTCCGCTCTGGGTCATCCCTTTCCCCTATGGGAAAATTCTTAAAGATGTGTAAACTTAAAAAAATTCACAAAAAATCAGCCCTTTGCCTAATTCCTTTGAAATTTGGGTGGTAGCTTCCACCCATTGGACACTACCACCCCCCCACTCTTTTTGCCCTGGGACACTTTTTAAAAATCCAAATCAATTTGGATTCGGATTTGGAAAATTCGGCTACAAAACATAACAGGGCTGATTCGGATTCAGAAAATTTGGGTACAAAACGGGGGTGTTCCGATTTGGATACAAATCGAAACAAGAAAATTCAAAAATGCACACCCCTAGGAGACAAGTCATGTTTGCGACCACAATGCACTGGTGATGGGACAAAGGAGTTCACACTACTGCTTGCTTTGTGACACCCTCTCTTCTCCCAGAGACTGCTCTGCTCCATAAACACAGACAAGGCCTTACAGTACACACCTCACCATCAAAGCAGGCATGATAGATATCGAGCTCCCTAACCTTGATATCTATCATGCATGCTTTGAGACTGGCCTTCAGAATGTTTTTGCACCCAGGGATATAACATACACACGAGCAGTTCAGAAAATACCACCTTTGGGGGGAAATGCACATCTGCTTTTGCAGATAAATATCTGCAAAAACCCTAACCATCAGTTTCATTTTTCAGAAAGGCAGAAGTATCTGCTGAAATAATAGTGAAGATTTTGCACATAACTAACCAAGAAACTCTGAGACACATATCGTCTCCTTTTGTTGGATGTCTGAGAAGTAAACCAGTTCCTTAAGCACACATTACTACTTTGAGTGAGATTGAAATGATATTAACTTTTTATGGAACTCCCTCTGGACTTACTGCTGCCAGCCTGAGTAATACATTTATCTACTTTCTGCCTTCTCCATGAAGAAGTATGAATCCCATACCTTTCTTTTAAAAGCCAGCAATATCTTCTGCATAGAGCCACAGTTGTTATGGTAATATTAAGAGCATAATGGTAACAGAAATCACCAGAAACTCTCTCTGGGGGCTGTTGAAATTGGAAGAAAAGATATGAAAAGTGTGGAAGGCTGCCTCAAAGACTATATTCAGGTGTTTGATTTTTTTTAAAAAATGCGTTATAGCTGGTAGTAGCTCAGTCCACAAAGTTTGCCAACTTGTGGCAAAGTTGGCCAAAAGTACAATCTCCACATCCAGAGACAAAATTCTTCCAGACACCAGATGCTGGGTATTAATGTAGGAGATGGGCCAGTTCAGATTATCGTGGCCACATGCTGAGGAGCAAATGACAAGTTCTTAGGTTTGGCAGTAAAGCAAGGTGGGCAGAGAGCGCGTTTCATGTTGCAAAGGGTGAGGGGCCAGTATCCATCGATGGGGCCCCACGGTTCAGGTCTCTCCCATTCAGATTTGTAACTGAAAATGGGTTTCTTCTAGTAGAGAGGTTAGGCAAAGAGATTCTCATATTTTTTGATATAGACAGGGCTTACAAATGAATAGTTGCTGTCATGAGATTCTCCTGCTTGCGAACAAAGCCAATCTGATTTTCAGCATTGCATATAAATTGGCTCTGGAAAAATTTAAGGTTGAGTTGCTTGATTTGGATTAGAGAGGGTCTAAGAGACCAATTTTGTGTATATCTAGCCGGCTGCTAGATTAACAGCTCATAATGTTGGCCAGGATCCACACCACAAGGTATGCAGGTAACTCCATAACTTCTGTAGACTGTAAAACATGCTCTATAAAACAGAAGTGCACTTTTAAAAGAACAGAGCTGAATTATTTCACATTCTGCCAAGGTGGACCACTTAGGGATGCCACAAGTATCTGCAACTTTCCACTCCTACTATGCAAATAACATATTTGCTGTTGCCGATCTGTGTCCCAGACAGGCCACAGCTTTGCAAATACAAGTGCAGAAACAAGCCATTCGTATATTCAGTGGGCAGTAACTATTCAGATACACTGCAGCCTGTGCTTTTGAAGGGAAGGGTATGGTATAGGGATGTGAGACATACATTCATATGTTTCGGCGCCGTGGGGAGTGGTACCGTTAAGCCCAGTTCAGGTCTTTACAGTTTAAAGCAGGTCCTTCTCTGCTCCTCCAACACCCTGCTGTTTTTCTGGGTGCAAAGGTGTGGGATATCTGGAAGCTGGGCTTCATTTCCCCAGACTCCAGATGGCTGCACCACTCACTGCAGTGTGGATCATGTGGGTGCACAATCACTACAGCTGCAGTAAAAATGTGGTCATGTGGGGGAAGGTAGGAATGATCCTGCCTTTCCCCAGCCCTCCCAGCCTCAGGTATAATGGTCATCAGAACAACCTCCCTGCTTAGCAAAGGGGACAATTCAAGATCACTACCACAAGGCCAGCTCTCAATGGATGGAGAAAGGCAGTCAGTGGTCCTGGAATCCTCTCCCATTCTATCTGTTCCAGGGGAGCTTTCAGAATTCTCAATGGTCAGGACCGAGCTTACATTTCACACATTGAGTGTAATGTGTCACCATAATCCAAGTCACCACTGAGTTTTGCCTACAGTGAAATTTTAAGGAGAATGTGGAAGTTTATGTGCAGAATACTGAAGGAAGAAAAATAAAGAAAAAAAGGAAGAAAAATAAAAGTTGTGATGCGAAATGTCATAGTCTAGAATCTGAACATTCATGAGCCTTTGCTTTTTTCCCCCTTTCAGAAATTAAGCAGAAATTGAAGCTGGCCGCAAATCAGTCCAATATTGGCCATATTCATCAGTAACATGAATATGACCAATCCGCTCTCCTGTCTGCATTGTCTTGCATGAAGGACAGCCCTCACAGCCAGTCATGGCTGGAGAGAAGGTGGAGCTTCCTCTGGTTACAGTGAATGCAGCCTCCACTTCTGCAGTCTCACGTTAACACTTTGGAACTGAAACCTCTCTACAAGTTCAAATTGGAGTCTGCTGAGTACAACCTCAGGTCATTTTCATTATTTATTTATTATTAATTCTTCTTCTTCTTCTTCTTCTACACAGTCAGACACGTGTTATTGACTGGTTTGTTTTATCCAGACATTGAGTCCTTCCCAAGGACCTGGGATGGCGGAATTATATTGTCAATGTTGTTGCTGTTATAGATATCGTCACAGAATATAGGTTGTTTCCAGTAAAGCTGCTTTTTGTAATTGGCTGATGGTGATTTCTGTGGCCCCTATGGTGTTGAGGTGCTCTTCAAGGTCTTTTGGAACTGCACCCAGGGCGCCAATGACCACTGGGATTATTTTGGTCTTTTTCTGCCACAGCCTTTCAATTTCAATTTGTATTTGGTGATTTTTTTTCTATTTCTTTTTCTTCTATTCTGCTATCCCCTGGTATTGCTATGTCGATTATTTTGACTTGTTTTTCTTTCTTCTCGACTACAGTTATATCTGGTGTATTGTGTGGCAGATGTTTGTCTGTTGTTGTTGTTATTATTTTGCATTTATATCCCGCTCTTCCTCCAAGGAGCCCAGAGCGGTGTACTACATCCTTAAGTTTCTCCTCACAACAACCCTATGAAGTAGGTTAGACTGAGAGAGAAGTGACTGGCCCAGAGTCACCCAGCCAGTCTCATGGCTGAATGGGGATTTGAACTCGGGTCTCCCCGGTCCTAGTCCAGCACTCTAACTACTATACCATGCTGGCACCATGGTGCCATATGGGACCGGAGTTGCATGCATTTGGATGTACAGGTTTGGCAACCTCTGGCCCCTTTAACTCTTGTTTTCCATTACGTGTGAATGTGGCCAATGTAAGTCAAACACCTAATTATCTGACCACAGTCAAATATTCCATGAAGCCTCCTACTGAGTGAGGTTGATAGCTTACCTTTGCTATTTCATTATGGTGATATTTGATAGCAATGGCAGCTGGGAGGTCTGCTTGCCCCTAAGCCCTACATCAATCATGGACATGTTGATAATGCAGAGAGGGGCGAAAACAAGTTAGGGTAGATGATGCTTGGTAGATTTTACTTTCCAGTCTTGATGACGATCTCGATCAGGTACTGTTACAAATTATGTAACAGTACCTGGCCATTTTTTTAATGAGATCATTAACAAAATGGCCAGGTACTGTTACATAATTTGTAATATCTGTTCAAGTTTTCAGTAATATTTTGCTTTCTTTCTTCTGTGTTTGCCGCTCTATGACTATAATAAAAGGATGCTGTGTTCTGTTGGGTTTTTTTAGTTGTCAGCAAGATCCACCAGGAGCTCATAATGATTTTAATCTACCTGTCCTGTCTGAGGTTTAATTTGTTAATACTACATTACAACCCGTATGATTTATTTTACTGAGCCTCTGTGTGTATGAATTATTATGTACTGGTCTGTGACTGTAATAAAGTATTTGATGGATTGATTGATAAAAGATAGCTGCTGTTTTTCTGCTCTTTCTGTCCTTTTTAAAAGAAAATATATAAAACAAAATAATAATTATAGGCTATCTCTGGTGTTCAGGGCTAAAAACCAAGGAGAACTGTCTACCCAGTTATTCACGTTTCTAGAAACATTACCAACATTGTTAAATCAATCTCTCTCTCTCTCTCTCTCTCTCTCTCGGCTTACCCGTAGCTAATCCCATGCGTTGCAGCTCTCGTGAGAGTTCGCGATCAAGCTGCCAGCAGGGGGAGAGGAAAGCAGTAGCGTCAGCAGACAGGCTTGCAGGTGAGGGGAAAAAGAAAATAGTGAGGGGGGAGAAGAAAACAGCAGTGGTGGGCAGACGGGGGGAAGAAAGAGGCAGCGGACAGATGGGTGGGGCATGAAAACAGCGGCGGCAGGGAAGCTGAGGGGAAACCGAGAGGGAGGAAGGAGGGGGGAGAACTAGAAGCGCGGATGCTCTGTGCCCAGCCCAGCTAGTAATATAATAATTCATTATGATTTTAAGACACTAACATCTAGTCCTGAAGTTCCCAACCTTTTAAAAATAAATGTACCCCTTCTGCTGTAACCTTTCAGCACAGAATTTTAGTTTCTCTCTACACACACACACGTTACAGTTATGAGACAGATTACTCCAGTCATTGGCTTACATTTAGACTGTTGGTCAAGAGTGTACCCACTGAAATTAACAATTCATTTCCATAAGATTGCTTATGAGTACCTTATATAGGAACATAAGAAGCTGCCATATACTGAGTCAGACCATTGGTCCATCTAGCTCAGTATTCTCTACACAGATTGGCAGCAGCTTCTTCAAGATTGCAAGCAGGAATCTCTCTCAGCTCTATCTTGGAGATGATGCTAGAGAGGGAACTTGGAACTTATATATTCTTCCCAGTGCAGCTCCATTCCCTAAGGGGAATATTTTACAGTGCTCACACATGTAGTGAAATTAATTACTACTTAATTTGAATGTAAGCCAGTGACTGGAGTAATCTGCTCATAACAATAATGTATGTGAGTGATTTATATTACATAAACACAGATGTAATATATACCTTTATATACAATAATGTAATATATACTGTACACTTATGTTTATAGCTTTATCATGTAATATATACATGTATGTTTATAACACACAAACAAATCTGAGTGTTGCAGTAAGGAGATAGACTACCACAGTCACTGGCTCACATCCAAACTAAGTTACCCATAAGCAGTCTTACTGAAATTAATAGTCAAGTTTACTTGTCCTATTGATTTCAATGGAAGTACTCACTGCTAACTTTCTGCAGTCTGTTTCTCCAATGCTAACTTTCTGCCGGCTGAGGGGAGGGGTATGCTGAGCTTCAGCATGTAGCCAGCCAATCAGGAGCAGAGGAGGAGGAGAGTTTTCACCCCCTTCCCTCCTCCTCCCCTTCTGCAGTGGACACATCACTGAGGACATGTCAGTTTCAAGCCAGCAATCCTAAGATTGGGAGCAAATATTCCCCATGCTGGTAGGAGGGATGTGAGTATCTCCTGGGAGCCCTTCAAGCCTTAGGAACATAGGAAGCTGCCTTATACCGAGTCAGACCATTGATCCATCTGGCCCAGTATTGTCTACACAGACTGGCAGCGGCTTCTCCAAGGTTGAAGGCAGGAGTCTCTCTCGGCCTTACCTGAAGATGCTAGGGAGGGAACTTGGAACCTTCTGCATGCTCTTTCCAGAGTGGCCCCATCCCTTAAGGATCTTACAGTGCTCACATGTCTCCCAAACTAAGGTAAACCTTGCTTAGCAAAGTAGATGATTCATGCTTGCTACCACAAGCATGAATAGGGAAGGAGAGCTGGTCTAGGGGAGGAGAGCTGGTCTTGTGGTAGCAAGCATGAATTGTCCCCTTAGCTAAGCAGGGCCCACCCTGGTTGCATATGAATGGGAGACTAGAAGTGTGAGCACTGTAAGATATTGCCCTTAGGGGATGGAGCCACTCTGGAAAGAGCATCTAGGTTCCAGGTTCCCTGGCATTTCCAAGATAGGGCTGAGAGAGATTCATGTCTGCAACCTTGGAGAAACTGCTGCCAGTCTGTGTAGACAATACTGAGCTAAATGGACCAATAGTCTGACTTCCTATGTTCCTAAGACCAATATGGCAGCTTCTTATGTTCCTAAGACCAACTCTCCTCCATTCCCAGAGGGAACTTGGATCCTTCTGCATGTAAGCCTACAGATACTCTTCCCAGAGCAGTTCTATCCCTTTGGAGGAATATCTTACAGTGCTCACACATGTAGTCTCCCATTCAAATGCAAACCAGGGTGGACCAAACCTGAAAACTGTATAACAGAGTTTTCACTTGTGTGGATGACCTCAGTCTGTCCCAGTACCTCAGGGCAACCCTACCCAATATCCTTGCAATTCCACAACATGTTTGCACCTGCACTTTTTTGGTCAGGAAGTTAGCCAGTAGCATTGGCTAGTATGTTCGTGTGATTACCATGAGTAACAAACCTGTTGATTTCTATCTTTTTGTTCTAACAGCAGGAATGCTTTAAAAATTCTTGACCAGTATTGGATTGATTAAACACTGAAGCTTGCATTAAAAAAACAAAAACAGAGAGCTTGCTGGCAGTCTGTGTAGACAGTGTTGAGCTAGATGGACCAATAGTCTGACTCGGTATATGGCTGCTTCCTCTGTTCCTATGAATGTCACAATGACGATTGCCACAACAAATGCATCGTCTCTAACCTTGGAAATATAAAGGCCCCATTTCTGCCAGTCTGGAGGAATCACTCTTCTTTGTTAACACAATGAATCTTTGTGTGTGTTGATTTTTTTTAAGAAAGCTTGTCCAGATTTATTTATTTATTTGAGGAACTTTGCCAAAAGAGTAATTGCACCTAAGAAAATTAAACAAATTACCCGGACAATTCATTTTTCATATTTATGAAGTGAACCTGTGAATCCAGGCCAAAAAGGGATTTGGGATGGATATGGTCATGATCTTTGGGGATGACGAGGGAAGATGGCTAGAGGCAGGCCTGCCTTTGTCATTAGGTTGGGCTCTGGCAGTTTCTACCATTAGGGGATATGATTAGTGATTTCCTTGGCTTGCGGAATCCCTTCTCCGTGTAAGGTGTGCCTCAATAAAGATGTCACTACAGAGACAGGCTGCAGGTCTGCATAGCAACATGACATCATAAATCAGACTCGCCTCCTCTTTGGGATGAATGAGATGCAGCAAATGGCATGAAATTGATTGTTCCAAATCTTCCCTGAGACATCCACCTGCCAAGTTTATTTTTCCCCAACTTAAGCAACTGGGAAGAGAAAGCCATGGGGATTCACAGTTACTATCTGCAATATAGTTTGGAAATGGCTCAGCACAATGGGTTCTGGGATAAAGTGGACTTATTAAGGAGTCAGCTAGAGCTGACTTTTAGGGGACCCAAAACTGTGCCCTGGTACATCCACCAAGTTAGGAACCCAATACCTTTGCTGCTAAACTGAGGGTCAGAACTGTATCTGATGGTATTGAGACTGGGCCAAATAGAACCCAAAAAACCCCCCATATATTGAGGCATATGATTATAATTCTGGTCACACTCGGCGTACCACATAAACTAAATTATGTGGTTGCCACAGTCAGTTGGATGAAATGGCAGTGAGGGCAAATGATGCCAAGACCAGTGAGTCCAAAGAGAGGGGGGAAAGACTCCACTACAGCAGTAGCAAAGCAAAGCAGTGCCAAACATAGGCAGCATTCACACGTAACTGCAGATGTATAGGCCTGCAGTTCTGCAGACGTTACATGTGAATGCGTGGAACCGAAGTCCAGTGTGGTGACGAAACTAAAGGTCCAGAGTTGGAACTCCAATCCAACCATCATGTTGCAATGACTTTAGTTGCCGCAACCCACGGTACATCCGAATTCAGAACTGCAGGCTGCTTCCCCTGGAACCGGAGTTGAGGGAGGAAGCTCCTCCCTCAGCTCCAGTGTGATTGGCTGTGCAGGCTGTCCTTCTGTCAAGGAAGCCCACACAGCCAGTTCCCCCACCTCTCTGCAGTCTTGCTGATGGCAGACATACTGCTCTTCTGAATGTCCAGATTCTGATGGGAGAGCGTGGGGATGGGCGGGTCATGGAAACATGGGTCCATTGAACCCACAGTTTTGTGTTGCATGTGAATGTGGCCACAGTCTTCCAGAGTAGTTGGCAATTCATTCGATTGTTCCAAATGTGCTATGTTTGAAGCAGATGTTGAAATTAGAAAATATTTGATGCAGTCCTAAACAATAAACGTTTTTACTAATAATTAGATCAGTTTCAAACAAATTTACATGAGCTGGGAATGAAAAATCATGTTGCCAGTAAAGAAATATGGAAAGTGAGCGCAGCTGGAATATATGGCTGGATGAACACCATTAGTTTTTATAATTCTTAGTTTTTAGCTTTTAAAATAACTTTGAATTTGAACTTAATACTGATTGCGGTTATTGACCTTACTTTTAAACTTGTTTACTCAATTTGGTTAATTTTATTACTTTTATTGTATAAAGTATCTTATTGTAGTGAGCCGCCCTGAGAAGGACTGGCAGGGTATAAATATTTTAAATAAATAAATAAATCAAGGTGTTCCCCTACAGATGTTCTTCTCCTGTAAGATGTTGACCTACAACTCCTGTCACCCCTGACTAGTGACCACTGGGGCTGGGGATGATGGGAGTTGTAGTCCAGCAACAGCAGGAGGGCCAAAGTTCTGCAGCCCTGCTCTACACCTTGAACAATGAAACCCTTTCAAAGGTGGTGCATGAGTATTTTAAAATATATTTCCAAAGCAAGGAAGGAAAAGGATGAAAAGCAGAAGGAAACGGGCGCAATAAACAATATCAGGGCTCAAAGAATTGAATGGGCTCAGAACATGTTTCTCACCCTTGTTCACAAGGCCAGTCCTGAACAAACTGGCTATCAGGTCAAATCACCTGCCACTTCTGGACCTATTCCCTGCGGCTCATTAGGAGATGCTGTCATTTCTCAGTGACTTACTGATTTGCACCCAGTGAGCCCCTTTTCTCTTGGAGTCCTTCAAAGGCAAGCCATTTTACATCTTAGAAGAGGGAAGGAAAGTGAAACATTTTCCTTTGGCTTGCTTGATCCATCTGGTTCTTCTCTTCTTGGGGCCAAACGGTCAGAACTTGGATGCCCTACTCAAGTTTGAGAGTTGCACGGGCTCTTGTTTCCTGACTGTACGGAAGTTAAAAACATGGTAGGAGGCAGGGAGCTTGATCGTGTGCAAAGTCCCAGCCGAGTAGGGCAGTTTCCCCCCCGCCTTGTTCTGAAGCAGGGGATGGAATCCAGATAGGGCATGCTTGGGCTTAGCTCACGTTTGAGCTCCCTGCCTCTGAACTTGTTTTTAACTCACACGTGATCAGAAAACGAGTGCGCACGCAGCTCCCGAACTTGAATGGGATGCATCTCCTGCCTCTGATGAACAAGCCTGATCTGTTACATTAATCCCATCTTTAAGGGTGGGTTTAACACAGGAAGTCAACCTGTGGAGTTTGTTATAAAAGCAGTCATGGGGAGGCTACGGGTTGGAATCACAGCACACCGGGGGTGTTATATGCTTTCTCATGGAAAGTCCCCTCAAAGATGCTGCTTACCTCTACGGCTATTTTCTGTATACAACCTGGGTTCTTTCTAATTTTTCTACAGCATCTATAAATTGCAGACATTTCCATCATCGAAATTCTCTTCCAGACACTGGATTCAGTGCAAAGACTTCGAATATACACATATCACTACTGAAGACAACCATCTTAAAATATCTCTGCTCTGCAAACCACCACTTCACGGGTGCACCTTGCTTATTTAACTCCACTCCTCCCTTTCCTGCTCTTCAGACACACTTACTCCTGTCTTGACAACAGAAATTAAAGCCGTTTCTGAGTGTGAGGAAGAATATGGAGAGCTTGCTGACAGGAGAAAGTGGAGGGCACAGGGAAGAGGGATCATGACTGGATATAGTAGCTCATAAAAGACGTGAGATTTATCATTTGGCCATGGAAGTTGAGGAGGAATAAGGTGTGCTGGGACTGAGGAACTTGGCAGGTGTTGCTTTCTGATCATGCACCCTTTTTGTATTCATCCCACAGACCATAAAACTTTGCAAACCCGGTGTTTCTGTCACACTGAATGGGGGCATTGTATCCATTCTGAGAGATTTGGTTGTCTGTTCAGAATTTGTCTGCTGTCTGTTCAGAAAGATCAACTGTGGCAGGACTTATGCGCCTTCTCTGGAGATACCCAACTTTTGGGCCTGAAAACAAATGGAATGAGGATCAACATAGCTCGGAAAACTTATTCAGGGTTGTTCCGCTAAACAGCAAACAGGGATGTACCTCCCATTTTTCTGTGTTCTAATCTGCTCATTTCTACAATAGGCTTGGCACAGTGGTGACAGATGTCCGGACAAAGAGGTTGAAGCCATCAGATCAAGCGTGCTGCCACGCTCAGACAAGGTTGGCTTCAGGTTTTGCAGGGGCTTCAGATGTGCAGCCTCCTATCCTGGTGCCCTCCAGGTAGGTCTTATGGGGCGGGGAGCTGCAGTAGCAAGCACGGATCATCCCCTCTGCTAAGCAGGATCCACCTTGCTTGCTAACAGTATAGTACCACTGCTACTACTTCCCTACTCACAGAGCAAAGAGGCACCAAAAGTGGCGATTCTCTTTATTTCACAGGGAGAGAGCAACTGGCCCTATCCAACTCCAGCACAGCATCCCTCCAGTGGCTGTTGCTGCTTCTTTTATTATGTTATGTTCTCTCTCTCTTTTTAGACTGTGAGCCCTTTGGGGACAGGGAGCCTTCATCTATCTATATATCTATCTAAACCACTTTGGGAACCTTTGTTGAAAAGTGGTATATAAATATTTGTCATATTCAAATTTGTCGTGCATGTGAGCACTGTCTCCTGTAAGAGATCCCCCTTAAGGGATGCAGCCATAGCTCAGTAACAGAGCACCTGCTTACATGCAGAAGGTCCCAAGTTCACTCCCTGGCAGCATCTCCAGGTAGGGCTGGAGCGACTCCTTCCTGAATCCTTGGAGAGCCGCTGCCAGTCAGTGTGGACAATACTGAGCTAGATGGACTTGGTACAAGGCAGCTTCCTCTGTTCTAGGGAAGGAGAGCTGATGTTGTGGTGGTTAGCATGAATTGTCCCCTTTGATGAGCAGGGTTCACCCTGATTTGCATTTGGATGAGTAACTATATGTGAGCACCATTGATTATAAGGAGAGCTGGTTTTGTGGTAGCAAGCATGAATTGTCCTCTTTGCAAAGCAGAGTCTGCCTTGGTTTGCATTTCAATGGGAGACTACATGTGTGAGCACTGGATGATAGAAGATGGGGCCCTCTGAGAAGAGCATCTGCATGCTTGCATGTCGAAGGTTCCAAGTTCCCTCCCTGGCAGCATCTCCAAGACAGGGCTGAGAGAGATTCCTGCCTGCAACCCTGGAGAAGCGGCAGCCAGTCTGGGTAGACACTACTAGCTAAATGGGCCAATGGCCTGACTCAGTATAAGGCAGCTTCTTATGTTCCTAGAATTGGAATGGGGCCACAGTTGTCGAGCATCTGTTTTGCATGCAGAAGCTCCCAGGTTCACTCCCTGGCAGCATCTCCAGGCAAAGGCCTGAAGCCATGGAAAGACTGCCAGCAATGCTGGTGCCAGGCCTGCTCCTGGAGATATTCCCTCTGTCTGTCATATGGAAAACAGAGGACATTGCTTCTGACTTGCTGGCTTGGCCAGTCACAGGACCCCGTGGACAGAAGGATCAACCTTCACAGTCACCTGGTCTGGAACAATAATTAGAGCAATTGCTTTTAACACCACTTAGGCTTCTGAGAGGAAAGGATTTTGGCCTCCGCCTAAACTGAAATCATCAGGAAAACATTGACTGGGGGATAGCTAAGAGAGACTGCAGAAAAGCTGCATAAGCACTAGGCTGATCAGACTGGGGAGGTCCCCATTGCCTCATCCGGAAAGCTCAGAGATTGTAGAGCTCCTTATTCCCCAAAAGCTCAAGAGCTTTCTGGGCTTTGTCTACAACAGTCACCTGGAGTACAAAAAAATCCCCTTTTGCTTAGCTCTGCCCGAGTAGCAATTAGTGTCCAGGGCTTGGACAAAAAGCAGACAAAGTTTAAGGCACAGTGATGTGCAAGGCAGGTAGTTTCACTTTGGCACACAAGAAGGTAGCAAAGCAGACAGTTCGATGCATGCTAGGTTCCCCAGTTGGTTCAATTGGCCACATGTCATGTGAGGCACTATTCACCGGAGGCTCAGACATGGGTTTATTCCCTACGTTCCTCCAGGAGGAGGCTGTAAGAAAATGAGTCAGGCAGGACAGAAAAGAGTCAGGCCCCAGTGGCAGAAGATGGAGAAGCCAAATGGCCAAATCCAATTAAATGGAGCTCTATTTTTAATCTGTAATCAAGCCATTAACCAGCTAACCAAGGGATTTATTTAACTGAAGTCTTCATCCATAAAATGCAATATTACTTTTCCTGCAGCATGTTGTTTTTTAAAAGCCTCCCTGGATCTGAAATCCGTCTTCTTGCCTTATTACACAATTCAGGTGAAAAGCTTAACAAAATTCAAAAGGAGGATTAAAGCATTTCTCTGGAGAATGGGAAGTTCCACAGTAATACTGGACAGAGCCAAAGAGGGATTTAGCATTCAAATTAACCAAGTTGTGTCATTAATGAGGTCCCCAGACCTCATTCCATCTCCTTTTGAAATTACAGAAGAGAGGGGTCAGAG
Organism: Hemicordylus capensis; assembly: GCF_027244095.1. Lineage (NCBI taxonomy): Eukaryota > Metazoa > Chordata > Lepidosauria > Squamata > Cordylidae > Hemicordylus > Hemicordylus capensis. Next base: position 24,781,192 of record NC_069666.1, read on the forward strand.
GAATTGCGCTCCATCATTTCTTCATTGTAACAATTTTTTTAATTGTCCCTGGAAACAGACAGGGTACATAACTTTCAGGCTAAGACATCTGTTGACACAGAGCCTTATTATTAATTAAGACATGGACTCCAGCCTTTGAGATTATGGCCATATAATGGGGAACCGCGGATCCAATGGACCTGTACTTGCTGGCTTGGCCAATCACAGGATCCTGTGGACAGAATAATCAACCTTCACAATCATCAGGTCTAGAACAATAATTCTTGCTTTTTGCCCACCCATCCAAGCATCGTTACCTCTACACATTCAGATGTAACCGGTAGGACCTCAACTGCAGTCAGGGAGACTGCAGAGAGGAGAGGGAACCGGCTGGGTGGGCTTCCTTCTGGAATGACAAACACAGCTGGAGGAGCTTCCTCCCTCAACTCTGGTTTGAGCTCAGTGGGACTGCAGTTCAGCATTTAGACATAACACTGACTCCTTCAAACCTCAAGTGGGAGCGGAAAACTCACTACAAACTGAAGGTTCAAATTGGAGTTTGGGGAAAGAATGCTCAGGTCGCTTTTGTGTCCAAACTGCGGCTGCACGTATCTGGACATACTAGAAATTCAACCTCAGGCCCCTTCAACTCTGGTTTCCCCTTATGCGTCAATGGGGCTAATAGGATAGCATTTAGAGTTCTGACATTACTGGAGAAGACATGTGGTCAGTCTACACTACAAAGATTCCCTCTACCCAGAGAACCCTGAGAACAGCAGTTATGTGCTTGGAACATAGATACGACAGAAAATCCCCACCACCCTCACTAAACAACTCTCAGGATTCTTTGCAAGAAGCCACAACAGTTAATGTGGACTGGGGCAGCAAGATTCATGCACTGTCCTGACTTCCATGCATTCAGATTAAGGTCTGCATAGAACCAACAAATGTACCTACAATTCACTGCTTCCTTTAATTTACTGTTGAGGGAAGTCTGGTCATGTTACAGAAATGGGTAATTCTAATGGAGTTAATTTGTTTCTAGAGTTCTCTGTAATACAGATCACATGTTCATAGCAGGCAGTATCTTTATCAATGCAGAACTTTCATTACACAATGGCCCAGATGAGAGAAATAATTCAGGACTTCATCTTCTTGGATCCTGAATATAAAATGATAAATCTGTCTTTTATAGATGGGTTATAAAAACAAAATCAACCCCACTGAGCAGACTCATTCTTAGCTTGTTCTCAGTGTGGATAAAGATGGACAAAAGAGACATAAATCTTGGTCTAATAAACTTTAATGTCTTTAGGATCTTCCCCAGCATTTGGCTGCCAAGAAGGAACATAACTTATCTGCTACTAAAGGGTATTTCTGTTTAAAGACATGGTGCTGACAGTTGATAATCTTCAAGCATAAAGCCAATTTTCTCACATTTTTGATGAGATTTAGACACCACAATGTAACACAGTTCCTGTTCAAGTGGTCAAAATTGCCTCACGCAGAGCAGTTACAATAAATGCAGACATGTGAAAGAGAAGAATTAATGCATAAACTGGCCGCCCCCAGAAGATCTGCCCATGTGATTCCTCTCCTTCAGAACAGGGCCTTCACCACCATTTATTTTCAGATCGTCCCCTTTTCCACCACCCAGGCCATCCCTCTCTCCTTGGCTCAGGGTTTCCAACTCAACTGGATGGAGGGGCAAACAGAAAAGTGATTAGGTTTGCAACCCTGCTGGAATGACATCAAGCCACGGGCTGAGTAGACCAGCTGCTCCATGTCATGGCTAGGTGGAGCGAGGAAGGGCCCAGTTCGGAGCCTGCCCAGTGGCCGAAATCTCCTCGGTTCTGGAGTCAACATGTTACTTAAAATTAGGGAGATCTGGGGTCTCGGCCAAGAAGCTCCTGGGATAACTTTGGACCAGGCTCTATCCATCAGTCTATCCATCAGTCTAACACAGGGTTGCGGCGAAGATAAACTGTGAAAGGAGAACTGTGCATGGTGTCTTGAACTCCTTAAAGGAAGGACAGGATAAGATCTGAAACAAATAAAAGTTGCTATTTATTTTAGGTAGATTTTTTTTTAATGGTGTTGTTATTATCTTGGTGTTTCTATAGCTTTTGTGAACTGTCCTGGCAACACTTTTTAAGGGGCAGAATGCACTAGTAAAATCTATATATATAATGCTCTAAGGCATACCCATGGCTAATCCCATGTGTGGCAGCTCTTGCAAGAGTTCTCAAGCAGAAGCACCTGATTGGGCAGTGGGGATTCCATATGCAGATAGGGAGGAGGAACCTGTAATGGTTAAGGTCAGTTGGAATGCAACTGTTATTGGTCAGAAGATGTTCTTGATTGTAGAGGAGAGGAATCTATATAAATAAAAGGAGAGTGGGCAGGGGTCTGCGAAGAGAGGGGTTGTGAGGGAGGAAAGAGCCCCCTCAGGAGATGGAGGCTGCCGTTGTGTGAATCAGATGAGGAAAGAAGATGAACAAGACCTGTTAAGATGTACAAGACCTGTTAGCAAGGAAAGGCCCAGTCAACCATTGCTGCTGCTGCTGCTGCTGCTGCTGCTGCTGCTACTGCTGCTGCTGCTCCTCCTCCTGTGGGGAGGAGCAGGAGTGGGGCTTGGGTGAGGAGTTCTCTGGGAATAGGGGGCTACAGCTTGGCCAATAAGTGACAGAAATGTTGCAGCTGCGACCAAGAGCGGTGAAGGGGATGGAGTAAAGGGATGGAGGAGTGACCAAGAGGGTGAGGGAGATGGAAGCAACCGGATGGAGGAGGAGGAGGAGTGCAGCCCAGGTGAGGGTGGAGAGATCTCTGAGGCGAGGGGGGCTGTCCACAAACCACAGCCCCAAAAGGAGCAGCTCTCTCTCACCTCAGCAAAGAGTGATTTTGCAAGACCAGGGGCTGCCTTTAAGTAGAAGTTGAATCTCCATTCTTTGGGAGCCCCACCCTTGCCCTCCCCCAGGGCCAATAGGGTACCAGTTCTCCAGGATTGTCTGGCAGCACTGCAAAGCCGACCAGAGAGCCAGACACATCTGGCCAATCAGGGGAGCAGGAGCTCAGGAAATCACATCAAGTGACACAGTGTCACAAAATGGCCACCAGCACCTAAAATGGAGGCTTGAGCCTTCAAATCAGTTTGAACTGAACCAGGCTCTGTTTGGTTAGTCATAGCCTTTATTTCGGTCTTTGACCAGTACAACAGCAAAATAGACAGAAACGGTTCAAACAATCTGCTCCTGCATAATAATAAAAAGTCTCTATAAAATTACTTAGTATAATAAGTAGAAGAAACTAGAAGTTAAAACTATGAACATAAAACTATTTATAAAAGTTAGTCAACACTAATAACAGAATGACACTAAGTATAAAGGTAGCAAAACAGCAAAATAATGTAATTAATACAGAGTGGTGCTAAATCTCATAGAATATTTAGTTCTTAATAAGATCTAAATGAATTTTGCTAGCTATAAGGCAGAACTTAGCCACAGAGCAGGCCTGCTCAACTTCGGCCCTCCTGCAGATGTTGGCCTACAACTCCCATAATCCCTGGCTATTGGCTACAGTGGCTGGGAATTATGGGAGTTGTAGTCCAAAAACAGCTGGGGGGCCTAAGTTGAGCAGGCCTGATCTAGAGTCATTCTGATCTGCCAAGAGGAAATTTAGGTAAAAGGAATCAGGTACAGCCTGGATATGAGCGAATATCTGAAGAGATGTGCTTATATCGAATATCAGGGTAATAGTGACAGTACAAGAGTACATGAGCTGTCGTTTAAATCTCACCAGAGCCACAGGGGCAAATACGCTCTCCATATGGAATTCTTTAATATCTCCCTTCCAACACAGCTATGCACAAGGTATTGCATAGGGTCAATGTCAAGGCTCTGCGGTACTTTGGGATTGGTTTAAATAGTTGGCGGGGGTAAAGTTCAGAATTTGAGTGCCCCAAAAGACACCAACTGGAATGGAGCCCTGATCAATTTGCTGCTCCATATCATAAATTCTTTCCCTTATTTTGAGTCTGGCATTTTCATAACCCAGGGTTAGCAGTGCGGTGGGAGCAAAACCGTAATAATATATGCTTTCCTCCCTGTTTGGTTTGGACCGGGACTGGCGTTGCCATAGGAATGCCCTGTTTGGTCTGAGTTCGAACCTTCGAACCGAACTGGTTCGAATTTGAACCTGTTCGCACATCCCTATGTAGAAGGTCCTAGGTTCAGTCCCTGGCAGCATCTCCAGGTAGATCTGAATGAGACTCCTGCCTGTAATCTTGGAAAGTCGCTGCCAGGCAGTGCAGACAATACTGAGCTAGATGGACCAATGCTCTGACTCGGTATAAGATCAGTCCAAAATAATTTCTTTGATGGCAGTGGCCCAACAATTTTCCACCTTATGCAACTGCCTCACTCTGCCCCATGAACAGGCCACCTCTGGCAACATCATGAAAAAGTCTTTCATGATCACAGAAATTGCAGAAGCCACAAATAGAGCCCAGCAGAATCCGGAACAGTCAAAAACATGCCTGCCTATTGTATGCCTGCCATGTGCTTGTATTTCCCGAAGCACATGGGAAACTGAACATGGCATATGGGCCACTGAGTGTCTGAACTGGACTACAACCTTGGCACCTGACTCTGTACGGAGCACAAAAGCTAGGTTAATAGCATTCATATAAAGGTCCGATAGATGCAGTCTGCTTCCACTTTCATAACATTGCTTTCATACCACTATTTATGCATAAATATCAAGACGGATTATCTGCAGACTCCGGGCCTCTTTAAATCAAAACAAATGTGGGGTAATCTTTTGTCAGAGTTTGAGTCAATGTTAGTTGTACAGCTCAGATTTCATTTGGGGAGTTTGAACTCTATTATCTGCCTGGTTGCTTTGTCTTCTGTAGAAAAGGCTGAAACACAATCATGTCGATGCTGAAATGAGTGAAGTTTGCCTATGCACAAGCGGTAACGCCTACGGTATGTTTTCATTAGTGTTTTCCCCCCCTCTGTGGCAATAAACTGTGGAATTCTCAGACAGTGATAATAAAACTGCCATTTTCTAGGTTAGAAACAAAAGCTGAAGCAGTGATCGGCTTAAACTAACATCAACCAGCCTAGCATTATTAGATGCCACAGGAGAATGAAAGAAGGTTACAGATGTTTTAATAACCAGTTTGAATGGAATCTAAGTTGTATCAAACAAGGAGGTGGGGTGGGGGTTACTGGCTATATCCAGGGATTTGGTGTACAGTGTCATCAATAGGTTGACGTTGCTGTACTTTATCTTGCATTTCCATTAGATTTCGGGGTGGAACTTGAGGTCTCCATGAAACTGAAGGCCGGGAAATTTAGGACTGACAAAAGGAAGCACTTTTTCATGCAGTATATAATTAATCTATGGAATTCTTTGCCACAGGATGTGGTGATGGCCACTAGCTTGGATAGCTTTAGAAGGGGCTTAGATAAATCCATGGAGGACAAGTCTATCAATGGCTATTAGTCTGAGGGCTATAGGCCACCTCCAGCCTCAGAGGCAAGATGCCTCTCAATACCAGTTGCAGGAGAGCATCAGCAGCAGAGAGGGTGTGCCCTCAGCTCTTGCCTGTGGGCTTCTCAGAGGCACCTGGTGGGAAACAGCAGGGATGCTGGACTAGAGAGGTCTTGGGCCTGATCTAGACCAGCAGGGCTGTTTTTATGTCCTGAACCAGTGTCTTAGGCCGGTGATAGACTGGATATGGTGGCACTCCCCTTAAAAATAAGATCTGTTTTTGTGTGCTCACAGGTAAGTGAGGGCTGTAGCTAGGAGTGCTTTTTAGATGTCTTCTTCTAGTTTGCCAGCAACACCCCTTTTGTAGCTAGCTCTTCCACCTTTTCCACCTGCTAAGGGGGTGGGGGATGCACATATTCTACCAGGCCTATGCCTTTGGTGGCAAGGTCTTATACCAGTCTCCAGGAGCCAGTGATCATGGAAGATAGGCTTGGCTTAATGTCTGAGTCTTCCCTTCCTTGTAACTACTGAAAAGGGGTGATGAAGGGATATCTCTGATCAAGATATGCAAGTTTCTTCTCATGAGATGTGAAAGGGGTTCGCTCAGAATGTTGATATTACAAGACCTGGGATCCAATTTATCCACAGCCACATGATGGACACGGGGCCGGATTGAATACACTCAGCTCATCAGTTCCAGTGTGCTTGAGGAAGGGTCTGAGCATAAAGGGAAAGGCCATAGTTCAGTGTTGAAGCATATGTTTTGCATATTGAAGGTCTCAGGCCAGGTCCTTGACACCCCCAGGATCAGGCAGCAGGTGACTGGAAAGAGTCTCAGAGCCTGAGAGACTGAAGAGTTGCCAGCCATCAAAAATGGACAACACTGGACTAGATGGACAAAAGAACATAGGAAAAGCTTATAGGCCTTGGGCTGGATCAGGCCCAAGGCCTATCTAGGATTGAAGTTGGTCTCAGGGCAAATGTTTATCACCAGTCAACTAGACAGTCAACTCAACTAGACAGTCAAAGTCTGGTCGGCGTCTGGATTCCAGGTTTCCACCTGGAAACCCCATGGGAGCCATTTTGAGCTCCGTGAAGGAAGAAGGGCAGACTGTAATGGAAATGAATAAATTTATCTTTATACAGTAGCTGTTTCTCAGATGAAGTGTTGAAGAGGCATGCCCTGTACTGAATTATCTAGCATTTGAACACCTGGGCTTTCCTTGTCTTCTTTCCCCATTTCCCTCTATTTCTTCTGCTTCTTCTCCACTTCCTCATCTCCATTTTATACTGGTGAGCTCCCTAAAATCCCATACTCCAAGAAAAACTCTGCCCAGTTCATCCAAAGAAACCAAAACCAGCTGATGCAACAACATCCACTTTCATAGGCACGCCAACGAAATCATAGCACACATCTGCAATGAAAGCCTGTCCTTTATAACACTTTAACAGCCTCATGGACTAGTACTTCACTATGAATGAGAGGCTGAGCAGAATGCAGAACGGCTGTGAGTAGCAGATTAGGCGCTGGCAAGAAGCAGGGAAAGATCTCTGAAGCTCACTCAAGTTTTCCAGCTAATCAGCTAATCGCAGGTCCTCCTCTCACCAGGGAGAAAGACAACACTTTGCTTCAACACACCCTGAGCACACATACTTGCTTTCTTCTTCTAACCCTAAAAAACAATGGAAGACTCCAGCCGTTTTTCTTTTTTGCTTCCCCCACCCTTATTTTAGCTAGCAACACTAGAATATTTCAAGAGGTGGGAAGAAGGAGTGGGGGGAGGCGGGGAGGAAATGACACAAGGTTAAATGCATGATGAAGTGCAACTTTTAATCATCTTGATACATGAACCAAAGCTTTTCTGGAGCAAGTTTTGCATGCATATAGTACTTTCTTGCCAGGAACTGCCAAAGCCAGAACCGGGAACCATGGGCTCTGGGTAAAGCTGGAGTGAGTCACTGGTTGGAGCATCCTAGGCTGTGACAGTTTCCAGATACTGGAGTAACTCTGCCCACAAAAAGTTGGTCATTGGATTCCCACAAAGCATAGCTAGGGGAGAGGGGGCTCCTGTTCACCCCTCTCCCCAGTGGCCCCTCAAGTGCACCAGCCACTCCCCTGCATATGACATCACATGTGGGGTGTGTGGCCAGCAGCTGGAAGGACCAGCACAGCCCTGCTGAGGTCATTTCCCAGCTGACAATGAAGTGGGCTGGGTGTATTCTTCGTTCTAGGGAGGGGCAAGACAGGCAGCACTCAAGAGCTGGGCGGCTTGAGTTCTTTGAACCTCTTTACCCAATTATAACTCCGCCCCTGGGTTTTCCTCACGAGGGTAGGATTATAAAAGCATCTGGGTCAGGTTAAGATTTTGCTTAGGCGATGAGAGTCCTTCCTGATCATGGCTCTGGCCCCAGGCCTGATCTCCTGGCTCCCACTTGATAACTGCCTAAAACCTCAACTCTGGAAGAGCTGTCAAATTTACACTCAGATTCTTGGTCAGATGGTTGATAGGAAGAAAAGAGAAATCTCTCCTCTTTAAAAGAGGATGTTCATTATAAGGGAATCAGGAGCTTCAAGAGCCTCTCTTGGGAATATTACCAGCCACTGTGTGTGTGTGTGTGTGTCTGATGACGTATAAGGGGGCACTGTCTCAAGGGTCCCTATGGGAGGCAAAGCAGGACCAAGAAAATGTCTGGGAATGATCCCTAACCACCAAATTCCTATAACACAATCAAAGGGTACCAAATCTAAAACAACCCCAAAGCCTATTAGATACATATTAGAGAGCCAGCATGGTGTAGTGGTTAGAGTGCTAGACTAGGACCAGGGAGACCCGAGTTCAAATCCCCATTCAGACATGAAACTAGCTGGGTGACTCTGGGCCAGTCACTTCTCTCTCAGCCTAACCTACTTCACAGGGTTGTTGTGAAAGAGAAACTCAAGTATGTAGTACACCGCTCTGGGCTCCTTGGAGGAAGAGCGGGATATAAATGTAAAAATAAAATAAAATAATAATAATAATAATATGGCAATATTTTAAACATAAAATGTATGAATCATCAAGTTCTACAAGTGGATTGTGCACAGTTTGGGAGGTGGGTCTGGTTTGGAGGTCAAGGTTTAAGTGAGAGATTTTGTCGGTCCCAATCCAGGAGCTGAATAGGGGCTTGCTTCCTCCTCCTTCTCTCCCAAGGAGGAGAAATATGGGAAATATGCCTTCGGCAGTCAGGAAGGTGCTCCTCAGCTGGTGATGGGCCTCAGCCTTGATTCAGCACTGAAACTTATTTTGGAGTCCTGTGGGGTAGCTGAAGGAGGTCTAGGGCAGTGTTCCTTCTAACAGGGATTACCAGATATTGTTGACTACAATGCCCAGAATCCCCAGCTGCAATTACTTTGGCTTGGGGATTATGGGAGTTGTAGTCAAAAACACCTGGGAATCTCTGTTAAAAAGAACACTAGAGCAGGGCCAAAGGTTCCAATGGCATTATGTGGAGATGCCCTAAGATCTCAAGAGAAATAGCTATGTGAGGGGCAAGCCCCTTGAGGTTTCTGGTCACCATGGGGTCTTGGTTGGTGCTACGGCTAAATCACCTCTTCCCTAGAGGAGATCTCATCAGAGTTCAGAGAAGGCTGGGCCCTGGTGTCAGATGTTAGGTGGGTGGTAGCTGGAGGAAGGACTATTCCTGTGGAGGTGAGCACTTTCTGGAATGATTTCCCCAGAGAAACTGGAGTTTCTAAGCTAACACTTCTTTGTATTTGCCCAAGTGTCAGTTTAACTGATTTATGCTGTTGTATGAGGTTTCTACTGTTTTACTGCTGCACTGTTATTTTGGGTGTGTTATTAATTGTTCTTAATATTCTCATCTAATTTTGTTTTAACTGTTGTGAACTGCCTGGCATTTATTTGATGAAGTATAAGGCAGCAAAAGAATATAAACACAGAAATAATATTATGTATATAAACTATTACAGCCCCAATGTTAACCTGCTATATCCAAAGTTATGCAGCATAATATATCCAAATATATTGTTTAAATATATTTTTTCAATATCAGAATTGAGGGGGGGAACTCTCAAAGATGATGAACAACAACAAAAGAGAGAGAGAACTCAATACCAACTATGGAAAACACACTATGTTTGGCCAGACTGGGGGATGGATTTCATGTCTGGTGTGAGGTGCGGGAATGTCCCTGTATCATAATTTTATGGTCTGTTTACAGCTGATGAAGCATTAATTGGATGGGCTCCATGGCGCTCGCTCAGTCTGATCAACCATTGCTCTTAGACACAGAGAACCACCTGCAAAATGTGTTAGACAATGCCATGTGCAGAGGCAAATCTCACTGAATTATTTGGATTGTTATCCTGTTCCACCCTTTGGGTGGATTTAGGTCCCTCAGACAACCTTGCATTGGATTGGATGGAATCGGATTCAATTGGATTGAATCAGTCCTCACTATCATGGATCTGATCCGATACAAAATTGGCCAATACAACTTGCATTGAAAAAGATTCAATGATCAACTCAACTCGATGCACAGCCCTAGATGCTATATCATAATGTAATGTAGTTTCTGGTGCATTCTGAGAGTTAAAAAATTGCTTTCCAGGAAGAGCAACAGTGTTTCAAGAGCTGCTGCTGCTACTAGGGATGTGTGAGCTGACTTGGCCAGTCTGAGTTCAAACCAGACTGGCCTCGGTGCGAACGGACCGTTTCGGACCAGTTCGGTGGTCTACTTGTAACGGGGAGAATTCCCCTTTACCAGTAAAGGGGTGGGGGTGGGGGCTTCCCTGGCCCTAGGGGGTGGTGGGATGGGACTCAGTAGTACTCACAAAAAAGATTGGGGGGCAGCTTCCCCCCAGCCTCCCCCTTAGTAGTCCTGGCTGCAAGGCCCACTACTGATGAAGCATTAGTGGAAGTGGGGGGTGGGGGAGCCATCACCCCCCCAGCCACTGCCTATCCTGTTTGTGAGTACTATTGACTCCCCTCCCACCCCCTCTAGGCCTACGGAAACCCCCCTGCCCCTTAACCAGTAAAGGGGAATCCTCACAGGATTAACATGCTCTCACAATGGCCACCAAAAGTGGGAAGCTGTTCCCCTACCCCCACTCTTTTGTTAGGATTTCCCACCCCCAAATTGTCTTGTTTGCTACGAGGGGTCAATCTGTCCTTTCTTTCCGTTAACCCCATTTTTACGCTCGTGTGTCAGCTGTGGCTGCTTGCAGCCACAGTGGGCACACTGAAGGGGGGGGGGGAGAGGGAGGGGAGGTGGAATCCAAGGAATGCACTGCACACTCGCATGGTGCATTACTGGGGCTCCGGGGGGCAGGGCAGCAGTGCTCTCCTTCACCTGACCCCCAGAGCTGCCAGGCAGGGTGGGGTGAGGCACGGGTGGCCCGCAGGAGAGCCGCCGCCCGTCTGGTTGGGCGATCCACTCACCCAGTGACAGGTAAGTGATTGTCTGTGGGGAAAGTGGGTCAAACCCACTATCGCCGCAGACCTCCTCTTGGAGTTTCACACTACTTGTGTGGAGCGCCTCATGGTGCGGCCACATTGAGAGTACTGCGTGCAGTTCTGGTCACCATATCTTAAGAAGTACATTATAGAACTGGAAAGGTTGCCCAAGAGGGCAACCAAGATGATCAGGGGCCTGGAGCACCTTCCTTATGAGGCAAGGCTACACGTAGCTATAACCTTACTCCCCCTCGGGGGAGTTCCTGGAGATGGCGGGGGGTCTCCGGAGGTTCCCCCCCAATGGCTCTCTTTATGGCCCCCTCCAGCCAGCTCTTCAGCCGATTTTCAGCATTCTCTCCTCGGCGCGGTGGCCATTTTAGAGGTCAATTGCACAGGCGTGCAGCCTCCAAAATGACCACCGTGCCGAGGGGAGAAGGCCAAAAACTGGCCAAAGAGCCAGCCGAATTGCCTGGAGGGGGCCATAAAGAGAGCCACCAGGGGAGGGGGGACCTCCACAGACACACACACCCCTGCCACCTCCAGGAACTCCCCCAAGGGGGACTAAGGTTAAAAAAAATTATTTTTATTTTTTTACCAAAAATGTTTGTAAACCCTACCTCCCCACACACACAACCGAACCGAGCTGGGAGGGTTCGAGGAGATGCTGGACCAAACTGTCCCAGTCGAGTTTGAGTCCGGTTCAGACTCAAACCGAACTGGGCCAGCCGGTTCCATGCACACCCCTTGCATCTGGTGGGCCACTGTTTGAAGCAGGATGGCTGGACTAGATGTTCTTATGTAAGGCTTGTTCTTATGTAAGTAAGAACAAATTCTAAAAGGGTATTTATATCTTGTTGTGGAGGGTGTTTTGTGTGTGTGTTTTTAAACACAAAGTTAGCACTGATGTGACTATGCTGTGATATTTCAGGGAAGGAATGCTGCAGAAAAAGAGTAACATTTCTTCTTTTTAAAAGTAGCACTGGCCGTTGGCATGTGTGGGAAGAGGACATGCCTCCGCTTTCCCAGGCCCAACCTAATCCCTAGAGTTCTAACTGCTTTGTCTGTGCCAACCCCAAAGGTGAAGGTTTTCAAAGTCTGCCGCCATATGGTTCCTTTTCAAACTGTCAGGCCTGCCAATTCACCAGATCAATCTCCTTCCGAACACCAAATGTTCTCACTGCTGCAGTTCAATCCAGCCCCTGACCAAACACTTTGCCTACTACTCCTTACACCATCAAGGTGAGCTTACTTCTGCTAGTCACAACCTGTGATCAGCGGATGAGAGTCAGTTTTCAGAGTGCGACCACATCCGTATTTCTGACTGACGTGATTTCTGAAAGCAGATATAACCGGAGTGAACATGTTCGGAACCCAAACTTGCAACTGTACTTTCACTTTCAAAGACTCTCAAGAAATTTCCACACATTCACTGCACCAAAAACAGAGTGGGAAGGCACACACTCCCACCGTGTGTGTGTGTGTGTGTGTGTGTGTAGATACTTTCCAAAAAGGCAGGGTCACTGATAACACTCACAGAGCTTTCGGCCAAATGCTCACAGGTTCAGGGCACAAACAGTGGCCTCAGTCCTCATCCTCTCTCCATTCCAATATGCCACATTATGGCTGACTCTTGTGAGGTTGGAGTTGTCACAAAAGAACCCTGCTTTTCAAAGTGCCACCCAGAGCTTGTAATTTGTTTTCAGTTTTGGAGAGGGAAACACACCCTACATGTGTGCTACTTCACTTGAACTCTGGTCGGTAAGTTTGCTTTGGCATGAGACACACTTACCTAAGTAGTTGTTGCTCTTGGACATTTCTGTAATGTTGATTTTTGTGGCACCCTCTGGGATTTCCACGATTTTGTGGTAACCGAGGTTGGTCAGGGTGTGCTTGAAGACTCCAGAGATGACTTTGCAAGCTGTGTTGTCCCCTCCGCATATTCCACATTTGTCCACCACCTTGTCTGAACCAAGGTAGTCATCGCAGCCAATACTCTGTGTGGAAAGAAATACCATTTAACACAAACTGAATGTGGCATCATTTAATTTTAGGAAAGCAACAAAAACAATGGATGGGTCATATGTCTCACTGGTCTAGACACTCCAGCCTCCAGCACAGTAAATTGAAAATTATGGTTCCCAAGAAAATTATGGTTCCTTCCTTAGCTCAGTGGTAGGAAACACATTTTGCATGCAGAAGATTGCAGGTTTGCTCCCTAGCAACATCTCCAGATAGGGCTGGGAAAGATTCCTGCCTGAAGCCTTGGAGAGCTGCTACCAGTCAGTGTAGACCAGGACTGCACAACTTTGGCCCTCCTGCTGTTTTGGGACTACAGCTCCCATCAGCCCCAGCCACACTGGCCAATAATGAGGGATGATGGGAGTTGTAGTCCAACATCTGCAAGAGGGCTGAAATTGTACAGCCCTGGTGTGGACAATACTGAGCTAGGTGGACCATTGGTTTGACTCAGTAGAAGCAAGGGAGTAGCAAGGTTGGAGTGGGTCCAGAGACAAGATATTAAAATGCCACCCCCTCACTGAAGCTCAGCTCAAGATACAAGTCATTTAATGGTACTGGAGAAAGACACACTGTTCTGGTAGCTCCAGGTCTTAACACTCATATCAGTTTCGGAGGATGAATACAACTCAAGGAAGCCCAGGCGGGTGCGCGGCTGGGGGAGTCAGTCATGTGACTTGCCTCCGGGGCCCCCCCAAGGCAGTGGGCCCCCAGACAACTGTCTCCCCTTGCCCTATTATAGTTACGCCCCTGAGTAGAAGGCAGCATCCTATGTATCCTTTTATAAAGCACACATGAAAATGACGTGATAGTCCATGAAGCCTGAGCTGTATCCATCCTGAGCTCTTTTCAGGTTCAATAGAACCAAGATAGAAGAGGCTGGGGATAAATGGTCACATGACCACCACTGGCAAGCTGGGCCCCCATAGGCATGCAGAACACTACAAATGGAACAAAGTATGGCCTACCACTATTTTCAAGCCCTTCCGGTGATGTGCAGAAAACCTATCCACAGCTTTCTGCACATGCCATATGGGGGCAGCAGGAGTGGTATATATTTGTAGTCCTGCATAAACCTCCAAACATACAGAAGACCTGCATAAACCTCCAAACATGCAGAAAAAATTTGCATACCTGCATAAACCTCCAAACATGTATAGACCTGCATAAACCTCCAAACATGCAGAAAAAAATTCCAGATCTGTTTTCCATCATTCCCAAAGTAAATGATTTGACTTCTTAGAAGTAATCTACTTTAAATCGCACGCATGTGCACACACAGTGGGGGTGGGGAGGCATAGAAAAACATTATGGCTCATTCCAGTTTATTGCCTCTTGGTATTTATTTAGTTTATTCTGGGCAAAATTCAAGTGCTGGCATTGACCTAGAAAATCCAAAGTAGCTTTGGCCCTTCTGTGCCAAGAAGGTTTCCTCTGCTGCAATGTGTATGGAACAACTTCCACGATTAGCCAAAGACCACCTCCTAAGTACACCATCAGTCAAATCCATAAAATGAAGACATTCTTAATGGCTCTTCAGAAATGATCAGCCTTTCATCCCTTGGAGATCTGAGCCCCCAGAGCGAGAGGGTGGCCCTGGCTGTGGTAGGAGGTGGAAATTAGAGTGATTCTTGCTTCCTTCCACCGCATGTCAAAAGCCTGTGATAGGAATGTGCAGAAACCCTCTGAAAAACCTTCAGTTGTCTTAGAGAAACTCCTAAATGTTTTCCTGTAGAGAGAGAGAATACTCCAATGCATTTGGAACTCAACTTTTTGAACTCCAAATCCTGTTTATAAAGCGCTGAACGGCTTCGGTGGGTCCAGTGTATTTAAGAGAATGCCTTCTTCTTCATGAACCCCACTGCTTATTAAGATCACTGGGGGAGGTCCCGTTACAGTTGCCACCAGCGTGTTTGGTAGCAACTTGGGATTGGGCCTTCTCTAGGGCTGCCCCAGGACTCTAGAACACACTCTCAAATAAAATCAGAGCCTCCCCAGCTTTTAAAAAACAGCTGAAAATGTACCTTTTTAATCAGGTCTTTTAGTTAAGTTTTAAAGTTTATATTGAAATTTGAAATTATTTTAATCATTTTGATGTTTTATTTTCAGTGGTTGTTTTAAATTGGTTTTAGTGTGTAAACTGCCCAGAGATGTGTATATTGGGCAGTATAGAAATACACAAAATATAGTATAATAACGTTTTTCAAAATGGAGCCAATCCTAAAAAAAATAGTCACTCAAAGCAAACATAAAACAGCAGGATAGAATCAAACTCTCTTAGACTGTGACAATAAATTACACACACATACATCATTAGTCCAGATTTAGAATACTTTATAGCAGATATAAGTGATCTTGGCCCTCCAGTTGTTGTTGAACTACAACTCCCATCATCCCCAACCTGTGGCTGGCAATGATGGGAGCTGCAGTTCAACATCAGCCGGAGAGCCAAGATCACTTCCCTCTGCTTTATAGAATGAAAACTTACTAATGAATAGTTTGACTCTTTATTGCAGTCTGTATCCAATATTAACATCATCCTTGGATTAAGACATCTTTACACAAAGTCGCAATACATAATTGAGACAGTTTTATGGTCAAGAAATGGTTAAAGAAGGTCTGCATAAACCAAGCTGCTCTAATTGCAACTTGCCGGCAGCATAATAAACTCCTGTCCACTTTGGTATGCAGGCAGGGGGCCCCTTGCTATCTGTAGATAACAAACTGCTGGTAGACACTTGCTCAAGGCCACAACTGTAGGGAGTGAAATAGTTGTAGTGATATGCAGGGAGAAGGAGGGGGGGAAATGCTTAAGTTATAGTTTAGTAGAGAAATTGTCTGATTGGTAGAATTGTTAAGATGACGATTAAGTGATGCTTACCAATGAGAATTGTACCCACTATATGTAAATTATGTGTATAAAAGGTGAGGCCGCAGTGTGACCAGGGTCTCAGCCTTTGGAAATTATTCCACTGGGTCCATTTGCCGGCAAATAAATAAATCTGCTTTCTCTCACCTGTGGTGTCAATCTCTGTCTCAGAACCCTGGGAATTTCTGCTACATAATTATACATAAATATGTATGTATAATAAAGCAGCATAAGAACAATGGGGAGCAATTCTTAATTCATCCGATGACGAATTCTACAAATTATAGCACAAAACTGCGCAACTTTGTATGTTAGTTCATTATTATGACCAGACAGCAACCAAGTTATATAAAATGCATCCCAACTTCCAGGAAACTTTCCTCTTAGAGCTCTCTTGGTGAAACTTGATATAATTGGCAGTACAGAAACATATGCTCAGTAGATTCAACTACATCAGCACCACGGGGGCATTTTCATTCTCTGTAGGGAATTTTAGCATATCTTCCTTCCCAAACTGCTGAGGCATCAGATCTTGCTAGTGCAAATGCTCTCCCATGTGATGGAGTTACAAGAGATGTAAAGCAATTAGCCAACCTACTCCCCCGATGCTGATGCCAATTCTTACAGTGCTCAGGAATCTGTGATATGATTTCGACTTCTCTGTACCTACATGAACCTGAAATGAAAAATCCAAACCAATGGGTTTTTCGAATGTATAGTTTTCCCCCAAGTCAAGCTAAACTTTAAGCCAATAATTACATAAATAGATCCACATCTGAGTCTCAATTTTACACATACCAGTCACCAACCGTTAAAAAGAATTAGAGGTTCCGCTTTTGCCATCTGTTTATCACACTTAAGAATTTCTTTTGATCTGTTTTAATTCGACTATAATTACTGTAAGTTCCAAGTTGTACCCCGTATAACATTTGGGAAATAACTCTGAACTCAAATAGTTTAAGAGCTGCTGGAACAAATTGCCCTCCATTAACATTATTATATTTCTGAATAGCAGGTGCACTCCTTGATAAGACTGAATCATATTTTTTTATTTATATGACTGAATCATGTTTATTTATTTATTTATTTATTTATGCATGCACCTATTAGGGATGTGCAAGCTGGTTCAATTCGAACTGCAGTTTGAATCGAGTCAGCCTGGTACAGTCAGCCCCAGTTCAAACTGGCTCAGCCCTGGTTCTGATTCGCAGGCCAGTTAGGGGATACCTGTAAAAAGGGGGATCCTTGAGAATTCCCCTTTACAAATAAAGGGGGCACCTCTAATCCCTATCCTAAAGATGCTGGGTTGGAGGCAAGAGAAAGGGGCCTCCATAACTTCAGCGGAGGCAGTGGCAGAGACATCGGATGTGGTGGGGGGCAGCAGTGGCAGGGGCGCCTCCAAGCCTCTGTCAGCCTCCTCAATGACAGCCTCGGCCAGCCTGGGTTGTCATTCAGGAAGTCGGCAGGGGGCTTGGAGGAGCCCCTGCTGCAACCCCCACCACCTTTGATGTCTCTGCCGCCACCTCATCACCTCCACTAACAGCACGGAGGCCCCTTTCTCTCATCATCACCACCACCACCACCACCCCAGCACCAAACCAGACTGGACCCTGTTTGGCTAAACCCAAAGCTGGACCATGCCAGGTCAATTTGAATCTAGTCCAAATTCAAACTGAACCAGCCAAACAGCTGGCTCGCACATCCTTAGTGCCTATCTACTACATAAAGCTTGTAACCAGAACCTTGTGCCTATCTATTACCAGAAGCACAAATATTTAAACCCCTTACCCTGCTCAATCTCATGATGACCTTCTCTTTTGGGTTGTTTTTGTTTTTGCAAAAGCCATTATTTTGGTCTTTTGATGATTTACCTGCAAACCCTCTTCTTCACTATAGTTTGTATTCATGTCAAATAATTGTTAATAAGCAACTCTGCAACTCTCTCCTCTTTGGGTGCAAAAAGGTGGGCAAAAAGCTGAAGATCAGTTTGCTGCCGTTTATGATAGGAAGAGAAGGAAAAACGGACCCCTGTTTCTCTGCTATTGCCACTACCACACCAGCAGGGTAAGCAGGTTTATTTGTGGACAGGATTGAGGGAGAAGGAATGATTAACGTCCAAGTCAGAGAAGAATTCATTTTGCCTCATTTTTGAGTGGAACATAACATGTCATGAAGGCTCATGAGGCAATCTACAAAACTTGTGTCTTTCTCTGTTGCTCCTGAGGGCACGACTAGAACCAATGAGTTAGTTACAAGGAAGCAGATCTAGGTGAGGCATCTGGGAGAATTGTTGTTTGATAGTGAAAGAATCTGCCTCATGCAGTGGTGGGCTCTCCTTAACTGAACGTTTTCAACAGAGCCTGGATGGCCACCTATCAGGGATGCTGGAGCAGATTCCTGTAGTAAGCAGAGGGTAGAATAAGTGATCTCCAAGGTCCCTTACAACTCTGTCATTCCAGCTGGTATCCAATGTAGGGGAGAGTTTGCATCGACTCCTTGAGGTGAGTCTCACGATCAGTGAGACTTGCCATGAGGGGGTTAGTGGAGAGAGTGGGCTTAGCCCGCTCTCCCCGCAGATGAGGAGCCTGCGGAGCCTGCGGGGATCAGGGGCTGTGTGGCCCCCGGATGTTCCAGGATGCCCCACGCGAGTGTGTGGAACGTTTTGGAGAGGCCCCCGAGCCCAGGAGGCTGCTTGCAGCCTCCCAGTCAGGGGTCTACTCGTGTGTCGCTGCACACTGTGGCAACACACAAGCAAAATGCTGAGGTTAATGGAGTGCTCGCTCCGTTAACCTTGGCTAAGGGGAGGGGGAATTAGCGAGGTTTGCTGCCAGAAGCCGCACGGCTCCCGTTGCAGCACATGATTGCCAAAAAGGGGCTCGGCTCCCTTAGCCTGCTTTTTGGCAGTCGTGAGAATCGCCTCCTTATTTAGCAGAGAAACCCAGTTTGATGACTACAGAGCTCAGAGAGGAGATTTGGAGACAACTGCTTAAGATCTAACACAAGTAGAGGTTTATTCGAAGACATTACAAACTTAGATTGAATGCCTGTACCCTGGACTAGCTAGCTTATGGGGAAAGGGGAAGAAGTGAAAGGAGGAAGAAGCAACAGAGAGAAGAAGGGAGTGTCCTAAGAGTATCAGTCCAGAAGAGAATTAAAGCAGAGGTACAAGAAATAAGCAAGAACAAGGGGGCAGTCCGATACTCTCCGCCTCTACGCCAGGCCCGCTCAATGTAGCCCCCCCCAGCTGTTTATGAACTACAACTCCCATAATCCCCGGCCACAGTGGAAATAGCCAGAGATTATGGGAATTATAGGTCAACACATCTGCAGGAGGGCCAAAGTTGAGCATGCATGCTCTACTCCTTTTGACCCTAGTCACCAATAGACAACTAGTTATTGAGACGACTAGTTATCAGTTCAGGGTTAGTGCCTATGGAGTCACATCTCCAACAGCCAACCCTGCAAAACATGCAGCAAACCGTAACATTGTGATGCTACACCCACAGAATCAATGGGAGCTGCCCCCATTTTCTGCACAAGACAAGTGGCTTCTGGATCCTACTGGGAATCAGTACTCCTCCACCAGACCTAGGTAGACAGTAAGCCTCTACATGCTGCTGGGGTACTGAGGCTCTCCTCCTTTGAATAACATGAAGCATGTATTTATAATGCTGATGAATTGTGGCATTTTGGACCAAACACCTGCCATTGGGCCAAACTGAATATTACTGTTCTCGGGCCTTAAGCCAAAATAATTTTAGGAGTGAAGAAGAAAGTCTTCTTTTCTGGCAGGTTGCTGTGTTTGTTTTAAAGGCAACTGCTTGACACTGCTCAGAGCTCTGGAATGTTCGGTAACCAGGAAGAAAAGTGTTGATCCACCAAGAGGGAAAATGAGTTAGGAATGGAAGGCAGAGAGTTTTTCCATGGGGTCTGGTTTTTACTCTTTGTTTCATCTGTATACACTGTGACCAGATTATTAGAAAGGAAAATAGAAATTAACAACAGGAAGAGGGAAAGGATGCAGGCCAAGAAAAGATGACAAGACAACAAAGGAAAAGAATTTGCTTACAAAGTCTTAGCACACAGGCTCTCAACCTTGGTTTCCCAGATGTTGCAGGACTACACCTCCATCATCTCCAGCCACAATGGCCTTTCACTCTAGGAGCCCAAAGTTGAGAACCTGCTTCAAAAATATTTAATACACAGCTTCTCAGGCTGGACTGGTACATGGGGAGGGATTGGGTGGTATAATGAACGGTATCATTTTGGACTAGCAGTGGGGACTACCACTTTTGAACGTTCCCCCATGTAAACAGCTCTTTCCTTGCAAGGAGAGGTGTGCACATTCCAATCAGTTTGGTTCAAATGCTTTGTGGGTGAGGGCGTTCTCAGAAGGAAATGGGTTTCTGCATCATGCAGGGGTACCAGGTTGCAGCCACAGAGATGGCAATGGTGACTCTTATCCAGGCAATAAGATCCTCTAAATGCTGCTTTTTAGATTGTGAGCCATTTAGGGACAGGGACCCGTTTTATTTATTTATTATTTCTCTGTGTAAACTGCCCTGAGCCATTTTTGGAAGGGCAGTATAGAAATCGAATTTAAGATAATAATAATAATAATAATAATAATAATAATAATAATAATAATAATACCAAAATAATCCCAGTGGTAATTGGCGCCCTGGGTGCAGTTCCAAAAGACCTTGAAGAGCACCTCAACACCATAGGGGCCACAGAAATCACCATCAGCCAATTACAAAAAGCAGCTTTACTGGGAACAGCCTATATTCTGCGACAATATCTATAACAAGTGACAATAAAATTCAGCCATCCCAGGTCGTTGGGAAGGACTCGATGTCTGGATAAAACAAACCAGTCAATAACACCTGTCTGACTGTGTAAACAAGAAATAATAATAATAATCCCCCAGTGAGGCACTACCTTGGCGTGGTTGTGGGGTTTGTGTGCTCTGAGGAAGGTGAGAGCTATGCCAGAGGTCCAACCATACTGGACAGGTCTCACCAGAGGAGCCAGACAAAGAGTGCCTCTCCCATCAACAATATGGTGAGATGTAACTTTAATAAATCTATACCAGATTGGTCGTTGCTCAGGTCAACAAGGACCGCGCCAGGTGCTGGAGTCCCTGGACATCTGGTGGCAAGTGGGCAACAGGACTCAGGATCTTCAGTTGAGCAACCAGGGCTGAAGACAGCAAAGTTACTGGAAGAAACGTCGCTTAACCGGAAAAAAATACAAAAAATGCCAACAAGGAAATAATGATCTGCTATTACAAGTCTAGTCCAACTAGAAGAGGTTATTTAAAAAGAATGTACCAAATTTGGAAAGAGAAGCATCCAGACACAGAAATAACAGAACAAAGGCTAGCAGACCAGAGAAGATTCATAATAAGAAATAAAGTATTCACAGGAGTTGAGCTGGAAGAACTGCAAAGAGCAACACAGGCTCAAGATATGGAAGAAGAATTACTACCAACTGAAGCAGTTGCTCAGGTGCAGGTGGAGGAGGTGTTGGAAATAGAGGATACCACTGTTGCTGAACTGTTTCAAAATCAAAACCAGGCAACCTCCCCTTTGCCTTCACCTCAAAAACCCGAATGCCGTTTAACAGAAAAGCAACAAGAACTAAAGCAAAAAATAACTGAGCACATGAACCAAACAACCACCAGGGTTCGACTTCCAGCTCTAAAAACAGTTCCCAAAAAACAACTCACTCAGGTATTAAAAGATGTCAATGCTGCACTTGCAGAAATAACAACCAAGAATTTGCAAGAAACAAACCAACTAATGTACAGTGCAGCAACAATAACAACACAAGAGCTCGAATATAAGATCAGTGGACCTGTCAAAAAAGAAAGCAGTACATCACCTAAATGGAAGATTAGATTAGAAAATAAAATCTCCAGGCTTAGATCAGATGCTAGTAAATGGAAAGATATGAAAGACAAGAAGCTGAAGAATGAAAACACCAAACAGTATCTGATCCAAAAATACCACCTAGATTCAAGGAAAATTAGAGAAGTCCTGGAAATAATAAAGCAGCAAATAACAGCAGTGTCAAAGAAGATTAGCAGATATGAAGCCAGAATTACACAACACAGGCAGAATCTCCAATTCCAGTCGAATCAGAGATGTTTCTACCAAACATCTTTCTACCATGTTTCTACCAAAGCATAGAAGGAGAAACTGCAAGGAACACAGAAACACCAAATAAAGAAGAAACAGTGCAATTCTGGGGGAAATTATGGGACAATCCAATAGATTATAATAAAAAAAGCAGGCTGGATGAAAGAGATCAAAAAAATGTAACCAACAAATGCAAGATCTAATAATAACACCAGAATTAATAAGTGAAAGAGCAAAGAAAATTAAAAATTGGACTGCTCCAGGCGATGATGAACTGCATGGCTTTTGGCTTAAACACCTAACAAGCCTTCATAAACAACTGTCAAAACAGTTCAATCACATTTTGCAAGGAGGTGCTATTGAACAATGGCCAACAACTGGGAAAACTCATCTCATCATGAAAGACCCAGCAAAAGGTGCAGTTCCAAGTAATTATAGACCGATAACCTGCCTGCCAACCATGTTTTAATTATTAACTGGAATAATAGCAGATGAAGTGATGCAACACTTATTAACTAACAAACAGCTTCCAGTTGAACAGAAAGGAAATTGCCCAAACACCAGAGGCACAAAAGACCAGCTGCTGATTGACAAAAGGAGTTTTAGAAAATTGCAAGAGAAAAAAAACCAATCTAAATGTTGCATGGATTGACTACAAGAAAGCCTTCGATTCATTGCCTCACACTTGGATACTAAAATGTTTAGAAACAACTGGTGTCAGCAAAAACATTCAGATATTTATAAAAAAAGCAATGAGCATGTGGAGTACACAGTTAACAATCAATGGCGAGACACTTGGACAGGTTAGCATTAGAAGAGGCATTTTCCAAGGGGACTCACTATCCCCTCTGTTGTTTGTAATCGCCATGACCCCACTTTCACAAATACTAAACAAAACAGGCCTCGGATACCAAACATCTAAAACCCAGTAAAATCAACCATCTGCTGTACATGGACAATCTGAAGTTGTATGGAAAGTCCCAGTCAGAAATCAAATCACTGCTAAACACTGTCTGTATATTCAGTAGCGATATAGCAATGGGGTTTGGACTAGACAAGTGTGCTGCATGAACAGAGGGAAAATAACAAAAACAGAAGGAATAGAACTGCCCAATGGAAGCAACATCAAGAACCTGGAAGAGAAAGAACATCACAAATACTTGGGCATTCTCCAGGCTGATAACATCGCACACACTGAAGTTAAAAAAAAAAAAAAGGAAGTGAATACATCAGGAGAGTCAGAAAAATCCTCAAGTCCAAACTCAATGGCGGGAACACCATACAAGCCACAAACACCTGGGCTATACCTGTTATTGGATACACTGCAGGAATAATTGACTGGACCCAGGCAGAGCTAGAGATGCTGGACCGTAAGACCAGGAAAATCATGACCATCAATCATGCTCTGCACCCCCGCAGTGATGTAGATAGGCTATACCTCCCGCGCAGCTCAGGTGGAAGAGGAATGCTGCAAGTCCATCAAACAGTAGAGGAGGAGAAAAGAGGCCTTGAAGAATATATAAGGGACAGTGAAGAAGATGCACTTCAAATGGTCAAGAAACTATTCAACACCAATGAAACGCGAAACTATTCAACACCAATGAAACAAAACAGGCCTACAAGAAAGAACAAGTCAAGAACCGAGCAGAAAAATGGAGAAATAAGCCCCTGCATGGTCAATATTTACACAATATAAGTGGAAAATCAGACATCACCAAGACCTGGAAATGGCTTAAGAATGGCAACTTGAAGAAAGAAATAGAGGGTTTAATACTGGCTGCACAAGAACAGGCACTAAGAACAAATGCAATAAGAGCAAAAGTCGAAAAATCCACAACAAACAGCAAGTGCCGCCTTTGTAAAGAAGCAGATGAAACAGTGGACCACCTGATCAGCTGTTGTAAGAAGATCGCACAGACTGACTACAAACAAAGGCATGACAAGGTAGCAGGGATGATACACTGGAACCTCTGCAAAAAATACAAGCTACCTGTAGCCAAGAATTGGTGGGATCATTAAATTGAAAAAGTTGAAGAAAATGAAGATGTAAAAATATTATGGGACTTCCAACTACAAACAGACAAACATCTGCCACACAATACACCAGATATCACTGTAGTAGAGAAGAAAGAAAAACAAGTCAAAATAATCGACATAGCAATACCAGGGGATAGCAGAATAGAAGAAAAAGAAATAGAAAGAATCACCAAATACAAAGATCTACAAATTGAAATTGAAAGGCTGTGGTAGAAAAAGACCAAAATAATCCCAGTGGTAATTGGCGCCCTGGGTGCAGTTCCAAAAGACCTTGAAGAGCACCTCAACACCATAGGGGCCACAGAAATCACCATCAGCCAATTACAAAAAGCAGCTTTACTGGGAACAACCTATATTCTGCGACGATAACTATAACAATTGACAATAAAATTCAGCCCTCCCAGGTCCTTGGGAAGGACTCAATATCTGGATAAAACAAACTGTCTGACTGTGTAAACAAGAAATAATAATAATGCTAATAAATTTGACTTGAACTCATCACACTTCTGTACTATACACGATGAACTTTGCAGCTGCTCCAGAATTGTAAATTGGAGCATCATGAACATCTGTCTCCTAAAATACACTGGGCAACATTATGTTTTAAAAACCTAATAATGTTCTTGATGAGCATGTGATTTCTCCCCCCTTGGTCATGCTCTGTGTCAAAGCTCTTTAGGATTCTCAGATATACCCTTCAACGTGTTTCCAACAATGTTATAAGTTACAGGTTTCCAGCAGAGAAACTGTTCAAGACCTACAGCCAATAGTGTGCCAAATTTAATTTCAGTGAAAGCCCTGGAGAAAAACAAGGGGCAATCTGTATGAAACATACAGTGGTGGATTTCACAGGGATTTGAGGCAATGTATACAATGAGAGGGAGCGAGTGCCAGGCATTCAAAGAAATGAAGTGCTGATTCTCCAAATGGAAAGCAGATGTGAGCATTGCATTGCTAAGTGCACATATTAAACAAGCGCAGCTCCGGTAATATGCATAACACAACACGACCATCATTTGATTTCACTGATCTAGTGGCATCAGATTGCAAGTGATGATAAGAAGAATTACATGTCAATATTGGCTAGTTCTGAATTGCCAGGATTGCCCACCTCCGGTAGCAGCTGGTGATTAGCTGGAAATCTATAAGCCTTTGAGCAGCAACTCATCCAGGAACAGCTGTGCCAAAGACTACCAACAACCAGAAAAGCAGAGAGCTCGTGGCAGGGACTTCGGGGAGAACCAAGTTCAAATCCCTGTTCAGCCCTGATGCTTGTTTGAGGACCTTGGTCCCATTCTCTCAAGCTAACCGACCTCACAGCTCTGTTATGAGGATGAAATGGGGGGGGGGGATACATTCCACCTTGACAGCTTGGAAGAAGGATGAGATTTTAAAAAAACAAACACAAAACACAAAACACAACCCTGTAATAATTCATTACAGCAGGCAGGACCAACTGTAGATTAAAAATGACTTTAAAGAGCCAGGAACCGCCAGCTGGAGATTCATGGGCACCATCTGACCTGGCCAATTATTTTGTCATCCACCAGGGAACCTTGCACCCCTCCCTCTTCTCTGCAGTCCTGGAACTACCTGCTGTAATGAATTATTACAGGTTTTTTCCTAATTCCAGACGGACCCCGCTTAGCAAAGGGGACAATTCATGCTTGTTACCACAAGACCAGCTCTCCTTCCTTCTTTCCTGATGATGCCCCCTTTCCCCAGACATGTCTATATGCTTTTGTAAACTCTGTGAGGCTGAGCCCTTCTGTTCAGTTCAGATCTTAACGCAACAGTGCTTGATTCCAGGGAGTGGGTTTCCTGAGGACAACTGACGCAAGCACAATAAGTTAAAAACTCTGAATCCATCCCAAAAGCAGAACTGTGTTCTGAATGATGATTTGATGATGTACTGGGGCTGGATAGGGCCAGTTGCTCTCCTCCTGCTATTTTGAGCTCCCCCATCCCCAGTACCTCCTTAAGTCCCCTGTAGTATTTCCAAATACACAACCTAACCTCTCTGTCTAATTCCAATAGTAGTTTTGAGCATCAAAGTTGCTGGCAGAAGGAGGCCATGGAAATCATCCTCTAACTAAAGATCCTCTTCATTGCAGATCTGATCATTGCATTTCCAAAAGTCATCTCTTAGAAATTATTTTTAAAAGATGTCAACCATTAACCATTGCTACACCATTATATGTTGAGCAGAAAGCAGGTCTGCTACCATGCTGAAAACTGCCCACTAGCCACATGCTATGGCCCAACAAGGTGTCATCAAAGCTCCCTGCTTCAGCAAAGCTTACCTGAGTCTGCAAAAACTAGAGGGGTTGTTAAAGGCATGGCAGTCCTTTGGGTTTAGCTGGTGTTGCATAGACCTGGTCTTCCTTCATTCTACTCTGTTCTCACAACAACCCTCTAAGGTGTAGGGGAAGAGTGGCAGTTCAGTCCCCAAATAGCAAAGAAAAGCAAGAGGTCTTGAGACATTTCTTTAGTATTGAAGAACTACAAGGATTTATTTAAAGAAAAGGTTACAAACAAATGTGAAAAAGCCTGAGGCTTAATTTCAACTGTAGCTCATGCTTGAAGAGAGAGACCAAAACAGCCATCTCTGGAGATACAAAATGGAGACTAACACTGGAAGAACAAAGAGGGGAGGAGACCAGCACTTTTAGTGGACCCTCCCCCCCTCCCCCCCACACAGTGGTCACTATGAGACATTGCAACTGAGAGCTGATGCTGCCAGGGTCCTAGCTCCAACACTCCTCATCATTGGCTCGTGCTGATGTCTAGCCCCTGGTGGCACTGTGGTAAAAACTGTCGCCCTGTAACCAGAAGGTTGCAAGTTCGATCCTGACCAAGGGCTCAAGGTTGACTCAGCCTTCCATCCTTCCGAGGTCGGTAAAATGAGTACCCAGAATGTTGGGGGGCAATATGCTAAATCATTGTAAACCGCTTAGAGAGCTTCCAGCTATAGAGCGGTATATAAATGTAAGTGCTATTGCTTGCTATTGCTATAAGTCCCAACTTCTCTTTCAAGGTTTTGAAACGATCCCTAGGCAATGGCTTAGTTAGCACATCTGCTACCATTTGTTCACTTGGATAATACATCAATTTTACAAGTCCTTTTTCTTGTGCATCCCGCATGTAATGATATTTTGTTTCAATGTGTTTTGTTCTAAATTTAATTTTACCCATTTGTGAGATCTGGATGCAGCTTTATCTTCGAACATCTCTGTGGGTTTTGGTACATCTATGTTGAAACCTGACATTAGCTTGTGCAGTCACGCCACCTCTTGACATGCTTGAGTGGCAGATACATATTCTGCCTCAGTAGAGGAGAGCAACTATTGATTGCTTGCAGCTATGCCAACTGACCGCTCCACCACCATAAAAGAATACATACTGGTTGACTTCCTGTCTTTTTGATCCTCATCCCAGTCTGCATCCATATAACCTACTATTTGGGTCCACTACTAGCAGGCAACTTTAATTTTAGATGGATTGTCCCTTTTAGGTACCTGCCTAGTCTCTTTACTGCAGCCCAGTCATCTTTGCTGGGTGTGCTTACCTTCCTACTCAAGATTCCCACAGATGCAGCTATATCTGATCTTGTTATCATAGCTACATACAAAGGTTTTCCAATCACTCTCTTGTACTCAGTGTTGTCTGGCAACACTCTCCAGACAATTCACTCTCCTCCTCCTGTTTTAGGCAACCTGTTTACATAGGTGGCTTACATTTCTTTGGCCTCTGTAAGTTCCCAATACTCTAATAAATCATTTATTTTCTGTTTGGTTAAGCAAATAAACAGAGCTTCCATCCTCTTCTCTCTCTGTGTGTATCCCAAGATACTGTGAAACAGGCCCAAGTTCTTTTACTTCTATCTCACAATGCAGGTGCTTTATTATTTCAAGGCTGTCCTCCCTATTTTCATAACAAATCATCAGATCATCAATGCAAGTAAGTATACAGGTCCATCTGTTGTCTTTGAGACTTGAGTACAGGCAAGGGTGAGCGTTTCCTTGGGTAAATTCCTTATTGACTAGTTGGTTTAATTTGATATTCCAGGTTCTTGCAGCCTGCTTTAGTCCATAAATATTTTTATGCAGCTTACATACAAGTTTTTCTTTACCAGGTTGCACAAATCCTGGAGGCTGCTTCATATAACTCCTAAGCAATGCTTAGGAGTGTTTTACTGAGTGAGGTGTGTTTTACAATGAGAGCAAATGTTTTATCATAATCTTCCCCATATATTTGCAAGAATCCCTTTGCACCAGTCTCGCTTTATAACGCTGGAATCTCCTTCTGCATTTTGCTTAATTTAAAAAATTCACTTGCTCCCCACAGTCTTTCTTCCCTCAGGTAGCTCTGTACATGCGTTATTTTTGTGCAATGATTCCATTTCTTCTTTTGCAGCTCCCTTCCAGTTTTGTGCTTCAGTTGTAGTTTCAATTTCTTTCCACGTGCTTGGTTCTTGAAAACCTTCTCCTTTTGCAATGTAGGAAAGCTTCTTTGGTGGAACTCCTTTATTTTGTCATGTTTAATGCTGCCCCCTTTGTTCGTCATCAACATCCTCTTCTGCTGAATTGCTGCCAGGTGTAAAACTTATAGTGGATCCTTCCTTTTGATCATATTGCCTTGATTCTTTCTCCAACTGAAAATTGGGCTTTATGTTTGGCAGTTCACTAGTGGTTGGTTTTTCATTTTCACTTAAGTGGAAATCAAAGTCGGCTACATTGCATATTTTAATTGTTTCTGTGGCAAGATCTAAAATCCTATATCCTTTACATCCTGTGGAATAGTCAACAAGTATTACTTCCTCAGATCTACAGTTGAGTTTGGTCCTTTTAGCTTTTGGTATATAGATGTATGCTTTTGATCCAAACACTCTTATATGACTCAAAGTGGGCTTATTGCCACGCCATAACTCATGTGGTGTTGTTCCTGTGGACTTTGTTAGCAAAATGTTTTTCAGGTATGTAGCAGTCATCACTGCCTCTCCCCAAAATGGCCTCTCCCTAAAAAAATTTAGTAGCCAAACCAGCATTTACAAGCATGCATTTCATCATTTCCATAAGAGAACAGTTCTTTCTTTCTGCCACTCAATTTTTCTCTGGAGCATAAGGAACAGTCTTTTGGTGTTCAATGCCCTCCTCTTTTAGGAAGCTTATGACATCATTCCCAGTTGCTCATTCTTGCAGCATATTATTTTAATTTTTGATTCAGTGCTGCAGGGGGATATTTTTGGACCCTTTATCAAATCCAACTTTTCAGCCTGATGTATCATTTTGGCATCTCTGTGGCCTAACCTTCTGTGTCACAAATTCAGACATCCTTTATGTGTACTTTCCTTCACAGTTTGGGCATTTTCAGTCACACATTCTACTTCAAACAATCCATTCTCTTGTAAAACTGCTTTCATAAGCAATTCCTGTTTATGAGCAATGAAACTGTGCCTCCCTTTAAATTTCATTACATAGCCCCTTTCTGTAGCATATTTTACAGACCTCATACTTGTTTCTAGAGTAGGCTCATACAAAGCTTCTTCAATTGTTAATCCAATGGTTTCTCTTTTCTCCAGTTTGCAGAGCAACTGTGCAGATCCATTCGCTTCTTCATACATTGGTTTTCCATCTGCCAAATATATAGGGGTTTTGCAACTCATATCTAGGTTTATAAATCTCTCCCTTTCTTTAATCAGGTTGCTTGTAGCACCTGAGTCAATGCAAATAGCACTGCTGCATTTCTAAGACTTGGCCTGTGATAAACAGATAAGAACTTATCTGTTCTTGCAAAGTATATCCTTTGCTTATTAGTTTTAGGAGCTTTAGGCTCCTGCACCACCAGGAGCCCCTGGTGGCGCAGTGGTAAAACTGCCGCCCTGTAACCAGAAGGTTACAAGTTCGATCCTGACCAGGGGCTCAAGGTTGACTCAGCCTTCCATCCTTCCGAGGTCGGTAAAATGAGTACCCAGAATGTTGGGGGCAATATGCTAAATCATTGTAAACCGCTTAGAGAGCTCCGGCTATAGAGCGGTATATAAATGTAAGTGCTATTGCTATTGCTGTTTAGTTCCTGATTGCTTGTAAGTTCTGTACTCCGTGTTCCCAGATGAGTCACTCTTTTTGCAGCTTTGTTTTGCTTGCCTTTTGTCTGCAAACTCTTTATTCTTGGGACACTTATTCTGCAAGTGTTTGGGGCTTCCACATATAAAGCATTTCTTATTTCTTTGCAAGGTTCTAAATGCATTTTCTTCACTTTCCTTTGGCTGCCTATCATCCCTTCTGCACAAATCAAAGTCCAGTAGACAGTTAATTACAAATTGTGTTGCAAGTGAAGGCCCTATCTCATGTCTCAATGACAGAGGGGAACATACTAGTGAGTCAGAGGGCTAGAGAGGTCAAGACATTGGTCATCCCTTCTCTACTGCTATCCCTTCTCTACTGCTCTGACACTATTCCTTTGGTATGTAGATTGCTACTCTTAGGGACTAACTTCCTGCCTGCCTGCCTGCCACTTCCTCTTCCTTCCTCCTTCCTTGCAACATGCAAGTTCCTCTCTCCCTGCACCATGTGTGCAGAGATGAATCCATCTGCATCCAGCTAGCTAGATTAGAGATCCTATCTCTCCACTTTACTATCTAGAATGTTCACTAATAAATACTCCTTATATTGATTTGAAACAAAGAACTGGCTCCAAGTTATTTTACTCTCAGCATACACACATGCCTGGGCAGACTCCGCTGTGTTGTGCCTCTGTGTACTCTGCTATATTAGAAGGGTATCTCTTACCAGAGAGAATTCCCAACAAATTGTAAGTCTACATCCTCCTTGACTTCCAAGGCACTAGTCACACTATCAAAGTAATGTGGCAAACTATTCAACACCAATCCTATCAAAAGTGCATCTGGCGTGATTACTTCTTAAGCTTGCAGTTGCCTAGATATTTCTAACATTTTATTTATATCCTTGGACAGACTTCCTCCTTCTCTAAGTATGTTATTGCACAGTTTTCTTACTATATGTGCTTTGGAAACCACAGAGTTCTTTTTATATAACCCCTTCAGAGTTTCCTACATATTCTTTGCATATTCTTTGTCTCTTAGATGCACTAAGATTGGGTCACTCACTGCCAAGCGAATCATTCCTGATGCCTTTTCATCTGCTCTGCCCCATTCTTTCTGCTCCTTTCCTGCAACTGCAGGACACTGGGTGTGCAGAACACTGCCAAGTCCATGACTCTTGAGGAGCATCTCCATCTTGAAAGACCAGTGCTTGTACTCAGGACTTTGCAACTTTCCATTCATTCCATTATGGAATCCTTGTGCTGTCTCCATTTTCAAAGCCTTTCTCTTTGCTTTGCTTTGCTTTCTATTTAACTCTCTAGGCTTTTCTTTTTATTCACTGGCTTCTGGGCCTCATAACGCTTTGTAGGGGAAGAATGGCAGTTCAGTCCACAAATAGCAAAGGAAAACCAGTATGGTGAGAAAGCAGCAAAGCAAGAGGCCCTGAGACTGTTCTTAAGTATTGAAGAACTACAAGGATTTAATTAAAGAAAAGGTAACAAACAAATGTGGGAAAGCCCACAGCTTAATTTCAGCTGAAGAGGGAGACCAAAACCAACAGTCATCTTTGGAGAGACACTGCAGTTGAGAGCTGTTGTCACCAGGGTCCTAGGCTAGCTCAAACATAAGGCCAGGAGTTCCCAGCCTTGGGTACCCTCATGTTGTTGCAATACAACTATCATGCTTATCCACAGTGGCTGAAGGCATTGATTATGGGAGCTGTAGTCCAACAGGATCTGGGGATCTATGGTTGGGAACTCTTGGCCTAGGCTCTGGATGAATGGTTTGCACCGACAAACACCCAGGAAGCTTCATTGCTAGGTAGGGGCTATGAAACCCTAACATGCTTCATCCTGTTGGCCTATCTTTGTGAAGACAGAACAGACTTGTTCACACAGCCATTTTGAGGTGGGTAGGAGGCCAGCTGAGATGTTACCCTATATGCAACACACAGGCATCACATCAGCTTTGATCTCCAAACCCAGCAAACCCATGGGCATGGCTGGCAAGGGTTCTGTTGCTGAACTCAGCAGCTGCAAGCTCCCATGGGAAGTCCTTCAAGAGCTGGAAAGCATTCCCACCATGCTTTGCACTGCCAGCAAACTGGAAAAGCTTCATGATGTCCATGGCTGCCCTTCCATTGGCCAAGATGGAGCAGGAGGCGGGCATAGCCCTGCTAAAGCTGCTGCAGTTTCAGGATCATAGAGTGTGCTTTGCAAGATAACCTATCCATTTACAGCAGCCACAGCAGGCACAGCTCTCTATGGTTTCTGTGCAGGGGAGGATGTGCCAGAAGCCAGTGGCTGGGTGGAAGAGAATCAAGGTAGAAGGGCTCTCCTTTCATCTAGCCTCATTTAAATGCTGGGTACAAAAGCTGGAAAGCCATGCTGGGACCAACCTGGGTTGGAGGGAATTGTATGAATCCTGACAACCACGCAACCTCCTACCCTGATTTTAACCATGGTGTAAACCAGCTGGATTTTCTCTCTCTTTGCTATTTCATAACACACAAATAAGTGTATCCAATCAGATATCATGGAAAGGAATCTGCATTTCATCTGTTCAAAGTATTTTCCATTTGGCTCCGTGGGTGTGCCAACAATAGATCTCATCATCTCCGTTTTATTTCCTCTTTGTCAGCTTTATGAGGTGAAAGAGTTGTAGAGTAGGCAGTAAAGTTGATTAAATTTGGCTAAAGTTATAGGGGCAGCTCGATACCTTCAAAATGGAGGGATTTTGACTTACTTTATTGTTGTACCTGTGCTGGAGACCATCAACAGTTTGAATTTAAACCAAAGCAAATGGGCATGAACTGCAAAGAATCCTGCTTCCCTTAAGTGGCTTGGTAAGGCATATGAATACAGATGCCTTTTTCAAAGGTCAAGAACTGATTCATGTTGATTTTAAAAGCATGGCACACTTACAATAATAGAGAAAGTTCACGTCGTTACATCTGGGTTGTGGTACTGTTAAGAGGATGAAAGTTATTTCAGAACACACAGAGGCCCTGTAAGGTATAGAATCACCGGCCTACACCTAGACTAACAAAGCACCTGTGCAATAAAGTTCTTCACTTGCAAGAAAACTGTAACTATGCAAGGTTGTATTCTTGCACCCATGTAAGCAGATGAAGAGGTTTCCCAGCAGGGAGCAAGGATGCTTGCAGCAGTGCAGTACGGCTCTGGGAATGCAAGCTCCCAGCATAGTGGAGCTAGCTAGTGCCACATTTTTGCACTTGCACACCACATTTGCACAAATCCTTTGTTAGTCTAGATGACAACCTGCAAGCAGGTGGCGGCAGGGGTTGTCACAATTGGCCCTCTTGTGGCCTCAGGAAAGGTATGGCTGTCCCTTTAAGGTGCTGGCCATTAGCTCCACAGATGGACCTTTGTTTGGGGCTCCACAGTATTTCCCGGGGAGTCATCTGGCTACTGCCTCTTTCAGCCCTTGTCCTGTTCTGGCCCCTCATCCCTGGCTGGGCTGTCTTTATATAACCCCCTGACATGTGGGGCATGTCTCACAAGACTTTGGCCCATAGTCTCACGAGAGTTGTCCCAGTCTTGCTGGGATTGGGGTGGGGGGCAGCTGCATCAACTGATGACTCAATGGGTCCAGGAGGGGCGGCACTGCCCAGTCAGGTAGGGCGAGGGTATCACCATTCTCCTCTGCGCCCAACAGGGCAGCGATGAACCCCCGACACAATTATAGAAGGTCTTCCAGAGATCCAATGCCCTTGGAGGTCTTCCAGTACAATCTTCTGCTCACTGCAGGAAACTGCAGGTGGCTGTCTGCTTGAAAACTACCAGCAGAAGAGAGCCCACTGCTCTAGCTCTTGCAGTTTGTCATGACCCTCAGTCGGCTCCCCAGCCCCCACATCCACTCTGGACCTCAGAAGAGGATGGGATATAGGACTCTGAACCAGAGCATAGTTCGGAGGACCCAGGACCCTCAGAGCCCTCCATGTCCCAAGACTTCACTCAGCCCTTCTTGTTGGAGTAACAGCTCACAAGGAGTTCTGCCTAGATCTGATCTGCCTAGGTCAGATGACACTGTTGCCATCCGATTATGAAGAGTCCCTAAGGGAAATAGAGCCGCCACAGCCCCAACAGAGCCTGAGATGAAAGCAAGAGGCCAGGTCCCTTTAAACAAAGTGGAGCCTTACTCTGGGGGCAGAGTTACCTTCCTCCAAACCAAAGGGCACTGATTAAATACACTGATCAAAGCCTGCAGGTTCAGGTTCTTGTTGGAGTAACTGTTACTCTGGGTTCTTGTTGGAGTAACAGCTCACGAGGAGTTCTGCCTAGATCTGATGCCTTAAGCATTGGGCTTCTCAGAGGCATCTGGTGGGCCATTGTGGAAAACAGGATGCTGGATGATGATGATGATATTTTTACATTTATATCCCGCTCTTCCTCCAAGGAGCCCAGAGCAGTGTACTGCATACTTGAGCTTCTCTTTCACAACAACCCTGTGAAGTAGGTTAGGCAGAGAGAGAAGTGACTGGCCCAGAGTCAGCCAGCTAGTTTAATGGCTGAATGGGGATTTGAACTCGGGTCTCCCCGGCCTAGTCCAGCACTCTAACCACTACACCACTAGATGGACCTTGGGCCTGATCTGGCAGGGCTGTTCTTATGCTCTGTTCTTCTTAACATGGCAACCCCGTTATGCTTGCAGGCACGATGGTGCCAAAAAAGGCATCCTTCCAGCAAATTCTTCATTGCTAAGCAGTACAGTTAAGAAACTCTTGCCATGTGGATCGTGGCCATCAGCTAGTGAGCATCCCCATTTCTGGCAGCATGGCATAGCAGCGGAGATGCAACAGAACTGAAGCAGCTAAAAATATGCTTACTAAACCCTCTGTAGATATAACACATGCAATGATAGATTGTACTTTACCAATGAAATAGGTAGCTGGGCAGGGACAATTTGCTATGTGAAATGAAGAGCAAATTTATTCATTAAAGTTCATTTTGGTCAGATTATGGAAAGCATTAAGCAGTATCAGCAAGCTCCAGTTATGTAAGCGCATTTAATTAATTCTAGCAGATAATGTGTCTGGTTTGCATCAAGCATGTGGCAAACAAATGGACTTATTGCATCGACTTATTGCCTTCAACTTCCAAATGAACTTCATACTGTTATGCATGTTTAATTAGGTATGGTTTAACATTTTGAAAAACAGAATACTGAGTCATGTTTATTTAAACATTTGAAAGAAGGGCTTGGCGAGTTCAAGATAAAAGTGAAAGGTGGTTTGATCTTGTTAGTGTTCCAAGCTTTTACTAATTATAGCTAACGGGAATGAAACATGGCACGATACTATCCAAAATTGGAGAATGGTGAGGTGGTGGGGATAAAAACAAGCCTGCCCTTGACTCATACATTGAGTCACTCATACATTGCATACTTTGAGGCAAGTCTCATGATAAGTGAGACTCGCCGGGAAGAAGTTTACGGGGAGAGCGGGAAGCCCTGGGCGGCCGGATCAGCCACCCACACGACTGTGGGCTGCTGGGATTGGGGGCCACGCAGCCCCCGGAAGTTCCAGGATACACAGTGCCACGCCCTCGATCTCAGACAGCAAGGAGGAAGGGGAAGCTGTCAACTTTCCAGCCGATGCAGGAGTGTCTGAGGGGCAGAGCCCGGCTGTCAGTGTTCATGAAACGGCTGTGGTAGATCCAGCTAATGATTCAGAGCAGGCACAACAACCTGAGACAGCCGAAATCGTGAAGGACCAATCCGAAGAGGAGCTATGCAATCAAACACCACTGACTCCACAACAGCGGAGGCTCACGAGACGCAGAACTCAATTGGAGACTATTAGGAGGAGCAAATGCCTCTTGCAGAGGGCTGATAAGCCTTGAATTCCCGCCAGCTGGGAGCTCTCGGCTTGCACTATAAATTACGTCACCAGCCTTCTACTCACTGCTGAAAAGCAACATTTGTCAACCTCCGTGTCGACAGCATGCAGCCAAGTCTGGTCAAGACGAACTTTCCAAGCCGTGTCCTGTTGCAGCAGCTCCGTTTTGTCCCATGAGCTTCCCTGGCAGTTGGCCAGACCCTGACACGCTGGCCCCAATGTACACTTCCCTTCTGGGGGCTCAATTGGGCCCAAAGCCAGTT
This sequence comes from Hemicordylus capensis, assembly GCF_027244095.1. Classification (NCBI taxonomy): domain Eukaryota; kingdom Metazoa; phylum Chordata; class Lepidosauria; order Squamata; family Cordylidae; genus Hemicordylus; species Hemicordylus capensis. The sequence continues at coordinate 24,817,375 of NC_069666.1, forward strand.
TGCTGCCTCATCCTAGCTAGATGGAGGAGAGCTGGTCTTGTGGTAGCAAACATGCATTGGTCCCTGTTGCTAAGCAAGGTCTGCCCTGGTTTGCATTTGAATGGGAGATTACATGTGTGAGCACTGGAAGGTATTCCAGGAGTACTGAAAGTCCAGTGTGCCCTGAGAGGAAGGCAAGAAAGGAGGTGCCCAGGCTAGCGAGATCTTGTCCTCAGCTCTTGAAAAGACCAACAGCCTGAGACAGCAATGCTTTTAATCTTATGTCATGTCTTTGTTCTTTAATGCTGTAAACCTCCTTGGGTGCCTTTGTCAAGGCACAAAGGCAGTATAAAATGCAACAAACACACAATATTCCCCTCAAGGGATAGGGCCGTGCATCTCTGGGAAGAGCATCTGCATGTTTGCATGCAGAAGGTTCCAAGTCACACACTGGACTTTCCCTGGCATCTCTGGATAGGGCTAAGAGAGACTCCTGCCTGTAACCTTTGAGACACCACTGTCAGTCTGTGTAGACCAGTGTTTCTCAACCACTGGCCTGTGGACTGGTGCCGGTCTGTGAGCTGTTGGGTACCAGTCTGTCACATGTAGAGGGGTGGGGCTTGGGATCCATGGAGCCCAGGCAAGCTCTCCAGAGCTCATTTCTAGGCAGGCAGCCCTCGTTGCTAAATATTAATTTAGTTTCCTCAAATGAACATTATCCAGCAATGAGGGCTGCCTGGAAATGAGCTCTGGAGAGCTCCCGGTGGTGGCCCCTACCAGCCCAAAATAGTGCGGGGGAACCGGGGTTGGGGGTGTGTGACCCCTATACTAACTGCTGCTCTGGGAAACTGCACACAAAGAATGTAGCGGTCCATGACTCCAAAAACATTGAGAAAGACTGGTGTAGAGCATCCTGAACTAGATGGACCAAGGGTCTGACGGCAGCTTCCTGTGTTCCTACAATAGGTGGCCCCTTCCTTTGCATGCAGCAACACTGTCACATCATAGTACAATTTCTTTGCGGGGTAGGCTTGGCCCCTGCTCTGCTTGGTCAAAAATAGGCCACACACACACACTAATCCAGGCCATGATGCTCCACTGCCATGGCTATTCCCTGCACCCACACTCCCCTTTGGTGAAACGTCTGGCTCCAGGCCATAACGGAAGTAACTATTGTCCATGGCAGAGGCCAAGCTGCCACTTCTTTGCAGCAAATAAGAGGCCAGCTGCTGCAAAAAGGTTACAGGCAGGAACCTCCCTCAGCCCTATCTTGGAGATGCCAAGGAGAAACTTGGAACCTTCTGTATGCAAGCAGGCAGGTGCTCTTCCTAGAGCAGCCGCATCCTCAAAGGGGAATATCCCATTCAAATACTACCAGGGTGGGCCCTGCTTAGCAAAGGGTACCATTCATGCTTCCTATTACAAGACCAGCTCTCCTCCAGGTGTCCCAAGAGGTGTGACATACGATCACCTGCTACCTCCACCTTGTCTGGTTTTCATGAGATGTTTAAAGTAACCACAACTAATTATTTTAAACTATACTGCCTTTTTGTGAATTAAACTTCATGCACCCAAGAGCAGGCCTCTGAAGCCTGGCCTCCTCCCTTCAAAAATCTCTACCACTACCACCACCTTGTCCACTGAAACTGGAACTGGCCTTCCTAACTACTCCAGCACCATGGGTCATAGCACCAAGTCATAAATCACCTCAAACCTGAGCCCTTTGGCTTAGCTGGGTTGCCAATTGGGCACTCAGCCCACTTAATACGAACAACTGTGTTTTCAGAAAGCTCTTGCACACCCCTCTCCTGCTGACCTCCCATCCTTCTTCTCAGAATTACCACTTTGCATATTGTATAGCTTGCTAACAAGCAAAAAAGTAACATCTTTTAATCGAATAAATAATAATAAATAACAATACAAACAGACCAAGAGACACATTTCAAGCTGTGCACCATAAATGCTCATTCAAGCTAGTCCACATTTCTCAGTATAGTAGGTATCAGCCATAATACTTAAGAACATTAATATTTCTGTTGAAAGTTTAGTAGACGGTTCCTCACCTATTCCATTCCCACACCGTAACATAACAAACATTTAACAGATGATAGCATTTCTATCACTCCTCCCACCTAGCAGCTTTGGTAAAACCCATATCAGCTCTATGCAGATGCTGGCCATCTGTAAAAGTATATATGTGTGTGCATCAAACACCACACACACACACACACACACACAAACACACACACACGCGCGCACGTACGCACACACAACATTTTAACAAGTTAACAAATTAACACATGTGGCCTAAACCAGAGAGATCGTTTCAGCTCGATCACATCCAAGGGATAGTTTACTTTAAATTCTATTGGAACGACTTGAAACTCTTTGGATTTGGCCACCTATTCAAGAGAAAAGAGGGATGAAGGAGGTAGTTCGTGGGGTCACCCATCAAGGATGCTTAACGGAATCTGGTACTCATTTAGCCTTTGAAAGCCTATCGCAACCAAAGTACATCCATTGCTTTCCTTCTCAAAAGATCTTGATCTCTTTTCAGCATTGATGACAATGGCAACACAAAAAGAATTCCTCATTAGAGACCCTCTTTCCCAGAGATGCACCAACATTACTGGCCATTAAGAAGCTGAAGCCATTCTTCCCTGAGCCTTCGAGCCCTGCCCTCTATTTCCTTAGCATCACCCTGAAAGGCAGGTGCCCCCCCCCAATGAGCTTCAGATGAGCTCGCACGCCTCACAGCCACACAATGGCAGCTAAATCTTCATTCGCGTAACATTCTTTCCTCCCCAGACACACACAATGGTGTTGCAGCGAGACCTTTCAGAGTTACTGATGCAGGCAGAGATCCGGTTCCATTTCAAGTGGGTCCATGGCCAGGACAAGAGGCTGTGTTGATAGGAATTATGGATAATCTGCATTGAGAAATGGCATGCCATGTTCCCTCTGCATTTTTTCACTTTTCAGTATTGCCCCTTGCTTTAAAATGGATTACTTCTAAGCTCATTACCGATGTGTGGAAGCTCCCTCAGGAATCTTGCTAATATCCTTGTTGCCCTTGAAATTCCTCTGGTGGTTTCTCCAAGGAGGAAACTTTTGTTCCTATCTTGCCACTAAGCATAAGGAGCTTGAGCTCCCAGAAGGAAGGGCGAGACACAGGCGTGCTATGCTTCTCCCCCTGAATGGGCACTACACTTGGCAGGTCTCAGGCTGTTGAATGGCCCTTACGGGAGTTTGATGCTTATTCTGTTCTTATCAGGGTAGTGTCCACCAGCTTAGATGCACTGAAAAGGGGATTAGACATTAGAGTAGCAGGAGAGGAGAGCTGGTCTTGTTGTAGCAAGCATGACTTGTCCCCTTAGCTAAGCAGGTTCTGCCCTGGTTGCATATGAATGGGAGACTAGAAGTGTGAGCACAGTAAGATATTCACCTCAGGGGATGGAGGAAGAGCATCTAGGTTCCAAGTTCCCTCCCTGGCAGCATCTCCAAGATAGGGCGGAGAGAGATTCCTGCCTGCAACCTTGGAGAAGCCGCTGCCAGTCTGGGAAGACAATACTGAGCTAGATGGACCAATGGTCTGACTCAGTCTATGGCAGCTTCCTATGTTCCTATGAATGCTCAGGCAGGACAGGAGAGTCATGTGCGCTACGTAACAGTGGTCCTGGGCACTCAAATATCAAGGTAGGATGTGGAGGGCATGATCATGTGGGTGGCAGGAAAAGGGCAGGATGGCTTTTCCTCCACCCTCAGTAAAATGCTGGGTACAGAATCCAGCTAGGGTGTGCCTGGCCAAACCAGCTTCCACTTCTCATACACAATTATGCTCCCCACCTCTACCTGGATGTGAGTGCACACGGCTGCCGAGTGGGAGTGTACTCAACTCTCCTACCCTCTTTGAGCTCAAGGAGAGGCATTAGCCATGCTCCTGCATGAACGCCCTCGATGGCCTAGCCCAGCTCACACTCAGCATTTGTCTCCAGAGAGCACTGGCCGCACTTCAGAAACTGGGAGATGGCAATGATCCTCTTCATCTTCTTTTCTCCAGGCTCAGGAGAAGAGAAGACTAAGGTCCCTCACCATCATGGCTGTAATCCTCTGAACCCACTCCAGTTGATCGATCTCCTTCTTAAAATATAACGCCCAGAACTGGGCACAGTGATCTTCAAAGAAGTTATTAAGCATCCAACATATACAGCAGCTGCGGTGTGTGAAAAGTGAGGCCGAAGGTGACATGGCTGCTTAATAAGTGTGGGTGTGTTGACACATGGGCGTGCATTTGAGGCAAGATCCATTCACTCCTCCCCACTTTGAGATGCAATGTCTAGAGACTTCAGAGAGGGGATGGCACTCTGATGTTCTAACAATTCATATTAACAAATAAAAGAAGGCAGTTGCCAAAGGAGTGGTGCAGCTATAATTGAACAAGGCGGGACAAATGTCTCTGGGCCCCTGGTGGGGGGGCCCACCAGTTGAGTGACAGCTTGCTCTTCACTTTCATTCATTCAATTTCTATACTGCCCTTCCAAAAATGGCTCAGGCCAGTTTACATAGAGAAATAATAAATAAATAAGATGGATCCCTGTCCCCAAAGGGCTCACAATCTAAAAAGAAACACAAGATAGGCACCAGCAACAGTTACTGGAGGTACTTTCCTCCTTTTGTCTCTCTGAAGAAGGGCCAGGGAGGGGCAGAAACAGGGACCTGTCTTCACTTCTTGCCCACTCCACCCTTGCTACTCTGGAGACAAAGTAAGATCAGCAACAAGGACCACACAACAGAGACAGGTGGAGCGTAGGCTACTATAGGACTAAAAATAATACTCTCCCATCGTCGGAAAAGACCCTGACTCCCACAGGTTTTAAAACTGCTCAAATCACAGGCTCGAAAAACCCACACTGAGCATCAAGCTTTACTGCCAGTGCTGACATTTTTGTGAGCAGGTTAATAGGTGCCATAAAGCTGGGAAATTCACATAATGTGGTTATCACCTTTTCAGCTATTGGGGAAGGAATAGTGGTAGCAAATCGAAAAATGACTCCACTGTGCTGGAGGCCCAATATGTCCCAGAACTCTTGCTAAATGCCAAAATTCTACCCTAGAACATGAGAAATGAGAATAAAATGGGAAGTGCCTTGAGGCATGTGCAGAACCACCACAACAGTCCACAATGCAATCAGAATATCTGGGCAGGCTTGAGCTGCACTGCCTTTCCCACATAAATTAACTACTCCCATTGCTATTTGTAAGAACATGCAAGGATAAGGTCTGTTTGGATTTCTCTTAAAGGATAAGTGCTCCATATGAAGTAAGTACTAAATAAGTGATATTTATTTAGCCAGAGATTCATTTTCTATTAATTCATCATCACTTTTGAACACGACTCCCTCCAGATCCTAACAAGAACGTCTCTGACTTGAAATGTTTGTTAGGCTAATGGATTGTGGTGGAACAAATTCTGGAATTAGAAGCAAGAGTTCTAGGTTCAGAGTAATGATGTTGCTGAAGTTTGTAATTCTTTGGACTAGAATACAAACCTTGGCAACTTGTAATGGTGGAATGGAATACTAAGCAAACATTACAGTCCCCCCCCCCTCCTAACTAGATTTTTACTCGCACACTATCACAAATCGGGAGTGTGCACAGCTCCCAACGCTGGGTAGGATGCTTCTTCAAGTAAATCTGCTTCCTCTCTCCTGTTATGTGACAACTCAGATATGCTTCTGTGGAGGATCGGAGCCCAAAGTATCTTTCTGAAGAACACCTTCACAGAAAACCAGTTCTTTATGGCTTAAGACTTAAAGGAGGGGGTGAGATCCCCCAGCAACATTTTCAGCTATGTGAGAAACTGACATTTGTTATACTGTTTCTTATCAAGCATGAGGAAAGAGAAGGACACAGACAGACTTTGGAGGTGTTGAGTATTCTGCCCATCCCCCATCCATGGCTGGCTGCTTTTTCTAAACCAGTCAGGAAAGAAAATCCAACAAGAAAAATGACAGGCTCACATTTGGAGAGCAGATGTCAGGCAACAATAAAAAAAGCCGAGAAGGCTTAAGCTGAAGAAACCCCTTGTTGTCATTCCAGTACAATCCTACAGATGGATGTTTAAAGCATTAGGGCTCTGCTCTTTTTCTGACTGCAAATATTTAGATTAACATCATGTAAAACCAGAAAAGTTACATCAAAGAATGAGTTGGGATCCTTTCCGGTTCCTGAGTCCTCCATTTCTCATGATGATGTAAAGCCCAATGGAGTTTAACTTGGCACTACCAGTTAATACATTTTCTTTTACATGTGGGCAAAAACATTCTTCTTCACAAGTAATGTGATGCGAGGATTAAAAAATGCATCAGTTGGGTGTTTGATTATTACATACGTTCCAGCTTCCCAGAGGGAGCCCCTATTTTCCAGCACCTGACTGTAGAAAAAGACTGCATATTTTGTCCCTAATTTTGCTTTGAGGATTCCTTTAAAAAATTGAGTTAGTATGGGTTAGAACATAAGAACAACCCTGCTGGATCAGGCCCAAGGCCCATCTAGTCCAGCATCCTGTTCCACACAGTGGCCCACCAGATGCCACTGGAAGCCACAGGCAGGAGTTGAGGGCATGCCCCTGCAACTGGGACTCAGAGGCATCCTGCCTCTGAGGATGGAGGTGGCCTATAGCCCTCCGATTAGTAGCCATTGATAGACCTCTCCTCCATGAAGTGATCCAAACCCCTCTTCAAGTCATCCAGGTTGTTGGCTGTCACCACATCTTGTGGCAGAGAATTCCACAAGCTGATTATGCATTGTGTGAAAAAGTACTTCCCTTTGTTGGTCCTAAATTTCCTGGCAATCAGTTTCATGGGAAGACCCCTGGTTGCTAGGGATGTCATTCTTGTTGGAATTCACTGCTTAAGCATTGTCTCTGCTCTCATCTAGGGACATGCTTTCTGTATATATTTGTGTCTATGTTTGGGTTTGGGGGTGGAGACTAAGCTCCTCCCTCCTCCTCCTTACTTCCCACTTGCTGTTTTGCATTCAAACTGAAAGGTTCTCCCTCTCACTGCGTAAGAGACTGTTAGTCTATTTATGGTTTTCTAAGCCCATGTTTGTTAGTAATAGATATCAAACTCTTGTTTCTCAAAGTTGCTTCCTGTACAATTAATTATATAATAATAATAATAATAATAATAATAATAATAATAATAAGAAGAAGAAGAAGAAGAAGAAGAAGAAGAAGAAGGCTGTGGCAGAAGAAGACCAAAATAATCCCAGTAGTATTTGGCGCCCTGGGTGCAGTTCCAAAAGACCTTGAAGAGCACCTTAACACCATAGGGGCCACAGAAATCACCATCAGCCAATTACAAAAAGCAACTTTACTGGGAACAGCCTATATTCTGTGACGATATCTATAGCAACAATATTGACAATAAAATCCAGCCATCCCAGGTCCAGACTCGATGTCTGGATAAAACAAACCAGTCAATAACACCTGTTTGACTGTGTAAATAAATAATAATAATAATTTGATTTCTATAGCGCCCTTCCAAAAATGGCTCAGGGCAGTTTACACAGAGAAATAACAAACAAATAAGATGGAACTGTTACAGACCAGGCCTGATCTATATACTAAATATGCTCATTAGCTAGTATATAAAATAGGTCTGGATCAAGTTCTTTTATATTAGTGACCACGTATGAGCTGGATGCAAGGAAGAAAGGAGATCAAACCAGTCTTCAAGATTCAATGGGCTTTATTGAGTATAAAGACTAACAACATAATCTAGTAAAGCAGAAAGCAGAGCACTCTATCAATATTGCTAACAGTATTTAAACAGAACATCCTAACCAGTACCAATATTCACCTGTGTGCCTAACTAACATATGTGTGTGCATTAAATTTTCCTAAAGGCTAATACAATTCAGATACAGGCAGAAAAGACGGGGGGGGGGGAGAGGCTGAGGACTGGCATGGTTTTCAGGAGATTAGTAGAGGAAAAGAAGGGGGGGAAGGAGAAGGGAGCAGGGAAAGGATGGAGGGAATTCCCAAGGCTTGTAAAGGAGCAGCATATTTACCCAGGATCAGAGGCTAGAAAGCGGAGGATCACTTCAGTTGAAGGAGTGAGGCGCTCGCTGAGACAGGAGCTGTGCAGTTGCTCAGATCAGGCAGCTTGGGCAGCAAAACTCAGGCATTGCTGTAGTTTCTGTTCATGAACAGAATTCCTGCTTTGCCCCGCGGCTTAGCAGCAAACCCTGGGATCCTGTGAGCAGCTTTTGCTGTAGGCAAAAGATTGTTGAACTCTCTGTCTAAAGCCTCATTCTTTATAGTGTTTTTCTCTTTGATCCTTGAATAGAATCTATTCAAAATCTCCTCTTTTCCTGGGTGTCCAAAAAGGTGACAACTTGCTGCTACCTTCTGAACAAAGTCTTAATTATTCAGGATATTGGCCAGTCCAGAGAGATCTCTGAATCTCATCTTCTGTAAACTGCGCGCTCAGGAAGGGAGGGGTGGGGAGCATTGCCCAAGGCAAATCTGCACTTGAGAGCCACAATGGCATCTTCCCAAAAGGTGTTAAAAAGTCAGCAGTTAGTAAGGGGATTCAGGATATTCTGTGTGAGACAGCTTGTGTACCTCTACCCAGTGTTTAATTGAAAAAAACAAAACAAGAGAATATTTAAAGTATACATGAAAAGGTGTGTGTGAGATTTGTAGCATTGGTGAGGTGAGGATTAAAATCTACAGGCATTTACTGTGTATGCATTTGGCTATGTTGAATTTCTATAGAGAGCAATTGATAACGATTAACACTGGCTTCTTGCAACGGGAAGGGGGAAGATCAGCCTCTGGCAGACTCTTCCATAGACATAGTGAGTCAGATGCATTTTAGCATATGAGTAGCCCAGGCCAAAGCCTTTGTGTTCACCCATTTTACAAAACAATGCTGGATTCCTCCTGCTCCAGAGAGCAGTTTGACCTGGGTGCCAGTTCACCTCGAGTTCAGGTATCATTTCTTAATGTAAAAATGAAATCAGACACAGGCCTATATTTCATCATACTTCTGAGTTGGTACCTCTGGTTCTGATATGGTATAGACCGTTCATAACAGAACCCTGTCCCCAAAGGGCTCACAGTCTAAAAAGAAACATAAGATAGACACCAGCAACAGTCACTGGAGGTACTGTGCTGGGGGTGAATAGAGGATAAGTAATTTCTCCGCAACAATTATCTTATGCTAGAATAAGATCACCAGGAGGTGGAATGCAGCCCCTTACATTTGAATATACTGAAGGTCATTTTTTTGGCGGGGGGATGACCTTCCTGTAAGGTTGTGCACAAACCACAAATCACAGTTCAGCTCAAATTCAAACCAAATTCGAGCCAAACTGTGCTGCTGAACCAGTTTGGTCGAATCAACCAGCCAGTACAGTCTGTTTGATCTCAGTGGTTTGGCAACTAATACTTGTAAAGGGGAATCCAGTGAGGAGTCCCCTTTACAAGTACAGGGGTGAGGGACCCTGGCTCCCGTGAAGGGGTGGGGGGGGTGGCAGCAAGAAGGGTAGTCAAATGGTCTGCTCACTAGCCAAGCGTGCTGCCCAAACTGCTGTGCAACCCACAGCTGAACCACACATGCTCCTCCCTCCGTGTGTGCAAAGGCCAGAACCAAACCACCACCAAGTTGGCGGGCAGCTTGTTAAAGGAGGGAGGAGTGTGCATGGTTTAGCTATGGGCTGTGCTGGGAGGGCAGCATACTTGGCCAGTAAGCAGACCATTTGACTACCCCTCTCGCCGCACCCCCATCTGCCCATCTGGCGCTGGACTGGTCCGCTCAAACTGGGCTTGGTTCGGTTCGATTGCAGTAGAAGGATTAGAGAATTGCTTTTTTAATTAAGCTGGACATTAGGCAGAAGTCTCCAATATTCGGGGGGGAGCTAAGCCCCCACTGACCCCACCTAAGGTAAACAGCTTCATGCTCAATTTGTCTTCTGATTGACTTTAGGGGAGAGTTCAGTGCCGGCTTTATTCTGATGACTCCATAGTGAAGAGAAGCCAAAATAGCCCGGCTGAAGTCTTCCAAGAGTCTTGCAGTTAATATAGGATCCAACTGGAAAGAATCAGGTGAGATCCAGCCATCCTTGTGTGTCTTACCCGCTCTGGTCACACTGCTTGGCCGTTTTTCAGTTGACACCTGGACTTGCCCGGCCTGCAGCTACATAAACAGTTGATCCCCTTTTAATCCGAGCACAATCAAAGGTTGTTCTAGGTTTGGAAACTCGACAATTGGCTCCCTTTGCCAGTGATGGCAATTGATGGCGATGTTAATTAATCCGGCTTTCCTGGCACCAGCTCCTTAGAAGCACAAGACCCTCTGCCAATTTCTAACGGCATGCAGGACAACTTCCAAGCATGAGCATTTCCACACACATGCGTCCATTCACTCTCATTCACACAGGCACAAAAGTAGTGACAGAAGGCGAGAGCTCTGCAGCACTAACATGGATTAAGCAAGGACCTCCAGACCTGCGTCTGCTTGTTTGTCAAAGAGAGGGACAGATTAGGCATGGAAAACAAATCCCACCCAAGGTGCACGGCATCTTCAGAACTTTTAATGGATTATTGCATCAGAAACAACTGCAGGGCACTGCAGATGTACTTGTCAAATTAAGTGGAGCTAAAGAGCAGTATTATGAACTTCAATTTCACAGTTCCCTCCCTTTAAGCAGCAAGCTCTGCCTATCCCCTCTTAAAGTCACATTAAGTTTATTAACACATTTTGCTGACCTTCCAGCCTTGCACAAAAAATATCCTGAAAAGAAACAGGTATGATCTCATGGGTCTAGGAACATAGGAAGCTGTCTTTTACCAAGTCAGACCCTTGGTCCATCTAGCTCAGTATTATCTACACAGGCTGGCAGTGGCTTCTCCAAAGTTACATCCAGGAGCCTCCCTCAGTCCTATCTTGGATTTGCCAGGGAGGGAACTTCTGCATGGACTTCTGCATGGAAGCATGCAGGTGCTCTTCCCAGAGCGGCCCCATCCCCTGAGGGGAATATCTTCCAGTGCTCACATGTAGTCTCCCATTCAAATGCAAACCAAGGCAGACCCTGCTTAGCAAAGTAGATAATTCATGCTTGCTACCACAGGACCAACTCTCCTCTATTCTCTTTATTCTCGCAGCATATGGAGTATAAGGGAGAAAAGGAAGGCCTAAATTCTGGAGACGCAGTTCTGTCCTGGGATGGAGAAGTTGAGACGCTGTTCGGGGAATATGGAGAGGACAGGGGGTTTCCAGAACTCTTCTTCTCCAAATTTCTCAAGCTGAACCTTTGAAACAGGTAAATTTGCTTACTCCTGAAAATAGGCAGAGGGTCTGAAGCAAGTGAAACGAGAGGAAGCAAGGACAACATGGTCCTTGTGGAAGGCAGACCACATGGTCAACATTCAGGCAGGCGAAGCCTCCTATCCAGTCTCAGGAGCTGCATGTGCTCCCGATTTTTGATCAAGTGTTAGATAAAAACAAGGCTAGAGGTGGGGAGTTTCCTTGTCTGTCAAGCTCCAGCTGGGTAGGATGAGCGTGTCCTACTCAAATTCCATCCCCAGCTTCAGAATGAGATAGGTAGGGAAACTGTCCTACCCTACGGGAATGTTTAAAGACCCAGTGGATGGCTTTTCTGCTGAAATGTGAGCTTGATACTGAAAACTGAAGCAAGACACTCAAAATTATACTAGATTATCGCCGCAACCGAAAGCAGCTTGAAGTAGCTGTAATCTCATAATTACAGTGTGCTTCTAATCTTTTAATTTGTCTTGCATTTAGATTCCTGTTGATGGTAAACATTGGCAGCCCTTTACGGCCAGGGTTTAAATGAAGCAATAATTGTAATGCACATTTGGAACGTCTTTCAGCATCCTGCTGGGTCCTCTCAGCCTTAACTCTCAAATATATCATTTCAAGGCTTAAGAGCTTGGTATTATCCGAACACAATGAGCCCATTCTCACAATCAGTGAGGAGGGCTTGAGGGCAGGCACTGGGGAAGGCTGCTCAAACAAACCTTCCCGGCAGATGATTCCTACATTCTTCCTGAGCACGCTGATCATGTGCCCAGGCAACTGCAGACTGCCCCTGGCAGCACAGAGGTCTGGGGGTTGGGACTCATTGTCTCAGTCCCTGAAACTCCCATGATGCCCTGCCTGAGTACGAGTGTGGGGATCCCCATTATTACAGGTGGGCACCCATCCAAGTTGCAGTGCCAGTTAAAAGCAGCCAGTGCTGTACTTACTCTCTTAACCCCATTCATTCATTCATTCATTCATTCATTCAATTTCTATACCGCCCTTCCAAAAATTCATCCATTCATTCATTCATTCAATTTCTATACCGCCCTTCCAAAAATGGCTCAGGGCGGTTTACACAGAGAAATAATAAATAAGATGGCTCCCTGTCCCCAAAGAGCTCACAATCTAAAAAGAAACACAAGATATACACCAGCAACCGTCACTGGAGGACCTGTGCTGGGGGTGGAGAGGGTCAGTCACCCTCCCCCGGCTAAATATAAGAGAATCACCACGTTAAAAGGGTGCCTCTTTGCCCAGTTAGCAAGGGCAAAGTTTAAACGGTGGGCTCTGCAGGCAGGTTTGCCTCCGAGGTGCTGCTGGGATTGGGTGCAATCCCGGCGATTCTTACGAGCAAACAAAACCAGGCTTGGCTTCCTTAGCCCGGTCTTGGCTACACATGAGGACAGCCTCTATGTTTGCTTCTTCTGATTGCCGTATGTAGAGCAAACGTGGGGTTACTTCTGTCGCGTGTGCTTTTCCTTGTCTTTTTTTTTTTTTTTTAACAAGAAGCCCCATGGTCCACCTGTATGTTTCAACCTACAAAGTGATTTTATTCTGTATTGGCAAATATTTGTATGCCTCTCATGGTAGGCTCAAAATGGTTGACTTAAAAGAAAAACAATTGGGCATTTCACACCATAAAGAATAGGGTAGGAGCTGCCTCCTACCCAAGTTTTGGAGCTGTATGCGAGTGCTTGTTGATCACCTGTCAGTTGAAAAGGAGGTCGGAGGAGCCATCAGTGATCCAGTGCTCAGCAGCAGCTAGGTCAGCTTTTCCTCCTGCCTCATTCAGCATCTGGATACTGTGGCTGGTTAGGAGGAAGCCTTCCAACCTAGTTGCTGCTGAGCACACGATCATGGATAGAGCCTCCAAGGTTGCTTTTGAATCACACACGAGCAGAAAACAGAAGCACACACAGTTCCCAACCTGGGACCTGCAGATCATTCACAGTACCCAGTTGGAAGGTTGGCTTGGAGTGCTGATGTACCCAGCTGCTGAAAAGCCCTCTGATCCAGCTGCTGCTGCTACTACTACTACAACTAGTACAAATATTTATTTGCCGCTCTTCAATCAAAGTTCTCAAAGCTGTTTACATAGAAAAAATAAATAAAGATGGCTCCCAGTCCCCAAAGAGCTCACATTCTAAAAAGAAACATAAGGCCGACACCAGCGACAGCCACTGGAGGGATGCTGTGCTGAGGAGGGACAGGGTCAGTTGCTCTCCCCCTGCTGAATATAAGAGAATCACCACTTTGAAAGTGTCTCTGCTGAGCACAGAATCCCATGTGGTTCCTCCAACCTTGTTTTTAACTGACAGCCAATTGGTATACAGGCGCGTACAGCTCCCAAACCTTTTAATTTTATTTTTATAAAAAGGATGAGGTATCACACAGTGAAGAACAGGGTTGGTGATGCCTTCTACCCTATTCTTCATCATGTGGGCTGCCCTAAAATAAAAATATAGTTACACATAAAACATGACAAGAAAAGAAATACAGCAGCTGGCAAAACAAAGATCAAGATGGCAAAAACCTAGTAACTCACTTCTTGCAGATTTTTGAGTAAAACCAACTTTTTGCAACAAAACTCCTTTACTAAGCTCACAGTCACTTTTCCCCCAAACCACCCAGACTACACTAAAAGGAAACCCAAAACTCAATACTTCACTCACTTGGTGGCTGAATAGTCCCTTATTCAGGGACTCAGTTTAAAAGAGACTTGAGTTTTACAACTGCATATGGATACTTTGCCTAACAGAAATACTTAGCAAGTTGAGTTGTTAGGCTTTTTATTCTGTTTTGGTAGCAATGCATAAATGAAAGTGACAGTTACATTAAAGAATGAATAATATAAACAGATTCTATACTTTCTGTATATTTACCCCCAAAATGCATATTTAATTTGAACTGATTGAAGCCTTTCACACAACCAGGTGGTGTGGGGGAGGGAAGGCAGGGTCCAACTCTCCTTCCCCCCAGATGATGATGCAACTGCTGCTGAGAGCACGGTCTGGACTCCCAGATGATCCATGCACCACACGACAAGCAAGGTGCATTGGGCGATTCCCCTGGGAGATGGGTGCTCTAGGCACCCATCTCCAAGCAGCTCGAGCAGACACACGATCCCCACAGCCAGGTTAAGGGCATGCCCACGCCCTTAACCCTGGCTAACAGCTAGGCTACGGAACCGGATTTGGCTGCGTGGCACCGCTGGGATCCATGTGGGCAGCCAGCCTTATAATCTTGCCAGCCACACTTGAAACAGACTCACATGAAACATCACAGACACACTTAAACAGACAAATTTAAATACATATTGATTAATTTTCCCCCCAGGAATGGAATTAAAAATCCACGGATTTTTAGTGGAAGAGAGCAGAACAGAAATGAAAGGAAGATGGGTAAAATTCTGATGGAATGGAAATTGAGAGATCCGTCTACCCCAACTAACTTCCAGGACTCTTTTCAGCCCCATCTCTGTCTGTTCCAAATTGCAGACCATCATTTCTTCTCCCTCTCTTGTGCACACACCTACTCCCACTGATATACCACCAACCAGGGGGCCATCTTGGATTATTCATCAGCAATCAAAGGAACAAAGGAATCCCTGGTCAACCTGACTAATGACTAATCAGCCTGATGAATGGTGTGCTTGTTTGTTGTGTACAAATTCAGAACTTCTTTGGGGCATACACATGGTTATGCTACAGAGTAGTGTAATGAGTGCTGTGCAACATTCATTGCTCAGTGATGTTGTACAAGCATTGCACAACTTTTCAACATCTGCTAGAGCAAGGGCTAATCACAAACAGATGTTCCTTTCTTGGTGCTACATCCTGAAGCCAGCACAGCACTTGCCTGCACAGTGTCCTTCTTCAAGTGTAACATCAGTCAGGATGTTGGCCATGGGCTGTAACCCTACCGTACATGATCACATCATTGGTGACTGGCACTTTTGGATGTTGCGTCCATTACTTCACTCCAGTGTGAAGTGCTCACAAGATATTTGGAGAAATGAACTGGGCAGATTCGACATGCTGCTACCTCCACAACTTCTCCCCCTCTTCCAGTACAAGTCAGGTGGGAAATCTTGCCATTGCCAGTAAACCAGTCCCAACTTGATTTACATTTGAGTTATGTTTATTCAAGTGTTCTCCTTTATGAAGAAAACACTTGGCTTCCTTTCAAGGTAAAGAGAAAAAAAACCCTTCAAGCCGTAAAACATTTTAAAGGACAGATGTCGAATCTTGTAATGGCAGCTAACATTACAGGACTATATTTGTGCAATAAACATGATACACAGTGGAGGTTTCTGAAACAGTTACTACTACCTCTCTCTCTCTCTCTCTCTCTCTCTCTCTCTCTCTCTCTCTCTCTCTCACACACACACACACACACACACACACACACACACACACACACACACACACTTACTTACTTTTAGGGTGGTGCACATAGAATGAAACACAGGGAAAACTGAACTTTATGATACTGCATTCCAGCGCTACACAACTTCAGCCCTCCTACAGATGTTGGCCTACAACCCCCATAATTCCAGGCTACTGTGGCTCAGGATTATGGGACCTGTAGTCCAAAAACAGCTGGAGGACCTTGCTGTACTCCCTCCCACAAACTAGCCCTATCTTTTTTAATTCTCAAACCCCGCTCAGCACTCCCTATTAGGGATGTGCATGAAATGGATTTTGAATTTTGTTTTGGGCTAGAAACAAAACACAGATGGCTGAAATGTTTCATTGAAACAGTGGTTAAACCTGTTTTTTTGACAAAACAAACTCAAAACATTTTAAGGGTTTCAGCCATAAGCTATAGTGTCATTTCCAGAGTATTGCCACTGGGATCTGGCCATTGAGAAGAGCTTATCCACTTCCATTGCGGCCCAAAAGGTGGCAGAAAAGGAGAGGTGGAATCACACCCCTACGAACCAACTGCAAGCTGCAAGCTACCTCCAAAGCCTCTGCAGAAATTTCTCACACACCCGAGATTGTCCCTAATACAGCACCCTCTGAATTTCGCCAATGCCCCTTCAAGCCTGAACATTCTTCGTAGACAACTTTTGCATGCACGTTAAAAATACATCACTACAGTTCTTGTTTTGTTTGTGATAGCAATAGGGGAAGGTGGTGGACGGGTTATGGAAGAGTTTGTTGCAAATGACCACTGTCTCCAGTGTCCAATCTACTGAGAACTGGCATTGTGTGACCTGTAATAGCTCTGTTTAAAATACCGATTGCAGAAGGGTCTCCATCTGTTTAGTGCAGGCCCAAACACCACTCAGAAAATGAATGATCAAAGTTCTCTGGAGTTCAGCCAGGCACTTTGGAGAGGTGCCCTCCCAACCAGCACTATGCCACTTTGCTCCAATGGCAAGGCATGGCTGCTTGGAATTGAACCCTACCTCTTCCCCTCAAGAGTGGAACCACACTACTCTGGGAACCATACAAGTTTTGTAGCGGATGAATGCTAATCAAATTCTAGCTGACTACTACCGTTCACTCTAGCTTGCAAGCTGAGCCTTCCTTGCATCATCACTTGAAAGATAAGGACCTTTCCATGTGTCAAAAATTGGCACAGTTGTAAAAGGCAAGGATATGATAGTTTGGACAAACAGGAAGGAAAGCCAACTGAGATCATGATTAACAGTGCAAAGGATGCAAGGTGATGGGTCTGAGGTCACGGAGAAAGTTGAAGGTGAGATAGATGCTCAGCCAAAAAGTCTTGGTGGGCTCTGGAGAAACCCAATGTGTCCAAACAACTGTGGCACTCAAAGGCAGAGCCAGGCTTGGTTGTACGAATACTATTTCCAGATAGCAGATAAGCCTCTGGTAGCGGAGTTATACCTGTTGAGTAAGGAGAGGGCCTAGTCTTGTAGCCAAAAGACAGACTTCCTGAGGAGGGAAAATTGAGGGTTTTTAAAACAACATTGTGAGGCTATTCACACAATTGCAGAAAATTGGGCTAGCCTCCGCTAGCCAGATTTTCTGCAATCGTGACTACCACCGGGCGCAGCTGCAAGCCCGGTGGTGCTAGAGCAGGTAACCCGCTCCAGTAGCCCGCCCCTAAAACCGTGCCGCAGCTACTCACGAGGAGATCCCTGGAGGGGAAGCAAAAAGCCACCTCTGGGCTTCGGGGGTCTCGCCAGCATGCCCTGTGTGCTTGCACAGGGCATGCTGGAGCTTCCCGCTCCCCCCAGCCATCACCGGTTCTGTCATGGAGCTGGCAATCATGTAGGCAGCCAATCTGGCCACCCAGGGTTCCCACCCTGCTTGTGTGTGGGGAGAGTGGGCTTAGCCCGCTCTCCCCGCTCAGTCTCACAAACCGGGTCTCACTGATCGTGAGACCTGGCTCTGTTAGAGGGACACACCTGAGCACTGCAGAGTACATGCCCTTGAATGGCAAGAAAGGGGAAGAACATCATTTTTTCAGGATGCATTTTTCGCAGAGTGGTGAAATTTGCGACTGTGTGCCATGCCTCATCCACCAGCCTTGACACTAGTGTAACCACAGCCTTAGTCTTGGGACGCCTGTGATCTGCCACGGCTCAAACCAAGAGTATGGGGCCAAGAGCAGGTGGGAGTAAATGAGAAACATCCTAGGATAAGACTTAAAGGTACATGATGTGGCAACTTTGCTGAAGCAAAGCAGATCTGAATGTGGTCAGTGCCTGGATAGGAGACTTCCTGGCAACCTTGTATGGTGAACCTTGCCCATGGTGGTATAGCCTCACCATAGACAAAATATACCCATGCAATAAAAGCTTGCACAGAGAGGAGAAAAAGTTTCATACAGCTTTGAAGAATTTTAAGAAATAGTTGGATGGAGACCTTCTCAAGATGGTTTAGGTGTATGTCATGGGATGGGGGAATGGAGAAGCTGATTCCGTCCTTGTACATCTAGGATCCCTATCATGAAGTCATTTTTGCTTGCCAAACCCAGTGCTTTCTCCAGCTGCAATCAACATGGTCTTTTGCCCTTGCATTTCATAACCACTTAATAAATAACTCATGTGCAAGGAGTCTGCACTCCAACATCTACCCACACTAATGCACACAAGCAAAGGAAAGAGAACAAACTCCTGAGTCATTTCCTCTCTGCCATGTGCCCCATAATAAGCTAGCAAAACCCAACACTGCAGAATTAAGCTCTGTTTTCTCTAGCACAGAGTGGGACGAAACAAATGAGCACCACAAACTTTAGATGGATAGCAGAGTGGCTATAAATGTTTCTCAGCCTGGCTAAGGTTTCTCCCCGAACCCCCACCCTTCACTTAAGAAAAATAACTAAAGGCTATAAGAAAACAGTCAGAGAACAATCCATGGCTGACCTGGAAAAGCCGGTTTTTAGGAATACACGATTAATCTCCCACCTTGAGGAAGGGTGGGGGGGAACCCAGCAATTTCCATCTGCAACAATTTACTAATTTTTAGTGCTGAAAGCTCAGTTCTGGGCAGCTGTATTTGCTGGCACATCAAATAACTGGGCCTACATACTAAATATACAAATGCTCATAAAAGTGTACATTTACATCCTACAAGCAATTTATGTTATTATTTACACAGCACCACCAATATATATGGTACTTTACAATCTCTCTCTCCCTCCCTCTCTCCCTCTCTCTTGCACACACGCACACACACACACACACACCAGCTTCCTGTCCTGAAGAGCTTACAATTAAAATTTCAAATGAGCGGGGAGACTACAGAAGATGGGGAAGGACTGAAGGACATCATACGTTCCAGCTGTCCTGTTTGCTAGTAATTAGGCAGTCAATCACTGGCCCCATTTTGCCCTCTGAAGAGAGCGATAAAAATGTTCTGTATGTACCACCGATCAGAGAGCTATTCTTCCTCTCCCAGTCCTGCTGCCATAATTGCCTAGGCAGATAATACATGTTGCTTAGTGGATCTAAATTGCTGTTATTCTGTAACTGTTACTGAGGAGATTCTCCCAATCCACCAAAAGAGGGCTAAGGGGGCCCAGCCCACTTTTGGAGGATCGTGTGCTGCCACGGAAGCCACATGGCTCCCGGCAGTAAACCCCCCTAATTCCCCCTCCCCTTAGACAAGGTTAGTGGATTTGATCTATTTGATCCCCGTCTATTTGATCCTGTATTGCTGCAGCATGGCTCTGCACCGTGGCAATACACAAGGACACACCTGCCAGGAGGCTGGAACAAGCCTCCTGGCCCTGGGGGTCTCTCCAGGATGCCCCACGTACTCTTGTGGGGCATCCTGAAACTTCCAGGGGGCACGCAGCCCCCAATCCCCACAGCCCCCACCGGCTCCATGACAGAGGCAGCAGTAGTGTGGGCGGCCGATCCGGCCACCCAGGGCTGCAGGAATGATCGTCTGCGGGGAAAGCGGGCTAAGCCCGCTCTCCCCACAAGCCCCATTCAGGTGAATCTCACTGATTGTGAGACTTGCCTCATTCTGTTATTCTGTAATGATTACAGTACAACCAAGTCCACTGTGATGTGAGCATCACCTCTGAAACACAGCAGACGGACACCCTACTCTAGATAAGAAGAAGGTAGGCTTGTCAAAAATGTCCACTTGATTTAAACACTTCAACATAGTGAGAAGCATGTAGGGGGTAGCAGCAGGGGTGAATTTCCTCCCATGTCCAGAATGTATGCCACTCAGAGTGAGGAATGATCCCTGCTACAAATATTGAGGAACATATCTGTGGCGGGGGCAGAGTGATGGCATCCTCTGTCGTGCATCACAACGCTGGTTGTTGACCATGACCAGAAGGCTAAATGGACCATCAATAAGAGAGCATCCTCCTAACACTGCAAGCAATACTTTGTGCTATATTTCTTTTCCTCTTCCACCATCACACAGGAACCTCTGAAACACAGAAATACCTCAAGGCTGCAAACAGTTGGGCTGCACTTAAGTCCCAGAGTGGTCTGTGGGGTTTATGCAAACTGTGAGCCGAACTGGAGCTCAAGTGTTCTAGTCTGTCTGTCTTCCTTCCCAATAAAATTAAACTGCAGGGATCAACTCTATGCACGTTGGAAATGTAAACAAAGCCTGATGGGGGTGGATGCGGAGACAGCACTGATCCACAAACTACGAACTATAACACAGCCATCTCCATTACTCTCGCATATTGATAGACCTTGATATTCCATCCACTCTTGGTGATATGCCTACCTACTGCACAACACCATAGATGTACCCCAGAGAAAGCTAAATAAGGTTAAACCCCACTGCAAGCAAGAGGACATGAATAGCATTTTTGTGCGTTCATTTTTGTGCGTTTTGTGGAGGACCACTTCCTGGCAGCTTGTGCCTAGGTCCCTAAACAAGAAAGCTGGTACAGCATAGTGGCTTCTGTGATTTGAACCGTGCCTCTGACATAAGCTCACTAAACTGCTTTAAGGAAGCCACTCTCTTTCAGCCTCTGCTAGGTACCCTGCGCAGGGATAATATAAAGATCCACAATTCACAGAAAGCACTTTGGACACTCAAAAGCACGATACAGTTTCAGCCCATTGGTCCTGGCCTGTCCTTCAGGAGCACCACAGCAAGGCTAGTCACATGAGCAGCCCAACCCAGCTCAGGTTGGGCTGCTCATGTGGAGTGCCAGGGTCACTCCCGCCCCCACAACCCCAACTTTTAAGCCCGATCCTTAACCGGGGTTAAAGGGTGCAAGCACACCCTCAACCCCAGGTTCAGGATCGTGTGTGTGCTTGGGCTGCACACATTTTCCAGGGACTCATTTTCTTGGCCTCCAGTGATCTACGCTACCAGGAGCAGTGCAGATCGTGCGGGAGCATCCTAAAGAGGAGCTCCTTGCTCATCTGGGGGAAAGGTAGGTTCAACCCTGCCTTCCCCACCGCCCCCGTTATGGCGGTGAGAATGACCTCAGCAATTGGGCATGAAAGCTGGTCTTGTGGTAGCCAAACAGAAAAATATATAGGGGGAGAGTGGTACTGACACAAAAATACAAAGAAAGATACCACTCAATAAATCAAGCGTGAGCACATATGTAAAACAATGGAACCAATATCAATATGCCGAATATCACTTCATTTATCACTTCAATACTTTGTTTGACAAGGTTTCGCGATATGTCCTCGTTTCACAATAAGTTTCATCAGAAGTACATAAACAAACATGTAATACATGAGTGAAAGACTCCACAGTTACTGGATACAAATCACTTCTCCCTGGTGTGTAAAATTCTTAGTTGCTTCTTCCAAATGTCATTTGGAGGAGTCTTTCACGGATATATTACATGTTTGTTTATGTACTTCTGATGAAGCTTATTGTGAAACAAGGACCTATCGCGAAACCTTGTCGAATGAAGTACTGAAGTGATAAATGAAGTGATATTTGGCATATTGATATTGGTTCCATGGTCTTGTGGTAGCCGGCATGAGTTGCTCCCTTTGATAAGCAAGGTCCACCCTGGTTTGCATTCAGATGAGAGACGAAAGTGAGCACTGGAAGGTACCCGCCTTGGGGGATGTGGTGGCCATAGCTCAGTGCACCTTGGTCCTTGGCATCTCCAGGGTTGGGAGAAATGGCTGCCCGTAACCTTGGAGAGCCACTGCCAGTCAGAGAAGACAAATATTGGGCAATGGTCTGTCAGGTAGCTTCCTGTGCTCCTAACAGAAAACAAGCCTGCTACTTCAGAGATTTGAAGATGGCTGTCATTTTGCCCCTCCACCTTCTCTTCTCCAGGCAAACAGGCCCAGCTCCTTCAACCATTCCTCACAGGACATGGTTTTTCCCCCAGACCCCTTAGCATCTTTGTTGCCCTCGTCCTAGTCTGAATGCACTCCACTGCCTTCTGTTTATTCCCATCACAGAGACACATCAAAGCCAAAGGAAGGGTTGTGCTGTTGCAGGTTGACAGTCTGGAAAGGTAAAACTGGAAACAGCTGTGTACACACACACACACACACACACACACACACACACACACACACACTGCCTTGTGCTTAAGTGCTACCAAATCAGCTACAGGATGATGCCAAGCACATCAGCAAGCCCGATTGGTTTTGCTGCTAAATGTTTGCAAGCTTTGCAGGCTGGTGCAATCAGTCTCTGGAATTCTGGCCACCACAGTTGAGCTTATCTGCAGACTTGTTGCTGCCAGGGTGAAACTTTAAACCGTTTGTTATGTGTAAGGCATTCAGAAAAATGTGCGCAGCCATAAATTTTAAAAAGAAAAATGTGTGCCCAGGATTAGCCTTGCACAACCTCTTTTACTATGTTAGCAAAGACGTTCAGAGTCTGTCTAGCTGAAGGCCAAACTACATATTACATGAAACACATCATTAGCACATGCATGCTTGCTTCTCCCAGCCCGCCCCCCTGAAATTATAGCTAGGAGTCCCAACCTGGATTAGCAACATGGTGTGTGGCACAGAGGTGATCTCAGGGCTGCATTTTCAACAGTACAACAGACTCTGCTCTGTTTGTTTTAGCAAAGGAGAGGAATGGTGGAGAAGCTCTCTCTTGTCTCATCGCTGTCATATGGCAGGTAATGGGTGAGATGAACATATTGACATATGAAGCTGCTTTATACTGAGTCAGATCAGTGCTTCATTTCATTCTACAATATTTGCTTGGCTTGCCACGTTCCAAGATCTCAGGCAAGAGTCTTCGCCATCGCCTACTACCCGGTCCTTTTAGCTGGAGACATCAAGGACTGAATTTGGGATCTTCTGCATGCAAAGTATACCACTGTGGAATGTAGAAACATAGGAAGAGGCCTTCCACCAAGTCAGACCATTGGTTGGTCCATCTAGCTCAGGATTATCTGCACAGACTGGCAGTTGCTCTCCAAAGCTTCAGGCAGGAGTATCTCCCAGCCCTACCTGGAGATGCTGCCAGAGATGGAACCTGAGAGAAGCAGCAGATGCTCTACCACTCATCCCCATAAGTTACAGAGGAAGTTGCCTTCTACCGAGTCAGAGCCTTAGTCCCTCTAGCTCAGTATTGCCTACACAGACTGGGAGCAGCTTCTCCAAGGTTGCAGGCAGGAGTCCCTCAACCCTATCTGGAGATGCCAGGGAGGGAAACTGGAACCTTCTGCATGCCAGCATGAAGGTGCTCTTCCCAGAGCAGACCCATTCCTTAAGTCCCCATCCCTTATACCTTACCGTACTCACATCTGTAGCCTCCCATTTAAATGCAAACCAGGGCAGGCTCTATTAGCAAAAGGGGCAATCTGGCATGCTATCACAAGACCAGCTCTTCTGCTGTTACTATTTTGCTCAAGACTGTATGAGGAGGCAGCTGGTGGAGACAGAAGGTGGAAGTCCTTACAAGCTCCCAGGGAGGATCAGGGCATTCCCTCTCCCTGGCAAGTGGAGAAAGACGAGGGCACTGGAAAGTAGGGATATGCATGGAACCGTGGCTGGGCAGTTCAGTTCCGGCTTGGGTGCCGCTTTAAGGGTGGGGGAGGGTGCACTTACCCCTCACGCCGCTTTCCCCCGCTAGCACTCATTACCGGTAAAAACCTTTGGGGCGGTAGCATACCTCCCTTCCCCCTCCTTGGCCAGAAGTGGCCACAAGTCCTGGATGCACATGCGCATGTTGCATGCACGTGCATGCATGTCAGTCATGCACACACACACGGGACTTCTGGTGACTTCCGGCTGAGGAGGGGGAAGGGGCGGCAGGGAGGTACGCTGCCGCCCCGAAAGTTTTTACTGGTAATGAGCATCAGCAAGGGAAAAGTGGCAGGAGGAGTAAGTGCACCCTCCTCCACCTTTAAAGCGCACGCACACACACACACACACACACACACACACACACACACACACACACACACAAAACCGGGGCATCAAACGTCAAACCGTCCCCAGGTTCAGACCGGTTTGTGCACATCCCTACTGGGAAGCCCCCTGCCCACCCTCCTGAGGCCTGGTTGCCCTTGGCTGTGAGAGGGCAGAGGAGAAGCGCCACAGAAGGAACCTTTCTCTTCCACCAGACACACTGAGCAGCCCTCAGAAACCGAGGCTTGACCGAGGAAAGTGTGTGGGCATTTACACCGACCACCTGATTCACAAACCATGCAAAGTACTCTTTGGTCCTCGGATCCCTTGAAGGACTCAACACTCTCCAAATTATCTCCATTGTTTTATCTGCACACCAGAAATAGTCTTATGGGCTTGATCCAAAAGCCCACCAAATTCTGCTCAAGGATGCCAACAGATTCAGCTTAGTCAGTACAGCTTTTCATGTGTTTTATATTATGCTAAAGTTTCAAGGCCTGCAAAATACCAAAGAGTCCATCTTTCTCTCTTCAAAGAAAGGAAGAAAAAATCTCCATGTTCCAGTTTAAAAAAAAAAAAAAAAACACAACTTGAGACTTGACTTAATTTCTTCCTCTCTCCATCTCTCCTGTCAAGAAGACTGGATCTTAGGTTTTTTTTTTTTTTTTTTTAGTGCTTTGGATCATGTGTCTAATATTAACTGGGAGGATGAAGTACAATTGATCTCCAGACTGATATACTGGATTGAGAGGCAGTAGTGGCTTGCCCGAACAAGCCGTGTGTGTGTGTGTGTGTGTGTGTGCCCAATGAGGTGCAGATGCTTCAGGTTCCTGGTAGCTCTGGTTTCTCCTCTCTCTCCTGCCCTGGAATAAATGAGAGCTGTGCTGCCTGCAGGCTGGCTATTCAACAGGTAGAGGTGCCCACACAACTCTACCTGATGAATGGTCAGGCTGCAGGCAGCATAGCTTTCACTGATGCTGAGATAGGATGGGAGAGAGAGGAGCTGCTGGGAACAGAGCCACTACTGTTGAGAGGAGGAAAATGGAAAGGAAGCCACAGAGATGCTGCTGATTCACAAAGAACACACAGTTCCATCGTCCATAACAAATTCTGTCCTATCACCAACAGAATCCCTAAGGCACACAGACTCAATGTAAATCGGTTCTCTCACAGGGATCCTGGTTATATATATATAGCATTGATAACTAATTTAAAATCATCAAGATCACAGA
Organism: Hemicordylus capensis; assembly: GCF_027244095.1. Taxonomy (NCBI): domain Eukaryota; kingdom Metazoa; phylum Chordata; class Lepidosauria; order Squamata; family Cordylidae; genus Hemicordylus; species Hemicordylus capensis. The sequence continues at coordinate 24,842,682 of NC_069666.1, forward strand.
AGCAGCATGTAGTTTGGAAAGTTGGGGTATTTCAGTGATAAATAATTGGTTGCCATGAGTTTCGAAGGTTATAGAACTGTGAAATTGACTTGCTGTTACATAGTAAGTCACCGAATGAGCAAATTCTAAAAACAAAATCTGATTTTTTATATGTTACATGTGAACGTCAAGCCTACAAAAACATGATTATATTACTTGTATAATAACAGAATACAGAATGTGTTGTTATGTAATGCATTAATTATATTCTTTGGGGAAACTAATAAAATGAACTTCAGTCAACATCTGGATGTTGGCAGCAAGAGAAGATGTTCTGCTACTAACAGCCTGACCCTGTCCAGAGTTACGCATGCCTAAGCCCACTGAAATGAAAAATGCTTTGGCACATCCAAATCTGAGTATGATAGGGCTTTTAGAATGAGATTCCTGGTCTGAAAGGAATCCGTCTAAAGGCCTCCCATCAAAGTGATTTGCAAATACCCTACGGAGGTATTGCTGAAGCTCTGACAGAGGCGAGACAGCGACTCACATTTGTAAGCATGATCCCCCATGAGGTGATGGTCAACAGTGCAGAAAAAAGTCTGAAGTGATTACTCCTGGACTGCAGAATAGGTTATACAAATTACCTGCCACCCAAACTCAACAGGTCTGGAGGAGATGGTCTTTCCACTCCACTAAATCTTCTGCATGCTATACTTTTTAAAAAAATCATCTATGTGCAGGGCAGGGCAGATCTATATATAACTGGATGCCCAGTTCCAAGAAACAGGCCCTGCAGGGAAAGGGGAGTCCTGGGGCTTTGTGGCTGGGGATAGTCGGAACTGGAGTCCATCAACATCTGGACACCTAAGTTGGAGAACCCTGGCTTTAAATGAATGGAATACTTTGATCACGTCTCCTCACAGGCAAATCAATGGGGGTGGGGCTGAAGCGGCAATCCTCACTTTCAAGGACATACAAACCTTTCAGGATTCCTCTTAAACTGACTTAGTTCCAAAGGCTCTTAAAAACTGACTCTTCTTTTTTCATTTACATCAAACAGAATGTATAACTGCCACCATTCACTCTCACCCTTCCTCCATGAAGTCTATCTCTCCCCTCCCTAGCCACACACACTCCTTCATATTCTTATACCCACTCATGAAAGTGAAGAAGACTACTTCAAGCTGCATTGATGGAGTGATGGAGCACACCACTCAAATATTAATCCTACTGCATTCACTAACCATTTGTTTCTGGTCCAGTGTTCCCTCTAACAGAGATTCCCAGATGTTGTTGACTACAACTCCCAGAATCCCCAAGCAAAAGCCATTGCAGCTGGGGATTCTGGGAGTTGTAGAACATCTCCCAAATCCCCAACATCTGGGAATTTCAGTCCAAGGTCTGAGGGCCAGACTAGGTGCAACATTGATCCTGGTGTTTTTGTGGTCTTGGAGCATGGCTTAGCACAAATAGCAGTTGTGGGGGCTCCTGATCTGGATTGGATCTACAGGATGGGGTGGGGGGGTGAGGCCTCCCCCCCACCCACTGCAATCCTGGTCTGGGACCACTCCCACAGCTGCTCTATGCCTTCAGAGGAAAGCTGCCATTGGCACCTTGGCACCTCAACAATTAACGCTGTGAGCCGCCCTGAGCAGTAGTGTACTGGAGAGGCAGGGGATAAATATTACTAATATTTCATTATTTATTTATTACATTTCTAAACTGCCCCATCCAATGGCTCTTGGGGGTGCACAGTAACTAATAATAATGGTATAGCACAGCTCTTGGATGCTGCTAAAGATCAAAATATGAATCTTGGTCTGTGGTCAGCATGTTGCAGACCTAGACTCTGACTATCCGGTTTAGATTTTTTTTTTAAACTCCCCAATGCCTGAAGGGGGAATTCAAAAAAGATTAGAAAGCTCTTCATGTCACCAGCAAATTTTGAGATAATCAACATGACACCATTAGGATTGCTCTAATGAACATTGTCACAACTTGTGAGTCTGAAAGTCAGGATGGAAAACAAACTGACTGTTTCCTTGATGTTTCTTGTCAGAAGTCATTGAATGACTGGCAAGTTAAAATATCAGAGCACAGTACATGGCAGGAGAAAGCATTGCTAGAATGATATTAGGGCCTGATCCAGACAAGGAGGGTCTCTGGCCTAGCTTGTGGTCAATAGCTGGAGGCCAGGGGCAGACACTGCCCTCTTGTCCAGGAAGAGTAGAAGTATTTCTAGGGTCCTGGTATTTATTCCAGCCTTGGCTAGAACAGAAGACTCACACTGCTTGTCATTCACAGGTATGGATTTGCACACTCTTGTTTCATACCCTCCAACATTTCAAAAATAAAAACAGGGAAGTAGATCTTGTGGGAAACAGACCTTGTAGGTCACAGGTTCTCACGCTCAAGCCCTTATACAGTACTGGGCATTGTGCTACATCTCTGTTTCCATGCAACAGTATCCAGTTGGAAGCCCAAGTGGGTGTTTGTTTTGGTAAGCCCAGGGTTGGCAGCCTTGGGTCCCCAGATGCGGTTGGACTACAACCCTCATCATCCACAGCCACAATGGCCAAGTCTGGGATCCCCTGCCACAGAGAACAAGGACTGTCCCTGGTAAATAGGGTCAGCTGAAGTGTCTGCTGTTCCCTTCTGTGCCTAAAGAGAGCTCTGAGGACAGAGCGCAGGCTACAACATTCCTGGTTCAGGCTCAAAGACCCAACAGATAATATCCTCAACCCATGACATTTTTGTTAGAGTATGTGTTCTCCAACAGGCTGTATGAGGTTCATGGAGACAATCCTTTCTCGCTGTCATTTCCTTGGCACATTTCACACCTACTCATAGTGGCAATCAACACCCCAGCCCCAAACACCATCTTTTCCGATCACCTTCAGCATGCATCTTCAGGATCATACAGCAAAATGCAGTTCGGGACTGAATCACTGGTGGTTAATCACACAGACTGGCATCAGTACCCACAGGAGATGGTAGCTGATCAGGGGTGGGATATGCAATCAACAACAGATGATGGAAAATACTTGTATTCTGTCACGTTATATAAGAAGAGATTAACAATTGCATTTGAATAGCCCACCATGCAGAATGCCATCTGCAGTGGGGAAAATACTGCTTAGCTGGAAAGGAGCTGTTTGCTATCCATACTGAAAATCTGATGAACTAAAAACTGCAGCTAATGTACATATTTTAAAACACACATCATTTGCATGAGCAGAAAGAGAGCCTGCTCATTGAGGCTTTTTCGGAAAATATGGCAGGCTGCATATTTTCCAAAAGAGGCTGGTTGTGCAGAGTTCAGAGACATTTCTCCAAATATGACCAGCCAGTGGTGATGCATAAACATTATTTCATGCTGCTTTGTTGAGACTTTGGTTTGATGCTTTCCAATCACAGGTAAAAACAGGAGCACACTTGCAATGTCACTCATCTCTTGCCGAGGAACTCAGGGCAGCCTGAGGTATATTGAGGGATCTGTGCCAAAACACTGACTTGCCCCACACCCCTGGTAGCTTTCAAAACCCATCCTTGCAAGCTTCATAGGAACATAGGAAGCTGCCATATACTGAGTCAGACCATTGGTCTATCTAGCTCAGTATTGTCTACACGGACTGGCAGCAGCTTCTCCAAGGTTGCAGGCAAGAATCTCTCTCAGCCCGATCTTGGAGATGCTGCCAAGGAGGGAACTTGGAACCTTCTGCTCTTCCCAGAGCAGCTCCATCCCCTGAGCGGAATATCTTCCACTGCTCACACTTCTAGTCTCCCATTCATATGCAACCAGGATGGACCCTGCTTAGCTAAGGGGACAAGTCATGCTTGCTGCCACAAGACCAGCTCTCCTCCCTTTGAACACCAGCTCTCCTCCCAAGAGGGAGGTTCTGCAAGGAATGTGAAGAGAGGTGCTTGTTGAAAAGCTTGCAATGATGGGATTGGGTCCCAAAGAGCTCCACAGATGGCAATGGGGATCTTGACACCCTGCTGCTGCCCCAGCAACCCCCTGCCTGAGGCATCTGCCTCACCTTGCCTCATGAAAGGAATGCCCCTGTAAGGAGCCTTGCTTGAGTCTCACCCTCCCCATATCTGTTACCAACAGTTCAAACTAAGCCTCGCTTGTGTGTGAAATTGCAAGCTACATGCAGCAAGCTGCCGGTAGGGCAATGAACACAAGAGCCCTGCTGGATCAGGCCCCAGACCCATCTAGTCCAGCATTTGGTTTCACACAGTGGTCCATCAGGTGCCCGTGTGACACAACCAGGAGATAAAGGCATGCCCCCTCTCCTGCCTCTGCAACTGGCATTCAGGACATGGTATTCAGAACTGCCTCTGAACATGGAGGTTGCCTGGAGCCAGCCAGATATAAGAAAGCAAGGTCTCAGTCCAGTCCAGGCTTAGATAGATCCTAACGCAAGACCTCACAAGAGCTCTTGCTCAGCAGCTCACCCAAGACACAGCTGCCTCCCCTGGCTTCTCCCTCATTGCCCTTGGATGGAGAGCAGCTGGGGAGTGGGGGAACAGAGGATATGCTACCCTGGTGGGCCACTGTGTGAGACAGGATGCTGGACTTGATAGTGCTTGGGCCTGATCCAGCAGGGCTGTTCTTATGTACCCTACAGCGATGCCCGGTTCAAGAGTGGGGAGAGGCAACAATAGCCACGCTATTGCATTGAATTCTTTTATGTAAGCCATAGAGGATTTGGGGGGGATTGATTTAGATTGCTAGGGAGGGTAGAGGGGGGGAATACATAAATTAAAAGTAAATTAAATAATCTGACTCTGCTAAAAGATTTAACTTTTCGAGATGCAGAGCCACAGACAGGAATCCGAAGAACAGCAATTCACCATTTTAGATGACATCCCTGAAATCTCTCCAAAACAGAAAAGGACCAGGAGAAACACATATCTCTTCCCAGGCTGACTCCATCTTGTGGCAGGAAGGGCTTACAGCACGGACCTTTGGCCAGGGTGACAAAAACCCTAGGAGGGCAGATCCCGCGTCTGTGCCCCAAACAGCCACTCGCAGCAGTGGGTGGGGTGTGCGTCTTTGTGTAGGATTTAGTATGTGTCACTCACAACCACATCCAGTGATCAATGATGAAGTGGCGATGTAAGAAGCCACGGGGGGAAATGTGAGGTTGTAATGTGGCATCCAAAGCAGAAGTCTGCAAACCCAGAGCAGGAAGCCCTTCAAATCCCTGTAGCACTGTTATTCTGCAGTGTAAATCTGTCTGCAGCATTTATCATGCGCCATCCACAACCACATCCAGCTGTCCCGTACCCAAATAACCCACAGTAACCAGGCCTAAAGCATTCCTTTAAAGAAACAGTCCCACTGAACTGGCGGTTGATGGTTCGTGGAGGGGGCAGGGGAGTCTGCAGAAACTCTGTAGCTGATATATAAACTCCCGTGTATGCAGACAGGCAATGAGCTGCTATGTGGGACACATATTTCTGGGCATCTCCTCCACAATTTTCAGTCAGTAATTATGACACAAAGCTCAAAATTAACCACCCGGGTTAGCACTTGCTGGTTACTGGCAGTAGTTAGAAGAACTCTAGTGAGTGGATCAGGTGGCATACCAGCAGGTATTTAGCAAAACAGCACCCCTGACAAAACTCACACACACACACCCGTAACGTATAATGTCTATGTAATATATTATGTCAGTGTCGGTTAGACAGGAATCTTCTTATGGCTGGAAGATTTGTTTGGCTTCACTGAAAAGTGAGAGGCCACCCAGACATAAAAGGCGGGACACAGCAATTGTGCATTTTAGCTGAATGTGAGAAGGTGATTGATTGATTGATTAAGTGCCGTAAAGTTGGTGTTGACTCTTAGCGACCACATTGATAGATTCTCTCCAGGATGATCTGTCTTCAACTTGGCCTTGAAGGTCTCTCAGTGGTGCATTCATAGGTACTGTAGGTAGTCTACTCTATCATGCATATGCACCCATGTGAACCCACACGCATGGACAGTAGTATGATGGTGCAGGGATGCAGTTCTGGCACTTTTTCCATACAGGGTCTCCGCAGTGATGCAAATCCCTTTGCTTTTTAAAATGGAAATTGGCTGCTCTTACTATTCCAACAGTTTGTGACATTTTTGAATACCGGACTACAATTTATTCATTCATTCGATTTATATACCACCTTTCCTAAAGTGGCTCAGGGTGGTTTACATTACAATCAAAAACACATACAATCAAGACCCATTGAAAAGCAGGTTAAAATTAAAATTAGAACTAGGTATCATTAAAAGCCAGGCTGAAAAGGTGGGTCTTTAAGGCCTCCAAGGAAGATAATCCTCTCATATCCATGGGGAGTGTGTTCCACAATGAAATCCATGGATTTTATTACTCTTCTTCCTGTCTTCTGCTAGAAAGAGTATCCTCCACCCTTTGTGGTTGGCAATCCAGACTGCTCTTCTGGGTGAAGAAGCACATGAGGTTCAAGCTCTGTAGCATTAGGACGTTATCCTTGAATTCTTGTAGAGAACACCCAAATTATTGCATCTCAGTGGGGATTTGGCCATTGGGGTGGGCGTAGCTATGGGTCTGTCATGGAGAGCACCTACACTTCTGAATTTGCACAGGAAGGTGCAAAGGTTTGATCTGGATCTACCTTGTTAGAACACAATGATTTTATGGATTTCACTGCTGATCAGGTCCAAATGAGCTCACTTTGATTCATATCAGAAGAGGAGAAAGTAGACATTTTTGCTTCCCCTAATTCTTACTGCCATACCAACAAGTTCTGTTAGGAACAGGGCATGGCAGTACATAGGAACATAGGAAACCGCCATATACTGAGTCAGACCATTGGTCTATCTAGCTCAGTATTGTCTTCACAGACTGGCAGCGGCTTCTCCAAGGTTGCAGGCAGGAATCTCTCTCAGCCCTATCTTGGAGAAGCCAGGGAGGGAACTTGAAACCTTCTGCTCTTCCCAGAGCGGCTCCATCCCCTGAGGGGAAGATCTTCCAGTGCTCACACATCAAGTCTCCCATTGCAACCAGGGCAGACCCTGCTTAGTGATGGGGACAAGTCATGCTTGCTACCACAAGACCAGCTCTCCTCTCCTCAGTAGGTGGCCAGACCCTGACGTCCCCAGTTTCACCTCTAGCCACGACTTCAGGAACTGATTGATTGTCTGGAGGAAATGACAGGCAAGTTTGAAGGCACAGGACCTTTTAAAAGCATCCTCTCCATGGCTCCCAGGAAAACGGCCCAGAGTCTGAAATATCTGGAAGGAAGTCAGCTAAGCGGGAAGTTGATCCCTTCCTATTTGGGTTCAGATCTGGTCTGGTTTTGCCAGTACTTCTGTGCTCTCTTTGAATAGACATTAACTTAAAAAAATGATTACAGTTCACCACCCACTGAAGCAGTTGAAAAGGGTGGGGGGGTGAGCTGAGCAGGCCTCCCCCACACCTGTGGCAGTGAACGCCAGGTGGAGCAGGAGCAGCTACTGGGCCTGACCATTTGGCCCAGCGGCCCTTGAGAACTGCGAGGCGCTTCAGCGCACCTGCACAGTTGGAACAGAGTGTCACAAGCAACACTCTATCCTAACTGCGCATGTGCAGTTCTCAAGAGTTCTCAAGTTCTCAAGAGCCACTGTTCTCAAGAGCCACTGGGCCAAATGGTCAGTTCTCAAGAGCCACTGGGCCAAATGGTCAGGCCCAGTAGCCGCTCCCGCTCTGCCCGCTGCTGCCGCCACTATCACCACAACTCGCCCCCAACCCTCTGGCCACACACATGGCGGCAAGAATTATTAAAGTTTTCCGTTCTGCGGTTCAGTGTTGCGGGGCAGTGGCGGAGCAGGGGTGGAGTGGGGTGGCAGCAGGAGGCCCCGCTGGACCTTGGAGGCCACAGACTGGGTAAGACCACAGGCCCAGAGTGCCTCTGGGGTAAGAGCACCTCTATTTAGAAGTACTGTTCTTATTATCATGCTAAATAATACTGCGAGAAACCTAAAGGGCACTAGTGAATAAAAGGAACGCTCACTCTGGAGGAACAGGACAAGAAATCAGGCCCGGGATCCAGCTCATCTGGCAAAATTGTTGCTTTGCTCCAAAGAAAATAGAGAATTATGCACTGCTGATTTAGGCGGAGGGAGAGAACTGTGAATTTTCAAATGGCTTCAGTGTTCTGGGTATAAACAGAGCTGTTTCCAATTGCTCAGCGGCTCCGTACCAAGTATCCTGTTCCTTTTGCTCAAGCTGCATCATTTCAGCCTCCAAAAGAGCGGCAGAATTGTGCATGGGCCTGTGTTTCTCCATTTCCTTGAGAAAGAGAGGGCGTCCTTTAATCTGTGGTCAATTAAATTCCCACACACAGAGACTTCAGACTAATGAATCTGCTATAAAAGGTGGAAAGTTGAACCTGGAACTCAACCAATTTTGCTCCAGTTTTCAATCTTTGCATAGAAACTAGCAACTTGCAGCGCTGAAATGTTTCTTATGCCTGACCCTGCTCCACCGGCTGAATCCTGTTGCCTGATTAGTATAAGGCAGTTTCCTATGTTCCTATATGGGGGTGGGCCTGTATCTTCCAACTAGCTTAGTATTGTCTACACGGACTAGCAGTGGCTCTCCAGGGTTTCTGGCAGGGGTCTTTCCTAACCCTATCTGGCAGTAAAGGTAAAGGTAAAGTTGTGCCATCAAGTCGGTGTCAACTCCTGGCGCCCAAAGAGCCCAGAGGTTGTCTTTGGTAGCATACAGGAGGAGTTTACCATTGCCTCCTCCCGCGTTGTATGAAATGATGCCTTTCAGCATCTTCCTATATCGCTGCTGCCCGATATAGGTATTTCCCATAGTCTGAGAAACACACCAGCGGGGATTCGAACTGGCAACCTCTGACTTGCTAGGCAAGTCATTTCATTTCCCCGCTGTGCCATTAGCAAACATGAATTATCCCCTTTGCTAAGCAGGGTCTGCCTTGGCTTTGCATTTGGATGGGTGACTACATTTAAGCACAGATTCCCCTTAAGGGATGGGGCCCTAGCTCAGTGACAGAGCACCTGCTTGCATGCAGAAGGTCCCAGGTTCAATCCCTGGCAGCATCTCCAGGTAGGGCTGAGAGAGACTCCTGCCTGAAACCTTGGAGAGCTGCTGCCAGTCAGTGTAGACAATGGAGCTAGATGGAGCAGTGACTGGACTCAGCATAAGGCAGCTTCCTATGTTCCTGGGATCTTAACTTGTGGATCTTAAGTCAGGCAAAGAAACCTTGCATGCAAAGTTCCTAGCACTGCGCATTCCCTCCATCCCATGACTCACGAGGGTTCTGATCCACAGCCCAGTGAACACGGTCAGTAATCCAGCTTTAGCTCAGTACCCTACAGGAACGCTTACAGCCAAATTAGAGTCTTGACACTAACAGCAGGAACTCGTAGTGATTTAGCAGGATAGATTTAGCAGGATGTCAGCATGCCTAGCTTGGCCCATTTCCAGATGAGGTTTTGGGAGCAGAATGCAGAAGCTTGCCGCTAACAGTCTCATCTGCTCCAAGTCGGTGTATGCTCAAAGAAAGCATAGGACAGCGGTAGGCAACCTTGGCTCTCTAGCTGTTGTTGAACTACAACTCCCATCATCCCCAGCCACTATTGCCGCTGTGGATGATGGGAGTTGTAGTTCAACAACAGCTTGACAGCCAAGGTTGCCCATCCCAGGCACAGAGAAAAGGCGGCTGTAGCTGGTAATAAAGCAACCTCATTATTAAGCCAGCCTGTTAAATGGTGGGGAGAGGTTTTTCAGCGGAAACAACTCCGCTACCATTTTTACAGAGAACTTCCCGGCTTTTAATTAAAATGCTTTATGAGGCTTGGAGAACGTTTGCATGCCTCATTATGTCCCCTGGTACCTGATCGCTGCCTGCAAACCTTTTCCAGATTGATTTGGGGAAGAATCAGAAGCATGATCTTTAAAAGCTAGAGCTGCTTGGCAAGAAATGTACATTTCCAGGGGGAGGGAAAGGGTAGCGACGAATCTTTAGGGCTAATATTTACATAGCACTTTTCAGCCAAAGTTCCCAATACAGTATACATAGATGTAAATAAACAAACAAATAAATAAAATGATTGGGCACTTCTCTCGGCTTTGTTGCAAATGAAGACAGCTCTCAGCAAGACTGGAAAAAAAATACTTTGAATTCCTAGGTACCTGAGCATCCATACAGCCGGGATTTTTCCAGCCTCACTTTTAATATGTCATAAGTAGGGTAGGGATGTGCAGACAGGTTCGATGTCAAACACCACCACCACCACCCGGGTTCAGTTCACTATTGGACCAAAACCCCTTGGCCGTATGAGGGTATTCATGAGTTATATCTTAAAAAAAAAAAAAGACTTTAAAAAAAAATACTTACTGCAACCTGGTCTGGGGGTTTAGATTCAGCTGGGGGGGGGTGTGTTTCCAGAAGTTCCCCCTTCCCCCCCGACAGCCTCCACTTATGTACAAATCACCCAGTTTCCAGTTTAGGCAGTCTTTGGCCCATTCTGGGCCTGCCCTCCATTGCAGTGCCATTTTGGAGGCTGCTGCACATGCCCAATGGGCCTCTGCATGGCCGGATCATCCAGGAAACTTCTGGAGACCCCCCACCCGTGGCCAAATCTAAGCCCCTGGACCAGGTGGTAGTAAGTAACATTTAACTTTTTTAAGTTAATTTTTTTAAACTCAAGAACCACCCCCCAACCAAACTGGTAATGTGGTAATTTGGCTGTCAAGCCATTGTGCCAAAATCGAACATGCCTGGTACAGTTCGAGTCCGGTCTGGTCTCAAACCAAACTGGACAACCCAATTTTGTGCACACCCCTAAAGTAGGAATGCTTCTGAAATTGCCCTCATACAAATTTCTCCCTGATTTTGGAGTTCTGAAATATCTGGACTTCTTATTGCAAATAGGAACTGATACATTAGGATTTCTTGAATTTTTTAAAAAATTAACTTTGTACAAAGCATTGACTTGCACAGTTTGCTGCAGCTTTCATTGAGAATAACACTTCATGTTATTTAATTAAGTGGGCTATATTTTATTTAGTTAGCATATTTGTATCCTGCCCACTACTGAAGTCTCTAGGCCAGGGTCCCCTCTCACAGGGATTCCCAGATGTTGTTGACTACAACTCCCATAATCCCCAAGCAAAGGCTATTGCAGCTGTGGATGCTGGGAATTGTAGTCAACAACATCTGGGAATCCCTTTTAGAGAGAACACTGCTCTACGTGGTTTACAATGAAAACATATGCTAAAATAAGTGCGTAAGTCTTTAGGGTTTCACAAGACTCTTTGCTGTTTTTGTTGCAACATGGCTAGCCCTCTGGAATTCAATTCATGTGCATCTCAACCCCTCACCCCATATATTACCAATGTATAAGTGTGGAACTCAGCTATAATTGAGCAGATGGGCTCAAAGAACCTGCCCCCCCCAGTTCCTGAGGCCCCCCCACTCCTCCCTATTTTATTCATTAGCTCCAAGGGGCCACCGTGAGAGGGGTGAACACAGGCCCCCTCTCCCCTGGTGGAACTGACAAAGAACTGCCAAGATAAAAGCAATCACAATATGATCAAATGCATGAGAGCATCAGGATTATTTGGGGCAGATTTCTTTCCTTTTTCTTTTTCACTGATGCACATGTACACTTGTGCATCATTTACAAAAGAGAATGAACACTTCACTTGTTTATTCCAGGAGCTCTCAAACGTGGGTCCCCAGATGTTGCTGGACTCCAATTCCCATCATCCTCATCAAAAGCCAGTGTGGCTGAGGATGATGGGAACTGGAATCTAACAACATCTGGGGACCCAAGATGTTGTATCAAGATGTGCAGGGGGACATGTCTCTGTGCGGACACAGAGACACAATCATACATACAATCCCTTGGAGATGGACAAAACAGTGCAGAAATGCTTTGCACCACTGAGCACTGGTAAAATGGCAGCAGGTGGAAATGACCAGATGGAACAGAAAACTGCAAGAAAATATGAGACACTCCAATTCTGATGTTAATTTTAGGAATTCTTCTAGTTACAGAGGTCCAGGAGGAGCTGAATGCTGGGCAAGGCAAAGAAGAAGAACAAAAAACAGGGTGGAATAGGAGAAATCTGTTCATTCCTAGTTGTTTATCAGGGGCAGTCTGCTGTCACTTATTTTATGACCTTCTCCAGATAACTTCCTTACTTGGCTTGCTGCTGACAGTATTTAGGGATGTGGAGACATTTCTCCAAAGTGGAAATTCACTCAGAATTTCAGGGCTCTCAGGGTTCCCCCACAGAGAAACTGAATTTCTCCCCAAATTTCAGGATTTCTCCCAAGGAGAAATCTCTGAGAATTTTCTCAGATGGTTTCGCCAGGGATCCCTCCACCTTTTTCTGCCTGTTCTACTATTCTATTCACAGTAGGGATGTGCAAAACATTTTGAGTTCAAAATGGGGCTTCAAGCTCGAAACAGAACATCCATAAAATATAGGGTTTGTTTTGAGCTCAAAAAGAATAACCCTATTTCAATTGAAATGGTTTGAATGCCACCCAACCCACTTTGGTGTTTCGAGTTCCCCATTGATCCTTATGGCCAGAATACTCAAAACACTTGCAACGTTTCAAATTTCTTTCATCAAAACAATCAGCAAACATTTCAACGAAATGTTTCAACCATTTTGCATTTCATTTTGAGTAGGGATGTGTGAATCGATTCAGGTACAAAACGATTTGTACTCAAATCTACCTGTTTGGGGTAATTCATAGACAAAAAAAATTGCCTCTGTGCTAGCTGGCCAGATTTGCTGGCCAGATTTGGCTGGCCAGCTGTGCTAGCTGGCCAAAACAAACCACCCAGATTTCGGACCTGAAACTAGGAGTGTGCATTTTAGAATTTTCTTGTTTTGATTTGTATCCGAATTGAAACATCCCCGTTTTGTTTTGTACCCAAATTTTCTGAATCCGAATCAGCCCTGTTTTGTTTTGTAGCCAAATTTTCCAAATCCAAATCCGAATTGATTTGGATTTTTAAAAAGGGTCCCAGGGCAAAAAGAGTGGGTAGTGGTGGTAGTGTCCAATGGGTGGAAGCTACCACCCAAATTTCGAAGGAATTAGGCAAAGTGCTGATTTTTTTGTGATTTTTTTTTTAAAGTTTACACATCTTTAAGAATTTTCCCATAGGGAATAATGGGGATTCAAGCAAATGTATCGCTTCAAATCAAGGGGAAAGGGATGACCCAGAGCAGAGTGTGGTGGGTGGTAGTGCCCAATGGGGGCAAGGAAACTTCCAGAATTATTTCAAAGGAATTGGGCAAAGGGCTGATCTTTTGTGATTTGTTGAAGTTTACGTGTCTTTAAGATTTCTCTCATAGGGAATAATGGAGGTTTCAGCAGCCCCATAATTCCACTTGGGGGGTGAGGGGTTGTGTAGTGCACATAGGGTGCCAACCACCCCCATACCCACAAGCCTGTGGGGTATTGGGTTTTGTTGTTTCTGAGGTGTTCATTGTAGATTCTCTGGTAGCATATGAGATTTTCAGTGAAAAACAAGAATCCACTCTCATATGCTACCAGAGAATCTACACTCAGAACACCACAGAAACAGCAGAACCCAGCACCCCATGGGTTAGCAACCCTTCCCCTGGCCAATGTGCGGTCAGTAAAGAGTGGGAAGAAGCAAAAGAGCCAATGGGGAACAAGGAGGGAATTGTCAGCAGGTCAGCCCATGATTTAGGTCACTGATCAGAAGGCTGGAAGGGTGGGAAATTCAAAGAGATGTCAAACACAAAATGGAGACTGACTCAGAGATCACCACAAAATGGAGGTCCGAAACAACAAAACGTTTTGTAGCCGAAACGGGCATTTTGTTTTGTATACAAAACTTTTGGATCTGGAAAATGGGTGTTTTTATTTTGTCTACAAAACACCCGAAACAGGCTGTTTTGGGTACAAAATGTTTTGTATCCGAAATGTTTCGCACATCTCTACCTGAAACACTTGTAGATTCAGACCTCTATTTTGTGGCAATTTCTCTTACTGTCTCCATTTTGCATCAGGATTTTATTTTATTTTATTTTTTGAAAAGCCCACCCTCCCAAGCTTCAGATTGGTGACTTACTGTGTGCAACAATTGGGTGGTGATTTCCCTCTGGTTACAAATTGGCTCATTTCCATTCAAATATTGCCAGGGGTGACTGACCCCACATTGGCTAGGGGAAGGGTCAAAGAAGGGACAAGGGTGGGGGAGTTCGAAGGAGGGATTTTCAAATGGACTTAAGGAGGGAAACAGCCATCATTCTGCCTTCCTGCCTCATGGGAGAAGAGAGAGAGCGAGAGAGAGCCAGAGGAGCTTTGCCTTGCCTTGCCTTGCCTGCTGCCTGGAATGGATCCTCTGCCTTTTGTTCCTGCTTTCCTGACTGGGGGGGGGGGGAGAGAATTTTTTCCCACCCTCTTCCTGCTGCTGAGAGAATCACTGCTTGCACCTGCTGTCTGTGTGAATCGATTCAGGTACAAAACGATTTGTACCCAATCTACCTGTTTCAGGAGATTTGTGCACGAAAAAAATCACCCCTGTGCTAGCTGGCCAGATTCGGACCCAAAACAAATTGGGGGTTATTTGATTTGGGTACAAATCGAATCAAAAATTTGATTCAGGCACATCCCTAAATTTGAGCTTGAAACAAAACACAAAATGCATTTCGTTCACATGCCTAACTCTCAGCAGTAGCCCCACGCACTTCCTATGCAAAGCTCCATCCCTCTCAGCAGTGTGATCTCAGCGATATACAAAATGGACCGAGATCATCAGGGAAAGACATTGTTTCACTTCAATTTGCTTATCACACTTCCCTAAAGTCTCCAGAAAGCATCAGTGGCCTTTGAAATGGAAACTACAGACAGTAGTTAACTGCCTTCTTTGAACCTACTGCATGTTCATCCAGGAAGTAATTTCAGGGGAACAGCAAGGAAAAAAATGTGTAGGTTGCTGTTGGCTTTTTTGCAATATTGCTTTCATATTGTTTCAATTGCCAGACCAACCCATAATCTGACATTTTTGAACACTTCCCCCACTGAGTCTTACACATCTTTAAGACAAACTCCCATGATGCAATACAACCTTGAGTGAAATATGCATGTGCAAGAATAAGCATTTAAACAGCTTTAAAACTACCTTCCAAAAATCCTCAAACATCTGTAGACATTTTGATTAGGGGTTCTCAAATGTGGGTCTCCAGATGTTGTTGTACTACAACTCCCATCAGCCACAATGGTGGCTGAGGATGATGGGAGTTGTCGTCCAAAAACATCTGGCAACCCAAGCTTGAGAACCCTTGGATTACAGCCACTGAGTTTCCAGAGAAATCTGTTTGAAGAAAGAGAGAGAGGCTGTTCTCGTGAGCAGCCAAGACAGGACTCAGACAGACAAGCCCAAGTCTGTCTGCCCATGAGAACTGCTGGGAGCCATGTGGCTCCCAGCGGCACCTCGGCAACAGACCCAGCTATGAAGCCCAGCTCTTAAATGAGGTTAAGGGAGCAAGCGATCCCTTAGCCCTGTTTAACTGATCATGTGTCAGCGTCGGCTACTTTCACCCAGCGCTGAGACACTTAGGGGTGCCTGCCCATCACTGGGGGATACCCACAAGGCATCACACACTTGCACTGTGCATTGTAGCGTTCCCAGGGGCCGAAATGACACATCCTGGCCCATGCAGATCTGCGCTCCCTGGGACAGTAGCGGATTGTCTGGGTATGTGATCTGCACATCCAGCAACTGGGACCCGTTTGTCTATGGAGGAGGTAAGCTTCTGTGGCTTTCCCTCCCATGCACCCTCCCGCCTGGTTCCCTGATCGTGAGAAAGGGCCCTGCGTTTCTCATATCCCTCTCTCTACCTGAGGATGTGGCCCTAAGAGTACCAAAACATGGCCACTTGAATATGCACATTTGTACAGTGTCGCCCCCACCAGAAATACAAAAGCACAATTTGGGTTCTTGTGGAAAAACAAACCCGCCTGGAACCATTATGCCACCTGTGTCTGTTTCCTAACAGAAACAACCTCAGAATGGTGGTACATAAGCTGGTAATCAACAGACTTGACAAATGCAATGTGGTGGTACAAAATGGGGCAGCCAGGTTGGTCTCAGAGAACAATTTGCTCCTTTACTATAAGAACTACACGGGCTACCAAAAAGTTTCCAGGCAAAATACAAGCTGCTGGTTATAAGCTAAAAGCCCTAAATGGCTTAGGCCCTGGGTATTTAAGAGAATGAGGCTATTCCCACAATCACTGGAAAGCGAGCTAAGGGAGCCCGATGCTCCCAAGGCAGCTAGCCCACCTAAAATACCTTCCCCTTAAACAAAGTTAATGGAGCGGGCGCTTCCGGCTCGTGTGCCACGGTCGCATGTGACGACACACAAGTAGACCCCAGGCCAGGAGGCTTCAGGCAGCCTCCTGGAATTGGGGGTCCCCCCAGAATGCCCCGCACACTTGCACGGGGCATTGTAGGACTTCCATGGGCCACATGGCCCCCAATCCCTACAGCCCCCACCGGCAGTAGTGTGGGTGGCCAATCCGGCCACCCAGGGCTACATGTTCAATTTTCTGATAAGCCTGCTCACCCCGCAGATCCACCAGAAGCTCTTCTCACTGATTGTGAGAAGAGCATCAATGTCTTCTTTGCTATGAGCCCTGTCGCCCCTTGAGATCTTCCGGAGAGGTTCGTCTACAGCTGCCACCAGCTTGTCTGGTGGCTACGCAGGGACGGGTCTTCTCTGTTACCGCCCTGAGACTCTGGAATGAGCTCCCCATCTCTGAAAACTTTTTAAAGTCCTTAAAGACTTGTTTTTTCCCCACCCAAGCTGTTTAACTTGACTGTGTTTTTAAATTGTTTTAAGGTTTTTTCTCTTTTTTTGTCTGAATTTGTTTTATGTTATAAACTGCTCAGAGTCTGCAAATTAGATAGACAGATAAAAAGATCATGGGCTCCCCCCCCCACTTTGCAAACAGTTCTGCAGCTTTTCACTATGAGGTGCAAACAGGGGAGGCATGAAAGGTGCCCCTCTTTAGCTCAGCAGCACCCTTGCAGTTACTGTATATGAATATTAGGCATGTATAGCCTGAGCAAAGCTGAGATGCTCGGAGAATAAAGCAACGCCTTCAGGAATTCTCCTTCTGCAGTTAGCCTGCTGCTCCGGCCAAACAGCTAAACAGCTGGGGGAAAGTCGAAAGCATGTGACAAGCTGATTACAGCATGAAAACATTCCCTGGTGCACCTCTGACTTCAGCAATTCATTTCCAGGTAAACACACAGTCCTACTTTATGGGGCTAATAAGGATAATTGGCAGCCAGTGCTGCAGCTACTGCTGTTCTGGATCTGAACTTTATATGGTTTTTTCGAGACCACATGTACATGCCGTAGTGACAGAAATATTTTCCATATGAGCTACCACAGTCCCTCTAGCCTGGGCAAGGTAAGTCCATCTAGTATTCCTTTATGCTCAACGCAAAAGAGAAACATTTTGGATGCAAGTGGAAGGCAGGAACCAGCCTCAAGGCACTCTGGCCATCAATGAATTTAGAATTCATTCGGACTCTGCTCCGTGATGTCCTTTGATTCCTCAACATTTTCCAGACCAGAGTGGCTTCTGAAAACGTGTTTGTTCCAAAAACTGCCTCACCAATTTAATCCCTCATCTCCTGAAAACACAATCACAGTGTACCTCTGAAAGTGAAAGTGATATCAGCATCAAAACAGCTGCTGGTCAACTCACTTCAGCAGCAGGGAAAGTAATTGTGGGGAACCCTATAAAGCTGTTGGAAACTTCTGACAAAACTAACAAAAGGCTTGGCTTGAAAACAATATCCACTCTTCAGAAAGCTGGAGTTGTGTTTTCTTTTAAATTTATTTAGCTCTTCTAGAAACAAGAAGACCTTTCGGCACTGACCACCCAAAGCACATATAAATATGTATTAAAGTAAGCTGGGATAATAATGGAAAGAGAGAGCAAATCAGCAGATTTAAAGCAGCAGCATTAGAATACTGTTTTATATCCATGTGGGGTTTTCTGAATCTGTTTCCATCCATATAACTGATCTCTTAGATGTTTGGACTAATGTTGACAAAGAGCACGCTGATCTGTAACATTCCACGAGACAAACTTAGGTCTGAAACACACAGAAGTCAAGTCCCACTGATTTCAAATGAACTTGCCTTCAAGTAAGCATGCTGAGCCTTAAATAGCAGCATCCGTCAATTTGACCAAGAATATTGTGTGCCCAGCTTCAAATATGCATTTCAATACGAAGGCAACAAAACACATGCTGAATGAGACCACAGACATTCCAGAACACAGGCACTTTTCAGATCCTTGCGCACTGCAAGATTATTCAACATGTG
The DNA here is from genome assembly GCF_027244095.1 of Hemicordylus capensis. Classification (NCBI taxonomy): domain Eukaryota; kingdom Metazoa; phylum Chordata; class Lepidosauria; order Squamata; family Cordylidae; genus Hemicordylus; species Hemicordylus capensis. Next base: position 24,861,047 of record NC_069666.1, read on the forward strand.
AACGGTGCATGCTCATAGCTAGAAGTTTGGGGCATTTTCTGCTCTCCAAAATGAGACCAAAAAATCATGAGAAATCACTTCTATCATATGTCTTCCTACAGAACCCACCCCACACCCAAGCACAAACTATCCCAGCTGCCCAATACTAGAAGCCAGCCACATAGAGACTTATCCTAATGATCTTATTTCACAGAAAACACACCTTCCAGTCAAACATACCAAATGAACCAACTTTTCAACAATTCATTTTTTCACTCTTTTGCACCAAGGATATTTAGCACACACCTCCACTGTACATGAAAAAATGCAAGAGCCGCCTTGCAGAACCATCTGCTGCCTTTGACAGGTAAAGGTGGATTGAGCAGAACCACTGTGGAGAAGATGTGACATGCAACTTACCTCCTCCCCAGGTCTTGCTAACGCCGCCACTTGAAAGTAGAGCAATGTCAATAACAGGTAGCTGGCAAACATCACGACCCAACCTAGAGCTGAGATTGCTCTGCCAAGCACTAACAGCTAACAGATGCACGGGTGTCTCCAAGGATCACAGTCCCAGGATTCCGCTCAGCAAGAGTCTCTCGCTTCGGCTCATTCACTGTGATACCAGGAGCTTCTGCACTCAGCCACTCCACTCTGAAGACAACTGGTAAGCTGATCTTTTCATGTAATGACTTCTCCCTGCTCGGGGAGGGGGCTTAGGACAGCAGTGAGCTGGGGAAAGAGAGGTGTGTGTGTGTGTTTAGTTAGTTTTAAGCACAGAAGGGGAGGGACAGAAATGGGCAATGCAACGGCAAGTCCAGCAGCTGCTCTGATTTATGAAACTTTCTTCCGAAGGCAAGGCCATGTGTCCCCCCCCCCCCAACCCCTGCACAAGCAGTCTTGGCAGTGCCTTATTAACTTAGACAAGCATGACTGCAGAATTGGAGGCTGGAGGTACCTCTGGACAATTAAACAGAGCAGGCTTTTAAGCTTCAGCCTCACAACCCCTGTTGTTTCTAGGAAAGCATCCAGCGTAACTGCTCGGAGGGCAACACGGAGAGTCTGCTCGCTGATGTTGTGCAGTCAAACTGAATCCTGCAAGAAACCTTCCTAATTATGTGTAGATGCAGGTGAGCCATACTGACAGCTTAGAGACCAGCAATTGGTGGATCACAGTGAAATCTAGCCCAGTTGCCATCTATCCCTCCAGTCACCAAACCTCAGAAACAAAAGGGGGTGGGGTGTGTGTGTGTGTGGTTAGTTAGTTTTAAGCACAGATGGGATGGGACAGAAGTGGGCAACTGAACTTGGCAGCAGGGCAAAGAAAAGACAAAATGGAGGCTTGGCAAAAAGGCATAGTATCCAGTCAGACAATGGGGGAAACTTCCCCGTGTTCCCATTTATTATTCCACATTGTCAGGGTTCTCAGACTTGGGTTTCCCAGATGTTGTTGGGAATGGCCATTGTGGGTGGTGACCCTGGGAGTTGTAGTTGTCCAGTTCTGACCTGTCCTTGGTGACCACGAGGCTTGAGGTGAAGCACAGTTGAGGATCTGGCTGTGGAGAAGGCTCAGGTGAAGCAAGACGAGATGGAGTCAAGGCTGGAGGTGAGGCTGCAGCAGGGCCGAGGCAAGGCAAGGAAGAGGTGAGGCAAGGCCTTGAAGAGACCCCAGGGGAAAAGCTGACTCTCCAGCATCTGCTGAGCTCTTAAATACTGCCTGAACTCAGATCACTCCTCTGAGGCCCTGCTTCCATGCCTGGAGTGTCCTGAGCGTAAAGGGGCCATTGCCACTCCCCTTCTGTTCCAGCTGCTCTCCCCTGGATTGCTGGCAGTGCTGGTGTGCTGATGTTAAGGGTGGTGATGGTAGAGGAGGAGGAGAAGGAGGAAGAGGGGCCAACTCTGCGGGAGGTTTGGGTTCCCCAGGGACTTCCTCGAGCGTTTCTAGCTTGATGGCCTTCCCACACTCTGCTCCATTGGTTGGGTCCAGGGGGGTGGGGATGGCACCTGTTCTACCCCCTCAGTCTCTAATTCTGAGTTGCCATTGGAGGGAGAGGGGGTAGCAACAGGCTGGGCCATGACAGTAGCCCAACATCATCTTGAAAGGCAGGTTCGATATATCTCTAAGGCATACCCATCGCTAATCCCATGCACGGCAGCTCTTGCAAGGGTTTGCAAGCAGCTGCCCGGATAGCGACAAGGATGGGGGAGAAAATGGCGGCGGTAGCCGGCAAAGATAATGGTGGCAAATGGTGGCTGGCCAGCCAAAGAAAATGACAGCGGGCAGGGGGGCGGGAAAGAGCGAGGGGAAAAGAAGACCACGATGAGGAGTGGGGGAGAGAAGATGGCCAGCAGGTGAGCGGGAGTGAAGATGGGGAAGAAGATGGCTGGTGGGCCAGCCGACTGGTGGGGGGAAAGACGGTCAGCAGTGGCCAAAAGAGTGGAGGTGGTGAACTAGAGGTGCAAATGTTCTGCACCTGGCCCAGCTAGTATTGGCTATTTGCCTAACTCCACGTGGTCAGATGTCAAAGTCAGCCACCTTCCCAGATGATTGCAATCACTCTATAGCAGGGGTGGGGAACCTTGGCCCTCCAGCTGTTTTTGAACTACAACTCCCACCATTCCCAGCCACAAGGCTGGGGATGGTGGGAGTTGTAGTTCAAAAACAGCTGGAGGGCCAAGGTTCCCCACCCCTGCTCTATAGGGGGTTTAAAAGCAACATCTGTAGAGCACCAGGAGAGGGTCCCAAATAGGGTAGAGACTGACATTTCCAAAAAGTGAAGGAAACCATAAGGTTCCATCCTAGGGGAAACATCTGAGAACGTTTGAGGTAAACCAAATGGGTTTCAGCAAGGCAAGTGAAATCCCACAGAGGGTTCCTGCACATACACAGGAGAGGGGGCTCCGAGGAGCCAGGCTCCTGCACCTTACTTCTTATGCCACCAGCACTCTGTTTCTAATGACAAGCTAGGCAGGCTGTATTTTGAGGGGCAACAGCTGGCCTGCTGGACCAGCTTGCTGAAGCACTCAGTCAGCTGACCACAAGGTCCATTCCCTGTCCATCAAGGAGCTCTAGCCTCAGAGATTTCTCCTCACTTCGTTTCCTGGAAGCCAAGTCTTCCTGGAACCTAACCTCTTGGAACCCGAGCCTCCCCTGCTAATTGAGCAAAGAGGCACCTTTTTGAAGTGGTGATTCTCTTTTTTGAGCAGGGCCCTATCCAGCATCCCTCCAATGGCTGTTGCTGTTATTAATCTTACGTTTCTTTTTAAGATTGTGAGCCCTTTGGAGACATGGACCCATCTTTATTTATTTCCCCCCCAATGTGAACCACTTTGGGAACTTTTGTTGAAAAGTGGTATATAGATATTCATAGTATTACTAGTACTAGTAGTCTTGCCAAGGCCTGATAGTCTCCAAGGGGCAAATGTACATGAATGCCATACTACATTCAAATTTGACTGCACCTGGGCAGGGAATGAGGGCACACAAAACATCTTCAGAAGTTCTGCATCACCATCACCAGAAAGGACACATCACACTGGCCAAGGAGCATCCTACTCTACCCCAAGCCAACACATGATCCAGAGCCGAGAATCATGAAGTGCTCACTAGCAACAAGAGAGTCTGCAGAGACTCCTTGGGTCAGCCAAAGACCCTGGAGAATTCCTGAGTGGTGGGCTGCGCTTCCTCCAACCTTCCCTGGGAAGAGGCTCAAAAGAAAAGAAAAAAGGCATGGCAATGATTTCATTTAGAGAATTCTAGCCCTCTCTGTTTGGTACCAGGATCTATACCCCATGTTTGGTTGGTTAGTCTGTTTTTGTTGAGTAGTAAGTCATTGCCCACTAGTCCTTAAGTTATGGCCATAACACTATTATATATTATAATAAATCATTGTCTGTAAAACTAAACATCTTGAGAGGGTCAAATCAGGGGCGTAGCTAGGGGAGAGGGGGCCCGTGTTCATCCCTCTCTCTGGCAGCCCCCCAGAGTGAGGGAGATAATGAAGAAAATAGGGAGGGATGGAGCTGGAGGGCCCTCAGGAACTGAGGGCCCGTGTTCTTTGAACCCTTTTGTTCAATTATAGCTACGCCCCTGGGTCAAATTATTTTGCTATGGTTATATAAAGCCTTGGCACGAAAAGTGCAAGAGGGACCCCATGCCTCTCTTTTGCAGTACAAATACGACCAATATTTATCTAACACTTTTCAACAAAAGTTCCCAAAATGGTTTACATAGATAAAATAAGAAACATAATATTTACACCAGCCACAGCCACTGGAGGGATGCTGTGCTGGGGATGGATAAGGTCAGTTGCTCTCCCCCTGCTAAATAAAGAGAATCTCCCATTTTAAAAGGTGCCTCTTTGCTCAGTTAGCAATGGACTTTGTGCAGTGTTAATCCTTTCAAGAAATTTTCTCCAGTAATATTTTCAATTCATCACGAAATCCACCAGAGTCAACTTCCAAGGGTGGATTCCCACCTTTTAATTTACTCCCGTTACATCTTCTGAGCACAGAAGTATTAAGATAAGATATGCATATACCTTAATGTGTCAGAAATGAGCAAATGACAAAGCAAAGCTGATTCGGTCTGCCTTTAAAACTGACCTCTTTTGAAAAGAGGTTCTTTGAACAAATTAATTGGCAGTTTGAGGGAATTTGAAATCTTAATTTGTTTATGGAATTCATTTCCTGGCAGACCCCTAGGGAGCAAATATGCCCAAATCCCAACTAGGGCTGAATTCTCCACAATGATGAGACGGTTTTGAGTTCTCCTCCAGATCTCTGAGTTCTGCAGAATTTTACTTGAATTAATAACCATCATCAGGCTAAAATGAAGGCCATTCCTTGGTGCTTCTTTTGATTAGAAAGAGACATATGCTGAAACTGGCCATTGCTGTCAAGAACGTAGACAAACAGGAACACCCATAAACCCACACAAATGTTTATTGGCATCAATTTGATGCCCCTTGATGCTCTCACTGCATTCCTTCTCATGATCTAAAATAAATGTTAGTGTGCAAAAATCAGCAATCCTGGCCACAGCTATAATTACACAAAAAGGGGAGGGGCAAATGTCCCCTCAAGGGAGAGGGGGCCCATCAGTTGCGTGACAGCTTGCTCTTCACTCTCTTGCTCTAACCTTTCCAAAGAAGAAGTGGGGCAGGGGTCCACTTTTGGCCCAGGGCCCATGCCCACCATGCTATGTCTCTTCTAGCTCTCTTTTCAACATTTTCATCTAAATTCCTCCCTAGATTTTGGAGTGACGAGGTACCTGATTTTCTGAAGTTGTCCTGATGCATTAGGAATCCTTCTGTGTTTTGTTTTTTTTCATTGTCCAGGTTACATACATAATGCTCAGTTTGCTGCAGTTTCCAGTTTCTTCAAATCATGGGTGTCTCTCCTCACACTCTCTACTGATCCACGCCTGCACATTGCCTGATCCCACCCCCTTAAGACTGAGGCTGCTGTGGGGGGGCGTGGGGGGGGGCGCCAAGCCTTTCTCCCTGGGCCAGTTGCCTAACCCAAGCCACACACCCTGACTATTCATCCCCCTGCATTTAGCCTTTTAAAAAACCATGGAAGATCCAAGTATAAATCTTCCACCATCTCACCTAGCTGCACTCTCATCACAGGTCTGCTATCCTGCGTGTGAAGGGATAATTTTGTCTAACACCTGCTAGCTATCCATTTCACTTGTTCAATAAACCCCTGAAATTTTTGGCACTGAGGCATGCTTCCCCATGCATCTATCCAACGCCATTACCCATGCTTCTATGGACCTCTATCATACCTCCACTCCACACAGCCATTTTTCTAAGATTAGAACATTCTAATCTTTCCCCAATTAAATTCTTGCCAGAAACCTTTCCCCCCAGCAATTTTCACTATTTGTTAACCGGTTCTTAAAATACTTCTTCAAATTACTGAAACCAGAGAGGGAAATTATTTCCTTGGACTTCTTTTCCCCTCTTGTTCCGACAACAGTTTACAGTGTGTGAGAGAGAGAATTCTGTCAGCACTCTCCACCAGATAGCCACTTGCAGCAGATGGCAAATGGAAGTTCCAGAGATCTCCCTGGATACGAACTAATGTTTACCCTCTCCCCTTCCCACCTTTCCAAGACAGTGCTAAGAAATGAAAGATCCCCTTACTCTAGAAGCCTAACATGCTGCGATTCTATAGTGCACACTGTTCTGGTTTGGAAATCGCAGGAAATGGTGGTATTCTCTCACACTTTTCCTTGCAGTCTCCTTTGACCTTTGTTCTCCCTGTTAGCATTTATAATAATAATTAATATTTATTGAGAGCCAGCATGGTGGTTAGGGTGGTTAGACTTTAAAGCGTGGTGGTTAGGATGTCAGACCAGGACTTGGGAAATCCAAGTTTAAATCCCCAGTCAGCAATGAAACTCATTAAGCTCATCCACATGGCAACTGGGAGGGCAGGAGGAGTGTCCAGCCTGGGTAGCAGAGCCCGAGGTTTTTGCTCTTGGTTTTTGATTGTGTGCTTGCAAACATTAAGGTCGGAGACAGAGACAGTGATCGTGTGCCAGGCAGCAGCTGGGGAAAACAGCGTTTCCTCCTACTTTGTAAAAGGCTGCGGGTGGAAACTGCGTAGGGCTCGCTGGTTCTACCCAGCTGCTGCCTCACACATGATCATTCTTCCTGACTCCTACCTTAATGTTTACAAGCACACAACCAAAAATTTGGAACATGCCTGGCTCTCCTACCCAGGCCAGGAGCTTCTCCTATCCTGCCAGCAGTTGTGTGAACCAGCCTCCTAGGTGACTCTGGGCCTAGAGATGTGCATGGAACTGGTTAGGCTGGTTTGGTTCGAATCCAGGTTGGTTCGAATCCAGGTTTGGTTTGAATCCAACCTGGCCCCGTTTGGGGTTCCATCGAGCTGCAGCTGGCCTGGGCTTCCCACCCATGCAGCTCCCAGACATTTGGGAGACTGAAAGAGGGCTTGGAGGAGCTCCCTGCCACCCCCGATGCTTTGCCGCCACCCACCACCATCTCACCGCCCACCTATACCACCTATCCCATGGCCTCCACTAATGGAGGCCACTTTTTCTAACCCACCTCCACCCTGGCATGCCTTTAGGAAGTTTGGGTTAGGGATGCCCCTTTACTTGTAAAGGGGAATTCTCAAAGATTTCTCTTTACAAGTATACCCGAGCTGGTCCACAAGCCAGTTCTGGCTCATGTACCAGGGGGCTGAGCCAGTTCAAACTAAGACCAGCCAAACTGGGCCAGCTCACACATCCCTACTGGGGCCAGTCCCTCTCTCAGCCTAACAAAACTTACAGGACAGAATGGTGGAGACAGTCACAGCATTCACACGTAATGCGGAACCAAGGGTCCAATGGACCTGCAGTTCCATCCTCTCTGCGTTCGAATGTAACCACCAGGACCCGAACTGCAGTCAAGGAGACTGCAGAGATGAGGGGCAACTGGCTGTGTGGGCTTCCTTCTGGAATGAAGGACAGCCCCGGCAGCCAATCACAACTGGAGCGAGGGAGGAACTTCTTCCCTCAACTCCAGTTAGAGCTCACTGCAGCATTCAGATATAATGACCCCCCAAAGGAAACCTCAGATATAAGCAGCAGAACTCACTACAAACCTAAGGTTGAAACTGGAGTTTGGGGAGGGAAACCTCGGATTGCTTGTGTGTCCGAACCACACTTACACACATTTGGACATATAAGAAATACGACCTCAGGGCCCTTCAACTCCAGTTTCCAGCTATGTGCAAATGGGTCCTGTGAGTTCTTTGGAAGAAGGGCAGGGCAACAATTAATTGTTTATTTTACAATATGCCAGCTTTCTACAACTTACCCAAGGCAGTGTGTATGTGTATGTATACGTACGTACACACACACACACACACACACACACACACACACACACACCCCAGTAACAACTTTTAAAAAAAGAATAGACAATACACATTCTTAAGGGCCAATTTTGTTTGTAATCCCTGTAATAATTTATTTGTAATCCCTTAATGACAGGTGAGCCAAAGACAAGTAGGTGGCAAAGCCCTGAGTAGATGAGGAATGTTAACATAGTAGAAGAGCAATATGGGTTCTTGCCTCATGCTTTCCTTGTAAAAGAAACCCTTTGCAAGCAGTGACCAACAAGAGTGAGGTCAAACACTGGAGTCAATGGCCTGACTCAGACATCATAAAATCACACCACTGTCGCCGCAGACAGGGGCATGAAGGGGGAGGGATTTCTGCCCTGCTGTGTCAGCCATCTTTGCACCCTGCCACTCAGGCTTACACCCTGCCACTCAGGCTTACAAACAGGCTTGTTTGAAGAGGGGAGAGCCCAAACCGTGATGGCAGGCACTTCCATCATTGCAAAGATAGCTCGAACCAGCCTCACAGTCCCAGAAGCGCCCACCATCATGGGTAGGGTTCTTCCCTCTTCAGACAAGCCCCTCTGAGAGCATGAGCTGTGGGGCACTAGGGTGATTGACGCAGTGGGGGCAGGACCTCCTCCTCCATCATGCTGCTCTACATGAGTACAGAGGTGCGATTTTATAGCGTCTGAATCTAATGTGAATCTAACCTCTAATGTCAGCCTGTCATGTGAACCTCAAGCATTACCCAGGAGATGCGTGGGGGTTGACAGTGGCTGCATTTCCACCAGAATGTGCTGTTTGGCCCTGAGGTAGAGACGCATCATCCGAATGTAGATGGCACTAAGATCCATGGAATGTTATGAGGTCACCCAAAGACCATGTGTAGAAAGACCAAAAATAGAACCCTGAGAAAACCCAACAGAAACGGGGAAGGCCAACCCTTTCCCAGTGGAATATATATATATTGGTTTTTAATCCTCTTTGTTCATTTCCTTGAGCACATATTAACACAGTTTAAGTACACAAAACTCTGGTTCAAGAGTTAAAGATTTTAATCTATATTGTGTAGTTTCCATTTTTATTTCATTAACGTCTCACCTTCTTTGGCAAAAGAATCAGGTGTGGACAACAGAGTGCAACAGTCCCAAGAATGCTGGGAGCGGGGGAAGGGGCCACATGGGGGCTTTCCCTGTCTCAACCCAATCAGTTCTCAGCTTACTTCAGGAAATCCAAGGGAGAGGAGCTTAGCAAATGGATTACTCATGCTTTTTAAAGGGGATGCATATCTTTAAGTGCTTTCCTGGATCCACAGCCTGTTGAAGACTTTGAGACCTCTTCCCTTGAATACCCAAGTATTTCCCATCTCAAGAGCTTCACAGTTGCCTAATGCAAATCCCATAGTTTTTTCACTGTCCAATTCCAGACCAATTTCCCTCACCTTTCTGTTTCACAGATTGCTGTAGTCCTCCCAATTTGCAATGCACACATTTTGGCTACTCTTATTTGCTGGAAGTTATTTCCTCTCTGTCTATACTATTCAACAGAACTAGGATATTCCGAGTGTGCAATTGTTTAAATGGACATATTTACTTAAAACCTCTACTCCTCCATTCAGCTCAAAAAGATGCCAAGGTGGCTCAAGTTTAGATGAAATTCCCACTTAAAACCATTACTGAGGCGAAGTTCTCACAGAGGTGGTAAACTCAGGACTGGTCCGTACCACTTCAGAATACAGGCAGCTGACAGCAGATTCTCCATAGCAAAAAACAAACCAAAACCCAGAGAATAAAAAACTAACATATTAGGGAGAAGAATTCTAGAGCCAACTAGCCTCCAACCTCCTCCTCCTCCTCCTCTTTTTTTTTTTTTTTTGAGGAAAGAGTATTAAGTCATGGAATCTCTGTCATGGAAGCCCCCACTGGGAGGCTGACATGGTACAGCTCAAGATTACTACCTCCATGAAAACTAGGATTCAGTCGCTGACCTATAGCAACCTTGAAAGTGTACGGGCTTATCTAGATTTAAATTAGATGTTGCAATGGTGACTTTATGAAACCACCACCATGTGCAGACTGAGGCCCTGTGCCACTGAATACCAGTTCTTGGCAAACAACTGTGCGAGGGCTATGGCCCTCATGACCTACTTGTGGGCTTTTCAGAGACGTCAGGTGGGCCACAGCAAGAAGCAGGATGCTGGACCAGAAGGCTGACTACTTCTTATGTTCTTATCTTATACATCAATGAGAAAGCACATTTAGGAACACAATTTACTGGAATTTTCTCCCTATGCAAACCTGAGTGAAATGAAATGAACAGCACTTTTGCACAACCCTCGTTCATTGCATTGGGTTGTTGCTTTTGCCAGAGAACTTCCCAGTGGAGTGTGTCCAGTCTCTCATACCTATAAGCCCTGATAACTTCAGTGGGTAGACAGCTGGTTTTGAAGACAACCTTTCTCTCTACCACTGTTCCTGCTCTGTTCACTATCTCCTAAAACACTGCAGAGTATTTATTGCTTCATTGACTTTTCATTGTGCAAAAATAATTATCTTCTCTCACTCACTCTTGGTATAGTGGAGATGTTGGAGAAAGTATGTAAAAGGACCTTAGTTGTCACCTGCCCAGACATGAGCTGGAGTATTTATTTTGCCTGGCCTTACTCCAGTCTTCTATATTCCGATGAAAGATTCCTGGTCTCCATCCCAGGTTTTCCCCCCCAAATAAAAAAATCTCCCCCTTTCCTGACAGCAGCAATGTGGTGCATAAAGAACAAAAGCCCGTTTATAAGAGCCCCTCTCTGCTCTTCAGTTTGGCTACAAACAAGGACTCCCTCACTTTGAACTCACTTTTCATGTTGTTGAAAAAAGCATCTTGGGGAGACCAACATTTGGAAAGTTGTCGTTTAAGAGCGGTATCTTTGAACCCATCTCTTCTCCAAACAAACCATTAAGCTCCTTAGCATGTTCCTCTGGCCTTTACAGCTATTCTAAGGATCTTTCTCACTCCTCTTATTACTTTCTCAGTGCTACAGCTATTGCCATGGCTTTTGTGGGCCTCTGGGAGAAGATACCCCAAGTATCTTCCATTTATGTGGTTTTTCTAGAAAGATTTGAATTGAACTCCCACCCCACCCCCGCAAAATATTTTGGAAATTACTCTCTTGCCAATGCATTGATTGGGATCTGAGTTAGCATGTTGGACCAATGGGCCAAACAGCCTCCTGTATGTGAGTTCGCTCACATACTTCCACCATTCTTAATCTAGCCAGTCAATTGTTGTTCCAAGTAGTGCTATCACTTCTGCAGTCCTTAATCTAACGTGTTCCATTGAGAACAGATGAAGTGGGGACCATGCTGGGCTATTCAACCCACCACAGGACCTGGACAGCTGCTTAAGTTGATTGAACACTGTTGTTTGCTAGGACCACAAGCTCACATGGGTTTACTCAAATGAGCTGGAAGGAAGAACACATGGTTGTATCTTGATAGGTTTTTGAATTTATGAATTATATAATCCTGCAACGCAAAATATGGTAAACCATGCCCATTAGGATGCAAATGCTCGAGAGCCTTTCATCAGCTGGCACCTAGAAATGGATGGATAGGGATGGACTGGGCCTCCACAGGAAAGAGGCAGAAGCCTCCACAGAATGTATGTCCTGGCCCTCAACAGCCAGCCCACAAGCTACTTGGAGCCTGCCAAGCTTCTTCAATAGCCATGAAGCCTCCCACTCTCATCACAGTTGACCGTGCTACTGGTGGGTTTCCCCGACTATCATGTTTTGTTAGCATACTGTAGAAAATCACAACAAAACTGAGAAAGGAGTGCATGTTTCTTGGTCCAGGCCTCCCAATTAAGCCTCGGATAGGTGGAAGGAGGTTGAACAGCACTGGGCTTTCCTTCTCTTCCTCCCCAGTTTAGCCTCCAGCCAAGCTCCAAGGGAATTCTTTTCAACCTGGCTGCTTCTGTCCTCTAAACGCTTCCTCCCAGCCAACATCCACTTCCTCCCCAGCTGATGCAGACTTCCTGCTTCCTCACTACCTCCCTCATGAATGCCCCAAGACAAAGGAGCATTTCTTTTACCTGCAGTAAATTCACAGATCCCCCCGGCCAAGGAGTTGGCAATGCAGTTTTATACACACTGGCCATATTCCCATTTTACACACACTGGCCACATTCCATCTCCATGGGGGAGGCAGCGATGTATTTGGGGTGTGTGTGTGTGTGTGTGTGAGTGAAGCGGGGGGGAAGCAAACTGCTTTGAGAAAGTAGTATTTAAATATGAATAACAATATCTGCATACACACAGAGAGACTTGATTTGAGAGCTTATTCTCTTTAAAAAAAGTAATAGTGGGTAAAGAGAGGCTACATTTATTGTGTCTGCAAAGCCAGTAAACAAGAAGATATAAATATATATATGCACAGCTATGATGCCTCTAGCCATAGTTACTTTGCCACAACCTTCTAAACTCTTCTCTAATAACATCCATGGTACAAAAATCACTTCACTTTTACAAAGGACATGCTACAGAGTTAATCCTCAGATGCATTTTACTCTCCATTTATTGGAGAAATACCAGGTTTGGGTCCTATAATTGTAAATGCTGCTGAGAGCACTACAGCTCTGCAACTGATAGCCAAATGAAGCATTTGGCTGAAATCTGGAAACTTAATTGAAACCAAGATCAAAACACACTGGATTAAACTTTGCACAGTTGGTGTAAGTGGAAACTAAGGCTGCTTCATCCTGAAAGGAAACATTAAAAATAAAGCCAACAACAAAGTGAATTCCTAAGACATTCTCCACACTGCAAAGAACCTAAAGAGACCAGTCCAAGGAGAACTAATCCTCTTCTTATATTACAGAGTGGATGGACAACACCCATCGCTTGTTGCCACCCCTTCTGCAAAATCCTGGAATCACCACAAGAATCATGAGCTTCCACAACATTTTCAGCACTTCCTATCTCTATGGGTGCAATCCAGAGGAAGTTATATGCACGTAAGGTCCACTGAACTCAATGGAATAAACAAGGTAAGAGGTGGGGAGTTTGATCGTCGGTCAAGCCCCAGCTGAGTAGGATGGACACCCTTTACCCAGATCCCATTTCCATCTTCTGAATGAGGTAGGCAGAAAATTCTTCCTACCCAGCTGGGGCTCAATTAACAATCAATTTCTCTGCCTGCAGCCTTGTTTTATTCTAATACATGATTGAAAATTGGGAACGCACCCAGCTCCTGAATTAGGCTAGGAGGGTCTCCTACCCTCGATCATATGAACTGCCCTAGTATATGGGTTTTGTTTGATGTTCAGAATGCTTATCGCAGATCGAGAATGGCTAATGGCATGTGTGTGTGTGTGTGTGTGTGTGTGTGTGTTGATTGCCATTTCCCTATAATTACGTCTGTGTTTCTAAAAGGAAACTTTTAAACCTCACTAAAGCTGACAAACATCCAGATCTTGTGTCTCATCAAAGTACAAACGGAAGTTGTTATGGTTAGAGCTTGCACAGAAGCAGTAGCACACTATGTAAGCTATCCTGTGTCGTATGTTAAAAAAAAAACCCTGCATACATTTACATTGAGTATGGACACCATAAGCCCTGATAATCAGGTAAAGGAAAGTGAAGCAATCTGTTTCTGAGCTGGTGCAAATTACAGCCACAGAGCAAATGTTCAGAATGACCCCCTTACCCTTTCTAAAAAATAAACAAAAGAAATATAAATATGGTGACCAATCTACTGAAAATAGCATTTTGGGAAGAACTTGATTGCAGGCTTTTAAAAATATAAATTTTGGTTTCTTAAAAAGATTCAATGGAGATTAGAGCCCTTATAACTTTGGGGGAGGTGGTGATTTCTTAAAAATAAATAAACTAATCCAAGGTTGGGGCAGGGGTTTGCCTAACACTGAAGTGCTTTCTTTGCCCTTGAAAATGCTGCTACCTCTGTGGGCAACAACACTTGTGGCTGCCACTGTCCTTTCCAGGATGCACCAAGGAAGGACACAACGTTGTCCGGTTCCGGCGTCAGAGAGAGGAGATGTTTTTTCGTGAGCTCCATCTTATCTTAGCTATTTAGGTATGTTTATAAACATTTCTAGCTACTGTTGCTTTTCCTTATCGACTTAGTCAGTTGTTATGAGGAAAAGCCTGCAAAATCTAAATAGTAGCTGGCAGTTTATAGTTTAGCTCAGTTTAGCCTTGTCTTAATCTGAAATGGCTGAGTCAGCATTTGTGACTGAGGAAACGAGGAGAACAAAACTATGCAAAACATCGGCTAATTAATATTCATTAATCTTAACAATCTGCCAAAACAAGAGGCTCCTGTTGAAACCTATAACTGACAAACTACAGGAAGAATTACTGCTCTGAAGGTCCTCGACTTATAGCAGAGGACGTAGTACCGTATGTAGTTTGGAACAGAGCAAGAAAAGGCACAACAAACCCCCTTAAGCTGCTGCAAGTGGACAATTACTCCTGACTGTTAATTAATATTTGGCAAGAAAACTGGGTATTAATAATGAGGAAGAAACAAACTAAAACTAAACTGAATGGGAAAAAGGAACAGCAGTGTTAAACAAGCTGCTACTAGACCAACTACAAACTCTGTGCAAACCAAGTTAGAATCCTATCTCCCAATGCGGCCATCAATTAGTGAACCCACAGATGGAGCCTTAGACCAAAATTACAACCTACAAACTCACAACTCACAAATAGAATTTAATCCTATCGAAAGAACTGATTTAGAAAGAAGCATTTTTGAGGAACTGTTAAGTTCCCCACTTCCCAGGAACTTTGCTCCCCAATCTCCACTACCATCAGTGCTGTCAGAAGGCAATAGGAATGGAGCAACTCAGCCTGGTTACATGTCTGATCAATCTATAGTTGCTGATTTAGCTACAGATCCCAATCTAAAGACCTCTATTTTAATGGCCGAGACCCTAATTCATCTTTTCCAGAAGTTCTCAACAGTAATAGCTAAGTTAGACATGATTAGCACACAGATAAGTCATGTGACTATGCCTGATTCTAAAAAGAAGCAATTCACTACCTCAGAAGCTTATCTCAAACAGTAGATGCTGATCTAGAGATCGACTATCAAACCTTGAACATGAGTGATTCCTACAATGAATCAGAATCAGAGAATACTTTTCAGCCCTGCCAAAGTGAACTTACGATCATCCTGAACCATTACAATGATTATCGTTGGGAAGACTCCTTTAGTATAAGGAGATCCCTGGCACAGTTGTTAGGATTCTGTATTGAGTCTGTGGACTTAAAAATATATAAGAAACAGTTTACGCGAAACCCTGATGTTTACCCTAAGTTACTTCTAATCTTTGAGTCCAGTTTGATACCTGCTTCCCTGATAAGGATGAAACAATTCCTGAACAAATGGAGAATTTTCCCAAACAGAGTATTTTCTAGAATCTGATGACATCTCCGGCGAATGAATATCTGACACAAGTCAAAAAGTGTATGAAACAACGGAGGGAGAAATTTGCTCCCAAATTTACCAACAAACTCACTCAAGTTTACTCCCTCTTTAACTGGAAGATCTCCGAAACAGCAGATTCTGATCAGCATCTGGCGGACTTAGAAGACTCACATTTAGTTACGTTGTCCCAGATAGAGAGTTCTCTGGAGACCGTCGATTCTTTAGCTTCATCGTTGTTGGACATGCATGATGCTTCAACTGAGATTAACAGCATAACTTCTAAAGAGAATCATGAGAAGGCGAAGGCGATGGAAAAAAGTGTGCGATCTGCACATTGTTCTTTACCTCATGGCGACAAACAGTTACAACTATCTACAGGAATCAGGAATAAACAATCCATTGAGACTGTTGAGATTTATAGTGGGAATTGCAACGTGGCAACTGTTGCTACTAATTTTCTGAATTATAATAAATCTGTTCCAAGATTGCCGTTGACAGCTGACCCACATCTAGACGACTTCTTTTCAATATTGACACCTATTAACTTTAATCGAATAGAGACTTCTTACAGAGACGATGAAGGCTTGGGTTTGCAGAACCAACATAATAACTGTGATATACTGAAGCTACCTCAAAGACCTGTGGAGGATTGATATGTTGCCCCTGATTCGCATCAACAATCTGCCTCTATAATCTCCTGGAACATCCATGGCTGGGGTTCAAAGTTGCTGGACTGTGATTTCTTAAACTTCATTTTGTCATTTGATATTATAATTATGCAAGAGACTTGGTGGATGGGCGAGATAAGATTTCTGGATTACTCTCCCTTCACGGTGCCTGCCGCTGCGAGTCAGAAAGCTGGCAGACCACTTGGAGGTCTTACAATTCTTATAACTGCCAGATTGAAAGGGCAGGTTGTAATGCTATCCTACCTGGTAGATTGGGCTTTGTCAGTAGGGGTGTGCAATTCGGGTTTTCGGGTGATTCGGCTCGGACCCGAACCGAATCACCCCTGTTCTCTTTTGTGCCCGAATCTGGGTCACCCGAATCACCCTTGATTCGGTTCGGATTCAGATTTAATCCGAATCTGAATCCGAATCGATTCAGGGGGGTAAAAAGGGGCCCAGGGGCAAAATTTTGGGGTGAGGTGGTAGTGCCCAATGGGTAGAGTCTACCACCCCAATTTCAGGGGGATTGGGAAAAATCCTGATTTTTGGTGAATTTTTAAAGTTTTAGTGACTTTGGGGCAGTTCGGGGGCATAGAATGGGATCTGGGCAAAAGGAGTGGGGTGGGGTGGTAGTGCCTAATGGGTGCAGGCTACCACCCCAATTTCAGGGGGATTGAATTCACTCTGAGGTGTGAATTCTCATTCTATCATAGCAAATGAGATTTTTTTCAATTAAACAACTCTCATGACCCCACTTTCACTTTTTCACACTTTCCTTTACTATGAATAATATGAGGAAGTAATCAGTTCAGCACACTTCACCTTATGAAGACAAACCTCATAAAAATAAATCCACCAAAATTCACCCCCTGCCCAATCACTCTTAAATTGGGGATGGGTGGTAGCCTCCACCCATTAGACACTATCTACCAGCCCACCCACTCCTTTGGGGCAGATCCACTTTCTGCCCCCAAACTGCCCCAAAGTCACTAAAACTTGAAAAATTCTCAAAAAATCACCCCTTTGTCCAAACCCCCTGAAATTGGGGTGGTAGCCTCCACCCATTAGGCACTACCACCCCACCCCACTATTCTGCCCCAGGCCCCACTTTCTGCCCCAATATGCCCCAATCTGCCCCAAAGACATGAAAATTTCAGAAATTTACCAAAAATCAGCCCTTTGCCCAATCCCCCTGAAATTGGGGTGGTAGCCTGCACCCATTAGGCACTACCACCCCACCCCACTCCTTTTGCCCAGATCCCATTCTATGCCCCCAAACTGCCCCAAAGTCACTAAAACTTTAAAAAATCGCCAAAAATCAACTATGAACCGAATCACCCGAATTTTTCAGGTCCGAAATTCGGGTGATTCGGCTCGTGCCCGAAAAATATCAGGGGACATCAGGGGTGATTCGGTTCGGCCACGAATCACCCAAAATTGTTCATTTTTTTTGCACATCCATATTTGTCAGTGTTGGTCACCTCTCATAACACTAAATTTCTCTGTGTTGGTCTGTATATTCCTACCCAGAGTTGCCATCTCCAAACAAAGGTATTATGGGAAGAGA
Organism: Hemicordylus capensis; assembly: GCF_027244095.1. Classification (NCBI taxonomy): domain Eukaryota; kingdom Metazoa; phylum Chordata; class Lepidosauria; order Squamata; family Cordylidae; genus Hemicordylus; species Hemicordylus capensis. The sequence goes on from NC_069666.1 coordinate 24,878,572, forward strand.
TTGAGTCGTACATCTCAAGGTTAATTCATGAATATCCCAATGTTCCGGTAATTATAGCTGGTGACTATAATGCAAGATTGAGGTATGATGATGTTTCTCTTTATGGAAAATTTCCCCAGTGGCCCCCATTGAATGACACAGAGCTTAGCTCTTCAAATCGCGTCTTTTTAGATACCACGAGCAATTTCACAGGACTGTGTCTAGCCCGTATGGCTAATAACTTGGATTTATTCCTGCTAAATGGAGTTGCTCCAGGTGACTGCCCGGGCCAATACACTTTTCATCGAGGGGAAAGTTTATCAACAATTGACTATGTGCTTGTCACGAGAGATGTATTTGACTCAATAGACAACTTTAAAATCAGTGTTAGACCTGAAAGTGACCATAATCCCTTAACTTTAACCTATATATATGACAGACAACCTAAGACCTGTAAGAATGTATGTTTAACTCAATCTAAGGAATTGTGGGGTGGCAGAGTTAGGTGGAATCATAAACTGGATCAACTTTTTTTTCTTTGGATCAACTCAGAGACTGGCGAAGTGGCTAGGAGGAATCTACTTGATGTTTTAATCGACCGGGATAGAGACCATAGTGCCATTGAGAACTATGAGCTCTTTATTTGCTCAATTAAAGCTTTAATAACCAATTCGGATCACGCCAGTTCAGAACTAAAATCTTACCGCCCTAAAAAATGGTTCGATTATGAGTGTATTAGGGCTAAAAAACATCTCGTTACTCTTTCAAAGTACGCTAGTTCTAATCCCTCTGCAGACCTGGTTATAGAAATATCGAAAAAGAAAAAGGAATATAAAGCCCTTCTTAGATCAAAAAAAGGGGCTGATACACAAAAGGGTCACTTCTAATAAGTGCAGTGAAGAACAATGACTCAATGAGCTTTTGGAGACTAATTTCAATATCAGATAATAAGATACATTCCTCTCAGGTCTGCCCAATAACCCCAGCATCACGGGAAACTCACTTTTGGGCACTTTACAATGATATCTCTCCCCAAGGCGCCCTTCAAATAGGTTTATTACCACATTGGTCTCCGGTCTCCACATATGAGATAGAGCAGTTAATTATGCAATTGAAATGCAGGAAAGCACCTGGAAACGATTGTATCCTGCCGGAACCTCTGAAGCTCTACAAAGATTGGTGGGCTCCTGTGCTGGCTGCTCTCTTCACACATCTTGATCAAACTGCACAATTCCCTCAGGATTGGGGAACGGCGATTGTGGTTCCCATCCATAAGAAAGGCAGAAGGGATGACCCCTTTAATTATAGACCAATAAGCCTTTTAAACATTATAAGTAAACTCTATGCCAAGCACTTATGTGCCAAATTATGTGCTTGGATGGAGCAGGAGTGCATTATTGAGGATGAGCAGGCAGGATTTAGAGCTAACAGATCTGGATTAGACCACTGCTTAATATTACAACATCTTGTGGACAAACAGGTCAAAAGGAATAAGCGACCTTTGTTTGCCACTTTTATAGACCTTAAGATGGCTTTTGACACAGTTTCTAGAGGCCGTCTTTGGTCTAAATTGGCGGCTACTTCTATGGATCGAAGGCTTCTACTCTTGCTCATCAAAATGCATGAAAATTCCTTTTTAAGAGTGCGTTTAGACCATGCTGGTAATCTTACAAACTTATTACCCATTAGGAAAGGGGTGCAACAAGGGTGTGTATTAGCCCCCTACTTATTCAACCTTTATATTAACGATTTGATAAAGTGTTTGCAGACATCTGACACTCATCCACCAAAACTAGCTAACAAGAAAATCCCAATCCTGATGTATGCCGATGATGCAGTAATTCTATCTCAAACCAGGGTTGGGTTCAAAAGAGCATTAGATGCCTTAGCACTTTACTGCAGAGAGGAGCATCTACAGATCAATTACGACAAATCTAAAATTATGTGTTTCACCAATAAAGTAAAAAAATTTGTATGGATGCTAGATGGACACCGGCTAGAACAGGTAAATCAAATAAAAAACTTGGGGGTAATTTTTCAACACAATGCTGGGAAATCAGCACATATAAGTATGGTCACAGAGTTGGCAAAATGCAGCACAGCAGCAATCTTAAGATTTTTTAGAACTCAGGGTGCAGGCTTCATACCAGCTGCCTTAAAGCTCTATACTGCAAAGGTCATTCCGCAATTATTGTATGGTATACAACTAGGTCCATACTCAAGGTTTGACACTTTGGAAAGAAGCCAATCAGGGTTCTTGAGGAACTTATCTGGCACTCCAAAATGTACAGCAAATGTGACTTTAAGGACAGAGGCTGGCTTTATAAAAATTGAATCTCGGGCCTGGCATCTGATTATTTATTTCTGGTTGAAAATACATCTGTGACCAGTTGGTTTAATTCCTGAGTTTCTCTCAGTTACTCCCTAGTCACTATGGTGTTCTACCGTAAGTACGAAACTCACCTCTCTAGGCTTAGACCCAGATCAACTGCTGGAACTGGGTCTAGTGAATGCGAAAAGAGTAGTGAGACAACGCTTTGTTGATACTGAGATCCAAGAAAACTGGGCTGCGCTTCCAGAGTTTTATAGAGTTATAAGAACTAATATGTATCTTTCCCCCGCAAAATATCTGTCGACAATTACTTTTTCTAAGTTTCGATGGATATTCACGAGAGTAAGGGTTAATTCCTTTCCATCTGCACTTCTAGCTGGGAGGTTTCAGGGTGTGCCTTTAGAAGAATGACACTGTAGTTGTGGGTCAGGAGATACAGAAACTGTTGCACATATCCTTCTCCACTGTAATCTCCATTTACATCCCAGGGAACGCCTTATTGTTCCTTTCATATGTAAACTGGTAGATCAATCCGATGATAACCTTGTAAAACATCTGCTTTCAGATAAAGATGCTTCAATTTCTATTTCTGTAGCTAAGTTTAGTTATATTGTTTTTAAAAGGTATAATGGGATATCATCCCAATTTTAAATTGTATATATATATATACACACATTTTAATGCTTACTAGTTTTTATTCTCTGTTTGGTCAATGACTGTAAATAAAATTACAATACAATGTAATTAATAAATAAACTAATCCAAGGTTGGGGCAGGGGTTTGCCTAACACTGAAGTGCTTTCTTTGCCCTTGAAAATGCTGCTACCTCTGTGGGCAACAACATTTGTGGCGGACACTGACCTTTCCAGGATGCACCAAGGAAGGACACAACGTTGTCCCGCAAGAGACAGGAGCTTTTTTCAAGATTAATGGTACTGCATTAATGCACTTAATGGCACTGAAGTCCCCATCACCTCCTCAAAATTTTGATATACCAACAATATTGTAACAGGTGAAATAAGATATCAGATGGTTGCAGTCCAACCACAATGCACCCTGTCAGAAGCTTCCCATGTGCATCATCTTAAAAATTTGAAAACGTATATTGATACAAATTGCATTCAACTCAAGTAGCTTTTTCTGAGACACATCTGCGAGTTATTACATAACTCAGGTAAATCTTACTAAAGTGTATAAAACTTTCTGAATTTACAACTTTGCAAGAATACAAAAGTCAGAATGGCCTTTTAAATTGGACTCCTTTCCCCCAGGATGCCCACACAAGTGGCTTTTGAAATGGTATGAAGATGCAGATTTACAAGGCTAGACTGGGCCTCCTGTGCAATGCCTTAAACATCTGCTAGTTGTCTACACAGAGACAAGTATATGACCATACTCTTTCACAGAGAGACTGTGGGGTTTTCCCCCCACCTCCACACCCCCTGATAAAATACTGTACATTTTAAAATACTGTGCATTTTTGTTTTCCAAGCTAGGAACAGAGGAAGCTGCCTTCTACCGAGTCAGACCATTGGTTCATCTAGCTGGCATGACAGACTGGCAGCAGCTTCTCCAAGGTTGCAGGCAGGAGTCTCTCCCAGGAGTCTCTCCCAGCTCTGTCTGGAGATGCCAGGGAGGAAATTTGGAGCCTTTTGTATGTAAAAACTCCAAAGAGCAGGTGCTCTTCCCAGAGAGGGCAACCCAGATGATCAGGGGCCTAGAGCACCTTTCCTATGAGGCAAGGCTAAAACACCTGGGGCTTTTTAGTTTAGAAAAAAGAGCTGAAGGACTAGAACCAAATCACAAGGAAGCAGATTCAGGATGGGCAATTCCTTAACTGGAAAAGCTGTTTGTTAGTGGAACACATGAAGTCAGTTCACACAATTATAAATGGGGTAAAACAAGTGCCCTGCCCTAGTCTGGGAGCTGTATGCACCCCTCTTCCTGTGTGAGGGGAAAAGCTCCCTGTTTCATGCAGTCTGGGGTTCTCCTTCTGGGTATGCATGGCTGTGTGAATGGGTGTGGGAGTACACACAGGCCCATTCACACAACCATGCATGGCCGGGTCAGAGGCTGTACCCAGGTACATATGGTCATGTGAAGGGAGTGACAGAGTGTTTGAGCAGGAAGGGACTTTAGAAGTCTTCTACTCCAACCCTTGCTCAGCGGTCATGTGAATGTGACAGCAATCCTGGGTGCAAATAAAAGGGGTGTCACACCTCCCAGTTTCCATATATGACATTAAGGCTAGGCACACAAGCAGCCTTACCCAGGTAGGGTAAGAATCGATGCCGGGATCGAGCCCAATCCCAGTGCTGCCTCCCCTGAAAGCCTGGGTTTTGTACCCGGACTTATACCTGGATTAAAGGGGGTCGGATCGTATGTCTGCATGCAACCCAAGCATTCACAGAGATGGGCAGCTAGAGCACCTGGAGTCTCATGGAGGTATCCCCCAATATCCCCCACTGCGGTGCATTATGGGATATCATGAGGCTTTTGGGAGGGCGAGCCACACTCCCAGCAGCATTGGCCGGATTATCTGTGGGGAGAAATCCCCCGGGGGGGGGGGAAGCATTAACTGGATTGTCTGCCTCTCCCCCGCTGCCTGCACAATCGTGAGTATAGCCTTATTTATTTACTTACTTACATTTATATCCCACTCTTCCTTCAAGGAGCCCAGAGCGGTGTGCTACATACTTAAGTTTCTCCTCACAACAACCCTGTGAAGTAGGTTAGGCCGAGAGAAAAGTGACTGGCCCAGAGTCACCCAGCAAGTATCATGGCTGAATGCGGATTTGAACTCGGGTCTCCCCGGTCCTAGTCCAGCACTCTGGATGTGGTTACGTTGGAGCACATGCAAGGACCACTCCTCACTTTGCCCCACTCACACACAACCCCCAGCAGTGATAAAATTATACAAGGGCAGAACTCTTTGGGAAGTTTCCCCTCATTCCACTGAAGCTCATTTAAGCTTTCCCCAAAATCCCATCCAAGCAAGAACCTCCAAATTTGCTTCAGAACTTCATTACACACACACACACACACACACACACACACACACACACACACACACTTACTTCAGCAACCCAGGCTCTTGGTTCTGTCATTATCCTGCCTTAGCTTGACCGAAATCAATAGTTATTCCATGAGACATTCTAACCCGGTAAGAAAGATTTTATATATACACACACACACACACACACACACACACACCCCAATATTTGGAAACGGCCTGCCTTTTTAGAAAAACCTTTCTGAGTAAATATTTGCTTAAAATCTAAAACGAGAAGCCCAGCTGGCTGTACAGGAAATATGCAGCCGTATTTTTCAATTTATATTGCTAGGCCATGGATTATTGTCTAGTCAATAGTGGCAACCAGCAGTAACCAACATCTAAATGAATTCAGTAAAACAATATGAATGCTTTATTAGATTTGAACTTCAGACCAAATTAGAGGCAACATCAAAAGTGCCATAATCAGCTCTCCCTTTTTGAGCTGGTAAATGCCCCTGGGGTGGGTGGGTAGGAAGGATGGAAGATCAGGATTGTAGCATGGAGAGGAGGGTAAATCCTTTCCCCTGAAACTGTGTTCCCCGCCAAGCAGCTCCTTGTCCCGTGGGGGTAATTTTATAGAAATCAAAAGTGTGCTTATATGTTTTCTCCCATGGGGCAAAATGCAGCTTCAGCAGAGAGCAGTTTAAACTGGGAAACCAGTGCAGGAAAAAGGGTTTCACACACACACATCCCACCCAGTGTCATGGCCCCAATCCAAATCACACTTACCCACCCTGCATGGCAGCATTCACAAGTTCAGAAAAAGCCATGGGATCACAGATCTCGCAATATGACTTCTCATTTGGCTCTCAGATGCCTACACACAGATGTAGTGTGTGTGGGTAGGGGGGTTTCTTTACCTCTCACAGAAGATGAATTGTTCATTCACATTAGTAGCAGAGGAGGTGATAAAAGGAAATGTGTTCCTTGACTGGTTTAAATTCTGTAGCTGAATGTTCCCTCCCCCCCGCACCACCCCATAAAATAAAAATCCCTACACATATCACACTAGCAAATAACTAGGCTAAAACTTTTAGGAACATAGGAAGCTGCCATATACTGAGTCAGACCGTTGGTCCATGTAGCTCACTATTGTCTACCCCGATTGGCCGTGGCTTCTCAAAGATTGCAGGCAGGAGTCTCTCTCAGTCCTGTCTTGGTGATGCCAGGGAGGGAACTTGGAACCTTCTGCAGGCAAACATGCAGGTGCTCCTCCATTGAGCTACAGCTGCATCCCCTGAGGGTAATATCTTAGTGCTCACACATGAAATCTCCCATTCCAATGTATACATACACACACACACAGTATATACACACAAAAATTACCTTATCCCCCTCGGGGGAGTTCCTGGCGGGGGGGGGGGTCTGCGAAGGTTCCCCCTTCCCCCACTGGCTCTCCTTATGGCCAGATCTCTGGACAGTTTTTGGCCGCCTCCACTCAGCACGGTGGCCATTTTGGAGGCCACGCGCCTGCACAATTAGCCTCTGCGTGAGGTGTTTGGTCCAGGGTTGGACCTAACAGGAGGTGATTCGGTTTGACCCCCAACCAGTTCGACGTCGAATTGGCTCAACGTCAAGCCTGTTTGCACATCCCTATGCACATCCTTCATCATGCTTGCTACAGCTCTTGGAACCTGCACAAAAATGCCCAGTGGTCATATCCAACACTGTAGTACCCCACAGAGACCACTGGCTTTCTTTCATGACTATTGTTTCCAGATTATGCTGGCCAGCTAGCAACTCTTATGTGCTTATCTCCCTCACTCACATCAACTCCCCTAGACCAAAGGTTATAAATCCTTTGATTTTTTAAAAAATAATCTGCCAAGTAAGATCTGTGCACATCTGCATTATTTAGTCTAAACTCAGGATCTGAGTCTGCATGGTATTGTGCAACCCAAATATCCATAGTCCTGCCTAGATTTGCAAGGCCATTGTTACCTAAATCTTTTAGCAAGAAATTTTGTGAGAAAATATTCTTGTGATAAATCTCTATCTGGGATTAATTATGGGGATGTCTTGGGGCTCTTTCAAACTCTGCTTATCCTCAAATATCAGCTAGTTTTTGGCTGATCTTTTCCAAGGGGTATTTGGCAACCTATATGGCCTTTGATTGGCTGAAATATTTTATCCTCTCACTGACATCGGATCGGTGCAAGCGTTGGACACACATACGGGAATCTGGCATATTCAGATGAGATTGTGGAGATTGCAATGGAACTCATAAGACAAACAGACTATCGAAACATACTCCTAAGTTTTAAAAGGTATATCCTGCTCTTCTATCCCCAAAACACAACACCAGAAAGGTATGATTCATTTAAGAATTGTAGCAAAAACCTAAATGTCTACATTATAAAACCCATCACACACACACAGCATTTTAAAAAACCTAAGAGCAACAAAATCCAGCTGCTCACCACCTGAATGGGTGGTGTGGCTTGTTTACCCCAGCTCCCTTGCAAGGAGCACGAGGCCGGGGCTCTGCCTGATTGGCTCCTCCAGGCGTGAGGGCGGGGCTTAAGGGGTGACGGCCGCGTCAGCCTTTTCCTGGTGAGAAGCAACAACTAAACCTTGGTGAGCATTTGACTTCCTGATAAGTTGTCAGATCCCTTGAGGCTGGGCGGATCAGGGATGCTGATATATCCCCTCTACTCTGCTCGATGACACCCCTCCAAAAGACTAAGCAGCTTCCGGGGGGGGGGGGTGTCACCAACAAGAGAGACCTGACCTTAGGTCAGCTGAGATGGGCAGCCTCCGCTTTAGAGCCGCGGGGCTGCCTGGAGCCAAGGTGTTATCACTCGTGTCAACTAGGCTCAGGCGGCCACTTGCATGGCCAAACTTTTAGGAACCGCACTGTGGGTATGGAACTCCAATCCCAGTTATGTAGTTACAGTTAATTTATAGTTCAATAAATTGTGGCCCTTTCACCAAAGAAGCTTGTGTCTCGTGTCTCCTTGGGGTGTGGGTGCAAACACCTGGTGGACCAGACTAAAAGCAATGCAGTATTTGGAAACTAATCACCAGCTTATATTTAGCAGGGGGAGAGCAACTGGCCCCATCCTCACCACTATTGGAGCAGGGAGAGTAAGCGAGGCCTCTGCTGATAACTGCAGCATGTCATGCGCATGTCTTACAGAAGGAAGAGAGTCCTTCCAGAATCCTGGCCAAAAACTGTTAAGGGCTGTTAAGAGGTTAAACCATCCCTTTCAACTGGGCCCAGAAGTGAAGATGGTACTACATTAGTGTTACATTATCACAATGCTGGGCGTCAGTTAGCTGATAACTTATCTGGGAAATGATGGTATTGCATGAATAGGAGTTCTCTTCTCCCAGGCCTCTGGGTGACCAGACACAAAGGAAGACCAGAGTCCTTGACCTTGTGGAGGAAGGAAAAGCAACTTTGCTTTCAGGAAATGCAACGTTGCTCAGCACTGCATGGCAAACTGCATCTGCTACAATTTCGCCTTCTACAGAAATTAGAAAGCACCTTCTCATGTGTACAGGAAACCTGTCTTCCTTTACATCTATCACCCTGTTGAAAGCACATTTCTAAGCTGGATTCTGCCAGCAGCATCACTCACCTGGATCACAGAGCCCTTGCAAAGTAATTACCTTATGAAAACTAATCAATCCTTCTCCTCTGCCATAGACAGTCAAGAACTCTCTGCTCATTCCTGGCACATCTATATCAACAATTTAACAGCACCACTGATAGTCAACTGGAACAGAATTTGATTTCTTGGAGAAAGGTATGAAATTTCCTTTAACATTAAAACAATCTTCGAGCTCTTGTAGCCAAGGAGACAGGCTTGGAAACATGCAAGAAATGGCCACTCGTCATTCCAGCATAAAGGGACTAGACCTTTCATGTGACAACCGACTCACCACTCTATACTTCTGCCTGTCCTATTTATTTACTAGTAAAATGCTATCGGCACAGTCAATGTTCAAATGATAAAATCAGTCAAGACTGACAGCACACGATCTTGAATTCTACATTCCTTGGTTAAGCTGTTCCAATACATAATAAATGACTTCCAGATGTTCAAAATAAGACTATTTCACCAGCCTCTCTCCCCATAGATGCAAAGTAGGCTAGCTTCTTCCCTTCCACGTGATGATTTCAGTTTCATCCTAGTACCAGTGCATCATTATACTCCTGTCCTTCTCATACTCTTCCCTCTCACTGCACTGCTTGTTGTTGCAAAATAAAAGAAATGGAGGAAAGACCCTCTGCTATTCTCTTTAAAAGAAGCAAAAGCATGCAGACCCTGCAAGGGTTATACAGGACAAAGAAACCTACAAAAAGTTTAATTGAGTCAGAAAACTTCTTTTGATCTTTGAATCCGACATGCATAACCTCCAACATTTTGCAGCTGAAAAGAGACTTGCCTTTAAATAAAACCTGAAACTCCCTCCTTTTGGAGCCCCCACCTTTGCCCTCCCCCCTGACCAATAGGGTGCCAGTTCTCAAGGAGTGCCACCACTGCAGAGCCTACCAGAGAGTCAGACTCATCTCGCGAATCAGGGAAGCATGAGCTCAGCAAATGAAATCAAGCAACACAAGTGACACAAAATGGAGGATAGCACCAGTGAACCAGGCTCGATTGGTTCGAACTCGGGCCTGCATTGCCAATGCAATGCCCCATTTGGTTCGAGTTCAAGCCATCATACTGAACTGATTCGAAGTAGAACTGGTTTGAACTCGAACCTGTTTTCACATCCCTACCAGGGATTGAACCTGGGACCATCAGCATGCAAGTCCTATGGTGGACTAGTGTCAAGACATCCTAAAATGAATGACAGAGAATGCCCACTGCAGTTTCCTTCCAAATGGTGATGGAATGCATTGAATTTCCAGATGACTAAGAAATTCCATACATTCCAATGGCCATTTAGAAGGAACTAGTGCATTTCAGTAGGCATTCCCTGTCATTCATTTTAGTACATTCCCTAGAGTCTACATGATCAGATGCATGGTGTCAGCCTAGTGGACTCGGAGCATAGGAAGCTGCCCTATATCGAGTCAGACCATTAGGCCCTCTAGCTCAGTACTGTCTACACTGACTGGTGGTGGCTCTCCTAGGTAGGGCTAAGATGGCAGGAATCCTTCTTAGCCCTACCTAGAGATGCCAGGGAGTGAACTTCGGACCTTCTGCAAAGCATGCAAGCATGCAGATACTCTTCTGCTATGGTCCCATCCCTTAAGGGGAATATCTTACAGTGTTCCCATGTAGTCATCCATCCAAATACAAACCAAGGCAGACACTGCTTAGCAAAGGGAACAATTCATGCTCGCTACCAGCAGACCAGCTTTCTTCCCTGCTGCTTATCCTATGCTAATTTATTTGATCCCTCATAGGCTCTCAAAGTGAGAGTTCCATTCAGAACTAGACCAATTTCAAGAACAGAAAAGGCATGGTTTCCATATAGTGCTGAGATTGTTCAAGAAGAATTTCTTGCCCTTTGCTTCATTATTGTTCTTGGTCACCATCAATGGTTTTCATCTACAGCTATCTGAAAGGCACCTTCTGGTGAGAACTTGAATTTGTTATTATATACATTTTCAAAATGTTAACAGCATCTGCATTGTTCCTAATAATTAACACATACCACTGTTTTCCTATTCTGGGTCCAGATTATGAGGGACAAAATAACATGTACAAACTTAATTAGACATCCTGACTCCCTCTGAAAGATGAAACCAAAGCATTTTGTTAGTTGGTTGAATGGTGTTAGGAAATATTTATGGTTGTTTTAGATGGTCTAATTTAGGAGAAGGCCTGTGGAAACAATTCAAAAAAACCTCCCCTGGTTATACAGTGCATTGAAAAGGAGACATATTTGCTGCTGGGGCAGTGAAAGCTGATTAGATCACACCTAATTAAAATGCTAAATTTTGATTAGCTCATGGCCAACTCAGGCTCTCAATAACATTCCCACTGTTTAAGAGTTCCATTAAAAATATTTTTGAATATTTTACATTTTTGCGCTCCAGCTGAGCTTGCAAGGGAAGAAATAACAGCAGATGTGGGATCCAAATCCATTTATAACATTATTTCCGATTATATTTGCTGCCTCCTCTCAGACTTTCCTGCTTGGTCTCTGCCTCTGTGGCACTGATATTTTAATTAAACCGCAGTCAGTGCTATAAAACTACATAGCTGTGAGCCGAACACTTCTAAGAAGCTGTATTTTGTAGGCAGTGGAGTGTGCCCAGTGCAGAAACATATGGCTTGAACAAAAATTGGAGGGGAAGGGAGGCAGAATGGAGAGAAATCTAAATGACCAGGCAATTAGAAATGGTGAACTAGAGATTCTGTGGCATTTAAATGCTACACATTAAATTTAAGCCCAGATACACAATGGTTGAGTATCCAGAGCTTCAACCAGTTGCTTCTTCATGAGAACAAGCTTGATTAAAATGTAACATGCACTTTATGTTCTCTCTTGAGCACTGTATGGGACACAGAAGCTACGAGGACTCTACTTTGAGTAACATAGGAACACAGGAAACTGTCTTCTACTGAGTCAGACCCTTGATCCATCTCACTCAGTATTGTCTACACAGACTGGCAGCAGCTTCTCCAAGGCTGCAGGCAGGAATCTCTCTCAGCTCTATCTTGGAGATGTTGCCAGGGAAGGAATTTGGAACCTTCTGCCTGCAAGCAAGCAGGTGCTCTTCCCTGAGCGGCCCCATCCCATAAGAGGAATATCTTGCAATGCTCACACATGTAGTCTCCCATTCAAATGCAAACCAGGTTGGACCTTGCTCAGCAAAGGGGACAAGTCATGCTTGCGACCACAAGACCAGCTCTACACTAGACAGAGTAGATATAATAAGCAGGGACTGGTATCATATTCCCTCTAACTCTTTTAAATGCATAGGAGTGTGGGTGTGCACATTCCCCCTGCCCCCTGACACACACACACACACACACACACACACACACACACACACCACCACCACCACCACATAATCACAACCAGGACATTTGCTGGGGAGCAGTTGCCCCAGGCCCCACACATAGAGGGCCCCTTCTGAAGTACTGTTCCACATTTAAAGTGATCAGGGCGATCCTTTTTATTCAAGGCAGTCAAACTAATCAGTTAAAATATAACCCCAGAATCAAGAGTTACTATTTCAGTGTTTGGGGTAACATGCTGCACAATGTTATGCACATGGGGGAACATAATGTTTGCACAGTTGTGCAAGAATGCTGTTGTGCAAGTGGGAAAGCAACGGTTGCACAATGGTGCAATCATATATAATGGCTGCAGTGTTGTGCAATTTTTGCTCTTGTGCAACTCCTACATTCCACAGCATGTGCAATATTGCGTAATATGTCAGCCAGAGGTAAGAAGTGTTGGGAGGAGGGGGGGGGGCTCAAATAAACATTTTGTCCTGAGGCCTCTCAGAGTCTTAAAAAGGCCCTGATCACATCTGGATGAACCTAATAATATGGTTTAGACAAATCTCCTCCTCTTACCTATCTTGCCTGTCTTTCTATGCAAGTCTTTCTCTCCGCTTCCTTGTGCCCGTGCCTGGTGCTGCTTTGAGTCGAAGTCAGGAGAGTTGGGAAATCTAGGTTCCCCAGGGCTCCTGATGGATGTCAGGATTCACCAGGAAACATATATTCACCAGAGCTCCTGGAATTCAACCCACAATAGCATTACTGGGCGTCGGTGAGAAGGGAGAAAGAGAGAGAGAGAGAAAGGCTATTCACACAAGCAGCCCAACCGAGGCTAGGGCAGCTCAGATTGCTCCCGATCTCAGCACAGCCAACCTTACTAAGCCGCCGTTTAGCCAAGGTTAAACGAATTGGTGTGGTTCATTCACCTTGGCAGGCAATTGTGAGTATGGTCGCCACTGGGTTAAAAGGCTTTCCCCCTGGCCCACCGCCATTTCTGACAGTGGGCTGGGGGGTGGGGGGAGGCCATGCTAAGCACGATGGCTGTCCTAACATGAGCAGCTGCTGAGCTCATGGTGCAGGCCCCTCTGTGATTGGGAGGGGGGAGTCCTCCTGCTCCTGGCCTTTGCCGCACCTCTGCTTGTAGGGGGGCATGGCACAGCGGAGGCACTGCTGCTCATCTGCTAGGGAAGTCAAGCAGCTACTGCCTTCCATGCGGTCCTCCTGAGTGGCAGCTGGAGATCATGTGCACAACCTCGCTGTCTTTCTTGGTCTCTTGCTAGATGTTGGTGGATGGGGAGGGAGAGCAGGAACCAGGTAAGCAAGTGGGAGGGAACGAAGAGGAAAGGGGCTCGGATGCAGGTGGAATGGGGGTGAGGAAGGAGAAATTAAAATCTTGCTGGAGATTGCAGGAGGGATTTTAATCTGTTTAATGGAAACTGGCACATAAAAGCCAAGACACTTCCCAGTCTTGGGGGGAAATAGCTTTGCTTATTCCAAGTCAGTTCAAGGTAAACCAGGGAGGATATTCACCCATCACCAAGTATTACTCCTACAGATGTTCTGGAAGTTAGAGTTACTACTATACTACCCTAGTAAAAAAGCAAGGAGAGAATCACATTACCGGGGGGCGGGGGCATGGAATACATTCTGAGTACTTTAAGAGCTATTCACTTATTCTTCATGGGCTTGGCTGAATTTTCCTTCTTCAAGTAATTTATTGTGGAGATTGAAACCTCCTTCCCTGGTACAAAGCAAGTTCTGAGCAAAGCAGAAAAATTTCTCCCTAGTTCAGCAGCATTCTTTGGGCTGGAAACCTAAAATGCTGTGTGTTTATCCAAGGGGAAATATCACTTCTCTCACATATCATTAAAGCCTTAAATGGAAAGTAAACACACATGAAAACTAAGGTCATCTATGAAAAGGGAGACTAAGGAGATCCCTCTTTTGGGTCACTCCCTCTGTTCCTTAAGAGACCACCCAAGGAAACGAAAGAAATACAAATAAATCATTTAAAATAAATAAACAGTGTGACAAGTGTTGTGGGTTGTTGTTTTATTTGCCCATATAGGTCATTTCCAGAATAGCAATTTTCTCTGAAATTTACGTCTACCGTTCACTCACTATTATATAGAATTCAGAACGCTCTCCCACTGCACCAACACATTTCATTGTTTTCTGTGGCTATCATCTCATCCTTGGTCAGACCCAGTTGGTCTCACTGTTGTTCCCCCCACCCCCAGTCAAATCCAATTGTAGTGCCATCTCATCCAATGTAGACCAGCCAAGTGGTATTGAGGTTTCGAAGAACTACTGTGTCTTTAATTAAATGCTTCCTCCTTGAGGCTTCTGCTGCTGGTGAATTTTGCCCCTTAATGAGGTGGGACTTTAAAGTCAGGTGGGACCTTAATTTAATAGTTTCCTTTCATTATATTGTTCTTTTATAACAAAGATAATGAAAGGGTCTTTTCTGTTGTTGCCCCAATGCTTAGAAATACCCTCTCCTGAAAGATTTGTATAATCTTCCCCACCATCAAAGGAAGGCTAGGAACAGTCTTTTTCAAGAAACCTTTGAACTGGCTAACTTTACCGTTTGTTTCTTGTAGTGATGATTCTTATCTATTTGAATTGGTCTTTTTTATATTACATTTTATTTTCATACCAATTTGGACATTTTTATGAAAGCAGGCATTTAAAATATCTAAGATAGCACCAACTAGGCTATCTGTATGGTGTGGCCACACCTAGAGTATCGCATACAATTCTGGTCACCACATCTAAAAAACTCCTGCCTGTGGCTTCCAGTGGCATCTGGTGGGCCACTGTGTGAAACAGGATGCTGAACTAGATGGGCCTTGGGCCTGATCCAGCAGGGCTGTTCTTATGTTCTTATGATAATTCAAGAAAACAAAGCATACCATCACATCAAGGAACCAATACTTAGGAGATTGAAAATAAATTCAAAAATATAGACCAATAGCCTCTATATCAGTTCCAAAACTTTGCAAATAGGGATAAATTTATTTTAAAATCATTCATTTTCCTCCTGCTTCTAATTCTAATCAAACTGGTAAATTTTGTAAATTCTACCACATTTCATAAGTGTTTACAGCATCTACGCTGTAGTTCTATGGAGATCTAAGGAACTTCCCATTTCATTATTTTTGATGTAACTGCTAGCTAACCAGGGGCACAGCTATAATTGAACATGGGGGAACAAATGTCCCTGGGCTCCTGAGGAAGAGAGGGTCTACTGGCTGAGCAACAGCTTACTCTTTGGTCTTCCCAGTTCTGTGGAGAAAGAAGGCAGGGTGAGGAGTCCATTTTTCTCCTAGGGCTCACTCCAACCTTGCTATGCCTCTACTGCTAACTCTAGAGCCACCCTAACTCTATATCTTCCTCACTGAATCCTTTTTACGGTGTACCTTCCCAGAGACAAAAACATACCCTAATTATCAATTTTCTTCCTTCTCGGTTGCAGCTAACCTAGAATACTGTCCCGTGACTGCTTGAAAAAACATGTTGAACAATGTGTTCTGATAGCCTTATCATTCCTTGGGATCATATTTATTTTATCTATCTACCTATCAAATTTGTACACCACCCCAAACTTTCATCTCTGGGCAGTTAACAATAGCATAAAACCAGTTAAAAAAACAAACACATAAAAAATTAAAAACAATTCAACAATTTAAAAATAGACCAGAGATTGAAACCCAAAAATATCAGGAAGCTGAGAAAGCTTGGGTGAATAGATGGATTTTCAGGTGTTTTTTTGAAAATTGTAAATCTTCATTTACAGTTCATTAAAATCTAAGTCATATTTTATGAGCAATTATGTTACATTAATGAATGGAAGCTGCATCCTGAATGGAAGCTGCATCCTGAGATTTACAGTTAAGCTTCCCAACTATTATTTTTTATTTATCATATTTTTACACCGCCCAAAACTTACGTCTCTGGGCGGTTTACAACAAGATTAAAAAGTAAAACATTAATTAAAAACAAAAACAAAACAAAATTAAAAGCAAGAAATTTAAAACACAATTTAAAATTTTAAAACAATATTCTAAAAACAACATTCAAAACAATATTTTGATTTAGCAATAGCAACAGCAATAGCACTTACATTTATATACCGCTTTATAGCCAGAGCTCTCTAAGCGGTTTACAATGATTTAGCATATTGCCCCCAACATTCTGGGTACTCATTTTACCGACCTCGGAAGGATGGAAGGCTGAGTCAACCTTGAGCCCCTGGTCAGGATTGAACTTGTAACCTTCTGGTTACAGGGCAGCAGTTTTACCACTGCGCCACCAGGGGCTCCCATCTCATATAAGAAAACTAGCATCTCATATAAGAAAATCAGCACATAATGTGTCTATTTCCCGCCCAGGTGAATTTTCTGTTTTGGATTGTTCCCAATAATTTTAAAAATAGTATTACACACACCACACTGCATTGCGTTTTGACAGGGTTTTTTTTAACTTATCATGCAAAAAGGCTTTTCAGTCTTTAATTTGGGGGATAGGAATAATGCAGAATTAATGTAGAAAACAGCCACTTTTTTATTCATAAGACAGACCCCTGAGATGTTGCTCCATCATGTGAACGGTCTGGTGGACATACCTTACTAACTGAACAAGGTGTTAGGCACACAAGTTCTATTTTATTCACTGGAGGGAGTCAAACTTCATGGCTAGTTCCAGGTTTCATGGACCCCTGGGCAAAATACCATCAATGGGCCCACATTCATCATTCTTTCCATGCCCTGTTCTAGAGCATCTTTCACCAGAAAAAACACATACCAGGGAGGGAAAAAGAGGGGGAGCCTGCTTGGACTAGTCTTAGGAAAGGCAGGATACAGATCTTGATTTTAAATAAGGAATCATTAAGGGGAGAGGAATATTGAACCCTGAAGAGTCCTGTCTTCTGGCACTGTCTCTGTAGGGTCAGAATCAAGGCCAGGGCACTTAGACTCCTGGCTGAAAGACAGTTCTGGCTCCTGAGCTTTGATGACCTCCAGGCCCCCTTAAAATAGAAGATGCCACTTCAGGAAGTCAGGAGGGGTCCCTCCTGAAGGCCACCCTTTCTTTCAGGGCACCAACTGAAGGTGGGCATCTCTGACCCTGCTCATGGCTTAAACAATAACAGAGATCTAACTGGTGAGGGCTAGATTCAGGGCCTTTTTAGTTGTGGTCCCTCAACTCTGTAATGCCCTTCTAGAAGGACTCTGGCATACTGCCTCCCTCAGGGTCTTAAAGAAATCATTGAAGACACATCACTTTAGAGTCGTGTCTTAACATTATAGATGTAACTATACATGGTGGGTTTTAACTTGTAATGTTTCAACTTGTAATTTAATATTTAATTTTAACTGAGGCTTGCTTTAATTAGCTTCCATTTCACTAGTTTTATATTGTGTTTTGTAGTGTATAGATTTGCTGGTGACCAAGGGGAGACGTTATAGAGGTCTATAAAATTATGAATACTGAGGAAAGAGACATGGTCATGGGTCATGAAACTGAGTCATGGGTCATGCCATGAAACTGATTATCAGAAAATGTAGGACCAACAAAAGGAAGTACTTTCCCACACAGCACATAATTAAACTGTAGAATTCTCTGCCATGGGGTGTGGTGATGGCCACCAGCTTGGGTGGCTTTAAAATGGGCTGAGACAAATTCATGGAGAACAGATCTATCACTGGCTATTAATCCTGACAGCTACAGGCTACCTCCAGGCTCAGAGGCAAGATGCCTCTGAATCCCAGTTTCAAGGGAGCAGCAGCAGGAGAGAGGGCACAGCTTCATCTCTTGCCTGTGGGCTTCCCAGAGGCATCTGGTAGACCATTGCAGGAAACAGGATACTGGGCTGGATAGGCCTTGGGTCTGATCTAGCATAGCTGTTCTTATGTACTGACATTGTTAGCTGCCCTGAGCAGTAGTGTACTGGGAATAAATGTTTTAAACAGATAAATAATGTTGGGGTAAGCATCCTGGAAGGTTCTCACCTTGCCATCTGCTGATGCCAGCATGGCACAAGAAGCAGAAGAATGACAAACTCACACTTTTCTGTTTGTGTGTCTAGGCCTTTTAGAACCTTGGGTTTTTTAAAAAAAGGTCACACAAAGCCCAATATCCACTTAATGCTGCTGGTTTCTCTGAAACAATCATGATGGACTCAGTCCAGCCCTCACCTGCCGAATAAGAGGCTGGCAAAATAGAGCCTGAAGCCCGTTTCTCCCAGCCTCTAAAACCAACCAAGGTATAAAGCAGCCTCGAAGGGCTGCAGATTGTGCAAAGAAGTCTGTTGTTTTCAGCAAAATGGAAACAAAAAACCAAAATGCAGACAAAAAGCTTATTTCAACCAAAGAGCACTGCCACAGTGTTCCCACACACCATCCAGAAAACAGGCCTCCCCTGGGTAAAGTGCTTAGCTATGGCCACCCTGCCCAACGAAACTTCCAATTATGGCATCATTAATGAACACATTCCAGATAATTAGGTACTTTTCAATCTGAACAATTCTGGCCAAACTCATTGAGCAAGAGTCCCCCAGCAAAGGAAAGGCTTCTTCAGTCTCCCAAGTCTGATTTCAAGATGTCTGAGGGCTTTGGCGCCATCGCTGAATTCTCAGGGCTGCCTTTTCATGTTTATTTGTTTGCAGAAGTACAAACTCCTTGACCTTCAGCAGTGTCAGCAAAGCCCGCACTGGCCAATTGGCACCGTCTGTTTCTCCCACCTATTTCTTCCGTGAAAAGGGCTGTTCTTCACCAGGGAGGAATCTCAATGAAGCTCAGCAGCTGCTATCAAGCTCATCTAAGAAATGTGCTAATCTTAGAATAATTAAGCTATGTTTGTTTTCCCACACGCACTCCTAGAGGCAGATGAGTGTCTTAAGGCCTCCGGTAACAAGCTGGGCTTTGCCGTCTGCCCGGCTGGGTCTGAATCTCTCCCCCGCCGCCCGCCTGAGCATTGTCGCCCCTGGCTTTGCATTCATGCTCTGTGGGCAGCAAATCAGATCTTCAAACACATTGGAGAGGCAAGGATTTCCGGCAGCCAATGGAAGCCCACAGTTCCCATCCCATGCAAATCATTCCTTTCAAAGCCAAGACAAAAACAGCCCATCTTTTCACTCAGAGTTGGGAATGGATGGGAGAGCTTTTGAAAACAGAAGGTCAGTGGAAACCAGACCTCACTGCTTTGTCGTTTCATGAGTGGAAAAGCAACACTGTCTTGTTGCTAGACAGAATGCGCTGCATACACCTTCGCTGCTCTTCGCTCAGTTGCAGAAGCTCTGCATTACTTTCTTTATGAGATTATGGTACAAGACTAACACAATTGAAGCTCACCTGCTTACAGTTCCAGACATATTGCCGCAGCCGAAATTTCAGTTGCATAATCTCATTATTTTCTGCAATTGGTTATGCCACTCTTTAAATTAAAACCTCCTGATAAATCTGTAATGCATGCCAGAATATTTTGAGTACCCAAATTTGCATTAATAAATTAGCATAAAGGTTTTTGTTCTCAGGGCATACCTTTTTCTCACACAAACACAAACAAGTAATTTCCAATTTGAATGTCTCTCTCTTAGGGCTTGCATTTGCCATCTTGTAGATCTACAGCTGCTTTGGCAAAGCTCGGGGGTTCTGAAATTTGGGTCCTCAGATGTTCTTGGACTTCATCTCCCATAATCCACAACCACGATGGGAATCCCCATCCTTTGACCACTGTAGCTGGGGATTATGGGAGCTGAAGTCCAACACAATCTGGGGATCCAAGTTTGAGAACCCCTGGGGTAGCCGATTCAAAAAAAATACCTTCAATAAACTATCCATGCTTACACAACCAAATGAACAAGTATTTCAACTCACGAAGAGCATACCTATTCATAGGAACATAGGAAGCTGCCTTGTACTGAATGGTCCACCTAGTTCAGTATTGCCTACACTGACTGGCAGCGGCTTCTCCAAGGCTTCAGGTAGGATTCTCTCTCAGCCCTATCTGGAGAGGCCAGGGAGGGAATCTGGGACCTTGCACACGCAAGCATGCAGATGCTCTTCCCAGAGCGGCCCCATCTCTTAAGGGAATATCTTGCAGTGCTCACACCCATCCAAATGCAAACCAGAACAGACCTTGCTTAAAAAGGGGACAATTCATGCTTGCTACCACAAGACCAACTCTCCTCCCTTTTTGCAGATAATGCCTTTAGCAACTTCAGACCCTTCAGCTAACTCCACCACTCTCCAGGGATACCTCCTGCCTGGCCCTCCAGTTGCCAATCCATGCAACAAGGTCCATGCTCCAAAGATTATGGGGATGTTACTCAGTGGCAGAGAATCCGCCTTGTACACAGAAAATCCCAAATTCAATCCCTGGCAGCATCTCCATGTAGGACCGAGAAAGACTCCTGCCTGCAACCTTGGAGAGCTGCTGCCAGTCAGTGTAGACAATACTGAGCTAGGTGGACCAAGTGTCTTACTCTGTACAAGGCAGCTTCCTATGTTCCTAGCAGATCCCGTTTTGTTTCTTTGCTGTTTCATGAGTTCACACTGCCCTAAGTTTCACTAATTTCCTCCACTGATTCCAGAACTGGATTGTGCACTGTTTGCTGGTACTGCACTGTTCAGTTCCTTCTTTTTTGTTTGCACCTTTTCTCCCCATCACCAGTGTGTGTATAGATGCAAAGTCATGTTGTAATCATATCTATTCTTGCATCAAGATGTGGTGTTTTGCTGGTGTTCACATGTTCTTCAGCACATCGTTAAACCATCGCACCAAAAGATGCTTGATGGGACCACAGATACAATCCCATCAAGATCGCTTTTTGGGGGGAGTATTTTATCACTGTAAGTGGTCCTTAACTGACAACTCCTGCATCCTCAAAGAAATTTGGATGAATGGGATTTTGGAAGTATCCCCACCTAGGATCTCTTTGCTTAGTATTTTTAGCAGCCCCTGCTACTGAAACACTTCTGAAATGGAAAGGTCATTCACACAACCAAAAACTGGGTAGGACAAGTGTCCTTCTCAAATTTTGGAGCTGCATATTGCCAATTTTTGGTTGTGTAGGAACAAACTAGGCCGAAGGAGAGAGAAGTGTTGTATGGAATAAAGGTAGGAGGAAATGCTGGGTAGGAGAGCAGAGCTGGTCTTGTGGTAGCAAGCATGACTTGTCCTCTTAGCTAAGCAGGGTCTGCCCTGGTTGCATATGAATGGGAGACTAGAAGTGTGAGCACTGTAAGATATTCCCCCTCAGGGTATGGAGCCACTCTGGGAAGAGCAGAAGGTTCCAAGTTCCCTCCCTGGCAGCATCTCCAAGATAGGGCTGAGAGAGATTCCTGCCTTCAACCTTGGAGAAGCTACTGCCAGTCTGTGAAGACAATACTGAGCTAGATGGACCTATGGTCTGACTCAGTATATGGCAGCTTCCTATGTTCCTAGGGCAGCTTTTCATCCTCCCTTAGTCAAATGTTGGGTATGAAAGCTGGGTAGGACACCGCTGTCCTATCCAGCTTCTCCTCTCACCTTGATTGCACACAATCACTCCTCCCTCCTCTAACCCAGTTGCTTGAAACTGAAAATTGGGAACAACTGAAAATTGGGAGCACACACAGCTCCCCAACCTGGTTTTTATCCAGTTTTTAGTTGTGTGAATGACTTCTGAAAGGACATAACAAATGATCTTTGGGCTACGTGTGTCATGAAAATCTGCTGATCAAACTAGGGAGTTGGAGGGGGGGATGCTGGGGGCAAGTGCCCCTACTATTATCAACTCAGCCTTGGACTAATCTAAACACCTCTTTGGATTCCTGCTGGCGTATTTGAATTAAAGACCTGAAAAGACGCTAAAGATCTGAATAAACGCTGCACAGACCATACCCTGTACAATATTTGGAAATATATTGAATTGCTCCCAAGGCCAGTTCACACAATCATTTAAATGTAGGTTGGGAGTGGAGGCTAGTGTACAATCAGCAGTTGTGCTGGGACACCAGGAATCCGCCCACAAACTATCTCTGTTCTTGCCTTGTTGCCACCTCCTGGATCCTGAGACTTGCCCTACCCCTCTCTGCACTGGCCTCCCAGTACCCAGGTGACTTCCCAGCATCCTTTGCAACGCCCTTGCAAAGGCAAGGTTTCATTGCGTCAGTAGCCCCCCTCCCATTGGCTCCCAATGAAGGTGGGGTGGGCTCGGCAGCTCTGAGCACAGCTGGCTTGCCCCAGATATGCTCAATTGTCACCGGGAACCAGAGCCATCTTCAAGGGCAACGTTCTGTTGGTAGCTGCAGTGCAGATCTCTAGGTAGCTACAGTGATTGTGGTTTCCACTGCAGTTCATCTGAATCATATTATCTATCGATCTATCCATCCATCCATCCACCTATCTAGAGAAAAGTTGCTTTTTCCTACAGTCACAGTAGGTTTGGATTGGTCAGGATCCAGCTCCAGAGTCAACTATGCCCTGTTAAGAAAATTAGAACAGTGGTGAAATTTGTAGACAAATGTTACATTGAAAGAGTGTTAAGACCATGGCATAAGCTTTCAAAAGGCTAGTTGTATTTAAGAATGAAAATATTCAGCTCCTCACAATGGCAAAACATAATTTCAATGAATCACGCTGTGTTCTGTGCTCATGAAATCTCACCTCTCATGCTTAATTTCTTAACTTCTAAAGGTTGAAGCCAAAACCAGGTAAAGACAGCCCCAAAGTGGGGTGGGAGAAAGGTCACCAACTCCCTCACCCCTTTGCCACCGTAGTTGTTGAAGCATAGATTGGAAAGGAAAAGATGGCTGATATCCTTGGCATGCTTACTTTACTCCCCTTTCCTGAGTAACAGAAAAATAGTGTCCAAGATCCTCCCCCTGCCCAGCCCCCTGCTGCCAGATATTGAGACATTGTGCTTGTGCAAGATCATTTTGTTGGGGGATTCTAATGGTGCTTTCGCAGTGGTGCAATCGCTGTCAAAAGAAGAGATTGCATGGCAGGACATTTCAAGGGACTTAAGTGCCCTTTCCCTGCCGAAGGTGGGTGGACCATTCTGAAAAGACATGACCGCAATTGGCACACACCCTTTAAGATTGTGGCCATTGGCTGCCACCCCAGAGACGTGCTGATGCCTTGCCCACAGTCTGGCGACAAAAGCGCTATGGAGCCTGCTAGGATGTGGCCTTGGCGGACTAGGAAGAGGGCCCCCTTCTGCCCCAGTGCTGGAGCACACACAGCAGCAAGGTAAGTGAGCAGGAGGAGAAGGGGTCATTGGAAGACTTTGGGTGGTTGTGTGGGTGGGAGGGGAGGAGTGAGGTAGCTTCTGGCTCAAATTAAAGCAGGGCTAATTGCAAGTCAGAACTCATCAGGGCTTAGCACCAGAACCTGTGCAAAGAAAAAAAAGGAAAGAAAAGAAAAAAGAAGGCTGGAGGGGAAGGAGTCTCCCACTGGGTAGGCGGGTTTTTTTCCTGCCTCATTCAACAGCTGGGTACAGCCACTGGGTAGGATGGAGCCCTCCACCTACCCAGTACAAACCTACCCAGTACAAACATAATCACTTCTCCTCCCTCGTACCTTGCATTTTACTCACAAGCACAAAACAAGAGAGTGCACAGCTCCCAAACTTAGGTAGGATGTTGTGGATGATGAGAGCAGTCCTATTTCCTGGGCAATTTTCATTTCAGTCTGTAACTGATTTCCTGGTCTAACCTTTTGCCCTCAGGCTGCCATTTTAAAGACACACAACATAAACACATTACAAAATGCAGCACTGAATCTCAACCCTTCTCACCCTTGGTGAGCTAGCTATCCCTTTGGGAATTTGAACCCAGAACTCGCTCTTCCAAGTCTCATGAACGGGAGCAGCACAAGGACATGACAGCTCGGCAGCTGAAAAATCTGAAATATGAGTCGTCAATCTACTGAGATGCCTTTCTGGATCATTATAAAATGGCAAGACCTAATTAAGACTGAGGAGTTCAAAGGAAAGCTTTGCAATTGAACTCAGTAGAGCTTGGAGTTTTCTGTGCGACAACTCCAGCTTGCTCCAAAGATTAGCAAGTAGAGAGGAAGCTGTTGCTTGCTGACAAATTAGATGTTAAACTCCACAACCCCATATTAAATGAATAGCCTAATTTATATGCAGTGAAAAGTGATTCTCCCATCCCGTTCCTTTCCTAAAGGGCTGGCACGCTGCCACCCACTCTATAGTTTTCAAACTACAGCCCTTCTCGGTGTGTGCCATGAGAAACCCAGACGTCCATTTGGCTTTGGAGTGAAACCGAGTAAAATTACTTTCTTGTCACAGGGCAGCCAAGCCTAACTCTTGTGCTGTCCCAGAAGAGCCGGAATGCCAACCCACCTGTTTTGAGTTTGGAATTTATTTTTTTAATGAACTATTTCATTTCAAAAAGTTTACAACTGCAATCCCCTTAAATAGGCATGCTGACAAAGTTCACAGTCAAAGAGGTTTCAGGCAATAATCTCAGTACTGTAGAAATATATGCCAATATGGACACCTTCCACGTTAAGCACAATCTCCTTTGGGGGTTTCATTTAAAATTTCACTCACTCATTCTGGACTTCACTATAGCTTGCTAGAAGTTTCCTCCACCATCTGTCAGTGTGGCCCACTAGCAGTTCAGAAACCCGTACACTGTTGCAGGCACCAAAATGGGTCAGAAGTCCCATCCCAGGACATTGATTGATTGATTGATTGATTGATTACATTGAGCACTACTCAGCTCCTCCATCTCATTGTGCATGGTTGTGTGAAGAGGGAAATCTTGTTAACCATGAGGGCTTTCTGGATCACACCAGGCTGCCAATCACCAAAGTGCCTGCCCTTATAAGAACACAAGAGCACCCCTGCTGGATCAGGCCCAAGGCCTATCTAGTCCAGCATCCTGTTTCCCACAGTGTCCAGGCTCGATTTTCTCTGGTCTATTATCCAGGTATAAGGGCACAAGCGTGCCCTTCTACTGGGAATCCTGGTTGTGTGTCTGCTCAGGCTGCTTGCATTCTGAGTAGACACCGAGCTGACTAGAGCTCCCAGCTTGAGGAGGAATCCCCCAATACACCAAACTCCTTGTATGGTGCATTGTGGGATTTTTAGGGGCTTCTGCCTTGCTGCCGCACACATGATCTGGTGATCATGTGTGCGGCAGCAGGGCAGAAGATCACAGAAGATCGCACGGGGTAAGTTACGTATACTCCTGCCTTCCCCCCAGCCACCAGGGATTCCGGTTGTGTGAACGACCTTGATTCTGTCTTCTTCTCCAACTGACAGTCTAACACAGCTTCCTCAGTCAACAGCTAAGGTCAGGATGTAGACATATGGATTCACAAACCACAGATGGCAGCCAGAGCTGTCAGTCTTGAGAGTCAGAGGAGGAGAAAGATAGGCTGGAAAAGGCTTTTTTTATCCCTACAGCTAACAGTTCACTATAAAACTCTGAGATAATCTGGAGAATTTCAGCTTGTAAGTATGTCAGGTCCAGTCTGTTGTAGGAACTGGCAAGTAATTATCCTGGCACTTGAGATACATTAAGCATCCTCTGAGCCAACATGACTCATCCGAGATTTCCATTCAAGGAGGATACACTTGACTACCGATGCTTCCATGTTAACCATTCACTCTGGAATGGACAACCTTCATTCAGTTTCGGGGGGAGGGAGAGTTAGGGAGAATCCAGATTGCAACACTGCCCATCTGTTTCCTTCTGTGTTGTCATCTTTTTTTCCAGGCCTGATTTGTGATTTTTTTTAAAAAAGAAAAATGTAAAACAACATTGCAATGCCAGCCTCTCCAAAGTGGGACATGCTATTAGGGCTTTTCAAGGCTACCAACACTTGATTCCTCCTTCCCCTTTCTCTTAAAGCAGTTAAATGGTTGGTTTCTCATGGTTGTGCTATTTATGAATGGTCCATTGTTTGTCTGTATTTTCAGCAGGAGGGGACTTTACCAGTTCCACTTTGCTGCCAGAACAATTGCTCATTACATTATTGAGTTATTCCATGTGCAGGGGCGCAACTTAGGTAATTTTGGTGCCCGGACCTGAAGGGCTTCAGAGCTCCCCCACCACATGAGTTAAAAATAAAGTTAAAGTTTTGTACTGCAGCACCAAAACCATCAATAATTCTAGCCTCCATGTTTGTGGCTGGGTGTGTGTGTGTGTGTGTGTGTGTGTGTGTGTGTGTGTGTGTGTTGCGCGCGCTGAGCCCTGGTGGCGGCAGGTAGAGTGGGAGCAGCCGCTGGGCCTGACTGTTCAGCCCAGTGGCCCTTGAGAACTGCAAGATGCTCCAGCGCACCTGCGCAATTGGAATAGAGTGTCACAAGCCCCAACATCACGGCCGTGCACATAGAGGCTAGTATTATTGAAGTTTTCAGCACTGTGAGGAAGCAGCGGAGCAGCTGCGGGGTGGGTTGGTGGCAGGAGGCCCCCCTGGACCTTGGAGGACATGGACCGGGGCCCAAAGTTCCAGGAGTAAGAGCGCCTTTGCCCATGTGCAGTTTCACAGCTTGCAATTGCATGTGCTGATTGGGACTGGATCCAGGTAAATATATAGTGGGATCTTGCACATGGGGAGGGGCACTGGCAGATTTTTATGGGGGGAAATAGGCCTATAAAGTGCCATATAACTGCCATATTACTTCCACTAGAAAAGCTAGGAGGCCATTCTGTGGGAAGGTCCCGTGCAGTGCCAGTACTTCACCTCCCCACCCCCCCATATTTACACATCCAGCTATACCAAGAGATGGATAGACAATTCAACAGGAAGGAGGGAGTCCAGGTGAATTGGGATTTCCAGATCCTGCGCACTCCCAACAAAGTATCCCAGAAGCATCAAATAGCTCTATTCACTCATCATTCACCCAATGACAAATATTGAATCTCCTCTCTTCCTACCAGAGAATCTAATCTCAGAACACCTTATAAACAACAAAACCCAGCGCCCCATGGGCTTGTGGGTTTGGGGATGGTTGGCACCCTATGTGCACTACACCACTGCTTGCTCTGGGACACCCTGATCCCCCCAAGTAGAGTTATGAGGCTGCTGAAATCCCCAGTATTCCCTATGACGGAAAAGCTTAAAGATGCATAAAATTCAGAAATTCTTTAAATATCACCCCTTTCACCAATTACTTTGAGATCTGGGTAGTATCAGGCACCCATTGGGGCACTACCACTCTTTTCCCCCCAATCCTTTTCTGCCCCAAAGACATGCTAACTTCAAAAATTCTTTTAAAATCACCCCTTTGCCCAATTTCTTTGAAATTTGGGTGGTAGCTTCCACCCATAGGGCACTACCATCCAACCTCAAATGGCCTCAAAATGGAGGTCCGAATCTCCAAATTTTTCAGGTCTGAAGCTGGGTGATTTATTTTGTACCCGAATCTGGGCAATTCAGGGCAGGGGTGATTTGTTTTGTCTAAAAATCACCAGAATCGGCCAGATTTGGGTACAAATCATTTTGTACCCAAATCATTTCACCTATCCCTAATGTACATGTGTACAAGCTGATGCCTGAGTAGGGTTAATATTAATTTTCCACAATCGCAAGGAGGAAGTCTGCCTGTAGTACAGGAAGCAGATTGTGAAAATAGATAGCTGTTAAAGGTAGGAATGGCATGGACCTCCAATTTTAAGTGGAAGGAGGGAACAGTGTCTGAGTGTCAATGATTTCAGGGAAGCTGGTGCAGAGAAGCTCAAATTAGCATAATGTCTGTATGCCTCCATTAAAACAGTGGAAAACGTTGCAACCCAACCAAGAGCACAGCAGGCTTTGCTTAGGCTAATATGGCTAGCCCGAGATAAATAAACCCAGATACCACATGAATTATTTTTAAATGCATCATGGTCTCCTATTAAACACGGTCCTTGGTTTTATGAGGTGTAAATCTTAATTCTCCCAAAATTACACTGAGAGTTTGAATGGATGCAGTGACGTATGTGAGGAAATTGGCTTTGCAATGTGGTGGGGGGAAGGGGCCAAGCATATCGAGTTATTAATATTGGTCTCCAAGATGTGTTTAGGGTTGTTTTCACAAGTGATGCTTAGAAGGCCCTTGTGTCTCCAATGCAGATTTTAGAACTTGTTAATATGGTTTAATGAGCTGTGTAATGTGGAAAACATACATTGGTTTGTGGGGGGGGGGGATGTAGTTATTGTTTGGAACTATAATGCCAGAAATGTGGCCATTATACAGAATGAGCATTGCCATTTTTATATGGGGAAAAAAGCACTGTTGAGATCCTTTGGGAGGATGGGATCCACAGGGCTGGGAGGGATGACTCTTAAGTAGACCCTACACCCCACTCTATTATTTAGACCAAGTACAATGTAGAGGATCCTAGAGGGAGAGTCACCCCGGTGCCTGTGTGGGTGTCAAAGATGTGAACTGCTCTCTCCAGCCAGAGCTCAAGCAAAAAGGTTGTTGGAAGGCATGCCCAGGCCATGCAGAGGCCTCTAAAATGGCTGCTGCACCAGGGGAAAGACTCAAACGGGCTGAAGAATGGCCAAACAGGGCCATTTTTGAAGGAAGAAAGGCCGGCAGGGGTTGGGGGAACCTCCATGGACACCCCCCCCACATTGCCTCAGAAACCCCATTAGAGGGGGTAAGTTTAATAATAATTTTTTTTTAAAGTTAAAAGGTTTGCAAACCAAACCAAACTGGAGGGGGGGTTGAGGGGGTGCCGGATCAAACTGGGCCAGTCTGGGTCTGTTTTGGACTCAAACTGAACCAGAACAGCCGGTTCTGTGCACACCCCTAAACAGCTCCAGAAACAATCCAATGAGTTTTGGTGGAAATAATTTAGATACTGGAGAACAACTCTGAACAATGCTGAGCTAAAATGCACTCTCCATCAGGTGCTGAGCACGAGCTGCATCTAGCCATAGGCCAGAATAAAAATCGGTAGGAAGTGAAGACATCCTTTCCTCCACCAAATCAAAGGAGTGCCATCATCGACATGATCGTCTTCAAGACTGCCTGTTTAGTTGAAAACCATAAACAAATCTTCCCTGCAAAACCAGGGTCACCCCAATATCCCTGGATCAGGTTCCATTTTAGAGCCTCTACTGAAAAATGTGGTTTCATGCAGCAAAGAATTTGTCCAAATTTATAAAGCATGTTTCAGAAAAACTAAGGATTTCTTTCACCAAGAAGACAGACAACCAAGAGTAGAGGCATGGTTCTTGTTAATACCAGATGGAGCCTCCCCAGACCTCAGTTAACCATTACTGAACATGACTGGAGCCTATGTAGCAGTTCGGAATGTGGCTGTTCAGTAGAATTTTCCATGTAGAATCTGTAGTGAAGGAAAAGACGTGTGCAGATTGCCTTCTCCCTGAGCCAGTGCTGGCACTCTGGCCACAACTGCTGTGGTCTCTCTTTATTTCATTATTTATTTATTGAATTTATATACCGCCTAATATAAAATCTCAAGGTGGTGTACAATATTAAAAACATAATACAAAATATAAACATTTAAAATGCATAAAAAGATAAAGATCATAATAGATAAAAATACATTAAAATTTAAAAATTTGGTCTCAGTTAAAAGCCTGGAGTAACAGGTACATCTTCAGGGTCCTCCTAAAAACAAACAGAGAAGGGGATGCTCGTATTTCAGCAAGGAGCAAGTTCCAAAGCCCTGGAGCAGCCACAGGGAAGGCCCGGTCCTGAGTTGCCACCAAACGTGTTGGCAGCAATCATAACCGGACCTCTCCAGATGATCTTAATAGGCGACAGGGTTCACGACAGAGAAGGTGCTCTCTTAAGTACCCTGGACCTAAGCCATTAAGGGCTTTATAGATCATAACAATATTTTGTATTTCATTCAGAAACATATTGGCAGCCAGTGCAGTTATTTTAGAATCAGTGTTATATGGTCCCTTCAGGGAAACCCAGAGACCAATCTGGCTGCCACATTCTGAACCAATTGTAGTTTCCAAACTACGTACAAAGGCAGCCCCACATAGAGTGCATTACAGTAGTCAAGCCTAGAGGTTACCAGCATATGTACCACTGTTTTAAAGTCATTAGTCTCCAGAAATGGACGTATCTGGCATATCAGCCGAAGCTGATAAAAAGCACTCCTGGCCACAGCCTCAACCTGAGAAACCAGAGAGAGTTTGGGATCCAGGAGCACTCCCAGACTACGAACCTGATTTTTTAGGGGGAGTGTAACCCCATCTAGAACATGCCTAAACCATCTCTCGGATCTAAACCATCTCTTGGATCTCGACCACCTATAGAAAGTACCTCCGTCTTGTTTGGATTAAACTTCAGCCTGTTATCCCTCATCCAGCCCAATATCACCTCTAGGCAGGCACTTAGGGGGGTCATGCCAGTTCCTGATGAAGTTGGTATGGAGAAATAGATCTGGGTGTCATCAGCATGTAGATAGCATCCCAGACCAAACTTCCTAACAATCTCTCCCAGCGGTTTCATGTAGATGTTGAAAAGCATTGGAGACAGTATGGAGCCTTGTGGAACCCCACAGTTTAGCTCTCACTTTTCAGAACAACAGTCTCCAAGTGACACCATCTGGAATCTGCCAGAGAGGTAGGAATGGAACTACTGTAAAACAGTGGCACCCAATCCCAACTCCTTCCAAGTGACCCAGCAGGATACCATGGTCAATGGTATCAAAAGCCGCCAAGAGATCCAAAAGGATCAGCAGAGTCACACTCCCTCTGTCGATAGCTAATTGGAGATCATCCATCAGGCCAACCAAGGCAGTCTCAACCCCATAGCCCATCCGAAAGCCAGTCTGGAAAGGAACTAAATAATCTGTGTCATCCAAAACTGCCTGGAGCCGAGAAGCAACCAAGGAAGTTGCTCAACCAAGGAAGATTAGAGACAGGTCTGTAATTAGCTAACTCTGAGGAATCCAATGCAGGTTTCTTCAAATAAGGTCTAATAATAGCCTCCTTAAGACAAGAAGGCATCCTGCTCTCCCTCAGAGAAGCATTTATTATATTTACCAGACTCCCTCTGCAATATGACTGTCAGACGGAATAAGCCAAGTTGGGCAAGGGTCAACAGAGCAAGTGGTAGGGCATACAGTCCGAAGCAGTTTGTCCACATCTTCAGGATTAACAAACTGAAAATGATCCAATTCAAGAGGGGTTGCTACGACAGACTCTGCAGTAACTGTGTCTAGTTCAGAGCAAATACAAGATATTTTATCTGTTAAAAAGTTATTTAAAAAACATCACAGCAAGTGACAGATGGTTCTAAATTCATATTCAAGGTGGAGGGGGCATGAACTAGCCCACTCACAACCATAGACAACTCACCTGGATGTGAATATGCAGAAGCAATGTGGGCAGAGAAGAACCGCTTCTTTGTCGTCCGCACTGCCAGAGCATAGGTCTTCAAATGAGCTCTGTGTTGCAACCTATCGGATTCACGCCGAGTCTTCCTCCAAATGCGCTCTAGTCATCTGCCTCACTGCTTCAACTCCTGCAGTTCATCTGAATACCACAGGGCCAATTTTAAAGCAGGTTGGAGAGGACACTTAGAAGCGATTGTGTCTACCGCTCTACTAAGTTCATTATTCCATATTTGCATCAGAACATTGACAGAATTGCTAGCAGGGCCAGCTTGAAACCCTTCCAAGGCTTCTTGGAATCTGATAGGATCTAATAACCTTCTCAGGCGGACCAACCTAATGGGCCCTTCACTCCTACAGAGGTGGGTTGTGGCTGCAAGTCCTATCTTAACCAGATGGTGATCCGTCCATGACAATGAAGAAATAACAGGGGTCCCCACCCACGGGACTCCACCCTGTTCAGAGGAGACACCACCCTGTTCAGAGCAAAAGACCATGTTGAGCTTGTGACCTGCATCATGCGTCGGTCCAGAGACCACTTGGGATAGGCCCATAGTTGTCATGGCCACTATGAACTCCTGAGCCACCCCTGAACAACCGTTCCTGAAATGGACATTGAAGTCCCCCACCAACAACAACCTGGTGCACTCCAATACCAACTCAGCAACCAGGTCCGTCAACTCAGTTAGGGACTCTGCTGGACAACGGGGTGATCGATATACCAACAGAAGTCCCAAGCTATCCTTGGTCCCTAGACTTAGGAACACACATTCAGTATAGGCCAACTCCCTGACAGTCAGGTATCCGGGTAAGGAAAATAGTATTCTTATAGACCACAGTCACCCCACCTCCTCACCCACATCCTCTCACCTGCTCCACCATGGAATAAACCACTGGGAGGAGCTGGGAGCAAACCGGGCCACTAGCCTCTCCTGACCAGGTCTCCGCAATACACACCAGGGCAGCATCTTCATCCAAGATCAAGTCACGGATGATCTCAGACTTATTTTGGACCGACCTGGCATTACAAAGCAATACGGTGAGGTTCTGTGGTTGTAGGTACTGCTCTCCAAGGTCAAAGAGGTAGTAAGCGTGACTGAGGGGAAAACCACAATTAAATTAACTTTCCTTCCCCCATTATGACCTACTGCTCTGTCAGCACCAAATCTCGGTCAATTCCCCACCACCACTGGAATAGCTGCCCCAGAGACTCCCCCTGCCTCCCCATCTCTGGACGACCCAAGACACACACCTACACCAGGCTCAGCTAATCACAGGGCAGCAACTATATAACAGGAGGGTCCCTTCCAGGAGTCTATAACAATGCATTGGCCCCACCCCTCAGCCCCACCCCCAAAGGCCACCACCAAAGGTTGGCCCCCTTTTGCGGCTGGCCTTGGCAGCCACCTGCCAATGACCTGCACCAGAGGCTGTGCCTCCAGCAGCGGCTTCCTTCTTTTAAGGGCCAGAGAGTTGAAAAGCCCAAGCAGCTGACTCTCATTCAGCAAATGGGCAGGCTTGGCCTCAAGAGCTCAGAGCAAATCAGAAGGGGATGCAACTAGTGGGCAGTCTTTCTATTCATCTCTTGACAATCTTCCTCTCAGAGGGCCTGCTAGTACCCCATCAGTAGCGGTATCTCCTTGGTAACACCCACCTCATTGAGATATTAAGGTGGACTGCACATGAGTAGCCCTACTCAAATGAGGGAAGCCCTAACTGGGTAAGGCTGCTCATGTGCATTGCCGGGATCAAGCCCGATCCTGGTGCTGCCTCCCCCCACAAGCCCTGGTTTTGTACCTAGGCTTATACTGGGGTGAAAAGGTGCAAGCACACCCTTTACCCCAGATACAGAGTCGTGTGTATGCTCAGACTGCACACAGCCTGAGCACACACAGAGATGGGTGACTAGAGTGCCTGTCTCATGGGGGTATCCCATCATAGCATGGTGCATTGTGGGATATCCAGAGGCCGAGATGCATTGTCCTCTGGAGATCCACACTGCTTGGAGCAGTGCAGATCGTCAGGGAGCATGAGCCATGCTCCTTGCAGCCTGTTCTGGATCATTTATTTATTTATCAAATTTGTACACCACCCCAAACTTTCACCTCTGAGCAGTTTACATCATCTGTGGGGAAGGTGAGTTGGACCCTGCCTCCACCCCCACTTACCCACTCTGTCGGTCGTATGAATAGCCTTATTGGCTTCCATCAAAGACAAATGAGACACCTCAGTTCGTCCTTGGACAAACAGGAAATCTGGACTTAGTAAGCCTGAAGGATGAGCATATGCATGTGCAAAATGAACACATTAGTTATAAGAGGCATTTATGTGAAATAAATTTAACTGGCTGTTTGGTTTTAATTATTCATCAATGGTGCTACTTAGGATATTGCAACAGACTTCATTCTCAAATGTTGATAGTAGCAAAACATAAATCAAGGCCAAGTTTTGCTTCTCTCAAATCATAAAATAAATATAAATAATATAATTAACAACATAACATATACAATATACAATATATTGATGGGGTGAGCAGGGAGACAAGCAACACAAGAATATGTCAACCGGAGGAACAATAGAATTCTCAACAGTTTAGCACTATTCCTTATTGCCATAAAAAGTTAAGTTGGGCAATAATGTATACTCTACCTTCCCCAGATCCCAGTTCTCATTTTTGTCGTCTAACACCTGGTTCTGCCTAAGTGATGTTCTGACGCCTAAGAACTTCCTCTCTTTTGTTACCATAGAATGAACAAAGGTGCAAAAAGATCATGATTGATGAGTAGCCATCTAAAACCCACTGCAGAGCTCAATGAAGTTAAGTCTTCGGGTTATTTAAGATTATTCTAAACAGTTTTCAAATCTGTGGCTAAGTCCGCACATTCAGCAGAAGGAAGTGGCCCAGTTCTCAGGTGATAAAAGGAACTGTGCCATCATGGAAAAGTCTCCCTCCAAGCAGAAAGCTAGAATGAATAGAAGAGAGCTGGGATAGAAGCTGTCTCAGAGAGAGAGAGAGAGAGAGATAATTTGTGGGCTGTATTTACAGGAGGAAACAGTCAACAATGGCATCCTTCACTTGCAGTCTGTAGTCCATTCTACCTCCTCAGGGTTTTACCTTCTAATTCTGCTGCCTGTGTGGACCAGACCTTACACCAGGTTCAAGATGCAGGGAGGAAGAATAGGAATTGTAAAGGGCTTCAGGTATCCACTTTCTGCACTGCATCATGGTGTCTGAAGCTGAAAAAGGCACAATGGCATCTCCTGTTCTTCCCTACAATCTCTGCTGCAATTAAAGCAGCTTTTATTCTTTTAAGACCATCTTAAAGCTTAACTTTTCATTCTTGCTTCCCCATCCTCCTTATTTCAACAGAATTTCATAACTCCCCCTCCTCCTGACACTCAAAAATACATTTCTTGCCAATTGTATCCAGGTCCACATGGCCGAAATCTGGGGATTTCTAAGGGGACCTGGGTCATGCCCACTGTTCCAGACCCCATGTCTTTCTTCCATCCATTAAGAGCCTTGCCCATTTATTCCTAGTCTCCACTTCTTCTTCTTAGGCCAGTTACCAGTCCAGAAGAGGATTTGTCCTCTTACCCACTGACTGCTAACTTTATCTAAAAGACTTTGATGATGGACTCTGTCAGGCACTTGTTGAAGTGCAAGCACCTCTCCACCTGCTTGTTGACACCCAAACTCCAAAAGGTTAGTGAGGCAGGGCTTACCGTACAATTCACTGTCCACTGTCTCAGTTCCTCTTCCATAAATGCTAAACCGCCTGTCAAATGTTCAGTTTATTTGCAGTCTAAGTAGCGAGTTGTTATTGAAAATAGAATCCTTGACATGACTGGTGTCACATCATCTTGGTGTGATGTACCAAGGCAGACTTTACATTCTTATGTTATGACAAGCCAGATTTGGTTGGACTGACATATCTGCACTCAAAATGGTATTCCTGCCATAGCTTCTCTGCAAGCTCATGGAATCTGAGGTATTTACAGTCGTACAATGCTGGCACCTTCAAAAAACTAACATATATCCCAGCTGCTTCACAGAGCTACACTTAGAGTTGAAGAGTACATACATAAGATGGCCCCTAATTCAGGAGTTCCCTACTTTGGGTCTCCAGATGTTACTGGACTACTACAACTCTCACCATCCCCAGCCACAATGGCCAAAGGGCTCCGAACTTTGGGTGCCCAGATGTTTTTGGACAACTCCTCCCATCATCAAGGCTTTCACCATTGTGTCCGGGGATGATGGGAATTGTGGCTCAACAACATCTGGGGACCCTAATGGATCAGACCGAAGGTCCCTCTGGTCCAACATCTGGCTTCTCTCACTGTTCGAGCAGCTGCCTCTGGGTAGCCCACAAGCAGGGAGTGGGCAAGAGTCCTTTCCCCCATTGCTTCCCAGCAACGGGTATGCCAAAACCTCCTTAAAGGCAGCATATGGATATACTGGCAGGCGCAAGAGAAGTGTGGATTGTTCTTGCGTTCAGGACAATCCCGTCTTTCCTCCTCAATGACAGACAAATCCTTGTTGACTCCCTACACAGACCTCCACACAAACAGCATGTGCCAAACTCTTGTTTGTCTAGACTCTGCTATGTATAACTGTACATGTTTTACATACATGCTGTGAATGGAAGATTATTATTATTATTATTATTTAAACACACAGAGACCCACACAATCCAACTTAAGCTGACACGGCACATGGTCTCCATTTCTCATTTGGCACTGGAACCAAAAATACTGTATGCATTGCCTATAAGCCAAACTCCACATAAGGTATCTATTCGAAAACATGGATGAATGGAGGAAATGGGTCTCAAAGCAACATGACAAAAATTAAATGTTCCACGAGCTCTTTTCCCACCCTCACTCCGGTATGGTTTTGCTCTCCACAGGTTTGTACAGAAGACAACCAGAGAGGAATTCATCTCCCCCTGCCCCGCAATCAAGGATGCAGCCTGCAACTCTCTTGGACTCAACTGCATTCCCTGCAGTCAGGTTGGATCGTAGAAACAGTGTTAATATTTAGGAAACATCGTCAGTTCCAACTTGGCTACCTTCAGCACAAAGAGATTTATGGCAGGTCTCATGCAGATGCAGCTGAAAGCTGTGATAATACAAAGAGGACATATGGCTGACTGCAAGGGTGTAATGCAATTCGAGTGTTTAGATTGTAAATGATCTAAACTGTGGAGGCACTGTGGAGGAAGTGCTAATTCAGACAATGGCAATACACTGGAAAAGTGGGTAACTTTTTCTGCTTTCCACTGTGGGAACATAAGGAGGACTCTGCTGGATCAGGCCCTGCTAGATCATGTCCAGCATTCTTTTTCCCCACAGTTGCCAACCAGATGCGTCTGGAAAGCCCACAAGATGAGATGTAGGCATATCCCCTCTCCTCTCCTGCCATCACCCTTCTGCCATCACCCCTTCAGGGTGTCTTGCCCTAGGTGGCAAAGAGCCATCAAGACTGGTAGACATCGATAGACTTGTCCTCCATAAATTTGTCTACTCTTCTGTAAAAGCCATCTACACTAATGGCCATCACCACATCCAGTGGCAGTAAATTCCACAGATCAATTATGTGCTCTGTTCCTTTGGTTCATTCTAAATATAGGAGAGCTGGTCTTGTGGTAGCAAGCATGACTTGTCCCCTTAGCTAAGCAGGGTCTGCCCTGATTGCATGTGTATGGGAGACTTGATGTGTGAGCACTGTGAGCTGCTCGAGGTAGAGCAGAAGGTTCCAAGTCCCCTCCCTAGCATCTCCAAGTTAGGGCTGAGAGAGATTCTTGCCTGCAACCTTGGAGAAGCTGCTGCTTGTCTGGGTACACAGTGCTGAGCTAGATAGACCTATGGTCTGACTCAGTATATGGCAGCTTCCTATGCTCCTAAGTGAAGGCTATGCACTGAATGCAAAACAACAAGTGCTGTTCCCAGCAAAAACAAGGGCTCACATAAAGAACACACGTGATACATGGCAATAGCAAGCATGACTTGCTCCCTTTGCATTTGGAAGGGTTACTACATGCCAGTGCTATAAAGTATTCCCATTAGGGGATGGGGCTATAGCTAGGTCCCAGGTCCAATTCCAAGAGCATCTAGGTCCCAGATCCAATTCCTGGCATCTCCAGCTAGGGCTTGAAGAGACTCGTGCCTGAAACTAGGGATGGTCGAACCAGTTCAGTTCAACAGCTCAGGGTCAAGCCGAACCACCCCCGGTTCGACTCAACCCCAGACCTTGAAGAAGCCCCCCAGAGGTGGTAAGTACTAAAACCAATAATTTTTTTTTAAAAAATAAAAAATGCTCACGAAGCTCTCCCAAACTGAATCAAACCAGGGGTGGTGGTCAATGCAGCGGGGGAGGGAGACTGAACTGGCCCAGTCCAGTTCTGGTCCGATTTGGACTCAAACCAAACCAGGCTAACCGGTTTTGTGCACACCCCTACCTGAAACCTCAGAGACACACTGCTAGTCAGTGTAGACAATCCTGATCTAGATCAGGGATTCTCAACGTGTGGGTCCCCACATGTAATTTTGGACTTCAACTCCCATAATTCCCAACCAAAGGCCACTGGGGCTGGGGATTATGGGAATTGAAGTCCAACAACATCTCGGGACCCACATGTTGAGAAATCCTGATCTAGACGGTCTGACTCATAAGACAGGTTCCTATGTCTCTAACATAACATGTGAATAGGGTTCATAAGGATGCAAAGTGTTGCAATATACACCAGCTTCCAAATAATGTGCACCAAATTTGCATAATATGCCAGTTCTAACAGGGACCTCTTCCCTTCACCTCAACCAATTTACCTATGCTCCAGTCCAGTAAACCCTGGTTTATGGATTCTTGGTAGGTCCGCAAAGCCAATGTTTTAGATATCCTGGCTCTCTCACAAGTTTATGTCTGACTGAGTGTTCATAATTCAAGTTCCTAACACTGTTGCTCAGCTTGTCTCTGGCTTTCCAACAATAAAAACTCAAGGGAGAAGAAGAGGACCTGGCAAGAGAAATCTCAAACAAAACAGAGAACAATAGGACCTATTTGTTGCACTCTTTATTAGTCATGTGCACGGACCGGTTCGGAGGCCATTCTAAAGGCCTCCAGACCGGTCCGGACACGGGTGGTTTGGGTTCGGGTGGGGGGTTCCAAAAGAGTTCGGGGGGGGGGCTTTACTTACCCCCTCAAGAATGCCGCCGTATTTCTTAGAGCAAGCGGGCGGCAGACCTCCCTGCCGCCCGCTTCATTCCCCCTCTCGGTGCGGCTCTCCTTTTGAATACTGGATTGGGCGGCAGGGTATCTCCCAGTCCCTGCCGCCCTCTTAAATGCCCCCGCTCGGCTGGCGGCCGCCCCCTTTAAGCCCCCAAGACCCCTGCCGCCCCTTCCCTTCCCACCGCAACGAGGGGTCGGCAGGAGAACTCCCCTGCCGTCCGCATCCACTTCCCCGGCTGGCTGCAAATGGCTTCTAGGAAGCCTTTTGCTTGTGTGCGCAAAAGGCTTCCTAGAAGCCATTTGCAGCCAGCCGGGGAAGCGGACGGCAGGGGAGTTCTCCCACCGCCTGCTCTCTAAAGTTTAGAAACTTTAAAGTTTAGAAACTTTAGAGAGCAGGCGGCGGGAGAACTCCCCTGCCGTCCGCTTCCCCGGCTGGCTGCAAATGGCTTCTAGGAAGCCTTTTGCGCACGCACGCAAAAGGCTTCCTAGAAGCCATTTGCAGCCAGCCGGGGAAGCGGACGGGGACGGCAGAGGAGTTCTCCTGCCGACCCCTCTTTGCGGTGGGAAGGGAAGGGGCGGCAGGGGTCTTGGGGGCTTAAAGGGGGCGGCCGCCAGCCCAGCGGGGGTATTTAAGAGGGCGGTAGGGACTGGGAGATACCCTGCCGCCCAATCCAGTATTCAAAAGGAGAGCCGCGCCGAGAGGGGGAATGAAGCGGGCGGCAGGGAGGTCTGCCGCCCGCTTGCTCTAAGAAATACAGCGGCATTCTTGAGGGGGTAAGTAAAGCCCCCCCGAACTCTTTTGGAACCCCCCAACCCAGTGCCAGACCGCAGCTCCGCGGTTCCATGCACATCCCTACTCTTTATGCCCTTGGTTGATGCTCTTTGACTCCAGCATAGTTTTGGCTTAGGAGAATGGTGAGCATTTTTATTTTTTAAAATATCAAAGATGTTATCCAAACATATTTTATCAGAGAAATATTAACTGTGTCATCACCATCTTGTGGAAATAGCTTTTGACAAAGTGTTCAAAGTGATTGGTCAGAGGTCGGGGTTTTTTTTAATGGCTCACCACTAAACCATGAACATAGGAAATGACAACATAATAATTACCATCAGAAATGTGCACTTTAAAAAATCATTCTGTATGTGCCAGAAATATTTCTACAGCTACTAAACTGCAAATTACTGAAGATACAAAGCACAGGAAAATGAATTAATATTCTCAACTTGCCTGGTTCATTGGAATCCAAATTGGAAATCTGGAAGAACATATCTACAGTATCTTATCAATCATCACACTGGTCCTACACTGAGGCCACATTCACAAGGAAAGTGAAAACACAGTTAAAGGGGACAGAGGTTGGAATTCGTGTACATCCACATGAAACTGCAGTTTCGCAGCAAAAGCAACCTGTGGTCTCCCTCACCAAACCCCAATTTGAACCCGTAGTTTGTAGTGAGTTCTGCCACTGCAACCTGAGGTTTTGCGACTGCAGCGTTATGTCTGAACACAGACTCCGTCATAACCATGGTTTTGTGCTGAAACCAAAATCATAGAGAGGGCAGCCCAGACCTGCTGGTGATTGCACCCACTTCATGCCTGAATAACTTCACACTAGCCACCTCTCCCAGAATTTGCCCCCCATCTCCAATCCAATAAAACAGTTGCCCAGCAATAGGGATGCCGCAACGTCCCATCCCAAGTTTGTAAGCCTGGCAAACAAGAAAGTTACTTGGGGGCATACAGAGGTCTTCTAACCCCCAGACCTTGGCGACTCGGTCCAGTCCTCCAAGGTTTGGGGGGCTCCAAATGAACAGGGCCGGGGGCCTCCAGAGGCCACCCCATGCCCACCCCACCAAACCTCTTTAAAAAAAAAATCATTACTGTGGCCAAGGGGTGAGAGTGGAGCAGTCCTTCTCCCCTCTCACCCCTCCCTTGGTGGCAGTGGGGGCTGGAGTGATGCTGAGCCCATCAATTCGAGCCAGTGTCTTTTTCCAACTGTGAGGTGCACCTGTGTAGTTGAGATTGTCGCAAGCCTGTGATGTCACAGGCTTGTGATGATCTCTCAACTGTGCAGGCGTGCCTCACAGTTGGAAGATGATGCTGACCCAAATAGATGGGCCAGAGTCGCTCTGGCCCCTGTCACCACCGGGGGAGAGGGGAGAAGGACTGCTCCACAGGAGGACAGCCACCCCTCAACCGCAGTAATCATTTTAAAAATGGAGATTTGGTGACAGGCCCCTCAGAGGAGGTTTTGGGTGCCTTGAAGGTGGTGGGCTCATGGCTGGGCAGTCCGGGCACTCAAATTACCTAGGTGCGCCCCTGGGGGGCATGCCTTCTCA
Source organism: Hemicordylus capensis (assembly GCF_027244095.1). Classification (NCBI taxonomy): domain Eukaryota; kingdom Metazoa; phylum Chordata; class Lepidosauria; order Squamata; family Cordylidae; genus Hemicordylus; species Hemicordylus capensis. The sequence goes on from NC_069666.1 coordinate 24,919,763, forward strand.
CTCTGACCCTTGTTCCACCCTCCTGGTAGTCAGGAGAGAAAGAGGACAGGATGGCAAGAAGTGGTCAAGATGTTCACAAGCACATGCAGTCACCATGTCAACATAAACAGGGCAATCCATTTGATCACTGGGACGGCAGCATATGGCAGGGCAGCGATACCTGGGTCGCGTTTCAAAGAGCAGCCTCAACCAGGAGTTCTTGAATGGTTCAGGTCTATTTTTGCACAGTGGTGTTAGGGAAGTGGGGCCCAGCCCTTTCCCCTTGTATGAACGCATGCAGTCCCTATGCTTACTCATAGAAGGGCCAGGAAGCAGGGTCAGCATTGCCTCCAGTGAGATTCTTCCTCTGTGATGATGGATGCTGCTCCTGAGTGGACCACTCTCCCATGAGAGCAGAAGGCCATGGGGATACCCCTTCTCAACTCATGAGAAGAACCATCCGGGGGGGACAGGAGTGTCAGGAAGAATCGCTAAGCATGTGTGATGACAGCCCTTCTCTGAGGGACTGCTCTCACATGAGAATGTCAAGCTATGGAGACACACATGTGGGCTAGAGGGCAGATGCTGCTCAGCCTAGTTACACCACACAAGCAAGCCGCAGGGACGGGTACTGCAGCAACACCTCTCCCTGTCTTGGTGACTGTGAAGAAATAGTCGGAGCGGGCCCTCTAACAGCCCATCTGCACATTTGAAACTGTCCATCTTTGTTTTTGCCCGGAACGGTGACCCCACTCGTCTAGGGTTGCAGAGAATAGGCATGGGGGTCCCTTCTCCCACGATAGCAGACCTGCATATGGTGGACCAAACCTGGGAAATTTGAATGAGAGTTAAGATCTGCCCCTAGTCCCAGTGTTTCCCTGGTCTGCCCACCTGGCTACGCCCAGACACACGGAGCATCAAAATCTCCTTTGAGTGTGTCAAATGCTTCCCTGGAGAGGAGGGAGTCGCTATGCAAAAGTTCCATCATTAACCAGAGAAAACAGGGGCCCCACACAAGCAAGGGGCCCTTTTTTTGGATGGCTCAACTCATGAGCGTGCAGTCTGACAGAAGGTTGGTGAGTCTAAGGTCCTCCACAGTAGCTTGGCCCTCTCATGAGAGGGCTAATCCCCTGGTGGCAGGCCACCATGGTAACAGAAGTGCGGTTTGGTCTCCATGGACTGCTTTGCTGGGGTGAGCCATCTCAAGAGCATCCTTGGTCACAGTGGGCCAGACCCCAGCATCCTTTGCCCTCCCTCATTTACATAACCCCTCCTAGGAAGTCATATTCCCTTCTCTTTCCTGAGTAACAGGAAAATTGTGCCCCTCAGCAGCAGCAGCACCACCACCACCACCCCGCACCAGGAATTATGCTGGTGCAAGACTATTTTTCTGCGGGACTCTTGCAAGGGCAGCAGTGCAACTCATGTTAGATGAAGGGCTTGCATGGCATTTAAAGGGACTTAAATGCCCTTTCTCTGCTGAGGGTGGGTGTTCCATCCCCAAAAGGCATTATAGTGCTGGGCATACCCCCTTGAAGATCGTGGCCAATGTCTGCCGCCCTAGACTTCTGATGTCTTGCCAGTCTGCCAACAGTCTGGCAACACCCTGAGCCATTTTTGGAAGGGCGGTATAGAAGTCAAACAAACAAGCAAACAAACAAACACGAGCTCTATGGTGCTTGCTGGGATGTAGCACCAGTGGACCAGGAAGAGGGAGGGGCTCCCCTGCCCTGAAAACAGAGGTTGCCAGGCTGCAGTTGAACCAACATCTGTGATGTGATTAATGTTTAGGAAAATTAACTGCAGGTCCGGCAGCCTCCAGTTTCACGTTACGTGCAAATGCGGCCAGAGTTTATGGGAGGCAAGAAAGGCTGCACAGGTACTGAAATCTCAGAGATGAACCTTAGGAACAACCACACTGTGTGTGGGCAGAAGTATATGTTACAAGTAACTTGGATGCCACCCAAAGCAGAATGCCAATGAGCCCCTGGTGGCGCAGTGGTAAAACTGCCGCCCTGTAACCAGAAGGTTACAAGTTCGACCCTGACCAGGGGCTCAAGGTTGACTAAGCCTTCCATCCTTCCGAGGTCGGTAAAATGAGTACCCAGAATGTTGGGGGGCAATATGCTAAATCACTGTAAACCGCTTAGAGAGCTTCCAGCTATAGAGCGGTATATAAATGTAAGTGCTATTGCTATTGCTACTTCCCTTATGTTCAATATGGGTTGGTTCCCATATTGAACATAGATTCAATAGATTCCCACTGCACATGCACTCCTGCTATTGCTATTGCTACTTCCCTTATGTTCAATATGGGTTGGTTCCCATATTGAACATAGATTCAATAGATTCCCACTGCACATGCACTCCTGCCAAGTATGGTATGTGAACTTAGATAATGTCAGATATCTCAGCTTGGCACTGCACCAAACCAACATGAAGTCAAGACCAGTAGTCTGCAATCTGGAGTTAGCTTGACAACCTCAGCTTCACATTGGTTTGGTGCGGTGCCACGCTGAGATCACCAACATTTTCTGAGTTCACAGAACTGAAGACACTCTAAGAAAGGTGGGGGGTGAGACTCTATAGATTCCTGTGGAATTGCTTCATTGCACCCATCATAAGAACCAGCCCTAAGTCACTGGAAACCAGAGTGGCATGCCCTGCTCCAAAGTTTCCCAGCTCAAGTGGCATAGCTGGGCACAGATTGTGGATGAAACCACATCTCTCAATCTATGCCTGGGAAATAAAAAGGCATGAAAAGGACCAGCTTTTGAGGACCAGCTATCTGTTGTCCGTGATCTGCCTGATTTCTATTTGGGATGGGAGCACAAGAGAGAATTATGGCAGTTTTATATCTATTTTGCAAAAATGAACACTGATATTTTCTAAAGCATGATCAGGCCACTCTGGACTAGGGTAATCTGAGGCCAAGTGTGCTTCCCAAGTTCTCAGGCACACCCTTGTACTCTTAACATTGTACACTTGATACACAAAACACGTGTGCAAAAGGCTGCACAACACTACTATACATTGGTCAACTTTATCTCCCTATGCTATTGAACAAAGCAGGCATCAGAAACCTCCAAGTCAAGACAGCAAAATCAGGCTTCATTTATAGCAATAGCAAGAGCACTTACATTTATATACCACTTTATAGCCGGAGCTCTCTAAGCGGTTTACAATGATTTAGCATATTGCCCCCAGAATTCGGAAGGATGGAAGGCTGAGTCAACCTTGAGCCCCTGGTCAGGATCGAACTTGTAACCTTCTGGTTACAGGGTGGCAGTTTTACCACTGCGCCACCAGGGGCTCATTTATGAATGTTACACCAAAGCAGAAGGGGGGGGGGGAGTCTGCTAACTTACAAGAAAAGTCAGCAGTGGAAGGCACTAATTAGCTAGTGCCTGGCCATCACCAAGAACACCCCCCTCCAAATTCAAAGACCAAATTTTAAATTTTTGAATAGTTATGCTTTATAAGGCAAAGGATGAACACATAAACAGATAAAATATTCATGTGATACTTCACAAAATGAAAAAAGCCTTTAGTACATCTGTCATGCATATTTCAAAATAATAAAGGAGAACCCACGAAGCCAGACTAAAAGATGAATTGATTTACACCTTATCTCCCTGCTGTCATTCATGAAGGGACAAAATATTCTGAAAAGCATATAATCCAATGTGTGTTGGCTTGGATCACGTGGTCAGTTCCTACATTTTATGTGGAAAAACCAATGCTGGAACAACAGACTACAAATCTATTTGTATTAATTCTTTCTTATTCTTTAGGGTGTGAAAAAGTATTACAAGGGCACCTGAATTGAAAATACAAGCCACTGGAGAAGACCTGTCTGGGTTGAAGCACATTTGATGTCACTAGAATATATGAAGAAACCTTGCTTTGGAATTTACGTTTATCTTGAACATTAGTAAGCAAATTTATGTGGCTTTATCCCATTTGACTGGTGAATCACTGACCATAATTTCATCTTCATTTGAATACTGTGGACTGCGATAGAGACATACATTGCCCTCTCTACATCAATGAAGTATATCCTTTTGGAATTTATCCTGACAACAATCATAGGAATTTGCAATATAGGCAATATGTATGATTGATTTTATGGCCTTTTTAGCTGAAATATTTTTAGTTATAATGCGATATATTCTATGTTTTTAATATTGTTATAATACTGTACACTACATTTTAAATAATTGTAATAAATGTGCCATTATATAATTGCAAATCTAGATATTTTATAGGTTTTTTTTAAGGGTTATATTATTGGATTCTTTGCAGTCCATTTTTTAAAAAATGCAATGACGTTGGTTTAGGTTGTTTGTCCCTTTCAAAATCAAAGCTGTAACATGGGAAATAGATGTGAAAGGCTATTAGCTTCCCACTGCATGTACGGTAGCAACTGGATGAAGTATCATCCAATCCAACCCACTAGAACATTTCTTTAAATACTACCTCCGTCTTCTCTCTAAGGAAACAATCCCTTCAGCTGCAGAGAAGTGATAGAAATGTTAATAATCAAAATGCAGCTACTTCCTTTAATGGCCCCTTAGATCACCATGCTACAAACATTGTTTTTTGAAACAAGAACCAGGCCAATACAAAATGAGTCAGGATGGGGCCCCTTTCCTAATGATGAAAAACAGCATGACCAGGCTGAAAAGCAAAATCATTAAGAAAGAGTAACTGAAATCCAGAAAACCTCAGGCAACTTTCCTATTAAAATCCTCCTCTACAGTCAATGAGCTGTTCCCAATTAGGTAGGTATACTGACCGTTTGTCATGAACCGGAGCCTGCCATCCCACACATCTGGCTCAAGCAAACAGAGCTCAGAGCATGAGGATGCAGAACAGATCACAGGCCCCTTTGCAGTCTCAGCGCATCCCAGTTTGAAAAGACTAACTATGGACTCTAACGAAGGACTATCAGTATTAGAATACCAAGAGTAGGATTCTGAAGAACAGGCACCACAAGAGACGGCTGTACCAGAAGAACTGCCACGCTGAGGACACCTCTCTACCCATATCTTCTGATTCCAAGGACTCCCTAGAAACCCTGCCAGAGGAATCACCACCCAGTTGCAGGAGCCTACAGTTAAGAAACCAGTCACGGACACTTTCAAGGTCTACTGCTCCTAGAACTAGAGGAAGGAGTCTGAGGCTGGATACTGAAGGCAGGCCTGTATAGGGCCTCAGTTTAGGAGAAGCAGTTGCTGAAGCAACATCATTGTAGAAGCCTCCTCTTGTCCTAGCCCAGCCCCTGCATAGGTCTGATTCTCTACTTCCTGACTTTGGCCTGTTGACATTCTCTTTGCCTCCTCCTTGTTGGATTCCTCAATTCCTGACCTTGCCCTGTGTGACCTAGATTCCTGTTTTCTTCTCTTTAGACTATGACTTCCTGGTTCCTGACTTCTGCCTGCTGACCATGGCTACATTTGATTTCCCAGATATCAGCCCCTGCAATCTGTCCTCCACCTGGTGATCCAACTTTGCACCCACGGTTGCAATGAAGTTCACGTTGGGTGACTTTGGGCCAGTCACTATCTGCCAGTCTAACCCACCTCACAAGAGTGCTGTGACTGGGGAATATAATGGGGAGGGGGGAAACCAGGTATACCTTCCTGAACTCCTCGGAGGAAGAGTTGAATAATAATGTAATTCATAGATAATAAACTTATAATACCAGGGTTTCAAAATTAACCTTACCACCTGCATGAAATGGTAGGCCTGTGCTGCATGGTGCCTTCATGGTTTTTCCACATGCACGCAAATTTATGCAGATTGGAGACAAGAGGCACTTCTCTCTTCCACACACAGATTGGTCTGGGAGAACTTGGGTGAATCCTGAAGGAATTGCAATTCTGGCACCTTATGCTAATTTGAAAAGATACTTTGCTACTTCTTAGACTGTCCAAGTAATTACAGAATAAATGAACAGTGTGTCCCAAAAGATTTTTGCAGAAAGCCTCTGGTAGGCAGGTGTATTATTCCAAGAATCCCACAATTTCCAAAAGGTGCATTTCACATTAACATTTAGGGGTCCTTGTAGGTTAAAGTTCACAGCATCTGATGTCTCTACCACATGTTTTTTTGCTCTTTCCATCACCACCATCCATTTGGATGGGATGCTACTGTTTTCCTACTTCCCTCAGGGAATTTAGAAGTCCTAACCAACAGAATCCACCACATTTGTTACAATGGGATGCATCATAAACAGCTGCAATAAAACTAAGTTAAGTTCACTCAAAAGTGCAAGCCAAGGGAATATTTAATCACTGGGGCAACCTCCATAAATAAAGACCCCGCATGCTCAATCACTTCCCACACCATGCACGTACACACACACACACACTCTCTCTCTCTCTCTCTCCAAAAAATCAAAAAAATCATACCTTCCTCAAAATCACATGTCGGCTATTGTGGAAAAGTAGCCTAAACACGCAATGTTGCCTTTGGGGGAAGCACAAGAAAGTGTAGAAAAAACAAGGGATCAGTCTTGCACTTTTGTAAAGACAATGAGGTCATTCTCACAACCAAACTGGGGTGGGAAGTGGGGGTTAACTGGAACGAAGATGGGAAACTACCTTGCTGCTCACTCCCAAAGGATCAGAAATCCATTGCCACCCACACACCCACATGAGCAGCACAGTGGCAAGCCCAGCAGCATAGGAACATAGGAAGCTGCCAGATACCGAGTCAGACCCTAGCTCAGTATTGTCTATGCAGACTGGCAGAGGCTTCTCCAAGGTTGCAGGCAGGATTCTCTCTCAGCCCTCTCTTGGAGACGCCCAATAGGGAACTTGAAACTTTCTGCTCTTCCCAGAGCGGCTCCATCCCCTGAAGAGAATATCTTACAGTGCTCACATGTGGTCTCCCATTCATATGCAACCAGGGTGGACCCTGCTTAGCTAAGGGGACAAGTCATGCTTGTTACCACAAGACCAACTCTCCCCTCCTAGACCAGCAATTGGGGGCCACCAGGTACCCCACAATGCACAACATGGGCGGTGCATTGAGAAAGCTCCTCCTCCCTCCCCCCAGCTCTATGATAAAGGTGGTTGCTGGAAGACTAGGAGCAGCTGCTGGCAGCGCTGAGCTCCACACGACCATTGAATGAGATAGTAGGTGTGTGTTTGTCCTCCTACCTCCCTTTAAACCTGGGCTGCTGATCAGGGCTACCCAGAGGAGAAGAAGCAGGATCGGGAGTGATCCTTGGGCTGCAGACAACCAGCCCTACCTGGGCTTGCTCTTCCTGCCCGGGTAGCTCTGGTTGTGAGGACAACCTCAATGTCTTCAGGAAGACTCCTCCTTTGGGAAGAGAATTGGTCTTGTGGCAGCAAGCATGAATTGTCTCCTTTGCTAAGCAGGGTCTGCCTTGATTTGCATTTGGATGGAAGACTACATAGAAGTATCATAAGATATTCCCCTTAGGGGATGCTCAGTGGAAGAGCATCTGCTTTGTATGCAGAAGGTCCCAATTTCAACCCCCGGCAGCATCTCCAGGTAGGGCTGGGAGAGACTCCTGCCTGAAACCTTGGAGAGCCACTGCCAGTCTGGGGAGACGATATTGACCAGTAGTATGACTCGGTATAAAGCAGCTTCCTGAGTTCTGTGTGCAGAAGTCAGTTGACCATCTTAAACTACTGAAAATGAGAAAAGTGACATCTGTGGTGGAAATGCAAGTGAAACCTAATGCCAGCTATTGGAGTCTGAACCCTTCCACAGGGCGTTCCATTCCCAGCCAGCAGGATATTTGATACACCTAACCACTTTAAGTCATAGAAGAGCTTTCTCACAGGCATGCTTTAACACATTAACTTCTGCGGTGTTAGAAGGGAGGTTTAAGGGAATTCCCTTAAGGAATCGGTTATGCCCTTGGGGCGCTGGAGTTGTTGAGTCGGTAGTGCATGTCCTTTTACACTGTGCCTTTTATAGGACTATTCACCCTATATGGATAGAACTTTTTTTTCGGGTTATTCTGATGATGATTATGTTTCTTATCTTTTAATGGATCGCCACGCGGAGGTTACAGAGAGGATTGCGAGATTTTGTGCCGCAGCATGTAAAATGAGAAGAGATAACAAGCTGTGTATGACCTTGCCATCTTTGTAATTCAGTTTTATCTAATTTATTCTTTTGATGTTGTATATTTTACTGTATTGTATTGTTTTTATTCCTTGTTTTCTTGGTCATGGACCATAATAACAAATTTAATTTGATTTGGCTTTCCATTCCTTCTCCTATGCTATTTAATATCTACAGGAAACCAACTGGAGGTTTGGCTTGAGGTGTCATCAATATGCAAATGACACACTGTTATATCTCTCTTTCATTAGCTACATGTTAGGTGGTGACTATCTGGAATCAGTGCTTGGATGAGGGTGGACAAGTTGAGACTCAGTCCTGACAAGAGAGAAATATTGCCGGTTGGTAACTCATCCATCTAGGTGAATGATGTTCAGCCTGTTCTAGATGGGCTTACTTTCCCCCTGAAAGACCAGATCCACAGTCTGGGGGTGATAATTGACCCAGCACTGTCACAAGTGGCTTCTATCCGCTTTTATCCACTTCGGTTGATAAGTCACAAGTCATAAATTTACCTGGATGGAGAGAGCTTGGCCATAGATACCTCTGGTAACCTCCTGCTTAGGTTACTGCAATGTGTGGTACGTGGGGCTGCTTTTGGAAAACTGCAGTCAGGCCAAAATAGGGCCACGAGATTAAAAACTGGGACTGGGCACTTCCATCGCGCCATGCCAGTGCTTTGTCAGCTGCACTGGCTCCCAGTTTGTTTCCAGACCCAATTCAAAGTGCTGGTTTTAACCTTTAAAGCCCTCAGTTGCTTGGGGCCAGGTTATCTGAGAGAGCACCTTGTCCCATATGTCCCTATGCAGAATTTGAGATCCTCTTCAGAGGCCCTGCTTCTAGTGCCCCTGCCAAATGAGGTGAGGAGGATCTTCTTGGTAGTGGAACACTTATGGAATAGCCTCCCCAGTGAAGCTGGCCTGGTATCGTCACTTTCCTCTTTCAGACACCAGTTGAAGGCATTATTATTCTTTATTCACACAGTCAGACAGGTGTTATTGACTGGTTTGTTTTATCCAGACATCGAATCCTTCCCAAGGACCTGGAATACATGATTTTTATTGTCAATATTGTTGTTATAAATATCACCACAAAATTTAAGCTGTTCCCAGTAAAGTTACTTTTTGTAGCTGACTGATGGTAGTTTCCATGACCCCTATGGTACTGAGGTGCTCTTCACAGTGTTTTGGAATTGCACCTAGGGCACCAATTACTACTGGGATTATTTTGGTCTTCTTCTGCCACAGCCTTTCAATTTCAATTTGAAGATCTTTATATTTTGTTATTTTTTCTATTTCTTCTTCTTCTTTTCTGCTGTCACCTAGTATTGCCATGTCAATTATTTTGACTTGTTTTTCTTTCTTCTTGACTACAGTTATATCTGGTGTATTGTGTAGCAGATTGTTATCTGCTTGTAGTCGGAAGTCCCATAATATTTTTACATCTTCATTTTCTACAACTTTTTCAATGTTGTGGTCCCACCATTCTTTGGCTACAGGTAGCAGTTGAAGACATTATTACTATTACTATAAATTAAAAACACCACCTAGCAAGTGGCTGGTGTAATGAGCTTCACGACCTGACATGAACCCAGACCTAGGAGCCTCCCAAGTAGAGAATGGGGCAGAGAGTCTGGGAGAGAAGTCAGTTGGGGAGCCAACACTGACCCAGATACCTGGTGAACCCATGCCATGGGGAACCCTTACACTGGATGAATCAGAAGAATTGATTTCCTTGCTAGGATCTGAGGGGCCTTGCCCATATCCTCCAGTTTGAAAGAATCTTCCAAGAACCTTCCAGCCATGATGGGAGCCTCCCACCCCCAGAGCAGGCACCTACAAAATCAGGCAAGGCCCCTTTAAAGGACCATTTGTCCCTGGGAGGGGTGGGGCCAACTCACTCTGCCAGAGCAGCAGGCTCAAAATCCAGCAATTGGCTGAGAGGACCACTGCTGCGGAATACTCCCTTTTTGCTGCAATACTCAACTCTGAATACTGCACAGCTCTGACTGTGGTCCTGATCTGTTGCCCTGGGAGCTGTCCAAGGTCTGGGGCATCCCTTTTCTCTGAAGAGACTGTGGCAGCATCTGGAGAAGGACACCACCTCACCCAGAAGATCAAAGGTAGGAGATGCAATAGCCCTTTTCACAAAGTTGAATTGCAGGTAGGGTGAACATGTGGAGGGGAAAGTGGGATTTGCATGAATTTCACAGAGGTAGAAAGACAAGCTGACAGGTAAGAGAGGTCGAAGACACCAACTAAAGTCAGACAGAGCGACTTGGGGAGCATGACAGTGAAAATCCAGACAGTTTCATCTTCTTAGCAGGCAGTATTTTTTCTATGGCTTCTGCCACTGCTGTGTCTCCCCCCCCCCACAACACATACCTAAGTCTACCCTAAGAGAAAATGCCACTCTAGGAAAATGCCACTCTAGAAAAGTCCATTTGCATTCAGGTTAGGTGAATGGTAATGTAAGTAACATGAGGAGCTGCTGTCTAGATCAGATATTTATGAGACAGATGTTTCAAGAGGAACCAGAAACACAGAGAATCGTTATCCTTTGTGTTGCAGGAATTTTCTAGCAGATTTTCAAATGTTACTTTAATATAGAAAGTGTTGGTTGGACACCATCAGCAGAATTTCACTCCCCGTTTTAATTTTCACAGCAAGATTCTGGTTCATGAATAAATCTGTCAGCTGCCATGTATACCTGCACAGTCCCTTGGAAGTTCTGGCCCATGCACACCAAGAATACACATTTGCTCTAAGTTGCCCTACAACATGGGATCCAAGTGGTCATCCAATATTCAAATTTGGTGGTCATCCAATACTCAGATTTTAAATCTTTCAATGCAAAGTGTGACATCACAAGGTTGGACAAGATTAGTATAGATGTGGCTTTGACACAAAAAAGAATTCCAGAGGATCAGGATTAGATACTGTGAGACTGCTGTCTACATTACAGAAACTATGAGAGGCGAATATTACTGTTGGAATACTTCTGGAAAATCTGGGGGGAAACACACAACGGGTTCAAGAGCAGTGTTGTGCTGGTCTCAAATTATGAAGTAATATTATAGGGTTTCAGTATTCACCCTGATTTCTACTATTTGCAAGTTCCTGGGGTTATATTTGAAATAGAAAATAGTAATATACCCCATATTGTCAGCCATTTATTTCTAGCAGCTATGGCAGAAATAAGCATTATTAGATGGAGGCTGAAACCCTAGGTCAGTGTTCCTTCTAACAGGGATTCCCAGATGTTATTTACTACAACTCCCAGCATCCCCAGCTGCAGTGGCCTTTGGCAGGGGATTATGGGAGTTGTAGTCAACAGCATCTGGGAATCCCTGTTAGAGGGAACACTGCCTGTTCTTAATCAGACATACTAACCACTAGCAAAAGAGGGAAGGGACTTAAGCTGTAATGGTGAGGTCAAAAGTCCCAGGTTTTATTCTTGACATCTCCGATTACAACGTATCTCAGGTTGCAGTGCCAGAAAGCGTCTCTCTAGAAGGCAGCTTCATAAATACGTATGAAATTGGACACAAATATTCAGGTTTAGGGACATAGGAAACTGTCTTCTACTGAGTCAGACCATTGGTCCATCTAGCTCAGTATTGTTTCCACAGACTAGAAGCAGATCCTACATGGTTAGGATTGCCAATAAAGCTCTAATAGGTCTAATGAATTTATCAGGGAATGCTTTTTGTGCATTTCTATTTGTGAAAGAAAATCAGCAGTGTGATTAGTACATGGGAGAATCCACAACATTGCGGGGGGTGGAACAGGACAAGAAACAAATTAAACAAAGCTGGTAGCCACATGATACGGGGGGGGGGGTTTGTCCCTAATGCCATGATTAATTTTCTTCTTCCCATGTGTGCACATGAGTTAATCCAGAGAGAATTCTCAAATTTGGATTTTATTGTCCTAATAACAACTGTCTGAAAATCATTCAACTGATGCAGAGTTTTTGCTGACTTCTAATACATTGTTCAGGCTATTCTGGAACCACTATAGAAGCGTTAAGAAATGCACTCTCTTTGTCTTGGTATGAAGAGTGTCTCAGACTATAACTGCCTACACATGTTTCAAACTCTGCTGTCCATTTGATGAATAATATGTTAAATAGCGGGGAAAGTTAACATGTTAAAGAGTGGGAAAGTACACCTCACTGATTCATGGGCTTGAAATAATTTTCTTCCCCCAGATTATGGTGTCCAGGGATTCTAAAACTTTGCCCTAAAGTCAATTCTGCCCTAAGGGCATCTTACACATAAAGTTTTAGCACAATGAGGCACACCATTAGGTCTTAAATTGCATAAAAAGATCCTTCACCCTGTAAACACACCATGCCAATTTCCAAGTTCTTCCAACTTAGTTTAGAAATTGACTCCTATATAAGTCATCCATCACAATACTTTTAGTCTAGGATGTGCAGTCTACTGGATGAAAACCTGGGCTCCAGTCCTGCACCCTATGCATGTAGAGAGCAGCCTGTCAGAGGCTCAGAGAAGGATCTGTAGCACAGTGCGAATACTCAGGATCTCAGGTAAAGGGAGGAAAGATCTCTGTCTTGAGGCTTTTGGCGAGCTGGAGTGGATACTGAGAAGAAATAACTGAAATAAAAAGTGCTGGTTATTACCTACAAAGCCCTTGGGCAAAGAGAGCAACTTCTGTGTCATGAACTCTGCCGCTGATTGAAATCCTCTGGGGCGGTCCAATTACGGTTTCCACCAGCTCATTTGATGTAACTTGGGACTGGACCTTTTTGATGGCTGCCCAGGGCTACATTTAAGAAGATACATCTGTTTTCTCAGTCACCTAGTTAAAAATATTTTTGAAATGTTTAAATTGATGTCTTTATTCTGTTAAAAAAATGTTTTTATTCTGTTTTATGCTTGTTGCATTTCTAAACCATGTACACCACCTAGGGAGATACATATCAGGCGGTCTATAAATATGATTAAAAAACTTGTTTATTAACTGGCAAAATATGCAGAGGCAGCTGGAGTGTGGGTAATCATACTGGGACTTCATGGAAGCTGCTGCACACCCTGCTCTCCAGGGCTGGGCTGGGAAATCTAGAATATCTGGATTCAAGCCCTACCTTTGCTGTGAACTCAGGGGGCAAAATCACAGTATGTGACTTTGCTATCTGTGAAACCGACATGGTGAGCAGCAAGGGATGTTATGAGGGCAAAGCACAGTGGAGCTGATACAATTAAGTCACAGTGTCATATCATAGGAGCAATCCAAGCTTGTGTCTTGAAATGTACTGTATTTACCTGAATTCAAGACTAGGAGGCCGTGCACACAAACAAAATCCCTGGTGGCTAGGGAGGGCTGGGGGAAAGACACTCCATGAACACATTAACCCTAGCGCTCCACCACGCTGCGCACCCACAATCAGTATGGCGGAACACTGCTCCGATCAGATCAGTGGCGCCCATGATCACCGCTCCAACTGGTGCGGCAAAGCTGAATACATTGGGGATCTGGAGGAGGAAGTCCTCCAATATCCTAAAATGCATTGGATGGGAAGCCAAGAGGTAGAATGCAGCAATGCTGCAGCTCCCAGCTACGAGGCCATTCTTTAAGCAACACTCTATGATCTTCAGGCAGCCGGGCTGCTGGGAGCTGCAGAACACAGCCCCGAATGCACACACGATTGGGGCAGCCAAAGTAAGATGGGGCTTTGGCCCTTTAACCTTAGTTAAAGGGTAGGCTTAAAAACAGGGTAACCCTGCTCTGGAGCAGAAGGGAGGGAGCGGGTTCAGAGGCATCACACGGGCCTTGCAACCAGAGGCATTCTTACCGCTGGACTTCATGGCCGAAGTCCAGGGCCTCCACACCCTCTGGGAGCCCCCAAATCCTCTTTAGTCTGTCCTGGGTGTTGTGGTTTGTGCCTTCAAGAACCTATGTGTTAAAAAATGATGCTTAACTTGCAACAGCTGGGGGGGGGGGTGGGGCTCCAAAGGCCTTTAGGTCCAGGCTCCAACATTACCTAGGTGCACCTCTGCTCACAACCCAGATTTCCCCCGCTTCTGCCTGCCCTGCTGCAGCTGGTCATGGGAATTGTCTCTAGGTCAGTGGTTCCCAACCAGGGTTCCTCCAGATGTTGCTGAACTACAACTCCCAGCATCCCCAGGCTGGAGATGCTGGGAGTTGTAGTTCAGCAACATCTGGAGGAACCCTGGTTGGGAACCACTGACCTAGGTTCTTCCCAAGTTTTTTGATATTAGGAATCAGGAGGTCGTTTTGAATTCAGAGTCTTGTTCCTTTCAAGTAAATGCAGGTATAATTTGTATTTAACCTCTACTTTTACAAGGGGTTGTCTTAAATTCAGAGTCTTCTTCTATTTGGGTAACTACAGCAACATGAAGAGTGATCCTTGGCTGCAACTCCCTGCTTACACACTCTTCCTACTTCAGGGCAGGTTCCTATTTAGAAAACACACACATATTTTCAATGTAGCACATAACCCTATCTTGTATCAGACTGTATTGGTACACAACTGACTTTTTTTTATATAAGCAAAATTTGGATTTGCTTCACTATACACACTCTGTACCACATAGGGTGTGTGAAATATTTTGCATAATTTAAACTATAGCAACATGTGGCTAAAGCAACATCTATTGGTGGTCCAAACTATCATGGAGTGGGATTAACACACCTACTTTGCCTCACATCTAAACACCTCACACTCAAGCTTGAAAGCCCATCTGCTGAAAATAAATGTGGGGAAGTCCAGAATTACTAGCTTGAAAAATAAACAAATTCACAATTAATCATTATGCTGGAAAGGCAAAGGAAGGAAAACATCTATCTTGTTTTAAAGCAACCCCAAGTTAGTACATTAAATAATTTCCTTCCTTTAAGACACCGACCTTGTGGCTCTCTTAATTAACTCTGGGCACAGGTCAAGGTACAAACCAGAACAGAAATAAGGCTGGGTTTGATATTAATATTATAGATTAATAATTCAGAAAGAATTAACTTGTATCCTGGGATTCTGCATTGCCAACACTGCATTAGATACCCCAAAAAGGCATTTTAAAAAACTAACCCCCTAGTAAAATTCATATTTTGAATTTCAGTGATTAAGAATCAAATTAAATGAGATCCTTGAGGATTTGTGATCAAATCTCCTGTGGGGATTTCGTTTTTACTTCAAAGGGCTTCAGGCAGGCTCAGATTGGGGGAGCAGCCTGGGAGTGGGGTGACTATTTAACTCTTCCCCGAATCATTTTTCCTCAGTCCTCCCACTCTCAGGTCCTATTTGCCTTGCAGGGAAAAACATACATGGGCCATACAGTTCCCTCTCTGTTTTACTGCAGAAGGAAAGTACCTCAAGAACGGGAATCATATTTGGGAATATGGAGCAAGGGAATGGTTCAACACCTGCTCCCCCAGGAACGCTGCCCTCACCCAGGCTTTCTTCTTTTCAGTTCAGAACCTCTCACTGAATAGTTAGCTTTTACCTTCATTATTTGCTGTGTTTTCGTTCTCGCCTATAGGCACAAATACAAAAAACACAAACAACAAAATGAGTCAATGGGAATTGGGGGGTTAGATTTCTAACAAAAAGCGGGGGGCAAAAATCAAGGACGGCAGAAACTAAGAGAAGAAAAGGACAGTACTTTATTCTCCAGGTCTCCAGTTACTTCTGCTACAAATATTTATATACTGCACTTTAACCAACATTCACAGAGCAGTTTACATAGTAAAATACATAAATAAGATGGTACCCTGTCCTCAAAGGGAGCTCACAATCACAATCTGAAAAGAAACATAAAGCAGATACCAGCAACAGCCACTGTAGGGATGCTGTGCCAGGGCTGGATAGGGCCAGTTGCTCTAGCCCTGCAAAATATAAGAGAATCACCACTTTAAAAGTCACCTATTATTCTACCCACGGATAATGAAACTGGGTATCTAAAACCCAACCGCAGATACGTGAAACCGGAGATATACAAATCATGGATAAGGGTCACCTGTATTTACTTTAAAAAAAACAAAAAACCACCAAGGGGTAAGAAGTCTGTTGCCATTTCCTTCTACAAACCCCATGACAGAGTATTCTTGTAATACCACGTGTAGACGTTCAATTGAATAGTGAACATTTTACATTGTTTTACTTGAAAACATATGTTTGGAATAAATGAACCAAATCCTAGTAAGGTGAGAATTTTCTACTAGGATGACAGGAAAACCTTCTTTCAAACCAACTTCACATTTTCCCTATTAAAGGTTAAGAATAATGATAAATGACTTGAAAATGTTAAATCTTCAGGTCAAGTGAAATATAAAGAAATAAGTTCAAACACTGGGGATTCCTATAAACACACCAGAGTTGGTGTGTACTCCATAAAGGTCAAAACATACCAGAGAATCCATATTTATTCATTTCAGACACCACCATTATTGTCCCCCAATGCTTGGCCCTGAACTGAGGACTGATGTGAATGTTTCAGCCCCCATGAGGCAGCACTGCACAACAGTAAGATATTCCTCCCTCAGGGGATGGAGCCGCTATGGGAAGAGCTGAAGGTTTCAAGTTCCCTCCCCGGCTTCTCCGAGATAGGGCTGGGAGAGATTCCTGCCTGAAACCTCGGAGAAGCCGCTGCCAGTCTGTGAAGACCGTACTGAGCTACTGTACTGAGTGTTTCTTTGGTTTTTTTAAAAATCTGTAACTGAAGCTGCTAGAGCCTCAGACCAAAGCAGTCTGTAGGCTTTTGAATAAAGTTTTCTCTTTTTATTCTTTGTCATTTCACCTGTCTGAGTGGATTTTCTTTACTCACGAAAAAGGGGCCTTACTCTGGTGCAAACATGCCTCAAGGCTAATTGTGCAGCAATTTACCAAATTTTCTCACCACATGTAGGCTGCCTGCATGTGGGAGGTTTTTGTATTTTTCCTTTGAGGTAAATGAGGAGGAGAGTTAACTGGACATTCACCCAAATCCAGCGGGTGCAAACTCTGTAATGCTTTGGGTGTGGCAGCAGCGATTACCAGAAGGACAGCCTTGTTGAGCAAATATGGTGGGAATGAATCAGCATTTTTTTCTCCCCCACATGGACTTGCTCTGAGACAAAGGCTAGGCTTGAGTCCACCATTCGCCAAGTCCCCATGCATTACAGATGCCGAGAAGAGCACCAAAGTAGTGCTGGGAAGACACATGAGGTTAGCTGGGAACTGGAGTTCCTCTCAAAGCTTTCCCTATGGGGAAAAGCCATCTCGTTTCATCACTTGAAGTGCAGTGATGTCCTAGGAAGGAGTTGCCATTGGGCTCCTGAAGCCAAGACTAGGAGTAATGGGTTGGAATTACAAGGAAGCAGATTTAGACAAGATGGCAGGAGGAATTCCCTAACTGTCAGAGCTGTTAGATGGTGGAACAGTCTGCTTCGCACAATGGTGGGTTCTCCTTCACTGGAGATTTCCAAACAAAGAATGGACAGGCATCCATCAGGGATACAGAAGCAGTTTCCTGCACAGAGCAGTGGGATCGACTAGAAGGATCCAGGGTCCCTTCCAATTCTATTCTATGATTCTGTGAGAAGGTTGTTTCCATGGAGCAGGAGTCAGAAGGTGCCTCGGCAGTTGTGAATCCACACACCAACCTGACCATACTAGCCCCATCTCAGTTCTGTAGGCCATCTCCTGATTCTGGGGTCAAATGCTACACCAAGGGGCCCAGAGTTGTAGACCTTAATTTGGAATTGTCCTACCCAAGCGGTCCACTCCAGCCTTAAAGCACTGAACACTTTTGTCTTCATCTTTCTTCTTTTTTCAAAGGAGGAAATCACTTATTCCAAAATCAGTCTTCAATATTAACATCCAGAATCTTCCCTATGGGGACACCACCTGTTCAAGTATTTATTCATAACTTGTGTGTAGACTAAACTCAACTGCAGCAAAAGAAAAAAGAAAAAATCCTCCCTAGCCTGTCAAGAACAGACCTGTATTTTCAAGGGAATCGTCTGTATGATCTCATAATCTCCCCCCACTGCCTTTGCCCTCTCTAATTTCTATTATTCTAACAGCCTGCCAACCTGCAGCTATCATTACAAATACTGGCATGCTCCTGATGAGGCAGAGAGGGAAAGATGTCTGGGCAAACATTTTTCCATTCAGAATATAACAGAAAGCAGATCTTGGGTTCAAGCCCACCCTTGCCTTTGCTGCGAGAGATCTACACAACTATCGTGTGTTTCCAATTTATACTACACAGGAGTCTGTAAAAACTACAGACAAGCCTAATTAAAATAAAATACTGCCAGGGAGCAATTGGAGTTGCCAGCCCATGGGTCCAACATGATTTCTGACACACCAGCCAGTTTTCTGGTGCTATGAAGTACGAGACTTTTGTGTGTACGTGCGCACGCCATGCTATGCTGCCTGACACTACAAGGCAAACAGATAATTAAAATGGTTGAAAGGATGTCACAGTTATGGAAGAATGCTCTATGAAATTCAGTACTACATATATGCAAGACTAATTTTTACTAGATACTTATTTCAGGAGATCAAATGTTGCCTGCTTCAAAGGCAATCAGGTTTCTCCATGGCCAGGCCTTGTAATAGATTCCATCAGGGATGCCAGTTCCTGCCAGGTTGAAATTATGGGGAAAGTTGACCTCCATGTTACAGCACACGCAGGGTTGCTGCTGAAAATGGCAGCCCTCTCCTGCCCTGCACAACTGGAAGACTACCCTTTATTCTTGCGCATCAGAGAGGGATAATTTGATTCAGATTGCTATCTGTGATTTAAAAACACAAAACGGGAGAAACAGAATGAACTTGGAATTAAAGATTGTTTTCCCACAAGGAACCACTTCAGTTTTGAACCATATCCCTGTTTCCTAAGGAGATTTCCAAATGGATACTCAAGTTAAAAAGAAGTGATCTTTTAAGTGTCAGACTGTTTGGCCAGCTGAAGAAAACAGGGCTTTTGAAAGGCTCCTCTTCATCCTTGATTCATCAGAGGAGAGCTGGTCTTGTGGTTGCAAGCATGACTTGTCCCCTTGGCTAAGCAGGGTCCATCCTGGTTGCATATGAATGGGAGACTAGATGTGTGAGCACTGAAAGATATTCCCCTCAGGGGATGGAGCTGCTCTGGGAAGAACATCTAGGTTCCAAGTTCCCTCCCTGGCAGCATCTCCGAGATAGGGCTGAGAGAGATTCCTTCCTGCAACCTTGGAGAAGCCACTGGCAGTCTGTGAAGACAACACTGAGCTAGATAGACCAATGGTCTGACTCAGTATATGGCAGCTTCCTATGTTCCTATGATTAGACTGTGGGGGTAAGGAAGCGGTTTCTTCTATATATAGTGCTGGCTCTTATGTCTTCCACACATGCTGAGGTCTAAGATCAGCTCAGGCCCCTTCTGTTCCACTTGCATAGCTGTGCCAGCAACTGTCTTGGGTGGTATAAACTTTTCCAGATGATTCATCCAGACACTGTGCAGGACCCAGATTAAGCCAGTCATGACAAGATCCCATTTAAATTAATAGGACTTAAGTCCATCATGACTAACCCGTTTTGTTTATTCAATTCATTCATTCATTCATTCATTCATTCGATTTTTATACCGCCCTTCTGAACTGGCTCAGGTTGGAAAGGCGACCTGAGCCAGCTCGGAAGCCAGCTCTATTTCAGTTGTGTTTAATCATGACTACCATACTCTGGATCCTCCCCACTGTCTTCCTTTACCATGATGGGCCCCCCTGATGAGTGGTATTCAAACACAGCATCAGGGCAAAGCCACGGTGCATAGGCGGATTGCCACAGAGGCAAGAGACACAATTGCCTATAGCGGCGAATCCTGGGAGAGCAGCAGATCTTGGGGCAGGGGGGAAGGTTTTTTCCCCATTTTAAAAAAGCTTAAACTTTTTATTTTAAAAAAACTTTAAAGAGAACTTGCATTTGAGACGGTATATAAATGTATTAAAGATAGATAGATAGATAGATAGATAGATAGATAGATAGATAAAATCAAACAGCCACTGCTGGTGGCAGTGGCAAGAACAAAGCCTCCTGCTGCCCCACTGCTGCAGCGAGGAGGGTGGGGTGGTGAGGATGAATCCCCCCCTACCATTTTACTTCTAAATGCCCCTGCAGCAGCAGGATAGGGGGCAGCCAGTGATGGCCACACAGCATTTGCTGGGGGGGTGAGAGGCAAGTCCCCCCTTTTACATTAAAATGCCACTGCCTGCATAGTCGAATGGAACGGCTGCAGAGGGGCCTGGCCTGGGAGGTTGGGAGGGGGGAGGAAGTTCCCCCGTGCCATTTTACCTTAAGCAGCTTTTGAGAACTAACAGCAAGAGAGAGCTCCTGCCAGTAGAGATGTGCACAAATCAATTTTTTTAAATTCAATTTGTGCCCAAAGCAAATCACCCCCAATTTGTTTTGTATCCAAATCTACCCCCTCCAAATCACCCCAGATTAAATTTGTATTTGCTTTGATTTGATTCTGATTCAGACCACTTAACAAGGTCCTAGGGGCACCAAATTTGGGTGGTGGGTAGGTCCCCATGGGTGCCACCTACCACCAAAATGTCAAGGCACTGAGACATGGTTGATTTTTAATGAACCTTTTTTAAGTTTTTACTGATTTTGAACATTTCCACCATAGGAAACAATGAGGATTTGAAGTTGCTATATTCCAACCCTAACATGGATCCCCAGCTTTCATTTAAAACAAAAAGCTAAGCTCTAGCCCTTGTAGAAGCGGAGTTATGGAGTAAAATGTGAGGTCATCAT
Organism: Hemicordylus capensis; assembly: GCF_027244095.1. Lineage (NCBI taxonomy): Eukaryota > Metazoa > Chordata > Lepidosauria > Squamata > Cordylidae > Hemicordylus > Hemicordylus capensis. Next base: position 24,940,619 of record NC_069666.1, read on the forward strand.
TTTTCAAGTGTTTGGAATCCCTATGAGGATTCATTGCACACCTTCATTTCTTCTGTTCCTTTAGACTGTCACTGGACAGTGCCAAGTGTCAACTGCCATGTGCCAACTACACCCACCACCCCCACTCAGTTTATTTTTAAGGTATTTTTGAAGTGTTTAGATTCTTTGGTGTCTTCATTACACACCACACAAAAATCCTAGAACATAAACTGAGTAGTACCCCACTGCCTTGCAGGTGGGAGTGGGGTGTAGTTGGCACATGGCAGTTGACAGTTTGCACTGTCGAAAAGACAGTCAAAATGAATATTTGATCATATGTTAAAATAAAAGCAAGGTTGGACCGGGGTGCTTGCTCATCTGTCAAGCCTCAGTGAGTAGGACGAGCACACCCTACCCAGATTCCATCCCCAGCTTCGGAACACGGTAGGAAAGAAAACCCTCCTACTGAGCTGGGGCTTGACAGAGGAGCAAGTTCCCTACCTCTGACCTTGTATCAGGAGCATGTGCAGATCCCGAATGAGAAGGAGAAGCCTCCTACCCTAATAATACTCATGAGAACAGCCCTGCCACTGCAAGATCCCCAGGAGAAAAATATTTCTTCTTTCCTAAGATTGGTCTCCTTGAACTGGTGAATCTATGCTTCACCACTCTAAAGCCATGAAAAGACACCATTTTCACAGTTGCATTCTCCACTACCATTAATTTGTGTAAGCTGGCAAATACCTGAATTTATATTTAGATTTAGGATGTACTGTTAACCTGACTTTGGATTTTGGACTGCCTTACACACAGGCAGCCTCTGTGTCTAAGGCTGACTGAGTTTCCTTCCCCAGAAAGGCCTGTTTGGATTTGGGGATTTGATATACATTTTCCTTTTCAATTTTAAGAATCTTGTTTTTCAAAAGGTTGTAAAAGTTGAAATGCCTACATTCTTACTGAGGGTTCTTTCTTCAGCAAAAATTAAGTTACAGGCCAACAGGGGAGCAAAACAGCTCAGTTACATGTTGATTCAGAAATGACAGGAGGTTAACTGAAAACTTTAACATGAAGTGCTACTTGGAGGGACAAATAGAAACCCACTATATTGGTTCATTTCAGATATATTTAGGTAACTTAAGTCACTGTTACTGTTTGACTGTTTCAGTGGCTTAAGTTAAGAGTGACAACAGAAGACAGCCAGACCTGGAGCACAAGGATTCTAATTAGAGAAAAAGTGTTCTGTTCTCATCAGATATGGGTACCAGACACAAAGCCTTTTTGGTGGTGGCACCAAAACTTTGGAGTGTCCTCCCTGGGGAGTTCCACTGGGCTCCCTCTCTTCCTTTGTTCAGACAGGGAATGAAAATTGTCTTAGTCAACTAAGTGTTTAAGGGGTGCTGCTGTTTAAATTTTCTTCATTTTATTGAGGCTACAAATTTTGCAATTTGCATAATTGTATCATGCAGACACTTGTTTTTTCTCATCTTGCATTTTAAAAGAATTATTGATGTCTTTGAATGTCTTTATATAATGTAGCTCACCATGGAGGAAAAATGCTTATAAGAAACAAAGGGATAAAAGTGAAAACAAAGGGATAAGAGTGGATAAAAGTATTTATTTTTTTCTTCCATATCAAAATGATTTTGGTCAGCCTAGCTTCCAAGAGATTTTAAAATTGCTATTCAAAACAGTCATTGGGAGTCAGCAAGATCCAGTTGCTTTTTCTGGAGTTCAGTGCACAATATAGATTTCATTCTTTAATGCAGTGTGCCTGCGCCACTGTGTGGCCATGCATTTGCATGGCCACGAGGAGTTCTGTGTAACTAGAGAACCATAGACACTTTTTAAAACCAACAAACTCATCACAAGTTGCATAACCAATTAAAAAACAACACCTTAACATTCACTTTGAAAGTTCACTTGACTCAACACTTGCCAGTGACATTTAATTATCCATAATATTTATTTATATTTATCATATTTATATATTACATGATGTGTGTATCTCTAGGCAGTGTACACAATTTAAAACACAACAAATATAAGAGAGTAAAAACTATTAAAACAATTTCACAAAACAAAAAGTGAACAATTTCACGCGATGAAAACAGTTTAAAATTAATTTCAGTCAAAAGCCTGGAAACATGCAACATGTTCGACGCCTAAAGATTAAGATATTCCATGAATACAGAGAGCTTGGTGTTCAGTCACATTTCACTGGTGAGCATGACAATTTTTCCCCTTTCTCCCAACACCTCTGCATATAATTCAAAGAGAGGAGTTACTGTTTTTAATAAAAACCTCAGCCCCAACCCTCACTTCCAGAGTATTCTAAGATGTTAAGAGCTCAAGCAGACCAATTCCAATCCCACCAATTCACACACCCCTTTTCTTCCCAACTGCTGCTCAACTGCCCTTCTCATTTTGCAATGCCCAGGATGTTTGGACCTCATCGTATTGGTTGATCTTTTTGTTTGTTTCACTTATTCACTTTTACTTGAATCACTTTATTACAGTCAATGACTAGAAAAAGAAGGAAAAAAACATTCTAAAACAAATGAAACAGTCTATCACAGATCAAAGATCCAAACCAAATAATCTGTAACCCACCCATAATTTCCCTAACAATAAAAGAATAATACAAACACAACCAGCTAGAACATATCTGTCCTGATATTACAGGCTGTAAAATCTTTATTTTACAGCAGAAAGCTCCGCCTTTTCTGTGGGTGGCCCCATTTTGCTGCCTGGCTGTCAAGCATGGGACCACCAGGTCCAATATTAGAGAGAAAGATAGAGAGGATCAAAATATTCAACAGTTATTCACCAATATTATTTATTATTATTTTTATTTATTTGATTTTTATACCGCCCTTCCAAAATGGCTCAGGGCAGTTATAACTGTATCCATTATAACTGTATCCAGGCAGTGCCAGTATACATGGATAACCTATCACGAGGAAGGGGCTACTTTCCATTCTTCCATGTTGGCCAGGCCATTTCCATGCATATAAAATTCAGAAGAAGCTGCCTTCTACTGAGTCAGACCACTGGTCCATCTAGCTCAGTATTGTCTACACTGACTGGCAGCAGCTCTCTAAGGTTTCAGTGTTTCCCACCCCTACCTGGAGATGCTGCCAGAGATTGAACCAAGGACCTTCTGTGTTCAGCTACCACTGGCCCCTTCCCCCAAATATGGCAGTATAACAGCACTCTTCAGATTGAACCGATGGGGAAAGAGGAGAATCCTGAATATACCAAAACACACAGGCACGAACTGGCCATGCAAAATTCAGTTTCAAACCTGATTTTAATAATTCCCTATTACTGCGCCACAGTGCAGAGTGCAGTCACTACCAAGCCACACTCCATGGCTGCTACTTCAATGGACAAGCAGTTCCTTGTGATGATTCATCTAGCATAGCAGCATGACAGAGCATCCGCCAGGTGGCACCAGAGGCTAATGCAACAAATTTTCGAAATATACACATTTTAAACTACCTCCTGTGACATTCCAGAAAGGGAAAACTATAGCATAGCTGTTTATAAACTCAATGGGCAGAATCCAGGCTTGTGCTGGATCCAGACTGTTAATGAAACTGCATCAAGGGTGTTTGGTCAGCACCCCCAGTTTGGGCAAATGTGGGGAATTTAGCTCAAGAGGGGAGACAATTCCAATCAGCCTTAACTTGTGCAAGCATATGAACTCAAGACAAACGGCTTGAGAGAGAGGTTTGAATTAAATCAAAAAGGAGTTTATTTAAAATAAACAATAATACCACCCCTAAATCAGCACGCTGTATAATACTGATAATTTGATAGAATGTTGGCATTGGAAGTAACCTTGGAGGTCTTCTACTTAATGCAGGAACCTGCTACCCCATCCTTGACAGCTGTCTGTCCTGTATTTTTTTAATGTGGGGAAGGAGAGCTCACCACTGTTGAACCAGGCCCATGGCCAGCCTAAATGTTTGGAGTGGCACCAAAAAAGGTCAGAAGGCTAGTTCATCTGGCACCCATCAGTCCTAAGTGCAAGCAACATTCTATTATTTAAACATTATTTGTTCTTTAAACCTTTAGGGAGGAGAAGAGAAATCTTTAGTGGGGGCAGGTCTGCCCTAGCTTCCCTGTGGCTATTGGCCTGTGTCAAATAGCTCTTACCATTAAGGAACTCCTCCTAACGTCTGCTCCATTGTCATTTCAACCCCTTGATTCTAGCCCTACTTGCAGGAGCAAAAGAGAACTCATCTGCTCTTCTTTCAATGCAGAAGCTCTTTTTGAAGACTTCCACCTGTCAAGCTTAGAATTTAAAACACTCCACAAAGTCAGGGGACTACGCAGACCACTGGTTCTGAGAGCCTAGCAGGGAAACATACACATTTACATTCATACGGTTTTTAACACCTATGACCATCATTTTATTTGTTTAAACATTGATCTCACAGCTAATTAATATAATTCCTCCACAGCCATCAGAATAGTTATGTGGTTGTGGCTTTGGCCCAACACCCATTTCAGATGGAACCACAATTACACATCACCACAGGGGTGCTGGCAAAATGCTACTGCAGTCTTGACCCATTTTCCCCCTTTCTCTGTAATGAGTAGGATCAAGTTCCCAGTGTTGTAATGGCATTGTGTTAAGAGTTTCCCTACCCTACTTGCCATTGAAACAGCGTGAGTGACAAGAAAATGGCCTCTAAGGTCCTTTCCAGCTTCAAAATTCTTCTATCATGCCACAGCGTGGATGGTTTTACAGGGGGTGGGTGGCACTTATGCTGGCAACCTAACATGACCCCAGACTCTGGAATCCCCCAAGTAGGGGGTTGGGTGAAAAGTCTGGGAGAGGAATTGGACTGGGAGGCATCCTTTCTCGCTGGGAACCCCCACACCAGAAGAACCCAAATCAGTACTCTGGCCAAGAGCATGGGTTTCCCAGCCATGATGGAACACCCCCCTCCCCCGCAAAGTCACACCTGCAAAATTGAGCAATGCCTTTTAAATGCATTTAATTTTATTTATTATATTTAGATACTGTTCAACTGACAGTGCCCTGGAGGCTGTTTGCAAAAAGAACATTAAAATCAAAGTGTAGAACAATAGAAACCAGGATAAACAACTATAACATGATTTAAAAGATTAAAGCTTGGTCCCAGAAGGATTCAAGGCCAAGTCATCCATCCTGAGCAGGGGGCTATAAAACCCAGCAGGTCACTAAAATACACAGAGAGAGCCCCTTCCGCTTTTGTAGAAAACGGCAACTTAGTTCTCCTGGCCAGCTCTGGCCATGGTCCTGTCCTATTGCCCTGGGAGCTGTCCATGGTCTGGAATGTCCCTGATCCTTGTTTCAGAAGTGACTGTGCAGCACTTAAAGCAGGACACATGCCCATGTTGGGCATAACTCAATTTTGTCCTTAGGCTCCATAAATCCCACAGAATTTAGTTACATGGAAGGCTGGCGAATGTTGCAGTAGAGATTAACACCAGATGTCGCTATACACTAAGCTTTGAGTGGGAATGGAAAATATTGTTCTTGCAAATATACCACACTAAAATATCAAACACCAGGCTCCTGCTGGTGGTTCCTGCTGCATTCTCTACAAAGAAGGAGGGGAAGAGTTCATGGGTTTTTTTAAACATACACTGTACTAGTAAAGGAGATTGCAGTTTGCAGGCATTCCATCCGTACCACAAGATGACCAGCCACTCCCCCTTCACTCGTTACTAGAGCAGCTTTGTTTTGAGCATGTAGTAGAGTAGCTACCAAGAACCCTTGAAAATACAAATCCTAGACTTATTTAATTTAAATTTAATTAACATATTTATATGCCACCCAAAATGTATGTCTCTGCGCAGTTTAAATAATACAGCACAGTACAATAAAACAGTACAAATTAAAATATTAACATAATTTTAAATTTAGCACAATGTTAAAAACTGTAAGTCTAATTAAAAGCCTGGGTGAACAAATGTGTGTTAACTGCCTTCTTACAAGTTATCAGAGATGGGGAGGCTCTTATTTCAGCAGGGAGCACATTCCAAAGCCTTGGAGCAGCAACAGATAAGATTGAATGAGACGGACGAACAAAGATATCTAGAGCAAAAAAAATTATGTTTTTCGATATCTTAAGCAAATTTTGTGGAAATCCGACACAGATTGAAATGCAATGAACTGAAACAATATAGCATGTTTGTTTCGACATCACTCTGTGGAACTCTGGACTTTCTAGTACCCAAGAAAACTGCCAAAGGCATCATTTCTCATACTTTTCCAAAGGGAGAGTTTTTCTACATTTTCTGGAAAATTAATTTAATTAATTAATTAATCATAATTAATTAATAATTAATTAGTTATCCAGAAAAAATAATTAATGCTATGCAAGCAGAACATAAATAGAGGCAAACAGCAGGTATTCACACAAGGCAGCTGATCCACTACCCAGATCTGATCCCCAAAGAATAATGCCCTGCACATTAAGGCATCTTGAGCCATCTCTACCTCTCTCAAGCATCAGCTTCTTTTCACCCTCACAGACCTCTGACCTTGCTCTCAATTATAAGGGTGTAAATGGTGCAGCGGGAAAGTGACTTGCCTAGGGAGCAAGAGGTTGCTGGTTCGAATCCTATATCGGGCAGCAGTGATATAGGAAGTTGCTCAAAGGCATTATCGCAGAAGAGTATGTTTTTTTTTAAAGAAGTATTTTAATTGGTTTAAATTGTTTTAATTGTCTTTGAATTGTTTTGATTTTTTTTAGCATTGTGGTTGAATTGGGGGTTTTATGACTTTTTAAAAAGTTGTTGTACACCTCCCAGAGCCTCTGGATGGGGCAGTTTATAAATGAAATGAAATGAATAAATTAATTAATTAAATACTGTGCAGGGATGGCAATGGTAAACCCCTCCTGTACTCTACCAAAGACAACCACATGGCTCTGTGGTCGCCAGGAGTCAATGCCGACTCAACGGCACAATTTTACTTTAGCCTATCCCAAGCTAAGATGGGTTTGACTTTTATAAAAGCAGAAAAGATTCACAACCATCTCCTAACTCAAGGGTCTCCAGGTGTTGGACTACAACTTTCTCTGATCATCTGCAGATAAAATGAACTTTGGCCATGGTGGCTGAGGATAATGAGAGTTGTAGTCCAAGGGTCCCAAGTCCAAGGACCCCTATTCTAACCATTACCTCTCACTGATGAGACATCAACAGATTTAATGTTTGATGTTCTTATTGCTTCTGTTGTATTTTATTCATTTGTTTTAACTTGTACACAGCTTTAAGTAAGCTAGTAGCAGAGTAGTTTAGAAATCAAACAAACAAACTTGCAGTTACAAGGAAGATGGCTGCCTACTGATCAGCAAACCAATCAGGGAAATATAAGTATCTCCAATACAAGGGTGACATTTTTGCTTGTAACCAAGAAAAAAAATTATGTGTCCGAGTTATCAAATATGTGGGATACATGGCCTCAGTCAATGAAATGTAGGCTTTGAGACTATCAAGAAAATTGAGTTTTGCATGATTTCCACAATGAGCTTCATTACTCAGTTATTTGGCAATTTCCACCAGCCCTACTCCATGGCAAACCAGTGAATTCACTACAGTTTTTATCCTTTGGACCTGCATTCTACTGTCATCTTTCTCTTGCATTGCATCTCATCACCGCTGAAAAAGAGTTGCAATCCCCAAGGAAAACACATGTGGATAACACTTAGCAGTACACTGCCTTGGCAAGCTCTCCTCAGAGCTTTCAACTCCATTCAGAAGCAGTTTCCTGCACAGCCAACCAACCTTTGTTCCAAGACAGAAAGTGTAATCTCTCTGTCGAAAATATCCAGATCCTGGGGGCAGTAATTCTTGCAGCCTGCATTTAGGGTCCCTATGACAGGTAACATGATCACTGAATTGGTTACCACCCATTTTGCCACTACCCTGCCAAAGAACCTTCAGCTGAGGAACACAGAGGATCAACGTGTTCCTGTGGTTTTTTTTAGTAGCAGGAGAGGTGAGGGTAGATAATTTTAAAAGTGTATATTTTTGTGAAGCAATTCCCTTGTTTAAGACTCACACAGCAATTTTAAAATCCTTAAACAGAAGTTGGATGGATTAATCTGGGGGAAAGAAGGGCTAAGATTCCTTCCTTTTCACATTCTAAGCCAAATAGGGTGGAAGGAACCCAGTGGATTATGCCATTACTCTATTAGGCAGAAAGCTGGTTCTCATGACTGGCACCCAATTGGAGAAGCATCCAACCAGGCTCTGTCAGAGCCCACCTTGAGGAGGTGCCACTGCACTGATGCTTGTGATGCCCTCAACCAACAACGCAGGAGCACATGCCTCGCAGCCAGAAAGCTACAAGCTATGAGTTCTCCTCAAGAGGAGGGACAGCAGCCAGATTCCCTATGAGTAAGATCTGTTTGAATCCAGCCTCCAGGGAAAAGGCATTGCTCTTTCCTGGAGTATTTCAGTCACTGCCTCCCCATGACCAGTTGCTGGCAACAACTGATTAGGATCTTGTCTGCTGGGCTCCTGCACCAGCTGGGGGTTGGAACTCCTGTGCTCCTGCCCGATCAAGGCTTTCCCACATTCCCACCTGCTCCTTTGCTGAGGTACTGCTTCAGTTACCTTTGGACTTGGACTCTTGACCTCAGACTGCCACTAGGGCCTCTGTTCTTGTGGAACCTCTACCTGTGCCATTGCTCCATAATCCACTCCCAATACTTGGTGAGTCCTCTGGTCAGGGGCGTAGCAAGGTTGGAATGGGCCCAGAGACGAGATTTTAAAATGGGCCCTCCCCCCCCACTCAAAGTCCAGGGCCTCCGCACACCCCAGGTCCCCAAGGATTTAAGTCTGATATTTCAAAATAAGTATGCTGCCTGGAAATACATTTCACTGAATACACACACACCACAATATATAGTGATATACATTGAGTACTATACAACTGTGCTACTTTTAATGCCTAGAACACACTAGAAAGACAAATTATTAAAATGGCCCCCTCGCTGCAGATTAGCAAAGGAGACTTTCAACCATGCAGGGTGAGCCTATGTTTGTTTTCTCAGAATTCTGAACAAATTCAGTCAAGTTTGATTCCAGGAGGTTTTTCACAGGAGGCTTTTAAAGCCCTTTAAGACACATCTCCTCTGGAATAGAGGTGCTGCATTCACATGTTGGCCAGATTTACCCTGAAGTCCCTGCAAGTTATTGGAGAGCAGTTCACACACAAGAAAAATAAAATAAAAGCACAACACATGCTTCACAGTTCTCACTCAGACCTTCTGGGTTGCAAAACAACTTGAACATAAGTGTATTTATAAATGAATGAATGAATGAATAAAATAAATATAATACTGTTTGTTCCAATAGTTTTTGTAATTTTCTGCCATGAAACAAGCCACTTATAGGACTTTTTAGATAGTTTTTTTTTAAGCCAGCAAATTTTCCAAGCTGTTTTAAAATAAATAGTCAGAGACTTCTCAGTCCCACCCCCCCATATCAAAGCCCTATGGTAAGCAAATCCCTATATATCCGGGGTGGGGGGTGGGAAAGGTAACCACAAAAAGGAGTTCACACTCTACCTGGCAGCAGGGGGTCTTCTGCTGCAGAGAACAGTGGTGGCCACTCTGGCTGCCTCCTCCTTCCTGGCTTGCTTGGGCCCTACTCGAGTTCAGGCTTCACAGAGGCCTACACGAGGCCTCCGTGGAAGCCCCGCCCACCCGCCGATCAGCTGAGAGGCGGGAGAAAAGGAGCTCTTGGCAGCTTGTCTGCTGCCTGGATTGCCAGCCAGGAGAAGAAGCTGGAGAGACGGCAAACAGGGCAAGTGGCTGCGGGGCCTTGGGGCTGGGCAGGAGGCAATGGGGAGTCACGTGAGGTGCCTCTGGGGTGCCCCTCCAGGCAGTGGGGCCCCCAGACAACTGTCTCCCCTTGCCCTATCATTGTTACGCGTGTGCCTCTGGTCCTAGGTGCACAACAGGCTCCAGGGCCCATACATGCTCCTGAGAAATTGGTGTGTTGGCAAAAATTGAACTAGATTGGTTCTGCGTCTGATCCAAAGGTGGTCTCTCTGTCTGACACACCCAGACATTCACATGTCATTTGGCCTGGCAGTAGCTGCTTGTGTTGTTTAGCTCCTGAGAATCGAGACACTGATGAAGAAATGTGTGTTCTTATTTTAAGTCCTTAACAAACTGAAATTCCTTCTCCTTTAAACGGCTCACCCTGCTCTCTCTGACGCTGATAGAGGCTTTGTTCTTAAAGGAACAGTCTCACTTATCCTTACACTTGGAGTGGCAGATTTTGGGTGCACACCTGAATGGCAGTTTACTAGGCATAATCTATTTTTCTATGGAAAAACAGGACTCCACAACTGATAGCCTGACCTTCAAGACCACAACTGCTCACAAGAAAATATGCCCTCTCATGAGCTTCTAATTAGCCAGTCTTGGGAAACAGTGATAATCAGTTAAGTTGTATGCAGCTGTTGTGAACAACATTAATGAAAATGTAACACATCTCTCACACACAGGCACACACACACAAACATACATGATAGGGAAATTATATTTTCATCTGAGCAGGATTGCACCAGGGTCCCTCAAGGTTCAAGGTCATTGCTGCAATCGCCCTTTCTTTATGAGCACAGGAGGCTTGGCTAATTGCTTTGGAATGAGAAAGAACATCTCAAGGGTGAGATGGAAGTGCCAATATTCGAGACAGAACAAAGAGAGGCCTGTCACGGCATCATTTCACATTTCAGCTGAATCTTCTAAAAGGATTAAGATGCAGACCATCGTACAATGCAAGAGAACTTACTAGCTCCAAGATAGGATTATGTACCAACAGTGGTGAAAGCAAACCACACCAGACATCATTTGTGTAGAATGGCTGGCTGTGAGAATGGAGACTTGATCCAAGACTATTGTTAAGTACACATGGCATCTCTCACAGCCTAATCATGCAACTACTATTCTCAGATTACCTCCTTGGATTGTTTAAGAAGAGAAGTGGGGGAAAAAGAAGAATTAACCTTACTGTGAGCAAGTGGAGATGAACCTGTGAGAAGAAAGGAGACGCTATATCATATGTAAAGAAAAGAAAAAAAGAGATATACTTCATGTTATAAAGTGGAGGAAGACGCCAAACCCGGCACAGGAGAATCATAAAGGAATCAACTGCCCTTATCCCTCATTTCTGCAGCATTAAATATAGATATTTGTACCCCATCACTTGGTTGAAAAGGTCCTCGAGGCAACTGAACCATTCAACAAGGAATTATGGTAGGTAAAAGGACCAAATGGAGTGTAAAAAAACAACCCACCCACTCTCTATTATCTCATGAATACTAATGTATTATAAGTAGGTGAGTCAGGAATTTATTTTCCCTATACAAATGACAATCATATAAAATCACAGTAATGGATAACAGTTATCAAGTAAAATATAACCTCATAGAACAGTTACACTTCCAGTCTTTCAACAGTTCACTTTCCACAAAATGCATGGGAAGAAAACACACTGTTGTTGTGTATGTTAAGCCTTGCCAAAAGGCTCTTATGGTTGGAATTCATCTGAAGAGTGTGTAATCAATATAGTTTGTTTATTTCTGCTAAACACGTTTCAACCTTCTTGGTGTTCCTCAGTGGCATTTAAAACAGCACTCATGCAACTTCTTCCTCCAAGGCATCACTACAGAAATATCACATCATGAAGCCACTCAAAATATTAATTCTTACTAGGCATCTTTAAATTATCCATACAAGCTTGTAAAGATTTGATATCACTACTTACATAACATTCTCCAAGTGAAAGATAACCTTGTATTGTAAACCTTTATCTCTTGCCTTCTTCAGATAATGGTAAACATGAATGCTCAGCTCTGATGTAGAATATATAGCAGAATGAACAAATTAACCCCAGCTGCTGTGGGTTAATATCACCATGTAACTCTTAGAGGACCCAATTCTACAAACACTTAAGTTCTTCTTTACCATAAGGATAGTTCCTAAAAATCTATACAGTGTAACTAGGTCCACACTATATCCACATCAAAGCACACCAAGCAGAAAGAAAAGATCATGCCATGTCAAAATTTCATAACATAACCCCCCAATGTATAACCTCATTCAGTCCCATGGGGGGTCCAGGTTTTGAAGGTATGGATCCAGAACAGTTCCCTTTTAAAAAGCCATTTGTTAGTTTTTCCACTATATCCCTTATTTTTCTCAATGCACCAAAATCTGATATCTTTAGCAAAGAGAGCAGTAGTCACACTCGCGCCCCAGGGCACCCTCCCCCCCCGCCAGCATTTCCCTTCCCTGCAGCCTACCCACCCTCCCAGCAAGGTCACGTGAAAGACCTCTACATAGTTAGGATATGTGTCCCTATTTCACCCCACATACCAACCCTCCTGTGGCTGCTATGGGTGTCTTCTTGCATTTCTTTTTCTCTTTCTTTCTCTCTTTCTTCCCTTCCGTATTTGACTATGAGCCCCCCCCCCCCCCTTTGGGATAGGGAACCATTTTCCTATTCCTATTTTTCCTATGTGAACCACTTTCTGAACTTTGTTGCCGTGCTTCTGAACTAATTAAGTGGGCCTTAGTCACATTCATGGAGAATATGTCTATCAGTGTTTACTAGTCCTGATGGCTATAAGCTACCTGCATGTTCAAAGACAGAATGCCTCCCAATACGAGTTGCAGGGGATCAAGAGCAGGAGAGAGCGGGCATGCCTTTATCTCCTGGTTGTGTGGCTTCCCAAAGCAACTGGGAAATGGGGTACTAGACTAGAAAAACCTCAGGCCTGATCCAGCAAGGCTGCTCTTATGTTCTTATGAAAGCATCATAATAACCCAAATGTTATCATGCAAATATGCCAAGAATACTGCTGTTTAAAACATTGGGTTCAGCATGAAAGGGAAGTGCAATGGACCTCTGTGAAAAGTGGGCAAAGGGTGGAATAATTCTCCCTGCTCCCATTCTTAGCCTTATTTCTGTGACTTCCCTTCCAGCAAGTTATCCACAGAGCTCACGCAACATTGCTACAACAAAGTTCCTAGTTCAACTTTACATGATCCATTTGGCTCAAAACTGGAACAGTTTTCTGCCTTCAGCTTCAGATCAAGAGATCCCTTAAGGAGTAATCTGAACTCTGCACAGATCTATCATCTACAAAGAAAATTCAAAGCTTCCAACTATGCTTTGAATGGCTAAAAATAAAGTCCAGGAGCATGAGTGATACTGTCCAGATGTGGATAAGCAAGGCGACCAAGAAAAAAGTTAGGCTGAAATAAAACGTTTGTATCTCTCCATAAGTGAGGCCTTTTGGCAAGACAAAGACATCGCTCACAGCTAACACAATCATCTCTTGTTGTCTACTCATTTATCTACTCTTAAGAATTTCCAATGCAATTTGTGTGTTTAAAAAAGTACTGAGGGGAAAATTAACTGATGAGACTTGTGTAGACTTGAGGCTGTTCACACAACCTAAAACTGGGTAGGACAGTGTCTTACCCAGGTTTGGGTGCTGTGCGCCATCCTACCCTGCACATGACCAAGGTAGGAGGAAAATCTGTCCTACCCAGCTCCTGTCTCCCACACAGTCACTCCTCCCTCCTCCTACCTAGCTCTTTGCTCCCACACAACCAAAAATTGGGAGCACACACAGCTCCCAAACCTGGATAGGACACTTGTCCAACCCAGTTTTTAGTTGTGTGAAAAGCCCCCTCATGATACAAACACGAAAAAGATGTTAGATTAATTTTATTATGAAGAAGATTATTGAGTATCTTCTTGCATTCAACAAATATGGCCCCACACAGAAGTTGCAACAGTGTCAGTGTTCTTTCCAGTCTCAACACCATTTTTGGTGTAAATAACAAATGTTTTGCATATGCCCACCTGTTCTATTTTCCTCCTCTGAGAAGTGTTCTAAAAGGCAGAGTATATGACAAGCTTTATGCACTTTAAAATTCTACATAAATGCTGATTATTATTATACCCATGACCTGCTTGATAGTAAGATTGCATCATCAAAAGAGAGGAAATGAGAGACATTGAAGAGAGAAACCATTCTCCCCTGGCCTTTTGAGTCAAAATAATTGAGGAGGGGAACCACATATATCCAGAATGCAAAATCTCAAGGTTGGTGTGCCATTTTGCAGAGAGAAAAAGCATCACTCTTACCTTGCACTGCCCAGATACACAGATCGAGGTTCCATTTTGGTCGCATGGCGTCCCATCAATGACCTTTTCTGCTTGCCGGACATAGAATCGGTAGCCTACTGCTCGGCAATTGAGTTCACATTTCTGACTGCCTTTAACTGAAAAAACGAAAGAAAAAACACAAATAGAATCAGGATGGGCTGCAAATATGGACACACGTAGGGCTCACATGAGGGAAAGAAATGCTGAATCATCCCTGCTGAGCTGCCTGGCTAGGCTTCTCCTAAAACTATTCTATATTCCTGGAAGGTTTAAAATGCTGCCGCCACCACTCCTTTTGTCTACAGAAACTCTCTGGTCTTGGAGTGGGATAATCCCATGGAAAACACTCTTAATTTTGCTCTTGGACAAGTTCAAAAATTTTCCATGTGTAAGGCTGCATATGGTGAGAAAACTGATAGTTGATGACCATTTGAGGAAGTGTTTGCACCAGAGAAATCCCCCTTCGCCCCCACTTTTCCTGAGTTAAAAACCAACACGGAGAGGCTTGTAAAAAGAAAAGAATTTTTAAAAACCAGTTTTATTCAATTACTTCAGACTGCTTCCATCCGAGGCTTTCTCAGCTTTAAATACAGTTTAGAATACTTAGTAGGATTACAAAAATAGGTTGTCTTAATGCACGCTGAAATGCTTATAGAGTCTTTTGCAATGCTCTAGGAAGGGTGGGCATAGGCTAGGGTTTCTTATTTCAGTTATGTTACAGGTAAACAATAATATAACAGTATCATGCCACTCCCCACCGTCACACCCACGCAGTGAGGTGGGGGCAGGGTTGTGCCTGCAGCCTCAGAAGCAGGCACGTCGGCCACCATCTTGGGCCCCCTCCACGTGGCCAGTGCCAATTGGGAGAGGGGACGGGGAAAATTCTTGCCTGGCAGCCGCCATTTCATCAGTCTCCCAGCAGCCAGGCACCCTCCTGCCTGCCCAGTACTCAATGACGGACAGCTGGTTACCTCTGGGGGCCAAGTAGGAATTTTTTGGGTTGCACTAGACTGGCTTTAGGCACAGCCTTTTTCCGCCTACTTCTCACTGAGGCTTGGAGTCAGGTTGCAGGAAGGCATAGTAGAATAACTGGTCACTTGGCAGGAGATTGCAGGTGTGGGATAGGTAGTATCGGTGTTCAGCTGGAGGGCCATTTGGGGTGATGGGGGGGTCAAGGAACAGCCCTTCAGGGTTTGGGTGGCCTGGAGGGGTGGGAATGGCCCCAACTTGGGGGGGGGTGGCATGACTCACCAGCTCAGAGCTTTGGCGGCTTGGGTTTGAGGAGGGTCAGGCCATTCCCCCTCAGTGGGGCAAAAACCTCACTGTGAGAGGAGGTCAGAACATGGTGCCTGACCGAATCAGTACCCGGCCCTTTGCCTTGGTGTGGGATGGTCCTCACTAGGAGGTGGCCACCACATGGGAGGAGTACCTGCACTCTGATTAGTTAGGGACTTCATTGCAAGCTTGTTATCTGCTGTACATTAATAAAGTCACCCTTATTTACTCCAGCTAAGCATGTCCTGTCTTCATTGGGGCCTGGGGGTACAATATGCAAAAGCACACAGCCCTAAAGAAATATAACTTGTAATGCAAAGTCTGACAAAACAAACTCACCCCCCCCCCCCAAATAATCTTCCTGAAGCCAAAGCCAGGCTTTCTTTTCTTGAACTCACCAAACCCCTCAGGAGAATTCAAGCTCCCTGCCCTCCTGTCTTTCAAGGATCTGCAGAGTTATTATCCTGCAGTCAACCTCCATGTGGCTACATGTCCTCCACGTGGCTACATGTCAGCTGAAAGAGTCTTAAAAAGGTTTAACTTGCACTTAACTTAAGAGCCCCTGGTGGCGCAGTGGTAAAACTGCCACCCTGTAACCAAAAGGTTACAAGTTCGATCCTGACCAGGGGCTCAAGGTTGACTCAGCCTTCCATCCTTCCGAGGTCAGTAAAATGAGTACCCAGAATGTTGGGGGGCAATATGTTAAAATCATTGTAAACTGCTTAGAGAGCTCCGGCTATAGAGCGGTATATAAATGTAAGTGCTATTGCTATGTCCTTCTCAACACCTCCAGCCTAGCTTCTTCTCTAACAAAGAACTCCCTTCTTCCCCGCAACAGCACTCTAGGTCCCACCCACCTGGTGTGCTGATTGGCTGAGCCCTGGAGTTAAAAACCAGCCTGTCAGTCAAGACAAGATTAACTTCTGGTTAACTCTTTAGGTGGAGCGGAGTCTGATCACTACGACCCATATTCTGCAAAGCTTCATTTCTGTGTTTTGCAAACCAAGCGAATGACCAAGGAGCTCACCAAGGCAATTTTCTGGTCTGTTGGCAACTCAAGATACGAGACGTGACACCTTTGCCTCCGGACGACCTATGTCCTTGTCAGGATCTGACAAGCCTAGGAAAATAAGCTCACTCAAGTAGATATTCACTTGTAGTGCCATGTAGACTGAGTGGAAGCAGCTCAGAGAATGGGGGGGGGGGAGAGACACACAACCACATAAACTGATCATCTTGGATCTCCTGATGGCTGAGCAATGAGGCTCCCTACTTTCAGTCTCCTAACTTATCTTTGTATTGCATTCCATTTGGGGCCTCTGCTCACACGCACATGTGCACAGAGAGCCCTTAAATGGGCCCAAAATGGCCCAGTCTGTCATTTGGGAGGCAGGCAGGCAGGCAGGCAGGCAGGCAGGCTCAGGGAAGGAGCTCTTGCCACCGCCTCCATCTTCCCCACCTTGGCCTCAAGTGCCTGCACACCCCGCCAGCCACCCCCATCTCTGCTACCATCCCCACCGCACAGCGGCAGCTGAAAGAGTCTTAAAAAGGTTTAACTTGCACTTAACTTAAAAAGATTTAACTTGCAGGGCAGCGGTGGGGCTCTGGGGAGGTGCCCCAGAACATTTGGAGCCATCCCCCAACACAGGAGGCCACAGAACAAATCGCCAAGGTCCGTGGCTAAGTATGCCTCTGGACAGAAGGCTGCAGGAAGCAGGTTTGATTTTCCAATGGCTAAAGTCACCAGAAATGACTTGCCTAGCAAGCATGAGGTTGCCAGTTCAGATCCCCGCTGGTATGTTCCCCAGACTATGGGAAACACCTATATCTGGCAGCAGCTATATAGGAAGATGCTGAAAGGCATCATCTCAGACTGCACAGGAGGAGGCAATGGTAACCCCCTCCTGTATTCTACCAAAGCCAACCACAGGGCTCTGTGGGCGCCAGGAGTTGACACAGACTCAATGGCACACTTTTCCTTTAAAGCCACCAGAAGCAGGAAGTAAGTTTATCTGCAAACACACACACACACACACACACACACACACACACACACACACACACACCATGGTGTCCCTAACACTTCAGACTGCAAGGAGGGGGATGCATTTTTCACTGCTTTCTAGTGTTGAAGGGGGAAATCCCTGCAAGTTAAAATCTACCACATCAAGGAGAAAGATCTCTTTTTGGCTGCCTGCTAGGTTTCTACTTAGACGAATGGTCTTTTTAGTCAGAAGGGTATTAACAAACATGATCCTAGTCTGCAGTATGAGGTAGGGCAAGGGTAGGCAATCTTGGATCTCCAGCTCTTGCTAAACTACAACTCCCATCATCCCCAGCTGCAAGCACTTGTCCCCTGCCAACTAGGGATGTACACTGATTTGCTATGGCACCATCCCAAGGGCAGCAAGGGGTTCCCTTATGAGGAGGCGGGCAGGTCCTATCTGCCCCTCCTAGAAGCCTCCGCTGCCCTGTGCTCGCCCATCACAGTGCTGTTCTCAGAAAAGCATCCCCATGAAAGTGGCAGCCTGTGCCACTGTCTCCTTTAAACCACCCCACTGCAGCTTGCCCCAGCATTCATCGCACGGCATCAACATGCAAATGGTGTCAGCACATGCCGATGCATGGGTGGGGCCAGCATGTTGCCATTTGTGTGTTGACCCTGCAAGAGGGATGCTGGGGGAAGCATCCCATCGCCACAGCGGGGTGGTTTAAAGGAGACAGTGGCAGGGGCCGCCGCTTTCACAGGGATGCTTTTCTGAGAACTGCGCTGCAATGGGGTGCTGCAGGGTGGCAGAGGCTTCCAGGAGGGGCAGGTATGACCTGTCCACCTCCTTTTAAAGGAACCCCTCACAGGGAGCTGAATCATTTCAGCACCTCTTCAAAGAGGCGCCAAAATGATTCGGGCACATCCCTACTGCTAACTGAGCAAAGAGGTGCTTTTTTAAAAAAGTGGTGATTCTCTTTATTTAACCAGGGGAGAGCAACAACCCCTGCTAAGTGGGCAAAGAGGCACCTTTTAATGTGGTGATTCTCTTTATTGAGCAGGGGGAGAATAACTGGCCCTATTCACCCCCAGCACAGTACTTCCAGTGACTGTTGCTGGTGTCTATCTTATGTTTCTTTTTAGATTGTGAGCCCTTTGGGGACAGGGAGCCATCTTATTTATTTATTTGTTATTTCTCTGTGTGAACCACCCTGGGCCATTTTTGGAAGAAATCGAATAAATAAATAGATACTGTGTTTCCCCGAAAATAAGACAGTGTCGTATATTAATTTTAGCCCCCAAAAATGCACTAGGGCAATTAGCGGTACATCAGAAATTACTGCTAGGTCTTACTTTCGGGGAAACAGGGTAGATAGATAGATAGATAGATAGATAGATAGATAGATAGATAGATAAGCTGGCCCTATCCATTCTCAGCCCAGCATCCCTCCAGGGGCTGTTGCTGGTGTCTAGCTTATGTTTCTTTTTTAGATTGTGTGCCCTTTGGGGACAGGGAGCCATGTTATTTATTTATATATAGGGAAGCCACTTTGGGAACTTTTGTTGTATATAAATATTCATCATATCAGGGGTAGGCAACCTCAGATCTCCAGCTCTTGCTGAACTACAATGCCTATCATCCACAGCTGCCACAAATTAGTTGCAGTTGTAACTCAGCAACAGTTGGTGAGCTAAGGTTGCCTACCCCTGATTTAGGGTATGGTGTATTCTATCACCTTGGGATTCTGCAGCCTGCATGTGTAGACCAGGCTTCAGCCAAGGGAGAGCAGGAGAGTGTGCCAGACTGACCCAAAGACAAATACTTTTCCAAATGATCAGGTTAACCTCCAAGTCCAAAACACAGCTTCCAAAACAGCTATACTTCTCACTCTGTTTGCCAGCATAAGCCTCTGTGCCTAAAAACTAAAGCCTTCCATTTCATTTTCCTGACACTTGAATCCTCCTTGAAATGCCTGGCTTAGACTCTGCAATGTGAAGAAATCAATTCCCTTTAAAGAATTACTGTATTTCACGAACTCCTGTTGAGGTGGCAGTCGTTTTACTGGAATTAGTTGAAGCATTGTGGGATGGGGGGAGAGATGCATGAAAACACCTGGTGCTTTTTGCCAGGAAAGACATCAAATCCTGAATCCCAAAGAGCTTAACTTTCTAAGGGTGCATTTAGAGGATTTTCTTTAGGATTTTCTTAATGGGCTGCAAAAGCCCAGTGAGGGTGGTAGCTAAAGTGATTAAAGTGCTTGAGAACCACATTTCAATATTTCTGGAAGTCTGACATTTTACAAAAATTGCAGGTAGTTTTGTTGGAATGTCAGAGGGGAAAAAATCCAAACACAACACAAGGCTGATACCTTTATTAGGATCAGCTAAAAGGTCACAAGGAAGAGACAGTCAACTTTAAAGTTCTGTTTTCAAATATCTCCTTTGTGTACCTTTTTAAGGACTGTATATCATGTCAGGTTCGACAGAATGGTCAGACTCAACAGCAAACAGCCTTCTGAAAGTCAGAAGTATCAGAAGACCCCTCCTTACCGTCTTAACAGCCTCCACCAGAGATCCAACAGTCTCCTCTTCCCCCTATGAGTAGTGGGGACAGGCTGTGGGTGAAAAATGGAGCATGAATGTGTGGAGGAGCTGCCTTCTATGGCTTGGAATTTCAAAGGGATTTAAAAGGCTGCAGCCCACAGCTCCATTGTTCTGAATACTGGGAAGGAGGAGCTGAAAGATCTACTTGCCTGATGCTTTGCTAGTGAGAGTGAGTCAGTGAGCAAAGCCAATGTTGCTGGATGGCCAGCAGTTATTCAGCTCAAAATACAGCAAAAATCAGTTGCCGACCAGGGCTGTGAAGGGTTGCGTTTCCATGCTACCAAGCCTGCCTACAGCCTGATCCAACTGACATCTTCCAAAATAACGTGTTTTGTTCAGATTTCAAACATCATGCTGCCTTTCTTGGCTGAGTGGCTTGTAACATAGTAGCTATCTTGGATAATGAGAAACTTCATTCTCCTTTGGCACTGGGCTAGCTTTGCTTCCTGTCAAGCTGGAGATGAAAACATGATGACTTCAACTCCAGCGAGTAACTGGAGGCTAAACTGGGGGCAGGGTGGAAGCTGGGATGGATGCCAGCTCCATTCTCCTGACCCACAGAGATCCTTCCTCGGGAAGACCACACCTCTTGCAAAAGCTCTCTTCCCAGTCAGCAGGGGACCTTACCCAGAAAAGCCTCCTAGAGCGCTGTTGTCATTTAGACGGAATCAGAGTTGTTGAGACCTCTGAAAATGGAGGTTTGTTTCCTTTCAGAGAATAAAAAGGAGTGTCCATGTAGTGCTTTTCTATGAGCTTCTCTTCCATTATCTTAGAATTCAACTTACAAGGCAAAGACACGTCCAAAAGCTAGCTGGCATGGAGCAGAAAAGGGCTCTCTAAGGCGGGAGCACCACCATCTCAAAGTCATTGCTGCAAAGGTTTCTCCTGGTTCCCAAGTGACCTCCCACTATACCTCCAACAGGAGGGAACACGGGGCAGGGTGCTCAAGAAAGATCTTCATACGCAGGTAGGTTCTTTATGTATTGCAATTACCCCACTTTTCAGACCCAAAGAGATTCCCAGAGCAGCCTTCTATTAGAAACAGAGACAACCTAATAAAAGAGTATCAATAAAATGAATGCAGTAGAGCAACTAAGAACAAACTAGCAGAAAGAGAAAATACAAAGATCTTTACAATGCATGGGTAAATTTGAAATGTTTTTCCTTGGTATCATAAAGGATGCTGAGAATGATCTTAGCACTCAGGTGCTCATATGGGAGAAGGGGCATGACCAGGGCACTGTTGCCTAATCATGAGGTGCGGGGGGGGGGGGTTGATCCAAACTGTCTCCCTAAGAGATTAGGCAACTGTACCAGACAGGAGGCCAGGCATGGACTTTCATGTCCCTAATGACTTGGGAGTGGGACCAGTTGGAAAGTATTGTCCATACCAGCGTGAATACTCTTTACACTATCTCTAGATCAACATTCCCGTACAGCAGTTTTGAACCAATGGAGTCAGATTTTGTATGGCCACCCCCATTACACGACCCACCCTGGTAACCTAATCAGGCAGTTCTGGGGGTGGGTGGGAGGTATTTCTTTTTCCATTTCTGCTTAGCATTGAAAGGATTGTTTTGCCACAGATTCTAATTAAGCACAGAGACAGCAGCCTGCTCCCAGGACCTTCTTTTTGACCTGAGCGACGGTCCAGCCATTTTCCATAGCAAAGGGAAGATAGCGGAATCCAAACAAAATATATGACAGCATTCCACTCACCCTTTCCAATAGTTATACTATACTGTCCGGGATTTTTTAAAAAAGAGTTTATAGAGAAGTATATCACATTAAGAAGCATGCTTGCTTCTTGCCTGTTCTCCTGCCTGAAGCAGCCTGCTTCATGGTATAAGCCTGCTTCTATAACCCTGTTCATACATGAAGCACGGGAGTCAGCTGTCCTGACCATTTCAGGCAGAGCTGCTTGACTGTGGCCCTCCATCTGTTTTTGGACTACTTAATCCCCATAATCCCATAAACTCCCATAATCCCCAGCCACAGAGGCCAATAGTCAGGAATTATGGGACTTGTAGGCCAGAATCTGTAAGAGGGCCAAAGTTGAGCAGCCCTGATCCAGGGGGACGAATGCTCATGGTGGTTTTTGAAAGGTCTACATCCCCAGAGATGGGAAACAGACAACAGCATTGCAAGGTTTTCAGCTTTCAGTATGTTCTCATGCTTTGTTTGTCCTGACCATCAGGACTGGAGTGGCCAAATTTACAATGGCATTTAAAAAGCTTTTAAAGTTTTACAAACACAAAAACCACTGTAAATTTTTTATCGATGTCAGAGGACTGGAAATGAAAACTGGTAGGAATGTCCTCCTCCAAAGATTACTGCATGGGGAGAGGACACCCATTTCTTCATTTTTGCCCTGACTCTGACCCTTTCCTCTGTGCCAAAATGACTTGCAATTTTACCCTAATTGTTTGCGGATAAAGAAGGGCTGGAAGCTGTACGTCAACGATGCCCCTCCCAAGGCCTCGTGTGGCAGGGTGGGTTATTTGTCTCAGCCCTGCCTCAGCATGAGCCCTAGAAGATGCCTCATTGGCCAGAGGGCCCAGCTAGGGGCGGGGTTAAAGTAGCAGCTATGGCTGCTCCCCACCCCAAACTCTTAGTCGGTGCCAAGTATTCCCCTCCCTCCCTCCCGTCCCTAGGTGTAGAGCAGGCTTGTGCTGGTCATCCTTTTGGGGGCCAAGTAGGAATTTTTGGCTTCCAACACATTGGCTTTTGTTGGCGGTTTTTTCGCCTACTCCATTCTGCTGAACTAGTTGTTAGTTAGTTACAGGGGCATAACAAGGATCGGGCAAGGGGAGACAGTTGTCTGGGGGCCCCACTGCCTGGAGGGGCCCCCCAGAGGCACCTCACGTGACTCCCCATTGCCCCCTGCCCAGCCCCAAGGCCCCTCAGCCACTTGCCCTGTTCGCCTTCTCTCCTGCTTGTTCTCCTGGCCGGCAATCCAGGCAGCAGCCCAGCTGCCAAGAGCTCCTTTTCTCCCGCCTCTCAGCTGATCGGCGGGTGGGCGGGGCTTCCACGGAGGCCTCGTGTAGGCCTCTGTGAAGCCTGAACTCCAGTAGGGCCCAAGCCGGCCAGGAAGGAGGAGGCAGCCTGAGTGGCCACCACTGGTCTCTGCAGCAGAAGACCCCTTGCTGCCAGGTAGAGTGTGAACTCCTTTTTGTGGTTACCTTCCCCGCCCTCCTCCGGATATATAGGCATCTGCTTGCCATAGGGCTTTGATATGGGGGGGAGGGACTGAGAAGTCTCTGAATATTTATTTTTAAACAGCTTGGAAAATTTGCTGGCTTAAAAAAACTATCTAAAAAGTCCTATAAGTGGCTTGTTTCATGGCAGAAAATTACAAAAACTTCTGGAAGAAACAGTATTTTCTTGCATTTATAAGTGCATTTATAAGTGAATGAATAAAATAAATATATTTTATTCATTCATTCATTCATTTATAAATACACTTATGTTCAAGTTGTTTTGCAACCCAGAAGGTCTGAGTGAGAACTGTGAAGCATGTCTTGTGCTTTTATTTTATTTTATTTTTCTTGTGTGTGAACTGCTCCCCAATAACTTGCAGGGACTTCAGGGTAAATCTGGCCAACATGTGAATGCAGCACCTCCATTCCAGAGGAGGAGATGTGTCTTAAAGGGCTTTAAAAGCCTCCTGTGAAAAACCTCCTGGAATCAAACTTGACTGAATTTGTTCAGAATTCTGAGAAAACAAACATAGGCTCACCCTACATGGTTGAAAGTCTCCTTTGCTAATCTGCAGCAAGGGGTCCATTTTAATCATTCATCTTTCTAGTGTGTTCTAGGCATTAAAAGTAAAACAAATGTATAGTACTCAATGTATATCACTATATATTGTGACGTGTGCGTGTGTGTATTCAGTGAAATGTATTTCCAGGCAGCATACTTATTTTGGAATATCAGGCTTAAATCCTTGGGGGCCTGGGGTGTGCGGAGGCCCTGGACTTGGGGGGGGGGCATTTTAAAATCTTGTCTCTGGGCCCATTCCAACCTTGCTACACCCCTGGTTGGTTAGTTTGGTCACAGCTGGGCAGGGACAGTGCAGGCTGGGTTGTCAGCAGCAGGGATTTAACAGCGGTGAGCATCCTTGGGCTGTTAAACAGGTTGATTGGTCAATTGCTCCCTTGTGGTTTTTTTGGTCCAGGGATGCTGGTTGGCCATGAGACCAGCTTCAGGACTTTGCAAATCCTAGGGCTCAGCAGTCCGGGAGATGCAAAGGCCTGGAAGTGTCCAGACCCCTGCAGGGTTGACTATGAAGAGACAGGAGCGAATTCTTACCTGCTTCTTTCTGGAGTCAGGGTGTGTCGCCCACTTAGGACGCAGGCTGGGACTGTGAAGTCTGAACCTAGTCTTTGTTAAGCCCGCACTGTCGGGGGGGTGGAGTGTTTCCTTCCTACTGTCCACTACTCAATTAGTTAATTGAATTAATAAAGTTGTGGCCCATTACACCCAACACTTGGTGTCTGTGTCTTCTTGGGCTAGGGTCTGGTTCTATTGCCTATTTCCATCTCTTGGGAAGCAGACTTTGCCAGAAATCACTGTGAGTATTTGACCCCTGAGATGGAAGCAATGGCCAACATGTGTGGTCCTGGTTCAAGGACTATCTCTATGATTTCATATTCTATACATTTTTAAGGAGAGGAGAGCTGGTCTTGTGGTAGCAAGCATGACTTGTCCCCATAGCTAAGCAGGGTCTGCCCTGGTTGCATATGAATGGGAGACTTGATGTGTGAGCACTGGAAGATCTTCCCCTCAGGGGATGGAGCCGCTCTGGGAAGACAGAAGGTTTCAAGTTCCCTCCCTGGCTTCTCAAAGATAGGGCTGAGAGAAATTCTTGCCTGCAACCTCAGAGAAGCCGCTGCCAGTCTGTGAAGACAATACTGAGCTAGATAGACCAATGGTCTGACTCAGTATATGGCAGTTTCCTATGTTCCTATGACATTTGATGCTGTTTGAGTGCATACGGATGCAAACAGTACCAGTATGAATATTTCTTGTGCAATCCCTTTGTGAAGCCACCAGACCTTTTTGGTTTTTCACAGCTGTGGTGAGGCCCTTGGCCATTTTGGTCACAACCTGAAGACGCCATGCTTGTACCATATTTAGAAACCACTATGGCCTCCCAGCAGGACTGCCATGTGAAAGCAGCATCTTCAAGTAAGCCAAAGGCACCCTACTGCCTGCCCAACACATTCTGTCTTATTCAATGGTGGCTTTAAGGCTCACATTAGCTTTTGCACAGTCTTTCTTTAACTCTCTTGTGCATTCTGAATACACATCAAGAAAAATGTGTCTGCCCGCAGGAGAAGAAAAGAGGTAAGAAGTTGTTTGAGAGCCATTATTTATCAAAATGACACAGCCAACCATATTCACTTCTAAATGCAAATTAAATATGCTGGTGTATGTGTGGGGAAAGAAGACACATGAACTGATTCTTTTCTCAGGCACTTTAACCAAATTAATCAGCACCTTGGTCACAATGGATTCATTTTGCTTCCAAAAGAAAAGGCATTCTATGGACTGGCTTGAAAAGCGAAAAGGACTACTGTACAACTCAAATGAGAGTCTTTTTTTCAAAAAAAAGGAATTGGAATTTCACAGCACTAAAAAGAAAACTCTGAAGTCATCCAGGATCAGAGTTAGCATGCATAACTTGTAATGGTATTTTGTTAAACATCATACTTCTAAATCTATGGCCAAATTACAATTTGATACATATATTTTAAAGACTGCCACTGAAGAAGACTCTGTTAGTCAAAATGCATTTGGCAACAAGACAAGACTGATGAGAGGCTGGCAAAATTATGACATGATACTTTATCTTCTAATTAGCACATGATATTGGAAATATTCATCTATACTCCCATTTCATTGGCAATTTTGAAATGAACCATTGGACTTTCCAGTGGGACATAGATACTGTCTCAATGACCATTTTGTATTAGTTTTATTGAAATATATAGATTTTTTTAAAATTTAGATTTTTTTATATCTTGCATAGTTGGACAGTTTTTCAAACCATACAGTTTTATTACTATTATATTAAATATAATATTTGCATTGTATACAAATATTTGTATATAATATTTGGATTCTTTTTTGATGTTCTTCCAGAAGCTGGGCACAAGGAAGAAGGAAGAGGGGACAGTCTCTACCCTGCCCTGACTGTCCACGCGAGATGAGATGCTGGATCTGCTACAGCAAGACTGTAGGGCAGCCCACACGGTCAGCATGAGGGCAGGAGAAGACTCACACTCGAGAGCTGGGCTTCTCTT
This sequence comes from Hemicordylus capensis, assembly GCF_027244095.1. Lineage (NCBI taxonomy): Eukaryota > Metazoa > Chordata > Lepidosauria > Squamata > Cordylidae > Hemicordylus > Hemicordylus capensis. The sequence continues at coordinate 24,966,977 of NC_069666.1, forward strand.
TGCCAATCGTGTGTCAGCGCAAAACAAAGTCAGAGCAGGGAGCGTGACCGTGAGCCAAGCTCCAGCTGGGCAGGATGAGCATGCCCTACCCAGATCCCACCCCCAGCTTCAGAATGAGGTTGGAAAGAAAACTTCCTATCCAAATCATGATCAAGCTCCCAGCCTCCACCCTTGTGTTTGACCAACACATGATCAAAAATTGGGACTCCTGAATTAGGGTAGGAAGCTTCTCCTATCCAAATGTCGTCAACGGTGTGAACTGTTCTAGTGTTTATGTTTAGGGTGATCTCCAGAAGAGAATCACCCTTCAAGTTCTACTTGATCGAAATTGTTTTGGCGCCAGCCAGAGGAAAACCACACAGGTCAATCAGAGCCTCAAGTGAACCCACAGAGCCAGCTTGTCCATGAGGTGAACTGAAGCAGTTGCCCCAGAGAGCAGATTGTCAGGGGGCAGAAGCTCCCCGGATTTGAAGAGGAGGAAGGAGCAGAGTGCAAGAGGAAGTGAAGGATGGGGAGACACTCTAGCTCACCACTCTCCTCTCCTCTCCTCTCTCACTCTGCCCCACTCCTTCTTTTCATGTCAAGTGAGCAAGCTGCCACAAGGGGAAGCAACATAGAGAGCCTCAGTCCAGGTAAAGTATGATAAAGTCCCTAATGCCCCCATTCTTTCAGACCCGGTTTTGCCACCCGTGCTGCTGCCTGCTCAGCTGTCTTCCTCGTGAGGAGGAGGGCGGTTGGAGCCGGCTCACAGTGGCAGTGGCACCTCCTACTCCTTGACCTCCCGCCCTCTTAGGAAGTTTGGCTCGGAGAGAGGGCCCCCTGCTGTGCTCTGCCCTGCCAGGAAATCATGCAAGAGCTGCCATGCACAGGATTAGCCATGGGTACACCTTAGAGAATTATCTAGATAGATAAATTATAGGTTCAGTCTTGGATAACCTTGTAAAATGGGAGTACATTCACGACACTACCACTTTCATTTTTATTAGTGTATTAACTTAAAGCAAATTCTAGCCCCAGTTTAGTGTGTGTGTGTATAATATTCCAAATTGTAGACAATAACAAGTGTGAGTTTTCCTGGCTGTCATATATTCAGTAGCAGCAGGCCAGAAGGTCAGCCACTTGCTCAATATATAATTATATATATATATTTTAAAAAATATCATTTCCTTTATTTTATTGACAAGATTAGACTCAAACTATATGTTCCACATTATTATTATTTTTATTTATTTTTACATTTTATATCCCGCTCTTCCTCCAAGGAGCCCAAAGCGGTGTACTACATACTTCGGTTTCTCCTCACAACAACCCTGTGAAGTAGGTTAGGCTGAGAGAGAAGTGACTGGCCCAGAGTCACCCAGCAAGTATCATGGCTGAATGGGGATTCGAACTCGGGTCTCCCCGGTCCTAGTCCAGCACTCTAACCACTACACCACGCTGGCTCTCTCATTCATTCATTCATTCATTCAATTTCTATACCGCCCTTCGAAAAATGGCTCAGGGCAGTTTACACAAAGATATATCAAACAAATAAGATGGAACCCTGTCCCCGAAGGGCTCACAATCTAAAAAGAAACATAAGATAGACATCAGCAACAGTCACTGGATGTACTGTGCCGGGCGTGGATAGGGACAGTTACTCTCCCCCTGCTAAATAAAGAGAATCACCACATTAAAAGGTGCCTCTTTCCAAGTTAGCAGGGGTGTTTTTTTCTGTGCAAGTTTTTTTTTAAACCAAATTTCCTTCAGTTAATAGTATTCTAATCTTGAGGGTACTGCAATGGCTGCAAGTCTGTTTTCCTGTATAATTCAATGTGCTGGTTATTACCTTTAAAAACCTAAATGACTTAGGCCCTGAGTACCTTACGGACCACCTGATCCCAGCCAAATCTACCCACCTGACTAGATCCACTGGGAGGGCTCTGTTCTGCATGCCAGCATCTGTAGAGGCCCGTTTGTCAAGCACACCGGACAGAGCCTTCTTGGTGCTCTGACACTTAATTTGCAGGGGAGGGGGGCCTCTAAAGGCCTAGAGGTCCAGGCTCCAAAATTATCTAGGTGCACCTCTGGACAAAGGGCAGTATAAAAATATAATCATGCATAAATAAATGTAAATAAAATCACTCTGGGATGGATGTCATAGGAACATAAGAAGCTGTCATATAATGAGTCAGACCATCTAGCTCAGTATTGCCTTCACAGACTGGCAGAACCTTCTCCAAGGTTGCAGGCAGGAGTCTCTCTCAGCTTTATCTGGAGATGTTGGGGTGGGGGAGAGACTTGGAACCGCCAAAGCTCTTCCTAAATATCTTAAGAGTGCTCACACTTCTGGGTCTCCCATTCATATGCAACCAGGGCAGAACCAGCTTAACAAAGGGACAAGTCATGCTTGCTACGATAAGACCAGTTCTCCTCCCTGGTCAGATAATATGAAGAGGCTACTTAACATTTTCTCCACTGGTCATTTTTCCCCAGCTGAAAGTCACCTTTTCTGTACACAGAGGAAAACTGGGCCATGCTTTTAAGTCCCCCCAATTCTCATGCCCAAATCACTGCCCGAGCCCTGTATCACCACCTCTGTTCCATTATGTTGCATTATGCTGTTTTCATTTACTCTGCAACTACCTGTCCATCACTGATTTAAAAGCTAAGAGAATGCTATTTCAATGAAATTAGAAAACCATAACAGCCCTACAGTGGGTTATCAGCAGTTCAAAACGTACCTAAACAGCTAGTCACAATGTGTGGAATGGTTGAGTACATTCAGCACAGTATGTTCATGTTAGTAATGAGTCCAAACTATTTACCAAATACATATTCAGGTTTCTTCAAGGCACTGGCCAGGGTTCTGCCAAATGTCATGGGACACTGGGGTGGAGAGGGCAACTTACCAGTAATGAGAGTATGTATTAGTCTTTTTACAGAAATCATGAGGGGTCTGCCCTGAACTTTGTCTGGGCTGGAGGAACTGGGTGGTTGTAAGCTCCCGTTTCCCGTCGCCCCTAATTGTCCTCATGCTTTGGAGATGTCAGTCACAGTCAAGCACAACAGCGGCCCTTCTTTGGCCAAAAGGTGGAAGAGGGCTCCCTCTTGGGAACTGAGCTATTTTACAGTATTGAAAAGCATTTCTGTTTCTGACTCAGATTAAGTTCCAAAATTTCAAAAGCTCAAAATTCAAAGGAATAATTTTAAAATGGGAGGTGTTTGGTGTGTTGTTGTTGTTTTTTTAAAGACCTCTAAATATTCAAAAAATACTAGTGTCCAAAAATTAGGATTTAATCCTAATTTTTGAACACTAGTCCTAATTTCTGAACAGTAGTTTTAATCATGGGGTTGTATAACCCCTGCTTTAAATGGATAAATAGATCTGAAGGGGCTTAATTTTGATGCCTCCTCTCTGGAAAATTACTTCTTCTTTGGTTCATTCCCGGTAACTGGATGGCAACTCCAAATGTTCCAGTAACATACCATAGTTTGAAAACAAAGTTTTACCATTGGTTGTCTATTAAAAGTTTATGGGAATGACCCTGCTGGAATGCCATTTGTTTACTCCAAGAAACTGTTCTGCTTCAAGAAGATTCCACGAATAGAATGTACGCATTCCCCACTCGCAAAAAAGACGTTTAAACTTGTCACGTAGCTCTTGCATATTCTGGTGGCAGAGCTATATTTTGCTCTATTTTTATTTCATTACATTTAGATGCTTTGCCCTTATTAGGCCTGAAGAAAAATTTGCTTTGCTTTGAGAGCATCATTTGAAAACAGTCCATTGTGGGGAGCAGCTCCTATCTTTGATTTCATTTCGTTTTTCTGCGGGCAAACTTGTCTGCCTCTGGGTATGGTTTCCAAACTGGGTTTTCCCCCCCAAGCATTAAATGTCTATATGTGGGTATGTGTGTGCCTTCAATACACCCTTAATAAAACATTCAAAACCTTAAGAAAATCATAGAAAGCCCTGGCTATTAAGTGATTAGCATGGTGGCAAAGCAAACCCTTTGTATGCCATTGCCTATCAGAATCAGAATCAGCTTTTATTTCGATCAATGACCAGAACAAAAAACAATATATTTTGTTCCAAGATGAGAAGAGCAGCCTTGCTAGATGGATCCAAAGTCCACCAAGTCCAGTATCCTGTTGCTTTCAGGGGCCAACCAGCTGTCCCCAGGAAGCCCACGGACAGGCCATGATGCCCTTTCCTTCTGCTGCTCCTCAGTCACATAATACCTCTGGAGGTCCCATATAGTCATCATGGATAATAGCCAGTGAGGCCATTCACATGGCTATGGACTGGGTAGGATGAACCTACTACCCAGCTTCAGGAGCTGTGCTTGCTCATTCTATTTGGTCATCTGTCAGCAAAAACCAAGGTAGGAGGAGAAGGAAGTGAACATGTGGGAGGTGGGTACAGACTCCAATGACATTTCCTCCACTCTCATTAATACGCTGGGTAAAAGTGTTGGGTAGCTTGGTGCCATTGGAGGATCTTTTCACCTCATGCATGATCACTTTCCCTGCTTCCTACCTAGTTTTTTTTTGCCAACAGGTGACCAAAAATCAGGAGCACACACAGCTTCCGAAGCTGGGTAGGACTCAACTCTTGTCCAACACACTTCATGGTTGTGTGAACTGCCTTATTGTTTTCTTCTGTATTCTGCTGCCACAAAATTGTTAATAATTCAGACCACCTCAGTGATTAATGTAATTTAAAATCCTGAATATTTTCATTTTTTAAAAAATCTATAGCCCCCAGGCACACTCTATCCCCTCCCCATGATCATAGCTCATAAAGCTGCACAAATGGAAGGGAATCAGAATCACAAAATTTCATAGTTAGAAGATTCCTTCAAGGTCTCCCAGTCCAACACTCTGCTCTGTTCATCCCAGACAGATCCAGACATACCCAGACAGATCCAGACATACCCATCCAGACATACCCAGAGGGCACTACTGATCCCCTCTTCTGCCCACCATTGACTGGTTTTTTAAGCAAGGCCTTTGACAGTGGTCAAAGATGTGCCATTATCTCATTGTCTCGACAGTCAAAGGGAGATTTAATCCTGATTTGACTGAAAAGTACTTCTGATAAGTAATTAATTATGAAATAGCTGATAAAAGAATTATTTGATTTTTTCAACTGTCTGGAAACTAAGAGAGAGAGATAACTGCTGTAAGATATGTCCAACTTATTTCTCACTCTGAATGGCTGCTGATCTGGTCATACCATGAACATTATATTTGATTCCCTTCATAAAACTATATCCTGCTCCCGGCCAAACCAAGGCAGGAACCTAGGATAGTCACAGACCTTGGTCAGCTCCAGTGGAAAAAGAGTCAGGACTTTGGATAGCTCCAAGCAGAAAAGTGAGAGAGCTTGGTCCAATAGCATAAGATGGATGCCAACTGCTGGTTTCTATAGGTGCTGCCTAAGCAGAATGGATTCTTCCTGGAACTCTTGCTAACTGAGCAAAGTGACACCTTTTAAAGTGGCCACCCTCTTAAATTTAGAGCAACTGGCCCTATCCACCCCCAGCACAGCATCTCTCCAGTGGCTGCTGCTGGTGTCTATGTTTCTTTTTAGATTGTGAGCCCTTTGGGGACAGGCGACCATCTTATTTATGGATTATTTATTATTTTCTATGTAAACTGCTTTGAAAACTTTGGTTGAAGAGCAGTATACAAATATTCATCATAGCAGTTAGTAGTAGTAGTGGAGAAAACTTTGCCCCTTGTCTATTTGGGAAAGTGGCAATAAATGCCTTGTTTCTATTGAAAAACTGGAGAAGAGTGGTGTCCTTCAGCTTATTTTAGAATGTATAGAACATATGAGGTTTTTGGATTCTGACCCATGTTTTTTGGTTTAGATATTGATTCAAGTATTACCATGTCAGTTGAGCAACTGGGATTCCTATCTGTCTTTCAGCTATAACAAATGAGCCATTAATATGCTTCCCGTTAATAAATTAAAGAATCAGCCAGAATATATATATATATAATTGAAAGACTGGGCATGATGCCGTTGCCTATTTTATAGGGCTTTTTAAAAAATTGACAGTATTCTACTGCAAGTAATAGGCATAGAAATATATTACCATTCTTTATAGATGTTACACAGTCACTCAAGCAAGCTATTCCCTAGACAAATGATACATCGATGATAGCTGGGAATTATAAGCATTCAGTCCTTTTGCAGATATCTTGGCAGTTGGGAGTTTTGGCAATGGGCCTGGTAAAGGGGGGAAAGCTCTCTTCTTGTACATATTACAGATCCTGGGAGAAATTTTATTTATTTGTTTGTTTGTTTGTTTAGTACATTTATATAATGCCCCATACAAAAATGTCCCTGGGCAGTTGAGATGCTGATAATATAATTTTCAAGGCACAATAAAATGAGGCATCTATATAAACACTGGTGCCTGTGTCCAATCATGGCCTGTCATAAAGTTGGGCATATATATATTTTTTAAAGCATCTGACCATTGTTGAACATGTCGATGGCATTGGTGTGTCGAGCCAGCGTGGTGTAGTGGTTAGAGCATTGGACTAGGACCGGGGAGACCTGAGTTCAAATCCCCATTCAGCCATGATACTAGCTGGGTGACTCTGGGCCAGTCACTTCTCTCTCAGCCTAACCTACTTCACAGGGTTGTTGTGAGGAGAAACCTGAGTATGTAGTACACTGCTCTGGGCTCCTTGGAGGAAGAGTGGGATATAAATGTAAAAATAAATAAATAAATAAATAAATAAATAAATAAAATTAGCTTGTCACAGTTATACTTGCACATGACCATCGAGGGCTCCTTACAAATACTAGGAACTTCATTGCACATATGAAGATTCTCTTTATATGAGGAGGTCACCAAAAACTGTCCTTTACCAAGAGAGCGTCTCCCAAACCCAGGCAGAACACAGTTTCTGATTGTATGGTGTGAATGACCTCAAGATCTCTCTCATTCACTTCCATTTTAAACACAAAATAAAAGCCCTGCTGGATCCAACCAGGAATCTGTCTAGTCCAGCATAAAGCTTGGTTGAATTTCAGGATCAGAAGTAAAAGGTTTCCTAAACTCACACTCAAACTTACCTTTCCACTGTCACCACATGTTCTGCAGTCCTGGCAGTCCAGAAGCTCAATGACTGGCTGCCACTATTTCCCCCTCAGTATTCTTTAGATGGATTACCCAAGGAATAATCATTTTGTGACTGTAGATGCTGCTTTGAAGTCACCAGGATTATAGAAATGGCTGCTACCCAAGTTTAAGTGGCCATTTAAGTTAACAATAAATTTTCCCTACAGAGTTGTGCACAACATCACAGGGTGAAAATAAGTGCCACTTGGTTGTAGGAGTCACCCAAGAAGTTGCTGGAATTCATGGGACATAAATAAGCACTAAGAAACAGACAATAGTTTTTAAGAGAACAGTGAACAATACTTCCCAAGATGTCCACACATTGTTCATCCTACCGTCAACATTCTGAAGCATAACTCACGCCTGTCAAATCAGCTTACTAGAGGCAAAAATGGAATAAGCGTTTCGAAACTTTCAGGAGGGGTGGGACCACTATTGTCTGTGTTCAGCCTGACAGGAAGCAATCCGAAGGGAGGTAATCTCCAAGATGGTGGAAAGTTGTCAGGCCCAACCATTAAGCAGTCTGAGGTGGTCTACTTCAGTCAGCAAATCTGGAGGTACAATTAAAGGGCAGCAAGTTGACATTATTTATCATTACCAGCATTAGGGGTGCCATTTTGAATTTCGAGTTTAAGTATCAAAATGCCTTGAGTCAACTGCAAGTCATAGAAGAAGACAAGCAGGAATGGGTTGTAACAGAAAAACAAGCACATGACAGAAATGGATAGGAGAAGAGTGGGCAAAGAGAAAGACAGGACTTCCAAAGAGGATCATTAGCAAGAAACTCATTTGCCTTTAGAGTCAGCAACCACTGGGTGTCTCCACTGCTCCACACAGATGCCATGTGAAGTCCTCATCTGAAGGGCAGATATTTCACAAAAGTCCCCCCCTTCAGTTTTATCCTTCTGTAATTTGCCTTCCCCACCCTTTATATGAAGGAAAGGTTTCTGCAAAGCACTGACCCTTCTCCTTCCACACTTCTCATGTGCATTCCTTAAGATAATTGTCCCATGTGGAACAGATCTTTACTAATTAACTCTGATTAACAGTACGGGTTGGAACATATGTAGTCCAGTTCCAGTGCCTCAGAGTGAAGAGGTCTTCAGAAGGAGAGACACATGTTTTTGCCCACATTGTCCAGACTGATGAAATTGTAGCTCAGAACATAATTGACATAATACATGCCATTCATATCCTAGACTGGAGCATAAGAAGAGTTTTCATCTGAGAAGAACCTTAAATTGCTTTTATTTATTTATTTGTTACATTTCTAGACTGCCCCATCCAAAGGCTCTGGGCAGTGCACAACAAATTTAAAAAACATAAGAACAAGCACCATTCGAAAACATACTGCTTAAAACAATATAAAAACAATTTAAAACAATTCAGAGCCATTTAAAACCAATTAAAATACTTAAAAACAATTTAAAAACCTTGGAAGGCCAGGCCAAACAAGTAAGTTTTTAGGGCTCTCTTAAAGGTTAACAACGAGCCTAAACTGTGGACATCTGCTGGGAATGCATTCCAAAGGCCAGGAGCAGCTACAGAAAAGGCCCTGCTCCGAGTCGCCACCCGATGTACCGGTGGTAACTGGAGATGGACCTGTCCAGATGACCTCAGCATGCAATGGGGATCATACAGAAGAACACACTCTCTAAGGTAGCTGTTAACATCCAAGCTGTTCAGGGCTTTAAAGGTAATAATCAGCACTTTGTAATAATCAGCCCGGAAACATATTGGCAGCCAGTGTAACTGTTTCAAAACAGGCAAAATATGGTCTCTCTGGGTTGCCCCAGAGACCAATCTGGCTGCCGCGTTCTGAACTAACTGAAGTTTCCAAACTGCATACAGAGGCAGCCCCATGTAGAATGCATTGCAATAGTCGAGCCTGGAGGTTACCAGCTGAGGCACCACTGTTTTGAGATAATCCTCTTCAAGGAATGGATGCAGCTGTCGAATCAGCCAGAGTTGATAGAAAGCAATAATAATAAACTTCCCATCTGCACCCTGCATTTGTGAGGGCCTGCACCCAGTCTTTATCTTCAATTCTGACTCACGACTGGTCTCCTGATCTGCACTCCTGGTTTATCTGCTTGGCTTTGACCCTTCATTTTGGTGTTGACTTGCTTCCGCTTGCTCCCAGTCTTGCATCATCTGGTTCTGTACTGGGCCCTCCCATTCCTGACTTTGAGACATCCTTCAGAGATGGGGCTGGCAGGACCCCTTCAGTGCAATCTTCTGCATGTTTACTCAGAAGTAACGCCCACCATTTTGAACGGGGAATTTTTTCAGATAAACATGCACAAGGTCACAACTGTAGCCTCTGACCTCATGCTGTGCCTCCACACAAAGCCAGGGGCAATCCCCTGCTCTCATTGGGGTGGGTGGAGATCATCCCAGCAACTGACCTGGAGAGAATCTCAAATGCCCATCACAAATGAAGAAGTCCTGTTGCCCAGACTCAGATTTGGGATGGATATGGTTATGACAACGAATAGTTATATACCGCTTTTCAAGTTCCTAAAGCGGATTAGATAGATAGATAGATAGATAGATAGATAGATAGATAGATAGATAACTGAAATTCATTTATAATACATGTGATTCTAAATAAATAAAATTTATTTATAAATAAATAAATAAATAAATGGACCAGAGGGAAAGTCTCCGGCTCACTTCACCTATGGACAACAAAGGGGTTGCGAGCTCACCACCGAAACAACCAGACCCAACAAGACCCAACTGCATTTTTCTCTGAAGCTAGAGAGAAAGGCAGGGACACATTTTGTCAGGGATCCCAGCACCACTCTGGCTGTGTGCACCATTTCCAGCAAGGGGGAAACTCTTGGGGGCCTTCCCCTCGCTAGAAGTAGAATGCGGAACTTTGTTTTCTTGCAGGGACGTGTAACCCCAGTCCCGTCCCAGTGGGAAAAAAGCCTGGAGCACCAGCTGCCACCAAGTCACTTTCCTGCAACCCTAAGGTAAGTTTATGGGTCCCTTGGGTCAGGGAGGTTGTGGCAGAGTAAGGGGTCCCAAGACTGGAGACAGTACAGTCCTGATTGCCTGTGTCTGCCTGCTTAAAGTAGGCTGCGGTCAGAGATGTGTTCATAACACTGCAAGAATTCATGCAGGGGAATTCAACCAGCTAAACAGTTTCAGGCTTCCCTGGTCAATATCTCTGGGCATTACAAGTATATTCCTGTTTTCCTCTGTGAAACATTGGGAAGTGTGTTGTTGTCGCCTTCTGCAGGGAGGTAAAACACTCCTGCTTATCCTCCATCATGACATTCTTTCATCCTTCAAAAAGATCAGGTATCAAAGCTTGGAACTCACTTCCTTAAACTTCTGCCATCACCCGACATAAATCTTTTGGATGGCATGAAATCCAATCTTTTATCTAAATCTGGAATTCAGCACTTCACTCCTTGTCTAATGAATGCTAAGGAAGGAGCCAATAGGAAGAGAGAAACAACAAAGGAGAATCGCACATATTACATTCTTGGAAGATGTGCCAAGATGGCCTCAATTTACCTTCCATTGCAGGTTTTAATCTTCCCTGAAAGATTGGCGGATTAGTAGTTTTCTGCTCTCTGAATAATCTTTTGGAACACAATTCCATAACGACATTATGGCCATATCACAGGCAAGCAATAATGGGGAGGAGGAGAAGGAGGAGGAAGAAGAAAGGAACATCAAGTTTCAGCTTGTAGAACTCAAAGCAACATTCCAAGGAAGGATTCAAGAAGAATATTTATGTTCACAAAAATCAAAGAGCTTATGAGTTGCTCTCCCACTCAAACTGGGGATAAAGCTATGAAATGTAACAGCATACAGGACAATCTCTGTCATTAACATAAAAAGGAAAGAAATGAGGTCTATTAGCGAATCTCTCTGGGAATCCATAAAAGCTCTTCAAAGCCAAAAATTAAAAGAACACACAAGGCTACCTTTTGTTTATTACTTCCACACTTCTCATTTCACTGAAGAAACCCATTGTATCATAGATAATGCATGAATCTAGCCAGTAATTGAAATAAAGGAGGATTTTAAAAACCAACATTATGTATATTTGTACATACTGTTTCTCTCCAGGTGTTTTGTAAGGATTCGTGTAGTTGTATTGTGCAGGGTGTGGCAGGCTTCCCAGACAATGGAAATGTACTTTAAAATCCTCAAGCCCTATTAACAAGTGGAATTATTTCACACCATTGTTGTTCAAGACTGTTCTACAACGTCACAGCACAAGAACTACTAAAGTAAAGTAAAGTGTGCCATTAATTCGATTTCGACTCCTAGCAACCACAGAGCCCTGTGGTTGTCTTGGGTAGAATACAGGATGGGTTTACCATTGCCTCCTCCCGCGCAGTACGAGATGATGCCTTTCAGCATCTTCCTATATCACTGCTGCTCAACATAGGTGTTTCCCATAGTCTGGGAAACTTACCAGTGGGGATTTGAACTGGCAACCTCTGGCTTGATAGTCAAGTCATTTCCCCACTGCACCATTACACTGACCCAATGACACACTTTACCTTACATGAGAAGCTGCTTCTGCTATTGTAAGCTTCTCTCATGCATGAAGGCTAATCAAAGTGAAAGTTAAAATTAAAATTAAAAAGACGATTTAAGCCCTTATTCACAGGAGCTAAACTGATCCTTGCCTTCTTCGAGCTCTGACTACACAACACTTATTGCTCAACCAGGACTATTTCACAACATTTATTGCACACCCAGGTTAATAAGGACTATTTCACAACCAGGTATGTGTCCTGGAGGTCTGCCACTAGTGGTTGCACAACATCACAGAGCACTGGAGCTCCACAGCCTTCTTGTGCAAGCACAGCTTTGTCAATCAGTCAAGCACACCATTAGGATGCTGGCCAAAGTGTAACAAAGAATAAACCATTAACCATGTTTTGAAGAATAATTGTTAAGTGTGATAGGTTGCATCCTTTGAGGTCCGCCTTTGTAGATTGATTTAGTGCAAGGTAGTCAAAACTCTCCTTACCGCACCAGGCAATATGTAAGCAACTAAGTCGTTGAAAGGTCATTAATAAAAGTTAAATTGCCTGAATATAATTGCCAGCAATGGCTTTAACTCCCCACTGAATGTTTCCCTCCGGCATTGCAATGGCATATTAATCTTATAATGGAATCGTTACAAGGTTTTAGCATTTTCCAGCTCACTGTTCCCAAACAATTAACAAGGATTTTTCTCCCTGTCGGCTTGGACGATATTTAAGGTTTTTCATCAGCATGACCTTTAAGGTCTTTAAGAAATACCTCTGGTTATAATGAGATAACCAAAACCAGGGCTTTATTAAAAAGCACAGGGCAGCCTCTGTGCCAAGAACAAAAGGAATTCTTCAAAAGTCATGTCTCAGTTGCCACATTCTCAATTGCCAAGATTCTGATCTTGGGCAATCATGAATCACATGAAGATATATGAGCAAGCACAGGAGATGGGGGTGGCATTCACTGGAGGCATGAAATGAAGGTGGGCAGGAAGGAAGGCAACATCATTCTTTCCAAACTGAGTTTGAGAACTATGAAGTATGTTGGGCAGAGGTTCTCAAACTTGGGTTGCCAGATCTTGTTGGTCTTCAGCTCCCAAGTTTGGATGACAGTTCTCAACCACTGGCTCAAACTAGCCCTTTGTCCAGCCCCACTAACCCCGCAGGACAACTTCCAATCTTCTTGGAAATGGGCAATCTACAACAAAGTGGTACATCTGGTCTTCTCCCCATGTCTTCTGCTTGCTATGGGCTGGGACAAGGTGAAAATGGCCATCAAACAGAGGACTCTGGACACGGAACACCAGGCAGATCTAAGCAAGTTGCCGGGCTTCCTGGCCTCGGATAGTCATAGATTCATCGTCTCCCCCTCTGCATATTTGTCACAATTGGAAATACGAAGTCACAGAAGGGCGTTCACCCTTGCCCGGTGTCATGCCCTTCCCTCTGCCATTTTGGAAGGCAAATACAGGAAGATCCCACTCATGGAAAGGCTTTGCCCCTGTGACTCTGGGGAGGTGGAAACCATAGACCATGTACTTCTCTCATGTCCCTTTTAGAAAGACAGCCATGACAAGCTCATATTGCCTCTGCTTCTCTAATACCCTGGTCACTCTAGTCAAGACTATACCAAGATGCTACTCTCGGATGACAATCAGACCTTCACGTACAATGCTGCCAGGTTCTGTGTGGCAGCATACAAGACCTGTTGGGTCCTGATTGCCATTCAATACTCCTTGCAGCTGATTTTTAATTACTGATCATTTTACCTGATTGTCTAATATTAATTTGCTGCCCTACTTCACATGTTAGCTTTTATATGTTATCTTAACTATTTTATACTTTTAGATCCCCTACTTTTAAAGATAGTTGCATACTTACCCTTGTTTTATCTCTACTTTATTAATTTCCCACAGCTTCTAGGATTGTATCTCAATAAGCATATTTTTACCCATTTCATATTATTTTATTAATCACCCCACAATTTTTAGAGTTGCATTTCACTAATCATAATCTTATAGTCTAATTATAGTTATGGATTTGCAGCATTTTAGTTGTACCTATCTGGTTTATAATAATTTTAATGATCTTTTATTTCATGGTATCTGTACTGTATCTTGTGCTGGTCTTTGACCGTAATAAAGATGATTGATTGATTGATTGATATCCAAACTGAGATTTGTTATTTGTCTTTCTGTTCAGAAACAAATCAATAGTTGAGGTCATTCACATCGTGAGAAGTGGTGTTGAGTTAGTATTCGTAAGAGTGGGGTCAGTAGAGGGCTCGCAAGTACTATCAAGGCAGGAGCCATAGCTAGCATTGTGAAGCAATGTCTCCTCTCTTTCCACAGTAATGGGCTTTCCAGGTGCACCTAGGTGGCATGAAGCAGGAAGCTTGATGGGATGGACCATTGGTCTGATCCAGCAGGGCTTTTCTAGTGGTCTTATGAAAGATTGGGTGCAATAACTGACAGGATACAGTCCTCTCAAGTACAACAAAGGGTTAGGGTTATAGCTCGAGAGTTGTCAAATGGAAGGAGAGGTTTTCACAGGCTGGTTTAGTTTAGATTCTAAAGTATGACATATTTAACTTAGCCATGATAATGGGGCCCACCTTGGTTTGCCTTTGGATGGGTGACTACATGTGATCACTGCAAGATATCCACCTTAGGAAATGGGGCCATAACTCAGTGGAAGAGCATACATATGCTTGTATGCAGACGGTCCCTGCAGTGGCGCACCTAGGCAAACTGGGCACCTGGACTGCCCCTGCCGCGAGGCCCCCTGCCACCATGAGCCCTCCCTTGCTGCGAGCCCTCCTCCCTGATATTCCAGCCACCCATGTGTGCAGCCGGGGAGTGGGGGTGAAACAAGCAGGCCTCCCCATAGCCCATGGCGGCATGGTGGAGCCGATCGGGAACGGCTGCTGAGCCTAACCGTCAGGCTCAGCAGCTGTTCCTGTTCCACTCACTGCCGCGCCACCACCGCCATGGGTGTGGGGGGGAGGCCTGCTCACCTCACCCCCATCTCCCAGCTGCACACATGGGCGGCTGGAATATTGGGGAGGAGTGTGAGCAGCGGTGGGGAGGAGGTCTCGTAGCAGTGGTGGGGGGCTCACAGAAGGAGGCCCCCCGGGTCTTGGAGGACATGGGCCAGGGCCCCAAGGTCCGGGAGGTTAGAGTGCCTCTGGGTCCCTGGCAGCATCTCCAGATAGGGATAGGAAAGACTCCTGCCTGAAACCTTAGAGAGCTGCTGCCAGTCAGTTTAGACAACACTGAGCTAGATTGGCCAAGGTCTGACTGGGTATGGCAGCTTCTGATGTCCCTATGTAACTAAATCAAACATCCATATTCAGAAGCAGTGGATACCAGTTACCAAGGTAACTCAATGAGGGAAAATTAATGCTTTCATGCCTTGTTTGTAGGCTTTCCAAAAACGTCTGGCTACCTCTGTGGGAAACAGAATGCTGAATTAGAAGCTCTCTTCATCTGATCTGGCGGAGCTCTTCTTTGCTCTTTCGCACTTGGGACAGGACATTCACGCCCTTCGTTCCAAGTTCCCCAGCTAGAAAACTGAGCCCATTCAGTTATGTTAGTCAGTGGAAAAGAACTCACAATTGACCATGTCGGAATTTCGCAGAATAGTGAAAAATCAAAAACCCCGTTTTAAGCATAAACTGACTTTCATTGTCAATGGAAATCTTTTCAGGGTTGTCTCAGTTGTATGAGATAAGAAAAGAGGATTGAACAAATTACTATGTTTATTCTGAAGGTATCAGTGAAGTGGGGGGTCATTTAGTTAATGAATAATTTTGCTGTTCACTGAGCAAATACTTCAAAATTGTTGAATATCTCCTTTCAACCTATCTGGTCGTCCAGTTAGTCAACATTGAACAGGTTGCTTGAACAGATTGCTTTTGATTTCCTTGGCAGAGTGACTCCAGACAGACCTTCTACACAAGATCCTGAGGAGTTTTGCAGTCATTCCAAACTTTGTGAGTAGCACTTTACCAAAACTTCTCCTTTCACCTTTTATAAATATATAACCAAAGCCATTAAACGCTAACTAAGCCGCTTTTATGTACACTGAAGTACATCTTGCAATGAAAATGGGAAATGGAAAACTTTAGATTCTGCATCCTCACAAAATGAAATATATCAGCTAATACAGAATGGGAAATCCCGGTCTTATATTTGTCTCAGCCACCAGTCCCATGTCCTTGAACAGGTAACACTAATATACTAATTTATCCCACCATTGTCCTGACCACTAAACATAAGGGCTGTACAAATAAGCACTGATTAGATTTGGGGGCTGCTTCAGAGCGAAATGATAGTCTTTTGTGGGGCAGTGGCAGCGGAAAACACTATTAATTATTATTATTATTATTATATTTATATCCCGCTCTTCCTCCAAGGAGCCCAGAGCGGTGTACTACATACTTGAGTTTCTCTTTCACAACAACCCTGTGAAGTAGGTTAGGCTGAGAGTGAAGTGACTGGCACAGAGTCACCCAGCAAGTCTCATGGCTGAATGGGGATTTGAACTCGGGTCTCCCCGGTCCTAGTCCAGCACTCTAACCACTACACCATGCTGGCTCCATGATTGGCATTATGATTCCCAAAAGACCTTATACCTTTCCCAGGACTGCAGGAAGAGGAAATAGAAATTCTCCTGGCGGTCCTTTTCAAACTGAAATTGCATTGCTGAGGATGCACTTCTTTCTCTTTCCTGTAAAAAGGGTCAAGGAGAAAGCCAAGGAAGACTACCGAAGTGGCCTGAAATGAAACAGGCCAGTTTGGGCCTGACTGGATTCAAACTGGCCAATGCTGTTTGCGTCACATTGGGCCAGATTTGGACCCCCTAGCTTTGGAGCTGAATACCATTAATATTGTAAACTGCTTTGGGTGCCTTGTCAAGGCAGAAAGGTAGTATAAAAAGGTAGGAAATAAATAAAATAAATAAATACCAGTCCTAAGCTTCACATAGCCCTACTAAACACCCGTGAATAAGCACTTCTAAAAGATGCAGAGGTTTGGGCTTTGGTAAACCTCCAAGGCAAATAATTCGAAAGCTGAGCAACTTCTGAGGATGCCTCTCTGTGCTGTTCATCCCAGAAGCCATGATTTGGCACACAGCAGGTCTACCAAAGGAAGTATTTCCAAATAATATTAAAAGTCGTGATGGAGAATCAGGGTGGGGTCAGTCTTTTAGGGATGCTGGGTCTAGTTGGGCCTTTAAAATACATTGTGTAGCCTGCCTACCCTCCCAGTCCATCTATTTATCCTTTGAACTGCCTGACCACTATTTCCTCCGGCCGCTCTCAAGCCAAAAACTGGACCAGAGAGCTCTCATGTCTACGTCCCGAACCCTTAAAGTCAATCTTAGATGCGGAAAGAGTGAAGAGGGAGAGGTGGTTTCACCAGCTGGAACTGATCCAATGGGGAAAATAAGAGTGGTGAGATCTTTGCCAAACTCTATTGAGAAAAGTAATGCACTTGCAAGCTTTCAGCTATAAATTGTTCGTCTTTTCGCCAACAAGCCGCTTTCACAAAAGCTGATGTTTTCCATCATCCACTCTCCACTGCAACTATTCTGCATTGGCTGAGCTCCTTAAAAACATATTATACACACAGAGACACACACACATACACCCCACAGCTTTCAACAGCTCCCTCCAGTCATCTCTTGAATGAGTGAGTGTTGCCCTGTAGAAAGTCAGCTAGTAAAAAGTACTTCAGGCTGCTTGATGAACATGATGCCTAAGCTGCATGGAAGATTTAAGGATGTGGAGAGAATACATCTGTAGGGTCAGGCAACTTAAGGATTTTTCTTTTTTCTTTTAGAGTGTTCAGTGTTCAGGCAAGATCAAAACATTCAGCACTAGCAAACAATATATTTAGGTTTCAATTCCCAAAGCAAAAGTCATTTATGCACAGCTACAGAAACACACTCCAAATAAAGCAACAGGTTTCTGAAAATTTATTGCAGCTCCCTTCAAGGGTGGAGGAAACAGCCACATATCAGGTCAGATGTTGTGGAGTTATGCTTATTTCACAAAATGGGAAAGGGGTGAAATAGGTTTGTTCTTTGTGCAATAGTCAAGCACCCAGTTAAATAACAAGCCAATCAACACTGAGATAGACGCCAAATTCAGACATAACAGGAAAACAGAGGTTCCTTCACCTCTGGTTTCCTAACCCACACATCTGAATTCAGGGAAATGAGTTTGCAGGGGATAGTGACCTGCAGTTTCCCTCCCCAAATCCCAATCTGAACCATCGATTCAGAGCAGGCAACACAAACTCTATTTCTGCAGAGCCAGCATTACATCTCAATGCTAGTACTGCAGTTTCACCCCCGTGGAATCGGAGGCGAGGGAGGAAGCTCCTCCCTCACTCTGGCCCACTTGGCTGTGAGGACTGTCCTTCTGTCAAGAAGGAAGCCCACACAGCCAGCTTCCCCGCCTCTCTGCAGTCCCACTGACTGCAAAGCAGCAGCTCTCTCTCCCCAACATCCGAACACAGGCGGGCACTTAGGTGGGTTACCCACCTAGGAACCACCGGGCTCGCAGCCCAGCCCAGTGGTTCCCACGATCGGGAAAAATCGGGCTAGGCTTTCCTAGCCCGATTTTCCCCGATCATGAGAATAGCCCCAATGAGTGCCAAATCAAACACATAACCCTGCCCTTGTCTCCTCACCACTTTTTCACAATATTTTACTGAGGGAGCATGACATCAGTTGCAGCTTTCAGTAAAGAATGAAACCTCAATGAAATTGCTAAAAGATGAAGGTAATGGAATCAAATCCACTCCACTATATATATTTTTTAAGTTTGGGAAAAGAGAAGACCATTGCCATGAACATTTATTTTCCTTCTCCAAAGTCCTAAAATTTTACTCATCAGTTTAAAAAATAATGATCTCGTGTTTATTCAAGATGGAGGTATTTATTGTGCTGGGTCAGGAGACAATTTTGATCTGCTAGTTCTGGATGGGGTCACACTTCCCCAGAAGGAACAGGTACGCAGTCTGGGAGTGCTCCTGGATCCAAACCGCTCCCTTTGGCTGATATGCAAGATGTGTCTGTTTCTTTAGATTAAAAAAACCTCAGAAAAGGGGTACATGTGTTGGTAACCTTCAGACTTGACCACTGCAATGAACTCTTATGTGGGATGGCCTTTCATATTGCCTCAGTTCTTTGTATGGGGCATGCTTCTCTATGTGAATGTCTCTATGTAGACATCCTATGTGAGAGGTTCTGATTCTCTCTGCATAAGAGACTGTTATTATTCTCTAAGCCTATGTTTAGTTAGTAATGAATATCAAACTCTTGTTTCTCAGTTAAAGTTGGCTTCTTGTTCAATTATTTATAGAAGATAAGTAATTACTCTGCAACAATCCTATCCTTACTTGGCAATAAGTCCAACTAAAGTCAATGGAACTTACCTCTGAGCAAAAATGCATAGGACTGGGTGTTGGATTCATTCAGCCCAATCCTATGCATATCTACTCAGCAGTAAAGCTGACAGGTTTCTGAAAATGGAGGTGCAATGGGCCACCCTCTCAAGTAAATGCAGGATTCCAGCCTCAGTTAAACTTCTATCGGGAAGAGCTTTATTCCCAAACCCAAAGCATAAATAGCATTATGTTTTGGAGTCAGTAAGATTGACTGTTGATCCAAGAATCTGGTCTTCAGTGACTTCGAAAGGGGGGTCTTTATAAACCAAGTTGCCAAAGAGCTTTCCTTTCCATAGAGGAGAAGCAAGCTCAGTTCTCAATGCAGCCATTTAGGCAGAGAAAAAGCAGAGTGAAGAGCTTGAAAAATTATCACAGTATGCAATCTGACCTTGTTTTAAGTTGGATTGTATCCAGTGTTCCTAACAATGCCCCAAGGGCAACTGATCCAGCAATGACTTCTAAAGAGATTTTCATGCAAGCAGTCCAACATATTTTAAATAACTTCTCTAATTTCCCAATGACTAATAAACAGTGTTTTCATTTTGATCAGTGCTTATGCAAGTCTTTTAAGAACAAAAAAACCCAGCACTCGCACTGTTAGCATTTGCTTTTCCTGGACATCCCATCCTTGTTCTTACCCTCTGCCTGCCATTTGAGGATAGGCTTGAGAAAAACAAAAACAAAGTGGGGGGTATGATAAAGGCTGATAAAACTTGGCATGGTGGGGAAAGCAGAGATGCAAATATTTTTGCCCCTCTTTCATAACACTGGAATTCAGGTCACTCAATGAGACTGATGTTCAAGAGACTCAGGACAGATAGAAGATTCTTTTTCACATCACTGAACCTTGGAAATGGCTTCCAAAAAATGTCATAGGCTTAGGGTGACATGACATGTTTAAGCACATTATATATAAAGAGTGTGTGTGTGTGTGTGTGTGTGTGTATGTGTGTATGTGTGTGTGTGAGAGAGAGAGAGAGAGAGAGAGAGAAGAGCTGGTCTTGTGGTAGCAAGCTAAGAAGGGTCCACCTCGGTTGCATATGAATGGGAGACTTGATGTGTGAGCACTGGAAGAGATTCCCCTCAGGGGATGGAGCTGCTCTGGGGAGAGCAGAAGGTTCCAAGTTCCCTCTCCAGCTTCTTCAAGATAGGGCTGAGAGCCTTAGAGAAGCCTTTGCCAGTCTGTGAAGACAATACTGAGCTAGATAGACCAATGGTCTGACTCAGTATATGGCAGCTTCCTATGTTCCTATATAGATATATAGACAACTTCCTATGTTTTGCAGCCAGATCAGCCCCACACCCTATTGACTGGGACAAAGGTGGGGAGAGAGCATCTCTAACCCTCCCCCACCACAGTTCTGATTGGAATTACTGGCATCAATGGGGACTTTCCTCCCACTGGCAAACATTAGCCTCAATGGAGGGACTAATGTATATTGAGACCACAGACCCCCTCCCTCCACACAGTTCCAATCCATGGCGAGCAATCCAGGTGCTCTTTAACCTGGTAGCCTCTCTCTCCCATCTTGTTCCACCCTTGACGTCAACCGTGCTGCCTGCTGGCTGCCCATCTGTCAGGTAGAGCTACATGTATTTGGCCCACACAGCTTTACCTGCAAAATAGCCAGAATGCACTCCACATGGCTCTCGTAAACACTGGGTGGGGCAGGGTGGGAGAGAGAGAGGGGGGCTCCTGGTAACCAGAGGCACCTGCATCTCATTCGGCACCCCACCCCCCACCCCGACTCATTAGGATGAGCTGCTACCGGTTTGAGCATGACCTCCTTGGTTTGTAGAGAGCTTGAGAAGGTTTATTGACCACATCCTTGGCACACAATTCACCTAGACGTTTCTCCTGCGCAAGCTCTATTGCTATGAATGGAGGCTACAAAAGAGCATCACTACCATACTCTTCAAGATCTCCCTTTCTTTCCAAAAGAGACTTGCGCAGGAGAACTTACAGATAAATTGTGCCTTTTGTGAACAACCCTGAAACCAGCACATCCCAGCAATGGTCGAAATTCATATTTCTGTGACTCCATTTTTTCACATTCTTCTCTTAACCCCTTGGAAACCAAGAGATACAATCCCTATAGATCCTTTCTTCCCATTGCCAGGGAGTGGGGGAAAGAAGTGAATCTTTCGTGGCTGTTAAGTTGCCAGAACACTCAATCTAGCCACCACCCTAAATTTAAAAAAGGCCCCTGTATCATGCCTTGAGGACTTCACATTGAACCGTCTGTAACAAGCTGGAAACCACTATAGAGTCTTGCTTCTTGTGGTGATCTTTGCCAAGGAAAGATTGAAGATATATGCAACTACACACACATACACACACAACTTGTTTTTTTAAAAAACAAAACAAAACCTGTACATCATCAAGACTTCCTTCTCCTCTCCCAAGGAAAAGCTCAGCCTGCAAAAGAATTCGACCATCCCCATTTCAGCAGCAGGGAACAATCACCCTGGAATGTTTCCCAACTTTCACTGCAAGAATACCCTACCCTGATATTAGTTTCAGAACTGCTAGTGATTGAAAGGCCTGAAACAGAATTTCTACCTAGAATGACTCAAAATAATAAATTTCAGCAAGATGCTGACTTTTAAAAAGAGCATCTGTTTATGTTTAGAGTGGTCATCTGAGTGTATCGATAACAAAAAAGAAAGAGTGAGAGATCTCTTTTCCCTATTCTCCTGGAAAAAAATGAATTGGAAGTTATTATTTGTATTCAAGTGAGCAACTAACAGAGTCAAGAAGGGAGGGCAGTCTTGTCATATACACTAAAGGCTTGATAAGATTAGGATCACAGAATTTCAGAGTTGGAAAGGACCTCTAACTGAACTTAGGATCCAAGTTTTGGTCAAAAATAGATGAAGCTTTAATGGTACATTTTTGTCTAATTATGCTTGCAACTGCTTACCAAAATGCTCACCAACATGACTTTCAGATCATGTTGAGGAGTGTTTTTAATCACTGACATTTAAAAAAACAAAACCAGAAATTTCACTATTTTTATTGGAATTCTTTTGGCTTCCCTCAAGATTTGTCAGACCCCTGAATTTCCCCTGAAAATTTGCTGTGGGCAAAATCTAGTGGCAACCTAATGGTAGATGGGTGACTACTAAAACATTCTGATCATTTTCCCTTGAAATCCCTTGATCATTTTCCCTTGAAATCCATAGGAACATAGGAAGCTGCCATATACCGAGTCAGACCACTGGTCTATCTAGCTCAGTATTGTCTTCACAGACTGGCAGCGGCTGCTCCAAGGATGCAGGCAGGAGTCTCTCCCAGCCCTATCTGGAGATACTGCCAGGGAGGGAACTTGGAACCTTCTGCATGCAAGCAGGCAGATGCTGTACCACTGAGATATGGCCCCATCCCCTAAGGGGAATATGTTGCATAGTTCCCATGTAGTCATCCATCTAAATGTAAAAAAAAGGCAGACCCTGATTATCAAAGGAGACAATTAATGCATGCTACCACAAGACCAGCTCCCCTCAGATGTTTTGCCAAAGGAGGAAGTCCCCAAACATTTTTGCATTATTTCTAAGAAGGAGCAACTCTCATTTAGACAACACTTTTTAAAAGATCCCGTTTGTGGGGGAAGTCAAAAGCATCTCACCACAGCTCTCCTGTTAAAAAAAAAAGGAGGGGGAAAATACATATTTTTTTTAAAAAAAGAAAACCAAGATCCCCATGCACCTCATGTTGGACATTTATTTTCCATGGCAGTTCAGATCCGAATGCACATGCTAAGGAAACAATTTGGGTCTGTGTTAGCATTTCACATTTTATGATGTGAGCCAGACACCTTTTTAATGAGCCCAGCCCTACAGACATAAAAACCTTCTGTAAGGATTTATGAGCAGAGGCCACAGTTAACAATACCACCAATGCCTTGTTTTGGGGCTCTTTGCAAAATGCATGAACTCTTGCAAACAAATCACAGAGGAAACCATTTTATATGCTCTTGCCCTCATCCTAGGGATGCCTAGGATTTTACTATGGCAACATCTTGTGACAGCAATTTCAAAAAATATATTTTGGGAATGGAAACTTTGAAAGACATCAGTGTTGTCAATAGAATCCATGTTCAGTTGTCCCATTGAAGTTCAGCTTTGTGTACATGCTATCATTATTGTATTAATAAAGCCAGAGCTGTACAAAATGTTCTATATTTTATACAGGCATTTTATGTATTTATTTACCTTATTTCTATGTAAACCACTTTGGGAAACATTTGTTGAAAAGCAGTATATAAATATTTATTGTATTGTATTGTATTGTATTGTATTGTATTACACATCGGGTATTTCTGCCCTGATGAAAAATGGCATCACTGTGTGTTAATTCTCAGTCTCAGCACATGCGTACGAAGTTTTAGAAGATCTAGTTTGGACTGAGGAAGAAAGCATTAAGTAATTATGCTAAAAGCCTGTTTTACAGGGCTGCAAACTTGGATTAATAGTTATATCACTCTGTCTTCCCCAGCCAAATTTAAAGGGCCATCTGTTTGATATGCTTTGAAAAGATACATTGGAATAGTGCCATGGATAATTTTGTATTATAGTTATCATGAAGCATTATTCAGTATAATTCATAGATTGTATTGTAATAATTAGACATATTTTAATTACTTTTACAGAAATAAAAGTATAGGGTTGTTTCGTTTTGAAAAGGGCCCTTGGGTAGATGTGCAGGAACGTAATGGTGCCGGACCTCAGTCAGAGGAGATACTGCTTGGCCCATCCACGAGGAAGATGGTGACTTAGGACACCAGTTCTTGTGGGGTGAATTAACAATGCCAGAATATAACACTAGTGCGAGAGACACTCTTCCCCCTGGACTTCTGGGCAGAAGTCCAGGGCCTCCACACCCCCTGGGGCCCCCCCAATCTTCTTTAGTCTGTCCTGGGCCGTGTGGTCACCAAACCACCAGCTTGCACTGCACCAGGTGGCTGAACATGACCTCTGCTTTAGAGACAGAGGGGGAAGTGGGGAAAGGAATATGTGGGGTGGGAATATGTTAAGCTGCATGTTGAAATGTTTCTGCTAACACATATTTGCATCAATATGCCTGTTTTATATTCTTACGTTCTTGTGAGTACAGTTGCTGTTTGTGCCCTCAAGATCCCATGTCTTAAAAATACTGCATGTACCATGGTGTGTGTGTGTGTGTGTGTGTGTGTGTGTGTAAGGGGATGATGCTTAACTTGCAGCGGGGGTGGGGGTCCAAAGGCCTTTAGGTCCAGGTTCCAAAATCACCTAGGTGCACCTCTGAGCACTGCCAACTATTCTCGTTCTTCTTATATGGCACATCTGAAGTATTTCACAGTGATGTAAGTATATAATGTGCAACATGACACCTTATTCCCCAAAGGGACCCCAAATCTTGTACCCCAAAATACAGTCGTCTTTGCTTATTGCACTTCAGCCCCCAAGGAACAGCAAGTCTCATAAGCTGCCCCCAGAATAGACTGGGGACTCTCTCTCCCAATGTATCCTCAAACCAGGGTGGGCTGGTCATTTGGTGGTAATCTGCATGGGCTGGTCATTCAACGCCATGAATGTGCAGCCTTCATGGCTCACATTAAAGCAGGGGGCTGGGGGACTGCCAAATTCAAACTTGGCCTAGGGCACCAAAACTCAGGGCTGGGCCTGAAGCTAAATTGGTCTCATTGGTCTCATCTGACAGTGGCAACTGCCTCTCAGGGCCAGAATTAAGGACCCGTAGCTTTACAAACAGTTTCCCCATGTGGTGAGCCACTGAGTAGCAAAGAGTCCACAGGAAGTGGAGCTGACTCTGGCTCTCCACAACAGACTTCCTGTTGAGGTTGCGACTTTACCTGCCCAACAGTAATCTTTCCTGCCACTGGCGTTTCCTTCCTCAGGAACATAGGAAACTGCCTTATACCGAGTCAAACCCTTGGTCCATCTAGCTCAGTATTGTCTGCCCAGCCTGGCAGCAGTGTCTCCAAGGTTACAGGCAGGGAACTCTCTCAGCCCTATCTGAAGATGCCAGGGCAGGAACTTGAAACCTTCTGCATGCAGGCATGCAGATGCTCTTCCCAGAGTGGCCCCATCCCCTAATCTTGCAATATCTTACATTGCTCACATATGTAGTCTCCCATTCAGATGCAAATGAGGGAGGACCCTACTTAGCAAAGAGGAACATCCATGCTTGCTACCACAAGATCAGCTCTCCCCCCGCCCTTTGCTTTCTGGCATGACCTTGCTGCTTGACCCCTAGTATGACTCCTGACTCCGACTCCTGGCTCCCACTTAATAGCTCAGCCCTGACATCTATGTCCAGTTTTCCTTGCAGAAGTGTTCACTACATTCACCAAAACCCAAGAAAAGCTCTAACACAGAGCCTGCACAGGCTCCCCAAGAGAACAAACCCATGTTAGTCTTGCCCTCTCCAAGTCCATGATGCCTCATAATACATATTCAGGAACTTTCTGTTTAATAAGCATCTCCTGCTTACAGTCAACTCACTTGTAAAATACAGAACTCGGTGGACCCTTTAAGAGATCAAGTAATTACTTTAAAATGTGTATTTATCCATTAGAACCATTAAGGTGCTTCACTGGAAATACATGCTTGCTATTCAGGTATGTCAGAGTCATAAAGTTGCCTGTGAAATTACTTTAACAAGTAACTACTTGCTGAAGTACAGTAGCTACACTTGAATCTTGAAATTTTCCCAGTCACAGTCTGGCTTTATATTCACAGTATTGCAGCAAAATGTTCGTGCTAATAAAGCAGATGATACTTTCCTTTGTTTAATGCCAGCTGAAGCATGTACATCCTCTATGATACGGTGATGGCTGTGCAAATAGAAAAGTTTAACTTGCCTTCTGATTAACCTATTAGTTAGTTACTGTTTATAAGATGTATTTCTGAACTTTTCTCCAAAGTACAAAAATGGCTCTTAATACAAACTTTAAAACAATAATTAAAATTCTTGAAAAGAATGTTTAAAAGCTTCAAGAGCAAAACTAAAATGCCAACATTTGCACCACAGAGGAGAGCAAGAAAACAACATAAAATAAGGGAAAATACAATTGATTGCAGAGGAATTCAGAGAACAATCTGGAAAAGATTGCTGGAACAAGAGTGTCTTCAGTCTGTGCTTAAAAACCAACAGGGGAGGTGCCAGTCACTGATCAAGTAGCAGGGAGTTCTACAGAGTGGAGGCAATGACAGAAAGGGCTCACTCCCTAAATGGGTACTGATGTGGACTGTGCTTGTTGCTCAGCCCAATGTTGGAGGTTGTGCACAAGTGGAAAATGTCAATTAGTCATTTTGGTCCCTGACTGGTCAACGTATGTATGGCCATATGCTCCCTCCATTGCCAAACAGTGAAAAATCCAGGTACAGTGCTACAGGGCTTTGTTTCCTTTGAATGAGAAAGCAATGGAGTTTTATGGTCTCTTTTTAACATTATTTCTATGAATATACAACCCAGAGCACAGTGAAAGCAAGCAGGGTCTCCTACAGCAGACAAGCAGATCCCCAGAGAAAGAGTTGCTGCTCTTCTGGCCAACTCACAGCACCAAAAACTCTCTTACACTTACCCACTTCCAAGTGCTCATTGCTTATAGCTGTTTCTCTGCCCGCTTTCTGTTCCCAGCAAGGACTGTCCCCATCCCCAGCAAGCTCTGATGGGTCTCACACTCCAAAAGCTGGAGAGAGAGTCCCAACTATAAGAGACCATCTCTGGTTGTCTGAGTTGGAGCTAGTACCCTGGCAGCACCAGCTCACAGCTGCAATATCTCATAGTGACCACTGAGGGGTTTCAGGGTCATGGATAAAAGTGCTGGACTCCTTTCTTTGTTCCTCCAGCGTTAGTCTCCATTTTGTCTTTCCAGAGATGGCTGTTCAGTTTTGGTCTCTCTCTTCAGCCATGAGCTACAGCTGAAATAAGCTGCAGGCTGTTTCACATTTGTTTGTAACCTTTTCTTTAAATAAATCCTTGTAGTTCTTCAATACTAAAGAACTGTCTCAAGACTTCTTGCTTTGCTGCTTTCTCACCAAACTGCTCCGCTATTTGGGGACTGAATTGCCATTCTTCCACTATTGTCCATTCCCACTGATTAAACATCAGCCTGTTATTCTGGACTATTAGTAAGCAAATTGGCTTTGCAAAGGATGGTCTGTCAGGAGTAGTATTTTCCACTTGGTGATCGTGTATGTTACTTAGGGAACATAGAAAATGAATGTGGAGACTGTGTATACTAATTCGAGTTGAGCAGTCACAGTCTTAGGCCACCTTCGGACATAACGCAAAACCAGAGGCAACACTGCCAGAGGTTCAAGATTCTGATCATCCAGATGCGTGAACCCGCAGTTTCATCACCGAACCACAGGTCGGCTTTTGACCCCAAAGCTGAATTTGTACCTTCAGTTAGCATTGAATTTTGCCGCCGACACCTCAAATCCCAAGGTGGCATCACATTGTCGAATTCTGCTGTCATGCCCTCTGGTTTGGACACAAACCAGAGTTAAGGGTAGGAAGCTCCTCCCTCTCTCCTTCTAGATTGGCTGCTACAACCTTTCTTCATGTGAAGGAGGAAGCCCAGACTGCAGTCTCCCAGACTGCAAATCGTGATCATCTGGGAGTGTGGCGGAGAGAACAGGGTCAAACTGCAGTAGAGATGTGTGATCCGGCTCAAGATCGATGGATTTTGCCATCAAACTGGGCCAGTTTGATATCTCGCCCTTGAGCCAAACAGAGCCTGGTTCAGTTTGGTTTGGCTCAACTTCAAGCTGAAACCTCCGGCCCAGCTCAGGGGTTCTTAACTTTTTTTAAAAAGGAAAAACGAAAACCTACTGCCCGATCCAGTGGCTTCTGGTGAGTGCTGCAATGGCTACAGAGGGGGGAGGGCTCCAATGGTTCCCGCTTCCCCTGCTGGTGCCCCCATTCTTTTTAGAGGCAGTACTGAACTGGGCTTCCTGGTTCCATGCACACCCCTAAACTGCGGGTCTGTTGGACCCATGGTTTGCTGTTATGTCCAAAGACAGCCTCACTGTGCTAGGTTCTTCACTCTAGGGATAAGTGTTCGTACTCGAGCAGAGCCACCATTGTATGAACGGGTTCAAACAACCCAGGCCACCAATGAAAGGGGCTGCCTAAGCCCATGGGGGTCATGGCTCGGGCAGAGGCGTATCTAGGGAAAATAGCACCTAGGGCAAACACTGAAATTGCGCCCCCTGTCCAAGCATCTGACACCCATCTTTCAGATAACTTTACCATAATATCAGCTCAAAAATACAAGTCAAGCTCGTTAATCTTTTAATATTTCAAAAACTATTTAGCAGTGGACGTAGCCAGATCAAAAAATGCTGGAAAACTACAAATTTCAGTATGTGGGGGCTCATGAAATACCCAAATACTATGTGGAGATGTACTTGGAAAACTAAACAGAAGTGCCTGTCTAATTCTCTACTATGCATTGTAGCATCACCATTACATAAGTTTTAAAAATCAATGGATAATTTGACTTTTCCCAGATACTCTGTAAATAATTAAAGGATATGCAGAGTAAACTGTGTCACTGCTTGGAATATATTCTAGTCTTTCAGAAAGACAGTTAAAATGAGAGAAAGAGAGCAAGAAACTCCCAGTGGGCCTTAATATTAAGGTTTTCACACTGATTCAAAGAGAAACTCACCATTAATAGCCATATTAGCAAGACATCACATTTAACTCACTTATCACAAGAAGCAAAGTAAGAGCAAATGAATACAATCCTAGCTCTTAAGCGTCAGCTCAGTATTCACAAGCCCTGATTCTCTGTACATAGTAGCAATCTGAATATGTGTACAGTGACTTATATTATATTATTATTATTATTATTTTTACCCGTAGCCCCTTTGGGGGGCTTCCTAAAGGCTGGGGTGTTTTTTTTGCAAAGATTCCCCCTCACCCCGCTGGCCTCTAGGGCCTCACAGGGACCATTTGAGCATGTGCAGTGGCTGTTTTTAAAAAGAATCTTTTTTTTTTTTAAAGGCCACTGAAAACAAAATGGCCACCACGCATGCTCAAATGGCCTCTGCAAGGCCTGGCATGACCTAGGGCCTCACAGAGGCCATTTGAGCATGCACAGTGGCCATTTTGTTTTTGGCAGCCATTTTTTTAAAAAAATAATTTTACAAAATGGCACCCCCCCTTCAAGTGGCGCCCGGGGCACGTGCCCTGCCTGTCCTACCCCTAGATACGCCCCTGGGCTCAGGCTCCATAGGAGCCCCAAGTGAACTCCCCCCTCCCATGCCCCGGCTCCAGAGAGCCTCGAGTTAACTCTGGCGCTGGGTGCCTGATAGGACGTATTTCCCTTTCTCTCCCTCCAGACATCATGGGCAAAGGAGGCATCGCCCAGGCTCCCGAAAGCCCAAGCGAGCTCTCAGTTTGTCATTTCAGACAGCACTGGCTGCCCAATAGGATGTATTTCCCTTTCTCTCCCTTTCTGCCAATAAGCAGAGAGTTCGCTCGGGGCTCTCGGGAGCCCAGGCGTGGGAGGGAGGAGTTCGCTCGAGGCTCCTATGAAGCCCGAACCACGCCCCCATGTGTGTGACATCACACACATGGGGCATAACTGGAGGGGGGCCGCCAAGCAGGGCTGGACCCAGGCCACCGTCTGGCTGGCTCCACGACTGTTCATACTTCAAATGCATGAGTCTCAGAGAGGACAAAAACAAGTTAAGAATCCCTCAACCTATTTTTAAGGAAATGGCAATCAAAGGAGATGGCAATCAAACAATGTCAAGAGGTATTTGATCATGAATGCAGTGACAGCTGATGTGGGCAAGGCTGGGAGGGTGGAAAATGAGCCAATGATGCACCTCATTTGCACTAATTTCACCCTGTCCTGGCTGCTTTGCTCTCACCTGGGAAATGCAATCTCCAGCCTGCAAATAGCAGCCAGTGTGCCTTGGGTTCTTGCTGCAGTGGGGTGAGGCAAGTAAGAGTGAGGCAGCCAAGAAAGGATGAGATGAGTGCAAACAAGCGCCACCTGTGGCTCATTTTGGGCAGAGCGCTTGGTTCACCAGCTGCAGGGAGGGAGGGAGGACGGGGTCCCCCGGGAGTACGGTGGCAGCCCACCCGACCCTAGTGGCCGAAGGACGTTTGTCCTCCTTTGTCCAGTGGTGGCTACACCATTGTGTTGGTGTTTAGCCACAATCACCAGTCATTTCACATTATTGGTTACAAATGGCTTAACGGTTTGGGCCCAGGATACCTGAGGGACCGCCTGCTCCCAAGGGTTGCTGCCCGCTTGATGAGGTCATCTGAGGGGGCTCTGCTCTGGGTGCCGACAATGAGGGAGGCTTGTTTGTCGTGCATGTGGGACAGAGCCTTCTCTGTTGCTATCCCCAGACTCTGGAATGCTCTCCCGGTGGCTATTTGCTCCTCGGTCTCCATCATGGCTTTCAAAAAGTATGTGAAGACTTGGCTTTTTACTCAAGCTTTAATGTAATTGTCTCCATTGCTGCTTCTTTGTATATTGTATAGTTATTTTTATGTATGTATTTTTTTTAAAAAAATTATATCTGTTTTTATATTTTAGCATAAAATTTTATTGTGTAATTTTTATAGTCCTGTTTTAATTAATTTTTTCTATGCCTTGTGATTGTTTTTAATGAAAGGCGGTATATAAATTTAAAAATAAATAAATAAATAAATAAATAAATAAGAATGTACACCTTTGCATTCTGTGTTAATTCCACCAGGCCAACAATCTGGAAACAAATGAGGACAGCTACAAAAGCAGTTCCCATATATCACCATGAAGGTCAAAGCCTGCTTTTTGGGGAAGAGGGGTCAGAATGCACCAATATACAGTAAAGGGGGCCAGCATTCTGATGTATCAGAGCCCCACAGCTGCCACCCCTCTGCAACTTCGAGACACATCTGTATGGTTTGCATTAGGATTCTCTCACTTCTGTGGAATTTATTTCCCTTCTGGGACTTTTGATACCAAAAATAGAATTGCTAGAAGTTCTCTGAATTGTGCCAAGCTTATCACGACAGAAAGCCTCATCAGATGTTCCAAAAGGCCAAGAGGAGGTCAAGCTATATCTGGAAGGCAGAAAGGACCTGCCCTAGGAGAAGCAGGTGGGGCCACAGCTCAGTGGTAGAGCAATGGCAGAGCTTTGCTTGCAGAATTTATTATTTATTTATTTAAAATATTTATCCCCATGCCCCAGTACACTACAGCTCGGAGCAGCTCACAACATTTATAGAATAGTTACAATGTAAAATCAGACTAACAGAATTAACAAAATCAAGCTGAACAAGTTAAAAATCCAAGCAAAAACCACAATCAGAATTAAAGATTTTAAATTTTCAAATTAAACATTATTTTTTAAAATTAAAAACTAAGCATTGTAAAAACTAAAGAACCTACCAAATATAAGCAACAGGTGAAATATTAAAAAGCCTCTTTTAAAAGATCTTTTTTTAGTAGTTGTTTTTTCAAAAAAAACACTGAAGGAGGGAGCATAGCGAAGCTCTACAAGTAGGATGTTCCAAAGCCGAGGGGCCATAACCAAAAAGGCCCTGTCTCTAGTCCCTGCCTACCGGATCTCTGTCAGTGGCAGGGCCATGAGCAGAGCCTGAGCAGAGGGCCCTGGCAGCTTCTTATGGGTGAATGCAGTCCGACACATACGCCGGCCCCAAGCCATGTAGAGCTTTAAAGGTCAACACCAGCACCTTGAATCTAGTTCAGAAGTGGACTGGTAACCAATGAAGCTGCCACAGGATGGGTGTGATATCTGTGAAGCGACTTGCACTCATAAAGTCCTAGATTTAGTCCCTGGCAGCACACTCAGGTTGGGTTGGGAAAGATTCCTGCCAGAACCCTGGAGTAGGGATGTGCACAAAACTGGATTCGCCTGTTTGGTTAGAGAACCAGATTTCAACCAGGATGGGTAGGTTCCGTTTTGGTTTTGATCAAAACCGCCCCCTGCCAAATTCATTTCAAATCGGAACCCAATTCAAACCAGTTCTAAAAGGCTCTATATAGGGTATAATAGGGACTCTAACTGGCCCATTACTCCCTATACAAAGCACCTAGGGGCACAAAACCGGGGTGGGTGGTAGGCACCCAGGGGTGCCAACCACCCACTGAACCCCAAAGTAAGCAGACACTCCTGTGATTTTTAATGATTTTTTGGATTTTTCCCCCAATTTTTGCATTTCTCCCATAGGGAATAATGGGGATTTGAGGCAGATGTTGGCCTACAACTTCCATCATCCCTGACTACTGTAGCTAGGAATGCTGGGAGCTATAGTGCAAAAACAGCTGGAGGGCCAAAGTTAAGCAGCCCTGGTATAGACAATACTAAGCTAGATGGGACAATAGACTGGTATAAGGCAGCTTCCTATGTAAGCCATAGTTCAGTAAATGCACATGTGCACTGTACATAGATTATCTCAAGTTCAATCTCTAGCATCTTCAGATCAGGACAAAAAGAGAGTGGGGAGCCATTCTGCTGCTGTCTAGGGATGTGCACAAAACCGGTTCGCCCGGTTCAGTTAGGATCCGAACCGGGTCCGAACCAGGAGGGGGTGGTTCGGTTTTGGTTTTGTCCGAACCACCCCCTGGTTTGGTTCGGATCTAAACCGGTTTGGACCGGTTAGGACACCTGAAAATTGGTAGGATGGTAGCTGGCACCCAGGGGTACCTGTCAGCCAAACCCCAAAGCAATCGGACACTCGTACGATTTTTTTATGAATTTTTGAATGACTCAGTATATGGCAGTATAGGTCTGACTCAGTATATGGCAGCTTCCTATAATTCAGGTAGCTTCCTTGCCCACCCTAGGAACTACCACCCACCACACTCCACTCTACGACACCCCTTTCCCCCCGATGTGAAGCTATACATTTGCTGCAATCCTAATTATTCTCTATGAGGAATTCAAAAATAATTTAACAATTCACCAATAATCAGAGGAGTGTCCAATTGCCTTGGGATTTTTCGGGTGGTAGGCACCCCTGTCTGTCTACCACCCACCCTGCTTTTGTGCCCATAGGTGCTCCACAATAGGGGATATGGACTGGTTCGGGTCCCATTATACTCTATGAGAAAATTAAAAATATTTCAAATATGCATAAAAAATCATAGGGGTGTCTGATTGCTTCAGGGTTTGCATGGTTGTTGACACCCATGGGTGCTCCACAATAAGGAATAATGGCCTGGTTCGAGTCCCATTATATCCTATGAGAAAAAAATTAAAATAATTTTCAAAAATTCATTAAAAAATCGTACGAGTGTCCGATTGCTTTGGGGTTTGGGTGACAGGTACCCCTGGGTGCCAGCTACCATCCTACCAATTTTCAGGTGTCTGAACCAGTCCGAACTGGTCCAAACCGAACCACCCCCGGTTCGGTTCAGATCCGAACCTCCGAACCGGAACCGGTTCGGATCTGAACCGGTTCGCACATCCCTACTGCTGTCAAAGGAAACGGTACTGGAGCCCCTGGTGGCGCAGTGGTAAAACTGCCGCCCTGTAACCAGAAGGTTACAAGTTCGATCCTGACCAGGGGCTCAAGGTTGACTCAGCCTTCCATCCTTCCGAGGTCGGTAAAATGAGTACCCAGAATGTTGGGGGCAATATGCTAAATCATTGTAAACCGCTTAGAGAGCTCCGGCTATAGAGCGGTATATAAATGTAAGTGCTATTGCTATTGCTATTGCTACTGTGCTAGGTCACTCAATGGCCTGATTAGGTCACTCAATGGCCTGGTTGACTATAAAGTTGCTGCAGAAGTTCCTCTGTAACCTTAATGGTACCCTTCACACACACCTCTATCAGTGCAGATGTTTCAGGCTCCATGGTTGTTGACATGTATGGATGTTGGTATGCATAAAGGCTTCCTTCCACATGGCTCACCTGGAGTTCATTTACACCCCATGCAAATGATGAGCCTCCCTAGAGGCTGGGGGTCACATGCAGATCTATCAGCACGACTGAACATAGGAAGCTGCCATATACTGAGTCAG
Source organism: Hemicordylus capensis (assembly GCF_027244095.1). Lineage (NCBI taxonomy): Eukaryota > Metazoa > Chordata > Lepidosauria > Squamata > Cordylidae > Hemicordylus > Hemicordylus capensis. The sequence continues at coordinate 25,001,092 of NC_069666.1, forward strand.
ACCCATTGGTCTATCTAGCTCAGTATTGCCTTCACAGACTGGCAGCGGCTTCTCCAAGGTTGTAGGCAGGAATCTCTCTCAGCCCCATCTTGGAGATGCTGCCAGGGAGGGAACTTGGAACCTTCTGCTCTTCCCAGAGTGGCTTCATACCCTGAGGGGAATATCTTACAGTGCTCACACATCAAGTCTCCCATTCATATGCAACCAGGACAGACCCTGCTTAGCTAAGGGGACAAGTCATGCTTGCTACCACAAGACCAGCTCTCCTCTCCTAACAAATCATGATCATGATCATGACTGGCAACAAACATTGCAAGCAAAGGCAAACCTTGGGACCGTGATTCACTGCAGACAACAGCCAAATTCACACATTATATTCAACTTGCTACTGCCATAGTGACTGGCCACTTCCGATGCCTCTTTTCCCTGCTCCCACTCTAAATTTAAAAAGCATTTTGAAAGCACCTAAGTGGCCAGAGTCACACATCTGTAGCATGACTAACCACAGGAACAAAACGTGTGTCACAACACCCAGAATTTACACATCTAATAATCATCTTTGACCCTTCCCAGATCAAAAAGAAGTGTACCTCTGGCAACTTCCTTACAATATCTCCTTAAAGACTCAAAGAGGGAAACATGCCTCCAGAAGAGGCCTGAAGAATGTGAATTTAAGTAAACACTTGCTGGGTCAGAGACCATAAATAAGAGCAAATATTGAGAAGGAAATACAAAAGATGAGCAACAGGAGGAACAATATTTGGAGCCAAGAATGGAAAAGTGCATCCAGCGTTTGCACTGAAGAGCCACCCTAAAGCTTTGCCCTGGCACTATGCTCTATTCTGCATGCATCAACCCATACCCTGAATATTTTGCATTCTTCCTCCACCCCAACACACACGGGCAGGTTTCCAATTTGTGACTTCACACAAGCAAAACAATCCTTCGTTTCTAATGCACTTCAGAAACTGAGGGGAATAAAATCTATCCCACCTTTTCTTTTGGGTATGGAGCTCCCTGGATAGATTCAGATGAATTTGGGTTCAGGGTTGTACGTCTGAAGTTAAACTAAAGAATTCCTTCATCCATGTTGGCACAGAGAGATTATCTATCTATAGGCACAATCAAAACCACTAAGAAATCAACAATAAATTAAAGAGAAAATGGTATGCATATGCATATTCATGAATATGTTTGTACATGAAGACGGCAAAGTCAACCAGCTTCCTGCTCAATGACAAATTAGCATGATATTCCATAGGTGTACTGTATTTAAAGACTAAATCCAACAATGGCACATTGTAATCTATATATTTAATTCTCCTGGGTAAGCCTTGGAATGTGCATCCTGGCACCCAGCTGATTGGCTGGGCGGCAGAGGCGCCTGATTGGCTGAAGCGCACCCAGGAGAATTAGTTGCCGTGGTGGGTCCGGCCGCGGAGGCGAGGCAGTGGCAGGCCCGGCTGCGGTGGCAAGCCCGGAAGCGGAGGCAGCAGAGGTGGTGGAGGCAGGCCTGGCCCAGCCGCAGAGACAAGGCAGCGGTGGGCCTGGCCCCAGCGGTGGCACTCGGCCCATCCACGGCACTTGGCCTGGCCGCAGTGGCAGCACTCGGCCCAGAAGCCTGTGCCCGGCCTGGTGGGGGGGGGAGAGGTAGCAGGCCCCAAAAAGCACACAGATGCTCTGTGCGGGGTCAGCTAGTTTACGTTATTATTACTATATTTTCTATGTATTTTTGTACTTGGAGATACTAAACCTGTTCACATAATTGTTCAAGTCTAGGTTTAATGTGGGTTACGAACACTGACATGATTGTGTGAACCTATGCCAAGGTGGTTTATGGCCCGAGATTCCTGCCTTGGTATGGGATCACACCATCACCCTAATGTTAATAACACATTAAACCTAGATTCATAAAACTGTGTGAGTAGGCCTACTGCTTATTATTTAATTAGAGACTGTTTCAGGCCATGATTTTGCATCTACACAAACAATGTAAGATGGTTAAGTATTTCTGTAATACATCTTTTACCTGAAGGTCCTGGTTTTAAAGAAGATTATTGCAAAGTAAATGAATACAGCACACAGCAGACAGAGTAGATCCTTCAGCAAAGTCCAATAATGAGGGAATAACTCAGATAGTAATCCTTCAAAACACAGGTGTTTCAAGCATGTAACTGCTTTTATCTGTGAAATGTTGGAGTACACACGGAGACAGTATATTGGGAATGATTGATAGATAGATAGATAGATAGATAGATAGATAGATAGATAGATAGATAGATAGATAGATATCGGGCAGCAGCGATATATGAAGTTGCTGAAATACATCATCTCATACTGCATGGGAGGAGGCAATGGTAAACCCCTCCTGTATTCTACCAAAGAAAACCTCAGGGCTCTGTGGGTGCCAGGAGTCAAAATCGACTTGACGGCACACATTACCTAGTCTGTGACTACATGACCAATTCATAAAGAATGTTATCTAATCTTCCAAACTGCATCAAGACAGGTTCATGCATCCAGAAATGGATTCAATGTGCACGGCATTTTTCGTTCAGTTTGAAACAATACAGAGAAGTCATGCCAGTGCAATCCTCTTGCTGAAACAAAGTTTCTGCCATTTCAGGTGAAGGCACCATGAACTTTGCTGGCACCAGCATTTCCTGCCCAAGATCCCATGAATAATTTCGTTAGGGATGCCCTTACTCACACACAGCTTTTCTACCATTTACTCATGGCAACTGGCAAACACAAGGCATGGTGTGGAGTTCTTAGATCAGAGCTAACAAGCCTGAAATATTTGTTATAACTTGCACAACTGGTGTTTTTGCAGCAGCTGCCCTGGAAATACCCTCTTCCTGGATCTCATGTTGTAAAAGATAAAAATACATTAAGGCTATGCACATGCCCACCAGGTGGGTGGGTGGGAAGGCTGAGGAACTTACCTTCCCTCTGATGATCCATCCTCAATGGTGGAAAGCGCAGATCACTTTTGCCTAACCTTGTTCTCTGTGCCTGGCATCACATCTTAGTACACTGAGAGGTCATGCACATCAGCAGACTTTTCCACATATTATTATGCAGCAAATCCAGGTTTGCCATCAAGTGAACACTCAGCATGAAGCTCCAGCAAATCCTGGCTTTCTGACAAGTGTGCCTGCACATGTTAGCGCAGACCTGCACAATACAAGGCCAAGGGCCTGATCCAGCCCACAAGGACCTTTTTGCAGGCCTCCACCGTCAGGAGCCAGGAAGAGCTCTTGGACACTCCTGCTGGTGAGTAGCAATGGCCCAATGCAGTTGGACACCTGAGACAGAGAGTCCCCCCCCTTCCCTGGGCCAAAGCCCACCGACACCATCCGTGTTTCCCCAGCCCTTTCCTTCCAACTCCAGCTCTCGGCCACCTCACTTCTATTAATATTTTAATGATTAATTTTCATGCATAAATTAATGCACTGAAAATTGACCTTGGCACCTGCACAACATGTCAGGGTTGGTTCTGGCCCATGGGGACACTTGAGTTGTGCCCACCCCGCTGTGTTAGCAGAATGTTTCCAAACGTTTTTGTCCGAGTCACACATTGAGGCTCTTCTCACGATCAGTGAAAAGAGCCTGGATGGGGTTTCCGGGGAGAGCGGCCTAAACCCGCTCTCCCCGCAGACAATCAGTCAGCCGTCTCTGGGCAGCCTCAGCGGCCGCCCACACAACTGCCGACTCCGTGATGGAGCCGGTGGGGGCTTGGGAGTTCGGGGGCCGCGCAGGACATGCTGGAGAGACCCCCAAGCTGGGAGGCTGCTTTTTAGCCTCCCAGTCGGGGGTCTCCTCATGAGTTGCCATGGCGCAGAGCCGCAGCGTGGCAGCACACGATCTGGTAACTCCAGTTAGTGGAGCACTCGCTCTGCTAACCTGGGCTAAGGGGAGGGGTGGTTTGGGTGGTTTGCTGCCAGGAGCCGCTCGGCTCCTGTGGAAGCACACGGGCGCGAAAAGTGAGCTAGGCTCCCTTAGCCCACTTTTTGGTGGTCGTGAGAATCGCCTCCCTATATTTCTAGCTGTATGCCTAATAAATAGAATGTGTGGAATGATTCAGAATGTGGTATCTGGTAACCTGCAGATCAAAGGTTAACAGGGCTGTTCTCACAACCATTAACTGGGTAGGAGAAGTGTCTACCCAGCGAGTTAAGAGCTAGGCCAGAGGAGGGGAAAGTGGCCATGTGGGAGGCAGGCACAGGCTCCATCAACCTCCATCATGCTACCCAGAACTTTAACCCAGTATATTACCCAGGTAGAAGGAAATGCCATCAGAATCTGCACCCGCCTCCCACACAATCATTCCCCCATCCTCCAAGCTAGCTTTTAACTCACCCGCAATCAGAAACCAGGAGCGCATACAGCTCCTGAAGCTGGATAGGATGCTTGCCCTACCTAATTAATGGTCATGAGCACAGCCCTACATTTATTATTATTTTTAATTTAAATTTATTGAGAAGTCTTGGATCCCACAAAATCCTCGCAGGCAGTTTGGAGAGGAGATCATGGATGGGAAAATACCTCCTACCCCCTACTGCTAAAGCCAAATGAAGCCCCATGGAAGCAGCACACAGTAGAATCTCAATCCACAGGAGGCGGCTGGGGATTGAGAACCACCCTAGCATGCCTAATGATCCCGCACAGGGGAAAAGAAGACCGGGTTGGTTTTTAGCAGAAAAGCCTGCAGAAGGGGAAGGTTAAGACGCACCTCCCCATTCTTCTCCGCCTCCTCTTCCTCCCCTGCATGGCTCTTCTGCTTCAGATTTTAGCTCCCTGGCTGCATTTTGTTGGACAATGAACAACAACAATCCAGAAAAGCTATACACAATTCAGCATCATATCTAGTTTGATCCTAACTATCAAATGACAGGTTGGTCATTTTCTGCTTCAGCTCTGCTTCTGAATGAGAAAGCCCCAGTAACAATAACACTATGAACATATAAGTTAAACAACTAACATACAGAAGAATAAACAAGGAAAAAGGTTTATCTGATGGGCAGATTTGTTTATCTCCCATTGCAGCCCACCCACAATGCCGTTCAGTGAGAAAATGCCTTTTTAAAATATAATAAAAAGGAGACTTTTACATTAAAAATGCAACTGAAACAGCTAAATCTAAAATGTTAGAAATTCCAAGGAAGTTTATTTCAGTGGTTGACACACTGAACTGTTCAAAACAATGTTTTCCCTGTTCCAAAGCTATGTTTAACATATTGTTTTTAAACTCCTGGTTTACCCCAAGTTAACTCCCGCATAAAATATTTAATTCCAATAGCATCTACACACATCTGCTCAGATGTTATACTCACATGGGCGAGTGAGATTATGATTGCTGCCCATGCCTCCTCCTCTTTGAACATAACTTCTGAATGTCCATACAGACAAGCACCCCAAGAAACAAGCGACTTCAATCACCTCTCCAGTGTCTTCATAGGGCCAGTTCAGACGATACCATTCCAGCCCACACAATTAGAAACATAGGAAGCTGCCTTCTACCAAGTCAGTCTGTTGGTCCATCTAGCTCAATATTGTCTACACCAGGGATTCTCAACGTTGGGTCCCCAGATGTTATTGGACTTCAACTCCCATTATCCCCAGCCAAAGGCCACTGGGGCAGGGGATTATGGGAGTTGAAGTCCAATAACATCTGGAGACCCAACGTTGAGGACCCCTGGTCTACATTGACTGGCAGCAGCTTCTCCCAGCCCTATCTGGAGATGCCAGGGAAGGAACTTGGAACCTTCTGCATGCAAGCATGCAGATGCTCTTCCACTGAGCTACGGCCGTATCACCTAAGGGGAATATCTTACAGTGCTTACACATGTAGTCTCCCATTCAAATGCAAACCAGGGTGGATCCTGTTTAGCAAAGGGGATAATTCCAGTTCTCTTACCAGTTAAGAAGGGAACAGGCACGCCAAGAGGGTGCCCATCAGAACCTCTGCACATGACATCCCAATGACCTCTCAGCATGCCCCTTTATCACATGGGGAATCTGTTCATCTAAATGGCCCTTCTACATGACCGCCAGATGCTGGTCTAAACTTCAGGATCAGCGGAAGGGTAGTATAAGGCCCTGTTCTTGCAATTGAGAAATCAGTCTCTCTCTCTCCAACACCTCCTTTCTGAATGGAGAGATTTTCTGTGACTTGCGTCAAATTGTGGATTCAAGGCTTTAGAGATTTAAAAAACTGAGAGGAACACATCATATTTCCACAGCAGGGACAAGAAATGTGTAGGTCAAGGAACAAATGTAGAAAATATACAATGCTTCCGCAGGATGATTATTCATAAGTTATCCTTCAGCATGAATGAAGACTTCAGCAGAATGAAGTCTGCTGGGATGCAAGTTGTCAAGCTTGACAGATGTTCAAAATGGTCAGTCAAGATAGCAAAACCCCCAGCATGTCTGCCTGCTGGTTACTAAGACCTTCTCTTCTGTGCTGATGGGAAGAACGACAAATCAATTTTCACCCATCCAAGTTCCTCATATCCAGGACTTGGATTTGTTTCCAATTGGAGCATGTGGAGATCTGCCAGCTTTGCTAGAGGAAGCAGGGAAAGGGGACACTCGAGTCCCCCTGCCCTCCCCCCACCTTTGACAGGCGCCTGTACTTTGTCCTCAGTGGAACACATGGCATTTAGGGGTCATTTCTACCAGGAAAATGGCAGCGGGGAGATTTATTTATTTATTTGTTTGTTTATTTGATTTATATACCGCCCTTCCAAAATGGCTCAGGGCGGTTTACAATTAAAACTGAAACAAATTAAAAACAATATAGCAATTAACAATATAAAAACATTTTAAAATAGGATTAAACAGTTTACAGTAATTAAAAGCCCCAAAATCGGGTTAAAATTTAAAAACCCTGGAAAGCCAGGTCAAACAAATACGTTTTAAGGGCTCTCCTGAAGGCTAACAGAGAATTCAAATTACGGATTTCCGCAGGGAGCGCATTCCACAGCCACGGAGCAGCCATAGAGAAGGCCCGCATCCAAGTCACCACCAGACGAGCTGGTGACAACTGGAGGCGGACCTCCTCAGATGACCTTAATGTGCGGTGGGGATCACGCAGAAGGCGGCGCTCTCTAAGGTAACTCGGGCCTAAGCCGTTCAGGGCTTTAAAGGTAATCACCAGAGTGAGAGTTGACAGAACAGTTGGAAGTAGAAATAGTTACTAAATTACTAATTTCTCTTCCCCTGTAACGGCCAGCTGTTCTGCCAGCGCCAATTCTTCTATTCCCCACCACTACAGCAATAGCTGCCCCAAGGCTGCCAGGCGCACCCCCTGCATTATCCCCCCCAGGAGAGCCCAAACACATCTCGTCAACTAGGCCTGGCAAAACTCAGGGCAATAAAAACAATACTTAACCCAAAATATCCACCCACCCACAAAACAACCAGAAGTCCCACAGGCGACAGCAGCAGCAGCAGATGGCAAACAGCAGAGGAGCCACACCCAGCACAGGCTCTCACCCTGTGCCTCTTGCTGGTGGATGGGCTTGCTCTTCTGCTGGGCACGGGGAACAGGCAGCAGGCAGCTACAGTCCCAGCCACTGGCAGGGGCGGGCAGATGGAAGCCCCGAACCCCAGATTAAAGCCTCCTCCTCCAATGGTACTACTCCAATCCAGTTCAGGGGCACGTGTTTCTTTTAAGTTAAAATAAATGTGTGGGAAGATCTGTTCAGAGTTATCCCAATATACTGCCCATAGAAATAAACAGAGATTGATTTTAACATAGTTGTGACCAAATGGAGCTGGCTCTCCACCTCCAACCCCAGGATCTTTCCTTCTCCCTTCTTCCCCCCCCTCCCCATTACTACTACTACCAGGGGTGTAGTAGAAGGCAGAGGTGCATGGATAGAGCACCAGTACTTGTCGCCTTCTCTGGCTGATGGGGTAGGCATGGCCATAGGGGCTGCCGTCGTGGAGAGTGTGTTCTGCTCTTCTGAATCCCCGCAAACCCTCCCCAAGTTCTTCTCACTAATCGTGAGAAGAGCTTCATGGGCTCCCAATCTTGGGATCCCAGATACAAAAGGCCATTGTGCCTGGGGTTGATGGGAGTTGTAGTCCAGCAGCACCTTGAGGCCCAAGGCTCGGAACTGCAGCTCCAACCCATTCGGATTTGACACCTCCAGGCTGGGCTGTGGGAGGATTTCAAAGGCTTGGAATCATTCAGCAGATGCCTCACAGCCTAGCTGGAGCCTTGTTGAGCTTGAGTATTTGGTGGGGTATTTGCAGTAATTCATTTTACATGCATGGAGCCGCCTTCTTATCAGGGATAATGACACCAAGGTATACAGTAAAAAGCCAATATTATTTCCAACGCTGATGATGTCACCAGCCTTAAAATATCTTCCTCTGTGAAAAATCAGGCCCTGTTTCTTTGAGGTCTGGTTTTCTACTCAATATCTAAAGTGAAGGCCCAAATGTAGCCAAACAGTTCTCTGTGATCCTTTTCCAGCCCTGTCACATTATTGTTTCACCAGTAATTACAGTACAATAAGATTCTCATTACTTTCTCTGGCCCTTGGAGTCATGATGCCCAGTAACAGATTGTGCAGGGCAGGAAGACAAATATGGTAACATCCATACCTTTCGCTATCCTTTCAAGTGTTAAATTGCAAGTGGCCAGGATCTGTGTTTACATTACCTGCCCCTGAATGTAATCTGGAAAGTAATTTAGCAGATTGAGAAGACATGAAAATACATGATTTATAGCCATCTCCGCTCATAACACTTTAAAAAAATGCCCTTAGTAGGAGTTGTCAGTTTTTTGCTAAGTGGCCTCAAAAGTCCAGCTTAGATATTAATTATATCCTGTGCACAAGCCATTCTGTGCAAGGCACTCGTCTTATTTCAAATGCATTGGTACAACTAGGCAAACCCTCTGGCGCAAATCTGTTGGTTAGTGGCACATCAGATGCATGCTCAGCTGTCTAATCCACACTGTGCCATGGCTGGTTTGCTCATCAAAAATCATGTGAAAAATCCATGTGACCTTCACTTAGCGGGGAGATGCCAGCCAATTGGCCACCTTCAATAGATCATGGTTAGATATTCCATGATCTCAAAAATACCCTTAAGTAAGTGACAGCCTGCCATTTTTCCTGCATCATGGAGTCATCCAGCAATAGCAGGTGCAACTGGCCTTTCCTTCCTGCAGGCATTGAGGTCACACATGTACACAATTCCTCACTGAGAGAAGCTCCTGTGCAGCAATTTTCTCTACAACTTCTGTCCTCTCTCCCCGCAAAGCCAATAGTCTAGTGCCAGGGTAGTCAAATGTGGCCCTCCAGCTGCTGTTGAACTACAACTCCCATCACCTCCAGCTATAGCTGGGGATGATGGGAGTTATAGTTCAACAGCAGCTGGAGGGCCATGTATGCCCACCTCTAGTCTAGTGCCTCCTACTGCCCATGTGATCCAACTGCAACAAATATCATAAAAGATGAAGCAAGCACAAACCAACAGTCATCACAATGCCACAGGTCCTGAGTGTCCAGGAGTCACCACTAAGAGCCATATCAGGCAGCAGCAAGGGAGATCACTTGGCAACCCATGAATGTCCAGTATATGCAAATAATTATCCAGAGGAATGATGTATGGTCAGAGGAGAAGTCACAAATTGTCACATGCAAAGAATATGTTGCCAGATTTAGACCTAGGAAACTGTGGCTCCATTCTTCCATGGCTTCAGTGGATGGAGCTTAAGGAAGTCAGTGTCTCTCAGCCTGAGAATTAGGCTAGCACAAGGTCTCACATCCAGACTAATGCTGCCCTGGTGAGAACATTGGTGCACCAGTGCTACCTGCAGTGTTCCTCCTGCTGTGAAACCTCTTCCCCAGTCCATCAGGAAGCAAGGAGTGCAGTGGTTAGAGTGCTGGACTAGGATTGGGGAGACCCAAGTTCAAATCCCCATTCAGCCACAAAACTCACTGGGTGACTTATCTCTTAGCCCGACCTACCTTACAAAGCTATTCACTATCCTTGTTGCACAAGCCCTATGCTTGTGCAAGTGGTCCAAGAATGCCCATGACTGAACAAATCTGACATCTACTCAGCTATGCAAACTTCTCGCATGGGTGCATCCTTGTCCACTGAGAGTATCCTTATCCATTGGGCACATCTTGGGAGCATCTTTGTCCATTGGCAGGATCTTTGTCCATGGGTGCATCTTTGTTGGGAGCATCCAATGGGAGCTCAAGATGCATCTTTGGATCATCTTTGTTGGCAGCATCATTGTCCATTGGGAGCATCCATTGGCAACATCTTTGTCCATAGGTTAGAGATGTGCACAAATCAATTCTTTGATTAGATTTGTACCCAAATTGAATCACCCTGATTTGTTTTGGGTCCGAATCTGGCCAGCTAGGACAGGAGTGATTTGTTTTGTCCACAAATCTCCCAAAACAGGTAGATTTGGGTACAAATCATTTTGTACCAAGATTGATTCACACAAACAGCAGGCACAGGCAGTGATTCTCTCAGCAGCAGGAGGGGGGTGGGGAAAAAAACTCTTCTCTTTTCCTCAATCAGGAAAGCAGGAACAACAAAAAAAGAGAATCCACTCCAGGCAGCAGGCTGACAAGGCAAGGCAAAGCTCCTCTGACTGGCTCTCTCTCTCTCCCTCTTCTCCCACAAGGCAGGAAAGCAGAATGGTGCCCGCCTGCCTCCTTTAGTACATTTGAAAATCCTTCCTTGGAACTCCCCTCACTCTTATCCCTGCTTTGACCCTTCCCCTAGCCAATGTGGGGTCAGTTACCCCTGGCAACACAAGATTTGAATGGAAATGAGCCAATTTGTAACCAGAGGGAAATCACCACCCAATTGTTGCACACAGTAAGTCAACAATCTGAAGCTTGGGAGGGCAGGATTTGTTTTTTCCACAAATCACCCCAAACAAGTAGATTTGGGTACAAATCATTTTGTACCCGAATTGATTCGCACATCCCTACCATAGGTGCAGCTTTGTTGGGAGCATCTTTGTCCATTGGGGAGCATTAGTCAGGATGTCAGCCAAGGAGTCAGTTATTAGCTCAGTAGTTGTCATATTTACAAGCAAAATAATTTTGAGGCTTATAATGGTGGAACCTGGAGGAGTTCAGCTACTCACCTTAACTAACGGAGCACTCTTCCGCCCGTTTAAAAAGTGGCTATTTATTTATTTACTAACTTATTTATATCCTGCTCTTCCTCCAAGGAGCCCATATGGTTACGGGGCGTAACAAGGCTGGAGTGGGCCCGGAGACAAAATTTTAAAATGGGCCCCTTGCTGATACACACACACTTCACAAAATATAGTCATGTGACTTGCCTCTGGGGGGGCCATCGAGGCTGGGGATGCACGGAAGGCAAGTTGGAAGTGAGCACAATTTGTGACATTGCACAACTTTGTTACTGATCATGTGGCACATCTGTTAAGGCATGAGCCTTGTGGCGCCTGAGCCAGACTGAGATAGCCTTAACTCTGGTCTTAAACTGGCAGGTTTTTTTAACCATTAAATTAAGATTAATGTCTGAACCAGAAATAAACTGAAGACTTTAAAAATGCCGATGGACCTGAACTGGCACTGAACCCAGATCTGTAAAGGTTTGACTCCCTAGCCCAACAGACATATCAAATGTTTATAGAGTATAGCAAAGGGGGATACAGTGAAAGTTGTGTAGTGGTTAGGGTGTTGGGCTTGGACTGGGTACCTGTTAGAATCCCCACTCAGTCATAAAGCTCACCGGGTCACTCTAGGCCTATCTCTCAGCTGAACCTACCTTATAGGGTTACTGCGAAATAAAGGAAAAGTAACCCCTTTAATGTACTAATGTTCCTTGGAGGAAGAGTGGGATATAAATATGAGGAATAGATAAATATGGTCATCCAGTATTTAACAACACTGGCCCACCTCTGCATATCCAATCATCCCATCACAATAGCTTTCTAAGATGAACCATTTTTCGAGCATCTGTTGACTGCACACAGCATTCCCAGCAGAGAAAAACCAGGCCATGAACTGCTGAAAGTTAAAATAACTTCATATTATAGTTTCAGAGGGATATGCACAGCTGGGTTGGTTTTTTTTTAAAACAATTTATCCATAAACAAAATGGTGGAAAGCTCCAAGATTCCCAGTACATTGCTGGTTTCTGCACAACCCCACAGATCAGTGAAAACATCTGGAGAATACAGCAAAAAGACCTAAATGCTGTAGTTATTTTACCATATGTTAGCATTAACGTTTGGGAATTCTTAACAAACAAGGAAGCAATTAAGCCAAAGATTATCAACATGTGTTCTGTGACTGTCCTTACTATCAAATTCTTTTTTTTAAAGGCGTCTACTCTTAAAAACAGATATGAAACGTTTTTCACATATATCTTATTATTTAGCAACGTTCTCACTCTGAACTAGATTCATTTGCCTGCAGTGACATTATCCCATAGCCAAATCCAATTGGTTTCATGATGAAATCGCTGTAACTGGGAAGGAAGGAAGGAAGGAAGGAAGGAAGGAAGGAAGGAAGGAAGGAAGGAAGGACTCGGTTTGCTAGGTATGGGAGACAGAGGCATAGGTATGCTTGTGGGGTCAAGAGGCTGCATTTGCACCCCCATTATCTTCCGATATCACAAAAGGTACAATAGATTTTCTTTACTGTCCAGCCCTTTAGTGTCATATTCTAAATACTTAATGATGCATCTCTATTACTGATAGCCAGTGCATGCCTGTTGGCACTGATTTCCAGAATCGGTTCAGTGGTGTCCCTCTCTGCAGTGCCCCTCTCACACAAAAATCATCCACAAAGGTTCACTCCAAGGATTGCAAAAATGGGAAGAAACATAGTAGGGCTATGCACATGACTGTCCATGTGGTCAGAAGGGCGGGTGGGAGGCAGGATTCAACCTACCTTCCCCCAGATGACTGCTCACAGCACCAAAGGCCCACATGACCAACACTGCTGGGAGCAGCACAGACATAGCTCTGTGCTGCTCCTGGCAGCACAGATAAACAGAGGCCAAAACTTAATGTTGCGGTCTCCTTGAATCCCACTGTGCACTGCATGCTGAGCACAGTGTTCTGGGGGGTACAGGGGACAGACATTCTAGGCACCCATATCTGCATTGTCAATGTGAGCTGCGAGCAGCTGAGGTTAAGGGCACATTTGCACAGCTACGAGCCGGGTTGCAGTGCTGAGTTTAGTGTCGCTGCACCGCCAGGATGCACGTGGATCCTGGAGGTTCTCATGGACAGCCAAGCCCAGGCTGCTTGTGAGAACAGCCTCAATAATATGAGAGTCATAATATAAATCAGACCCTTGGTCCACCTAGCGCAGTACTGTCTACACTGATGGGCAGAGGCTCCCCAAGGTTTCAGGCAGGTTTCTTTCCCAGCCCTACCTGGAGATGCTGCCAAAGGTTGAACCTTCCGCATACAAAGCAGATGCTCTTCCACTGAGCTAAAGCCCTGCTGGACAACAGACAACATGCAGATTTTAATTTGATTCCTATTTCTTAATCAAAATGAATTCACACAGTGCCTTATGATAAAACAAGAGCAACAACTAAACCACAATCTGTAGCAACATCAATTCTAATTAGTGCTCATGATAAATTGTGCGTGGGGGTGGGGGGGGGAGAATTCAGTACCGATTTTACTTTTTTATTTTTTATTTTTTTATATTTTTTTACATTTTATATCCCGTTCTTCCTCCAAGGAGCCCAAAGCAGTGTACTACAAACTTAAGTTTTAGTTTGTAAAAGACAGCAGGGATGTGGTCTGGTGAACAACAGAGGGAGGGTGTTCCGGGGTGAGGCGCATTGACCCAAAAGGCCTCTGTTGTTGCGTGGAACCCTTGACCCACTATCTTCAAACGTCTACTTGTTTATCTGTAGCATACATTTGTCCTAGATCACATTCACTTGTTTACAGTAATTTCTTAGCTGTTTGTGAAATCTGACTTTATGTCAACTGTAATTAGGTCTTGGGGAGGTCTTTGACTATACAAGATGTTTAAGCTGGGTAACAGGCTCAATGCACACGGGGGTTGGGGAGCAGAGGATCTGCATCACAGCATGTTGTCAGGTCGGGAAGTATGAGGCTCCAGGAATGCTGATTCCAAGAGCTGAGTGAAGCAGGTTGTTAAGATTTTAGAAAACCAGTTTATTGTTTCTATTTTTATAAAGTGATTTGATAGTGTGAAGAGGTATGCCAGTAAATCTTGGCAGGAGAATAGAGGCAGAGTTAAATTACTTCTGAGAAACAGGTACTGACTCCCTCCTCTTCTCACCTCACTGTGTCCCGACACATCCCCTCTCAGCTATAAATGGATTCTTCATTCAAATGTTAATGCATTTCAGTTTTGTGTTTCCCCCCCTCCATTTGTTTTGATCTTATCACTGAAACTACACATCTTTTCTTTTACACTTCCAGAAACAGTTTCACCAACAGCCTCACATCCATGAGGTTTCACTTGCATGGAATTCTTCCTGGGTATGGCATCCATTTTGAGATGGCTCAAAGAGTTTTTTCCCCAATAAAAGGGCACTATGTACTCAATTGTGGTGCGAGAGCCGGATGTCTTTTCTCAGGTTAGTAGTAGGTAAATAAAGCTAGCATTAAATTTACTTAAAGCAGCTGAGATCCCAACAGGAGAGAATGAAAACTTCCTTCAGTAAAAGAATGGATAACCAACCTTTGTTCTGTACGAGATATGGCAAAGCCCTATAGGCTTGGAGATGGGAGGCAAACATTTTAAATAAACAGAATACTGAATATGTACCTCTGAACCCAAATAGATGCAATGAAATCTGGTATCCATTTGTTCGATGCTATTAAATAAATCATAGAGCCATTAAAAGCACCATATGTTCTCTGTGTTATGAAACCTATATGATCCCTGCTAACTGGGCAAGAAGCAACCTTTTAAAGTGGTGGCTGTCATATTTAGCAAAGAGATAGTAATTGTCCTAATTCTAGGGGTGTGCACAAATCATTTTTTGCTATTTGACTTGAGCTTGATTTCAACAAAATGGGCCTCAAAATGGTGTTTGTATCACCCAAATTGATTTGGGTCGAACCAGGAGTGATTCTCCTCAACCCCGAATAGGGCTTTCTATTTTGAGGGTGATTCAATTTGGGGTTGAATTTGTGAATTACCCCCAAATTGACCCGAATCTATTCGAGGGTGAATCAAATTGCACATCCCTACCTAATTGATCCCACTATAGCATCCTTCCCAGTGGCCGTTGCTAGAGTCTCCATTCTACTTCTTTCCAAATTGTGAACCATGCTATCCCTTTTTCCTATGCAAACTATTTTGGATGCTTTTCTGTAGAAAAGTGGTATATAAAAATAAATAAAAATATCTTGACGCACGCAGAGCATCTGCACACTAGTACCCCCTTCCCTCTTAACCATCCCCTCACCTCGCCTTCCCCCTCTTATTCAAATCCCCCCTCCCAGAGCCAACCCCTTCTTTGGTGGTGATGGGGCACTTCCCAGCTGAGACCAACCCACCCATTCTCCCCAGCCCCTTCCCTCCCCTCCCTGGAGCATGCAGGTTAGTGGGGCCACTGTGCCTAGAAAGGTGGCATCACAGCCAGAGCATGGCTGCTCTTCTTCTCCTCCCTGCTGCTCCTGGCTGCCACCACTGGTGCCTCCTGTGCAAGCTCGGCCAGTCCTCCTTCTCCTTTCTGCCTTGCTGTGACAAGCCTGTGGCGCCCACAACAATTGCCAACACTGAGGAGGAGGCCGAGAAGGTGGGCCATGGCAGCAGCAATGACACCAACGATGCCAACCATGACGCTGACCCAGAGGAAGGGCCACCAGCATCAGAGCCCCACCGCCGCCGTCCTCAGTGCTCTCCCGCCCACCGTGTCACACTCCAACCAGTTCAGCAACCTCTGCCACCCTCCTGCTGCTCCTCGTCCTTCTCCACATCTCTGGCGCCGCTGCCCCATCATGGTGCTCTGGTTCCCCGGCCGCTCCGAGCCACCCTCTTTGCTACCTGCTTTGGCTGCTGCCATCATGCTGCCCCAGCTCCTTTGCCATGCATGCGCTTAACACTGCATGGGTGGAGCTTGCCACATACAACCTAAGCATTGTATATAGAGAGATAATAAAATAATTTTAAAAAAATAATACCAACAACTAGGGGAATTGGGAGCTTTTAGAAAGATCTGGACTTTCTGAATACTAAATGTAGTCAGGGCCAACATCAAAAGGTGGACATGTGGGGGCCCCAATGAGGCCCACACCCAGGCAGGGAACCCACAGTCATGAGTACCCTTACCCTGCTGCTCTTCCTCACCCACGCACCCTTGCCCTCTGACCCACAGGCGAAAAGTGAGCAAAAGAAAAGAGGGGGGAGCAGCTGTGTGGGGGCCCACAGAGATATTAATGGAGTCATCTAATGAAATTGTTTGGCAGGAGAGTCAAGACAGATAAGAGCATACTACTTCAAACAGCATGTAATTTATTTATGGCATTTGTTGCCATGGGATGCAGGGATGATTACCTAAGATGGCTTTTTAAAAAAGGGTACTAGACACATTGATGGAGGAGAGGTCCATCAATGGCTATTAGTCATGATGGCTCTACGGAAGTACCATGTTTCAGTGGCAGTGAACCTCTGAATGCCAGTTTCAGGGGCAGGGTTAGTTGCCTTTTGGCCCTGCCTGTGGAGTTCCTATAGGCATCTGGTGTGACAAACAGAATAATGGACCTGATAAACCTTTGGTCTAATCCACCAGGGCTCTTACATTTTCATGACTCAAAGGAGAGAAGAGAACACCACAAAGACTAATTAACACAATTTATAAACATGATTTCACACAGCTATTGTAAAGTTTACTGCAGTGATATTCACTATTTTTCAAATGGGGGCTGCTTTGGCAAAAAAAACCTTCAATGTGAGTCCCATTTCTCACTGTGCTGACCTCCACACAGTACTGTACTTTTCTCAGTGTTGGGAGGGCCCTTTTAGAGAAATGAACCCCACTCAAGATTCTAGGAGGAAAGCATGCACTGGGAAGGGTTACACTTCCCAGCATTCTGTGCATGCCTTCCAAGATGGTGCCGGGGCTCAAGAAGGCTCAGTTTCCCTTAAAGGAGCTTACCCCAGCATTGGGCAAAGTGCAGCACTGCAAAGTGAGCATGGTCAGCTCCACATGGTGCCAGAGGGACTGTGCAGAGTACTCAACTTTGGTCAAAACGTCACACAGGCCCAATAAGCAATTAGTCAGGGAACCATCCTTAGGGTTAAGGGAGGCCACAAGCATTGTCCCATGGGCCTTACAATAAAGAACACGGTTTCACTGAGATTATGAGTGGAAACTGCTCTGAACATTTCCAAGTGGAACACAAATGCCAAGTTACAAAATAACCAGTGCTCATCCCATGAAACCGAAGGCCAGGAATTTCAGGACCAACAAAAGGAAGCACTTTTTCACACAGCATGTAATTAATTTATGGAGTTCTCTGCCATGGGATGTGGTGATGGCCACTAGCTTGGGTGGCTTTAAAAGGGTCTTGGGACATATTCATGGAGGACAGCTCTACCAATGGCTACCAGTCTGGTGGCTGGGGGCCACCTCCAGCCTCAGAGGCACGATGCCTCTCAATGCCAGTTGCAGAGGAGCAACAGCAGGAGAGAGGGCATGCATATACGTCGTACCTGTGGGCTCCACAGAGGCATCTGGTGGGCCACTGTGTGAAACAGAATGCTGGACTAGAAGGCTTTGGGTGATCCAGCAGGGCTGTTCTTATGTCATTACACTTTTGTAAATCTCTCCTTTACTGAATGCCTGTTTTTACTTTCAATACTTCTCCCAGAATTAACAGCCCATGTCTGGAGCATCACTTTCATTATTTCAGTTGCTCACATCACTGGCTGCTGTAATTCACTAAAACTAGAGGGAAGTCATTACTCTTTTTTCATCAAATTGTTACATAGGAACTGCCTGTAATCCTAGCTAATGGCTGCATTATATTTCAATAACTGCTGTGCCCATAAGATGTCATTGCTTTACATTCTTCAGCATAAAAAATGGACTACACCCTTGGGTGCCAAGGAAATGACTTTCTTAAAAGTTTATCTTGGACTCAGAATTCAGTTTGAACTTTCATTTGCCTCCACTGAAGGAAAATTCTCTGGTCAAATAAGTCAGAGCAGTTGCTGTGTACTATATATAGATACTTATTCATGTAATGGGTCTGAATAACTGAAGAATTCCATCCCGAACATTCTGGAATCAATCTGGCAACAGTATTCCTCTCTGGAAAGGGCTAAGATAGGACACACCAGTTGAATGTTACTGGTGCAATTCTGGGAAAGTGAGGTCTGAAGCCCCACTGAATCAGTAGTACGTAAGCACACAGATTGCACTCAGCCTTTTTCAAGACAAATGTTTCTTCCCCTCTCTCCATGGTCTTAATATTTTTCTGTGCTCCTTAGCTCCCTGAACAGTGAGCTGTAAATGTGTCACACAAAACTCATTCTTCAGCTCAAAGTGAACACTGGGTACCTAGGTGAATTCTCTACCCAAAGGAGAGTATCTGGTCCCATCTCTGCTTGTGTTGTGAGACATAGTGAAAATGGTCTTATTCCAGCATGCTCGTGCCATGGGCAATAACTATGGGGTTTGTTATTGTTGTTGGTTTGTCTTCTGTTATGTTGGTTTTTCTGCTGGGTTTTGCATTTTTAAAAATGATTTTTAAAAATCTCTACTATTGCTAACTCTTGGTTGTTATTTTTGATTGGGAGTCCCCATAGGCTTTAAAGAGAGAGCACCTTGCCCCATTATGTACCGACTCAGACCTTAAGATCTTCTTCGGCAGCCCTGCTCTGAGTGCCCCTGCCAAACGAGGAGAGGCTGATGGCTACTAGCGAGAAGGCCTTTTCGGTGGCTGCACCCTCTTTATGGAAGAGCCTTCCCTCCCCAGTGAGCTTCACCTCGCTTCAGCACGTTGTTCTTTTAGGAACCAGGTAAGCCTTGTTCACTAAGGCATTTTAAATTATGGTTTTTAGATTTGACTTAAAATAAGTTTTTAATTGCTTTGTATTGTATTTTGTTTTGGTTTTTCCCCTTTTGGTCTGTTGTGATTTAATGTGCTATGTGTTTTTATTTGATGTTTTAATGCTGTGCTATGAGAAGCCCAGAGAACAATTTGTTAGGGGGCAGCTAAGAAATAAAGTTTATTTATTCATCATCATCATCATCATCATCATCATCTGGGGCTGAAGAAATAGTGGCTTGCATAGGACTAGCAAGTAAGTTCATAGCAGAGGCAAGATTTGAACTGGTTCATAAACACAGCTGAGGCACTTAGCCACTACGCTAGAACCTCTCACCCAGAAGATCTTTAAACTGTTTATTTTGGGAGGGGGGGGAGTGCAGTAAATAATTATTTCAACATGACAGGCTTAGCAAATCCTCAACTATAAATAGCTAAATCTTGGCTCCAAATCTCATAGCATGGAAATGTATAAAATGGAGGGAAGCAATCAATAGAAGCATCTACTTAGCTTCAATGGTTCACTTGGAGAACATTTCAGAAAACAGCAAAACAGCTTACCAAGGCATTTGTAAAGGGGCTGGCTTGCCTACCTTGAAAATGTGAATGGTTCATATCACAGATAAAGAAAATTCCTTTCCAACCCCCTTGCAAACTGCCTTTCTTAACCCAGCAGTCTTCTCATCATTAGCACTTCTACATATTCGCTGTCAATAACTGTTTGCTTCTAGGGTCCCTCTCAAGTCACATACATTATCAGTACAAAATGTAACAGGCAGCATCTGGATCCATTCAGTCAAGCATTGATTTTGTAGCAGCAGGAAGACAGACCTCTAGCCTTTCATGCATGGTTAATGAAACCTTAAAACTTGATCCCTCCCCTTACATAAACCTACAAATCACTTACAGAGATTAATGATAATTGGCTACACTAATGCGGGGCTGTGTGGCTAAAGGCACTCATTCAGAGCCAAAGAGGCCTGCTTTCAAAGGCATTTCAAAGAGGGAGAAAGAGAAGCCATTGTATGAGGACAGGCAGGGATCGGGCTGACAGGTGGTTGAACTCTCAGATCTCAACTGCCCAAGGTACTTTGCGGTGACATTTCTCAGGACCTCCTCCCAAAACCCAGGGGAAGCTCAAATGGGAGTTGAGGTTTGGTTTGGGATTTGTACCATTATCAGATGCGTTGACAGAAGAAACTATCTGTGTGCAATGGAAGCAAAAATTGAAGGCAAGGCCACAAATTAAACTGATACTGTGACATTCCTACAATGTCGAAATCCATAAGCAAAGTGTTTGAGTCTGTCAAGTGGTCCTGTCACTGCAGATCCACTGTGAGAGGTTTAATTCTGATCTGTCAAAATTAAAGACATTACTATGGCTAGAAATACATGCTCCCCTCCACTAGGGCTCCGTGAAGCTTAAGTGACTGAATCAGGGCTGAAACAAAGCATGCTGCTCAAAAAATACAAATATGACAAATATTTATATACTGCTTTTCAACAAAAGTTGCCAACACGGTTTGCATCGATATAAACAAAGAAACAAAATGGCTCCCTGTCCCCAAAGGGCTCACAATCTAAATAAGAAACTTAAGCTAGACACTAGCAACAGCCACTGGAGGGATGCTGTGCTGGGGATGGATATTTTTATTTATTTATTTAACATATTTTATACTGCCCCAAACGGACATCTCTGGGCGGTTTACAACAATGCAAAAAAACCCAGAAAAAGTAAAAACGTTAGTTAAAACAAAATGATAACAGAAAACGTGCCAGTTGCTCTCTCCTGCTAAATAAAGAGAATCACCACTTCTAAAATGTGCCTCTTTGCTAAGTTGTCAGGGGGCCGATCTGACAGATCCATGCTCGAGACCAATTTGACTCAGCTTGACCTAAACCAAAATACTGGCTGGTTCAGGGCATATTAAGCCAGATGAAGTGTACTTTGATTCAGTCCCAATTCAACCTCTCCCTGCCACTCCTCCAACCCCTGGAGTATTTAATAGGGGTGTGCATGAATCAATTTTTTCATTTTGATTTGTACCCAAATCGAATCACCCCCGATTTGTTTTGAGTCCAAATCTGCACCCCCAAATCACCCTAGATTCTATTTGTACCCAAATTTTCTGAATCTGAATCGATTTGGGGCAAAAAAGGGGCCTCAGAGGCAGAAGAATGGGGTGGGTGGTAGTGCCCAATGGGTGGAAGCTAAGCTATTACCCGAATTTCAAAGGAATTGGGCAAAGGGGTAATTTTTAAATAATTTTTGAAGTTGGCATGTCTTTGGGGCAGATTTGGGGCAGAAAAGGAGTTTCAGGGCCAAAAGAGTGGGTCAGATAGTCCCAGTGGGTGCCTGCTACCATCTAGATTTCAAAGAAATTGCTGAAAGGGGTGATTTCTAAAGCATTTCTGAAGTTTGCACATCTTTAAGCTTTTTCCCATAGGGAGTAATGGGAATTTCAGCAGTCCTATAACTCCACCTGGTGGGCACCAGGGTGGCCCAGAGTGAGTGGTGGTGTAGTGTATATAGGGTGCCAACCACCCCCAAGCCCATGGGGCACTGGGTTTTGTTGTTTCTGAGGTGTTCTGAGAGTAGATTCTCTGGTAGCAAATGAGAATGGATCTCATTTTTTGCATGACCCACGCAAAGGCCAATTGCGCAGGCACAGCGGCCTCCAAAATGGCCACCACACTGGAGGAGGAAGGCCTGAACAGGCCAAAGAGCCTTCGCGGACACACACATACACGCCACCTCCAACTCCTCCTCCAGAAGGAATAATTATTTTTTTTTAATCACAAATCCCCCGAATGCTTGGGGGATGGTTTGGTTTGACCCCCAAACGGTCAAGCTGAACTGGTTCGACCTCAAGCCTGTTTGCACATCCCTAGTGCTTAGGGTACCCTGGTTCCTTTCTTGCCCTGAGATTTCAAAGGCTGGAAGCAATATGCTGGGCCTGATCCAGCAGGGAATTATTTTATTATTATTATTATTTATTTACACAGTCAGACAGGTGTTATTGACTGGTTTGTTTTATCCAGACATCGAGTCCTTCCCAAGGACCTGGGATGGCTGAATTTTATTGTCAATGTTGTTTGTGTTGTTATAGATATCGTCGCAGAATATAGGCTGTTCCCAGTAAAGCTGCTTTTTGTAATTGGCTGATGGTGATTTCTGTGGCCCCTATGGTGTTGAGGTGCTCTTCAAGGTCTTTTCGAACTGCACCCAGGGCGCCAATTACCACTGGGATTATTTTGGTCTTTTTCTGCCACAGCCTTTCAATTTCAATTTGTAGATCTTTGTATTTTGTGATTTTTTCTATTTCTTTTTCTTCTATTCTGCTATCCCCTGGTATTGCTATGTCGATTATTATTTCTTGTTTACACATTCAGACAGGTGTTATTGACTGGTTTGTTTTATTCAGACATCGAGTCCTTCCCAAGGACCTGGGATGCCAGAATTTTATTGTCAATGTTGTTGGTGTTGTTATAGATATCGTCGCAGAATATAGGCTGTTCCCAGTAAAGCTGCTTTTTGTAATTGGCTGATGGTGATTTCGGTGGCCCCTATGGTGTTGAGGTGCTCTTCAAGGTCTTTTGGAACTGCACCCAGGGCGCCACTTACCACTGGGATTATTTTGGTCTTTTTCTGCCATAGCCTTTCAATTTCAATTTGTAGATCTTTGTATTTGGTGATTCTTTCTATTTCTTTTTCTCCTATTCTGCTATCCCCTGGTATTGCTATATCAATTATTTTGACTTCTTTTTCTTTCTTCTCGACTACAGTTATATCTGGTGTATTGTGTGGCAGATGTTTGTCTGTTTGTAGTCGGAAGTCCCATAATATTTTGACATCTTCATTTTCTTCAACTTTTTCAATTTTATGGTCCCACCAATTCTTGGCTACAGGTAGCTTGTATTTTTTGCAGATGTTCCAGTGTATCATCCCTGCTACCTTGTCATGCCTTTGTTTGTAGTCAGTCTGTGCGATCTTCTTACAACAGCTGATCAGGTGGTCCACTGTTTCATCTGCTTCTTTACAAAGGCGGCACTTGCTGTTTGTTGTGGATTTTTTGACTTTTGCTCTTATTGCATTTGTTCTTAGTGCCTGTTCTTGTGCAGCCAGTATTAAACCCCCAGTTTCTTTCTTCAAGTTGCCATTCTTAAGCCATTTCCAGGTCTTGGTGATGTCTGATTTTCCACTTATATTGTGTAAATATTGACCATGCAGGGGCTTATTTCACCATTTTTCTGCTCAGTTCTTGACTTGTTCTTTCTTGTAGGCCTGCTTTCTATCATTGGTGTTGAATAGTTTCTCGTTCTTGACCATTTTAAGTGCATCTTCTTCACTGTCCTTTATATATTCTTCAAGGCCTCTTTTCTCCTCCTCTACTGTTTGATGGACTTGCAGCATTCCTCTTCCACCTGAGCTGCGAGGGAGGTAGAGCCTATCTACATCACTGCGGGGGTGCAGAGCATGATTGATGGTCATTATTTTCCTGGTCTTACGAACTAGCGTCTCTAGCTCTGCCTCAGCCTGGGTCCAGTCTATTATTCCTGCAGTGTATCTGATAACAGGTCTAGCCCAGGTGTTTATGGCTCGTATGGTGTTCCCGCCATTGAGTTTGGACTTGAGGATTTTTCTAACTCTCCTGATGTATTCACTTCCAATTTTTCTTTTAACTTCAGTGTGTGCGATGTCATCAGCCTGGAGAATGCCCAAGTATTTGTAACGTTCTTTCTCTTCCAGGTTCTTGATGTTGCTTCCATTGGGCAGTTCTATTCCTTCTGTTTTTGTTATTTTTCCTCTTTTCATTATTAATGCAGCACACTTGTCTAGTCCAAACTCCATTGCTATATCGCTACTGAATATACGGACAGTGTTTAGCAGTGATTCGATTTCTGACTGGGACTTTCCATACAACTTCAGATTGTCCATGTACAGCAGATGGTTGCTTTTACTTGATGTTTTAGATGTTTGGTATCCGAGGCCTGTTTTGTTTAGTATTTGTGAAAGTGGGGTCATGGCGATTACAAACAATAGAGGGGATAGTGAGTCCCCTTGGAAAATGCCTCTTCTAATGCTAACCTGTCCAAGTGCCAACTGTGTACTCCACATGCTCATTGCTTTTTAAATAAATATCTGAATGTTTTTGCTGACACCAGTTGTTTCTAACATTTTAGTATCCATGTGTGAGGCAATGAATCGAAGGCTTTCTTGTAGTCAAACCATGCAACACTTAGATTGGTTTTTCTTCTCTTGCAGTTTTCTAAAATCATTTTGTCAATCAGCAGCTGGTCTTTTGTGCCTCTGGTGTTCGGGCAATTTCCTTTCTGTTCAACTGGAAGCTGTTTGTTAGTTAATAAGTGTTGCATCACTTCATCTGCTATTATTCCAGTTAATAATTTGAACATGGTTGGCAGGCAGGTTATCGGTCTATAATTACTTGGAACTGCACCTTTTGCTGGGTCTTTCATGATGAGATGAGTTTTCCCAGTTGTTAGCCATTGTTCAATATCACCGCCTTTCATAATGTGATCGAACTGTTTTGATAGTTGTTTATGAAGGCTTGTTAGGTGTTTAAGCCAAAAGCCATGCAGTTCATCATCGCCTGGAGCAGTCCAATTTTTAATTTTCTTTGCTCTTTCACTTATTAATTCTGGTGTTATTATTAGATCTTGCATTTGTTGGTTGCATGTTTTGACCTCCTTCATCCAGCCTACTTTTTTATTATAATCTATTGGATTGTCCCATAATTTCCCCCAGAATTGCACTGTTTCTTCTTTATTTGGTGTTTCTGTGTTCCTTGCAGTTTCTCCTTCTATGCTTTGGTAGAAACATGGTAGAAAGATGTTTGGTAGAAACATCTCTGATTCGACTGGAATTGGAGATTCTGCCTGTGTTGTGTAATTCTGGCTTCATATCTGCTAATCTTCTTTGACACTGCTGTTATTTGCTGCTTTATTATTTCCAGGACTTCTCTAATTTTCCTTGAATCTAGGTGGTATTTTTGGATCAGATACTGTTTGGTGTTTTCATTCTTCAGCTTCTTGTCTTTCATATCTTTCAATTTACTAGCATCTGATCTAAGCCTGGAGATTTTATTTTCTAATCTAATCTTCCATTTAGGTGATGTACTGCTTTCTTTTTTGACAGGTCCACTGATCTTATATTCGAGCTCTTGTGTTGTTATTGTTGCTGCACTGTACATTAGTTGGTTTGTTTCTTGCAAATTATTGGTTGTTATTTCTGCAAGTGCAGCATTGACATCTTTTAATGCCTGAGCCAGTTGTTTTTTGGGAACTGTTTTTAGAGCTGGAAGTCAAACCCTGGTGGTTGTTTGGTTCATGTGCTCAGTTATTTTTTGCTTTAGTTCTTGTTGCTTTTCTGTTAAACGGCATTCGGGTTTTTGAGGTGAAGGCAAAGGGGAGGTTGCCTGGTTTTGATTTTGAAACAGTTCAGCAACAGTGGCATCCTCGATTTCCAACACCTCCTCCAACTGCGCCTGAGCAACTTCTTCAATTGGTGATAATTCTTCTTCCATATCTTGAGCCTGTGTTGCTCTTTGCAGTTCTCCCAGCTCAACTCCTCTGAATACTTTATTTCTTATTATGAATCTTCTCTGGTCTGCTAGCCTTTGTTCTGTTATTTCTGTGTCTGGATGCTTCTCTTTCCAAATTTGGTACATTCTTTTTAAATAACCTCTTCTAGTTGGACTAGACTTGTAATAGCAGATCATTATTTCCTTGTTGGCATTTTTTGTATATTTCTTTTGGTTAAGCGACGTTTCTTCCAGTAACTTTGCTGTCTCCAGCCCTGGTTGCTCAACTGAAGATCCTGAGTCCTGTTGTCCACTTGCCACCAGATGTCCAGGGACTATAGCATCTGGCGCGGTCCTTGTTGACCCGGGCGACGACCGATCCGGTATAGATTTATTAAAGTTACGTCTCACCATATTGTTGATGGGAGAGGCACTCTTTGTCTGGCTCCTCTGGTGAGACTTGTCCAGTATGGTTGGACCTCTGGCATAGCTTTCACCTTCATCAGAGCACACAAGCCCCACAACCACGCCAAGGTAGTGCCTCACTGTATATAGTAGTGCCTCACTACTACTACTACTACTACTACTACTACTACTACTACTACTACTACTATTATTATTATTATTATTATTATTATTATTATTATTATTATTATTTCGATTTCTATACCAGCCTTCCAAAAATGGCTCATTTATATTGCTGCTCTCAGCAAGCTGGGCTCAATCATGCCACTTTCCTGTGTGGGACGAACTAAAGCTGATAAGCTTATTAATTTTAATTGGTTTCATTTGTTTTGTGTAGCTTTGTAGACAATCTACCAAGTCAGATAATCAAGAATCACAGATGAAAGAAGTTGTATGAACACCATTTTACTGCACTGCATTCTGCATGCCAGATGCACCATATCTACCAGGATTATGGAATCATAAAGGAGCTTGATGTGGTTTCATATCTTTGCATGCGAATATACACATAGTTTAAAGCAATATTTTCACATTAAGGTTATCGATTTGTTACACAATTCATCTTCCTTGGGATGAAACCACAACATAGTTTGGCATTTCCTAGTCTCCACACTGACAAGTTTCCTTGTGAGTAAGATACCTGTTATGAAACCCTGCTTTAAGAGATGTAAACAAGTGCACACAACCAAAGCAGACTAAAAAAAAGTCACATTAGTGAGGAGATGGCTTTTTCTTTTGGTTTTTGTTCAGCTAATAGCCAAGGATCCTTCTTTAACAAGTGCTGATAGCGAGAAAATGCTTGCTTATTGGCTTTGATGGCTGGGGGCTACTAGTTACTGGACACACATCCCTACTTGTGTAGAGGCCAAAATTGGTGTCCCTCACCCCTGCTCTCTCTGGGAAGGGGAAACTGGGGAGATATAGTTTAAGGATTGGCATATAAACAGGGCTGCTCAACATTGGCCCTCCTGCAGAGGTTGGCCTACAATTCCCATAATCCCTAACTATTGGCCACTGTGGCTGGGGATTATGGGAGTTGTAGTCCAAAAACAGCTGGGAGGCCTAAATTGAGCAGGCCTGGCATACAGTCAAAGGAGACAGAAGTCTATTTGACAAAATGGGGGCCTTGGGAGGCTTTCAATAGCATGCTGTTTGCTTTGGGGAACCAAAGAAAATGTTTTTTAGTTCTATTCTGTAAGCAGTCATCTCAACTTCATGAAATGCTTTAAGAAACATTTTCTCCAACTTGGTTTCCCAGATGTTGATGGACTACAACTCCCATGATCCTTAGCTCTTCGTAGTACAACAACATCTAGGAACTCTGGGATGCGGAGAAGCAGACCCAAGAAGGTAGCAAACCGTTCTTGTAAAACACAACTTTTTTTCTTGAAACAAAAAAGCAGAAGGCGGTGGAGATTGAGGGGCTGGTATCTCTTTAGGGGAGAGGTACCAGTGCGTGTATCTGTGTTTGGTTTTTTGCCAGGACTTGTTTTGGTGGCTGTGTGGCTTCAGTTTTAGTTTCTGTTTTGCCTGGAGAGACAGTGGGAAGGGCCAGCTATGGCTGAGGTGAGTCACACCTGGTGGAGGAGCCACATTCCTGTTGAGCCTGGTTGCCTCTGTTTGAAGCCTACTTGCTACGTAAGAGGCGGCGGCCAGGAAACTTAGCAACCAGAACATAGCAAACAGGAATTAGCAAACAGGTATAATAGGAGTTTTGCATGGAGGTGTATAGTAGACCTTGAAAGGAGCCCCTCTTGATCACATGGAGCCCAGCGGGAAGATAAGGTAAGTACTTTCCCCTCTTTTATATTCTCAGGAGAGAAAGTTTACACTGTTGAATTGCTGACAACTTCAGCTAGGACCTAACTTTCAAACAAACTATCTCCAAATACTCTAAACAGACCAAAAAAACCAGTCATGAAGGTAGAAAGCCAGCTGGGGAGTGTTCCCTGTAGGACTATCTGTTTAGAAAATAAGATAACTGAGGAACGACATGATAGAGGTGTATAAAATTATGCATGATGTGGAGAGAGGGAAGAGAGAGAAATTGTTCTCCCTCTCTCATAAGACTAGAACTGGGAATCATCCCATGAAGCTGATTACCAAGAAATTTAGGACCGACAAAAGGAAGTACTTGTTCACATTCACACAACACATAATTAACCTATGGAGTTCTCTGCCACAGAATGTGGTGATGGCCCCTAGCTTGGATGGCTTTAAAAGGGGCTTGGACAAATTCATAAAAGACAGGTCTATCAATGGCTATCAATGAGGGCCATAGTCGACCTCCAGCCTCAGAGGTAACATGCATCTGAATACCAGTTGCAGGGGAGCAACAGCAGGAGAGAGGGCATGCCCTCACCTCTTGTTTGTAGGCCTCCCAGAGGCCCACTGTGAGAAACAGGATGCTGGACTAGATAGGCCTTTGGCCTGATCCAACAGGGCTGTTCTTACATTCTTAACCCAAGTTGGAAAAACCCTGCTTTAAGATATTTAAACATGGCACATCTGGTTTGGTACAGCAAACTTGCTCATAAGGATTCTGTGGTTAGTCAGAATTTTCCAGCCCCGTGCACTGAGAGGGAAGCATGAATGACAGATTGCGATGGACACCTCACCAGTGTACTTTTTCAGAGCAAGTGGGGCACTGCATTGATGCAATAGAGTCAAGGCCTCCAAAGAGAACATCCCTTTTATGTCACTTCCACAACCCTCAATCCATACTCCCCGCTGGTCTCTCAGTCACCAGGAGAGAATTACATCAGGTCCGAGGCCAGCCATGGGATGAGCATGAAT
Organism: Hemicordylus capensis; assembly: GCF_027244095.1. Classification (NCBI taxonomy): domain Eukaryota; kingdom Metazoa; phylum Chordata; class Lepidosauria; order Squamata; family Cordylidae; genus Hemicordylus; species Hemicordylus capensis. Next base: position 25,029,928 of record NC_069666.1, read on the forward strand.
CAGGGATATTGTTCTAAATGCTTCTGCTGACAGGGAACTCTCGCCCAATGACACTAGTTTGTTTGGTTTCCCCTTTGTCCTATCTGGCTCAGCAATGGCAGTTCACATAATGTGGAAACAACAAAAGCTAATCTATAGGACTGTAACTGGAAGCAATTAAAATAGAAGCTTAAAGAGCAGCTAATCCAAAAAGCAAAACAGCAGCAATAAACAAAACAAAACAAAACAAAACAAGAGAAGCAATAAACAAAACAGGTAGAGGCAAGAGAGTGGGAGACAGGGGAAAGGAGGGGTTCTACTGACCTCCTTGCTAAAATATTTAACTTATCCCTGAAATCGTGCTCTGTACCAGAGGACTGGAGAGTAGCAAATGTAACACCGATTTTCAAAAAGGGATCCAGGGGCGATCTGGGAAATTACAGGCAAGTTAGCCTAACGTCCGTTCCAGGCAAATTGATGGAAAGCATCCTCAAGGATAAAACTGTAAAGCACCTAGAAGAACAGGCCCTGCTGGGAGTGAGCCAGCATGGCTTCCGCAAAGGTAAATTTTGCCTCACCAACCTTTTGGACTTCTTTGAGAGTGTCAACAAGTGTGTGGATCAAGGTGATCCAGTTGACATAGTCTACCTGGACTTCCAAAAAGCTTTTGACAAAGTTCCTCATCAAAGACTCCTGAGGAAACTTAGCTGTCATGGGATAAAGGGACAAGTACATGTGTGAATTGCTAACTGGTTGAAAGACAGGAAACAGAGGATAGGTATAAATGGAGAGTTTTCACAATGAAGGGAAGTAAGAAGTGGGGTTCCCCAGGGATCTGTACTGGGACCGGTGCTTTTTAATTTATTCATAAATGATCTAGAAGCAGCGATGTGGCCAAATTTGCAGATGATACCAAACTCCTCCAGGTAGTGAAATCCGAAGCGGATTGTAAGCAGCTCCAAAAGGACCTCTCCAAACTGGGGGAGTGGGCGACAAAATGGCAAATGCGGTTCAATGTTAGCAAGTGTAAAGTGATGCACATTGGGATGAAAAACCCCAACTTCAAGTATATGCTGATGGGATCCGAGCTGTCGGTGACGGACTAGGAGAGGGATCCTGGGGTTGTGGTGGACAGCTCGTTGAAAGTGTCGACTCAATGTGCAGCAGCTGTGAAAAAGGCAAATTCCATGCTAGGGATCATTAGATATGGGACTGAAAATAAAACGGATAATATTGTAATGCCCTTATACAAAACTATGGTGCGACCACACCTGGAGTACTGTGTACAATTCTGGTCACCACATCTTAAAAAGGACGTTGTTGAACTGGAGAAGGTACAGAAGAGGGCAACCAAGATGATCAGGGGCCTAGAGCACCTTTCTTATGAGGCAAGACTACAACACCTGGAGCTTTTTAGTTTAGAAAAAAGACGACTGCGGGGAGACATGAGAGAGGTCTATAAAATCATGCATGGCATGGAGAAAGTGGAGAGAGAAAGATTCTTTTCCCTCTCACACAACACTAGAACCAGGGGTCACTCCATGAAATTGATTGCCAGGAGGTCTAGGACCAACAAATGGAAGTACTTTTTCACACAACGCGTGATCCACTTGTGGAACTCTGCCACAGGATGTGGTGACAGCCAACAACCTGGATGGCTTTAAGAGGGGTTTGGATGACTTCATGGAGGAGAGGTCTATCAATGGCTACTAGTCGTAGGGCTGTGGGCCACCTCCAGCCTCAAGGGCAGGGTGCCTCTGAGTACCAGTTGCAGGGGAGTAATGGCAGGAGAGAGGGCACGCCCTCAACTCCTGTCTGTGGCTTCCAGCGGCATCTGGTGGGCCACTGTGCAAAATAGGATGCTGGACTAGATGGGCCTCTCTGGGCCTGATACAGCAGGGCTATTCTTATGTTCTGCCATGAGAAAGAGAGCTTTAATAAAGCTGGCTTATTGGAAGCATGGGTGGGTGAAACACAGCTGGATCACTTCTAGAGATAAGCACGGTTATTGTCAAAACATCTGCCAGGTCACTAACTCAAATTAGTGTGTTCAAGGTAAATTGGAATGCAGTAGCATAAGGAGGCTGGTAGTGGTCCGTGTGCAGCCACCACCATGGACCCCTGGCCCCACCCCCCACATCTGATGTCAGTCACAGGGCCCAGCTAGCCACGCCCCACATCTGACATCAGATGTGGGGGGCGTAGTCTCCCTTCCAAACGGGGCTGCACGGCCCCATTTGGAACGGAGATCAGCCTGCACTGCATTGGGCAGCACGGGCCAGAGCCGCTTCGGCCACAATGCCAATGCAGCGTGGGCCGATCTCTCTCCTAAACGCGGCTGTGTGGCCCCGTATGGGAGGGAGATCGATTGTCAGTGAGACCCGGAGTGGCTCTGTCTGCCTTTAAGACACGGAGAGTCACTCTGGCCATGCTGCCAACGCAGCACAGGCTGATTCTGGCTCCAAACGGGGCTACGCGGCCCCGTCTGGGACCAAAATAATACCCCCTGCATCTGACATCAGACACAGGGGCGTGTCTGGGGCCACACTTGCAGCCCCTGATTGGTGGCGGCCCAGGTTCTTTGAACCCGTTCGCCCAATAGTGCCTCCGCCCCTGTTGGAATGAATGATGAAAAAATAATTCATCCTTCAGCTTCAGTATCAAGTAACTGGAATGACAATGGTTTTGCATAAGTCAGGGATTCTCAGATGCGGCTGAGGGCCATTTGGATGGGGATGATGGGAGTTGTAGTCCAATGACACCTGGGGACCCAAGTCTGAGGACCCCTGGCATAAATAAAGAGAGAAATAATAGCCTCGAAGTGAAAGTTTGGGGCAGCCAATAAAACATCAGCTTTTGCTTCAGAGTTTGTCTTCATTGTTCGAGCCAAGAGTTTACAAGCCCGCAGGAAGCAGAGAGCATGGATTACTTTACTGACTCTGCTTGGAACATTTCTTCCAAATGCAATGGAGCCAGTTCACAGGCCCAGCTGAAAGATGTATCCATGGCTCCCCACTCTGAAGGGAAAGTGCCTCGGGACCACACTGACATCATTTATTCCAATTTTGGCAAAGCTTTAAAGGCCTCTTTTACTTTGGGCCTTTTGCTCATGTACGTATCCATGTCCCACCCCTCCTTCCCTCCATACAGACACCCCCACACCACAGTATTCCTAGCACTACATCTTCATGTAGCCGACTTTGTTCTGAATGCACTGATCATCCCCAAACACAAGATCCATTTCAGAAAGTCAGGGGTGATCCTGCATTCCCTGTATTTTAATGCTCTCCCAATTAAAAAAAACCCTTCACAGTTGGAAAAGCCCAAACTTCAGAGGAAAGGGCTCTGGCCTAGCCTCTCCTTGAACTACCACAATACAGTGGTTATGGAATCATAGCGTCACGAAGTGTGCGAAGGGGCCTTCAAGGTCTTCTAGTCCAAGAATCTGCTATAACAACCTTGCCAAATGCCCATCCAGCATCTGTCTGAAAACCTCTATCACAGAAGAACCCATCACTGTGTGGTACTGTTTGGTACATATAGGTGGCTTAAAGTATTCCATTTACAGCACTCGGACTTCCCTCCCTGCCCACTAAAGAGATGAGATGGGAGTCTGGGAGGAGAGGGCCACAACTTTTATTGAACTCACAGCAAATAGAAACATGGGGACCAGCAGTCCACACACACCCAGCAGCATGGGTCTTCAGCTAGGGTGAAGGCCCCTTCTGGACCTCCTGCTTAATTCTATTTGGGCGAATGCACCTGGTTCAGAGTGAAGTCACAGGCGTAAGGCTGGGGGCTGCTCTTCCTAGCCAATCGTGCAAGGTCAAGGTACAATCTGGAAACACTGCCAGGCCCAAGCAAGCCATGAAGCCTTCAAGACAGGTGATGTTTCCCAATTCAGAAGCCCCAGTCAGGACTCCCTGAGCCATGAAGCCTCTAGGGCTAACTTGGGACTCCTCTTATTGGAGATGTGTACCGCATGGTGCTCAAAGTCTAGCCTAAGTGTTTACAGACCCACGCTGTGCCTGCCAGTTGTGACCAGGGGGACCTGTCTAACTCAGAGGAGAAGTGCAAGGCAGGCAAAATGTGCCAGTCCACAGAGAGCCAGTCCACAGAGAGCCCTTCCCAGCTCCCAAAAGGATGACCAGCAAAGTTGCACTGCAGGCAAGTGAGAGGGTGCTGCTTCCAGGCCGAATAGCAACTGGAGGAGAGCCAGTGCTATGTGCACTCCTTGGCGCCCCCTACTTGCCGCCTCCCGAACAACTGTGGCTGATTTTCCTGACCTGTGTTCAGGTAAGGGGTGGGGCAAATCCACAGCGCCCAGGATGGGGCCAGGTTTCCAGCAGCATTGGAATTGCCAATATCCACTAGAGAATTGTGCCTAAGACTTCATTAGGAGAATCACCTTAAAATAGAATTCATATATCAGAGCTTTTCCTTCAGCTCCCTACAAATTGCTCATATTTTCTTTTTTCACATCTTTAACCTTCTGTTTTTCTTCATTAGAAAGACTAGCCTCTGTCTCTTGCTTTCCTCAACCCCCATCTTTCAGTTTGGTTTTTAATAAAACTTGAGGCTCTACGATTCCAATATAAACTAGTATTTTTCATTAAAGAATCTAAATTGATAGAGTTTATGATCCCTTAAGTATGGCCTTTTCTTTCTTTTTTTAAAGACAGAAGTTTGTATTGGAGCAGTAGCAGATAAAACATGCTTTTAAACTGCAGCTGCACCACACAGAATAAGGGAGAAATTAAAGTGTATGAATAACATGGACACTTTTTTAAAAGGTGGTCAAATTATTCTTAATTCCCTCATTCAGGCTTTCCTGCAAATTATGGTTTAGGTGCCCTTCCAAGCAATCCAATGCAAACATTAGGTGTAAAGTACAACCCTCCCTACAATGGGCCATGTTGTGCAGAAGAAATGGTAGCAGCTATAACTGGAAACCCCTGAGCTTTATTTGTTGGCACCATAGAGAATGAGTAATCACTGCTGAATTGTGGGAAAGTGGAGGTCTCTGAAGTAGCAAACACAGTTATTGCTTCAAGCAGCAGCAGCAGCAGCAGCCTCTGCCCTCAGTATGGAACCAATTATCATGTGCATATAATTACAGCATCGCCTGAGCTAGCATTCCCTGGGGCCACCATGCTCAGCCAAGAAGTTGGTTTGTTCACTCATTCTTCCAGTGTGTGTATACAGAGACACAGACAGTTGCTGCAAGCTGTAGTTAGAGACTACACTTCTTGGACTGCTACTGCCTTTTCCATAAAGCTCATGACAAACATATTTTCACAGCCTACAAATATCAAAAGGAGAACTGATCATTGTGAACCATCATTTTACTCTTTACTCAGCACACTGCATCCTAATTGTCTGGAGGCAGATAATGAAAGTATCTATAAGCAGGGAAAGTATCTGCAAAACACACAATACCACTTGAAAAGAAATATTAAAAGCCCAAACCCTCCATCAAATTAACCCTAAATCCAATCTATATAGGACAAAACTGCTTATCTAGTGTTAGTTACATATGGGAAGAGAGCTGATAGCAAGAATGAATTGCCACCTTTGATAAGCAGGGTCCACCCTGGTTTGCATTTGAATGGGAGACTACATGATGAGGCACTCTAAGATATTCCCCTGAGTAGATATCTTTGGGAAGCGAATCTGCATGCTTGATGGGGACAATTTGTTCTTGCTACCACAAGACCAGCCCTCTTCCCTCATGTGAATGTGCCAACTGTAAGGTATGTGTTCCTTCTTCCAGTGTAAGAGGACCTCCATTGACCCCATCTCCTGGGGAGAAACTCACCCACCCTCTAATAGAGGACTAGTTGAGTTGTAATCTTTGACAGCTGGTTCCTAATGTTCACCTGCAAATGTTTTTACACATCCTTAAATGAAATCTATAGCAATATATCACTGCAGGGGCTCTAGAAATGCATACTTAACACCCTGCCCATGCTTTGGAAAAAGAAAACAAACAGCAATGTCAAAGCTTTAAAAATTAAACCCATTTCTAAGGAAACAGGTCAGCCAGGAAGTCTTCAAAGCAATCTCAGACTCATTGATTCCAAAGTTTATTTTTTTAAATGCAGCAACGTCTTCACAGTATTTAGGTCTGCAAAGCAGTGATGAGGCAAATGTCTTCAACCAAGCTCAGAACTGGGCTCAGAAAACCAAACTATTTTTTCTCAGAACTCAGAAATTAGCTTGGTCTATTCCAGGCCCTGTTCTGAGCCAGAGCTTTGGGTCCCACCGCACTCCCGATTATGTCATTGAGAGTGCAATGGCATATGCTCCTTGCTGCTGTCTTAAGATGTACATAAAATGTTGCAGTGCACTGAAAGCCCGATAGTAACCTGGTTCACATGACTGTCTAAACCAGGGATGGACAAGCTTGGCCCTCCAGCTGTTGTTGAACGACAACTCCCAACACCCCCAACCACAATTTAGTGTGTCTGGGGGTGATGGGAGTTGTTGTTCAACAACAACTGGAGGGGCAAGTTTGCACAGCCCTGGTCTATTGTCATGAATCCGATCTACCGGATAATATCAGAGCTCTCCATGATTTGTTGGCTTTCCGTAAGGCATGCAAGACAGAAACGTTCCATCGGGTGTTTGGTCGCTGAGATAGCTGGTCGTAGAGTGATCTCGTAATCCATGGTTATTATGGCTTATTAGGAGCCAGTGTGGTGTAGTGGTTAGAGTGCTGGACTAGGACCGGGGAGACCCGAGTTCAAATCCCCATTCAGCCATGAGACTAGCTGGGTGACTCTGGGCCAGTCACTTCTTCTCTCTCAGCCTAACCTACTTCACAAGGTTGTTGTGAGGAGAAACTCAAGTATGGAGGCAGATAGTGAAAGTATCTATAAGTAGGGAAAGTATCCGCAAAACACCTCCTTCCTTGGAGGAAGAGCGGGATATAAATGTAAAAATAAAATAAAATAAATAAATGTCTTGTAATGAGTACTGCATGGGGTTGTGGTTATGATGTTATGTATGTTGTATTTTATAGAACTGTGTTGCTTTGTATGTTATTGCTTGTAAGCCGCCCTGAATCCGATGGGAGTAGGGCGACATATAAATCTAAATGAATGAATGAATGAACAAGCCTCAGCCACCCTTGGTCACAGGAACATTGGCAGCTGCCATATACCGAGTCAGACCATTGGTCCATCTAGCTCAGTATTGTCTACACTGACTGGCAGAAGCTTCTCCAAGGTCCATTAGGAAAGCTTTCACTTTCACTTTTAAGAACTAGTTACACACACACACACACACACACACACACACACACACTTGATCTTAGCCAAAAGGCAGAGAACTAGTTAGGCAATTAGAACAAGCCAAGATGGCAAACAGTGGCATAGTTTGATCTGATTTGATATCCTGAGTTTTTCTAACTCCAGTTTAACAGACAGGAGTTCCCCCAAGACCATCTGTAACCTGGAAGAGTGGATCTGCTCCTAAATGAGAGCAAAACCTTTCACTCTTGAGCATGGGAGAGGGAGAAAGGGAAGAGCCTGCGAGGTTCACCACAGCTCGTTTGCAATCATTGAAAACAGGGGCTCTTACCTGGGCTTAAGATGTTGTTGGACTACAGCTCCCCTCCATACAGCTCCCAAAGGCCATCATGACAGGGGATGATGGGAGGTGTAGTCCCACAACATCTGGGGAACCGAAGCTTTGACCTGTGGGCCAAACTATGCTTTCTAATATGATCTGAACTAGGCCAACATCTCCCCAAAAGAAATGAGGGAAATCTCTCCAAAACTCACTCATTAAAACACAGCAGAGATCTGCCACCCTTACCTTCCACGAAGGGTTCCCACTCATAGAATCGACCCATAAAAGGCTTGTTGTTGTATGATGCACATTGCACTTCCCGGATGCTTCTGTTTTCAGGACATGCCTATTAATAAAGCAAAGGATTGTGATGTTAGAAGCAACCCACTTTGAGTCACTGTTGTGTTGTCTCTGTTAATGCTAGATCACATCCTACCCTACAGGTGAAAATGTGATCTCTCTAATAGACACTTAATCAGGGACTCTCTTAACATATTGGGAAGCACCCGCCATCATGGATATGGTGCTTTGGCAGAGTTTCACCAAAGATTCATTGAGAGGCTTCTGAAACACAATCGCCGCTTTCCCCCGCCCCCCAGGGAAGAGTGTCCACTTGAAGGTTAGGCATGGCAGCGGGACTTTGGATGGACTTAAGCACAATTGACAAGAAGAGCAGCAGCAGGCTCCATGGGGAGACTTCTGATGGAAGGAAGGGTTCTGCTGGGGCCCTCCTGGAGCTGTTCTGCAGGGAGGGTGCAAGACTGCAGCCAGCGTGGTGTAATGGTTAGAGTGCTGGACTAGGACCGGGGAGACCCGAGTTCCAATCCCCATTCAGCCATGAGACTTGCTGGGTGACTCTGGGCCAGTCACTTCTCTCTCAGCCTAACCTACTTCACAGGGTTGTTGTGAGGAGAAACCTAAGTATGTAGTACACCGCTCTGGGCTCCTTGGAGGAAGAGCGGGATAAAAAATGCAAATAATAATATATGTAAATAATAATAATAATGTCGATCTGAGCAAGATTCTTGAGAGATATTTACAAGCAAGAGCACACTCACTTTTAGAAGTTTCTGTGAAAGGGCAGACCTTCCTCAAGTGATGCATCCCTTAAGCCCCTTTCAGACTTTTTAAAAAGCCATGTACAGCAGCGCAAATGGGTCAGCTCAAGTCCCGCCCTGGACCTGTCACTCACAAACATTGCACTGCTCATGCTTACCACCGTATTTCTCCATCTCTGTCATGGTGGGCATTTCGGTGATCATGAGGCTGGGGCAATCCAGCCTTACGGTCATGGAATCACCCACCATCTTGGATATGGTGCTTCCTTGTTCAGAGAAGTGCCACTGCAAACGTGAGCAGCATGGTATTTGTTAGTGACGGTGAGCACGTACGCGGTTAGAATGGCACTTTAAAACCTCAGAATAGGGCTTTCGTATCTAGGGAAAATAGCGCCTAGGGCAAACACTGAAATTGCGCCCCCTGTCCAAGCATCTGACACCCATCTTTGAGATAATTTTACCATAATATCAGCTGAAAAATACAAGTCAGGCTCGTTAATCTTTTAATATTTCAAAAACTATTTTAGCAGTGGACTTAGCCAGATCAAAAAATGCTGGAAAACTACAAATTTCAGTATGCTGGGGCTCATGAAATACCCAAATACTATGTGGAGGTGTACTTGGAAAACTAAACAGAAGTGCCTGTCTAATTCTCTACTATGCATTGTAGCATCACCATTACATAAGTTTTAAAAATCAATGGATAATTTGACTTTTCCCAGATACTCTGTAAATAATTAAAGGATATGCAGAGTAAACTGTGTCACTGCTTGGAATATATTCTAGTCTTTCAGAAAGACAGTTAAAATGAGAGAAAGAGAGCAAGAAACTCCCAGTGGGCCTTAATATTAAGGATTTCACACTGATTCAAAGACAAATTCACCATTAATAGCCATATTAGCAAGACATCACATTTAACTCACTTATCACAAGAAGCAAAGTAAGAGCAAATGAATACAATCCTAGCTCATAAGCATCAGCTCATTATTCACAAGCCCTGATTCTCTGTACATAGTGCCAATCTGAATATGTGTACAGTGACTTATATTATATATTATTATTATTATTATTTTACCTGTAGCCCCTTCGGGGGGCTTCCTAAAGGCTGGGGGGTTTGCAAAGGTTCCTCCTCCCCCCACTGGCCTCTCAGGGACCATTTGAGGATGAGCAGTGGCTATTTTAAAAAATCTTTTTTTAAACAATGGCCACTGAAAACAAAATGGCCACTGCGCATGCTCAAATGGCCTCTGCAAGGCCTGGCATGACCTAGGGCCTCACGGAGGCCATTTGAGCATGCACGGTGGCCATTTTGTTTTTGGCAGCCTTTTTTTTTAAAAAAAAAATAATTTTACAAAATGGCGCCCCCATTCAAGTGGCGCCCAGGGCACATGCCCTGCCTGCCCTACCCCTAGATACGCCCCTGCCTGTGGGTCACACCAGTGGGGCTGTTCCAAGCTCTTAGTCAACACTAATTGCTTTTTGGGACCATTTCAGTAACAGAAGTAACCCCCACTGATTCTTTTCCAAAAGTGCATCATCTCAGTGCAGCGCTGGAACAGCTGGGCTAATTTTACAGGTATCCAGCATCTGAGCACACAAGCACCCAACAGAGCGATGGCATTTGTGTGGCCTTTATCCAAAAGCCCCTTAGAAGCTGACAGATCTCCAGAATCAGATCCCAAGATGCATTTCACTTATTACTTTGAAGAGAAGGACAAGGGCACAAGATGTGCAGCATCCCCATGTCTTTTCTCCTGGGTCAGAAAGGAGCAGTCAACAGTGAGTTTCATAGTAATTGCAGCAGGGGAACAGGTTAAGAAATTCCCTTGTGTGTGCACGCACACACACACCCCAACCTCCTTGATTGCAACCTTCTCAGGCTTCATTTCATTTCTTTTAAACTTGGGGAAAAGAATCATAGGACTCCAAATTGCATCTCGCTTGGACCTCAGGCTCATTATCTCCAGTTTTTTCAGACAACTATATGCATTATTTCTTTTTCACCCAAATCATTCTAAAACCCATGCCATTTTCAGAGACTGAAGAATGCTTCCCTTTTCAGGAACTCAGAGAGCCATTTCCAAAGCCTTCCTCCTTCCAAGACAATGATGCATGCTCTTCCTTTCAAGCCATCTGCTAGCTTTCTAAATTCCTAAGATTTATTGGTAATTCTAGGGTTTCTGCCATTTCCTTTATTAATTCTTCAAGAAGAGAAAGAAAGAAAGAAAGAAAGAAAGAAAGAAAGAAAGAAAGAAAGACCCTAGGGTGGACCACATCCGGCCTTGCTGATTTGTATTTGTTACAGCTCCTCCAGATAACTCTCCCCAGCACCTCTTTGTTGTGAACCTTCCCTTTTTCTTCCAGTCATCTGCCAATAATATTAGCTTACCTGAATTTCTCAAATCTAAAATGTGATGAGCAGGGCATGACTCCTGGCTATATGGCAACAATGCAGTTATGGCTGAAGCAAAGGGACTGAGCTTCAATTCTCAATCATTTTTAGAAGTGCAATGGGATCCAAACCTTTTGCTATATTCTTGGATTTCAGCTCTACACCTGAATTCACCTTGTCCAAATGGCTCTGATCTAAGTGCTGCTGAGAGGGGGCTGGAGGGGGGCTCTCCACAGGTGGCTGTAGCAACTGTCAGGACCTCTAGTTGCTACAGTCAGCCAGAGGTTTCTCAAGCTATGACGCCTCATTAACATGCTTTGATGAAGCACAGACAGGCAAAGCCATTTATCAATATTCTATTTCTCTCATGTATACATAATATCTAATTAAAAGATATCTGATTCAAGAGAAGGAGTAAAGCACTTTGCAAATCCACCCATGTGCTAAAAAGCATGGAAATTGTAAGTTAAGATGCTCATCTTAACTTGTGCAGCATGTAAGCAGAAGTTAAGGTGAGCACCTTATCTTACAAAACTGTCTACTCTTCTACAAGAGAAAGCGTGTCCTATAGTTTCAGCTATGGTGCACCTTTTATTTACTTGTTATGTTTATATTTAGAGCAAGTGTGAGTAATGGTTGGAGTGTCAGACTAAGACTGGGGAGTCCCAAGTTCAAACCCTCATTCAGTTATGAAACTCATTGGGTGATTTTGGGCTAGTTGCTTATCTCTCAACCTAACCCAGCCAATCTGACAGGGATGTTGTGAGGACAAAAAGAACCATGTGTATTGCACTGAGCTGCTTGGAGGAAGAGCAGGAAATAAAACACCCTCCTTTTCTTTTCTTTTCTTTTCTTTTCCTTTCCTTTAAGATGAAGTAACAAAATCGCTGACAAATAGAAACTTTACAATCAAATAAAGCAAAGCAGCAGCACAGCACATAAAAAACCAATTTTAAAAATTATTAAAAACATTCTGAAAAAGGAAACTTGGAAGCAGGCTGATCGTGCTAGAAAAGGAGTTCCACAGTTGAGGGGCTGCCGCTGAAAAGGCCTTGAGGCGCTTCACATGATTGGTGTGAAGCGCCTAAGGGGGTTCTGCGCAGAGAGCAGGCTTAGCTCGCTCTCTCAGCAGATGAGCAGCTGCTCGTAGCTGGACAGCAGGATCGGTCGCCCACACAACCGCCGGCTCCTTCACAGAGCCAACGGGGCAGTGAGGATCGGGGGGCGCATGGCCCCCAGAAGTTCCAGGATGCCCCACACGAGCGCGCAGGGCATCCTGGAAAGACCACCGAACCTGGGAGGCTGCTTGCAGCCTCCCAGCAGGGGTCTCCTTGTGTGTCGCCATGGCTCGGAGCCGTGCCGTGGCGGCACACAACCAGAAAACCAGGGTTAGCGGAGCGCTCACTCCACTAACCTGGGCTAAGAGAGCGCTACTTCGGCAGGCTAGCCACCAGAGAACCACTGGGCTCACCCGCAAGCCTGCTGGTTCTAACGATGGGCAAAAACCAGGCTGGGCTTCTTTAGCCCAGTTTCCCTCCCTTGTAAGAATAGCCTCCTTGTCTCTGGTAGCCACCAACCCAGTTTCTGTCCATGGTGAACAGCAGAGCAGGACCTCTCCGGCCAATCTTACGGGCCAGGTAGATTTGTAGAGGAGCAGGCAGCCCCTAAGGCATCCTAGCTTCAGACCATTTAGGGCTTTAGCCTCAAAAGCCAACACTCTAATTTGAGCCTGGAAGCATATTGGGAGATAAAACAGGATCACTAGCCAGATCACACAATGGATGCTTGGGTAGAAGATGCATCCTACCCAAGTTCAGGAGCTGTGAACGCTCCCATTTACCAGTCATGTGTGAGTAAAACACAAGGGGGGTGTGTGTGTGGGCGGGGGGGTGCAATTGTCTGCTAAGTGGCAGCTAAGGAGGATTCCATCCTTCCCAACAGCCCTAACTCTTTAATGAGGTAAGAGGAAAACCCCTCCTGCTGCTTAGCAGACAATCACAAACACACCTTGAGATCGTGGGTGATCCCACGATCACCCACAAGTGGGCTAAGGGAGCCCAGCCTGCTTTGGGATGATCGTGTGCTGCAATGGGAGCCTCGCAGCTCCCAGCAGTTAGCCTCATTAAATCCACCTCCCCTTAAATGAGGTTAACAGAGCAATCACTCTGTGAACCTTGGTTTTTTGGTCGTGTGTTGCGGCGGCACGCAGCGAAACACAAGTAGACCCCCAACAAGGAGGCTGCAGGACAGGGGTCTCTCCAGGATGCTCTGCACGCTTGCATGGGGCATCCTGGAACTTCCGGGGGCCGTGTGGACTCCAATCCCCACAGACCCCGCTGGCTCTGTGACAGAGCTGGCAGCTGATCCAGCCACCCAGCTTGTTTTTTACTCACACATGATCAGTAAACAGGAGCATGCACAGCCCCCAAGGATGCTCTCAACAATGGATCTTCTACCCAAGTACTGATTGTGTGAATTACCTTAGTGTAAACTCCTATATTGAGCAGCAGCGATATAGGAAGGTCTCATACTGCATGGGAGAAGGCAATGGTAAATCACTCCTGTATTCTACCAAGAAAATCACATGGCTTTGTGGTCTCCAGGAGTCGACACTGACTTGACGTCACAACCGTGTTCCAATCTGTCCTGTCCTAGGAGCCCATGAAGCTGAGGCCAAATCCGGGCTAGGGCAAGGCTGAGGTAAGGTGAGGCAGGGCAAGGCAAGGCCCTGGAAAGAGGTCCCAGGGGAAAAAGTTGTCTTTGCCACGACCTGAAGGCAGACTGAGCCCTTAAGTACTTTGGAGATCAGACTCCATCTCCGGGGTGTTTGTCCCTTAAAGGGGCCACTGCTCAGAGTCTGGTGCTCCTCCTCCATTCCGATGGCTCTTCCCTGGCTCACAGAGGGCATGGTGATTGGGAGCATGGTAGAGGCTGGCACTGTGGCAGGTTTGAGTCCCACAGGTGTGGCCTTGGGGGCCCTAACCCTGAGGGGGCTTCTTCAGCTGGCTCCAGCCCCAGGGCTTCCTCATCCTCTGAGTGGTGTGGTCTGGACAGGGCAAGCCCTGGGTCTGCCTCCCCACGTTTCATATTGTGGCTGCCGATACGTTTCTCGGCAAAATACAAGGTGCTGGTTATTACCTATACAGCCCTAAACAGCTTAGGCCCTGGGTATTTAAGAGAACGTCTTCTTCACCATGAGCCCCACCACCCATTTAGATTATATGGAGTGGTTCATCTATGGTTGCCACCAGCTCGTCTGGGAACTAACTGGGGACAAGCCTTCTCCGTTGCTCCCCCTGGGCTTTGGAATGCGCTTCATGCCGAAATAAGAGCCTCCCCATCTCTGGCAACTTTTTTAAAGCCACTGGAGACACATTTGTTCACCTAGGCTTTGAATTAGATTTATAGTTTTATTTGTTTTTAATGTTGGGTTTTAAATGATTTTGATGTTTTAATCTTTTTTGTTTTGTTTAATTTGCATTATTTTTATTGTACACCACCCAGAGACTCGGGTTTGGGGCAATGTAAAAATACGTTAGATAGATGGAGGCCGGCAATGGCTCCACCCCATCAGCATCCAACTCAGAATCACTACTGAGGCAGGGGATGGAGACAGGCTGGGCCATGACACAACCGGTGCAGCTCCCCCATGAGGCAAAATAAGGTCATCACTTCAGGAGGCACCTTTACAGGAGGCAGAATAGAGCAGTGAACATGAATGGTAAGGGTAGCCATATTTTGAGAAATGGGCCCCAGAGTATTAGGAAAGGAAAACTAAAGGAGGATGGCCCAATCGCTGTGCATTTAGCATCTGGTGATGCCGATATTATCTCACTTGTATTAGCACATTTCTTCTAATATCAGCCAAACACTCATCCTGGACACTGGTAATGGAAAAAACAGAAATGTGATGAATCTGACCTGTACAACCCTACCAGATGCAACCAAGAAAGCATTGTTGGGACTGAATGCCTTTCCTGGAAACAATTATATTCCTTTAGAAAGCAATGTAATGAACAAATATAAGGACTTGCATTTTCATTCTCTTAGTACCATCTTGGGAGATCAACAACATAGTTCACAGAATTCTGGAAAAGTGTGTCTGCACAGTGTGTACACACACAAGTGTTAACACAACCCATACATTTCCCCCCACAACGTTTAGAAGCAGGCAACGGGATAACAGATTTATCTGCTTTAGCCCTGTGCCAACAGAGTCCAACAGTACAAAACTCAGCAGTCCAACAAACCTTCTATGCTTTGTACAACCACTGGTTGAGAACACTGGAGAAAGTACAGATGATATCTTGCTCATAAATGACAATTGTGATGACAGGCGTTATGGCTAGCAATAGGCAACCTCCCTCCAGCACACCACATCAATGGTTCAGTTTTTCCAAGCTTTCTCAGGAAACTCAAATGAGCTCTCCAAGGAAGCTTAGAAAGTTCAAATCCACGGCATGCCTCCACTGACCCTCTTCACTGGTCCACCCCCTTTCACAAAAATCCCCATTGCAAAGAAGGGGACAAGTCAAAGAGAGGACTTGAGTGGAGAACTTCAGCAGTCAAAGATGCCTCACCTTTAAGGCCTGGACATTCATACAGAGAATCTGTTGCTGCCTGAGAGTCTGGGAAACAGAATCTCAAATGCCTCCTAGCTCAGCTACTGGCATGCTGAGTCAAAAATGGCCACCACGCACTCACAGAGGGCTGAAACCACCACCCGCTCTGGGGGGGAGATTGGCAAGGCGAGGGGAACCACCAGAGAAACACACACACACACACCCCACGGCTGCAGCAGCATCCCCAAGGCCACTGAAACCCTTGGCAGTGGTAAGTCCGCCTTTTAAAAAAACCAACAAAATTTAACATCAATGGAACCCCTGAACCAGGCCCAAACCAACCCGAGGGGTCTGGCTCGAGCGGAACCGAGCCCGGTTCGAGGTCAAGCTGATTCACACAACTCTACTGCCCCAGCCTGGGTTTGGCTGCTTGTAAGAAGAGCCTTCAGCTCTCCTCCCCAGCTCAACTCAATCCACAATGACTTGTTGTTTCCTGACTCCCTTGTGATAGGACTTGATGGCAGCCCTCTCCACACTGTAAATCCTATATAATAGTTGCACCATTCTACTTTGTAACAGGACTTGGTCAAAGTTGCTTTATGAAAAACATTTACTGCACACGATGGCTCATAAACAAGGCACACTCACAGATATATGGTTCACTGTTGCAATATCTATAGCAACTTGAGCTAGCTCTGAAAGACAACAGCCTCAAATGGCCCATTAACATAGACATTCAGATTCAGCACCCCAAATCTATCAAATTAGATGCATCATTCAAAGTCACACTCTAGGTGGCCCCCTTTTTTAGAATTCTCCCAGACTAAATCTTTTGTGCATACTTCCAGAGCATGACCAGTTGAACTTGGCCAGTCTCCCCAAAGCCTCGAGGGCCAATAGCAAATAGAATAGAACAAATTTGGAAAACAGAAGGAAAAAAACACCCCACAAAAAAAGAGTCCCTAACGCTGCATTTCCAAGTTTCTGCTGGAGCCCAGTTCACTGTGAGATGCACAACCAATGACGTCTTCAGTCTTGACAGTCCAAGGGATCTTCTCTGAGCAATCCCAGCCAGGCACCAAGGCCACTGCTATTCCGAAATCCTTCAACTGCAGTCACACGCTTGGCTGCTCTCCTTCTCAACTACAGCCTTGCTTTTTTTATACCTTCAAAAAAGCCCATCAAAATATCCCTCGCCTAGAAAGTCATATTTATAGAAAATGTGTGTAATGCAAGAGGCACTCAGTTAAAAGAAACCAATGAAAAGTTATTTCCATTTGACAAAACTGGCTGAAAGTCTGAAGATTGTCTAAGCACTAAACGGCTTCTGGCTCCTCAGCTGGCTGCACGGTGCAGGGATGCTTTAAAAATTCTATTTATGTAGCTTTGCCACCTCTTCTTTCTAAAAGGCTTTGGGGTGGGTAAAATTGCTGTGCAAAGATAAACAAAGGTGGTGCCCATTCCAAAAGGCATGCCTTTTCCAGTGCCTGGAGTCCACTTTTGCCTGGAGTAGCTAACAACCGGGTTTATAATTGCTCTACAGAAGCCAGGAGAAGGTGGGGTGGGGGAAGGTCAAACCCACACTCTAGTGCACCACACTGCATTGAGTTAGGGAGAGGAACAAAGATTTGAAATGGGGCAAGATTCTCAGCAATATTTAAAGGTCCAAGTATATTTAAGGATGCTCCCAAAAATTCTCCCCAGATTTTGAGTTTCAGATTACTCAGTTTTCATCCCAAAGGGAATCTGATGCATTAAGAGTTCTCCATGATTCCAGTTTTTTTTTCCATGTTTTCTACAATGCACTGTGAATGTACAGCTTGCATTGAGTTCATTCCTACATTTCTTCCTATGGATTACCAACATGCACATGTGCATTGATAAAATATGGTTATATCAAAGTTACAGTTATTATATTCATATCCAAGATTCCTTTATATGCATACTGCCTCTGAAATTGGAGGTAGAAAAAGCTATATTTCCAAAGCATGGGAAAGAGCTAGTACTGTTTCTTTATTTCTGCAACCCAACCTGAAATTTGTTTTGCCCCTAGCAGAATCTCATCTAATTAACTCTGACTAACGTCTCCAAGCTCCATCTTCAGATGCTCTTACAAACTGCAGGCTTTGGGGACTCGGCATCATACCCAGCTGCATTTTGCCCTCCTTCATCCTTGTCATTTTGTTCAACATCTAGCCGGAAGAAGAGTGATGGGAATTCAAAAGCCTTCTTGCACTGAACTTGGGGACATTTGTTAGGACCATTTGTTAGGACCAAGAAAGGTATTATGCTACTGAGGCTTTGGGGTTTTTTCCCTAATGGACCACACCACTGCCTGCAATCTGTGTCCTATGAATACTTTGCTGTGATAATGAAGGTTTTGTATATCAATACACCTGACATTTGTCCAGAGTTTGCTCCAGGTGGTAACTGGCTTGCTTATCTTGAGACAATTTTATAATGCAAACCAGGGAGGGATGTGGAGAGAGATACATTCCTTGGCTGAGAAGCTTCAGAGACTTGAAAGCCAGAGACACAGACGGTTGGTTGGCAAGAAATATTTCTTTGGCTTCTTCCTGTCTGTAAATCAGTCAATATCCAGCTTGCTTGGTGATGACAGAAACTACTGTTGCCCTGAGTAAGTTCATTAGCCCCCAACATGTGCATTTCAGAAATGTGGGGAATCTGGCTTTCACTTCCCTGTCATGGGGAAGGTTGTCATGCTGAGAAGGAAAGCCGCAGCAATATCTCTCTCTCTCTCTCTCTCTCTCTCTCTCTCTCTCTCTCTCTCTCTCACACACACACACACACACACACACACACACAGACACACACACCATATCCTACTCACACAAACTTTGGAATGCTGGCTGGAAGCAGACATTCACAACATTCAAGGAGATGATGGTGGTTTGATTGATAGATTGGTAGATTGATAGATCATTTCCCATGGTGTACACAATGCTTTTGCCCCACTGTGACAGCATCTAGTCAAATTAATTTCACACAATTTTTGATGCTCTGGAGAGGGAAAATCCCAGAAGAGCTTCCCTAGCCTAATTCTACTCAGGGGTGTAGTTACAATTGAGTGGATGAGTTCAAAGAAACTGGGGGGGGCAGCTCCTGAGGGGGCCCCCGCTCTATTTCCTTCACTATCTCCCTCACTCTGAGGGGCTGCAGGGGAAAGGGGCGAACACAGGCCCCCTCTCCCCTAGCGACTTCCCTGGTTCTACTGTTAATATAAAATAGTCCTCCTTCTAAGAAACCTTTAAACATCTGTGCCAGCCAAGAGGGAGACATAGGCTGAGACTTTTAATTACAGGTTCCTCCAATTATTCATCATTCTTCTAAAACAGCACGTAGTGCCTAGGATGCAGCATGCACAGACTATATATAATTGAAACGTTTTCAGCCTTGCTCCACGAGTCCAGTGTGAGCTGCGTGTCAAGCAACGGGTCAGCAGATGCATTTTCTTCTTTTCATGAACAGTCCCAGAAGCCTCTCCCAAAGCCAGCTCCTGGCACTGCTTCCATTGTTGTGATCCGTCAGGAAACCTCCGACTCCTCCCAAGAGCTTGCCTGGCTCCGGGCCTGTTCAGCTATTCTGCCTTGCCTGTGGTTGCCACTGAAAATCTCTCTCCCTGCAAGCGAGCCGTGTGCCAGGGAACAACACAAAATACCCCCTCCGGAAGCACCACTCTGAATGTGTGCGGCAGCATTTGCATACTGGCATCACGCCGCTTCGGGCTCCAGCAAGCACATTTGCTGTGCCTTTCAAGCAACATACATGGACTGGTGCCAGTTCATCCCGTGCGCTATGTCTAGCCACAAATCTGTGTCCAATCATTCATTTCTCCACAAGACTCAAATCCCACAGTCGTAGCCAGTCTACATAAGCAATTATCCAGAAATTGCAAGCAACATGCAAGTTCTGTTATTTTAGGCTGGAGGCAGGATGAGATTCCAAGCTGCAGAGGCTACGTTCATGGAATCCCAGAAGAGCTGGAGGGGGCTTGGAGGTCGTCTAGTCCAACCTTCTGCTTGAGGCAGGCAATCCAGAGCAAGGGCATCCCCAGCAGATGTCTGCCCAGACACTGCTTGAAGTCTTCATCACGGGAAAGCTCACCCCTCTCCTGGTAATTGGATCTGGTCTCTTAAGAAGCTTATCCTAATGTGCAACCCAAGTGTTCTCTCCCGTCGCTCAGTGCTTCAGCAGCTAGTGGGAACTGCAGTGCAAAGCAAATGATGTCTAACCCTCTACTTTCATGCTGTTTTCCTGGAGAAAATCTCCCCTCCCCAAAAAAGAGCTTCTGAGCTCTCAAAAAAACGGCCATTTCCCCCAACAGCTTTAGGAATTCTTATGTGGAATTCTCTGCCACCTGGTGATGGCTACCAGTTTGGAAGGCTTTAAGTGAAACTTAGGCAAATTCATGGAGGGCAGGTCTATCAATGGCTACTAGTCCTGATGGCTAAGGGCTACCTCCATGTTCAGAGCCAGGATGCCTCAAAATACCAGTCGCAGAGGAGAAGCAGCAGGAAAGGGGGCATGCCTTCATCTCCTGGTTGTGTGGCTTCCCAAGGCATCTGGTTGGTCACTGTGGGAAGCCGGGTGCTGAACTATAGGCCTCATCCACCAGGGCTGTTCTTATGTGAGCCCAAAAGCAGCTTAAAGGAAGGGTCTTCAGCAGGAAAATAGTATGGAAGCAAAATGTTAGATATCTATTACTTCTGCACAGTGGTCTGGATCATGGCACTCCATGCGCAGCTGCTATGTTGGAAGTAGAGCCCAAAGATTGCTCAGACTTTATTTATGGACAATGATGCATTTAACATCCCGTCTCGTATGAGCCTGAGAAGGGCTTCAAGGGTTCAATAGCAGCTGGCTACTGCTCGCTAGGACTGGAGTGCGGAGGCTGGAAGACCTGAAGTTGTGTGTTAGCTCCATCTGGAAATACATTGCGAGCAGTCTGAGGCAAAAGCCATTGAGAAGAGGAGGAAAAAATTAACCTTTTGCACACACAAGCACATCAATAAAACCCTCTGCTCTCAACCACACAGACATTCCAGTACAGTTTGCTTTCTGGCAGCCTGCACATTCAGCTATTGAACACTGCGTCATTTGGGTGGGGGAAGAAATTTTATGGCATGTGCTTGAATTCATATACAGTGTCTTTGAATGAGGCTTCCAGAACACTACAGCTTCCATAGCTTCCTAAAACCTGCATGCAATTAAGCCAACAGGCCTATTTTTAAGTGAAATTTCTTCCAATGGAGAGCATACTGCTTAATCTTTAGGCATTAGATATTCACGCAAAGCATCTTGGATGAACCGATAAAAGAACTGAAGACGGGCTGGAATGCTTTCACACACTTTCTGAGACTACATTTGTGCAAGCAGAAAAGAAGGCCAATGCTCAGATCTGCAGGGAATTATTAAAGACACATTAAAATATATGTCAGGAGTGTAGCAATCTGGTTTCAGATAAGCTAAGAGCAGGTGCACATTGTTGTTTTCAACCATGTGAAATCCACATGGAATCGGGGGCAATTCACACAACCCAGAATTTGCCATGAGAACATAGTTCCTTCAAGAAACATTATAGCAGGCTGTGTGGCAAAGGACAGCAGTTTCATCTCACAGCCAATTTTCAGTTTGCGATGAAGGTTGTAATTTTTCCTAGTCTTGCACCAAAAATTAACTGGCTGTGTGATGGAGCAATTAGACAACCACTTTGTCATGGGGACAGCTGAGCTGTAACATGCAAGTAATTTGTTGCAAGCACACACAGCTGATTTTGAACAGAATCAATTAATCATCCAAACCCACAGCAATCCAAACCCACAGCAAAAGAGTTAGGTACATAGCATCTCAGCATTAACTAAAACACCTTCAATGGAAGTTCCTCTAGAAAACCAGGGGAATCTCAACGAATCTCCTCCTCTGAGGATCCAAAAGATTGTTATGAATGCTATCGGCAAAATAAATAAGAATATAGCAGAACTGGATCAAGTAAGACAGTGAGGTTCTTCTCACGATTAGTGAGAAGAGCCTCTAGGGGGTTTGCGGGGAGAGTGGGCTAAGCCTGCTCTCCCTGCACACGAGCAGCAGTCTGCTCTGGGCGGCTGCAGCAGCTGCCCACACAACTGCTGGCTCCTTCATGGAGCCGGCGGGGGCTGGGGAGTTCAGGGGCCGCATGGCCCCCAGAAGCTCCAGCATGCCCTATGCGAGCATGCTGGAGAGACCCCTGAGCCGGGAGGCTGCTTTTCAGCCTCCTGGTCGGGGGTCTCCTCATGAGTAGCCATGGCATGGAGCTGCGCCGCAGCAACTCACGATTTAAAAAACCGGGTTTGTGGAGAGCTCGCTCCGCAAACCTGGTTTAAGGGGAGGGGTAGTTTGGAGGGTTAACCGCCTGGAGGCCATTGGGCTCACCTGCGAGCCTAGTGGTTCTCACACTCAGGAGAAATCCGGCTAGGTTCCTCTAGCCCAATTTCTCCTGATTGTGGGAATAGCCTCAGTGATGTACCTCCCCATCAGCATTTAGTTTAAAATGTAAACACAAGCTAAGGCAACACCAGAAATATTAGGTTCCACCACTTTTTTAAAAAAGCATTTGGCTCTTTCTTGTATCTTCCTAGAAGAGAGGTCAGCTCTGCCACTTCATATTTTCCACAATCACAAAACTCACAGAGGAAAAAATACTTCTCTCCCACCAAAGGTCCCAATTGCAATGCGTTCTCATAGCAACTTAAATGCAACACAGATTAGGCACATTTTGAGGCAATGGAATGGAATTGAAAACTACTGGAGTGGAGAAGAATTGGAGAAGACAGGAATGCCAGGATGTCAATCCAAAGGTGCACCTAGGTAATTTTGGAGCCTGGACCTAAAGTCTTTGGAGGGCCCCCACCCCACCCTCTGCAAGTTAAGCATTATGTTTTAACATGCAGATTCTTGAGGGCATGAACTACACCACCTAGGACAGATGAAGGAAGATTTGAGGGACCCCAGCGGGTATGGAGGCCCTGGACTTCAGCCCCAAAGTCCAGGGGTAATAGCACCTCTGTGAAGATCTGGCAATGAAATCAAAACTCCATCTCCAAAAACAGGCACGGGGAGAGAGAGAATGCAGAGTTTAATGACTTTCAGCATTGCACATTTGCCAGAAAAATATTTTTGATCACACAGAATACAAGACCAAGTGTCTGTGCAGTTCAGAACAGGCACAGAAGACATGGAAGTCATTGAGAGGGAATGTGCAGACTGGGGAGCTAAATGGACACATTTGAGGAAAGACTGAAAGAACTAAATTGAATTGGCTAAGCCTTAGGTGAGGAAGACATGGGCTATGCTATAAATATTGGGGAAGGGTGAGCTATTATGGGTCGAGGGAATGATACCTAGGAGACACAAGAGTAATGAAGTGAAAACCAAGACAAAAGAGAAACCTGGGGTGAAGACCAGGAAAAATGTCTGGGATTTCAATGGAGTTGGTTGGGGGATTCCGAACAGGGGGAAAAGGAGAATGGAATTTGATCTAGTCACACTTCATTGAGTTTTCAAAAGAACAGATTCTTTGGAGCACTGTTAGATTTTAATTTTCATTTCAGAGCAGAAGGGGAGGGAATGCAGCTGTGAAAAGGACACGGTTGCCACGTTTCAGTTCAAATATCTCTGTTTCAGCCAAGGTAGTAAGTAGGAGATAAATTATTATTGCTCTTATTTCAATAGCCATTAGGATTCTTCACACAATCCAGTTTTTAGAGGCATAAATCCAAGGTGTTTCCAACTCTGCAGCTACACCTAAAAATGTAGTGTGTGGATGAGACAAACGTGTTTGGTAACGTGTGTATCTGCATGCCCTAGCAAGAGATGAAGGCATGCCCACCTCCTGCCATTACTCCCCTGCAACAGGTACTCAGACTCCTGCCCCTAAACAAGGAGATCGCATCTAGCCAGCAAGACTAGTAGCCACTGATGGACTTGTCCTTTAATTTGTCTAACCCCACTTAAAGCCATCTGAGCCAGAGGTGTCTTGGGGTAGATTATGAATTCCATAATATGAATTCTTCATTTTGTGGAAAGAAAAAGACAAATTTTGTCCACCTTAAAAACACTGCCAATTTAATCTGATGACTCCAAACTCTAAGACAGAATTTCCTCCCTACTTTCTTGAATAATTTTTCAAGCCTTCATCATGTCCTTTCTTGGCCTCCCCACCCCGCACCGCCCACTAAACTAACAAGCTCCAATTGGAACATATGAAACTGCCATATACCGAGTCAGACCATTGATCCATCTAGCTCAGTATTGTCTATACAGACTGTCAGTGGCTTCTCCAAGGTTGCAGGCAGGGGTCTCTCTCAGCCCTATCTGGGAGGGAACTTGGAACCTTCTGCATGCAAGCCTGCAGGTGCTCTTCCCAGAGTGGCCCCATCCCCTAAGGGGAATATCTTACAGTGCTCACATATGTAGTCTCCCATTCAAATGCAAACCAGGACAGACCCAGCTTAGCAAAGGGGACAATTCAAGCTCGCTACCACAAGACCAGCTCTCCTCCCATGTATTTTAGCTGTCCCTTGAAGAGAATATATTCCAACTCCCTGCCCTGATTATTTCCTTTGTGTTTTCTGAGCTCTATAGTCTCCTTTTGAGATGGGACAATCAGAGCTGGATATAGACATTGATTGGTGTGATATGTGGATTCATCCAGTGCTGTTTGTAGAGTATTTAAAAAGAAATAGCAATGTTTTCCACACATTTCCTTTCTTAAAAAGCTATGCAATGTGTGTATCTCTAAGGAAGTAAGCAAGAACCCAGCAAACTGCAGAAGCTGTACACCAAGAACTCTGATTGCATAGAATGTCCTTCTTTTGTCTGGACACTGTGGAAAGCCAGGTCCCAGATCTGAACGTATGCCATACTTGAAAAAAGCTGGGGTCTCTTGCTCCTGCTCCAAGAAAGACTGTGTTGTATACAACAGTGCATAGTACAAATACTGGCCTCAGTCCAAACTAGAGTAGTTGCTCCAAAATCACATTGAAACGAATAGGTCAAAAGCTGGTCACAACTAACTAGTTCCAACAGTTTCAATGGGATGTAAGCATGACTTTTTCTGGATTGGGAACACTACATTCATATTGAAGCCTCACTCACCCACCCTCCCACCACCCTCACTCTCTCTCTCACTCTCTCACCATACCAGAACCCAAGATTCCAATGTAACCGATGGGCAGTTCATTCAACATGGGGGAAGAGTAGATCTTCACAGAATGCATGAATGGATGAATTATGTATGGAATGGAATTCACTGCCGCAGGATGTGAGTGATAGCCACTCAGGTAGCTTTAGAAGAGGTTTAGATGAATTCACAGTGGTGAATCAACTGCAATGATAACAAAACTAAACCTCCACATTGAGATGCAGTGTACCTCTGGTGGTGGGTACAAAAAAAAATGAGGGGGAGCTTTTGCCTTCATGCTCAATTATGTAAGTTTTCCAGGTGCAACTAGCTAGCCAGTGCTGAAAACTAGTTGGGCTGTTGATCTGATCTATAGCAGGACTGTTCCTACAGGAATTTGGAAAAATATGGTTGGATCCTGCAGTATTGTATATGGCAGGGGTTCTCAAACTTGGGTCCCCAGATGTTGACCCCAGATGATGTTGGACTACAGCTCCCATCACTCCCATCCACAATGGCCTTTATGGATGGGGGTTGTAGTCCAGCAACATCTAGGGACCCATGTTTGAGAACTGCATGGTATCAGCTAGCAATCAAGTAGTTCACTCTATACAAGTACATTCTTCCTCTCCCAACAGTGATCTTTGCATCTGGCACGCAACAACAGTGTCCATCTGTGTTAGTGACACTTATAAAACAGCTGTATTTATTTCCATTATGCCTTTCCCTTTGGCTCTTGTGTGAAACTCATCAGCAACAATTCGGGACCAGCCTTGCCTTTTGTTTGGAACTTGTACAGTGCCTAGCACAACAGTCAGCACTTCAAAAATAACAAACAAGACTAAGCTGCAAGAAGCACACTTGGAAAAAGCCCACCGTTTCCCAGAATCCCACTGACCAAAATGTGTAAGCTAAAACTTCGCATGATCCAAAGTGTCAGTCATGAAAAACGAGTTCTGCCATAAATGAAAAAACAATAAAAGTATAACGACGAGGAAATGACCTAATGGACCAAGGCAGATTGAGTTAATTTGTTATTAATTAACTGCCCCAAGCAGAATCCATAGGTGGAAGTGACACAGCACCAGGATTCCAATTAACAAAGCTCTTTCCCCTTCATGAATTATATTAGCCTCACAGACTGTTCCAAATAAAAGAAAAAGCCCCACGTTCACGATGCCAGCAGGGGCCCTCAAAACATTTCAGCTAATAAATTAAATTAATGCTCAAATGTATGTACTGGGAGATCATACAGAGTAAGGAGAAATACTATAGATTTTCCAGAATAGAATGTAGAATAGAACAGTTTCCCATTTTATTACTGGTTTTTGAACCATTCCTCTAGGGCAGGGTTTCTTAACCTTGGGCCCCCAGATGTTGTTGGACTACAACTCACATCATCCTCAGCCACAAAGGCCATGTCTGGGGATGATGGGAGTTGTAGTCCAACAACATTCGGCGGGGGGGGCGCTAAGGTTAAGAAACCCTGCTCTAGGGCAGGGCTACTCAGCTCTGGCAGAGCTGCCTGGAGGCAGCCTTTAGCCATCAAGACTAGTAACCACTGATAGACCTGTCCTCCATGCATTTGTCTAAGCCCCTTTTAAAGCCATCCAAGTTGCTGGCTACCACCACGTCCCGTGGCTGAGAATTCCACTGTGTGAAAAAGTGCTTCCTTTTGTTGGCTCTAAATTTCCTGGCCATTGTTTTCATGGGATGGTCCCTGTTACTAGTACTGTGAAAGAGAGGGGGAACTTCTCCCTATCCACTCTCTCCACACCATGCATAATTTTATAAACCTCTATTCTGTCTCTCCCCTTTTTTCTAAGCTAAAGAGCCCCAGATGCTGTAAACTTGTCTTATAACAGAAGTGGCTCTAGACTCCCTGGTTATCTTGATTGCCCTCTTCTGTACCTTTTCCAGTTCTATAATGTCCCTCTTGAAATACAGTGACCAAAACTGTACACAGTAGTCCAAATGTGGCCATATCATAGGTTTGGTAATCCAGTTTGGTTAAGATTTACTTAATCAAAGTAAAGTCATGAAAAGCATCACTTACATTTGTGTTGCAGAGTTTGTACTGCTTGTAAGCTCCAGTGCACACAATCGCCGATGTTCTTTGAGAGGGAGTGTGGCTTTGGACTGGCTGGTGGGATACAGGAACATGCGCACTCAAGTCAGTACCATGAAACAAACTTTGAGATGCTGGGAAAACTTGCAGATGGGGCGCAGCCTGTTGGTAGAAGGAGCCACTGGTAACTTGAGACCTGGGTTGAGCTCTGCGATCTTCCTGGTACAGATTTCCATGATGATGTGAGGGGTTGGCCGAGTGACCAAATGGGTTCTCAACAACACCAGCACTCTGTGGGTTGGCGGTGTTGCGTGGAGACTGCCGCTGCCTCCGTGGCTTGCTTGGCAATTGTCCCGTGTCAGTCTGCAAGGGTAGTATATAGGGCACTTTCCCATATCCATATTTCCCAGGGCCAATAGGGTTTTTATTCCTGCCCCTGAAGAAAGAAAACAAATGAAAACATTAGCTCAGCAACAGTAAAGAAAAGAAACCCATGATGGGACGTTTTAAGAGCTTACATACTAACCAGCTAAAGCAACTTGGGTCTCCAGAGGCTGTTGGACAAAGCACCCATCATTCCCTGCCACAATGGTCTTTGGTGGGAGTTGTAGTCCAGCAACATCTGGGGACCCAAAAATCCCCACCATACACTGAAGCAAAGGATTCTTCTTATGCCATTTCCCTTGCCACACTTGGGAAGAACAGTGCAATCGTGGCAAATAACTCCAAGCACAACCTCCATTCAACCAATGAAGATCCCCTAAGGTGTGCAAAATGAATAAATAGCTTTATTATGATCGCTGATCAGGTTGGTGTGCAAAATACTTTTGTATGCCGAGCTCTCATGTGAGGTCCCCGTCAAAGCCCCTTGTAATGCAGGGCATGTTGCTAGAATCAGATACCACTGAGCCACCAAGAATGCATAAAGGCAACATTTCCGACAGAAATTTTTGGGAGGAAAGGAACATTACAGAGATCAGGCTCCTGTCATCAGATCAAAGGCGCTTTCCAAATTCCTTCTTCCTGGTGTTATTTGCTTCCTTACTGTTCCATTGTCTCTTGGGTCGCAGACATCTTTGAAAGTCATTTACTTACCTTTTTCAGCATTTATGGTCTTCTGGGGTTTATAATCAATCAGGACACTTTAAGCATGTGTGAACCAGAGTGTTAATTCAACCTGCCAGATGAGAAGCCACCACTTTTGAACTGCTTACATGGCTTCACCTGTTCCTTGTCAGAGATCGTTGCTGAGGCAGCTTTCAAATTTCTTACCATAACATACTGAAATGCCCCAAGTCTGAAGTCTGAGAGGAAGGCAACTGTAGTAAATTGATAAAATTTACTAAAGTAAAATGAAGGACAATAATGAATATAATATGTATTATAAAAGAACATGATAAATGGCAGACACAGTCGATGCCTTTCAATGGAAAATTGAACAAAACAACATTTTTGCCATGAAAAAGCCACTTATTTTCCCAACTTCCCATTACTGGTAAATTAGTAAACTGTTCATCATTATGGGAAGCTTGGAGGTGCCATTTATTTTAATATTCATTCATTTGATTTATATACCACCCTGAGCCATTTTTGGAAGGGCGGTATATAAATCCAATAAATAAATAAAGCCCCGAGAGTGCTTTATTTTGCATTGGTACCAGATGCATTGAACAAAACAAAAAAGATTTTCAATTCCCCATGCATTTTGAATGTCACTTTTTCTCAAGGGGGTGGTAGAATTGTCTTATGAATAAGCAAGACAGTTGGAACTGCTCACCCATTTCATATAGTACAATCTTTCATCTTGTCTACATTTTAAAAACTCTTATCAAAGAGTTTTTGATAAGTAACTCAAAGTAACTCCTCAAACAGATCACAGCCTAAAACAGACATGACTGCATAAACAGACTCTGGACCTCTTTTGTTGCTTTCAGTTTTGTTAGATTAAATTCTTCTGGGAAAGCTCTCTCAATGGAGGGGGGCCCACTCCACGTCAGGGAAAGGGCACATGTTCTATCCCCACCACAATGCAGTGAATTACCTTTTCCTCACCAAAATGAATGGTAGCCATTCATGTACATGGGAGAGAGTAAAATAAGACACTGGGGGGATGCAGATACCTGCCCCCCAATATAGCCTTTGCAGCAAAAAAAAAAAAGCAGAATACAACTTAAATTGACTAGTTATTTATAAAATAGGGGAGGGCTGTACAGTTTGTGGGCTTCAAGTCTGCATGTAGTCCATCAGTCGTATACTGCTAGGAATGTGCAGAACCGGTTCAAATTGAACCTGGTTCGATTCAGACCGGTCTGATTCGACCTGCTTGAGCTCAAACTGAAACAGGCCCTCAAAACGGGGGGGGGGGATCCAACTTCGAACTGAACTGGGCCTGTTTTGGATCGAACTGGTTTGACCGGCTCAGGATGCTTGTAAAGGGGAATCTGGTAAGGATTCCCCTTTACAAGCTAAAGGGGATCCCGAACAACTAAAAGGAGATTGAAAGGGTGGGCAAGGGTTTGGGCAAAAGGGCACCTGACCTGTGGTGGTGGTGGTGGCGGCGGCAGCAGCAGCAGCAGTAGCTTCTCTAGGCCCTTCCATTGCTCCTACCCCATCAGCATGGGCCAAAAGGGGCCTGGTTCAAGCCTCCATCCACTCTGATCCACCCTTTCAACCCCCTTTTAGTTGTTAGGGATCCACCTTTGCTCGTAAAGGGGAATTCTTATTGGATTCCGTTTTACAAGCATCCCGAACCAGTTCGAACCAGGTCGAACCCAGTTGGACTGGGCTGAACCAGTTTGGGTGCACGAACTGAACCTCCAGCCAGTTCTAATGAGTTCTAATGAACCGGTTCACAGCTCAGTGATTCAGTTCGAATTCAATTTGAATTTGAACTGAACTGCCCAGAAGGGTTCCGCGCACACCCCTCTATACAACAGCTGGCCAGGTGCTTGAGAGACCCCCTGCCTTTGCAGTTCCAAGCAGGCAGAAAACACAGGACGCAGATATCCTCAGTCTTTCATGGATAAAAACAGGGACACACTTGCAGTGCCTCTCTTCTCATATCAAGTGTCTTACCTCCCTATAACACAGTGCTGACAATGCTATTCTTCTGCTGCATACATTTACCATGCAAAACCCTGCCCTTCACTGTTTTGGAAACCAAGACAGGGTTTTGTTCTTGTCTGAAGATATGCTAGAAGAACATAATTAGCTCATAATCTGTTATCAGCTCTGTTATCTGCTCAAAGCAACCCTGCACGGCATCTTAACATTCTGGCATGCACATTAGCATTTGTGCACAAGGGACATAAGCTGCATCAAGCCTTACAGCTCAGATATTTCACTTCTGGGATAGAAGGGCAGAGCCCCAAAGAATGATCACTTTAGCAACATTAGCTTCTTGCACTAGGAAGGCATGCCCCCCCCCCCCCCAAGAGGCAAAGGGAAAGAGAACAAAACAAGAAAACAAGGACAGTGGGTTTATAGGAACACAGATTAAGCTGCCTTACACCAAATCAGACTCTTGGTCCACCTAGCTCAGTACTGTCTACACTGATTGGCAGCGGTTCTCCAGAATTTCTGGCAGGAGTCTCTCTCAGTCCTACCTGGGAATGAGGCCAGGGAGTAAACCTGGGATGTTGTGCATGCAAGCAGATGCTCTACCACTGGACTACGGCCCCATCCCCTAAGGGGAATATCTTACAGCATACAACGCTCACGTGCAGTCACCCATCCAAATGCAAACTAGGGTGGCCCCTGCTTAGCAAAGGGGGAAATTCATGCTAGCTACTTCAAAACTGGCTCTCCTTCCCTACCAGGGATGGATACCAGAAAATAAAGGCTATTCCTGGTAAGTAGGAATAGTTGAGACTTCTCAAGCCCTGGAGGGACTGCTTTCAGCTTGAATAGGACACTCCAGTTTGTTACCCTTAAATGTAAGAGGAACACAGTCACCTTGGTGGAAAATGTCATATTTCCTTCACTGGGCAAGCATCTAGAAACAAAAGCTCAACTCACAGTTTCTAATCATTAACATCCTTATCAGAGTTCAAACTCCCTTCTTGAGCAATGCTACTCAGAACAAAGCCATGAGCAAGTTTTATTTTGCCTCCAAGGCCATTGCGTACACCTTTGGCCACCTCAGATTAGGTATGCTAATCTGTGTGTTGCGTTGAGAAATGCAATCATGCCCTCCAGTAAAGGAACAAACAAATAAACACACAAAGGAACCATAATATCTGGGATGGAGATTGTCTATATTTTGGTCCTGGGGAGTTTCAGACAGTGTAAAACCATGCAGGTTTGGAGATGGAATATTATTGTCATCAGAACACCAGAGGCTCACAATTCACTGCATGGCTGCTTCATGCAGTAAGCCAATAAGGTTGCAGATTAGAGCAGGGATAGGCAACCTGGGTCCTCCAGCTGTTGTTGAACTACAACTCCCATCATCCCCAGCCACAATTTATCCCCAGCCCTTCTTAAATCATGGTGTAAAAACTAAAAAGCTTAGAAAAAGTTATGGAGATTCCAGGGAATTATCCATTTACTTCTAATCAAAGCCTAGGGACAGAAACCTGGCTTGCTTATGACAAATTACAAATTATGACAAATTATACACCAGCATGGTGTAGCGGTTAGAGTGCTGGACTAGGACCGGGGAGACCCGAGTTCAAATCCCCATTCAGTCATGATACTAGCTGGGTGACTCTGGTCCAGGCACTTCTCTTTCAGCCTAACCTATTTCAAAGGGTTGTTGTCAGGTGAAACTTAAGTATGTAGTACACTGCTCTGGGCTCCTTGGAGGAAGAGCAGGATATAAAAAACAATTGGGGGGGGGAATTATATTCCACAAATTATATTAAAATGATATGCTTTTGTATCCTCAAATAAACAGCCAATACTGGATGCTATGTGTGTAGCATTCATCTTTTCACAACAGAAAGAGCGTTGCATTCCTTACAATCAGCGTTTATCTAAACAGCACACCAACTTCGGCAACGAACACCATTCACAATGAAGTTATCCTCTGGAAGCGAGCTACTGTTTTAACAGATAACACATGTTGAAAGCCAAGGATTTCATGACATTCAGCAGCTAATGAGACCTGCAGATGTACTGGATTTATCTAAAGTAGAGGCACTATCTCCTTGATACACTTTAAACCCAACAGTATCTTTCCTCTAAAGGCCAATTCAAAAGTATGTATTAATTCATTCATAGCTTCATTTATGCATGACAGCTATGACTGATCTCTCAAAAGAGGTGCCAGGGAACAGAAGCCAAAGTTTTCAGTAGGGAGCCTTCCATATTCTTTACCAACATGGAATGGGGAACTGGATGCAATTGTGAAATCAAGACTGGATGCAATTGTGAAATCAAGACAGCTCTGCACATGGATAGAAGTAGGGATGTGCACGAAATGGATTTTGCATTTTGTTTCGAGCTCAAAATGGAACACAAAACAGCAGAAACATTTCATCAAAGCAGCGGCTGAACTGGCGGTTTTGACGAAACAAACTCAGAATGTTTTGAGTATTTCAGCCATAGGGAACAATGGGGAACTTGAAACCCCCCATTGTTCCCCACGAGTTGCTCCTAGGGACACCAAAGTCAGTTGTGTGGTAGGACATGATTGGTGCTACCTACCATCCAGCCCACAAAAGAAATGAGCAAGCGGGCAATTTTTAACAAAATTTAAACCTTTCCCCAAAGCCCCAATAGGATCCTAATGGGGTTTGGGGAAAAGGTTAAACATTTGTTTAAAATCACCCATTTGCCCATTTCTTTTGTCAACTGGGTGGTAGGTAGCACCAATTCTGTCCTACCACACAACCCACTTTGGTGTCCCTTGGAACTACTCATGGGGTGTTCCGAGGTTTCTCATTGTTCCCTAAGGCCAGAACAAGCTGTATTCACAGAGTTCACACACAGGTTTTGCATTGCAATTTGCAATGCAATTTGCAACCTGCCTCGAAAAACACTGCAGAAGCACACAGTAAAAGGGAATCTGTCCCACCCAACACAGAACACACATTTCAAACACAGTCCAAAAATGGCCAAAGAAGAATCACCTACCCAGAATCCACTTCCAGCCACAGTGCCTGTGCTGCAGTAACATCATTGTCACAGGTTGCTCTCTCAACACAGAATTATGACTCCTTCCTACCATTGCAACAGCTACCACAGCAGCACCCTTAGCAACAAACATAGCCATAAAAGCAACTAGAGCAACTTCAGCCACATTTGGCTGAGTACACCTTGCAATGCAGACTGCATAGCAGACCAGAGCAGTAAGTGAAGCACAAGTTAGTCTCAAGGCCATAGGAACATAGGAAGCTGCCATATACTGAGTCAGACCATTGGTCCATTGGTCCATCTAACTCAGTATTGTTGTCTACAGTACACAGACTAGCAGCGGCTTCTCCAAGGTTGCAGGCAGGAATCTTTCTCAGCCCTGTCTTGAAGATGCTGCCAGGGAGGGAACTTGGAACCTAGATGCCCTCCCCAGTGGCTCCATCCCTTAAGGGGAATATCTTACAGTGCTCACACATGTGGTTTCCTTTCCCAGGGTGGACCCTGCTTAGCTAAGGGGACAAGTCATGCTTGCTACCACAAGACCAACTCTTAAGGCCAGGCATGAAACTCATCAGAGCAATCAGCAAGAAATAATCTGGAAAGAGAGAGAGAGAGAGAGAGAGAGAGAGAGAGAGAGAGACACCACTATCAATTGCCCACCATAACACTAGCTTACAGTCAGAGGAGGCACTATCAGAGGAGGCACCTACAAAATTGGGCAAGGGCCCTTTAAAGATCAAAGCGTGCTCCTGGAATGATCAGGGCCCAGCCTGAGCAACAGGTTAAAAAACCCAGCAGTTCACTGAAAATCACTGCTGGAGCAACTTCTGTCAAGAGGAACAACAAAAGGAACAGGTCTTTTGTCCTGACCAGCTCTGATGGTGGTCCTGACCTGCTGCCCTGGGAGCTGTCCAAGGCCTGGAGTACCCCTGATCCTTGACTCGGAAGAGATTGCAGCAGGAGCAGCTGGAGCAGGACACTAGGTCAAAGGATGCCGATGAGCAGGCTGGGTGGATGGAGCCACTCCAGAGACAAGGAATACTTCACCACCTAGAGAACACAATGGTCTGCAGCTCTGGGCGTTCAGCACACTCCCCTTTGATTTCCCTGTTCTGGCCCCAGCAGCTCCTGGGAAAGGGTAAGCAGATTAAGTGAAGTAGCAAAGAATAGATCAGACTCCCCAAGAATCCTTTGTCTTGTTTAGCTGACTGCATATTATTGCATGGGTTTGTTAGGCCCAAAACAAACCTAATGTGGCAGACACATGTTTTTTTGATGAGGGTGTTCCTCCATCACATATAGATATGGGGGCTGGGACATCCCATTTTTAGAACAAAGGGGGCATGCAGAAGGGAGATACTAAGCCCTCCCTTGGGCTTCCTTCCTTCCCCACCTTACTTACTTACCCACCATCTGATTGCTGATATCCCATTTCCTTCAGTCGGGCTCCTTGATACTGGAAGAAGCCTGGCTGGGGAAGGGGGCAGACTATGGAAAGGTCAGCCACAAACAGAAGGGCTAAGCACACTTCTGCATGTTTCCATTCAGGAATGCCCCACCACCACTGCCATACCAATGCACGAGCTCCCATTTTATCCATAACTTGTTGCAGACCAGTTTTAAAGAACCACCAGGCATGCTGCTGACTACTCAAGTACCACCACTGACACCACTTTGTGTCTGCATCTATATGTATTAAATAGTCTTTGTAGCCTAGGAAGGTTTGACTATACACAAAGCACAGCTTGCTTGTAAAACAGTTTGCTGGAGCTTCCTGCTTTAAAACAAAAAGTGAAGTAATGTGCCATTTTCATTTTGTTTCCATTATGATAAAAGAAAGCTGGCTCGTTCCGAAAAAGCAAGCAAGGAAGATACTTGTTAATGGAGCTTACATTGTCCTGGAAAAATGCCTAGAGTGCTTTCTGATCAAACAATAACCACCATCCCCATGCCACCCCTTGTGGGAGAGAAATGTAGATGCTTAGAACAACAAGAAGATACATTACTGTAGCAGATCTTGCTTTACAAGCTGCACTTCATTTCTAAAGCTAGAGGCATATGGATTTATCTTAAGAATGTTCTGAAATGCACTCCCCCACTCAATTTTCTGCACCACATTCAAAAATGGAGAGCTAATTTTGATGATTTTCCAGGAGAAGCAGAAAATGCTGAGGTTTCCCTGCCCACTGACAGCTGCCATTTTCCCCCTCAAAAGCTCCCTCAAAATTATTAGAGCCTGATTCAGATATTATGCTGTAGGAGTGTACAAATGTCTGTACACTTGTACACGTGTTTGTGTGAATGACTGTACCTGTGTTCATTTTAAAAGTGTACCTGGATAAATGACCCTTTAAATGCTGGTACAGATAGGAAGTGTACTTCTGTACCTGTCTTTAGTATAAGGAGCCAGCACAGTGTAGTGGTTAGAGTGCTGGACTAGGACCAGGGAGAACTGAGTTCAAATCCCCATTCTGCCATGAGACTTGCTGGGTGACTGTGTAATCTCTCTCAGCCTAACCTACTTCACAGGGTTGTTGTGAGGAGAAACTCAAGTACATAGTACACCGCTCTGGGCTCCTTGGCGGAAGAGTGGGATACAAAATGAAAAAATAAAATAAATAAAAATACTTAACATGTGAGTGACTGTGTACACATAACATGTGAATGAGCCTGATATCATGACCCAGTGAGCCCATTCACACGTAATGTGGAACCGTAGTTCAAGGGGCCTCAGGTTGAAATTTTGTACACCGGAATGTGTCCAATCGCAGTTTGGACCCCAAAGCGACCCAAGATTTCCCTCCCAAGACTTGGATTTGAACCTTTGGCTTGTAGTGGGTTTTGCCACCCTGACCTGCGGACTGGCATTACATCCGAATGCTGCACCACAGTCCATCTCTGCTGAATCCAGAGTTGAAGGAAGAAGCATCTCCCTCACTTTGGCTGTGATTGGCTGCCAGGGCTGTTCTTCAGTCCAGACGGAAGCCCACACAGCCAGCCCTCCACTATGCAGTCTCCCTTACTGCAGAGAGCCTCCTGTCCTCCTGACTGAAGTATGAGCCTTCTGTGGATGCGGACAGGAAAGCCGGGTTCATTGGAACTGTGGTTCCACATGATGTGCAATGCAACCAGTGACACTCACAGCCAGCAGGAGCTGACTACTAAAAAGAGCTCCACACGGTCACCAGTGTTGCAACCACTGCAGAAGGCAGCTGAAATCCTGCTTTTAACAGAGCTAAGACAAATAACAAGCTGAAACACAGAGTGTGTAAAAACTATCATTGTCCAGGAAATGCCCACTGTATGTAACCAGCCATTTGAATGCTGATTCACTCTCATCAGTCTCAACCCTCTTCCATGCTTGACACCTTTAATGTAAGTACCAATATATGTTTATTCAATTATTCATCACCTGATTATTCTTTTTTAAAAATAATAATAATTGTTAATGTGCTGCAGAACAGAGTCCAGGATGGAAAGAGGTGGTTTCTTGACAACAGAGGTACCAAACAATTGGTGCTATTCACAGCTGGCTTCTGCTGTAAACTCCTCTTATGTTCCATGTTTTCCCTGAGCTCAAGTTCAGACAGAAAATCAGTTCCTTAAATCACTTAAAATGTGACTCCACCAATCAAATGACAATATACAGGAGTCCCTTGTTGTCCATGGTTTCACGGATCACCATTTCATGTATTGCAGATGGCTCTTAGAGACCCAGTTTCTTTATCCACAACAGGAAATATAAGCAATTTTCACCTATCCATGGTTTCTGAGTGGCCAGAAATGACTTCTGATGTCATTTCCAGCCACCAGTTTGAAGCACAGAGCCATTTTGTAGCTCTTGTAAATTTTTTTTATTTATTTTAAAAAATGAAAAATAAGAGGATCTGGTGGCGGGGGCATTCCCGCTTTCTGCTCCCATCCAACTTTTTTTTTTTTTTGCACTTTTTTTTTTTTTATAGTGAGGAACCTAACCCCAGATTCCCATAGAACTAAGTTTTCCATATTCATACTAATTGGCAGGAATGGAACCCCTATGAATAAAGAGGGCTGCCTGTATCTGCACAGGTTGCCCTGGGAAGAAGGAAGGGCTAGTAAACCAGTTTAATTCTGTAGCTAGCTATACCCTTTGAATTCAAACTACTTTGCCTTATCTTTGTCACAAGAGCCAATGGCCTTGCTATTGAGCATTGCTTTAAATCATAGAAAGGAGTGGGGATGGACAAAATATCAAGAAGCTGGGGAAAAGAACCAGAGAAACAGGAAAGGAATTAAAAGGCCATATAGATAAAGATCAAAAGAGGCTGTCATAAACGGCTGGAAGAACTGACATTTGAGATGTCAGGCAGCCATTTTTCCTCTGCCAGCAGATTTTAATACCCTAATAAAGAATTTATTTCCTCCGCATACTGTTTTTACGAGCAGTTGCCTTCTGAAATTTGTCATTTGGTCTCATTACAGAAGTCAAGAAAGAAAGTGAAATGTGTTTTTAAAACACATGAGACAAAACTACTTTTATGCCCCCTTCTTTTATTTGCAGTTCTTCAAAATGATCTGAGAATGCATGTCCCAAATTCCAATTTAGTCTTCACACAAGTGGAGCCTTTTCTGTGGTGGCACCACATCTCTCCTGTCCCATCCTATAGACAAGAGCTCATGAGGTCTAGAAGGGGAGGAGAAACAAGGCAAGGCAAGGCAGGAAAGGAAAGGCAAGTTGCAGTACCATGGACAGCTCCATGAGCCAGTCAATTGACACTGGTTTTACTTTATTGTTCGTTTAACATTTGCAATAGTTTCATTGCTCCACTTTTAATAAAATATTGCGGCCATACTGATATGTTTTATCTTCAACATTTGTTGTCAGATTATAATTATTCCGTTTCCTTAAATGTGGCTAAGTGTTGTTTTCTTGCTTGTAAAATTCATAGAGAGATACTTACTTGATGGAGGTATATCCTTTCCCAGTTTGTTATGTATGATGATGACTGTATGGTGTTATTTAACTGGTCGATGACCATAATAAGGGAATCTAGCTAGCACCAGATAAGAGGCAGACTGAACTCCTTTCTACCCAATCCTGCCTAGCCTGCCACCTGCACTGATTTGCGGATACCAGGGAGTGTGATGATGTGGAAGGGGTCAAGGCCCAGCCTTTTGCCACCCCCTCCCCTCCAGTAGTGACTCAGTCAGATACGGAAGGGGTGGAACTGGTGCCAGCCCCCAGCCTAGACCCTACCATTGTAGTGGAATGGACCCTACCATTCTATGGCAGATCTGGACCACTCCACTAAGCCAGAAGCTGAGGAAGCCCAGGACTGAAACCACCACCACCTGGAAGCCCCTTCAGGGACCAGGGCCCCTGAGGCAGAGCCTGTGGGACTCTAGCCTGCCACAGAGCCAACCTCTCTTCCATCACTACACCTCTCGTGTGTGTGGCAGCACATCAGTGCCACCAGCAACCCAGGGAAGAAAAGATAAACAGGAGAAGTGATAGATGTGGGGCATTCAGCCCCTTTAAGGTTGAGGCACTCCAGGTATGGAGGCAGAGCCCGGGAGGCATGTTCTGAGTTCCAGAGTACTTGAGGGCTCAGTCTGCCTGTAGACAACATTTAATCAACTTGTTCCTTGAAACCTCTCCAGGGTCCTGCAGTCTTGTCTAGCCTTTGCCTAGCTTGGCCTCAGCCTTGCCTTGCCTTCCCTTGGCCAGCCTCAGCCTTGTGGCCACCTTGGACTGGAGAAGACAAGAAGGGCCAGCTCCTTGGGGAGCTTGGGTTCCAAAGGTCCTGTGTCAAGGGATTCAGGCCCTGAAGGTGCTGTTTCAGGAGGTCCCAACACTGGCACCTTGTGAAACAGTCAGGCTCTGGCCCAGGGCTGGGGCTGGGACTGGGTCGATTTCCAGTCCAGACATGTCAAGGTCATACTCTGAGTCATGGTGGAGGTTATCATTACAATATCTATGGAACTCCTTTCCTGGAGCAATGGGGGGTGGGGATTGCCTGGCCCAGTCCTACCTTATTCCACTCTGCTGACGCTGACACTTTGGGCCAATCTCATATCCAGGGATTTTATATATGAAGGAGTCATTGCAAGTCAATGTAGAGCTGGTCTTGTAGTAGCAAGTTTGAATTGTCCCCTTTGATAAGCAGGGTCTGCCTTGGTTTGCAGTTGAATGGGAGACTATATGTGAGCATTGTAAGATATTCCGGGGCCATCGCTCAGTGGTACAGCATCTGCCTGATTGCATGCAGAAGCTTGCAAGTTTGAAATCTAGTGGCATCTCCAGATAGGGCTGAGAAAAACTCCTGACTGTCACCTTGGAGAAGCTACTGCCAGTCTGTGTAGACAAGGTGGCCCAATGGTCTGACTTGGTATAAGGCATATGTTCCAATGGAACAGCAAACCCTTAAATAGAACTCTGAGATGTTCAAAGCTACTTACATAATGACCCCAACACTAAGTAATGACTCCAAGTCTGAACCTGATCTTGAACAGGCTGGTCCAGCTGGGATCTGGGACATCCTTGGTGTAATTCAACAGGAATCACTGAAATGTAGATTTAAAGTTTATCACTTTTGAAGAAATGTATACTATCTTATCCCTTAAAATGGAAGGGGGAAATAGTCATGATGGCCCTTTGGAAAAAGAACTCAGAGATGCACCCTTGGGCGACTGGGTTCAAAGAACCCGCACTGCCGCCCCACAGGGATTGTGCCTTGCAGCCCCAACACGCCCCCCATGTCTGATGTCAGACATGGGGGGGGTCTGGTTTAGCTCCCGAGCAGGGCTGCACTACACCGTTCAGGAGTTAAATGCCCATCGCTGCATTTGCAGTGTGGCCAGGAGTGGTTCTCCCTGCCTTTAAGTCAGTGAACGCAGCGCTGGCCCCAATCTAGCTCCTGAACAGGCCTGCATGGCCCCGTTTGGGAGTTAGATGGCCAGTGTCGCATTCACAGTGTGGCCAGGAGAGGCTCTCCCTGCCACGCTGCAAACACAGTGTTGGCCTGGATCTAACACCCGAACAGGGCTGCACAGCCCCATTCGGGAGCCAGACCATGCTGCTTGCATCTGATGTCAGAGGTAGGGGTCAGGGCTAACCCAGCATCTGACTAGGGGGTGGGGCAAGTGGGGCCACCATTGGCCTGGCTCCGCTACTGGATGCAGCTGTCCTAACTTCAGCTGGGTGGAGGTTCTGCAGTTTGGGATTGGCCACCATGTGACAACAGACTACCATGGCTCTCCTTCTGGAAGTATGTAGTGCTCACATCACTGGTGACCAAGGAGCACCTCCATGCAAGCCACCATGTACAGAGTGTCATGTATCTATGGTGCTTCAAACAGTTGGCAGTCAGGTCACAGTGACATCATAGGAAGCTGCCATACCACTGGTTGAGTCAGACCATAGGTCCATCTAGTACAGTATTGTCTACGCAGACTGGCAGCAGCGTCTCCAAGGTTACAGACAGGAATCTCTCCGAGCCCCATCTCAGAGATGCCAGGTAGGGAACTTGGAACCTTCTGTAGGTGCTGTTCCCAGAGTGGCCCCATCCCCTAAGGCAGGGATGTCAAACTGTGGCCCTCCAGCTGTTTTTGGACTACAACTCCCATAATCCCCAGCCACAGTGGCCAATAGCCAGGGATGATGTGTGTTGTAGGCCAACATCTGCAGAAGGGCCACAGTTTGACATCCCTGCCCTAAGGGGAATATCTTACCATGCTCACATGTAGTCTCCCACAAGGGCAGACTCTGTTTTCCAAAGGGAACAATTCATTCTTGCTACCACAAGACCAGCTCTCCTCCCTAGGGTAAGGCAGCTTTTCCTCCTATCTCAGAGACAAGAGTATGACAGATTATGACACCTCTGTCCTACACAGCACAAGCCTTGCACACAATCAATTTCCCCACCTCCTACTTTGCTTTTTACTCACACACACTCACGAATCGGGAGCACTCACAACTCCCAGACCTGGTTAGGATGCTTTTCCTACCCAATTACTGATCGTATGAACAAGCCTCCCATATTGTAACTGTGAAACACACACATCCAGTGGAGTGTCTGCTGACAAGAATTAACAAGAGCTTGACTTACACTCCCAGAAATGTTTTTGATCACCTCTCCCCATTGTAGTTATTTTTTGACACCTTTTTCCAATCAAGTTGAGCAGAAGCAATAGAAGTTTCATTCCCAGAATGCTTAGATAGCTGAACCTCCCAGAAGACCTTCTTGCCATAGCCCACTACTCTCTCCTGACAATACAAGAGGCCACAGCAAAGCCCCTGACTGCTTCAAAGGATCACAAAAAACTGGAGGTCTTGCAAAGCTTAATCCCCATGTTCTCTTTACCCTAGACCTCCCCACCTCCAGAAGCCTCAGATAAAACACCTTTCATTTCCTTGATCTGCGTTTCTCCCCACACCTCCCTCTTCCAGCAGATCTCAAGCTTCTAGCACTTTATTACTTATCATACCATTTTATGTGAGACGGTGCCTTCTGTAATTTCAGCCATCGCTCATTTAAAATATCAAATCAACATTTCAAACATATATCACAATGAATAAAACTGTAGGGAACTTCAGGTTTTTAAATGACCATGGGCTGGAGTTGGGTTTCTCGTAGTCCATTATTGTCAACCCAAGGGATGAATTTAAATCCAGCTGCTTCAGTAGCGTTTGGAAGGCTTGGTTTGGGTGGTGTTCTTTTTAAGACCCGGGGACTGGGTTTAATTTTGCCAATTAGATGAAAGTGTGCACATCTGTGTATCTATGCTGTCAAGATCAGCTATCAGCTCCATAACATTATTGAATGTGTGGATGTTTTTCATTTCAGAATGGTTGCATTTGAGAGCTCTGTTCATTTAGCTGCTCCCAGAGGCCATAGCTCAGAGGTAACATATATGTTTGCACGCACATGGTTCAGGGCTCAGTTCCTACCATCTCCAGCTAGAATGGTCTCAGGTGGCAAGGCTGGAATATCACTCTTATATCATACCTTAAAAAGCTGCTGCCTGTTGGAGTCGATAAGACATCAACCAATAGGTTGACGTCTGATGGGCAATTACATATGTATATGCTCAACTTCATACGTGTATGCATATTTTCTGTTGTTTTCTTTCTAGGTTGTCATATAGCTTGCTAGTTGATGGTGGACTCTAGGAGCCCTGTGTGTGTGCGCACAAACATAACTCTGGAATATAGGAACATAGGACGCTGCCTTATGCCAAGTCAGACCATTGGTCCATCTAGCTCAGACTGGCAGCAGCTTCTCCAAGGTTGCAGGCAGGAGTCTCTCTCAGCCCTACTTTGGAGATGTCAGACCTGGAACCTTTTGCATGCAAATATGCAGGTGCTCTTCCCAGAGCAGCCCCACCCCTTCAGGGGAATGTCTTACCATGCTCATACATATAGTCTCCCATTCAAATACAAACCAGTGCAGATGCTGCTTAGCAAAGGAGACAATTCATGCTTGCTACAAGACCAGCTCTCCTCCCCAAGTCATCCCCGCCTTACCTTTCTACCAAACAACTTACAAGATCTATAAAAAGCAATCACCTCAAATAACTGTTATTGATTCAAGCAAAGCAAAATAGCAGATAAAAGCAGCTCAGAACAGTGAATAAGAACTAGCTAACAGAAACCTACAGCCAAGCCAAAATAATCCTCCATTTTGCCACCCTATTTGTGGATGGCAAAGCTGAGAGGAGGCATACCAGATATTTTGAGGGGTTGGATGGTGAGAAGGTGGCAAAAGGGAATGAAAGGGGAGGGTGCCAGGAGTGGCGGCAGCAGAGCTCTTTCTGGCTAATGCAGACCTACCTTGCAAGGTTGTTGGAAGGGTTAGGATTACTGAAGTAATGCGTGTGAGGCATTCTGAAGCATGTGCATTTTGAGAATACTCCACATGCATTCTGAGCATGTGGAGCATTCTCAAAATATAACATACTTGACATGATTATTGCCCATCTTGGTTTTCTCAGAATTTTGAACAATCTGTCCATGCTTATCCATAGCTGCAGACTAGTTCAGACTTGAGGGGCTCTCATGGAATTTGACAAAAGGTACTTACTGGGGTGATGCTGGAGACTTCAGTGCCATCTCTTCACACAAGGTAAAAAAAGAACTCTGAAAAGCCAGGTGGATTTATTGCCTTGTCTGAAGCACAGCTACCCATATATCACCTTTCAGGACTGTATTGCCGCACTGTGCAGATTAACATTCCAAGCTCTCACATTTCACTGTCAAGCTTTTAAACCGAATGGGGGGAATAAAGTTTAAAGACAAGCCATGCTGTACAGTCAGACGACAAGAACACCTTGGCAACCTGAGTGGAAGATCTCTTCTTGTTCAAAACTCTTGCACAGATAACAGCCTCATGGCCCATTTGGCAGCCACAAAGGCCAGCCATAATGCAAATGGGGCCACAATCCAGAAGGTCCATGCATAGACCCAAATGTTTCTTAGAAGGAGACTTCACAGAAATCCCTGAATTCAAAAAGCAGTTTAGGATTGCTATGGTATGAGAGATTTTTTTTTTTAAAATGGAAATTCAGAGCATGCCAACTAGGCATCAGTCTGGAATCCAGAGACATCCTGAAATAATCAATGTAATTAACACCGTAACTATGTAACTATATAACAATGTATCATTATTAATATTAGCTATGTCAACTAACAATAATATTAACTATATATTATGTAGTATTATGCCACTTTTCAACAAAAAAATTCTCAATGTGGTTTACACAGAATAAAAAATTAGAAGAAGTTGGTTCCCTGTCCCCAAAGGGTGCACAATATAAGCACACACACAAGGAAGACACCAGCAACCACTGCTGGAGGAGTGCTGCACAGTCGATGG
The DNA here is from genome assembly GCF_027244095.1 of Hemicordylus capensis. Taxonomy (NCBI): domain Eukaryota; kingdom Metazoa; phylum Chordata; class Lepidosauria; order Squamata; family Cordylidae; genus Hemicordylus; species Hemicordylus capensis. The sequence continues at coordinate 25,073,671 of NC_069666.1, forward strand.
GGTCAGCAGCTCTCCTTCCGTGCTAGATAGAAGAACCACCACTTTCACCAGTGCTTCTTTGCCGCTTTAACAGGGAGGTCTTAGTTAAGCATGCAAATTGCATGCAGCAGCAAGAAGTTGTGGGCAACCATCTTTGGATGCAATTCAGAGACAATTAGATCAACAGACTCACAAAGCTAAAACTTCATTCATGAAGTATGGATGTGGAGAACGAGTGTGAACCAAATGGCGGTCCGGGGGTGGCTCCTCTAGAGCCCACCGGCACTCCCCCCCCCTCATTAGTATGGGCCTACAGAAGCCCAGTTCAGGCCTCTGCCGGCCTGTGCTGATGCGGGGGGAGTTCCAGCATAGCCAAGGGGAGCTGCTGCCGGGTTGCTGCCACAGTGCGTAAGGTAACTTCTGCCCGCCTCTCTCCACACCAGCCCCTTTTCACCAACATCCCCACTTTGCTTATAAGGGGGAATTCTTACCAGATTCCCCTTTGCAAGTATGCAGAACCAGTTCTAGTGTATGAACCAAACCAGCTCAAATCAAATTCCATTCTAATTAGAACTGAACCAGCCAGAGCAGTTCTGTGCACACCCCTATCATGAAGCATAAGTACTACCTTGCTGGCTTAGACCAAAGGTCCGTATTGAGGCTGTTCACACAGCTGAAAGCTGGGTAGGACAAGTGTCCTGCCCAGGTTTGGAAGCTGCGAGTGCTCCCAATTTTTGATTATGTGGGAGCAAACAACAAGAGAGGAGGAGGAGGAGGAAGTGACTGTGTGGAATCAAGGTAGGAGGAAAAGCTGGGTAGGACAGTGCTCTCCTACTCAGCTTTCACACCCAGCATTTGACCAAGGTAGGAGGTAACACTGTCCTCCTACCATGATTCCACGCAATCATTTCTCCCTCCTCCTACCTAGTTCTTTGCTCACACACAACCAAAAATTGGGAGTGCACACAGCTCCCAAGTCTGGTCCTACCCAGTTTTTGATTGTATGAACAGCCTCTTGGTGTAGCACTACAGCAGTGGCCTGCTAGATGTCTCCAGGAGCTCAAAGAGGCATCTAGGACAGGCAGGGCATGTCCCACAGGCAGGGCATGACAACAGTCCTCTGTCACTGTAGGTCCCACTACAAATCCTAGACCCTTTCTGCCTCCAAGAATAAGGAATGCAGATCCACCTTCAGGAAAGCCAAGAGCAATACACTTCCAATAGCAGTCCCCACTGAATTATTAAGGCTGTTCTCATGAGCAGCCTAGCCTGGGATAGGCTGCTCATCTGGAGCGCCAGGATCGCTCCCAATCTCAGAGCTCCCGCACTGTCTAACCCTACTCTAAAGCCCAGTTCCTAGACAAGGTTAAAGGCATGAGCGCACCCTTAACCCAGCAGCCAGGATTATGTGTGCACACAGCCTGAGGAGACACAGAGACAGATTCCTGTCCCACGAGGGAATCCTCCAATGCACCGTGGTCATTGAGCAGTGCATTGTGGGATTCCCGGAGTCCGGAAAGCATTGTCCCAGCCTCAAGAGATCTGCACTGCCAGTAATGTGCCCAAATAGCATACCTAAATAGTACCCAAAATAGTACCCAAATAGGAGGACAAAAGTCATCTGTGCGGAAGGTAAGTCTGGAACAGCCTCCCGCCCAAGAGGTCACGTGAATAGGCTTATGGTTTCCTAAGACTCAATACAACACCTTTTTATTTCTGCCTGACCTTTGGTAGGAAGCCACAACCAGAAGCCATGCTTGGGATAAAGCAGCAGAACTAGTTTTCCCTCAGCTGCTGCCCCCAGAAGGAAGAAAATCAAGTGGCAGTGATGGGAGACGTGGATGATTTCTGGATTCTTGCCTTGGTACAAAGCCTTCCCACAGCCATTCCCTCCCTCTCCTTTCCGCACATAAAAATTTCTTTGAGAAGCTCTCACACCCACTCCCCCATTAATATTTTGACAAAACTGTAAGCAAGGTCAATGTTTTTCATTAGTGTGGGGGAGGCATAATTCCTTTCAATTCACACTGTTTGTTTAAGCTTGGGCGACCCACCCACCTCATTAGCCTCTCATAAATCTAATTGACAATTACCATTTTTCCCCTCTGCAAAGAAAAGTATATAAAGGGTTTGATTCAGACCAGAGCCCACACCAGTTTCTTTCAGCAGAAACCCAGGCACAGAGCTCCTATAATCACCAAAAGTCAGGTACAAACTCCAGTGGTTACTTTCTAAGGAGAGGGTAGCCAGGGGTCAAGCATAACCTCCAAAACACACATCCCGACACAGAAGCCCTAATCCTTGATGCGTAAGTCTTCTCTGCACCTCAGCTACCATTTCTACCCAGGCTTCTGACACTCTCGTTTACGTTTCTCCCCAGATTCAGAGTTCTGAAGTAACCTGGTCTTGTTTCTGAAATGGAACTGATGCATTGAGAATCCTCCACTATTCCGTTTTTTGTTTTTTTAAGTATTGCTGAATTTTGCACTGTGCTGCGCATGTGCAGTAGATTGCAGGTTTCATTCCTTAATGTCTTCTAGCACACACACCCTGCATTACTGATGCACATGTGCACTTGATAAAGCCCTACAAAAAAGCAACCTTGATGCAATTGTGCCCATGGTTTATCAGATTTCCTTTACTGTGGTAAGGAATCAATCCTCAAGATGCATGTGCATATCATAGTCCATGTCAGGCCCCCAAATTTTGGACATCGGTACCAAAATACTCCCAGTGGTTTTTGGCAATATCTACCACCACCCTCAAGAGATGAAAAACAGCTGATTGTGTTGTTGCACTTACAGCTTTCTGTGTCTTCCTTCCTTCCTACTACCTCCAAAGAATTAGCATAAAATTGCAGTCATTTTTGCACAGAGGAATGGGTTAAGGTAACAATGAACAAATTGCTGTACTCTCTCCATGGAGTAATCTTTGAAGAACATTCCTGTCAATTTTCATTTCCATTCCTCCAACAACATCAATAACATTTTATAGCAGTTTTTGTGTCTTTAAAACTTCTTAAACACTGTTGCAAATTTGGCAGCTGCAGGCCCGATAAGCAGGACAATCAAAGCAGGATAATGCACTGAAAGCCTTGCAATGCAATCCCTTCTTTTCCATCTCTAGGGGTGTAGACCTTGTCCAAAATCCCAACGAGCATTCATACCCCCTGGGATGGCACTGACCTCCCCAGCTGGCCCATGGACTATCAGTAAAACACTACACAAAAAGGGATTTTGATGCAGTCATATATATGATCACATCAAGACTGCTTTGTTGCTGTGTTTTAGAGGCGTTCATATGTGCATCACCAACAAAAGGCAGGAAGGTGCAAATGAACTGAATGCTGCAGCATGAACTGAATGCTGTAGATGCTCCAGTTGCCGAATTTCTTCTACTGGTTAAACCAAAATTCAGGAAAAGTGGAATGAGGGGGAAAGTGCACCTATGAAACGGGGAATCCACTCCCTGGGAACCATTTCCCTCCATCTTGGCTTGTACGTGAGAGAGACCAGTGGAGGTGTTGCCCTGTTTCATTATAAACTGTTTGATGCCATTTTCATTTTGTTTGCTTGGTTTTTATTGGTGTCTCAATTCTTTTTATTGGTCCTTATTACAAACATCAGAGGGAAGTTTGCCTGACACCATTAAGGGCAGGAAGACATTTCCCCACTCTGTGCTTATACTGAATGTGGTGGGGGAAGCAGGACTTCCACCTCATACACACACACCAACCGCCTGCATTTAGCAGCTGTGTGCAAGAGATCCTATAGACATTCAGCTGTCTGCATGCAGGAGACCTACATGCCATTAACAATCCTGACTGATCGGGGTTCCTGATGGTATAGAAGAGCCCTGCTGTGCACACAAATGTTGAAGCCACAGCCAGACAACCCCTCTTAGTACTGGCATTTAGCTGCCAATCTGAGACTATCCTGTATTTCCAGGTTTTCAATTAGCAGCAATGGATTTTACTACTACAGCACTACAAATATGTATACCCCGCTTAGCATAAAAAATTATCATAATGGTTTACATCTCCTCAAGGTTTGTTGTTTTGTTCTCGTTTTAGTCTGTTTGATGGTTGCACTGTGTTTACAAACTTTTGCAAATCACCTTCCAGATTGTTTATAAGCAAAAAGCCTGCGTGTATACAATAAGCCTTGCCTGGGTGTGCATTTCAAACAAAAACACACATACTTACAGTATACAAGTCTGACTTCCTAAGCAATTTGTGAACTTCAGAAGCATTTTAATCAAGTTCCAAGGGTCTGCTGGAGAAAGCTCCAGCTGGGTGAATTACTCATTCCAAAAGGCATATGTTACTCATGAAGATGTGGGAGCGGCTTACAGGAGTCATGTTGTGTCTGAAAAATATAATGTGGGAAGCAGCCCCAGAGGCATATTTATCGGAGAAGCAACACACCTACAGTTTCCGCTGAGTCTGCCACCCTAGATATTTAGGTCTGCTTTATAGCAACTCTGTATATGTGCAGACTGGCAAATCTCTCTAACCAAAGACAGCCAAGGCTTCCTAGATAGCACCCAAACGTTAGTTATAAAAAACAAACAAAATCCTCCTGACAATCTGTCCAAAATGAGTTTGCAGGAAATCTAATCAACTACCATCCCCAATCTTTTTAATTTTATAGCACCGTCTTGACATGGGTTCATTCCCGTAGTTCCGTACATTCTATGATAATGTCAGGCACTCGAATTCAGGTGCTGGCAGGGGCCAGCCTGCTTGCAAGGCACTGGAGTGTGCGGGCGGGGGGTGGGGGGTTGGATCATGAACCAGGGTTCCCAGTAGGGATACCAACAGTCCCTTATTAGCAGGAACAACCCTTATTTCAGCCCAAAATTGTCCATCCCTCACAGGATGCCATTGGTCCCTTATTTTCAGTTAATGGGAAGAACCTATGGATTCTGGTATGTAGTGTCGATATCTTGGCTTGAACAGTTTGCAGTTCCCTTTTCCAACAGCAGTCCAAGTGGGACAGGCAGCAAGGAATTGATGGCTGGCCTTGGGCAGAGCTCCGGGTTTGAGCCCCACAGGACCTGTCCTTTTGCCTTTGTGTCTGGTCAACCCGAACGTGGCACTCACCCAACCCAGGATGGGCTGTAGCCAGCGTCAACACTCAGTGCAGCTCCTGAGGAGCAGCTGACCATTTCTCTACCATCGCCATGCCTGGCCCAGGATGGGCCCACGTCTTAGATGACCAGACTGCCCTGCACATCGGGATGAAACAACAGGCGCCTGACAATGATGTCAGGCAGCCAAAACCATCAGACAACAGGGGCAGAGAGGATGGGGAAGTTGGGCGGGACAGGGAAGGAGGGGAAGGGGATCAGACAGCACAGGATGAGTTAATAAAGCCACCGTGGGAGGGGCCAGGGCGAAGGGGAGCCCAGTGTCCAGTCTGTACAGCAGCCTTTAAGAACAGGCAGGCCGGTGATGAGGACAATGTGTGGTATGTCCTGTTCGGGAGGGTTGCAGTTCTCTGGAGAGAGACCAACCCCATCAGTGCTGATAGCAGGAGAGGGAAGAGGGTGAATCAAAGCCCCTCGCCTGTTTCTGAGACCTGACCCCAGCAGGAAGCATGCAGAAGGTGGCCCAGGAGGGAGATTCCCATTTGACAGTTAGTTTCTCTATTTTCCTGGTTAGCTGCCTAGCAGCAGCTTAAAGACTTTCCCACTTTTCTGCAAGTGGTACAAATGTTAGATTTTGCTCCTTTGAAGGGCTTCCACAGTTCTCTGAGCATATTTGATTTGGATCTGGTCCCATTTCATCTGACTACGTTCTCCAGTGCGAGTTCATTTCAGTCACAAATCTTAATCCCTATTTTATTGTTTTACAGACATCTGCTGTTAGTCTTAGAAAACTGCAAATATTCCATCTTGTGGATATTCCAAAAGCTTTCCATCAATACAATCATTATTAAAATACAAACTTCCTGGAATAGCTTCAGATGTTTAGATATTCCCTGTAGAAGAAGCATTTGACAAGATTTTGTCATTCATTTTCTATATGGCTAAAATTAAAGCTGCTTCCCTCACAGTGTACATTTGACCTTTGAAGCCTTTGTAAAATTAAGAAAACATATTAGACTTATCACACTAAGCTGTTTCATTTTAAATTTATCTTTTCTTCCCTCCTAAATCTCTCTTTATTGTTGCCAACAAAACATCTGTGCTTCATTCCAAAGGAGTGTCAAAAAGCCACATAGGACATTTTGCAAACTGCAACCTTTTTATAGACCCAAGTAAGATTAAATTACTAATTTTGACGTGGACTTTTGTTGCAGTATTTCAGCTTAGGACATCTAGTCTACATCTGCAACAAAAATGACATACTCAAATTCATGATCATATATAAAAATCAGCATTAAAGTCCAAAACATGGTTTTTTAAGCAGTCACTCACTACCATAACAGCAGCAAAACAACAAGAACCAGCTATGCACACACTTCCATCTAGAGCCCCAAATTCCTCTGGTACCAATCTCTAATGCGGACCAACAGTTATTCCCATTGTCACATGCCTCCATCCAGATTCTTTGGTGGTACCTTATACCAGGAACTGATTGCCTCCAGATATTCATATGATCCATCCAGTTCCTTCCACTCCTTAAGGAGCACCTCAAGTTGTATCTATTAAATGTGCTTTTTCAAATTAACAGAGGGGTTTTGATTTAATGTCTCTCTTCCTCCATTCTCATCACTTACCCCCTTAGCCTTTCATTTTCCTTCATGCATCTGTTTAGATCATAAATTAGGAATGTGCACGGAACCGGAGTGGCGGGATATGTCCCGGCGAGGCGGCAGCATGCATCCTTGCTGCCCTGGTATGTCACGGACCAGAAGGGCTGGAAGTGGCCGCTGTACGTACGCACGTCATGCTCACTCACACGCATTTTGCGGCATGTGCAGGTGCAGCAGCCACGTTCGGTTCGCAATGTACCAGGGCGGTGAGGAGGTATGCTGCTGCCTCTCTGGGACTGTTTTCGTGAACAGTAGCAGTAGGGGAAGTGAGGTGGGGGGAGGTAAGAGCACCCTCCTCAGTCCTTAAAGTTATCCCTCCCACCTTCGAACCAGCCAAACTACCAGTCTCTCAAACCATGCACATCCCTATCGTAAGTCTGTAGACAAATTTTGCTTACTCTTACAAGTTCAGTGCTTATGTTTTATAGTGCTTTCTTTTCTTTTCATACAACTTGAGTCCTCAGATGTTGCTGGACTACAACACCCATCATCCCCAGCCACAACAGCCAATTGGGTCCCCAGATGCTGCTGGACCACAACTCCCAGCATCCCCTCAGCCACTGTGAACCCAAGTTTGACAATGCCTGCCTTAAGGAATAATACATATTTGAAGTGTGGTTATTATCGTTGTGCAAAAAGACAGAGTACCTTCTCTCCGGTTTGGGGCTACGCCTCCGAGACTGAGAAAGCCGGCCTCCTCTGGAGGTCCCTCTGCTCAAATGGCTGTCGTTACGGCCTGCGGAGGAGACTCCAGCCCGGAGGCCTCCTCGGGGCAGCTGCTGCTCCTGCTTGTGAAGAGGAACTGATGTGCGGATGGCAGAGATGACATGCCCAGAGAATGGAGTCAGCGGCTCTTCCTGGTGCTGGGGCTGCTGATGAGGAAGAGTCCTTTCAGAAGCAGAAAACTGTCCTGGCCTGTGATAGCTTCTCTCATAATAATATCCCGGAAGACAAGGCCTTGTTTGTTCCATCACCCCACCACTGCAGCTCCTGGAACAAGCCGACCAGGGACCCCAGCTGCCCCACACACCTGGAATTCCTGCATTGTCTTCTTCTGGAGCAGCGTTCTGCTCTTCTATCCTTTGTGGAACCTAAGAATGATGGAACAAACAAATCAGGAGGGCAAGAATTCACACTGTTGCCCAAGAAGAGTCATACAATTGTACCACAGCTGCATGGAAGCTCATGTATGCCTTTGCACCGTCCTTCCAATATTTGTTACTTTCTAAGGTAGGGAAGTCACCTTAAGTGGCACAGCGGGGAAATGCTTGACTAACAAGCAGATGGTTGCCGGTTCGAATCCCCACTGGTAGGTTTCCCAGAAACACCTACATTGGGCAGCAGCGATATAGGAAGATACTGAAAGGCATCATCTCATACTTCACAGGAGGAGGCAATGGTAAACCCCTCCTATATTCTACCAAAGAAAAACCACAGGGCTTTGTGGTTGCCAGGCGTTGATACACCGACTCAACGGCACACTTTACCTTTAAGGTGGGGAAGCCTCCACAACTTCAGTTCTTCCAGAATAAGCTTCCAGAAGATGAAGCTTATTTTACACATAAAATGTCTTGAGGCACATAAACACATTAACCTCTAACATACACAATCATTTCGGGTCACTTACTTTGCCTCAGAGGGAAGCCTCCGGAGTGCATGAGTATCTTTAGACTTTTTTGCTTCTAGCATCCCAGCGTCATTAAGATTATGATCTAAATGTGTTGCCTGCAGTCAAAGATTAGAACTGAACTCCAAAGCGAGTCAGAATGCACGGCTGAAGAGCCAGCTACAAGAAAATCAGAAGCTTCGGCAGAATGCAGTTTACAACCATAGCTTTGGAGTCAAGATGACAAGATGCAAAGTGCAGCCAGGCTGGGTTTTGTGGTGGACTATGAAATAGTCAGCTGCGGTTTACCATAATCTGAATAATTCTACCCCTAAAACGTGCTCTCTCTCTCTTTCATCACCAGCCACATAAAAATCTTGGTTTAATTGGGACTTGCATATAATAAAAAGTGTCTGTATTGGTGGGTTCTTTTCCCATGTCTGTGTTCTTGCTCAAAAACAACACCAGATCATATCTCTCATGGTTTTGCAATATGTTTTTGGAAGGCAGCATTTGTTGCTTTTTTAAAAAAAGAAGTGTATATGGCTCTTCCACCCCCAAAGGGAATTCAAAGCACCAACATAAACATTTAAAAGTCACATAGTTAAATGCAGTGAAAAGCACTGTTAAAAACAACAACATAGTACAAGATTAAAGACACACAGAGAGGAGACAAGACGCAGTTGCCAGCCCAAGAACTCCAAGCACATCACAGAGCTAAGGTGCATTTAAGAATGCAAGCCTAAACAGGAAAAGGTTCAGCCTACATTTAGAAATAAGCTCACTTCCAAGAGTAAAGGTAAAGATAAAGTGTGCCCTCGAGTCGGTGTCGACTCCTGGCAACCACAGAGCCATGTGGTTTTCTTTGGTTGAATACAGGAGAGGTTTGCCATTTGCCTCCTCCTGCACAGTATGAAATGATGCCTTTCAGCATCTTCCTATATCACTGCTGCCTGATATAGGTGCTTCCCATAGTTTGGGAAACATACCAGCGGGGATTCGAACCGGCAACCTCATGTGAGCTTGTAGCCCAGCAAGCCTGGCAACTTCATAACTAGCTCCACTCTTGACTGTGGCATATACTTCTCCTTCCATCATTCATTTGAGTTAAAAGTCCACACTTATCAGCAACCAGTCAAATTTCACGCGTTGGGCCAGTTTCACCTCAATTTTACAGCCCTCCACTACACCTTTTGCGAAGCTGCAAGGCATCCATCGGATTGCCAGCAGCTCAGAGGACCACTTAAAACGATTCTGTTACATGAATGGGGAGAAGAGAGGCTGATAAGCAGTGCCGAGTGGCAGCTGTGGGGGCAACACACCTCCAAGCTGTTAAGGTCTGGAGTCAGCAGGAGAGCTTGGAGAGAGAAAGGAGACTTTGGAAAGGAGGCTTAAGGCAGTCAGAAGGCACCATTTTATACACATTATTCCCAGTCCTGCTAGGCATAGGTCAACAAAGTTATATGTTAGCAAAGTTATTGGACCTCAGGCCAGGAACTTTTGAAGCTTAAAGGTAAAGTGTGCCGTCAAGTTGGTGTCGACTCCTGGCGCCCACAGAGCCCTGTGGTTGTCTTCAGTAGAATACAGGAGGGGTTTACCATTGCCGCCTCCCGCGCGCGCAGTCTGAGATGATGCCTTTCAGCATCTTCCTAGATCTCTGCTGCCCGATATACGTGTTTCCCATAGTCTGGGAAACAGACCAGTGGGGATTTGAACCGGCAACCTTCTGCTTGTTGGTCAAGCATTTCCCTGCTGCGCCATTAGCTGGCTTTGAAGGTTAGCAAACCAAAAAACCAAAAAAAACCCACACACATTTCCTGAGAGTTCTTTGCTGAGCTCAGAAGAATTCTCCATCTCCAGACCATCACTGTCAACCACCCCATCCTTTACTTTCTGATTTCAGCAGTGATAAGGCCACAAGCCAGTGAGGATCAACAGCAATGCCATGGAGGAGGAGGAATGTTTCCCCACCCATGCTAGGAAAAAAGGGATGCTATGGAGCACAGGACCCAGAAGAGTATAGCCTGAAGCCCAATAGGAACATAGGAAGCAGCCTTATACTGAGTCAGACTGTTGGTCCATCTAGCTCAGGATTGTCTACACCAGGGATTCTCAACGCTGGGTCCCCAGATGTTATTGGACTTCAACTCCCATAATCCCCAGCCCCAGTGGCCTTTAGTTGGGGATTATGGGAGCTGAAGTCCAATAACATCTGGGGACCCAACGTTGAGAATCCCTGGTCTACAATGACTGGCAGTGGCTCTCCAAGGTGTCAGGCAGGAATCTTTCCCAGCCCTACCTGGAGATGCTGCCAGGGATTGAACCTGGGCCCTTCTGCATGCAAAGCAGATGCTCTACCACTGAGCTATGGAATATCTTTCAGTGCACACATCCAGAAGCAAACCAAGGCAGATCCTGCTTAGCAAGGGAGACAATTCATGCTTGCTACCACAAGACCTGGTTTTCTCCTTATAACATTGTTGTTTTTTCTCCAATAACTTTGACTAAGGAAAAGCAAAGACAATAACAAAATTAATGCAGACCATGTGCATGTTCATATTGAGGTAATAGGGACACGGTATTAAAAGAAAATGGCTGAAAAATATGGACAATTTTACTCAACCAAAGGAAAGTGGACAGTATGTTTATCACTGTGGGAGTATTACAGAACAACTCCTCAAGGAGAAAGATTATATGCACAACATTTTTGGCCAGCAGACTGAGGCTGAATGTATACAAGCATTCGGGGAGAGTGCTAAGGTTGCAGGCAATATCATCTCTTAACTCTTATTTATTTAATACACAGGCAGGCAGTCAACTGTGCAGCTTAAAGGAGTGTGCAGGATCCACTGCCAATGTTTGAAGAGATCGAGACGTCCAGGGAATTAATAACTTTGGAGTCAGGTGTGCCAAAATGTGGAAGGCAACATGTTTGGCCTCCGTTTGTTGGCCGGAACTTGAAGCATCTAGCAGCAAGAACAGCCACTGTGTTCACACCACCTGGGAAGGGGGGCTGCTGTTGTGGTAGCAAGTATGAATTGTCCCCTTTGCTAAGCAGGACCCACCTTGGTTTGCATTTGGATGGGAGACTATATGTGAGCTCTCCAAGACATGCCTCTTAGGGGATGGGGCCGCAGCTCAAATAGAAGAGCATCTGAAATCCAGGTTTACTCCCTGGCAGCATTTCCAGGTAGACTTGGGAGAAACCCCTGCCTGAAACCTTGGAGAATTGCTGCCAGTCAGTGTAGGCAATACTGAGCTTGATGGAACAATGGTCTGACTCAGTATAAGAGAGCTTCCTATCTTCAGCTGGCAGGGGGTCCCCAGCCAGCTGGTACCCAGCCACTGACAATGGACCCGACACTAAGCATGTTCCAAAGTTACCATTATTTTTAACCCAGATCAACCAGTGCATAGGTTCAGGAACCAAAAGCCCTATTCACACATTGTGTTGGATACACATACAATCTATGTACTGTGTACCCATCCACAGGTACAGCTATCCACACATTATGTGGAGCAAACATACAGCAGTACACTTCCTATCCATCCCATGCCATTTGAGGGACCTGTTTGCTGGTTCAATTTTAAAATGAGCGCACATACAGCCATTCACACAAGCACACATACATACATACATACATACAGATACCTGGAAGCATGTACAGAGTGATGTCTGAATAGGGCAAACTTTGTGTTTAGGCGTCAGCAATTCCAGCTAAATTGTGCTGTATATCAGGGTTTCTTAACCTTGGGGCCCCAAGATGTTGTTGGACTACAACTCCCATCATCCTCAGACATGGCCTTTTTGGCTGAGGATGATGGGAGTTGTAGTCCAACAACATCTGGGGGCCCCAAGATTAAGAAACCCTGCTGTATATCAAAGACTTGTATCAAAGACCAGCATTGCATGGAGTGGAGATCTATACTAGATCAAGCCTGCCAACCTGAGTTCTTTGGATGGAAAACTATCACTATCCCCCTGGTCTATTTCGCCTATCCCTTCTGTATCATATTTGATGGTTGGCTTTTAAAATGCACCATTTGAGATTTGGATAAACAAGCTAAGCTTGGCCAGACCTGAGTTGCTAAAGCATGGCTCACTTCTTTGAGCAACCTCCTTTGTTCTTGCTCACCACTTAGGACATGACTGATCTGGTTATTTGGCTGATCTGGTTATCTGCCAGAGTGCTAACAAGACAAAGATCTTGCCTTGCTCCGTGACTAGGATGCAATGTTTGTTAACAATCTTTAACCTCCCTTATTTTATTTTGACTCCAGAGAGACAAGAACATTCAAATGCGATGAAATGTTGAGACACGTTTGGCTGCTAGCTTAAGAACTTGGGGTGGGGAGGGGGAAGTGTCAGACCTAAGGGTGTGGATAGGTACTTAAAATGCAAACATTTTCGTTTAGGATATGATAGCGCTGGCACGGAATGCGGCCTGATCTTAACAGCAGGAGTTCAGGATGGGTGCATAACTCACAACTGAGCAATGCAAAGTGTCAGAAACTAATGCTGAGGAAAGTTCATCCTGTTGCTAGAGTGTGCTGGCCTGGCCTACAAAAGCCATCCTGATCCCTTGTCCAAGCTATGATAAGAACAGCCTTGCCTACCTGGTCCATCATCCTGTATCCCACAGTGGCCCACTAGATGCCCCTGGGAAGGGGAAGCCCACAGGCAGGAGTTGGTGAGGGCATGCCCTTTCTGCTACTGTTGCTCCCCTGCAACTGGGGTTCAGAGTCATCCTGCCTCCGAGGCTGGAAGTGGCTTATAGCCATCAAAACCAGTAGCCACCAATTGATCATGAATTTGTCTATAACACCAGCACCTAAAATGAGAGCCAGTGTGGCAGAATGCCCAGGAGAACGTGTGTTGGTCTTATCAAGACTCCATTGCTCAGGCAAAGTATCAGCTTCAACAGGATGTCTCCCAGAGCCCTTCCTGTTCAGCTGCTGCCTGAATGTTGATATGATATAAAATTAAATAAAAATTATATTTTTATATCATATCAACACTTGTGGCTGGCCCGTGGCTTCTGTCAGGCCTGTGCACTCCGATTATGAACAGTGTCGCGTATTGTGATGTCACGACACATGACGCTATCCATAATCGGAGTGCACAAGCCCAAAAAAAGCCATGCACTGGTCAGGAGTGGAGTGAGTAACCCCCCAAAAAACAAATTATTATTATTATTATTATTACATTTATACCCCACTCTTCCTCCAAGGAGCCCAGAGCAGTGTACTACATACTTGAGTTTCTCCTCACAACAACCCTGTGAAGTAGGCTAGGCTGAGAGAGAAGTGACTGGCCCAGAGTCACCCAGCAAGTCTCATGGCTGAATGGGGATTTGAACTCGGGTCTCCCCGGTCCTAGTCCAGCACTCTAACCACTACACCACGCTGGCTCCTTGCAGACAGTGTGGGTGTGGATTCGGTGGTGGAACTTTGTCCCTGGGCCACCAGGCAGCTTGCTACGCACCTGGCACTCATGTAGATTTGGATCAGTGCAAGTAGTAAGTAATTATATTTCAAGCATGTCTCTTTCAACAGCTACTTCATTAACTGGTCCTGTGTTTTCCAGACATTTGAGTGTTTGCTAGGCAGGCAGAGAAGGTTAAATGTTCAGCAGACCTCAGACATTTGAATTCCACTTCAGATTTTAGACTGCCATTATTAATTCAACTTTGCTTCTTTATTTGCCATCTTTGTGTGTTATTACATGGAAACCACTTGTAGCAGTAGATCTGCCAATTACCACTCCACAGGGCTGTGCATAACCTTTCCTTCTGTGTTTCTGAACTATGCCCCTAGTGGGTTGACTCGAGTTGTATGCTAAATAGGAAATAGATAAATAACTTCTCGAGGCATTCATCTCTTTCCCCCAAACATGCACATTGGCTCTGGCCCTTGCTCAACCATTCCACTAAAGGCAGCCGTCTAGAAGCTATTTAATTTGCTGTATAAATTCTAATGTCACTTCCATTAGACAAGGAGAAAACAAAATCCACACCTCGGGAATCGGTCTACAGTTGTTGAAACTCCACTATGCAAGAACACCCCAGAGGAGGAAATATCAGTGGAATTAGTTGCCACAAGGACTTCAAAACCGACAGTTGTACAAGAAATGGAATGTGTAACAATAGTTCCAAAATGCTAGCTTTTTTTAACAAGACATTGCACTTGAGTCCGGTGAAGTGACCACCAGCTTATATGTCCACTTAAGGCTTTGACAAGTTTAGTATCTGTGTGTGCTAAATGAATAAATTAAATATATAAATAAAATATGGAGTGTGTGCATTATGGCCTCAAGAAATCCATGTGGGATTTACAGATGATGAATCTCTCCCACATCTGCTTCAAGTATTTCTTATGTATCTGGGTACCAGAGCAGTAGAGCATTATGGATGTCCAGAGATAGAGAGCCAGAGAGCCATAGATCAAACTGGACTGCCATTCATCATGTTGCAGATGCTCTTGTTCTTAACTTCATTTTCCAGTAAGCTTCACCATAAGGAAATATTGAACTATTTACAAATATCTTAATGGAACATTCACTCAACTATCCAAGCCTTGGAGTCTGATTATATTTCCTGTGCTTACCTTTCAGAACAAAACCAGATGTGCAAGGTGCACACAGAGGAATCCTAGAATTTCCTTCACCAAAAGCTGAACTCTCTGTTCCTTAAGAACTTATATACGTGCCTTGCCTTAAGCTTAAGGGAAAGCACATGTGGTTGGGGTGGGGGGTGTCACCACGATAAAGTGAGACTGGCTTAACTCAAATCCATTCTGCTAAACTGTGCTGAAGGCCCTACAGGCTAATGCTGGTCCTGGTTCAGTTTAAACACAAAGCTTTTTAAACTTAAAACAAAAATGTTTCTACAGATCCAGGGGTCCACTTTAGATTCAGCATTACAGTCATATGAAATCTTGTGGTCAGGGCAGAGGACTGTCTTTTGACAATTGATTTACACATAATACTCTCTCTATAGTGGGTAGGTAAAATCACTGGTGAGAATACCAGCACTAAGCAATTTAAACTTGGTGCAACAAACTTTGATCTAGTCCCAAAATCACAGGTAGGACACATTACCTGAAAGGATGCCATCATAAATTGCAGTTACATTCTCTTTTTCCCTGTAAGTAAAGCTCTTCCATTTGTTCAGCAGTGGCTCATCCTAACCAGCCGGGGTGCGTGTGTGTGTGTGTCAAATGGGACACAACTGCATCTGTTCCCCAGCAGCCCAATTGCACCTGTTTCTCCCACCCCACCCCACATTGACATGGGACAGGACAGGATGGGAGAAACAGGTGCAATTGGTTGGCCAGGAACCAGAGGCAGCTGTGTCTTGTTGGAGGCCCCACCCCCACACCAGCTCATTAGGATGATTCGCTACTGTGTGTGTTGTGAGTTGTCATGTGTTACCCCACCTCCCCTCCCCTCCCCTCCACCTTTCAACATCAGCCAAGAGCCCCATGGAATGGGGGCAGGGGAAAGTGCAACATTGTGATATCCTCACCTGAGGCAAGTTGCACTCCACGCAGAAGAAGGGCAAGAGCAACAAGTGGCACATCTCACTTGTACTTCCAACTAGAAACTAGAGACTTTCTCTTCCAGCTAGACCTATTGCTCAAGGTCATATTTCCCAGCTTAGAAGTACAGTACAAGTTTCAGTAGCTTGTTATGCTCATGCAAGAGGGGAGCATGACAGCCCATGAGTTCCATTTCTGGGTCAGAAGCACTCTACCACACCCACTCCATGCATCCAAACCCCTCTTCCAAATACGCTAGGCTGTTTTGGTTTTCATTGATTAAAATTAGGGTTGTGTTAAACGGTTTGGGTACAAAATGATTTGTACCTGAATCTGGCCAATTTGGGTGATTTGTAGACAAAACAAATCACCCCGGTCCTCAATTGCCCAGATTCGGGTAAAAAATCAAATCACCCCAGATTCAGACCTGAAAAATTCAAAGATTCATTTTGTGGCCAAAGTGGGTTGGGTGGTAGTGCCCAATGGGTGGAAGCTACCACCCAAATTTCAAGTAAATTGGACAAAGGTGTGATTTTTAAAGGATTTTGAAGTTGGTGTGTCTTTAAGCTTTTTCCCATGGGGAATAATGCCATCTTCAAAAATTCTTTCAAAATCACCCCTTTGCCCACTTTCCTTTGAAATCTGGGTGGTAGCTTCCTTGTACTCATTGGGCACTATCACCCACCACAACCTGCTCTGGGCCAACCTGTGCCACCCCCACTGAGGAATTATAACTAAGGCTGCTGAAATCCCCATTATTTCCTATGGGGAAAAGCTTAACTTCAAAAATTCTTTAAAAGTCACCCCTTTGCCCAATGTCTTTGAAATTTGGGCAGTAGCTTCCACCCATTGCGCACTCCAGTCTTTTGCCACCAGGGCCCCTTTTTTTGCCCCGAATCAATTCAGATTCAGAAAATTAAAAATCGAATCTGGGGTGATTTGGTGGGACAGGTTTGGACCCAAAACAAATCAGGGGTGATTCAATTCAGGGACAAATCGAAACAAAAAAGTCAATTCATGCATATCCCTAATTAAAATGTAGTAGGGCTATCCGTGATTCTGTTACTACACGTGAGGCACATACAATGTATGCACACAGGTATTCACACATTAGGGCAGTTCACACAATTGATATGAGAATAGGAGAGGCCTCCTACCCTAATTTGGGAGCTGGGCGCTCTGTTGCCAGATTTGGCCTCTTTTAAGCCAAATTTTGGGTTACGGCCCATTTGACTCACGAGTATACCTCTGAGGTTCTGGCCAGGCTCATGATTTTCAATCGTGTTTCAGTAAAAAATAAGGCCGGAGGCAGGGAGCTTCAATGTGAGCCAAGCCCCAGCTGGGTAGGACCATTTTTCTTCCTATCTTGTTCTGAAGCTGGGGACGGAATCTGAGTAGGGCATGCTCATCCTACCCAGCCAGGGTTTAGCTCACACTCAAGCTCCCTACTTCTGACCTTGTCTTTAACTTATATACAGTCAAAAATTAAGAGTGCACAGAGCTCTCAAATTAGGGTAGGAGAAGCCTAATGATGATCACGTAAACTGTCCTATTGGGCTCAATTCAAGTAATAGTTCCTAGTTGCACCCTGCATATGAGCATATCTCCCCTGCTAAATGAGCAAAGAGGCACCTTTTAAAAGTGGTGATGCTCTTTATTTAGCAGGGGGAGAGCAACTGGCCCTATCCATCCCCAGCACAGCTCCCCTCCAATGGCTGTTGCTGGTTTCTATCTTATTTTTCTTTTTTAGATTGGGAGTCCTTTGGGGACAGGGAGCCATTTTATTTGTTTGTATGTTTATATCTATGCAAACCATTTTGGGAACTTCTATTGAAAAGCGGTATATAAGTATTTGTCATCATATGAGGAAACCTGTATCCAGGCTCTTTCATTAATGCATGTACACAAAACGTAATCACGTATCTGTTCACGTTTGTACATGTGTGTACAGACTCCTGTAAGCACATGCAACATAATATCTGGTTTGTATTTTATGGATGTTGCAAATTTCTTTGGGAACTTCAGGACACAAATCCACTAAATAAAATATTAGTGTACTATTGATTTCAATTAATACAATTTTGCCTCACATTTCATCACAAGTCGCCATGTTTTGAAAGCCATGCGTATGCACTTGCATAAGCCGCAAACAAACTGAGATCCAGCGTAGTGTAGTGGTTAGAGTGCTGGACTAGGACCGGGGAGACCCGAGTTCAAATCCCCATTCAGCCATGAGACTGGCTGGGTGACTCTGGGCCAGTCACTTCTCTCTCAGCTTAACCTACTTCACAGGGTTGTTGTGAAGAGAAACTTAAGTATGTAGTACACCGCTCTGGGCTCCTTGGAGGAAGAGTGGGATATAAATGTTTTTTAAAAAAATCACAGCTTTGCGCTTGTAGACAAATAAGGAAGTTTCCAGAGCTTTAGATGTCATGGACACTATTTACTCCTCAGCCTAGCAAATGGATCTGAATCTCCAAAGCTAACAGCAAATAGCACACGCTTGCATGGAATTTACACTTTATTAGAAAGAGGGCTATCTAAGCCCTGGGAAGGAACAGCGGCTTTTTTGTCTGACAGCTGATCAAGGTTCTGCAAAGTTTAATGAGCGTGCACCTCTATCTGAAAGTACAGCTTGGCATGAATAGAATTTTGTCCTAGAATGTGAATTTGCAGAGTGACCCTCCGAGACTCAGTAGCCAGAGTGGAGCTTCCCTTGGGGAAAGTCAGACCCTCTCTTGTTTCTAACAAAACGGCCTTCTTGAAGATGGTCGCCAATGGTGCTTCCAAGAGGCTGACAAAAATGCCTCCCAGCGCCAGCTCTTTTGAGAACATGCAGAAGGAGCCCCCAACTTGTAATTTATTTTTAATCCAACATGCCCCAAAGAAAGTGTTTCATTTGATCACCCTACTTTCTGGAGCGTTGAATGAAGCGATTCTTTCTTTTGCTTACTCTCTTCCCTTTAATAGCCTGGGTTGCTGTTAATGTCTTATTTGGGAGTGTAATTATGCTGTTCTTGCCACCACTGGCATTGTGAAAGAACAAGATAAATAGCAGCCTCAAAGCTGAGAGCGAAGCATGCACACCTCGGTCAAACAATGCAATTATTTAAATGGCAGCATGCTCTAAGGGCTCTGGCTTTGAGTTGGAGCTTTCAGTCAACCAGTCTGATGCGAAAGGGAGCAAGTCAAGACCGTACATGTTTTGAAAACCAAAGCTGTTAAGTTGCTACTGACCCTGTTTAACCTCTGCATCATAGAGCGACAGCTGCTTTCTTCAGGAACAATGGAACTGTCGATCCAAAGTGCAGGGGCCTCCTGAAGGAAATGCTACATTTCTCAGTAGTTAGCACATGGTTATGGCATTTTTCTCCCCCAACAGAGATTAAAGGCATCGCAGATCTCACCGTGCCTTCAGGACAAAATGCCTTTTGCTTGCCCACAAAAGGTGAATTCTTAAGGATGAAAAGTACATTCAACTGTGGGATTAATGGCCAGATTAGGGTGTTATTGCAGGGTTGATCCCAGAAACTGAAGGATCAAACTAAAATGGAATTTCTGACTAGGATATTTTGCAAGATGATCTCCAGTTTGCTTGAGAGTTGGTATTTGTTCAGAGCTGGCCTAAGCTTGGTTCAGGGCTAGAGAGGCCAGGTCACCAACTTCGCTCTGAGCAGCACTCTCCTCAGGCTGCCCCAGAAGACTTGGCCCACATCTTCTGGAAGACTGCCAACCCCGATCTAGTCCATGAGCTGACGTCACCAAACTGCGCATATTCTCATCCAGCAGCAGCCAATGATATGGAGCGGAGGTGGGGGAAATGCGCTACTTCAGGCTTCCCCAACCTTCAGTCCTCCAGATGTTGCTGAACTACAACTCCCAGCATATCCAGCCACAATAAATTGTGGCTAGAGATGCTGGGAGATTTCGCTTCATTCACCTTCCCCCCAGATGATCGGCAAATGATGCTGGGAGCACTCTCTGCACTCCCACATGATCCATTCTTGGAGAACCAGCCTCCAGGTATCCCACAATGCACCCCCAACTTGGAGCAGGCACTCTAGGCGCCCATCTCTGTGTCTCCTCGAGATGAACGCAGCTTGAAGAGAGGCACAAGCAAGAAGCCCAGGTTCAGGGAGTGATCCCAGCGGTTCTCACATGCAGCCTAAACCATGCTAGCCTGGATTAGGCTGCACATGTGAACAGCCTCAGAGGGAGTTTTGCTGTATGTTACAGGGGGAAGGAAGCACACTCCTTTTCAAGTGGTGATTCTCTTATATTTAGCAGGGGGAGAGCAACTGGCTCTATCCAATCCTAGCACAGCATCCCTCCAGTGGTTATTGTGTCTATCTTAGGTTTCTTTTTTAGACTGTGCGTCCTTTGGGGACAGGGGGCCATCTTATTTATGTATTATTTATTTTTCTCGTAAACTACTTTGAGAATTATGTTGACGAGTAGTATATAAATTTTAGTAGTAATAGCAAGTTCTCAGCACAGGCCCACCATTTTCAGCCTTGTGTTGACCATAATGTGCAGTTCAGGGCTGCACCACTTTCGCCCTCCAGCTGTTGTTGGACTACAACTCCCATCATCCCCAGCCACAATGGCTAATAATCAGGGATGATGGGAGTTGTAGTGCAGCATCTGCAGGAGGGCCAAAGCTGTTCAGCCCTGCTGTAGGGGTGTGCACGGAACCGCAGAACTTTGGTCTGGCACTGGGGTGGGGGGGTTCCTTTAAGGGCGGGGGGTTACTTACCCCTCCTGCCGCTTTCCCCCCTCCGGAGCACATATTCTCATTAGTAATCGGGGCAGCAGGATACCTCCCTGCTGCCCCTTTCCCCGCTTGGCTGCAAAAGGCTTCAAGAAGCCTTTTGCGCGTGTGCACACGTGAAGCGTGTGCGCGATGTGCGCACGCGCAAAAGGCTTCTTGAAGCCTTTTGCAACCAAGCAGGGAAAGGGGCGACAGGGAGATATCCTGCTGCCCTGATTACTAACGAGAATACGTGCGCTGGAGGGGGGAAAGTGGCGGGAGTGGTAAGTAAACCCTCCCCCACCCTTAAAGGAACCCCCCACCCCAATCCATCCGAACCCTGAACCGCCGCTGTCCAGACCAGTCCAGAGGCCTGTAGAATGGCCTCCGGACCAGTCTGGGCACATCACTACCCTGCTGTAGGTGAATGAATGAACTTCACTTCGCTTATTTATAAACTGCACCATATAAAACCTCTGGATGTTTACAATTAAAACTTAATTACAATTAAATTTACAATGAACCAACAGGTTACACAAGTTGAGTGACACTTTTGGAGAGAATCCAGCATGCCAGAATAACCAAAGCCAAACAGGCTGAGTTATTTGTGTCGCTTACCTTTCTGTGTTCGATGGAGGGCTGCGGAATGACAAGCTGAAATCCAAGCACCACTATGGAACTGAGAAGCCTGCAGAAAGAAAAGAGTTTCTACTGAGTTACGTGCTTCAGCAAAGCCACAAGCCATTTCTTATTGCCGATCCTATTAGCAGCATGGTTATGGTTTTCCATCCCCGAAGCAACCACAGACCAAACATTTGGGCTTCTGGGTCATAAGAAGCAACTGCTAGGCAGGGCTGAACCCAGCACTTCTCCAATTTAAAAATTAGCCACCAAACTTCACAGATAAATGACAACATCAGAAATGGCATCTTTCTGAGAGAGCCTCAAAGGGAGGCGAATGCAAAATATGTGATGTGGCCTGAATGCCTCTGCCCATATTTATTGTTATTTAATTTATTTAACATATTTTTATACCGCCCAAAATGCAAGTTCTCTGGGTGGTTTTATGAATTTGTTTATTTACAGCCCTCCCTACCACAACAGATCAGGAGGACACAGATATGGGGCAGGGGGAGAGAGAAAGATGGAAACTGATCAGAGCAAGTCAAGTACCTACATACAGTGAGCCCTCTTCGCTTCTTAGACAGTGAAGCTGTTCTCATGGGCAAGTAGTCAACACCAGGCCAGGGCAACCAAAACTGGTCGGGGCTGCTTGTAGGAACTGTCAGGAGCTCTGTGGCTCCCAGCAGTAAACCCACCTAAGGAGCTCACCAGTCAGCCAAGGTTATGCCCTTAACTCGGGCTAACTGCTCATGTGTGATCGGCAGGTGCTCCCAGCTGGTGCTGGCACAGGAGCAGGCTCTCAGCTGTCGCCAGGGGGATCCCCACAATGCACCACGCACTCACATGGTGCATTGTGGGATTTCCAGGAGCTGGGACATCACATCCCAACCTCAGCGGTGTCTGGGGCAGCAGCAGACCATCTGGGTGCGTGATCTGCATACTCAGCAACGTCTTGGTCATCGTCTGTGGGGAAGAGAAGGTTATGCAGGCTTCCTCCCACCCTCCCTCCCAAATGGCCGTATGAATGGGCCCTCCATTTGTGTATCCCACTTGGTCACCCACTAGTGCAGGGATGCTCACCTTCAGCCCTCCTGCAGATGTTGGCCTATAACTCCCATAATCCCTGGCTATTGGCCACTGTGGCTGGGGAGTATGGGAGTTGTAGTCCAAAAACACCTGGTGGTGGGGCCTAAGTTGAGCAGGCCTGCACCAGTGTGACCAAGAAACAAGATACTGGCAGACAGTGGCAGGCTCAGTTTTCATTAAATGCCACTGAACATTAGGGGACAAAATAAATATGCTGGAAACTAGAATACATTGGTGGTTATAATCAAGGGCAGATTTTGCCCTCCCCCAGTGATGCTGACAGCTTGTAATTCACTTACTTTCTTCCTTATGTGTCAAATAACTCACTTGTAATTTCAGTGTGGGCTCTTTCTGTTGGAGCTAGGACCCTGGCAGCATCAGGTCTAAGTTTCAATGTCTCATAGTGACCACTGGCGGGGTGGGGTGGGGTGTTAGGGTCATGGATAAAAGTGCTGGACTCCTCCCCTCTTTGTTCTTCCAGGGTAAGTCTCCATTTTGTCTCTCCAGAGATGGCTGTTTGTTTTGGTCTCTCTCTTCAGCCATGAGCTACAGCCGAAATTAAGCTGCAGGCTTTTTCACATTTGCTTGTAACCTTTTCCTTCAATAAATTCTTGTAGTTCTTCAATACTAAAGAACTGTCTCAAGACCTCTTGCTTTGCTGGTTTCTCACCAAACTGGTTTTGCTTTGCTATTTGGGGACTGAACTGCCATTCTTCCCCTACACTTTCTAGCAATGATCGAAGCCACTAGATAGCCAAATTCCACTCGGCTACCTTCGCAGTTAGGAGGCAACTGCTCTGATCCACTCTCCTGTGCACAGGCCAGGAGAATACAGGGGTCAAATTTCACAACACTTTCATGGGGTTCCCCCAGGAGTGTTGCTAGATACTTAAAAGATCCTTTTAAGGATCATAGCCTTCCTTTTGATAATTAAACAAATCATGCCCCCCAAAGATAGGGTGGGTGCAGTAGCCCACCCATTTGAGAAGAAGGAAGCTGATGAGATTGGGGGTTCTGAGCCATTCATTGGGGGTCCAAGCTCCATGTGTCACCCTTTAATGATGCCCCTGGGTTCCCCCCACCACAAAAAGTGAAAAAATTCACCTCTCGTTTGCATTGCACATGAAAATAATGGCAAAAATGTGGGGTGGGAGAATTTCACACGAACCAACTGTGTAAGTGTCCCTGACGGGTGTGCAAGTGATGTTCTTTAAATTCAAAGAACCAGGCAGCCAAAGGTGGTGTTCTTTTTAGCTTGCGTATTCTCTCTCTCTCTTACTCTCTCATATATGTCGACAAACCCCACTCAGCAAGAACCCTCCATGCATTCAGCAGGAAGTTCAACATTTGCAGGAGGGAAATGGGCTTCACTTTGAACTGCAAGCAGTAAAAAAGAACAGGGCTTTCTAATCTGTGTTCAATGTGAGGCCTTTCCATGAAGGAAATGTGAGGCCTTTTTTTCACTCTGTGAATAATCCCACTTGAGGGCTGCCATTCTGAAGCCGAGGCTTTAATCTTCAAAGCAAATTACTTAACAGATTAGAAGTTCTCACTCCTGCACTAAAACTCCTTAGGAGTTCGGTGATTGAGCCCAGCCAAGCTTCTCCCGGCCGTTTTCCAAATGGAACATTATAATTGGAGCCCGTCTGCGTGTGTGCATGGAGACCCAGTTGGACAATGGGGCTAGTTTCTGACGCACCCTGCGTATTTGTCTGGTAGACTCAAACTGCAAGGCGGTTATCAAGCTTCTGTTTTCAGCACAGAGGAAAAATTGGCAGGAGTCGCTGAGTACTTCCTGAGGTAAACCTCCCAATTTGATTCAGTGTGTAGCGATTTTTTAAAAAATAAATTTTGCTTCACATTATTTCATTATTGTTTGCTTTGGCGGGATTCTCAGCATCTCGCATACTTTATTTGCAATGCCTGAGTAATAAACCCTGTTTTCTGCCCAACCTTACAAAAACAGATTCTTCCTATTCTGTGGAGGTTTGCTGCAGGCTGGCAATCTGAAGACGCAGGAAAGCCATAAAACGAAGCCAAGTGAAATTGGAAAAATAAAATCAGCTCGGCACGGCGTCTTGAATGAAATGTGGATGGATCTCACAGCCAAGACGGGGGGCCTTTTCACAAGCGACATTAAGAATGGCTTTTAACCCGGAATGTGTCACACAACAGCTGGTTCCGATTATATCAGGAGGGCACATGTAAAAATGGGTCACGCTGAGAGCATCAGCATAGACAGTCTTAACATGCTCCCGGCCTGTCCCTTAATTGCTTCTTAATCATGGGCAGGGGCTGTTCATCTGAATGGCCCCTAAACACATACTCTAAATATCAATTTAAACACGTGTTAAAAGATGGTTTTTAAGTTGCAGCAAGGCTGGCTGAGACTGAGAGGAAGTCCCTGCACATAAGCAGGGAAACCCCAGTTAGACTGTTGGGAGTGAGCCAAAGGGGCCGAGAAAACACCCCGAGGCGTTTCTGAGGAGAATTTGGGAGGCAAAAGGGTGGGGGCAGAAAAGGAATATTCAGGGGGGTAAAAATAATGATAATAATATTTTTTAATATTCTGTGTATATTTTTGTATAATTTTTGGTACGTTTGGAATATATACTTGTATCTGTAATGTTTTACCAGTTTAATAGCACTGCATGCACTGTTCCCGCTAAGGCATGCACAGGTGCATGTGCTCACAGGTTTTTTTAATGCCCACTCAGTTAATTTTAGATCCCGCTCCTGTTGAATCAGGAAGGTCCCACTCTGAATACATGTGCATGCACACTGCCTGGATATTGACGCCCAGAATAAAACTCATTCTGCACAGAGAGGGGGGAAATTAGAGGGACCACTGGCTGCATGGTTTTAAAATGTATTGCAAATCACCCTGCGATTATTTTAAGGGAAGGCGATATATAAATCTAACCATCACTCCATCAATAGATCAGATACGATGGCGAACGGGGATATCGAAGAGAGGTTACAAAGTCGTGTCCTCAAAATAAACAGGAAGAACAGCAGCTCCGCTGTAACTTCAGCATTGTGTGTTGCCGACAGGAATTTATTTGGAAACCTATGCTTATGTTTAAATAACGTTTTGTCTAAAATAAATAATTTGTTTTTAAAACAATTGTGCCTTGTTTATATCACATGCACAACAACCACACTCCAGGTTGAAACTACAGACTCAAAGATGCAGTGAAAGAAGGCTCTGCAGCAGATATCTGAACTGTGACAGGGCTGTTCTGTCAGAATAATCAGCATCAGCACTGATACAGTGCATTTTGCATGTTCAAAATTCATTTTATTTATTTATTTATTTTTATTTTTACATTTATATCCCGCTCTTCCTCCAAGGAGCCCAGAGCAGTGTACTACATACTTAAGTTTCTCCTCACAACAACCCTGTGAAGTAGGTTAGGCTGAGAGAGAAGTGACTGGCCCAGAGTCACCCGGCAAGTCTCATGGCTGAATGGGGATTTGAACTCGGGTCTCCCCAGTCCTAGTCCAGCACTCTAACCACTACACCACGCTGGCTCTCCTGCTTCCAGTATGCTTTACATACTATAAGCCTGACCACAGTAAAGCTGTGTAAGCTAGTCTGGTCTGAGCGGGAAGTTTTACAGCTTTTCCCCCCAATAGCCATGTATTCTTTTGATGCTGTATACAAACATACAATACAATACAAACATCCTGGATAACATATCAACATTATACAATTATTATACAATTGTGTATAAACTGTGGCAGTGCTATTCTGTAACTGTGTCCAGCCAGCCAGTAGCCACCAGTTGCTGGCTGGACCCAGTTAGGAACATAGGAGAGAGGGAGAAAAAATTTTCTGTCCACTATCTAGAGTGCATAATTTTATACCCCTCATAGGAAAATAGGAAGCTGCCATATACTGAGTCAGACCATTGGTCTATCTAGTTCAGTATTGTCTTCAAAGACTGGCAGCAGCTTCTCCAGGGCTGCAGGCAGGAATTTCTCTCAGCCCTAGTTTGTTGGTTCAATTAAAAAATCTTGTCCTATAAAAATAAAATAAAAAATCTTGTCCTATCTTGGAGATGCTGCCAGGGAGGGAACTTGGAACCTTCTGCTCTTCCCAGAGTGGCTCCATCCCCTGAAGGGAATATCTTACAGTGCTCACACTTCTAGTCTGTGATGTTATCTAGCCACATCACAGGGCACTGCATGAGCATGTGCATTTATTCCACCATGTCCAGTCACCACATCCGCCCCCCCAAGGGCTCACTGAACAACGGCAAGGTTAACATGGAAATTGCCGCTTTTTCTAGATGGAAAAGTCACTGAGCTGACCAATAATGACTCTATACGTCCTCTTGCTTCACTCCCCGCAATCGTCCTAACTGGCTAATTTAGTTTGTTCCTGCCTCTGAATTTGGTTGTGTAGCAAAAAAGAAAGAAGGAAGAAGTCGTCATGTCAATGCTTAGATCAAGTCCTGTGTTTATTGTAGTCTAGTATCCCATAAACAAGCAGGTCAGAAGACACACATGCAAATCACTTTTTAAAATGCTCACCTTAAAGAACCTTTAAAATTGTCTAGCATAATTCTTGACCTTTAATGCAATGTGTTCAGGAATGGACAGACGCCTTCCAGTACGTTACAGTTTCTGGGTGGATTATAGACAAATCCTGAGGATAAGAAAAAAAGAAATTAAGCATAGAATAGATTATTTGGTTTGGAAATCCCTGCATTATACAATATAATCCACAGTGTCTAGGGAACTGAAGGTGGGCTGAAAGTTATGTCCTGGATTAAAAGAAGAGAGCAGCATTTGCGCCTCTCCTTAATACTGTATGTATGCGGCTTACTGGTTTTGTTGTTTTATAGCCCATCTTTCTCATTAAGACACAAGGCAGCAAACAGCAATAACAAAAATAAATTGTAATATGCAGTTTTTACTCATATTTGATCAATGAATCAATCTAAAATTCATATGATTCAACAACTCAGGTTTCTTCATTTGGATGGCAGACCCAAGATGGTTGTAATTCTTCATTTGAACAGCAGTTCGATTTTCAAATCCACTGGAGATGGGGAAAATGGGGGGAAGATTCCCATAATTACCCGAAAAGAATAAAACAATAAAATAAAGATATGTAAATTACTGAGAGGAACAAGACTTAGAAACCTGTAGTTACAAGGATGAGAAGTATCAGTGAGAAATTATTTCTGTGGGATATAAATATTGAAGCATTGGTATTCATCCTGGTGTGGCTTGATTACTACATAAGCCTTTTTAAAAGGAGATAGAGATTCTCTTGGATACTGCCACTGAAGAAGACCATGGACCAGTTGAATTGTGTTTGGCTAGACAGAGATTCTACAAGAATGATCTCCTTTGACATCTACAGTACACATTTGATAACCTTCTTAGAGAATAGGTATATTCCTTGGCAAATTTGGGACTATGATTGCTTCAGAAGATAGGAAGCTGTCATATACTGAGTCAGACTCTTGGTTCCTCTAGCTCAGTATTGTCTACACAGACTGGGAGCAGTTTCACCAAGGTTGAGGGCAGTAGTCTCTCTCAGCCCTATCTTGGAGGGAGCTTGGAACCTTCTGCTCTTCCCAGAGTGGCTCCATCCCCTAAGAGGAATATCTTATGGTATCCACATGTAGTCTCCCATTCAAATACAAACCAGGGCAGACCCTGCTTAGCAAAGAGAACAATTCATGCTTGCTACTACAATACTAGCTCTCCTCCCAAAAGGCTTCAACACAGTAGGTTTTAACTGTCCATTTATGTTCCTTCTTATGAGTGTTTTCCTGATAAATTTCAATAAGTGTTTTATGGTCATCAGTGAGCTTTTTATGTAATGGGTATTTATTATTTATGTAATTTTAAATTTTAAACATATTAGTAATTTGCATATTTTACTTTATTGTTGCATTCTTTGGGGGTGGTTATTATTAAGTGGGGATCCAGTATATAGCTCCCTTGTTGGTTGAAGAAAGATTTAGATTACATTGAAATGCATTCTCTGAAGTGAGGGTCATCAAGTGCTGTGCTGAACTTGCTATTAATTTATTAAAAACACAGAAGCACTGTGATCCTTTGCGCTTTTTCACCCTAAGGCCCAATCCAGAATGAGACCACGCTTGCCTCAAGTTCTTGACAATGCAGTGTCTGGATGTAGGATTTACAGCTATACTACATGCCTGGCTTGCCTTTGCAGTAGAAAGTAATCACGTGGTGGATGTGAAATCTTTATAATGCATGCATCAACTCTCAGTGTTAAAAGATGCTGTCTCTTTTCAGGTAGACAGAATCCACCTTTGCAACAGACGCGGCCTTTGTGAACAGCTGCCGGTGCTTTTTTGTCTTTGCAACTCACAGGGTGCTCAGTGTGCAGGGCACTGAAGTGAAAAATGACAGCAGGGCTGTTTACAGATAAGACATTGTCCGCCTCTGTCAACCAATCAGATAACTGAAAGATGTCCGGGGGAAAGCTGGAGCTTATCTTTTAACACACCATGCCCAGAGCTCGGTGCCCAGCAAAGCTGAAAAAGAGCACAACCGGTTCATTGTAGGAACTTGACATTATCTGCCAGATAACTAAATCCAATGTGATCTCCCAAAGGCAAACGGGTCTTGTAATTGACTAAAAACAGCAAAGCAGTTTTTGAAGCCACTCTTAACTCAAGAGGGTGGTCTGCTCACAGAAATTCATTCTATGTCTAAAATGGTCTGGCTCCAAATAAGTAACCATCTATTTATACCCTACCCCTCTGAATGGCGCTTTTTGCACTGGGGTCCTTACGGACGGCCAAGTAGGAGTGGCTCATCCGAACAAGCCAGGGTGGTGCCCAAGGAGGCACAGCTGCCTCTTCTTCCTGGAGCGCCGTCTCTCCTTCTCTCTCCTGCCCTGCTGCCCCAGCATTCATGAAAACCACAATGCCTGCAGGTTGGCCATTTGTCATGTAGAGTTGCTTGGGCCCTCAGCCTGCTAAGGCATTGCTTTCCAGCGATCAGCTGGAAGCCGAATAAAAAGTGCAATTCCAAAAAGCATTTAATATAGCACTCTGTTATCCAGCAATGCTCTCCCCGCCGGCTAGGATAAGGTTTGCTCTGCAAAGCTCCCTTACAGAGTTAATTAAAGGTTCCCTCCTTGCAGCTTAAGCCTCTTAGGCTGCTTCCTCTTCAGCATGGCTGCAGGATGAGAGCTGGTCTTGTGGCAAAGGTAAAGTGTGCCGTCAAGTCGATTTCCCACCCACAGAACCCTGTGGTTGTCTTTGGTAGAATACAGGAGGGGTTGACCATTGCCGCCTCCTGCGCAGTATGAGATGATGCCTTTCAGCATCTTCCTATAGCAAACATGAATTTGCCCCTTTGCTAAGCAGGGCCTGCCCTGGTTTGCATTTGAATTGGAGACTACATGTGTGAGCACTATAAGGTATTGCTCTCAGGGGATGGGGTCGCTCTGGGAAGAGCATCTACATGCTTGCACGCAGAAGGTTTCAAGTTCCCTCCTTGGCATCTCCAAGATCGGGCTGAGAGAGAAACTCCTGCCTGCATCCTTGGAGAAGCTGCTGCCAGTCTGTGTAGACAATACTTAGAGAGATGGACCAATGGTCTGATTCAGTATATGGCAGCCAGCTTCCTATCTTCCTATAAGCCACTGCTGGTATTTTAATTAGCATCCCTCACAAGCCTTGGCTCCTTCTGAGTCTTTGCTTTTCTAACACTATCCCTATAGATTTTTTGTTAGAAAAGCAAAGGCTCAGAAGAAATCAAGGCTTGTGAGGGATGCTAATTAAAAAATCAGCCATTGCCATGCTGAAAAGGAAGCAACCTGCGAGGCTTAAGCTGCAAGGAGGAAACTTTTAAGTAACTTTGTAAGAGAACTTTGCAGAACAGGACTTGCTTATGAGCAAACATTGCAGAATGATCTTAGCCAATAGCCATGGGGAAGAGCATTGCTGGATAACAGAGCACCCTTCCTTGATCACATGCCCCCCCTTCCATTTCCTACATGCCATTTTTGCATCTAAGTTGTTCAGTGTGCATCTACACTGGCCCATGTTTCCTTCTCATGGGGATTGTTGGCCATTGTGACTTCAGTATCTCGCTTTTCAGAAGCTCCCTTCAACTTTAGGGTTTCCTCCTGTGGGATCCTGCCTAATTTTTTCTCTGAGCTCATTAAAGTCAGCATTCCTGCAAGCTAGAGCACACATCTGACTTCCTGCAGTTCTCTCTCCACTTGATAGCATGACTTTCAAGTGGTCCCTTTCCTCCAGGGTTCTCATCACTTTCGCTTCATCAACCAATTCTTCCTTGTTGGTAAAGATTAAATCCAGGGTAGCCAACCGCTTTATCTCTTCTTCCACCTTCTGAAAGATGGGATTGATTGCAAAAGAGGTCAAGAACCTTTTGAACCTCCCACTCTTAACAGAGTTAAGACTACACCAGATGTCAGGACAGTTGAAGACTCCCATTACTATTATAGCCTTGAGAGTTCAAAAGCTCTCCACAGCTGAACACCTCAGAACCCAACACTCGGGAGTCATATCAGCTTTACTAACACAGAACTTTGGGACTTCATAAGACATAATCAAAGAATCTTTTAAAACATACTTTCCAGCATTCCATAGATGAAAATAGGGACGTGCCTGCTGTTAACACCTCTGTTCCAATGGACAGGACCACTGCCAGAGCTCCCCACAGACAGCCATATGATTATATATTGCTGAAGGGTCTACTACAGTGTATCTGTTGCATGCTCCATTTTGCGGAGAAGGAGAGATGGCCTTGTAGTAAAGGTAAAGTGTGCCGTCAAGTTGATTTCGACTCTTGGTGCCCACAGAGCCCTGTGGTTGCCTTTGATAGAATACAGGAGGGGGTTCCCATTGCCTCCTCCCACGCAGTATGAGATGATGCCTTTTCAGCATCTTCCTATATCGCTACTGCCAGATATAGGTGTACCAGTGGGGATTTGAACCAGCAACCTCTTGCTTGATCGTCAAGCATTTCCCCGCTGAGCTTGGCCTTGTGGTAGTGAGCATGAGTAGTCCTCTTTGCTAAGCAGGATCTGCCTTCCTTGGTTTGCATGTGGATGGATGATTCCCTGCGAGGGCTGTCTTCTGTAAGATATTCCCCTGAAGGGATGGGGCCATAGCTCAGTAGAATGCAGAAGATCCCAGGTTCAATCCCTGGCAGCAACTCCAGGTAGTGCTGGGAGAGACTCCTGCCTGAAACATTGGAGAAGACACTGCCAGTCAGTGTAGACAATGCTGAGCTTAGATGGACCAATGGTCTGACTCAGAATAAGGCAGCTTCCTATATATCATGCAATAGCCTGTCTTCCACTGATTTAAAGCCAGGGGAGTGTTTTCTTTTGGCAAAAGACATACTAGAAAAGCTCAAATTGTCCTCTCATGTGGGATGAACAGTTCAAAATATAACCCAGAAGCCGCACTGCATGTGAAATGGATGACTGCATAATGCCTTAGCATCCATGTGCACCTGCACATAGAAAGATAAATGTGTCCACCTAGCCAAATGCTTTAGCTTCTAGAGGGCCACAGAAAGGAGCTGAACCCTGAAGAATAACGCCAGCATCTTGAACAAACAAAACATTGACAAGACATCCCGAAAAAAGAAAAGGGGTTGAGAGGACAGAATTGGAACTGTGATTTACTAGAGACAATAAATAAATACATACATACATACATACATACATACATACATAATGTTATCTGGATGAATGGAGAGAGTCAAAACATCTCTTATTGAGTCACTATTTGATCTTTTAATAAGGTAGTTATCCAATAAAATGTCTCATAAAATTTCTGGCTATTTATGTAATTTAGTTGGGAGAATGTGTGCATATTATGGTATTCAAGCTACAGTATATACAACAGGGAGAAAAATTAAATTTTGAGTTACCTCCCAAAACAAGATTTTGAGAAAGTATTTTACACACAAAGCCAATTAATGTGGAGCAAGTTCCTCTAAAGCAAACAGCATGAAAATAACCAGGAAGCCCATTGGTAATTTCTTACTTTCTAGCCCCCGTGGGACATCTCCTCTGGGATTATGGGTCTCGACTGGTCATTTATTATGAACAGATGGAATTTCACTTCCATGGACTCTCAAGACACATCAGTAGTTCCTTCAAACTCTTATCATCTATCACATGATGCTATCTTTAAATATTGAGGAGGGGGGTCCTCTTTTAATCCATATATGCAAACATGTTACAAGAAAGCTCAGCTCAGAGTTTTTAACCTGGAGCGATTGTATTTCATCTAGATTTATATCCCAAACCCACTCAAGCACAGGACAGGCCTGCACTATGTAATCTATTTTGCCTTGTTGACTTAAATATATGGCAAGCCAAACTAAATTTCCCTTGGTATTTATCTTTCTGCTTAGCTTGTGTGTCTTGCCAGCTGCTACTGACAATTCTTGTGGAAGTAGCTAGGAAACTTCAGTGCTATTTCAGGAGGACTATTTTCCATTGATTTATAACCCGGCTTCTTTTATTTAAATTCAACAGCCAATAAGGCCAAATGCCTGTTCAGAAGAAGAAGAAAGTAGTATCCCTTTAACAAGAACCTGCGTGTGTGCATATGATACAGTGAAGGTCCAAAGGCTCATATTGAATGTTCATATTGACGTGTCAGCACTAACAATCACAGATAAATAACATCACAAAGTACTGAGCAAGCTTTTGGGTTTAACAGAACCCTTCTTCAGGCTGGATGTTAAGCCAAGACGAAACAGAACAAACAAAAGGAAGGGGTGAAAATATGTGGTTCCCCCTGAAAAAGGCAGTTTCTCACAGTCAAGATGGAGTGGAGGAGGTCTTCTGTAGACTAGTTACATAACGCCATACCTGGTGCAAAAAAATCTCAAGTTGCATGTGCAGATATATGCACTTCCACATTTTTCAGATATGATTGTCAACAGTCAGTAATACATAACAGCATTTTCAGATATTTATAAAATGTGTATACGGAACAGTCAACTTTCAGATTTGGAGCATTCAGCATAATACTACTAAAAATAGTTACATATTGCTTTTTAAGGAAAAGGTTCCTGCCCTAAAAAGGGCCCACAATCTACATACATGCACACATGAACATAGGGAGATACCAGCAACAACGAGTGATGAAGAGGGATGCCATGTCAAAATGAATCAGAATAGCTGCTCTCCCTTTGCTAAATATAAAAGAAAGCCACCATTTTAAAAAATGCCTCTTCGCCAAGTTAACAGGGGTTAACATTAGACAGGTATTAAGAATATCTGTTCCCAAGTCAAAGGAACAAAGGAAGCAGCCTTCTACCAAGTTAGACCCTAGGTCCATCTAGCTCAGTCTTGTCTACACAGACTGGCAGCGGCTTCTCCAAGGATGCAGGCAGGAATCTCTCTAAGCCCTATCTGGAAATGCCAGGGAGGGAACTTGGAACCTTCTGCATGCAAGCATGCAGTGCTCTTCCCAGAGTGGCCCCATCCCCTGAGGGGACTATCTTGCAGTGCTCACACATGTAGTCTTCCTTTCAAGTGCAAAGCAGGGTGGACCCTGGGACCATTCATGCTTGCTACCACAAGATCAGCTCTGCTCTCCAGCCGAAGACATATGGCCAAGCCATAGGACTGCACATCTGAGAAGTGTGCCTCAAAATCTCTCGCCATGGCAAGCAGACCGTAGAGTGTCACCTCAGATGGGACATGGCTCAACAGATGGTGGCACGCCTGCATCTCGTGCAAAATTGCAAAGAATCCCAAGCATCCATTTCAGAGCACATGTCTCTTCATGGGCACCTCGAAAGATACTTCCACCCACAAACAACTAGTATACAAGTGGTTTCTATAGTAAGGGCGGCCCTGCCTGGCCAATTTATTAATTGAGGTACAAAGCGTGTCCTTTGGATAACCTCTCACTCACTAAGTTTTCACCACTATTCCTCAGCAGCATGCAGCAGAGACAATTTATCATGCATGAAAGCATGTATGCACATTAAAATCTCATCTGTCCAGTCCTCCTGACTTCAAATATTTCTGAGTAGGTTTTTAATATTTATTATATTTTGCTCTTACATGGAGTTCCAAATAATTTCCCATCCAGGCTGATCAGATCCATCTGCTCAGCTGCAGCAAGGCTGGAGCCTCAGATGCTCCAAGACCATTGTGTTTCCTGGGTCCTTTTGAACACGTTCTGTGCCTTTGGTTGTAGTGTGTATGCTTGGCCTCTGTAATGTTCGTTCCAATCCCTGCTCCCATTCCTCTGTGCCACCACTTGGTTCCCTCTGCCTGCAACACCATCCCTTTCAGCAGCCATGAAGTCAACTTTCAACATGTGAACCAGGCCCAAGGGCGGGTTCATCCATGCAGGTTCATCTCTTGCAATATCAAGTGATGACTTAGATCTGTAATGAGCCATTCACACATGCAGCAGCACCACAGACAGAGCTTCCCCGCTGCTGCACATAACCCACACCCAGTGCTTTTTCACAGAGTTGCATTACCTAGATAGATAGATAGATAGATAGATAGATAGATAGATAGATAGATAGATAGATAGATACACACACACACACACATACACACACATACTTTATTACAGTCACAGGCCAGTACAGTTTGCAAACAGAAGCCCAGCAAAGTAAACCAACAGGTTTATGATATAGTGATCAAACACAAATCAGCTAGATTTGATTCTTAATGAGCTGCTGGCGAATTTTACTGGCTATAGAAGAGAACTTAGCCACATTATAAGCTCTTGAGTCATTCTAGGCAGTTAAAAAATAATTGAGAAAGATAGATAGATTAATTTATTACAGTCAATTGACCAGCTGAATAAACACCATACAGAAATCACCATCCATGACAACTGAGAAAAGAGGGTACTTATATCAAGAGAGTATCTCTTTACAAGATTGACATGCCGCAAAAAGAAAAATTGCCACATTTAGGAAAATTAAATCATTCTAATCAGATAAATACTGAAGATAAAACATATTGGTATTACCTATGCAGTAATCAAGGGCAGAGTGAAGTTGGCATACTTAGTTTCAGGGGGGGAGCCACCACTGAGTGAATGGGTTCAAAGAACCTAGCCGTGAGCCACGGAAGGACCACGCGAACCCTGTGGAGTTCATTCCCAGCCAGCAAAGGCTGTCTGGGTGCATTTACTGTATTTCCCTTTCTCTCCCTTGCTGGAGGGAGAAAAGGGGAAATAAATGCCCCCAGCCAGCAAAGGCTGGCTGGGAATGCATTCGCACAGGCCATCCAGTGATCAGGCTTCACCCACATGCTCATGACACCACGCTCAAGGGGTGTCATTGGCGTATGCAGCATACACACAGTGATGCGGCCGCCAGGGACAGGGCAGAACCCGGGCCTCTGTTCCCTGGCTTCACCATTGCTCAGTTCCTCCCTTTTGCCCTCACAATAACCCGATGAGGTAGTTCAAGATTGAGCAACTAGCTCAAGGTCAGACATTAATACGTTGAGTTTGAGCAGGGACTGGTACCTACTCAACCTGGGGGCCTGCAAATGTTGCTGAACTGAAAGTCCGATCAGCCCCAGACACAATAAATTGTAGCTGGTGCTGATGGGAGTTGCAGTTCAGCAACATCGGGAGACCCCCAGGTTGAGAACCGCTTCACTACACCACACTGCTGCTCTACACGTATGTAATAAATATGCATATAGCTATGAGAGGACTCTAGAGTTCAGAATGAATTACTGAGGGATTTGAGCACAATAGCAGAAAATCGATAACGCAAACAGCGCCATCATGCCAGTTTTCCAATGGCAAGTTTCAGAAATTGGCTGTAACGCAGGCATTTGCGTGAAGAAAGATAGCTGGGGAAATTATAAAAATCTTTAGGAAAATAAATCTTTGCATACTTTTGCAGTAAGAGCGTTGTTTGGGAGTATGCCAGTATCCATCCACAAAACTTTGCAAAGAAATGCAAAAACGCCAAATTTCTGCAGAGATATTTCACACACTCAGAGTTGCCAATAAATGGCTTTGTTTACAGCACATGTTGACAGTGTCTCACGTGTTTCAAAACAAACATTAGAAGGTCCAGCTATTCCAAGAATTTCCGAAGGGTCACCTCACATTTCTCCTCTTATTTAGCCCTTTCGCATTCCACTCTTTTTACCAGGAGTTCAGAGTAATGCAGGAACACAAGAGGCAGCCGTATACTTAGACTCTCGGTTCATCTAGCTCAGTATTGTCTATGCCAGGAGTGCGCTACTCAGATGTACCTTGGTGGACCAGAACCACCCATGCCTTGGTCTGCGGAGGCCAAGCACATTAATTTACATTTTAAAAATTATCAAAAGTATTAATGAAAACCATTATTAGTTACTTGTGGATCATTTCTCTGCATCAACTTTAACCAAGATTAGTGGTCAGAAAATAGACCCTGTCCCTACATAAGAACAGCTCTGCTGGATCAGGCCCCAGGCCCATCCAGTCCAGCATGCTGTTTCCCACAGTGACTCACCGGGTGCCTCTGAGAAGCCCAGAGGCAGGAGCTGAAGGCATGGTCCCTCTCTCTTGCTGTTGCTCCCCTGCAACTGGGGCTGAGAGGCATCTTGTCTCTGAGGCTGGAGGTGGCCTACTCAGTCAATGGGGCATCTGGACTGCATTCCAGCTCCAGGCTGGAGTCGGCAGGTAAGGCAAGGGGAAAGATGGATGAGGGATGGTGTCAGTGGGCTGTCGCCCAGGTGTGTGTATGGGTGGGGGGGCAACAAGAGAAATGGGCAGCATCTGGACTCAAGTGGCCAACTTCACTAAGCCACAGCTGCTTGTCAGTAGGGCCGGCCAAGACTTCTTCATGGCTCCTGCTGTTGCTGCAGGATATTCCTATTTGTGGGCCAGCAGAACAGTCCCTCTGGGCCAGATATGCCCGCCGGGACTTATGTTGTGCAGGCCTGGTCTACACTGATAGGCAGCAGTTCTCCAAGGTTTCAGGCAAGAGTGTCTCTCAGACCTACCTGGAGTTGACAGGGAGGAAACTGCTGGAGTTAGGACCCTGGTAGCATCAGCTCTCTCTGGTAGTGACCATGCCAGGTGGGGTGGGGGAGGAGTTAAGGTCATGGATAAAAGTGCTGGTCTCCTCCCCTCTTTGTTCTTCCAGTGTTAGTCTCCATTTTGTCTCTCCAGAGATGGCTGTTTGTTTTTGGTCACTGTCTTCAGCCACAAGCTACAGCCAAAATTAAGCTGCAGGCTCTTTCACATCTGTTTGTAACCTTTTCTTTAAATAAATCCATGTAGTTCTTAAACACTAAAGAACTGTCTCAAGGCCTCTTTGCTTTGCTGCTTTCTCGCCAAACTGGTTTTGCTCTGCTATTTGGGGGACTGGACTGCCACCCTTCTTTTTCAGAAACCTGGGACCTCCTGCATGCAAAACAGATACCCTGCCTATGATCTATGGTCCTCTCGTATCTCACAGCGTTCACATGTAGTCTCCCATCCAAATGCAAAACAAGGTGGACCCTGCTTAGCAAAGGCAGCAACTTGTGCTCACTACCACACAGAGGCTCTCTAACTCCTGGACCTTGGGGCTCCGGTCTGTGGCCTCCAAGCTCCGGGGGGGGGGCTCCTGCAGCCACCCCATGCCTACTCTGCCAAACCTACTTTTTTTTCCCCAGCTACTGCGCGGCCAAGGGGTGGCTGCTGGTGGCGGGGTGAGCAAAGCAGTCCTCCCCCTCGGCGGCCCAGCATCAACCGGAGTGACCACAGGGCCTCTCCATTCAGCCCAGCAGCTCTTGCTAACTGTGAGGCATGCCTGCACAGTTGAGAGAGATTGTCACAAGCCAGTGATGTCACAGGCTTGCGACAATCTCTCTCAACTGCGCAGGTGCACCTCACAGTTAGCAAGAGCCGCTGGGCTGAACAGAGAGGCTCAGCAGTCACTCCAGCAGCTGCCACCACTGCCGGGGAGGGACTGCTCAGCTCACCCTCTCCTCCCTCTGGCAGCCACCCCCTCAGCCTCAATTTTTAAAAAAGGAGGTTCAGCATGGTAGGAAGCCCCCAAAAGTAGGTTTGAGGGGGGCCTCGTGGGAGGTCTAATGGCAGGGGCAGTCCGGGCACTAATATTACCCAGGTACCAGCTCTCCTGCCTGAAGGAGGAGGAGATACAGGATACAGAAGCTCATCCCATTTTAACTGTCCTAGAGGAAGATTAGAGCAATTGCTCTGTGTCAGCCTAAAGTCATCACCCTAAACAGCTTGAGGCCTGGGAATCTTGAAGGACCACCTAGAAGGACTGATCCATTTCTCCACTTATACCTGTCCATTTGTTAAGATGGTCTTCCAGTAACATTCTTGAGGTGCTCCTGCCATAAGAAATTAACTTGGGAGATGACCTTTTTCAGGGTGGTGCCCAATTTTGGAATATTTTCTCCAGGAAGGCTTGCCTGGTATCTGGCTTTTGCTTTATTAAGGACAGGTCTATCAGTAGCTGCTACTTGGAGGGTTCTAGGACACCTCCAGCCAGAGAGGCAAGATGCCTCCAAGTAGCAATAGCACTTACAACAGCAATAGCACTTACATTTATATACCGCTCTATAGCCGGAGCTCTCTAAGCGGTTTACAATGATTTAGCATATTGCCCCCAACATTCTGGAAGGATGGAAGGCTGAGTCAACCTTGAGCCCCTGGTCAGGATCGAACTTGTAACCTTCTGGTTACAGGGCGGCAGTTTTACCACTGCGCCACCAGGGGCTCAGTACCAGTTGCTGATATTCCACGGCAAGATCCCTGCGAATAACAGCAGGAGGGAGGGTGTGCTGCCCTCCTCGCCTCTTGCCGTGGGCTTCTAGGGGGCAGCTGAGGGGCCACTGTGTGAAACAGGATGCTGGTCTATATGGGCCTTGGGCCTGATCCAGCAGGGCTGTTCTTATGATGTTTTTATCTAGCATTTAAAAGGCAGAGTAAATTCATTCATTCATTAAATTTCTATACCGCCCTTCCAAAAATGGCTCAGGGCGGTTTACACAGAGAAATAACAAATAAATAAGATGGCTCCCTGTCCCCAAAGGGCTCACAAGCTAAAAAGAAACATCAGCTAGACACCAGCAACAGTCACTGGAGGTCCTGTGCTGGGGGTGGAGAGGGCCAGTTACTCTCCCCCTGCTAAATAAAGAGAATCACCACGTTAAAAGGTGCCTCTCTGCCCAGTTAGCAGGGGTTTGCCAGAGAGTTCTAGATGCCATCCACAGAAAGAACCCTGTGTCTGGTAGCAACCTAACCTCAAAAAAGTCATTCATTGACCTTATGAAAACTGAACCACATGTTCATGGGAGAGGCAAGGGGAAACCTGAACACAGAGCTATCATTTTCAACAGCAGCTCTGTTATCTGCGTACCTGTTCTTTCTGCCCTCCACTCCCCCTGTTAAATGGGAATTATAATAGGAAATCACCCACAGGGTGGTTAGGAGGAGGAATAAGAACTTGTTACCAGCAGAGCCTTAGCAACAGGGTGTGGTATAAGACAAGAAGAAAGCCTTCATTCTTCAAGACATACTGCAGAAGAAAAATTGGTGTAGGAGAAACAAGCTGGCTCTGAAATGCATTTGAATTATTTCCTTGCCCTCGACAGGAAGGAGCTGGAAGGACATCAGTCATGAGAGCATTTGAGACTCCTATTTTTACCTAGCACCGAGACAGCCAAAGCCCCGATAGGAGATTTATTATGCAGCCTGTCATTTCGCAATAATGGTACTGTGCTCCTATTGTGTGTGTCAAGGAGGAAATCAAAAGAACTGGCTACAAAGCATTGTACAAAATGTTAGAAACAGTCTCAAATTCCAGGCTTCTTCAGAGAGGAGGATTTAAACTAGAAGGAGACGTTAACTCAAAAGTGAGACAAAGGAGTCCAGTCTGTGTCGGTACAGTATCAAAATAATGTGGACAAGCCCCCAAGCTTGAGTGGTATTTTCCAAACTTTTTATGCATAAAGCACAGATTTGTTTGCCTGGATTAAAAAACGGGGCAGCCATCACTCAAGAGATGTGAGTGACATGCGGCATCACATTATCAAAAGAGAGCGATTGCATTTTCCCCCTCAAACAACTCCCAGAGCAAAGGGTAGTAAGTGTGTGCCTTTCTTTTAGAACAAATGAAAAAATGGGTCCAAATTATTTATTTATTTCTATTACTATTTCTTACATTTTTATACCGCCCCATACAAAGAGGACTCTGGGCATTTCACAATCCAAAAACTATTCAAACATAGACACAATTTAAAACAATTCAAAAATACAAATAAAAAACCCTAAAGCCCAAAACTTCAAAACTACAAATGAAAAAAGTCCGACTAAACAGATATGTTTTCAGGTCGTTAAGAACACTCAGAGAAGGGGAGGCCCTAATTTCATTAGGAAACGTATTCCAGAGTTCCGGGGCAACTCTAGAAAAGGCCCATCAGATCCATTTAGGTGTTTTTTCTTTCATAAGAAATGAAGCTGATTACCTTAAATATGGGTGCGCCGTCACCCTTTTTTATTATTTCTAGGTTGTGACAGGGTCAAGTGCACCATCTTGCAGTGACTTAAAGATACTGAGAAGCCAATACAAACAGCAGAGATGTTAATCAAATGCATTTTACACACATTTTGCTCCACCTGTTTATGCTACATCTACCTATGTAAGGGCAGAGGCACCATTAGGGTGTGGCCCATGAGGCACCAGTGAAGTGCCCAGAGCCCAGATTCTCATCAGCCCCCTCCCTCCTCCCTGACCCCTTCCAATAGTGGAAGCATCTGCATGGAGCTGGGGGGGAGGGGGGGACTCCTGACCTCCCTTAGCTATCTGTTGCTTCCACCTTCATAGGGGCTGTATTATAATAGTAGAGACTTTTAAAAGCAGGTGTAATTATTCTTGGGGAAGGTATGATTGAGTGTAATTATTAAATTAGAGGCTGTGGGCCTGGGGCCCGGGTCTTTTAAATACCTAGCAACACCCCTGCATAAGGAGCTAACTGATGTGAAGGTAATATCCTTTTCTACAGCATAACTGAACATTCTTCCTCTCACAGAATGAGAGGGCCAAATTAAGGGTATCTTAGAAGACACCGAATATGGCCCCATTTGCACATAACACGAAACTGAAGGGGCCCCATTGCCAAACCTATAAACACAGGGAACTCAAGTTCTGCATGGAGAGCAACCTGAGATTTTGCTCTCCAAACTCCAATTTCAACCCTTGGGTTGTAGTGGGTTTCACCGAGATTTCAGTGAGTTTCCAACCCGAGGTCTCAGAGCCCCAGCATTATGTGTGAATGCAGAACTCAAGGCTGCATTCGCTGTCCTTGAGTGGAGGGAGAAAGCTCCTCTCTCTCCGGCTGTGATTGGCTGTGCAGGCTGTCCTTCAAGCAAGAAGGAAGCCCGCACAGCCAGATCCCCCTCCTCTCTGCAGTCTCCCTGACTGCAGAGAGCCTGCTCTCCATTAAGTCCAAATTCGGACAGGAGAGCAGGAGGCAGGAAGCGGAACCTTCCACGTTACGTGTGAATGCGGCCTCTGTTTCTGCAATCTCCAGGCTACAGAAGGTCTCACTCATTTTATATTTGAATCCGATATGTGTGAAGACCTTTGCACTAAATATATCCACTCATTGTTAGTTAGTCTCAGAGACAGGATATTCTTCTGAATATAAAACTTGTTTTTGTTACAGGATACTGCAAAGTACGTTACATTTAGGACAGCTAAATGTCTTGCTTAAGCACCACTATTGTACACGAAGGATAAAGAAAATGTTATAAATTGTTGGAGACTATCACAGAGATGCTGGCATTCCTCTGGTGTAATAATAATAATAATAATAATAATAATTATAATTATTATTATTATTATTATTATTATTATTATTCGATTTCTATACCACCCTTCCAAAAATGGCTCAGAGCGGTTTACATAGAGAAATAAGATGGCTCCCTGTCCCCGAAGGGCTCACAATCTAAAAAGAAACATAAGATACACACCAGCAACAGTCACTGGAAGTACTGTGCTGGGGGTGGACAGGGCCAGTTACTCTCCCCCTGCTAAATAAAGAGAACCACCATGTTAAAAATGTGCCTCTTTGCCAAGTTAGCAGGGTGTTATGATCCAACTTGTTTTATTTTTATAACAATTTATAATATATTAATGTCCAGTGTGCATGACGTTTTGATATAGCTTTGATATAGTTTTGCATTTTGTATAATGGCAAGTCGCTATATAGCAATAAATGGACCTGACCTTTCACTATGAATTGAATGAGAAAAGCTTCCAAATATGCAGTTCAGCTCATTTTGGATCTCATTTGTTTTCATAATAGAGGAGAGGAACACTTACTTATAGCACAATGGTAAACTCATTTTGCTTTTTTTTAAGCATTTCAAGCAGAGATCCTTTTGACAGCCACTTCTGCCAGTGCCAATTTTTCCCCACAGTGCCCCAAGCACTGAATCGTTTTAGGGCATTGTGAGGGAAATGGCTGTTGCCAGAAAACAAGGATGCTATCCTGAGCTCCCTGAAGAAAGGTCAGGTTAAGAATGCTATCTATCTATCTATCTGGGGGAGAGAGCAAGAACTTGGACTTATATCTATATCGTGTGTGTGTGTGTGTGTGTGTGTGTGTGTGTGTGTGTGTGAGAGAGAGAGAGAGAGAGAGAGAGAGAGATGGGTCCGTGTTCTTGCTCTCCCCACCAGATCCCCAGTTCATCCATCTGGGGCAGAGCCTATGCCATTTCTCTTTGCTATATCCTTCCCAGCACATTCTTGCTGCTGAATAAATACATAGTCACTGTAGCTTTTTCTTGGTTAAAAATCCAGACATAAGTATGCCTTTTAAAACAAACAGATTGTAGGTCTCAG
Organism: Hemicordylus capensis; assembly: GCF_027244095.1. NCBI lineage: Eukaryota > Metazoa > Chordata > Lepidosauria > Squamata > Cordylidae > Hemicordylus > Hemicordylus capensis. The sequence goes on from NC_069666.1 coordinate 25,116,866, forward strand.
TACTGATTTAAGTTGTAGGGGAGAGAAGTAAGCTGGCTGCAAATATTGAGTAAGGCACACACAGTTGACAGCAGTTATGCTAGAATGGGTTGTAGGCCATGTGGATGAGGCATCCCCCAGATCTTCACCATTTCCAAAAGAGCTGGAAAGGTTATGATCCTTATGGACGGAGAACCAGAGCTCCTGCAGACCACTGAGAGGTGCTGGCAGAACTAGCTGACCTGCAGATATGGTTTCATGAAAATCTGAAGGGGAAAAAACCAGGCCCTTCCTTCCTGGGACCCCAGGCCAGAGACTTTCTCCCTGATTCCTAACCCTAAGTTCTGTTCAACAGTGACACAGCCTGCCTCATGCAGTGGGTGGACTCTTGTTCGCTAAACATTTTCAGGAGCTGGATGGCCATCTGTTTAGGATGCTCTGTCTAGCAGATACATCCCCTGCTAAATGAGCAAAGAGGCACCTTTTAAAAGTGGTTTTTGTTTAGCAGGGGGAGAGCAGCTGGCCCTCTCCATCCCCAGCACAGCATCCCTCCGGTGGCTGTTGCTGCGGTCTACCTTAGGTTTCCTTTTTAGACTGTGAGCCCTTTGGGGACAGGGAACCATTTTTATTTATTCATTCATTTATTTAAATCTATATAAACTGCTTTGGGAGCCTTTTGTTGAAAACAGAGCATTGGTCACTTACCGGGAAGGATTCTTCTGGCTGCTGGGATCAAGAACATATCTGAGTGGGTTATCCTCCCCACGTGCTCCTAGGCAGGACTATGTTAATTAGCTAAATTGAATGCCTACGCATTCACTGAATGCATATATTGAATGCTTGGGGAGGATGACCCCGTCCCAGTTCTTCCAGGCCTGAAGGCGCAAGGATAGTGGAACAGAGGTCAAAAGTAAACACATACAGTATTGGAAAAGGAGAACTATATAGAGATATGTAGGAAGACTGTACACGTCCGTGTCGTCTGAGAGGCTGAAGACCTGCTGATGAAGGTAGTCCTTGGATCTGGTACCCGTCGACCCACAGCAGAAAACTGTGGCCAAAACAGGTAGGATCCAGAAGTAGGTAGAGGCACTGACCGGGTGGGCCAAGATGTCCTTGACTCCAGCAGTCAGAAGAAGGCTTCACAGTAAGTGACCGATGCTCCGTTCTCAGCTGCTGGAGTCAAGGACATCTCTGAGTGGAAATGAGCACAGCCCAACAACATCTCCTGGAGGAAGCATCTCCCACTACTGCTGGGGCAGCAGCTTCTAAAGGCACCCTGGGCCGATGTATGGGTGTCAATTCTGTAATTCTTGGTGAAGGTGGATAGATTCTTCCAAGTAGCCACTTTGCAGATCTTATGCACCGGAACCATTGTTGAGAATGCTACCATGGTGGCTGCTGCCTGGGTGGAATAAGCTCGGATGTGTGTCAGAGGTGCTGTATTTCATAGGCTATAATGATGCAAGCCCGGATCCACCTAGCTATTGTGGATGGAGAGTCCGCCTTGCCCATTGAACCGGGGAGAAATGAAACAAAGAGAGTGTCTGGGGTCCGGAAGGGAGCCAGTCTCTTTATATATCTTTTGAGGCATCAACTAATATTGAGCATTTGCCATGCTTTCTCCAATGGGTGTGTAGGTCTATTTTTTGAGGCATTTTAAGGGATTGGAGAGATTCAGCAATTGTAGACTGAAACCAATCCTGCTATTATGAAGGAATTTATCTGAGTAATGGGGCAGAAGGAGATTGTGGCCCACTGCACCAGAGGGACCCGCCTGCAGGGGAAGGAGATCATGCAATCGGATTAGGTCTCACCAAGTCCTGATTGTCTTCCCACTCGCCTCTCTGGAGCTCGGTCTGCCCAGTCGTTGCAGAGACGGGGCTTTGTGAGGGCTGCTCCGTCAGTCGGGTATCCTCCTCGCATTTCCGCCAGTCCGCCATGTCCCCTTCAGTGGGCGTGGCAAGGGAAGCTTGTTCACTGAGCATGGCCTTGAGTTCTCCCGTGGTGGGGGTGGATGCTTTAGTTTGGCGTCCACGGCTTGTCAGAGCCTCAAGGAGAGCAGCGAGAGCATGTGTGAGCTCTCTCCGCTCCTGTCCATTTCTTGCTGGGCCGCTCTGCTGCGCATTTCATGCCCCAAGGGCGGGAAATCGTGTGCTGTGGCGTCCTGGGCTTGGCTGGACGGCAGTAGAGTGGGCAGTGTTGCCTGGGCAGGCGGAGGCGATCTGGGGGCCCTCGTAGCTAAGAGAAAGCCCTTGTGTCCTCTCCCTTCCCTTTGGGAATGAGTACGATTCGAGTCTTCCCTGCGCGCTCCATGTGGAAAAGGGCAGGGAAGGAGGAAGGGAGGAGGAGAGTTCAGAAGGAGATTGGAATTCTTTCTTTCTTTTAGGATAAAAGTGAATAGCAGTGAAAAAGGAGGTTGAGAGGGGGAAAGAGGAAAATGAAAGGCAATGAATATCAAGTTGGAGAGAAAGACGCTGCCTGGAGCACTGCAGGAGTGGAAGAACTGGGGTGGGGTCATCCTCCCCAGGCTATATAAGCATTCAATTCAGCTAATTAACATTGTCCTGCCTAGGAGTACGTGGGGAGGATAACCCACTCAGAGATGCCCTTGACCCCAGCAGCTGAGAAGCGGTGTATAAATATCATTTGTATACGTATACTAGCAGATGCTTGTATTGATCAGGGGACTATACTAGAAGACCTCTAACTTCCCTTCCATAAGAGCCAGTAACCAGGAGAAAGAGCCAGAGAACAAATCAGAACCAGGTAAGACCATCCTTGCCTAATGCCAAGGCAAAGTACGACTCTCAACAGGAACCTTTGGTGGTAACAGGGGTGTAGCTATAATTGAGCAAATGGGTTCAAAGAACCCGGGGGGGGCATCTCCAGCCCTCCTTATTTTCTTCATTGTCTCCCTCACTCCAAGGGGCCACCAGGGAGAAGGGTGAACGTGGCCCCTCTCCTCCAGCTATGCCCCTGTTTGGTAGCCCTTGCTGTTGAAGTGAGCCAGCCTGCCAGCCCTGGTGGGTGGAATCACTCTGGTACCTTAGGGAGAGTCTTCAGATTGTAGCTCTAGAGTAGGACAGATGTTGGCTAACAGCTCTCCCCCATCCCTGGCTACTGGCCATTGTGACTGGGGATACTGGTAGGCAGTTGTACACAGAGATGTGGATTCCTTATTTTTAGACCTAGCAGCTGCTAATTAAAGCTTGTCGCCGGTCAACCAGCCAGTTTTAGTAGATTAATCTACCTATTTATTTACATACTACGCTCCATCCTAAGACCCCAAGGTGGTTAACAGCAAGATAAAACAATAAAATGCAGTAAAGCATAAATACAAGATAAAAGAATACACTCACCTTTTTAAAAAACCATTAAAAACTGAGCATTCAAAGCCTGCGATCCTAAAATATACTCAAATATACAAATTCTTGACTCTTTTCCAAAGATTGCATGGATACATCTAGTCAGAAAGCTCAGCTAGTGTTTCTAGCCAGTGCTTCCTCTTTCTCTGCTTGTTTAGAACATCTTTCCATTCGCCATCAGCATGAGCCTTTCAGGAATTGGGGTCTGCCAACAGCAATATGATGGTATCCCAAAGCAAATTGCCATCCTCACAGGATTGCTGGTTCAGTTCCCACATTCATATTCTGAATTGGGCCGAGGGCCCAGCTTACTAGCCTCTCTTATTTATGATCCATCTTATTAGCAAGATCTTAGGAAACAATAAATACTTCTCCACAGCTAATTGTGAGCATGTGTACACAGAGATTAAAGCATAGTGAATGTCAGCATGATATATCACCAGCCCAGTGAAAAATGATGTGGTGGTCAAAAGGGGACATCCGTACAGTACTGGGAAACGTGCAGCAGGAAATATTATTCTCGAGCCTCTCCCAGTTTATGAAAATTACTGTCTGGGAGGCAACAACGAGCTACCTTTTCTGTTCAAAGCAAACCACATGTGTCAATCAGGCTGCACAAGAATTCTCTCCTTAAAATGTGAAGGCCTAATTCTCTCTGTGTCAGGATCACATGCCCATTTTGGGCTGCAGTCTGAAAGTGGTCTGAGAATTCAGGGGCAAAGGGGTAGACCTCTGGGCTGTCCCCTTCTGAACGCTGTGCAGTTTGACACATGCTGGGCATTGCTAGCAGCCAATGGAACAAAGATCTCACTTCCAAGGTGGTCTGCCCTCAGCTCCTAGAGGGGCGGAGTTAATCTTGACATAGGAACATAGGAAGATGCCTTCCACCGAGTTAGACCCTTGGTCCATCTAGCTCAGTCTTGTCTACACAGACTGGCAGCGGCTTTTCCAAGGTTGCAAGCAGGAGTCTCCCTCAGCCCTATCTTGGAGAAGTTACCAGGGAGGGGACTTGGAATCTTCTACATGCAAGCAGCCATGCCGATCCCAGAGTGGCCCCATCTCCTAAGGGGAATATCTTACAGGACTCACACATGTAGCAATAGCAATAGCACTTACATTTATATACCGCTCTATAGCCGGAGCTCTCTAAGCGGTTTACAATGATTTAGCATATTGCCCCCAACATTCTGGGTACTCATTTTACCGACCTCGGAAGGATGGAAGGCTGAGTCAACCTGTAGTCAACATGTAGTCAACATGTGAGTCAACATGTAGTCTTCCATTCAAATGCAAACTGGGGTGGACCCCACTTAGCAAAGAGAACAATTCATCCTTGCTACCACAAGGCCAGCTGTCCTCCTCATGAGGCTTAAGCCACAAACTTTAGGACTTGGGGTGAAGGATGCTAATTCTTAAATGCAGCACACACTCGCATGGTGCATTACTGGGGCTCAGGGCTGTGGGCCGCCCGATCCCCAGAGCTGCTGGGCGAGGCGCAGCCGGGTGCAGGAACTCCAGAGACAAGTCGCCGCTCGACTAGGTGGGCGATTTGCCCACCCGGTGACAGGTGAGTGATAGTCTGCGGGGAGAGCGGGTCACACCCGCTCTACCCGCAAACCTCCTCTCGGCACTTCATACTGCTCGTGTGAAGCGCCTCTATATTTTGATACCTTCAAGAGACTCTACTTAAGCCAGCTGGTATACATTGTGCATTTATGATTAGGCTACTGGACTCTGCATTTATCTAAAGTTTTGATTATATAGTAAATTTTTGTCTAGTTAAATTACAATATTACGAATATCAATTAATACTCATCATACATTTGTAAATGATACCTCCTGATCTTCCTTATTCTCTATAGCCTTTGTTCAGATCAGGTACACATCCTGTGAGTATTTTGTACATTTCAAATTCTGGGCCAGACTTTTGATGGGGTCCCCCCACCCACCTTGCTCCATATGTGAGGCCCAGGGGCAATTTCGCCCATTGCTTCTCCCAGAAAGTGGCCATGATGGTGCAGGTTTGTAAATGGGGAAAACAAAAGGGGTCTTCGCCTTCATGCCCAGCTTGTGAGCTTCCTAAAGGGTGTCTGATTGGCCGCTCTAAGAAATGGGATTCTGGACTAGACAGAACTCTGATGCCATTTAGCAGAGCTCTTGGACTCTCTTGGCTTTTAGTACACAGAACAAGTTGTGTGGTTCTTTGGATCCTGGTCTTAAATATCAACTCTTAAAGAGGTTTTGCAACAAGGTTTAAGAAACCTGCTCCTCAATGTACCCGATACATACCACTGACTCCACAGTACGCTGTATCGCAGGTCATCAATTTCCTGTATTCGGTCTAATGGAGATTAGTGCTGGCACACATCCTGAGACAACTCATCAAATCACATTTTGCAACATGTGGCCAGGAAAAAATACTTATCGGCAGCATTTTTGCCCCAGCCAATATTCAGAAACCATGACCGGAGGTTTAAGTGGTAAACATTAAAATATGGGGAACGCCAGTCTCCTCTCCCAGGAGTGAATAAACTCAATTGCTTTGTTTTGGCAAAGGGAAGCAATTTCTTCCTCTTCAAATCCCTTCTGTATCAAGCCCCACTTAAACTAAATTAACTAGCACTGCTCAGATGCAGCTGCAATCGAAGTAAAATAATAAAGATAATAATTAAAGCTTGATTGCAGAAGAACGAATTCCAATTCTTAAATTCTAAGGCTAGAATTATCATCACGAGAGTGTTTGAGGATATCATGTCTGACTCCACACACCACCTCCAAGTCTGTGAATAGGGACTTGTCTGCAGATGAAGCAAAATGAGGCAGCCGAATTGCCAGGCATTCGAATGGACTGTCCCACTTTACTGCAGGTGGGAGATTGAATATTTTTTCAGTATGCAGGTGAGCCAGAACTTCTCCCATGGATGTGCTAGTTTTTTTCTTGCAGGGAGTTGTTTTTGCATGCATTTAAGAGTGATGTGTGTGTCCTCACACATCTGCATGCTAAATTGGTACAATGCCAAATTCTGCCATCTCATTCACTTCTTGTGTATAATATCTAGCCTTAGAATGCTTAGGTCTCACCCTTCCAAAGGACACAGACCTTACCTATACAGTCAAGATTCAAAGATGGCTAATTCAGGGTTAAGATAGAAGCTGATCTACAGATTTTAAAAATACAGAACTAGTACAGGTCTGCTGGGAATGTACCGTTCCAGCTTGCTGGTGGGAAACTTCATGATTCAGTACTTCCCAACATCAAACCCTCCTTATCAGCAGAAAGCTATGTGACAAAGACTCCAATGTTGTCTCCGATGTTGTCTACATCTACATGAAACCGTTGGGAGAGATCATCAAGAGATTTGGTGCAGGGTGCTATCAGTATGCTGATGACACCCAAATCTATTTCTCCATGTCAGCATTATCGGGAGAGGGCATAACCTCCCTAAATGCCTGCCTGGAGGCGGTAATGGGCTGGATGAGGGATAACAAACAGACTGAATCCAGACAAGACAGAGGTATTCATTGTGCGGGGTCAGAACTCAAGAGACTATTTTGATCTGCCTATTCTGGATGGGGTCACACTTCCCCAGAATGAACAGGTACACAGTCTAGAGGTGCTTCTGAATCCAAGCCTCTCCTTGGTGTCCCAGGTTGAGGCAGTAGCCAGAAGTGCTTTCTATCCACTACGGCTGATACGCCAGCTGCATCCGTTTCTTGAGATGAACAACCTCAAAACAGTGGTACATCTGCTGGTAACCTCCAGACTGGATTACTGTAATGTGCTCTATGTGGGGCTGCCCTTGTACATAGTCTGGAAACTGCAGTTGGTCCAGGATGCAGCAGCCAGGTTGGTCTCTGGGTCATCTCAGAGAGACCATATTACTCCCGTATTGAAGGAGCTACACTGGCTGCCGATATGTTCCGGGCAAAATACAAAGGTATTGGTTATAACCTATAAATCCGTAAATAGCTTGGGCCCTGGGTATTTAAGAGAATGTCTTCTTTGTCATGAACCCCACCATCAATTGAGATCATCAGGAGAGGTCATCTGCAGTTGCCACCAGCTCGTCTGGTGGCTACTCGGAGACAGGCCTTCTCCGCTGCTGCCCCAATGCTTAGGAATGTGCTCCCTACTGAAATAAGAGCCTCCCCATCTCTGACAGCTTTAAAAAAGTCTTTAAAGATGCATCTGTTCACCCAGGCTTTTAATTAAATATTGTTTTAAAGGTTTTAATGCTATTTTAAAATATTATTTTAAAATATTATTTAAAATTTTAAAATCGTAACATTTTAATTTTTGCTTGTTTTTGTTTTAACTAATGTTTACTTTTTCTGTTTTTACTTTGTTGTAAACTGCCCAGAGACGTAAGTATGGGCAGTATAAAAACATGTTAAATAAATAAATAAATAAATAAATAAATAAATAAATAAATCTGTACAAAGTCTCCATTTTGAAATGCTGGCTCCATGGAAAACAGCCCTCTGCTCAGACGGGCACTCAGACATTTGTTCATGTACAACTTCTCCACACATAAATGTGATCTCTGCCAGTCTGGAAATACCTTCCCCAAATCCTGTTCTACTACAAATATTTGCCTACTGTTTTTTCCACAAATGTTCCCTCTCCCCAAAGGGCTCACAGTCTAAAAAGAAACATACGCTAGACCCCAGCAACAGCCACTGGAGGGGTGCTGTGCTGGGGCTGGAGAGGACCAGTTGCTCTCCCCCTGCTCAGTAAAGAGAACCACCACTTTTAAAAGGTGCCTCTTCGCTCAGTTAGCAGCGGAGTGGCGGAATCCTTTATTCCCCTGCGAGTAAGTGGTCTCCAGCACAGACGGGTGTCTTCCTAACTCATGTTTTTGATCGCCTGAGCCTTCACACCTGGATGCTCCATGGATGTCTATGTTCCAAGATCACTCTTCTGGGTATAAAAACACGTCAGGCTCTCTCATGCCCTATCCTCCCTCAGAAAATGAGAGATCTCAAGGTGGTCTTATGTCCAAGGACATATGGAAAGGTGGCGGCCAGGTCTCCTCCTTCACCTGGAGTCATCTTTGTTCTCTGAAGAATGAAGACGCAGCAATTTTCATTTAAAAGATGACTTGAATTTTGAAGCTTTTCCTCAATTAAGAAGCAAGCCACTTGGCCTGACCCACACCATACAGCTAGGGAATAAGACATTTACTACACTTTCCTTTTCACTCTTGGTTCTCTCTCCATCTTTGCATTTGCCTGTAAACACCACACTTCCTTTAGTTCAAGTATTAGATATATTGAAAAACATTGTTTTTAAGATGGCTGTCCTACTCCAGCCTGCCTACTGCAACTTAGGTGTGTGCTACTAAGGCTTTGGAACCCATCTTCATTCAGAGGGATTTACCATATTTACCTGAACAGAAGGCAATTCTGAATTTAAGATGGCACCTTACAAGATAAGAGGTTAAATACAGGTTATACCTTTACTTACCCAAAAGAAAGACTCTTAATTTAGGAAGAAAAGAAACCACCCTCTGTTTTTGACAGGAAAGAACTGAGGGGAAGCTTTATCTTGGATTCGGGTAAATATGGAATTCTTTAAGTTCCTGCAGATCCCTCAGAAGCTCTTTTGTAAGAGGCTTCTTCCCAAACCTTGGGTTAAAATTAGCAAGTGGCAGAGGTGCTGGAGGTACAGGGAGATCATTTCGGGGGTGCTCTCAAGGGGGGGCTGAATCCCTCATAACCCACAAGTTCACATGTGAAGAAAGCTTCTCCGTGACTTGTTCAAGGAATTCCTAGCGATCATGTCCATGACCTCTACATCTGTTTGTCATGTACAAATTTGTTGTACTTGCACGCTCTTGTTACTAGGATGTTTTATTAGCATTCTCCAGTTGCTGGGGCCTTTGGTTTCCATAACATAATCCACAGAATCTCAATGTTTGGAGGGCCTGCTAAAACAGCCATATTTTGCGGATGCAGGTTAACCTCTACCAGGCACCAGCCATTTCTGAGACAGCCCCAGCTTTTGCAGGCAAGGTGGTCGACTCTGACAGAAGCTATCGCTGCATTTTTTTTTCCATGCCCCTACTATCAAACCATTGAAATTCATCTGGAGATCCCTGCCAATTCCAATGCATAACCCCATTGGCAAGGTTCCCACTTGCACAGAGTGGCACTCCCCATGGTAGCTGCACTGTGTATTTGGGCACACACCACAGGGGGCAGAGCCACAGCTCCATCCTCACTGTATGCAAATTTCACAAGGACCAGCCTGAAATGCCTGAAATGAACACCTGCAACCAAGGAACCATGGACTTTTTCAAAGGTCAGTGGGGTCTACAGTTCAAAAGGCTGGGGGATGAAACTGAAAAATGATTATGTAGCAACTTTGTATCTAAGTTTCAAGTCCTATTCAAGCACTGAGGTCATTCACACAACTGAAAACTGGGTAGGACAAGTGTCCTGACCAGGTTTGGGAGTTTTTGGTTGTGTGGGAGCAAACTAGTTAGGTGGAGGGAGGCGTGATTGTGTGAGAGACAGGAGCTGGGTAGGATAGCACCATCCTCCCCAGCTTTCATACCCAGCATTTGACTAAGGTAGGAGGCAACACTGCCCTCCCCAGCTTCTCCTCTTACCTTGATTCCACACAATCACTTCTTCCTCCTCCTACCTAGCCCTTTGCTCCCACACAACCAAATATTGTCAGCGTGCGGCTCCCAAACCTGGTTAGGACACATGTCCTACTGAGTTTTTGGTTGTGTGAATGACCTTATATTGTACAAGTGTCCAGATGTCTGTACATGTTTCTGTGTGACTGACTGTACCTGCGTTCATGTTAAGGGAAGAGAGTTGGTCTTGTGGTAGCGACCATGACTTGTCCACTTAGCTAAGTAGGGTCCACCCTGGTTGCATATGAATGGGAGACTAGAAGTGTGAGCACTGGAAGATATTCCCCTGAGGGGATAGAACCACTCTGGGAAGAGCAGAAGGTTCCAAGTTCCCTCCCTAGCATCTCCAAGACAGGGCTAAGAGAGATTCCTGCCTGCAACCTTGGAGAAGCCAGTCTATGAAGACAATACTGAAGACAATACTGAGCTAGATAGACCAATGGTCTGACTCAGTATATGGCAGCTTCCTATGTTCCTAAGAGTGAACTTGGAAACAGGTTCCCTGAAATTCAGGATATGGATAAGAAGTGGGCCTGCTGTATCTGCGTTCAACATAGCATGTGTATAACTGTACCTATGTACACTGCACACTCATCGTACATGTGAATGGGACTTCTGTTTCTCAGGTATACCTAAACAATTTTCAAAGTATCTTTTTGAAACAAGCAAAGCCATATTCTATAAAGTGCTTGTTTTCAAACCCAAACAATTTAGAAGAGCTTCCTCGGAGTGTTACTGACCATCACAAAACCAAAGGAAGCATTTGTTGAATCAGTAGATAAGAAAAAGACTCCACCTCTTTTTAAATATATCAATGTGTTGCCTTTCTTTAACTTAGTACTGGATCAGGGCCGGGCAGGGGTGTGACCAAATTCCTCTGTTGTCGCTATGTTCACAACAGAACACATGGTTCCAGACCCTTCCTGGCTTCCCAGTGGATCAGATTTTATAAAATATGGCAGTTTCTACAGGTTCTATGCATTCTGTATGTTTGTGGGGAAATATTTATTTAGATACTTACCTTGCACCAATATGTGGATAGAAATAATCGGGGAAACAATACACATTAACACACCTTACATGCAAATTCTGCTAGAATGATGGAGAAATATCTGGGGCTTTTAAGAAGAAGAGAAGAGAATTCAAAAGAAGCAGCAGTGAAGTTTGGACATAATGGAAATGGAGAGATCCAGCCTGCCCAGGGCCAGGCAGCAGCGACATCACTTAGGGGTAGGGCATGGGCCCCCAATGAGTGGCTCAGAGACCTTAATCTCATCAGCCACCTCCTTCCTCCATGACCTCTTCCAGAATGAAAGGGCAGCTGTGGAGTCACCAGCACAAAGTAGGGGCAAGAGCTCTTAGCTGACCTCACCTAGCTCTCTGCTCCTTCCACCGGAGGTGCTGCATTAGAATTTTAGAGACTAATATCTCTATTAAGCATTGATTGATGATTGGTTGATTGATTAAGGGTCATCAAGTCGGTGTTGACTTTTAGCAACCACATAGATAGATTCTCTCCAGGATGATCTGTCTTTAACTTGGCCTTTAAGGTCTCTCAATGGTGCATTCATGGCTGTCGTAATCAAGTCCATCCACTTTGCTGCTGGTCGTCCTCTTCTTCTCTTTCCTTCAATGTTTCCCAGCATTATGGATTTCTCAAGGGAGCTAGGTCTTTGCATAATGGGTCTGAAGTATGATAGTTTGAGCCTGGTCATTTGTGCCTTGAGTGAAAATTCTGGTTTGATTTGTTCTATGATCCATTTGCTTGTTTTCCTGGCTGTCCATGGTCTCCTCCCAAGTCTTCTCCAGCTCCAAAGTGCAAAAGCATCAATATTTTTTTCTATCTTGCTTCTTCAAAGTCCAGCTTCCATAGAGTGTCATGGGGAAAACCACTGTCTGAACGATTCTAATCTTTGTAGGTATAGACACATCACGGCATCTCAATATCCTTTCCAAGGCCTTCATAGCAACCCTACCAAGAGCTAGTCTGCAGCGTAATTCTTGACTGCTGGATCCTTGACTGTTGACCGTCAGTCCTAAAAGGCAGAAGCTATCCACCACTTCAATGTCTTCAATGTCAATTCTGAGGCTGGTTGACCCATTGTCATTATTAATTATTTATAATTATTTGTGTATAGTTATTTATACATAATTATTCTTGGGGGGCATGATGGAGTAATCATCAAAAGGGGAGCTGCACGCCCAGGCCCGGGATCTTTTAAGTACCTGGCAATGCTCCTCCCAGGCAGTACTGTCTTGCTCCCAATCCCACACACCCCTGCCACTCCACAACGTAACCAATGCCTTCATTCTCATTGCCATGAAATTCCAACCATAGCTCTCAGAACCAAGGACCAAATCCGAGCATACCTGCATCCTTTACTCTGAGAGGATTCTTTCCCATCCCACTGCATCCTCCAATTCATACTCTCTCTTTTAAATTCATAACAACAAACAGTCCGGTTCATCAACCACCAGCCCCTCCTGCAGCAAATGGTTCACAGTGTAGCTAAAGCAGCATCAGATCAACCACGTCAATGCAGGCAATGACACAGCAATAAGAATGTTTCTTTTAAAAGAACATTTATATGACCTTTGTAACATCTGGTCATGCATACACAATAGAAGTCGGCTCTTAACTGCGAGCACATTTGCTGGCATGGTTGAGAGTCTGGGTGTGTCACTTTTAAGGAGACAATCATTTGATACTTCACTGCAATGTACCACACAAAAGGCAACTTTGCGCTTGATGCTCTTCCAAGCTCTTCTTCAGTGCAAGGGCGGGGAGAACCTGTCATCCAACTATGCCCGGAATGTATTCTCAGTTAGTTCGGCCTAGTACTTTTGATCCAGAAATGTACCCATGGGGTTGCAAGTTCAAATCCCACCATCTCTGGGCCAAGTCAGGGGAGATGCTGGACGCTCTCCGATCGCATCTCTCACAGGGACCAAATCAAGAAAGTGCCGCTGCGGAAGGGAGTGTTTACTTTTTCCACATAGCTTGAGCAATGGATTAGAGCTGGGGTAGACGACCTTGGCTCTCCAGCTGTTACTGAATGACAGCACCCATCATCTGCAGGCAAAATAAATTGTGGCAGGGGGTGATGGAAGTTGTAGTCCAGCAACAGCTAGGAAGCCAAGATTGTCTACCCCTGGGCTAGAGGGCTCAGAACAGAATCCACAACCCCACCTGGAGGGAACACATAGATCTGTATAGCCCAGGGATTCTCAGCGTTGGGTCCCCAGATGTTATTGGACTTCACTTCCCATAATCCCCAAACAAAGGCCACTGGGGCTGGGGATTATGGGAGTTGAAATCCAAAAACATCTGGGGAACCAACGCTGAGAACTCCTGGTATCGCCAACCTCAGACATTATGAATTATAACTGCGAGGGCTGCTCATGAGGGGGAAAGAAGGAAGGAAGCCCCACCCCGCTGATTGATCAAGGTTGCAGCTCATGGGATCACCAGCTAGGGATGATGCATGAACCGAGGTATGTGCACCAGTTTGGGGCCGAATTGGTTCGGGCAAGGTCCGAACCAGTTTGGCACCACCGGGGGTGGGGTGGAGTGGGAACTTTAAAAATAAGGAGAGCAGTTCCTTACTTGATCTCTGCTGCACCATGCAGCTTTCTGTGGTGATGGTGCTCCCCAAAAGAATTTGTGCATGGCGCCTGCATACAGGTTTGGGGCGGGGGGAGAGTGCTATCACATCAGGAAGCTGCATAGCATGGCAGAGAGCAGGTAAGGACCTGCTCACTGCTCTGTTTTGCAGTGATTGTTTGCCTGACTCATTTGCAAATTCAGAAGTGCAGGTGCTCTCCATGACAGCCCCCATGGCCACGCCCACCATGAAAGTCACGCCCCATAGCCATGCCAATCCCAATGGCCATATCCCCACTTAGATATAATCAGTTTGGGGGGTTCTGTTACAAGAAGTCCAGGATCATGTAGATTCTAGGGAATGTCCTAAAAGGAATGGCATGGAATGCCCACTAAAATGTGCTGGCATCCTTCCATGTGGCCACGGAATGCATGGGATTTCCAAATGGCCATAGCCCATTTCCAAAGGTATACCCTCTGAAATGATATTTCAGAAAGGATATAGAGATGCCGTGACGTGTCTACACCTACAAAGGTTAGAATCGTTCGGACAATGGTTTTCCCTGTAACACTCTATGGATGCGAAAGCTGGACTTTGAAGAAGCAAGATAGAAAACATATTGACACTTTTGAACTTTGGTGCTGGAGAAGACTTTTGAGGAGACCATGGACAACCAGAAAAACAAATGGATCATAGAAGAAATCAATCCAGAATTCTCACTCGAGGCACAAATGACCAGGCTCAAACTATCATACTTTGGACACATTATGCGAAGACCCAGCTCCCTTGAGAAGTCCATCATGCTGGGGAAAGCTGAAGGATGACCAGCAGCAAGGTGGATGGACTCGATTACAACAGCAATGAATGCCCCACTGAGAGGCCTTAAAGGCCAAGTTGAAGTCAGATCATCCTGGAGAGAATCTCTCTCTGTGGTCGCTAAGAGTTGACACTGATTTGATGGCACTTAATTAATCCATCACCCTTTGTCCAGTACATTTCAGTGGGCATTTCCTGTCATTCATTTTAGGATGCCCTGACACTAGTCAACCATAGGTCTTGCAAGCTGACAGTCCCAGGTTCAATCCCTGGCAGCGTCTCCAGGTAGCGCTGAGTAAGACCCCTGCCTGGAGAGCTGCTGCCAGTCAGTGTAGACATTACTGAGCAAGATGGACCAGGGGTCTGACTCAGTAGATGTTCCTAAGACAGGGAGAATGGTAATAAAATCAATCGTACTCCAAAGTAGCGAACTGTTGGAATAGCAAAAGCAGCACAGTATTTCCATGTAGAAAGCAAAGCGCCTTGTGTCCCTGCTGAGACCTGGAGAGGGAAAGGTACTGGGATTCCACCCCTGTCTGAGCCTGCAGCATTGATGGTTTGGTTCAAAGAGAGATGCGATGGCTCCAGTTATGGGCTTGAGAGCAGAAAGCTCTTCCTGGGAGTGATACGCACATGGCTTCATGCTGCGAGGTCAATGTTGAGCGAAGCCACATCAAATCATTGAGGGAGGTAGCCCCTCCCCTCTGCTCTCGGGTTTTGTTTTGATGCAAGTTCACAAGTTTTCTTTCATGTTTTCCAAGTAGCCAATGGAGGGAGAGGAGAGAGTACTAAAGAGCTACATCTGCATTTATAAAGAGCATATCCTTCTTATCTTGCTAATGATTCTACATCAGTGCCTCTCCCTATTTGCCGTGGCATTTTCAGAAAAAGTAGCTTAAAACCAGCATTGTAAAAACCTGGAAATACCTTGAGAGAAGCTAGGATTCACAAGACAAAGCCCGGTTTGTGTGTGGAGTGTGTCCAAGGATCTCGAAGGGACTTCGGGGTAAGTTTGGCAGGTGTATGAATGCACACACTCTCTCCCAAAGGAGATTCGGGGTAGAAGCCCTGTCTGTCAAGCCTCCAGACAATCTCACTTTTTCTATGTCTTTAAGCAGCACGTCTGGCTTACAGCTGCTACACAGAACACAACTGCAGTCGGTCAGTCACAGACCTATGATTCAAACACAATCCATCAGATGTCAAATCTTGTAAATGGCATGATAAGTTCTTTGCAGGATTTTTTCCCTTGCCTCCGGTTATTCAAAACCACCAAGCTGCAACTGTTCAGATCATGTTTATCAACAAAACTCCTGCCCCAAATAGGTTCTCAGACGGAGCTCTGTTGTGTCAGGAACCAGATCCAGGCTGGCTGGATATGAATTTTCTAGCATGGGTGATCCGAAACTATGCACAAGGCCAAGGTTATTAGCATACCTGCGATAAGCTGAAGCAGTAATTAGTGCAACAAATCTAAGCGTCTCCTTCCAAAATCCCAGTTGATTGACCCTTCTCAGCACCACACTGGATTTGGCTCATTTGTGGGAGGGGAAGTTACATGAGTTTACATTCAGATTTAAGGCAGAGATTAGACTAACAGAAATAGATTTTTAAACAGACACTTATAACTGGAGAATCCAAATTCATATTTGGTGGTTCAGACCACTTATAGATAAACTAAGCCTTTTCAGATGTTTCCAAATGTCAGTAACTAAAGAATTTTCTGTATGTGTTTAACTATTCAACAGGATGCTGGTTTCATACCTATAGGGGGTTCAGCAAGCAATGGGATTTCCTGCTTTTCAGAAAACCAGTGGCCCAAACATCTGGGCCACAATTCTGTATAAAACTCTCTCTTGGGTTTCATTAGCCCAATGTTAGCTACTCTGATGAGATCAAGGTCCTTGAAGGCCTTTCTTAGCCCTTCTATTAAGATACCTTTGAGTAGAGATGGTAGGAATTGAACCTGGGACCTTCTTACATTCCTTTTTTTAATGCCCATCTTTATGTCATTTTATACCATTAGTGCTTTTATATGACTTTTATTCCTTTTTAGATTTTTTGTGTCCTTTTGCTTCTTGTGTATTTTTATGTACTTTAATTTCTATTATCTATATGCACCTTTACCACATGTAATCACCCCTTATATTTTATGCTGATCTATAATATAAATATAATATAATATAATATAATATAATATAATATAATAATACTATAACCCTACTATAACCCTACTATAATAAAGATTGATTGCTTGAAACATGTGCTCTCCACTAGCCTGGCTCTCCGTTTTAAGAGCCAGTGTTTCAGCTGAGAACATACGAACAGCCCACAGGCATGAGGTGAGGGCATGCGCTCTCTCCTACTGTTCCTCCCCTGCAGCTGGTATTCAGCGGCATCTTGCCTTTGAGGCTAGAGGGGCCCTATAGCCACCAGAATAGTAGCCACGGAGAGATCTGTCCTCCATGAATATGTCTAAGCCCTTCTTAAAGCCATCCAAGCTGGTGGCCATCAACACATCCCATGGCAGAGAACTCCACAGATTAATTAAGAAAAAGTCCTTCCCCTTGTCGGTCCTAAATTTCCCAGCCTTCAGTTTCATGGGATGACCCCTGGCTCTAGTGAAGTGAGAGGGGGAGGAAAAAATTTCTGCCTGCTATCTCGACTCCATGCATAATTTTATAGACCTCGATCATGTCTCCCCATAGTCTCTTTTCCCAACTAAATAGCCCCAGATGCTGTAGCTTTCCCTCCTAAAGAAGGTGCTCCAGGCCCCTGATCATCTGGGTTGCCCTCTTCTGCACCTTTCCTAGTTCTACAATGTCCTTCTCAAGATATGGTGCCCAGAACTGTACGGTCACTGAAACGGTTCAAGGAACACAAGCCAACCAGCATCTGGAAGCCGCCTCACTCGCCTCCCCTCTCTCCCCAGCCAGCCACTTCTGCTGCCAGCTGCTCATTCAGATTGGCTGGTGCTCCTCTCTCCGCCAACAGCCATGAGCCCTGGCACCCACTCGGCCTGGCTCCTCCTGCCATCAGGGCTGGCAGCTCGCCGAGAAGGAGAGCACACATGATGAAGACATAGGGCACATGTGTGCCCTCATTCCCAGGGGGCTTCCGGCCCCAGTGGAAGGAGGACGGGCCTGGGAGCCCTGGCTCCCGAGAGTCAGGCGGCAGGAGCCGTGGCGAGGCGGTGCGGGTGAGTGGAGAGGCTACCCCAGGTACCCTGTGTGTGTGTGTGGGGGTGCATGTTCAGTGCTTGAACCTGGGCCCTTCTCCCCTGGCTGCGCCCCTGTCCCCACCTTATTTACAGGGGCAGATTAAGCTTTTTGCCACCCATAGGCAAAAAGGCTTTTGCTGCCCTTCTACCTTAAACAAAAAAGGTTTGCCTTTTTTAATATAAGGTAAAGGGGGGGGCTTTCTCCTCGCCCACTCCACCCTTGCTGCAGCCGCCCCTGCCCACAGAGAGGGGTGGCAAAATTTGCTGCTCCTCCGATTTTGTTGCCGTAGGCAAATGCCTCCTCTGCCTCTCCGTTAATCCGCCACTGCTTATTTACTTGAGACAGCTCTCCTTGTCAGGTACCTGGCCCTGGTACAGCAGTCTCCCTATTTTTTGCATTTGGGAGATGTCTTGTTAAAACCAACCAAAGGTTCCGCTCCCTCCGCAGGGAGTCTGCAAGGTGAATCCCTAACCACTAAACCACGTTGGCCTGAGGTGACCCTTCACCCCCTTTACGTCTCGTATCCCAGTTGCCAAACTGTTTCTTTCTAGCCCCTAGAGTGACACATCCTAAGAGCCACCAGGCACTGAAGGATGTTAAAAGGAACATCCTTAGTGACTATACTCTACAGCAGAGGTTCCCAACAGGGGCTACTATTTTTTTTAATTAATTAATAATAATAATAATAATAATAATAATAATAATAATAATTCAATTTTTATACCACCCTTCCAAAATGGCTCAGGGCGGTTTACAATTAAAACAGAAACCATTAAAACCAATAACCATTAACCCAGCAATATAAATATAAAACATCAATGAACAATTAAAACATCATAAAAACAATTAAACAATCAGAACAATTAAGACCCTGCAAACCAGGTTACAGCATTAAAAACAATTAAAACTAATTAAAAACCCTGGAAGGCCAGGCCAGGCTCTCCTGAAGGTCAATACAGAATTCAGATTGCGGATTTCTGCTGGGAGCGCATTCCACAGCCCAGGAGCAGCTACAGAGAAGGCCCATCTCTGAGTCACCACCAGACGAACTGGTGGTAACTAGATATGGACCTCCTCAGATGACCTTAATGTGCAGTGGGGATCATGTAGAAGAAGGCACTCTTTAAGGTAACTCGGACTTAAGCCGTTCAGGGCTTTAAAGGTAATCACCAGCACTTTGTATTTTATCCTGAAACATATCAGCAGCCAGTGTAACTGTTTCAAAACAGGAAAAATATGGTCTCTCCGGGTTGCCTCAGAGACCAATCTGGCTGCTGCATTCTGAACTAACTGAAGTTTCCGGACTACGTACAAAGGCAGCCCCACGTAGAGCGCATTGCAGTAGTCAAGCTAGTAGCCCTAGGGGTACTTAAAGGCCTCTCAGGGGGTATTCAGAGCCCTCCTGCCTCCCCACACTGCAACTGGGCAATTTCTCCCCAGCTAAGGATCGCCAGCTTGAAGCAGACGCATCCTTGCTGATGTGTCCACTACAGAAGGACGGTGAGGAGGAGAAAAACCCTCTTCCTCAGCTCCTGAGTGGCGGGCTGCAGGCTGAAGCTCAGTGTACCCCTCCTCCTTAGTCTAGAGGGCTTCAAAATGAGGACCCCCCCATGGAAATTAATGTGACAAGTTTACTTGTGCTATTAATTTCAGTAAGACTGTTTACAAGTAACTCAGTGCTATTGTGAACTAGTCGCTATAGTTTGCCTGTCTCCTCACTGTAGCTTTCAAATTTCTGTGCGCACACACAGGGAATATTTATATATTCCCGTGGGAGAATCACGTCTCTGGCTTGGGACTTTTCCTTGCACAATCTTCCCGGAGTTCCATTCCAGGGCAAAATTTTTCATATGCCTTCCCTCATGCATCGCCCTTGGAGGAAGAAACACTCCATCAGAATCCATCCCTAGGTCTTCTTTCCAACACATCCCATGCATTTCCTAGAATGCCCCCTTGGCCCAACACGTCTCTTGCCACAGTGGGGGAAACTAGAGTCATTAATTCTGCATGTTCTTTAAAAGCAGACATGATCCTTGCATGCCGCCTGGAACCAGTTTCCCCACTATCTCCCCCTCTCAGGAGAGACCATCCAAAGTTGATGATGGAGCAAAGCCAAGAGAAGACACGCTCCTCTGATCCTTGTTTAAGTACACATTCGTCTCTTGCTCCAAAGGCAACACTTCTTCTGCCAGGGGCAAAAATGGAAGTGGTTTAGAAGTGATCACTTGCAGAAAGGGGCAGGTGGGGGCGGGGGACATGCATAAGAGTAACCAAAGCAATGTCTACACAGACCAGAAAGTCTTGAAACCAGGCGAGAAGTAGAAGATGTTTGATCTGCCCCAAGGGTTTATTATCTAGAACCCCCCAACACGTGTCCTATACACAATTTGAAAACACCAAGCACAATCCAGCCCAAACCAGGCACTTCAGAATGTTTTAATTTTACATTTTATATCCCTCTCTTCCCCCAAGGAGCCCAGAGCACTGTACTACATACTTGAGTTTCTCCTCACAACAACCCTGTGAAGTAGGTTAGGCTGAGAGAGAAGTGACTGGCCCAGAGTCACCCAGCAAGTCTCATGGCTGAATGGGAATTGGAACTCGGGTCTCCCTCTCCCTAGTCCAGCACTCTAACCACTACACGACGCTTACAATTACAATTACTCTTAGAATGTGCAGTTGTAAGCACATCAAGTAGCAGGCAAGTCCCATTGAATGTAATGGAACTTCTGAGCAAAGAGAATGTCGGGATAGGAACAGAGGAAGCTAGCTGCCTTCTAACGAGTCAGACCCTTGGCCCATCTATCTCAGTGTTGTCTACCCAGACTGGCAGTGGCTTCTCCAAGGTTGCAGGTGGGAATCGCTCTCAGCCCGATCTTGGAGTTGCCAGGGAAGGAACTTGGAACCTTCTACATGCAAGCCTGCAGGTGCTCTTTCCCAGAGCAGCTCCACCACCGAAGGGGAATCGCTTACAGCGAGTGCCCACATGTAGCCTTCCATTCAAATGCAAACCAGGGTGGACCCTGCTTAGCAAAGGGGTCCCATTCATGCCTGCTCCTGACGCCCGCGAGTCCCCTTGATTTCACTGGGAAAGTGAAGCACGGGACCCTCAAGTCCATAGGAGGACACCCAAGACAGGAGTGCCTAACTCTGGCTCACACACACACACATCACAATCACACACTCCTCAGGCAAGCATGCACATATGCCGCTGTTTGGAAAAGTGCGCCGGCGCGCACTTGCCATCCGCAAAGCCTTTAAGCCGAACCGAAGTGGTGGCGTTCCGTTCACACCTCTCCTGGCTGGATCCAGCCACAAAGGTTGGGCGGCGCCCGCCCTGGCCCCCAGCACCAGAGAGGCCACCCCCCGCCCCCGAAACGCGCCTCCCGTCCCTGCCAGGTGAGGAGGAGAGAAGGCGCAAGTCGGCGACCGCCCCGCGCAGCGAGCCCTACCTGGCCAGCTGGCCGGGATCTCCACGCCGAGGCTGCTGCAGAACCAGCCACATGGGATGCGCGCCGGAGGTACGTCCCAAGCCAAGGTGCAGGGTCCCCCGGGCGGGCTCCTTCCCTTGCGCGCTTCCCAAAAGGACGCTCCTCTCCCGGGCGGGCGGGCAGGCAGGCGCGCGCTCTCGCTTGCTCTCGAGCCTCCCGCTTACTGGGCGAAGCAGCAGCAGCAGCAGCAGCAGGCTGTCAACGGCAGGCAGGGAGAAAAGCGCCGCCACCGTCCTGCTCCAACTGCCACCTGGTGGCCCTGGCGGGGAACAGCACCTTCCGCGCTCACCGTCTACTCTATGCAAACCACCCCCCCACACACACACACACCCCAGAGCCAGTGAACGCACAATTCACACCAGGTCCATCTGCTCAGCTTAGCCCCCCACCCCACCTGTTTTTGGACGATGACTCCCATAATCCCCAGCCGCAGTGGCCAATAGCCAGGGATTATGGGAGTCGTAGCCCAGAATCTGCAAGAGGGACACCCTGCTCTATGCTGACTGGCAGCAGCTCTCATAGGAACATAGGAAGCTGCCATGTACTGAGTCAGACCTTTGGTCCATCTCGCTCAGTAATGTCTGCACAGACTGGCAGCGGCTTCTCCAAGGTTGCAGGCAGGAATCTCTCTCAGCCCTCTCTTGGAGATGCTGCCAGGGAGGGAACTTGGAACCTTCTGCACACAAGCAGGTAGGTGCTTTCCCCAGAGTGTCCCCACCACAAGCGGAATATCTTACAGAGCCCAGACATGTCATCTCCCATTCAAATGCAAACCAAGACAGATGCTACTTAGCAAAAGGGACAATTCATGCTTGCTACCACAAGACCAGCTCTCCTCCCTTCTTACAGGAAAGGAAAACTAGGGATCTGCATGAACCGGTGTGGCGGCCCTTTTACAGGCCTCTGAATCGGTTCAAACATCCAGTGGTTTGGCTGGTCCAAAGGTGGGGAGGGATATCTTTAAGAACAGGGGAGGGTGCTCTTACCCCTCCCACCACGTCCCCCCCCCCACTGGTGCTGTCTTTTAAAATAGTCCAGTGGGTTGGCAGCGTACCTCCTTGCTGCCCTGGTGCCTCCTCGGACCAGAAGTGGCTGGAAGTGCCCGGTGCATGTGCATCTCATGTGCACGCATGATGTGTGCACACGTGCATCCACTTCCAGTCCGAGGAGGCACTAGGGCAGCAAGGAGGTACGCTGGCACCCTGCCAGACCATTTTAAAAGACAGCGCCGGTGGAGGAAATGTGGCAGGAAGGGTAAGAACACCTTCCCCCATCCTTAAAGATATCCCCCCCCCACCTTCGAACCATGCACACCACTAAGGAAGCCCCAAACATATCAAAGCAGGTCTCTCTCAGGAGATAATGCCTCAGGTATGGAATCCCATTCCTGGAGGGCCCAATGCATCATCTTGATGTGGTTTTAGACCCCAAGTTTCAAGCTTCCTTCTCCCCCCATCCACCCCCCCTGCCCTCGTGATCCCACTGCATTCAGTTTGTCTGCCAGCATTGCCATGCTATTCCTGGCTTGACACATTTTTCGTTATGAGAAGCACGCCACGTAATGCCCTCCACTGGCTTCCTATCTGGTCCGGGATTTAGTGCCATCTCCCTGTTCTTACTTTCAAGTTTCTCCCTCACAATCTGTTTCCGCGCAAAATACAAAGTACTGGTTATCACTTTTAAAGCGCTGGATGGCTTCGGTCCAGGTTGCCTTAGAGAGCGCCTTCATCTGCAGGATCCCCACTGCACGGTGAAGGCATCTGAGGAGGTCCGTCTCCAGTTACCACCGGCATGTCTGGTGGCAACTCGGAACCAGGCCTTCTCTGGAGCTGCTCCTGGGCTGTGGAATGCACTCCTGGCAGAAATCCATAGCTTGGGTTCATAGTGGGTCTTCAAGAGAGCCCTTAAAACCTATTTATTTGGTCTGGCCTTCTAGGTTTTTCAAACTGCTTTTAAATGTTTAGTGGTTTTAAATTGTCTTTAAATTTGTTTTGAAATGACCGATTCATGGTTTTTGTTGTTGTGTACCACCCAGAGCCTTTTGGATGGGGCAGTAAACAAATTTAATAAACAAACAAACCAGCCCTCCTCCCTGGCTGCCCTTTCCTCCTCAAACTGGCTTCCAGGATGCCTGCATGACCCCACCTGTCCTGGTTCTTTCAGATCCCTTTGCAAAATCCACCTTTTCCACAATGGCTTGGCTAAGAAGGGGATATACCACAGCAATGTGGGAAAGCTTTGGAATTGCCCCTTAGCCAAACCGTTTTTTAAAGACAGATGGGATCATCAGAAGAAAGCCCGAAATGAGCTCCAAGGAACCAGAGAGAGAGAGAGAGAAAGCATGCAACCCCAAGATACCAAGGAAAAGAATTGCGACTGAACTGCTCCACAAAATACCCAATGCATTTTGGAGCTGAAATGTTCCTCAGAGGCAGCTGTGTATTAAATAACGATCATCTTATGCAACGTTCCAAAAACAAGCAGAGTCCTGAAGGGATCATGATCAAAGCTCTCAATGAATCGTATTTACCTGAATCCAAGACTAGCCCCCACTCCTAATTGCTTTTTAATATTAAAAACCAGGAGGTCATCTTCATCCAGAGTCTTGTTCCTTTCAAGTAAACGCAGGTATGACCTGTATTAAACCTCTAACTTTTAAAGGGATCTTCTTAAATTCAGAGTCATCTTCAGTTCGGGTAAATATGGGATTCCAAGGTTTGTTCTAAGCATTTTTCCCCCCTACTGCACAAGGGAAGGCTTCAGTATTATTTCAGCATAAGGTTTTGAAGATGGAAAGGAAACAGTATTCATCTTTAATTTCTGTTTGTATTTATTTTCCCCTCATCTATTTCTTTCTTTAACAAAAGAACCACCCACTTCCTTATTAAACCCCACAGATGCAACTGCATGAAAATGCCATTTCCACTGCATGCTTTTCCCCCAGCATCACATAAAGTGTGCCCACTTGCACGTTAGAATAAACCTTGATATATTAAAAACCTATCCAAACATCATTATACTTGCAGGAGTAACACAAAGGGCATGTGTCATGCTAACACACATTTCTGGAATAGCAATTATGCATTATTTGACCCCACTACCATACAATATAGAGAGAGATTTGAGTACATCAATCTTCCCACCTTCAAAGTAACTTTGAATAGTTCTGTTTGTAACCTTAATCAATACAACTGTTGAGATAAACATTTCTGTATGTGTATTTGCATCTATTAAAACAACCCTGTGTTCAAAATTAAAATTTAGCATACACCTTGCTAAAGTTAACCAAATGATGTTTGTTGTTTTTTTAAAGAACACAGAGAGAATTCCACTTCTCTGACCACCCATTCTGCCTACTAGTATCTTGTACCTTTCTCCTAGAATACTTTCTCAGCAAGATTCATAGGGGGGAAAGTGCTACTACCAAGTTCTTTGCTGAAGGTTCCCACTTGTTTTCATCTGATTACTCAAAGCAGCAGCTCTGGGTTTCCTCTAATTGCAATGGGAATCAGGACATGATTGTTATCTCTTCATTCCTTTACAAAGTAGTCAAGGCCCTCATTTAACCCCTGAGGGACCAGACTCGTAGAGTTCTCAAACTCCTCCAGGCTAACGCTATGCTCTTCTCCATGAATCCCAGCTTAGCAGAATCTTTGGGCCTCTTTCAATTGCTGGCACAGATAAGTAGCTCACTCATCATTATCACCTTGCACAACGTGTTTATTACAAGGAAAACATGTTTTATGCCAGCACAGTTATACCCTCGGAGAGCCATTCCTTTGGGAGTGGGCAGAGCGGGATGCCTCTCCTCCCTTCAGAAAATTAGGGTAGATGTTTATGCACATCCATTCATTGACCTAGTTTGATCTTACTGACTGACAGAATCTTCCTATTCTTGTTTTATGTAGACCACTTGGAGAACTTTTCCGTTGAAAAGCAATATATACATCTACATCATCATCAGCAGCAGCAGCAGCAGCAGCAGAGTTTTAAGAGCAGATCTGTTATATTATATTAGCTGTAGGCAAATGGAAAGCATTGCGGTGGATCTGGCCCCAGACCTCCAATCTGGCCCCCAGTATAGTCCCAATCCCTCTAAAGAGAGGAGAGCTGGTCTTGTAGTAGCAAGAATGACTTGTCCCCTTAGCTAAGCAGGGTCCACCCTGGTTGCATATGGATGGGAGACTAGAACTGTGAGCACTGGAAGATATTCCCCTCAGGGGATGGAGCCGCTCCGGGAAGAGCATCGAGGTTCCAAGTTCCCTCCCTGGCACCATCTCCAAGATAGGGCTGAGAGAGACTCCTGCCTGCAACCTTGGAGAAGCCGCTGCCAGTCTATGAAGGCAATACTGAGCTAGATAGACCAATGGTCTGACTCAGTATATAGCAGTATAGGGGACAAGTCATGCTTGCTACCACAAGAACAGCTCTCCACTGAGCAACGGCCCCATCCCTTCCCTAGGGTTCCAGGAGCTCACCCTGGTGGGGGAGGGCAGCCATCATGGGTTGCTGGTTCTAGCCCAGGCAACTCCCGGCTTCTGATTCCCAGCCCTTGGATATCGCTCAATGGCTGCCCAAGAGAAGCACTGACACCCAGGGATTTCTTTAAGCCTCCCTTTAATGGATCTAAGCAAATGCCCATTCCACATCTTGCAGTAATGAACTCCATCAGTTAATCTGAAACACATGAAGCATGCCAACCGTCTGCCCACAGAAATGTCTCTGGGTGTACCATAATAAACTTCTTCCACCATCGCACGCCAGTAAAATGCAGACTCTTTCATCCAACAGGTTCAGGGTGTTTGGGTTTTTTTGTTTTGTTTTTTTAACAACAGTGTCTGATTTTGCCTCATAAACTTGGTTTGCCTTCTCAAAGTTGCTTTCCCAGATATGGTTAGACTACAACTCCCATCATTCCCAATGATGATCACGTAGGCTTCCCTAGAGTCTACCTGATCAGATGCATGGTGTCAGATCCATGGTGCATGGATGATGGGAGCTGTAGTCTAAGAATATCTGGGAGCCCTTGCATGGGGCAAAACCAAATACTGTTGTTGTTGGGCAAAAGGCCATTATTGCTATTGTTGCTAACAAATATTGATATTGCTTTTTAAAAATGGCCAAAGGTCATTGTGGATAATGGGAGTCATAGTTGGGGACCCAAAGTTTGGAACTCCTATGTTATGGACAGTTCTTGCAGTAGATGGCCCTCTGGATTCTCTTCTTTCTGTGTCCTGTACCCCTTTTGCACACAAAATATCACTTATTTGCTGATTTTCCCTTATATTATGTACATACAAACATAGGAAGCTGCCATTTACCGAGTGAGTCCATTGGTCCATCTAACTCAGTATTGTCTACCCAGACTGGCAGCGGCTTCTCCATGGTTGCAGGCAGGAGTCTCTCCCAGACTTGTCTTGGAGATGCTGCCAAGGACTGAACCTGGGACCTCCTGCATGCAAAGCAGATACTCTTCCACTGAGTGACGGCCCCATCCTTTAAGAGGAATCTTCCAGCACCCACATCTCCCATCCAAATGCAAACCAAGGTGGACCCTGCTTAGTGAAGGGGACACAGCTCTTGCTCTCCACCACGAGACCAGCTCTCCTCTCCTTATTGGTCATCATGTACTTATTGCATGATAAGTCTGTTGAAGCCCATCGCTATTTTTAGCTCTTTTCCAAGCAGAAAGGAGAGCACTTAATATACAATCCAGACTTCTCCTCCCTCACAATGTACCAGACCCATCTGAGAATGCCATTCTGATGTCACTCAGACTGCACCGCCGCTACCAAGCCGAGTCGTTTTGCCACTGGAAGAAGTATTCGGCATGTGGTAGTGGTGGTTATTTATTCTATTTCTATACAGACCCTTGGCCCATCTACCCAGACTGGCAGCGGCTTCTCCAAGGTTGCAGACAGGAGTCACTCTCAGCCCTATCTTGGAGATGCTGCCAGGGAGGGAACTTGGAACCTTCTGCATGCAGCCCCTGCTAACTTGGCAAAGAGGCACCTTTTAATGTGGTGATTCTCTTTTATTTAGCAGAGGGAGAGTAACTGGCCCTCTCCACCCCCAGCACAGGACCTCCAGTGACAGTTGCTGCTGTCTGTCTGATGTTTCTTTTTAGATTGTGAGCCCTTTGGGGACAGGGATCCATCTTATTTATTTATTATTTCTCATCTACCCTGAGCCATTTTTGGAAGGATAGAAATCAATCAAACAAATAAACAAACACACACAGAAGTGCTCTTCCCAGAGCAGCCCCATCCCTGAAGGGAAATATCTTACAGGGCTCACACATGTAATCTCCCATTCAAATGCATACCAGGGCAGACCCTGCTTAGCAAAGGGGACAATTCACATTTGCAACCACAAGACCAGTTCTCCTCCTATATGGAGCTAAATGGACTAATGGTATGAGTCAGTATAAGCTTCCTATACTCATAAATGATTCTTTTTTAACTGTTCTGTGTGTGCTACACTTCATCCACCATAAGCCAGCAACTAGAATTCGCATTAGGGGAAATATGTATGTTAAATCAATAAATGTGCATTCACTGGGGAGATGCCACAAATGCAGGCAGTCTGACAAGTATGCATCACAATGGGCATACTGTACTTGCAAATGTGAGCTGCCCGTTTGTATCGATTCATTTCCCAACTGGTTTTCCGTTGGATCGGAATCCGATTCAAACTAGTTCTCTCTTCTGTGCTCGCAGGGATTCGTAGAAGCCGCGATTGGCCTAGGCTACCCTCGCAGGAAATGCCTCCATGGGAGGTTCAGAAATATTGACTCTGGGATAATCCCTTTGTCGGGATCCTAGTCTTTCTCCTTCTCTGACAAGCAAAGCTCCACAACAAATCTGCCCAGGGCTAGAAACGTTACACAAGAATGGGCCTTCTGAATAGCGACACATTCAAGGAGAAAGACCCGCTTGATGGATAACCCAACTGACTCCAGATCCATTGTCAGGAGACGAACACTTGCCAGCACATGTCTGAACCGCGCTGATGTGCTTAATTCAAGTGACAGAGTGTGTGTGTGTGTGTGTGTGTGTTTAAAAAAAAACTTTCCCCCTTAACATTAGACCTCCTTTCTTTGAATTACTTTCTGTCCTGCTCCCCTCACACTTAAAATGCTTCAGTAATATTCATGGCATTTTTTTTATCCCACTGTCCTTCCCCCTTTTTATTGCTACAACGGCCCTGTGAGGTGGGTTAGGCTGAGAGCTGTGGAGGAGAGCTGGTCTTGTGGAAGTGAGCGTGAGTGGGCCCCCCTTGCTAAGCAGGGTCTGCCTTGCTTTGCATTTGGATGGGAGACTATATGTGAGCAACGCGGAAGATGTTCCCGGGGGGAGGGGCCTCAGCTCAGAGGGAGAACATCTGCTTAGCAGTCAGAAGGTCCCAGGTTCAATCCTTGGCAGCATCTCCAAGTGGGGCTGAAAAAGACGCCTGTGTGTGAAACCTTGGAGAGGCGCTGCCAGTCAGTGTAGACCAGGGATTCTCAACGTTGGGTCCCCAGATGTTATTGGACTTCAACTCCCATAATCCCCAGCCCCAGTGACCTTTGGTTGGGGATTATGGGAGCTGAAGGCCAATAACATCTGAGGACCGAACATTGAGAATCCCTGGTGTAGACAATGCTGAGCTAGACGAACCAAGCATCAGACTCAGCAGAAGGCAGGCAGCATGCTGGTATGTGGCTAGCAAGCCTTGTGACTGGGTGCAGAACTCGAACCCGGGCTTCCTTGTCCCAGTCCTGCACAGGGGAATCCGGGGGGGGGAGAGAAAAGGGGGTGTGCCATCTCACACACAGAGACACTGAGTCAACATTGCTAAGCTGCTCCCTTCAGTTCCCCTGCCCAGGAATGCTGGGACCCCACCACTACCATGGGGGGGTGGAGGAAATCCTGGGTGTGTCCATGGCCCCACACTAAATTACACCTGGCACTCTCCCTTGCAAACGTGTGAGACTCAACAGACAGGCGTGCTCCCCAATTTCTAATGCCAGGAAGGAGATGAAAATACTGATAGCTTGGGAAAAAAGCTATCTTCCCTAAATCAATCAATCAATCTATCTATCTATCTATCATATTTGTATACCGCCCAAAACACAAGTTCTCTGGGCAGTTTACAAAACAATAAAAACAACCAAAAAAAGATTAACACATTTCAACAATTAAAATTTAAAGTGTTAAAACTGTTAAAACACAATTAAAACACAATTAAAACAGTATTTAATTAAAAGCCTGGGTGAACAAATGCATCTTGACTGCCCTTTTAAAAGTGGTAAGAGATGGGGAGGCTCTTATTTCAGCAGGAAGTGTGTTCCAAAGCCTCGGGGCAGCAACGGAGAAGGCCCGTTCCTGAGTAGCCACCAGACGAGCTGGTGGCAACTGCAAATGGACCTTTCTAGATGATCTCAATGGGCAGTGTGGTTCATAACAAAGAAGATGTTCTCTTAAATACCCAGGGCCCAAGCTGTTTAGGGCTTTATAGGTTATAACCCAAACCTTGTACTTTGCCCGGAAACTTATCGGCAGCCAGTGTAAATCTTTTAAGATTTACTTAAAAGAGTGCTATGGTGATGTCCCATCTCCCAGCATCCCAATGGTGAGCCCACAAACACATGGGTTCAATTAATGGTTATGCCGTGTTCTTAAAAATCACAAAACCAACACAAACAAGCCAACAACCATAACAACTGCAAAAAGTCCACAAATCAAAAAACCTCTCTCAGCAAGGTCCACAGGTAACACCTTCTAAATGTGTGCCACCAAACCACTCGGGATCAGTGAAAGCTGCCTTAATTGTGTAATTAGAAAGAAAGATGTTCTGAAGAAACCGGTTTGAACTGTGCAGCTTTGCAGCCGCTAAGCACCAAAGGTGTGCTGTTTTAGTGGCAGGGAAATGATATTTCCCAGTAACAGGGGTACTAACGGGAAGAAAAGCCTGGTTTTAAATATATCCTCACCAATGAGGAACAATTGTATTTCCCCCGCACAATAAAACAGTCAGTTGGGCAATCTTTAATTCTCCAGGCATCGGTTTGCTTCTGACACCTTTCTTTCCACTGTAAAATGAACACAAGACAGCTTATAGCAAAACCAAAGAGTGTGGGGGGGGACATTTCACGCCCGGAGTGTTACCAGCACACTGATGACATCTCTCTCATAGCTCTTTAGTCCCTGCAGAATCCCCCATCAGCTGCTGGCATCCCAACCGGGGGGACTCCTTCAATGCCACCTTGGCACCATTGCACCTCCAACGGCTCTTTAATTAGTGTGAGAATCTCTGGCATCCTAAAACTGGGTGAGCAGGATCCAGACTCAGCCAAGGCCAAGCACCACTGAAACCAGTGAGGCAAGTTAGTTCAAGTTCGTCACAGGCTTCAGGGAGGTGAACACGTCGCTCATTAGTCCATCAGCTTGATCTCCCCCGTGGATCTCAGAGGTCAATGCGGCCTTCTCTGAGTCCTGCCTTGGCAGTGCAGCCAAGAGAGGAAGTGGCTCATGGCTTTGATCACAGGCCCTTCCAGAACATTCTGCAGGAGCCCGGAGCCCTCGGGCGTCACAGCAACCGCTCAGACTGCGACCCTCCTTCCTTCCAAGACCCTTGCTCCCATCGCTTCCAGCTCTTTCAGTGTGGTTAATTAAAAACCCATTACAAAAATCAAACCGGCACAAGGAGGGTGCGGGAGAGGACATTTAATGGCAAAAGCATTTACCTCATGTAGCAGCTGCTGCCAAGTACGCATGTAGGCACATCTCCAGAGAGGCTGCACGTGAGCCAAAAAATACCTATTAAAATTCAAGTTACAATAACGATGGCTTCTTGGTAACAGGACTTTATTTACTGCTAGGTGTGGCTAGAGTCGTTTTCAAAATGGCAAAAACAACCAAGTAGAACACAGTATTCTTCATCAAATCGAGAAACTCAAAGGGCTGCATTCTCAAGCCAACATAAATCAAGCCTTACCTCCCATTTTATAGCCAGGGACAATTGGCCTGTAACTGCTGCAAAAATTGCAACAAAGATCTCATAGGAACATAGGAAGCGGCCCTATACCAAGTCACACCCTTGGTCAATCTATCTCAGTCTTGTCTACAAAGACTGGCAACCAAGGTTGCAGGCAGGAGTTCCTCTCAGCCCTAACTTGGAGGTGCTGGGGAGGGAACTTGAAACTTTCTGCATGCAAGCACACGCAGATGCTCTTCCCAGAGCGGCCCCATCCTCTAAGGGGAATATCTTACAGTGCTCACACATGTAGACTTCCATTCATATTCAAACCAGGATGGACTCTGCTTAGCAAAGGGAGCAATTCATGCTTGCTACCACAAAACCAGGTCCTCTACCCCCACCTCTCTCTCTCTCTCTCTCTCTCTCTCTCACACACACACACACACACACACACACACACACACACCCTATGTTCAGCATTATGTGTAACTGGAAATTTTCCCACCACCTTTCAAAATGACTGTAGGCTCACAGTCCACAGCTCACAGAAGAACTGAAGACTTCTTGGCCCAACAGGAGCGCAACATGGCTGGGTTGGAAGTGATGCAGGATGGATGATTCGAGGGGTGGGATTCCAGAGGTCAGAAGCAGACCACAGGCCATCATTTATACAAAACTATGGTGCAACCACACCTGGAGTACAGCATACAGTTCTAGTCACCACATCTCAAAAAGGACATTGTAGGACTGGGAAAGGTGCCGAAGAGGGCAACCAAGATGATCAGGGGCCTAGAGCACCTTCCTTATGAGGCAAGGCTACAACACCTGGGCAGAGGCGTATATAGGGAAAATAGCGCCTAGGGCAAGCACTGAAATTGCGCCCCCTGTCCAAACATCTGATGCCCATCTTTCAGATAACTTTACCATAATATCAGCTCAAAAATACAAGTCAAGCTCGTTAATCTTTTAAGATTTCAAAAACTATTTAGCAGTGGACGTAGCCAGACCAAGAAATGCTTGAAAACTACAAATTTCGGTATGCTGGGGCTCATGAAATACCCAAATTCTATGTGGAGGTGTACTTGGAAAACTAAACAGGAGTGCCTGTCTAATTCTCTACAATGCATTGTAGCAGTACTATTACATAAGTTTTAAAAATAAATGGAGAATTTACTTTCCCCAGATACTAGGGCCTTGCAGAGGCCATTTGAGCATGCGTGGTGGCCATTTTGTTTTTGGTGGCCATTAAAATTTTTTTTTTTCATTTTGAAAAATGGTGCCCCCCTTCAAGTGGTGCCTGGGGCACATGCCCTGCCTGCCCTACCCTAGATATGCCCCTGCACCTGGGGCTTTCCACTGGCTCATCTGGTGGCTACTCAGGGACGGACCTTCTCCACTGCTGCCCCGAGGCTTTGGAACACACTTCCTGCTGAAATAAGAGCCTCCCCATCTCTTACCACTTTTAAAAGGGCAGTCAGGATGCATTTGTTCACCCAGGCTTTTAATTAGATACTGTTTTAATTGTGTTTTAATAGTTTTAACGCTTTAAATTTTAATTGATGAAATGTTTTAATCTTTTATTGGCTGTTTTTATTGTTGTTCTGTAAACCACCCAGAGAACTTGCGTTTGGGGCAGTGTAGAAATGTATTAAATAAATAAATAAATAAATAAATAAATACTACTACTACAGATATTTATATACCGCTTTTCAGCAAAAGTTCCCAAAGCAGTTTACATCGATATGAATGAATGAATGAATTAATGAAATGGCTCCCTGTCCCCAAAGGGCTCACAATCTACAAAAGAGACTTAAGATAGACACCAGCAACAGTCACTGGAGGGATGCTGTGCTGGGGATGGATAGGGCCAGTTGCTCTCCCCCTGCTCAATAAAGAGAGCCACCACATTAAAAAGGTGCCTCTTTGAAGGGTGAACACTGAGCAGGGGGGTGGACCAATTTCTGCATGTTGCCATGCCAGAATGCAACCAAGACAGGAGGTGGAGGAGGAAGCCGAGGAGGGTAACAACTGCTGGGGTGGGCAGATGCACAGCAGGCAGAATGGCAGAATGTGGCACCACCACCACACCCCTCAGGCACACCAAGGTCTTGGGCTGCCCTTGATGTTGCAACTATTTTATTTTATTTTATTTTATTTATTCAATTTCTATATTGCCCTTCCAAAAATGGGTCAGGGCAGTTTACATAGAGAAATAATAAATAAATAAAATGGAACCCTGTCCCCAAAGGGCTCACAATCTAAAAATTCATTAAATGCAACATATCATTTCAAATGGTGGACTTACAAGGAGGAACCGCTTTTGCCTTGCCCGTGTTCTCGCATGCTTCCTTAATTATCCCAAAAAAGGAAGTCTGGATAATATGCAAATTCAAGGGTGTGGATTAAGCCATTCAAAACAGGTCGAGAGCAAGTCCTCTATCAGTTAAATAAAATATACATACAAAGGATGGCCTAAGCTTGGCCTAAATTTGCACACTTTAGTACAACCCCAAAATAGTCGCAAAAGACATTTATTATTATCATTATTTATTATTATCATTATTATTATCATTATTATTATTGATTCAATTTCTATACCGCCCTTCCAAAAATGGCTCAGGTTGATTTACACAGAGAAATAATAAATAAATAAGATGGATCCCTGTCCCCAAAGGGCTCACATTCTAAAAAGAAACATAAGACACACACCAGCAACAGTCACTGGAAGTACTGTGCTGGGGGTGGATAAGGCCAATTACTCTCCCCCTGCTAAATAAAGAGAATCACCACGGTAATTAAGTTCAGCATTCCCCAACCTTTCCAAGATCAGTTCAGCCTCCACCTAAATTGGGAAAGT
The DNA here is from genome assembly GCF_027244095.1 of Hemicordylus capensis. Taxonomy (NCBI): domain Eukaryota; kingdom Metazoa; phylum Chordata; class Lepidosauria; order Squamata; family Cordylidae; genus Hemicordylus; species Hemicordylus capensis. The sequence goes on from NC_069666.1 coordinate 25,150,810, forward strand.
GTTGGACTCTGTCCAGGATAAGGGTTCTACAGTTAAGGTCCTGTCCATCAAAGTGGTGAAATGCAAACAGAGAAAGGAATTCAAGGATTTCTGTCAGTGCTAGGGAAAACCAAGCTCCAAAACCTTAGAGCATGCCGTCCTACAACTTTTGATAACCTTGAGAGAAAGACTTTTTAAAAAAATTAATTAACCCACTGGCACCAGATAGAAAAATGCATAGGATTTTGGTTTGGAAACATTTCCGCTAATATCAAACACAAACAAGAGGTGTAGAAGTGATCCCAGTATCACAGGGGATGAAGAGTTTGAAACAGGAGGACAGTTCTGCTGTATCAGACCCAAAGATCTGTCTTGTCCTGCGTCAGGATACCCACAGTGATCACCCACATGCCCTGAAGAAACCCAGAAGCAGGAGATTATTATTTTGTTGCAAACCACCCAAAGACTTGCGTTTGGGGTGGTATATAAATGTGTTAAATAAAATAAAATAAATGTTTTAAAAAGGCAAGAGTCCTTTCCCAGTGTTGCACCCAGCAACTGGTATTTTAAGGTATATTGCCTCCAAACATGGAGGTTCCAGTGAACGAGGATAGGTAACAGGGTTAGGGTTAACCAGGGTGGACCCTGCTTAGCAAAGGGATCCTTTGCTGTAGTGTTTATTTGGTCGTTGACCATAAATAAATGAGTTGGAGCAAAAGGGTCAAGTTGCGCTTGCTCCCACAGGACCAGCTCTCCTTGTCTTGTGGAGGGGATGAGTCGGGGTGGGAAGCTCATCCCACCCCACCTGCCCTTCACCAGGAATGTGCTTTTGCATTCCTCCTTGGACTCGGAGGGCCCGTCTGAGGGCCTGTCTGCCGGGGGGCAGCTTCGCCAGAGCCAGTGCCTGTGGAAGAGCATGTCGACCCTCTGCGCTCTGGCAGCTCCTGTAGGAGGGAGGTTGGTGCTGGGAAGCAGCGCTATTGGAGGGCTCAGTTGGGACCAGATGGGTGCTGAAGGGACACCCTCCTATCCCCTGAAGGATGCCCTGCCCTCAGCCCTGGGAGCTCTCCAAGCCTTGATCCTCTCCGGGGAGCTGGCCCTGGTCCTGTTGGCCTGTCAATCGCCTGCCCTGCACAGCTCCCCTTCCGAACTCCTGCCTCCAGCGGGACAGAGATACTAGGGTCCTGATTCAAGAAGTCCCAGGGCTGGTTGGGGGCCATAGTTTGCCCAACCATGTGATAAAGACATAGGGACTATGGAGCAAGAGAGGACAACCGTCCCCCAACCACCAGGCCTTGACCAGAGCACTCCCTTGCCCCCTCCTGCACTCAGCTGGCAAACATGGTGCTCTCCGGTTGGAAGCACATGGTGTGCCCCTCTCCTCCTCAGCCAGTGGTCATGCCCTATGCATCCGATGTCCAATCAGGGGGCATGGCCCCGATAGAGTGTCCCCAGTCAGCGGTTTGTGGAATCGTTGTTCAACAAGGCGGGGAAAGAGCTCCCAATCAGCAATTCAACAAACCATTTAATATACCGCCCACTCCGAAGACTCCGGACGGTGCACAAAAACATGCAAACAAGGCAACATTAAAAATTACATTCTAAATTAAAAACTAAAGTAACTAATAAATAGAGTAAACTACAGGGCAAAAGCCTGGCGAAAAAGAAAAGTCTTCAATAGAGATTTGAAGATCAGTAAGGAAAGGGCTAAATGAATGGAGGGGAAGAGAGTTCCAGGGAAGTGGGGCAGCAACCGAAAAGGCCCTTTCGCGAGTCCGAGAGCCCCGAACCTCTCGGAAATCAGGGACCGACAAAAGGGCCATCTGAGATGACCAGATGGGTTGTAACTGGATGGGAGAGGTGGGTTTGTAGGTAGACAGGCGCCAAGCCCCACAAGGCTTTGAAGAAGGTCAGAACCAGGACCTTAAATTGAACTCGGATGCGAATAGGCAACCAGTGCAATGACTGCAGGAGAGGTGTTACCCTGTCATATTTTCTGGCACCCTTGAGGAGGCAAGCCGCTGCATTCTGGACCCTGACATCAGATGCAGAAGGTGTGTCTTGGGGGTGCATGCCCTTGCCAGTCATAGGGGGCAGAGGAGCTGATGACAGGGCTACGTCCTCCGGTTGCCCAAGTGCTCCCTACACCCCACAATCCATCCCACCTACACAAGTACAATTCTTTCCACTGCACATGTGCTGTTCCTTAATTGTGTGTGGTGGGGGCTGTTGTTTGTTTGTTTGTTGCATTTATATACCGCCCCATCCAAATCGCTCTGGGCAGCGCACAATAACAAAAATAAAAACTGTGAATCTGTAATTTTAAAAACAATCAATACCAACTGATCTTAAAAACAGTTTGAAACCAATAACAATTAAAACATCTAAAACAGTTTTAAAAACCCTGCAAGTCCTGGCCAAACAGTGTTGAAGGGCTCTCTTGAAGGCCAACGATGAACTCAAGCTATGGATTTCTGCCAGGAGCGCATTCCACAGCCCAGGAGCAGCTACAGAGAAGGCCAGATGGACCGGTGGTAACTCAGATGCCCTTAGCGTGTGGTAGGGATCATGCAGACGGTGGTGCTCTCTCAAGTAAGCTAAGCCATTCCGGGCTTTAAAGGTAATAACCAGCAGTTTATATTTTGCCTGAAAACATATCGTTGTCTGAACTATCCCTCTGCACACATTCCAAATATTATCTAAAAGTCGTCCTGTATTTACCTGAATCCAGAACTATGTCCCCCCCCCAGGTTCTTTGATGTTAGAAACTCGGGGGGGGGATCTTAAACTCAAAGTCCTCTTCCTTCTTGGTAAATGCAGGTATAAGCTGTATCTAACCTCGGTTTTTGAAGGGGGTTGTCTTAAACACAGAGTCCTCTTCTATTTGGGTAAATATGGCATTGGGAGTTCATTTCAGATTAATTGCACCCTTTCCCTAGGGGCTCTCAGAGTCAGGTCCCCAGATGCTGTTGGGGACTCCCCCCAACTCCCATCATCCCCTGACACAAAAGCCAAAGGCCAAAGGCGATAGGAGTTGGGGGTCACGCAACATCTGGAGACCCAAGAGAAGCCCCGGCTTAAGGGGGCGATTAAGGAGCAGTAGATGCGCACGCTTGTTGAACAACATTCCAACAGGCCCTTGGTGTGTTCTGGCCAGAGGTGGTCCAAGGCATTTTGATGCCTGAGGTGAATGTGATGGCACCCATCAATGCCCCAGCACAGCGAGAAAGGACGGTGGAGGCTGTGGATGACGGCGTGGCACCGGTGGTGGCAGGGGCCTGGTAGTCCCTCACCCCTTCCCACACCCGAGGTGATCACTTCACCCTGCCTCATGGAGTGGCCGCCCCAGATCTTCACCGTCCCAGATCGTTCTAGGCAGGTCCCTCAAGGGCCTTGAAGTGCTGAAGGCAGCCCTGCTTAGGACCAGACGACACCTAAGAGGATTCTCCTCCCTCAAAATGCCTTTAAAGCCGCTGCTCTCCAACTCCAAATTTTTAAAAAAATGAAGGTGAAATGAATGCCTTGTACCTGGGAACTTCCCAGAGATGTAAGGAAGATCAACAGCAGCTGTGGGTGCTGCTGCTCAGCCTTCTTTGCCTTGGAAAAAAGGGCCTTGTAAATGCTTTAATTAAAGAAAAGCTGGATTAGACTGGAGGCAGAGCCATGAAATGTCATACATTTGGTCTGTTTTGCCATGTGTTTGATAAATGACTACAGCAGTATTGCCAACAATACTGGCACAGGCAGTGAACGCTGCTGCCAACTGTACTGGAGCTTGACACTCACCCTTCCATTCTCCTGGGTTGTGTGTTGTGTGTGTTTGGCACTATGGGTGGCACTATAGGAGAAGGTTCCAAGTTCCCTCTTCCCTGGCAGCATCTCCAAGATAGGGCTGAGAGAGACTCCTGCCTGCAACCTTGGAGAAGCCACTGCCAGTCCGGGTCGACAATACTGAGCTAGATGGACCTCCAGTCTGACTCAGTATATGGCAGCGTCCTATGTTCCTCCTTCCAAAATGGCCAATGGCCATTCAGAAATTCCATGAATTCCTGTGGCCCTTTGGAAGGAACCAGGGCTTTTCAGTGGGCATTACCTGTCATTCCATCTTACTTATTTATTTTTTCTCTGTGTAAACCGCCCTGAGCCATTCTTGGAAGGGTGGTATAGAAATTGAATAAATTAATCATTATTTCTTTAAATTTATTTTTTATTATTTCTTGTTTACACAGTCAGACAGGTGTTATTGACTGGTTTGTTTTATCCAGACATCGAGTCCTTCCCAAGGACCTGGGATTGCTGAGTTTTATTATCAATGTTGTTGCTATTATTATTATAGATATTGTCACAGAATATAGGCTGTTCCCAGTAAAGTTGCGTTTTGTAATTGGCTGATGGTGATTTCTGTGGCCCCTCTGGTGTTGAGGTGCTCTTCAAGGTCTTTTGGAACTGCACCCAGGGCGCCAATGACCACTGGGATTATTTTGGTCTTCTTCTGCCACAGCCTTTCAATTTCAATTTGTAGATCTTTGTATTTGGTGATTTTTTCTATTTCTTTTTCTTCTATTCTACTATCCCCGGGTATTGCTATGTCGATTATATTATTTGTTCTTGTTTACACAGTCAGACAGGTGTTATTGACTGGTTTATTTTATCCAGACATCGAGTCCTTCCCAAGGACCTGGGATGGCTGAATTTTATTGTCAATTGTTATAGATATTGTTACAGAATATAGGCTGTTCCCAGTAAAGCTGCTTTTTGTAATTGGCTGATGGTGATTTCCGTGGCATTATTATTATTATTATTATTTTACACAGTCAGACAGGTGTTACTGACTGGTTTGTTTTATCCAGACATTGAGTCCTTCCCAAGGACCTGGGATGCCAGAATTTTATTGTCAATGTTGTTGCTGTTGTTATAGATATCGTCGCAGAATATAAGCTGTTCCCAGTAAAGATGCGTTTTGTAATTGGCTGATGGTGATTTATGTGGCCCCTGTGGTGTTGAGGTGCTCTTCAAGGTCTTTTGGAACTGCACCCAGGGCGCCAATTACCACTGGGGTTATTTTAGTCTTTTTCTGCCACAGCCTTTCAATTTCGATTTGTAGATCTTTGTATTTGGTGATTTTTTCTATTTTTTTTCTTCTATTCTGCTATCGCCTGGTATTGCTATGTTGATTATTTTAATTTGTTTTTCTTTCTTCTCGGTTACAGTTATATCTGGTGTATTGTGTGGCAGATGTTTGTCTGTTTGTAGTCGGAAGTCCCATAATATTTTTACATCTTCATTTTCTTCAACTTTTTCAATTTTATGGTCCCACCAATGTTTGGCTACAGGTAGCTTGTATTTTTTGCAGATGTTCCAGTGTATCATCCCTGCTACCTTATTATTATTATTATTATTATTATTAATATATCCCTACTGTTGTTTGTAATCTCCATAATTCCACCTTCACAAATACTAAACAAAACAGGCCTCGGATACCAAACATCTAAAACATCAAGTAAAAGCAACCATCTGCTGTACATGGACGATCTGAAGTTGTATGGAAAGTCCCAGTCAGAAATCGAATCACTGCTAAACACTGTCCGTATATTCAGTAGCAATATAGCAATGGAGTTTGGACTAGACAAGTGTGCTGCATTAATAATGAAAAGAGGGAAAATAACAAAAACAGAAGGAATAGAACTGCCCAATGGAAGCAACATCAAGAACCTGGAAGAGAAAGAACATTACAAATACTTGGGCATTCTCCAGGCTGATAACATCGCACACACTGAAATTAAAAGAAAAATTGGAAGTGAATACATCCGGAGAGTTAGAAAAATCCTCAAGTCCAAACTCAATGGCAGGAACACCATACAAGCCATAAACACCTGGGCTATACCTGTTATCAGATACACTGCAGGAATAATAGACTGGACCCAGGCAGAGCTAGAGATGCTAGACCGTAAGACCAGGAAAATAATGACCATCAATCATGCTCTGCACCCCTGCAGTGATGTAGATAGGCTATACCTCCCGCGCAGCTCAGGTGGAAGAGGAATGCTGCAAGTCCATCAAACAGTAGAGGAGGAGAAAAGAGGCCTTGAAGAATATATCAAGGACAGTGAAGAAGATGCACTTCAAATGGTCAATAACGAGAAACTATCCAACACCAATGAAAGAAAGCAGGCCTACAAGAAAGAACAAGTCAAGAACCGAGCAGAAAAATGGTGAAATAAGCCCCTGCATGGTCAATATTTGCACAATATAAGTGGAAAATCAGACATCACCAAGACCTGGAAATGGCTTAAGAATGGCAACTTGAAGAAAGAAACTGAGGGTTTAATACTGGCTGCACAAGAACAGGCACTAAGAACAAATGCAATAAGAGCAAAAGTCGAAAAATCCACAACAAACAGCAAGTGCCGCCTTTGTAAAGAAGCAGATGAAACAGTGGACCACCTAATCAGCTGTTGTAAGAAGATCGCACAGACTGACTACAAACAAAGGCATGACAAGGTAGCAGGGATGGTACACTGGAACATCTGCAAAAAATACAAGCTTCCTGTAGCCAAAAATTGGTGGGACCATAAAATTGAAAAAGTGGTAGAAAATGAAGATGTAAAAATATTATGGGACTTCCGACTACAAACAGACAAACATCTGCCACACAATACACCAGATATCACTGTAGTCGAGAAGAAAGAAAAACAAGTCAAAATAACCGACATAGCAATACCAGGGGATAGCAGAATAGAAGAAAAAGAAATAGAAAGAATCACAAAATACAAAGATCTACAAATTGAAATTGAAAGGCGGTGGCAGAAAAAGACCAAAATAATCCCAATGGTAATTGGCGCCCTGGGTGCAGTTCGAAAAGACCTTGAAGAGCACCTCAACACCAGAGGGGCCACAGAAATTACCATCAGCCAATTACAAAAGCAACTTTACTGGGAACAGCCTGTATTCTGCGACGATATCTATAACAGCAACAACATTGACGATAAAATTCTGGCATCCCAGGTCCTTGGGAAGGACTCAATGTCTGGATAAAACAAACCAGTCAATATCACCTGTCTGACTGTGTAAACAAAAATAATAATAATAATTCATTTTAGTACGTTCCCTAAAGCATCTGCTTTGCATGAAGAAGGTCCTAGCTTCCCTCCCTGGCAGCATCTCTAGGAAGGGCTGAGAGACTCCTGCCTGAACCCTCAGAAAGCTGCTGCCAGTCAGAGCAGACAATGCAGAACCAGATGGACCTGTAGTCGGACTCAGTATAAAGCAGTTCCCTATGTTCCTGTGCCCTTCATACCATCCCAGGAGGGCATCTGCTCCAGGAAGGGGTCAACCGGGGGAGCAATGGACAGTGCATTTCCCATTCTTTATGGAAAGTGAAACAGGCTGAATTTGTCAAGGAAGGAAGGATGGACGGGCTTAATTTCTGGTTGGCCGGCCCACTTCTCCCCCCGCCCGCTTCTCCGCCTCACCCCCGCACACCAACTCCTGGCAGCGGCCACCTCCTCCCACCAGCTCGCCCAGGCTGGCCCGCTGCCACCGCCTCCTCCCGCCAGCCAGGTAGCCTACCGCTGCCTCCTCCCACCGGATGCACCATGCCGCCACCTCCTCCGGGCCAGCCCGCTGCCACCTCCTGCAGCCGCCATTCCTATTTCGGCCCCGTCACTATCCTATCCGCAGCTGCTCGCGAACTCTCATGAGAGCTGCCATGCACGGGATTAGTGGCGGGTACGTCTAGGAGAATTAAATATATAGATACGCACATACAAATTTAAATGTTGTAGTTATACAACAGGCTACTCCAGTGACTGGCTTGCATTCAAACTAAATATTCATGAGTATTCCCACTGAAACTAATGGGAGTAATAAAACGTATGGCTGTAACATTAAGTGTGTGTGTGTGTGTGCATACACACACACAAATTTAAGTGTTACAGTTAGGGAGACAGGCTACTGATTCATATCTACACTGAGTTACTCATAAGCAGTCTTACTGAAATTAATGGGACAAGTTTCCTTGTCCCATTAATTTCCACGCGAGTCCTCAGTGCTAATTTTCCGAAGCCTGCTAGTCAGGCTGAGGGGTGGGGTAGGCTGAGCTTCAGCATATGACCAGCCAATCAGAAGCAGAGGAGGAGAATCTTCCGTCAGCTTTAAGCCAGTGATCCTCGGACGGAGAACAAACCCTCATTCCGCAATCATGTCCTTTGCTCCCCCTTTGCTCCTGCAGACTAGTCATTCTAGAGTTGTCCCCACCAGCTTGAGATCTGTTTCAGCGGAGATGCAAGGAGGTGAATTTGGGACCTTCTGCTTCCAAGACATGTTGGAAGCATCCAGCCTATATAGGTCCATCTCCGTACCACTGAGCCTGATGACAGTATTCTGGAACTGCTGCTCACTTTCACGGATCACTCGTCAGAGCTGGCCATAAAAATGCCGGCTCGTGGCTTTCCCCTAAAAGCAGCAAAGAAATCTCAAGCCATTCCATTGCAACTCCTTCCTACAGGACACCCTTTCGGAAAATGTCGAAAACCTGCTTGTACCTGGTTACACCAAACATGTATGAAACAGGCTTTTGTGTCATCAATCAGCCGCCTCTGACTGTTGAGGCACGCAAAGTCCCTGTGCTTTAAGCTCCTTCCCCTTTGGGCTTCTGTTCCATCCTTAGCAAGACGGAGCGTGGAGCAATGCATGCTCATAAATTACAAAACAACACACACACACAGAGGCAAGGGCTAAATTTAGAATTGCAATCCTGTAAAAGAAAATTCAAACATTCCTGAGCAATAGTAAATTCTGAAAAGGAAAAGCGACTCACAGTCCCGGAAGAGGCAAGCATGGGGGAGAGTTAATGTGGGGATGGCACAGAGGCAAAGAAGCACGCCTTAGTAGTAGCAGCTTGTCCTGAGGAGCCGGGGGGGCACCAAAACAGGCAGCTCAAGTGCCTCCTCTCTCTCTTCCCACCTTGCCCAAGAGCCACGCTGCCTGCAGGCTGGTCATCCACCAGGTAGAGCTGTGCAGTTAATTGCGCAGCTGTACCAGATGGATGGCCAGCCTGCAGGTTAACTGCGCAGCTCTACCAGACAAATGGCCAGCCTGGAGCTTAAAGCACTGCTCTCAGGCAGGGTGGGAAAGAGAGGAGCAACTCAAGTGGCCTCTTTTAGCACTCCCCTGGCTCCTGAGGATGAATCGCTACTGCCCCTGATGATGCAGAAGAAGATATGTCAGAAGAAGCCCTCCTTCCTTGAGTCCACCACCTCCGAACAATCACACACACACACACACACACACACACACACACACACACACACACACACACCTCCTTCTGCCCTTAGATCTTATCTATCTATCTATCTATTTATTAGATTTATATACCGCCGTTCCGATACGGCTCAAGATCTTGTCCAAGGTTTTCCCTCCTGAACATTCTGTGACATCACACAGCTCAGCCAATGCCAGGGAAGAAAGAAGCTGACTATCAGGCCATTTTCCAGCCATCTCCACCCCACTAAGTAGATGTGACATGGAAGTCCCATGATCGGAACTCCTGATATCAGTTCTTTTTCAAAAAGTAAGTAACTATGGTGGGACAAAATTTGGATTGGCACTTGGGTGCAGAGAGGAGGTGACCGCTATGAAATGCAATAGAGATTGTTCCGTTTTGTTCTGCACTATTCTCCAGATCACATTCTGGAGTAAGGCTGCGTCCGGTTCTAGGTTGTCAAAAAATTAGAATGGGTTCCGAGGAGGCTACGAAGATGGTCTGGGGTCAGGAAAAGAAGCGCTATGAGGAAAGATGGAAGGAACTGTGTGAGAGAAGGAGAAGGAGGAAGACATGATCGCACTCTTCAGAGACCAGAGGGACTATCTCAGAAAAGAGGGCAAGGCTAAATTGGATAGGCTTGAGTTCCAGGAGAGTCCATTTTGGTTGGACATTAGGAGTAAGAACAGTTCAACAATAGGACCATTTAATGGGGAGGGGAGGGAGGGAGGGAGAGGAGGGTGCTCCCCCTTTGCTGGTGGTCTGAGGAGCCATCCGTTGGGAAGCTGAGGAGCCATCCGTTGTAGTTCTGGATCTCCTGCATTGAGAAGAGGGTTAAACGAAGACCTCCCTCTCTCTTCCCAGCGTGGGATGGAGACGCTCTGAGAAGAGCATCTGCAAGCTTGCAGGCAGATGGTCCCAAGTTCCCTCCCTGAGCTTTTTCCAGATTGCACACTACCACGGTGTCACAACATCTCCCTTAAGTGTGCTTTCGCACTCCCTACGCTGTCCCTGTGCTGTCAGCAAGATGCCACCCACATTTCCGACGCCTTCTTTCGGATTCTGTGGCTGCGTTGTAGCCCTATAACATCACATAAACATCGCAGAAAAATAGCTGTATTTTCCCTGTTGTCGCTTGCAACGGATTTCAACTGCGGTTTGGATTTGGCACACACAATGTTGCAGTTTACACCACTTTTGGGGTTGTAAGGCTCGCTGTTTGGAAGCCAACCTGGCAGCATCTCCCAGATAGGACAAGATTTTTATTTTTTTTAATAGGACAAGATTTTTTTTATTGGACCAACAAACTACCAAAGCATACAGTAGGGCTGAGAGAGATTCCTGCCTGCAACCTTGGAGAAGCCGCTGCCTGTCTGTGCAGACAATACTGAGCTAGATGGACCAAGGGTCTGACTCGGTAGAAGGCAGTTTCCTATGTTCCTCCCACAATAAAAACAATCAGATTTTTAAAAGTAGCAGCACTGGTTAAAAACCAAAGGGTTCTAAAACGGCTCAGCTGGAAGTCTTACAGAAAAGGGATGTTTTCACAGATCTCTCCAGAGGGCAGGATCATGGCACACTACAACTATTACAACTACCAACAAAAGTTCTCACCATGGTGCATGTGGGAGCTGGCCACCACTGACCAAGCCAAAAGCAAATTTAACCCCTCTGTATATGTTGGGGGGGGGGAGGGGGGTTCCTTTCATTTTACGCAAATCTGTCACCTCTGACTTTGCAAACAATGTATGACCCAAGCAGGACAAAGCAGGGCCCTTTCCTCCCTGCAGATTTTCACACCCAAAATCCTCCCCACTCTGGCTGGATTTCCACCCCCCCCCCCCCCCAAAAAAAATCAGGCTCCAGATGAACATTGACAAGAGTAAATATGCACTTGGACCCACAGGGGGAAAGTAACTGTTTGAGTGACACTTAATATAATGTACTCAATACTGTAATGTAAATATATATTATGATACCAAAAAATAAAAATAAAAATAATGGGAAGATTGTGGGAAGATAGTCCTTTCCAGGTTTCCAGTCATTATTGCCATCTGGTGGCAAAGGGCTGCCATTGCACACAGAAGTGACTACAGGAATTTTCCCAGACAGCAAGGTTTACTGCGAGGCTTTACTGTGTGTTCGGGGCATGTTCGGATATTCTGATGGGAAAAGTGGGGGTTTTTTTTACCCCACCCGGACATAAATCAAGCTAGGCTTCAATATGCAGGGAGATCTCCAAATTGTGTGTGGAGTGCCCTCTGATATGTTGAACGGACTACAGGGTAAATCTGGCCAATATGTGAACACACACACCCTCCATTCTGGAGGAGATGCAAGCTAAAAGCCCCATCTGGGAATGCTCCAGGAGCTGGAGCCAGGCTCAAGGCATGCATTGGAGGGCCCTATCACTCAGCTCGTTCCATAGAACTGAACTGGACTCTTTCCAAGTAAATAGTCGGAGAATGGCAGTCTTAATCAGTAAATACTCCCAAGTACTCCAAGCAATCCCCCCCCCACATTAGTCTCAACAAATTCTTTTATCATACTGCTTTGATAAGGATATATGAGCTGTTTCTCAGCAGTGCTGATCACACATCCGAGAGAAAGGATTGAACCTCCCATATTCTGCACTGGCTCAACCCACCCTTGGAATACTCTGTCTGGTTCTGGGTACCACATTTTAAGGAGGACAGTGAGAAACTGGACTGGATTTAGGAACATAGGAAGCTGCTTCATACTGAGTCAGACCCTTGGTCCATCTAGCTCAGTATTGTCGACCCGGACTGGCAGTGGCTTCTTTAAGGTTGCAGGCAGGAATCTCTCTCAGCCCTATCTTGGAGATGCTGCCAGGGAGGGACCTGGAACCTGACAGATGCTATTCCCAGTGTAACCCCATCCCCTTAAGGGAATACCTCATAGGGTTCCCATGTAGTCTCCCATTCAAATGGAAACCAGGGTAGACCCTGCTTATCAACTCATGCTTGCTACCACAAGACCAGCTCTCCTGGTTTAGAGGAAGATGATAAAGATAGGGAGGGGTCTGGAAATCTGTTCCTAGGAGGAGTCCTTGAAGGAGCCGGGAGTATTTAGCCTGGAGAAGAAGGGAGACATGAGAGTTGTCTTCAAATATCGGAAGGGCTGTCATGTAGAAGGAAGAGCCAGCTTCTTCCCTGTTGCTCCTGAGGGCAAGGCTGGAACCAATGAGTTGAAATAACAGGAGAGAAGATTCCGGCTAGGAGGATTTTCCTAACTCTAAGGGCTGTTTGACAGTAGAACAGCCTGCCTCATGAGGTAGTAGAGTCTCCTTGGAGGCTCTCGAACACAGGCTGGATGGCTGCCCGTCAGGAGGTTCAACTAGAAGACCTCTAAGGTACCCTTCAACTCTAAAATCCGATGTCTATGTGAACAGTCCTGCTGACCACTCATTTGACTGCCTATACTCAAGTGAGCTCAACTCACAAAGAATTCTAGTGTGGTTTTCTTTGACTCATTTGTGGGGAAATTATAATCCCTGGAGGCATTTGGATCCACCCACCACAGCTTTTGGCAAGGGGAAATGTGGATGTTATTAATGAAATTGCTCATGCAATCCTACCTTCAGCATCCTAGATGGTCCATGCAGGATCAACATTGAGATACATGAGCAGAGTGCCTACAGGAAAGCCTGACGAGTATCCATCAGTACAGCTTCCAACTCAAGAGGCAACCCAAATACCTCTTTGCATGGCCAGGACAATACAATATTGCCCCGCATTCCACATGTCTCCCTCTCTCACAACACAAGAACCAAGGAACCATGAAACTGAAGCTCGGGAAATTTATGACCGAGAAGAGGAAGTATTTTTTCACACCGCACATAATTAATTTATGGAATTCTTTGCCATGGGATGTGGTGATGACTACCGGCTTCGATGGGGCTTGGACAAATTCATGGAGGACAGGTCTATCAATGGCTACTAGTCTGGTGGCTGTGGGCCATCTCCAGCCTCAGAGGCAACATGCCGCTCAATACCCGTTGTAGGGGAGCAACAGCAGGAGAGAGGGCATGTCCTCTCCTCTTGCCTGTGGGCTCCCCAGAGGCATCGGGTGAGCCACTGTGTGGACATAGGGACATAGGAAGCCGCCATATACTGAGTCAGACTGGAGGTCCATCTAGCTCAGTATTGTCTACACAGACTAGCAGCAGCTTCTCCAAGGCCGCAGGCAGGACTCTCTCTTAGCCCTATCTTGGAGATGCTGCCAGGGAGGGAACTTGGAGCCTAGATGCTGTTCCCTGAACGGCTCCATCCCCTGAGGGGTAGGTCTTCCAGTGCTCACTCATCTAGTCTCCCATTCATATGCAAGCAGGGTGGACCCTGCTTATCTACGGGGACAAGTCATGCTTGCTACCTCCTGATGCTGGACTAGATAGGCCTTGGCTTGATTCAGCAGGGCTGTTCTTACATTCTCTGCATATCCCAAGGTCGATTAGTCCTTCCTTGTATTCCCAATGACATCATGAGGAGGGTAATGGGGTCCTACCACCTTTCCCAACCCCTCCCATGCTCCCCTGTAGTCTCCCTGCTATCCCAGGAGTCCTAGGACAAATCATTCTAGGGATGCCTGACATCCATAAAAAGGATATTGGTGCACTGGGAAAACAATATTTCCCAGTGTCACCAGTGCCTAGAATGCTGTCTTAGCCCAGTGCTCAAAGTGCCTGGGAGGGAGGGTTCTGGAAAAACCTCCCCACCACTGCTGTAAGTTCATGGGAACTGGGAAAGCTGTCAGGCTTGGGTTACAATTAGAGCTGGAGAAGAACTCATGGGGCCGTAATCCTTTCCTTGTATTGGAGGAGAATCTTCCCCTTTGCCAACGTGCATACTCCAAACCGGGGAATTACCATATTTGGCAAAAATCACTAGTGAGTTCATCATCTGACCAACCTGGCTCACAACTTGCGCTCTTAACAATTAAACTGCACTGAGTCTCTAGGGGGCAGGCGATTTTAACTGTGGAGAAATGGTGGGGTCTCAGCAACCCATCTTAAAAAACACTCTCTTCCCAATCCTTCTTTCCTGCCTTGGGCCAGATGGACACCCTTGCTGCTGGCTACAGGCAGAGCACTTCAGTCAGCAGCAAGACCAAGGGGGACCCCCATCTTTTCATGCCAAGAGGATGCCCTTGGGCACTACAAGCAGAAGAGACACAACTGCATTCCTCAGATGACAGAACTGTCCTCTTCCTCACCATCATCATCAGCATCTTTTAAGCACTGCACGAGTGTGCTGGCAGGCAGAATGGAGCAGTCATGAATCCTCCATGATACAGGGAGAGGGAAGCTGCCTTCAACCAAGTCAGACCATTATTGGTCAATATTGTCTACAACAGGCCTGCTCAATTTCGGGCCCCTCAGCTGTTTTTGGACTACAACGCCCATAATCCCCAGTCAAAGTGGCCAATAGCCAGGGATTATGGGAGTTGTAGGCCAACATCTGCAGGAAGGCTGAAGTTGAGCAGCCCTGGTCTACAGCTGAGGTTGTTCTAGCCATTGCACCACACTGCCTCAACATCTACTGTGTATCAGTCAAAATTAAGCCTTGAGCAAGCCTGAATTATTAGTAGGCATCTTATGAGAGAGAGAGAGAGAGAGAGCGTTGAAACTAATCAAACTTCCAGTCTATCTGGATGTTATCCTCCAGAACTCTGTCTCCTCGACAGACATTACAAGATTCTGTAGAGAGAGCCTGTAATGACAGACATAAAAAATTAGCACACTGATGTCAGAACACACAGAAAGGTCGGATCCTTGCCAAGTTCACGGCTTCATTTAAATGCTTTGCAGCTGCTCTGTGGCAAACAAGGGAAAGCAAACCCCTCAACATGGCTGACACAACTCATCTGAGATATTGCATCTATGACAACACAATCTTGTGCTTTTTTTTGGTGCAGGGTAAATGTATCTTTTCTTTTCTATTTAATCCAGTTCCTAGGATTCCATCACATGGCAGCGTGACCAAGAAGTCATTTTAAGAACACCATTGTTCCTGTATATACAATGGGTGCCAGATATTGCTCCATGTGTGGGGGCTTGTTTTATGGTTGTATTTATCCGATGTGGGGCATATTGGCAAACATGCTACTTTTCTACCATGTTACGTGTTGCAGCTTCAATTTGCTGCCTCATTAATTGCTCAACAACCATAGTCAGTGCCCCAATAGATCCCCCAAGCAGGATTAGCCCCACACAGATTTCTAGATAGATACGCTATACTATCTATCTATGGTACTATAGTGTATCTAAATATTTTATTCGTTTATTTAGAAATATTTCTGTACCGCCCAAAACTTGCGTGTCTGGCCAGTTTACAATTAAACTCATTTAAAACATTAAATCAATTAACAAAATCATTTAAAAGATTTTTAAAAGCATTTAAAACCCAGTATTAAGAATATTAAAACTATAAATCTAATTAAAAGCCTGGGTGAATAAATGTGTCTTCACTTCTGCAAAATATCTGTTTGTAGAATAGTGACGAGAGAGAGAGAGAGTTTAAACTTTATAAGCAAAAGCACTTTATGCTTAAGAGAGGAACATTTCTGTAATTCTAAATCAGATACCTTGATCTCCTGGAAAAAGTTACCTAAAGCTCTTTTGACAGGTAATTCTCTCATTTATTTTGCTAAAAGCAAGGCAGGGTGGTGAGGGAAGGGAGGAGAAAGTTCCCTAAGGCACGGAGAAGTAAGTGAAACCTCTATGATTGTCGTCCACCTCTCCATGGTATGTATCTATAATAAGCAAAAGTGAACTTTCTCTTTGCCCTTTGATAGTGCGGGTGTGCAGGTGAGAAATATTTGGAGTGCTTAAAGAAATATTGATTTACCAAAAAGGAGTTCCCACATCTTTAAAGGGAAGGAGTGGGCAGGATTCACAGCTACTGAACTGAGTATCAGTATAAAGTGGAAAAAAGGAACAGAGGTTTTTTCAAAACCCAGTGAATGGGAGATTGAGAAAAAGGTGTAATAAATTGTACTATGGAGTAATAAATGTTGATTTTTAAGGTTTTAAATGTAACCTTTATGGAATTTTAAATTTTTTAAACTGCCTTGAGATACATTAGGAAAGGCGGTATAAAACAATAATTTGTTCAATTTATTTATTGAACAATAAATAAAATAAACAGGGTGTTTTGGGTGGGGAAGGTTAGAAGGAAAAGATACAGAGCAATTGGTCTGTATTTTAACAAACATTTAAAAACTTACATAGATTCACTAAATAAATATATAAAGCAGCTGAAAGGGCAGAAAGGCTGAGATTTCCATTGTTCATGATAATTCTCTGGGCAGCTAGAGCTGTTCTTGCACCCAGAACATACTTGGGACCCAATCCAAGTAAAGGGACTAACAACCCAATCCTATACATTTGATTTCATGAGATTTGGTCCCTGTAAGCATATATAGGATTTCTGTCTCAGTCCTGTTGAAAGCAAAACGCCTTAAACCAGAGGCTCTTAACCTTTGGTCCACAGATGTTGAGGACTACAACACCCATCATCCCCAGCTACATTATGTTGTAGTTCAACAACATTTGGGGACCCAAGGTCGCGTATCCCTGCCTTCAAATAATTATATGTTCTGTCAGTTTCAAGGGGACTTAATTAAAATTAACTGTGCGGCCGCTGTTAAGATCCACCAACAATTAATTTCTATTTCCTAGATGCTTCCCTAAAACAGCCACTCTGTTGGTGCACTGCATGATAGAATTCTTATCTGAAAGCTGTATTAATGATTTGATTCTATGTCTGATCTACAATCGTAATAAAGTTATTCATTCAGTCATTCACTTTAGCTAGATTGCGGCCACTACATTTTGTGGGGGCGGGAGGCGGGTTAGCGTGCCCATAAATGTACCTGGAACTTTCCTAATTAGTAAATGAGGCAGATCTCTGCCCCAGGGAACTTACAGTCTAAAATTCACCATGGGGAAGGCAACAGGAAAGGAACAGAACCTGAAACAGAGGTCAACGGCAGGGAGGGGATATGTCTTCTTTCCTAGGCTTAGTTACTGTGGACTATGAGCAAGGTAACACCTTAAGAGGCACAGTGGGGAAATGCTTGACTAACAAGCAGAAGGTTGCCGGTTCGGATCCCCACTGTTACTGTATCGGGCAGCAGCGATACAGGAAGATGCTGAAAGGCATCATCTCATACTGCATGGGAGGAGGCAATGGTAAACTGCTCCTGTATTCTACCAAAGAAAACCACGGGGCTCTGTGGGTGCCAGGAGTTGAAATTGACTCAACAGCACACTTTACCTTTATGAGCAAAGGTAGGGCTTTAAAACAAGGCTTCAAGCAAAATCCCAAATGAAAGCAAACTAGGATCATTCACGCAACCGATCCGCATTCCCCTAAAGGTGTCTTTTGCCAGCTGTACAGCATCCAATTGCCGGCTTCTTCAATCAGCTGCTCTGCTGGAGGGATGCACGGTGATGATGGCCCCATTTGTGAGACCTGGCTTCCCCTTGCCTTTGCACCCAGCTGCTGCCTGGGAACAAGTGGTTGCCAAAGTCACAAGAGCTAATTAGAGAAGCCCCCACCCCCTGGGCATCAGTTAAGTGGCAAGAATGCCTTTTTGTGCCTCCTTTTAGCAATGGCCTGTCAACCTCAGCAAAGTCAAGCTTTGCATCAGAGCTCAGGTGAGAGATGGAGATCAAAGGCATGGCTTCATTGGCTGTGACAAGAAAGCCTTCTGGTGCTCATGACTCAGCCAATCTCTGTGCGGAGGGGGAAGGGAGGAAGGGCAAGCCAGAGAGGACAAAAAGCTTTAATACTACAAGCGACTCGGGGCTGGGGTGAATGAAGCACCCCAGGATGGCTGCTGCTGTTCCGTTCATTCCATCTTGGGGTCTTCTTTGAGTGGTCCCTCCTGAAGAACTGCCTGGTCTTTGTCAGATGGCTATTCCTGGTGCCCCAACTCTCAGAGGTGAGGTCATTCATGATGACCAATGAGAGGGTTTTCGTCAGGGGTGCTCAACTTCAGCCCTCCTGAAGATGTTGGTCTACAACTCCCATAATCCCTTTGCATTGGCTGCTGTGCCTGGGGATTATGGGAGTTGATGCTGAAAGGCATCTTCTCATTCTGCACAAGAGGAGGCAATGGGAAACCCCTTCTGTATTCTACCAAAATAAAAACATAGGGCTCTGTGGGTGCCAGGAGACAAAATCGACTTGACGGCACACTTTACCTTTAGTCCAAAAGTAGCTAAAGGGCCTACGTTTAGCAGGCCTGGTTTTCTTAGTGGCGCTACTCATTCATGAACGGTTATTGTGTTTGACTACTGTTCCAAGTGGCCAGAAGTTTCATTTTCTGATAAAATTATATGAACAAAGTGATCCAGTTCGTATTTGAAGCCAGTGTGGTGTAGAGTGTTGCACTAGGACTGTGGAGACCTGAGTTCAAATCCCTGTTCAGCCACAAAATTCACTGGGTGACTCCGGGCCAGTCACTTATCTCTCAGCCTAACCTCACAGGGTTGTTGTATAACACCGCTCTGGGCTCCTTGGAGTAAGAGAGTGAAATAAATGTAAAAATAAATAAAATATCTGCAGTTTGTGTCAGAGAAGGTCTTCCTTCCTAAGGAAGACTGACAATGAGACACAGTTGACCTTCTTTGATATGGAGCAATATTTCCACAGTGGCATAAAAACAAAAGGCTATTTCCATGTACCAGCCTCTGGGTACATGTACCAGCCTCCAATGATGAACAGAGCAGTGATAGAAAGCTTACAAATGGCTACAGTGCAACAACGACCTTGGAAAGAGAGAACCAGTGAAATTCTATTTGCCTACTAAACTGTACCCCATTCTATTACAGAAAAAACACCTTTTGAAATGCTGAGAGGACATTGGGACCACCAGACCAGCCCAGTGGCATCCACACACAGGGCTTTCAGTGGCATTTCACCATGAGGACACAAAGATTCATGACTGAGTCCGGGGAAAATGACAGAGAGATAAACTCTATGTGGATTAGAGGAGGGCGGAAGAAATGGCAAACATTTCAAGTGAGAGTCTTGGCTTGAGCCTCCTAAAGTGAGAAATATGCTCCAGAAGCTCTGAACCAAAACTATCTGAACCCAAGGAGATTCCACCATATTGGATGGTGGGGAATGGAACATTTTAAGACTGTCATGGAGGTATATCATAAGAAAAGAATGTTGTCTGATCCCAAGGGTTGCTGCCCGCTTGACGAGGTCATCTGAGGGGGCTCTGCTCCGGGTGCCAATAACGAGGGAGGCTCGGCTGTCGTGCACTCGGGACAGGGCCTTCTCTGTTGCTGCCCCCAGACTTTGGAATGCTCTCCCAGTGGCCATTTGCTCCTCAGATTCCATGACAGTTTTTAGAAAGCTTGTTAAATCTTGGCTTTTTATCCAGGCTTCAACATGATTGTTTTTATTGCTGCTTCTATGTGTTTTTACCCGTGTATAGTTTTTATGCTTGTACTTTATAGATTTTAAATTAGGCTTGGTTTCTATATTTTTAGCTTAATATTTTATTGTCATTTTATTATATGTTTTTTAACTTTTGTAAACCACCTTGAGATTGTTTTTAATGAAAGGTGGTATATAAATTCAACAATAAAATAAAAAATAAATAAGGGAGGCGTTTGGTCTAACCTACAGCTTTGACCTCACAGATGAAGTTGACGGAAGTGATGGACAATCCATGGTACAAGGAGATAATTCACCAACAGGTCTTGTACTGGAGAACTTAATCATTAGGAATGGTGTACATGGCAGAAATCACCTAAAAGATTTCATATTTTGTTACTAAATTTTAGTTAAGGCTGAAGCCAATTCTGGTTGCTGTAAAGGGAGCGTGTGCTGGATTTTATCTTTTATACTTTAAATCTGGATAATTTTAGTCTTCGGTTATTCAGAAATGTGAGGATCTGGTAGAGGTAGTGGGGTCAGAAGGGCAGAAGGAGAAAGAAGGAGAAAGGAGAAGACTGAATGGTGTCGTTTCTCAATACAATTCTTGATTAAACTTATACCCGTCTTGTTATTTAAGGGAAGCAGATAGAAACAATATGGGACTCGGCATCATGGTGTGGTTATTGAACAGCGTTTAATCTCTGGTTGCCCTTTGTAAACTCACAATTGTAGACTGCAGCAGGATATTTTTTTTCTGGCAGAGGTGATGTAGTTTTTGGTCAGGGTAAGCCAGATGTTCCAACCGCACAAGCACCACTTTTGCTCCATTTATGGCAAATGCCACCGAACAGTCCTAGAATGGAAAGGCAGTCAAACAAACTTCGCATTCTGTGTCAACTAAGCCTAGAAAGAGAACCAGGGGGATAGGGAAGAGGGATGTGGCATTTGTTTCTAGAGGACTACATTCCAAAAAATCCTGACAGCAAAGATAGAGTCTTGAGTTAGACACAAAGTTATCCAAGAGAGGTTATGAAAACAAAGATATAATAGAGTTCTGTCCCCCCTATACATACAAAATATATACTGCCAGATTTCTGCTGGGAATCATTCTTTAATTGAGCTCAAGTTGATTTTCCACTAAACCACTTAACAATTTTAAAGAGCTTAGCAATGGGCTAAAAAACTACAGTAAAAATTAAAATACCAGAACAAGTAAAATTCCAGTATTTGGCAGTCCACTCCACATTTCCAAGTGGTTCTGGAGAGGAACCATCCAATTAATCGACTGCTGATGTTACTAGGCATAAACTTTAGTAATGTAAGGAAAAAAAACAACATACTGAGATATTTCCATGCTAGGTGTGAAGAAGGTTCTAGAACAGGGATTCTCAGACTTGGGTCCTCAGGTGTTATTGGACTTCAACTCCCATAATCCCCAGCCTCAGTGGCCTTTGGTTGGGGATTATGGGAGTTGAAGTCCAATAACACCTGAGGACCCAAGTTTGAGAATCACTGTTCTAGAAGATTTGCAGCCGACTAGTACAGAGCAATGCCACTGGATAGAAAATTCAGGATTTGGGAATTGAAATCCATATGGCAGGCAGTAGGGCTATGCAAGGGGAAATTCTAATAGAACCTCCATTTTGCATTCAAAGCACTGCTTTTGAAATTGATCTACTAACTAAAAGCTGATTCATAAGATCTATTCTTATATCCTTTGTTTGACTCTTATGGAAAACTTGTTATGAGATGTTAACCCAGTAGTTTGTTACTCCACGTAAACATTACAACATTTAGAAAACTAAAGTAAGCATCGGAAATGTGCAGACACAACAGATATTATATATTTATTAATACATTTACATTCCCTGTTGCTACGTCCACACTTAAAATGTATTGCTAATACTATATCAGGGAAGATCCAATCAATGAAATGCGAGGCCAAGTCCCTTCTATCGGGTCCTAAGATATTTTATTTATTGATTACATTTTTATATCTCCCCATATTCCTGTTGACTTATTCAAAAGGGGACAGTCTGAAATAATAAAGCAAGACAATACATTCAGCTCTGTTACACATGCCTGGGCGTACCTGGAGTTGGAGTTGAGGAGTAATAATCACAGTAGGTTATGCAAGTCCAGACACCCACCCTTTAAGACTAGGACAGGGTTTTCTTTCCACATCAAGCAACAGATTCGAGGACTGGTTTATGCTTGCACCATGCTTTACAACAGAGTCAGTTCATGCATGTCGCAGCAAACTTTCCAGCACAGAAAAATCAAGCAACATCCAAGCTTGTGAACCAGACCCCAGTATATAAAGAGTATACAAGGGACAGAACTATAGAATCATTGAATTATGGAGTATAGGGACTATAGCGGTCTCCAAGCCCAATCCCCTCTCATGAGAAGAGCGCATCTTGTGGTAGTGTCCCCTTTACTAAGCAAGGTCCACCCTGGCTTGCATTTGAAGGGGAGACTGCATGTGTGAGCACGGTGCAATGTTCCCCTTAGGGGGTTATTGCTGGTCAATGGCCGTAAATAAAATTTACTTACTTAAGTAACTTACCACTTAGCGGATGGGGCTGCTCTGGGAAGAGCACCTTTCTGCTTGCGTACAGAAGGTTCCAAGTTCCCTCCCTGGCAGCATCTCCAGATAGGGATGAGAGAGACTCCCACCTGCAACCTTGGAGAAGCCGCTGCCACTCTGTGTTGACAATACTGACCTTGAGTGACCGATGGTCTGATTTGATATAAGGCAGCTTCCTGTGTACCCCTGCTCAGTAAAGGAATATGCTAAAGCATCCCTCGGTTTGAAGGCCTTCAGCAAAGATGATCCCACCAGGACATGAGGCAGACCATTGACTGGTCTGCTATTTTGGTGCTCTGCTGCTTCAATATTTTTATTGTCGTTTTACTTTGCTTAATATTGTTCTCCAAATTGTGCACATCACTTCGAAATTGTACAAATAGCAGCATTAAAATAGGATATGCAATAAACAAGTTACCTACACTCTGTTTCTTGGACCTACATAATCTCTCTGGAAGCTTCGTGGAGTGGACCTCCAAACTAGCTTCCAGCTCCGTCCTTGTGTGGCTGCAACAGTCCCACAAAATGTACTTGGTACAATTCTCAGCAAGGATGGGACGTTTTACTACATCCTCTGGATGTGTATGCAAAATTATCAGATTGTAGAAGGCTGCACTCCAGTTTCTTGGCACGCATCTCACAGGAATGGCAGGAGATAAATGAGACAAGTTGTGGACCTTGTCTCTCAGAGATTCCCCTGTGGGGGCACATGCTAGCACGCAGCAAAAGATTATTCATGGCTGAAATGTCAGAGTTTCCCTAAACGCTGCCACGGCCTGTTTCACCAAATGTAAATTATGTTAATGCCATTAAAGTCGCTTGCATACCCAAATAAGATGTCTAGACGATGGGAGTGTATATCAAGTAATGCAAACACAACATTTCATAGGCCCCGTTTCTTCACCACTGTATTTTGAATTAACTTTACAATCATTTGTCTAACAGTATATTTCACGTCAATGGAAACCAGATGTGATTCTGGGCTATCCTCCCTTGTGTTTAAGTGTTAAAGACACGGAGTAAGACACACAAAAAGGGTCTCTCGCTCTCTCTCTCGCTGATCCTGATCCTTGTAAAGGTATTGGAACATGCAGAGCTTTGGGAAAAGGTTCCCCCCGCCCCCGCCAAGTTCTCACCCTAAGCATTTCCGAAATAGAAATGGGTTGGCTTTGGTGTTGCTCTGTATCCACGTGAAGCCCCCAGACATGAGCAGTGTAACACGAAGCCTTCCTAAGGTATCTAGTGGGGGGACAGCCATCAAGTTGAACGAAAAGTGAATATTTGGCCTGAGTGGACATAGTATCACTTCTGTGGGCATGGCAGCTGAGAAAGCACCAGCAGGAACCACTCCGATGGCATGACTGCTCGCAGAGACTTAGAAGGCAAACGGCCAGGGTTTGAGGTGCAGAACAGGGCTGGCATTTGACCAAAAATGTGGCCAAGTATATTGCACGTCAAATTCAGTAGATATAAAGAATCAGTTAATTAGAAGAGCAGCAAAGCAGGGAGAGAATGATCCCAATGGCAAAAATGACTGTATTCTATGTAACGTAATTAATGGAACAGAAACGAAGGAGGGTAGGTTTCTGGGGTGGGGAATAGGAAAAGAAGTTGGCAGGGAAACAACTCCTAACCTCAGTCTTGACACAGGTCTCAGTTCGGTAACTTGTTGCACGTTTTATGTTTCGCCAAGTCTCCCTTTTTACACCAGCAACATGGTGATGGTGGTGAGATCTCATGATAGACACTGGGGTGTCTATGAGGTTATAGTCCACTGGTAGGAGTTATCATCAACATGGTTTGTAAAATAAGGAAAATGGAACATGAACAGGAGCTAAAGCCTTTGATCTTTCATAGCCCTAACCTTTAGTTCATTGGCTAAGGGGAGGTGCCAATTAGAAGAAAGCCACTGGTTCTGACTTCACAGGTGCTGGCCCCACAGCCCCTGCACCAAGCATGGACCTCTCCTCTCTGAGAGGAGAGCTGGTCTTGTGGTAGCAAGCATGACTTGTCCCCCTAGCTAAGCAGGGTCCACCCTGGTTGCATATGAAAGGGAGACTTGATGTGTGAGCACTGGAAGATATTCCCCTCAGGGGATGAAGCTGCTCTGGGAAGAGCAGAAGGTTCCAAGTTCCTTCCCTGGCATCTCCAAGATAGGGCTGAGAGAGACTCCTGCCTGCAACCTTGGAGAAGCCGCTGCCAGTCTATGAAGACAATCCTGAGCTACATAGACCAATGGTCTGACTCCGTATATGGCAACTTCCTATGTTCCTAAGTAGCCAGGAGTCCCCATTATCTGAATCCCTGTAGCAGAAGGGTAGGGTCTGTAGGGGGCCAGGGCACTTTCCAGACTAGCTACTCATCAGCCGCAAAATGCCTCTGTTCGGGCAAGTTGCATTTGGATCGTAAACAGCAAGGGAAGAAGTCTCGCAGCAACTAACAACCTGAAAAAACAGCAACTTTTTCACACCGAATATATGACGTCCTTGCTCTATATCACAGCCACTAAATTCACACCAAGGCATTGGAAATGTGAATGGCACCCTGCTGTCCCCGTAGGGACTGCAGTGTCATGACTTCCAAGATACATCCTGACCCCGTTGTAGGGTCTAGTCTGGAGAGCGCCCAGGAGAGATAAAAGAAACCCAAGGGACACTTGCTGCAAGGAACAAGCGTAGCGATTGCCATTGTGAAGATAACGGCCATGTTTATGGATCCCTAGATTTCATTACCGATAAATCACTATACCAGCACTTCAGATTGTGTTGCACTGAACGAAGAAGTTTTGCAATCTCTTTTTGGGGATGGTGGTAGTCCTGCAATTAGGACTAGAGCAGTGATTTTCCACCTTTCTGACATGGGACTTAGTTTTAACCACAACCTGTCACTCAGGTCCCCACTTTTATTCTAATAAAAATAGATGTGCCCTAAAAAAGAAATTGAAAATTTCTGCCAAAAGAAAAGCAACTAAGCACACATGTTCAGTTTCCATAACCTATACAGGTCACAGGATCCAGTTTGTCTTGGACAAGAACTTTAGTGCTTCAGCAGAGAGTACGCACTGCAAACAGTTCTTTGTTTTCTCTTGTATTGTGGTCAGTGACCCCTAACCCTGATGATCCCCGTGACGTCCTAAATACTGGAGAGGGTCAGTGTGGTGTGTGAGCTAGAGTGCTGGGCTTGGACACTGTTCAAATCCACAGAGTCATCGTGCTTCTTGCATGGCTTTGAACAAGCCATATTTCCACAACCTCTCTCATAGGAGTTCAGTTGTTTGACGGAAACAGAGCTAGATAACCCCACCGAAGTCACCCAGAGCTCCTTGGAGAAAAGGTGGGATACACACAGATAATTGAAAGGCTTGCTTCCTCATGCCAGCTAGTCTGAGATAAACCAGCTTGGGACAGTTCTAAGGAGGATTTCAATCAATCAAAGTTTATTACGGTCATTGACCAGTAAGACTAAGGAGGATTTCTTTCCGTACTAATACTCCAACCAAACCTTAAGGGAGAAAAAGGCTTTCCTTATCTGGTAGGGCCATGCCAGATGGAACAAATCACACAGACAGGCTGGTGATTCCTCCGAGAGCCATGACTTCGCAAGCTACTACAGAATGTCCCTGTGTTGGGCCAAGATGGCTGCCATGAATTAATGGCAGGGTTCCACTGTGCCACAAGATGATGACCGAAAATACCAAGTCCTATCCACGGGCTCTGTTTTGAGGGAGGCAAGGCGAGGCATGCAATGTATTTATAGTTTTTTTGAAATGGATGAGAGATTCCGGGCAAATATTATCATTCAAGATGGGCTATGCTTCAGGAAAGTTTCATTTTGTACTCTCGAAGGCCTGTAATTAAGATGAAGGAGGGTGGCCTCTTATGTGTGTGTGCCAAAGTAATGCAGAGTTCAATTGCAGGACAGAAAGCGCAACTCCGGGTCCTTTGAAGATACAGATCTGAGGCCTTTATTGGCCAACAATGCTTGGGTTGCATATAAATAAAAGACTCCTCCCCGCCACCATTCGCTGCAGTTTTCTTCCCAGTCCTGGCAGGAACATTTCATGTTGAATGTCGGCTCCTTTCATGCTGCAGAAACCTTGTACATAAAGACAAGTATACAGTCTTGTCTCTCATGTGAGATCCCCTTTCAAAAGCAGGAAAGGAGAGACGGCTCTAATCGCCGAGATCAGAATTCCGATTCCAAACAAGGCTGCAGAACAAATGGGAAGCCTGTCCAGCCAAGGGAAACTGTGCCCGCCTGCTTAATGCACTGAAGGTGGGGAGACGGGGCCATCTCATTCCCATGGTGAAGCAGCAGGCTTGCGCCTTGCCTCTGCCATGCAACTTATGGGACACCCAAGGTGGTGCTCGGAGCAGAGGCCCATCGACAGGTCTGAGTCACACAGCTTATTCTTTCTTGTGTCTGAGAGAGGAGAAATGTGGACATGGGTGCCCTGTGTGTACAAGCCTCTGCATGGATGGCTCAAATGGCCTATTCCTTTGAAAAAAGACACCGGGGGTGGTGTTGTTGCAACAGGGTCACACAAACTAAGCGCAGCCCAGTAAAACCGAAACCAAAAGAGCAGCTTCAAATATAACCAGCAAACACCAGAGGCCATACAAGCCATTGTTGCTAATTAAAAGCTTAGGGAAGGCGATTGGCCATTGCGGCCACTGATCCTGCTTCCTAGTATATAAGGTGAGGGTGCTCCTGCAAGAGCAGGAGCATTAGGTGGGTCAGACCTTGCTGGTCGTTCTTCAGGCACTTCTCCTGGCTTGCTTCACTGTTCCTTCCCTTCCAGGCAAGTCTGCAAGTGTGACTGGGTGGCTGAGAGGAGCATGGCCACACCATTTGCAATCTCTCTCTCTCTGGGTGCTCAAAGTTGGCTTTGACTTTCACGCAATCTCTATCCAGTCCCACCGCCCCAGACACACACAAAGCAGCTCCTGCATTGCAGCAAAATTTTGCAGCAAAAATTCTCCCGGAATTCGGGGGATGGGATGTTAACATTCTCTATTCTATCCATGTATATTTTCCTACCAGCTGCTGTTTTGTGACTGGCTCCACCTTCCCAAGCCACCATTTTGAGACTGGCTCTGCGTCACCAAGCTGCTGTTTCATGGTGGTCGCTCCCAAAGCTCTGGTACGCACACGTGCATACACACACACACGCCCCCCCCCACCCCGCAACACACAAAAGGAGCGGATTATACCTGGGCAACATTTCAAGCAAGGAAATCTCACCTGAATAAGCAGGGAACTGGGACACAGGACCTTCCCATTCGCCTTGCGACGAGAATTCTTCAGCGGAGGCATGTGACTGCATGGATTAAGCTTCACCCCAGAATACTGCAATTCCAACCCAGCTGAACACATTCACCTGCCAACAAGATCTCTAACAAAGTGCGTGGGAAGCAAAGGAAGCAGGCACATTAAATGTCAGACTAAAATGGGGCAGGCACTCGCATGGGGGTGAGGGGTAGGGTTACCCGCAGATTTGTGTATCTGTGGTCGGGTAAAGGACTCCCGACCTCAGAATATGCCAGGGGGGAGGGGGAGAAAAAACTCATCGGCCTCGTGTATCTGCGGGTTGGGGGTGGCCGGAAATGACCGTAGAAGTCATTGCCAGCTGCCATTTTGTGTTTCGGAGCCTCAAAATGGCTCCATTTTTTTAAAAAGGAAAGGAAAAAAACAGCAATTTTTGGACGACTCATGGGGAGCAGCAAAGCATGGTAGGGCGCTTCCCTCCGCATTTCAGTAATTTTTGATCATTTCCCCGGCAACCGGGAACCTAACCCCCGCAATCCCATAGCCCCCAATGACTCGATATCCGCAGTTTCTGTATGTGCCATTGCAGCCGGGAACGGAACCCCCATGAATATCGAGGTCCTCCTGGATCTGTATCAAAAGCATTGGGAACAAATTTATTGGGCTGACAGGTTACATCTTCAGGTGCACCTCTAATGTATCTTTGGTGCACACTTGGAAAATGTAATCTGTGAAGCAGCACTGAACAATTTAAATATTTCTTTCGTCGCATTTGAAAGATCTATTACTATTAAGAAGAATATTACTACCTATTCCATCTCTCCTACTATTCAACACATATAAGCCCTGTATATAAGCCCTGTACAGGCCTGCTGGGTCACATGAAAACAATCCTTTAAAATCTCAGGTTCAGAATTTATAAACATCATAATTTATTAGCTTTCAGTCACCAAAAGCCAGTATTTTCAGCTGTGGCTCCCCCCCCACCCCACCTGCAAGAGTGCCAGAAGCAAGAGAAGCAATTAAAAGGGTGAGATTCAGAGAGTGGGGCTTGTTTCCTTCATACTAAGGCTTTAGCTCAACAGTAGCAGCATCAACAAGGGCGAGCAGAGGAGAGGATTCAGAAACTGTAGTCCAGACACTAAGTCAACTGCACACTGCTGTCCTAAGCCAAGAATTCACCGCCATACATTTGTGCAAGAAAAACCACAACATCTCATCTGAAAATGTGTGAGAGAAACATTTTTTACTGTGAACATAAGGTTTCTTCAAAGCAAACTTCATATATAAAAAACAAAATGATCGACTCCATTCCAGGCCTTTGTGATGACATGCTGGACAAGACTGAAAGGCAGAGGAAGCGAGGCCTTTAGGACTTCTGGTTGGCAATCCGCTGCAGGCAGAGCTTCATGTAGGCATCCTTGTTGCGTATCTCAATCACTGCGTCCCTGACGAGTTCAATGAACAGCTGAGGCCAGAGCTTCTGCAGAGATTCGTTCTTCATGTTGATGTCAGCCGCCTCCTTCACTAAGTCATGGATATAGGTATGGCAGAATTTCTTCCTGTCCTTCGCTTCCTGTACAAAAGAACCATTGTTGAGGGGAAAGATCAGGAAACAAGCCCCTTCTGAACAGCAAGGTTTAATTATAAAAATACCAAAGAGAGAATAGATACAGGGACTGACATGTTGGCCCCCAGAGAGTGACAGGCACCAGTGATGGAAAGAGAGCTCTCTTTGGGGAGAAACGTCTCTTGCCAGAAGAGAATGCAAGCTACTTAGGCAGAATGGAAAAGTAGCTGATTTTCAGCTACATAGCAAGTAAACGTTAGAACTGTTGTTAAAAACAAACTTACTTTAGCCGCTTCAGATACTAGTCTGATCTCATGGTATTTTCCACTTCAAACAAATAAAATACTGACTCAACTTCATGGGGTTTTACAAGAGTTTTAAGACTTACTAAGGTTGTTCTAACAACCAACCAGTAGAGCCAGCGTGGTGTAGTAGTTAGAGTGCCAGACTAGGACCAGGGAGACCCGAGTTCAAATCCCCATTCAGCCATGATACTTGCTGGGTGACTCTGGGCCAGTCACTTCTCAGCCTAACCTACTTCACAGGGTTGTTGTGAGGAGAAACTTAAGTAGGTAGTACTCTGGGCTCCTTGGAGGAAGAGTGGGCTAGAAATGAAATGAAATGAAATGAAATACATACATACATACTCTACAGCAAGGGCAGGGTTCAACCTACCGCCCCCAGGCGATCAATCTTTGCGTTTTCAGGCATGAGCTGCACAACCACATGATCCTGCGTGTAGCCTGAAATTCCCCAAGGCACTGCGCT
Source organism: Hemicordylus capensis (assembly GCF_027244095.1). Lineage (NCBI taxonomy): Eukaryota > Metazoa > Chordata > Lepidosauria > Squamata > Cordylidae > Hemicordylus > Hemicordylus capensis. The sequence goes on from NC_069666.1 coordinate 25,180,665, forward strand.
CATCACTGGGTGCCTTGTGGGATATCCGGAGACCAGGAAAATGAGTCCCAGCCTCTGTTGGTCCACGCTGCTCCCAACAGCATGATCATGCGGGTGTGTGGCTTGCGTGCTGAAGACACGAAGACCGATTGGGCGGCATGCAGGCCAAGGAGGCCCATGGTCCTGGCAGCTGGGCTAAGGGTGCCCTCGCGCCTTTAACCTCAGCTAAGAGCTGGGCTAAGAAGCGGGATCAGGCTGGGCGGGAGCACTGGGACCCAGCACTCCACACAAGCATCCGAGCCCAGCCTGCCCCTCATGAAAACAGCCTTACTATGTTATTAATACATGAGATGGTGCTTAAACGGAGGGTACAGAAACACAGAAACCAGCCTGGTTTTTTGCCCCGTGGGGTAATTCTGGCCTCATTCCACCTTAGCTCTTGAAATGACAAACATAGCTGCCTCTACAGCAAGTGCCGATTTCCATGTCCGTTTGGCACCTCCCCTGATGCTTCTGGTATACTGTCTACATTTATTTCATTTGTGTAAAGCCCTATCTATATTATTAAGCAATTAAACAATCACAGAGTGCCTGTTCTTGGTTTTGTGTGTGTGTGTTTTTTTGTTTCTAAGTTTGCTTTTAAGCTGGAAATCAAGTCAGGGAGAGATTGTGAGGAGGAGTGCGGGCGACGTCACAGGTTTCCAGCAGCCAGTCTCCACAGCCCCTTCTGCTTCAAATGGGCAAAACCTATTCCGGGGAACTAAAAGCATGACCACAGCGTGGCAAATCCACTTTCTAGAGAGGAGCGGCTCCAGTTTTAGTGTGGGCCTCAACGTCCCCTCGCTGTGCTCCGCTATCTGAATGCTGACTCCCCCTGCTGTTGCTGCTGCTGCTGCTATTTTATTGCATGTGGCTGCTTTAAACGGCGGTGCTCCTGCCATGTGTATGATGCCCTTTAGTCTACTGTATAAAGTGACAGGAAGACAGTCCAGCAAAACCAGCACGGCTTTTACTGAGGCATGGACAAAGTCCTTTGGTACACGCTGGCATGTGCCAAAGTGTCTTTGACTGCTGCAGGCATCGGGAGGGATGAAGGGGTGCGAGAGCAGCTTCTCGGCGGAGGGATCACCCACAGCCACCTGCTGCTGGAACGGATTTATGGTTCAACTATGTTTCAACTGTGACGTTTCTTCCATTTGTGCTTCCTGTAACACACCTTGGGGACCATTACAGCGGAAAGGCGAGTCTATCAAGATGATAAATACGTACAATAATTCTGAAATTACATAGGGACACGAGTGTATGGGTGGAGAGGTAAAACAGCAGTCCATCACCCACTCTGCAAATGTCACCTTCCTAAGCGACTTACTACTGCTGAGACTGAAATCCCATGCCGACTTGCCTGGCAGTGAGTCCCACTGGGTTATTGGGTGGCATTTATTTCTACTTCTTTGTCATTACTTAAAGGGGTAAAAACTTTGGTTTACAGACTGGCAGCTCCAACTGAGCTCCAAATAGCAAGCAAATGCAATGGCCCATGACGTTCACGCCATGAGGGCATGAGAGCTGATGTCCAGTCGGAGATTGTGTTCTGGCCTACAAAATCATAACCATGGAAACACCATTTGGCTGGCTCCTCCATGCTCCAGTCCACTACTGGTGTAGGCTGGTGGCAACAGCAAAAGTTGGAGATTAGTGGCACAGCAATGTTTAAGAAGCATTTGGTAACATATGGTGAGTGCTGTTACCACAGCAGGCAACAATTAATCAGCACAATCACTTAGAAAGACAGGACAGAGACTAGGAAATTGGAAGGAGAAGAGGCAGGCAGCTTTCTGCTATCAATCAGCTGCAGAGCATCTAGGCTCCAAGTTCCCTCCCTGGCAGCATCTCCAAGATAGGGCTGAGAGAGATTCCTGCCTGCAACCTTGGAGAAGCCACTGCCAGTCTGTGTAGACAATACTGAGCAAGATGGACCAATGGTCTGACTCAGTATATGGCAGTTTCCTATGTTCCTATGTTAAGAGTAAAATCTGCTTCATTATCCGTCTAGTGGAATGCAATTTGCTTCCACCCTCGTGCACAACTACCTTCTGGAGGAATTGGTGCCGTGTTCATATATGTGTGTGTGTGTGTGTGTGTGTGTGTGTGTGTGTGTGTAGGGGGGAGTTATAATAATTGTTAATAGTTTGTTCAAATTTATTTATAAATATTACTAGTGTGCAGTCAAGTCAATTTCTACTTCTGGCACCCACAGAGCCCTGTGGTTTTCTTTTGTAGAATACAGGAGGGGTTGACCATTGCCTCCTCCCACACAGTCTGAGATGATGCCTTTCAGCATATTCCTATATCGCTGCTGCTGAGCATAGTACCAGCGAGGATTCGAACAGCAACCTTCTGCTTGTTAGTCAAGCATTTTCGCACTGCGCCACTTAAGGTGACTTAATACTGTTAACAGTATATAATTTCTTTTCATTGCCTCTGCATTCAGTCCTGTCTCTGGAGGATGTACTCTGGGACGAATTGTGCTGATTGTAGTTGTTGCCTGCTGAAGTAACAGCACTCACCACATGCTCAGAGGCACATGTTACCAAATTCTTCTGAAATACTGCTGGAACACAACCCCCCAATTATGATTTTGCAGGCCAGTACAATATCATCAGATACCTCCAGGGCCTGAACATCCCAGGTCAACAAATTCCTCGCTTTTTTCAGGTTTGAACACCCGTAACCCCCTGTAAATCCAAGGGGTCTTTGCTTTAATTGAATTATTCATTCCAAACTGCACATTCTTACTACATGATCCATACAGCTCTTTGCCAGTAAAACACAAATCTGTTTATGTTCATTGTACAGCAGAATAAAGGGGTGGTGGTGGGCGTCTTTGAGTCTGTTCTGTGCGTGCTGAATATCTCCATTCACAGTAAATGCATGTGTCAGTTTATGGATATTTTTAATAGGGCTACTGCTATGTTATGGGGCACGAGGTATCAGTTATGTTCCAGTTAAATCTTGAAATAAACCATTTCCCTGGGTGGAAGTAGACGGTGCTCTTTCAGGCAAAAGAAAACATGTAAGAAACTGATTAAAAAGTAGATGAGCGACCGCAACAAAAACAAACATTTGGAATGCTTCACAGTGTAGATTCCACCCCGGCTACTCACCTCCAGCTTCTCCATCTGGGAGTCCCTTGTCGTATAATTTAACATGGATCGGCTGGCGTTTTCTCCTCCAAGCTTTCGGCGGTCGTTGCCATCTTCGCTTGCAGTTCCCAGCTTTTTCCCCTTCGCGTCCAAAAGATAACACAACTGTCTCTTCCTGGGGAGAGACAAGCAAATGGTTTACAGGCCTAAATTACTTCAGATCCTCGCCGGTGATTAGATATGTGGCCTTTTGGTTGGTCTTGCCTGTGTGCATTTATGAGTTCCCAGTTTATTGCATATCCTGTGGTCCAAGGCACACAAAAGAGCCTTAAAGGTATCTTTCGGTTATCTCAAAACTGCAACCACTTTACGTATGTTTGACAGATACCATCAGTCAAGGGTTTCCAGACTGGGGTCCCCAGATGTCGCTGGACTACAACTCCCATCATGCCTAGCCACAAGGGCCTTGTCATACAGGAAGTGCCAGTACAGATAAGGTTGTCATGTACACTGTCTGCCCTGGCTGGCAGAGGCTCTCCAAGGTTTTGTGGGGGGGGGGGGGGAATGCTTTCCTATCCTGGCAACCAGACACCCAGTTTGGGCCCCTTTCCCCTGATATCATCGTGAGCTTGTTTTTGCACACATGAAGCAGCTGTGGCGAGGCATGACCACTGGGAAGCACTGTGCACACATCAAAGAGTCAGCAGCGTGGTGTCACCAGCACCTGTGCGCTAGCGTGTCGTGCACACAGGACAAGGCCTTCTTGGTGACTGCCCCCGTGCCCTGGCATGCTCCCCTGTACTGACAGGGACAGTTTTACCCTCTGGAAGACCACTGTATTGCGAGGAGTGGGAAGTTCCAGCGTCTGTCTCAGAAGTTCATCCATGGGTCAGTCTTAACAAGATCAGCTTCTTACCAGAGTTGCCATGAAAAACTTCAAGCAAGGAATTGCATCTCATTAAGCACCTGCCTTTTGCTCATTATAGACATGTAAGCCAAGAAAACTGTATTGTGTCACTTGCTTTGTCTAAAGCCACGTATAAAGAGGCAGCCTTCTTAGAACACTAGCTGGATCTCACTGTGGACCAGCGTGCAGGTGCTACAGACCCTGGTCAGAGCACATCCCCTACTGCAATGGGATACCCGGTAATTTGGGCTTAGAGGGACATAAGAAGCCTTCGGTCGCTTTGTCTTTATTTGATTAAAATACCATCTCTGTGTGTGCTTCTCCATCTTGGTACCAGGAAGGGGCTGTGGAAGGTACAACATCCTCCCCGAGATATGTATGCCCTCCCAACCATTTCAGTTTTCCACCTCCACTTAAAGATTTGGTTCTCAGATGCACATCGTTCAGTTTTACCTAGGGTCTCCAAGCAATGAAAGCAGGCGGCAGTAGGGCACGTCTGAAGTTGCGACATATGCCAAGACACCAAACAGTTTTTCTGCCATCACCATATCATTCTGCGTAATCTGCAGAAGAGACAAGGAGAAGAATTTGCATCGGGTGCTGTAGCGGATTTAAGCCCAGCCTTTGTCTCAGAGCAAGCCCACGTGGGGGAAAGAAAAATGCGGAATCATTCCCTCCATGTTTGCTCTACAAAGGCTGTGCCTTTAGAACTTAAACTATTCCTTCGGTACTCACTGGCCCACACCCACTTTTTAAACAGAGTTTAATCCCTCCCCGGTGTGGGCGAAATTCCAGGGAACTCTCCTTCTCATTTACCAATGGAAAATTACAAAAACACCTTCCACGTGCAGACTACACGTGATCAGAAAACTTGGTAGGTTGCTGAGCAATTAACACTGAGGCATGTTTGCACCAGAGTAAAACCCCTTTTTCCTGAGTTAAAACGCCAGGTAAAATACAAAGAACAAAAAGAGAAAACTTTATTCAAAATACTGCAGACTGCTTCATTCGTGAGGGAGGAAAGAGCCCATTCAGGAGAAAGAGGCTGCCGTTGTGTGAATTAAATGAGGAAACAAGATGAACAAAATCTGTTAGCTCAGGAAAGGAGAGAGAGAGAGAGAAAATAAGAAGGGAAAGGAAGAAAGAGGGGGGAAAGAGCAAGAGAAGGAGAGAGAAAGAGAGAAAAGGGGAGGGGAAGAGAGAAAGAAGGAAGGGCGAGGGATGGACCCAAGCCTGTCAGAGGCCTGAGGGGAACGAGCAGCCATGGCGGTGGCGGCAGCGAGGAAGGGCTTGGTCAACTGCTGCTACTGCTCCTGTGGGGAGGAGCAGGAGCAGGGCTCGGGTGAGGAGCTCTCTGGGGATAGGGGGCTGCAGCTTGGCCAATAGGCGCCAGCAATGCTGCAGCCGCAACCAAGAGGGGTGAGGGGGGTGGAAGCTCACGATGGAGGAGGAGCAGGAGTGGGGCTCAGGAGAGGGTGGGGAGATCTCTGAGGTGAGGGCCGCTGTGGCAGGGGGTGAGGCGAGCAATCAAGTACGAGCGTGCAGATGCTCTGTGTGGGTTAAGCTAGTTTAGGTTTATCTAAGGAAGGAAACAGTGAATCTGTTTCTGTTTTCAAATTGTGCTGCATCCCTAAGGAGTCATAGATAACTCCAAAACATTAATTTTGCTTGACCGTATGAGAAGATTCTAAAATGCCCTCATAAAAATCATTGATATTTAGCTAAGGAAAATGTCAACACCAACATAATGTTAGCAACGTAATGGCATGTTTTCTTTATAAGATCCGAACTTAGTAAAAGGGAGCTATTTTCTCAATCCCTCTTTCTTTCCTCCCTCTGGGAGATTCTGGTCGAGTTGAGTGTGCTGGCCTCCTCTCCCCTTCCTCTCTGCCACGATTTACATGTGCCAGAAAAAAAACTAAAAAGTAAATCTTGCCATTTGTACTTCTAGATATATTTTACTAGTTATGCGATATAAGCCCCATTTGTAATGAATGTAATGTTGTTTGTAATTAGTGTTTCCTGTATGTCCAATAACACCAATTAAACATACTGGGTTTATCAAAATATAATCATTTTGCAAAAATATTAAAAATAAAAATAAAAATTTTGGCTTCCTAAGCTCCAGAATTCCACTTAGTTTCTCTCAGTTACTCAATTTTCTTACTGTTTGCTGTTGGGAGTTGGAGCTGGTTTGGGGGAATTCATGCTGCTTTCTTGAAGCAAACACTGTGCATGGAAGCAATCCATTCATGTCAAGCAACATAGTGCACAAGAGGGAGAACTCACACAAGCCCCATAGCAGCCTTCATGAGTGGAAGACACTCAGGATAGGAAAATCTCTGCTTGCAGAAAGCGTAGAGGCATAAGGATCCAGACTTTACATCAGGGCTGCACAACTGTGCCCCTGCAGCTGCTGGTGGACTACAACTCCCGTCATCCTGAGCCACAGTGGCCAACAGTCAGGGATGATGGGAGTCGTAATCCAACAACTGGAAAGCTGAAGTTGAACAGCTTTTGCTTGACATTCATAGGAACATAGGAAGCTACTGTAACCTGAGTCAGACCATTGGTCCATCTAGCTCCGTACTGTCTACACAGACTGGCAGTGGCTTCTCCAAGGTTGCAGGCAGGAGTCTCTCTCAGAGCTATCTGGAGATGCCAGGGAGGGAACTTGGAACCTTCTACACACAAACATGCAGCTGCTCTTCCCAGAGCAGTCCCATCCCCTGAAGGGAATATCTTAGCGTGCTCACACATGGCATCTCCCATCCAAATGCAAACAGGGCGGACCCTGCTTAGCAAAGGGGGCCAGTCATGCTTGCTGCCACAAGACTGAGGAGAGGAGACGCCTCACATGAGCCACTTCCTGCAGGACAGAGCCACCAGCCAATCTGTCTGAGCCAGCTCTTCAGATTGGGGCAATCCTTCGCTTGGTACCTCATGCTATACGCTTGAAAAATGTGACCTTTTCTTACCTCTATCCCATTTATTTTTTGCAAGCTGAAATGGCTCAGTCGAAATAGAACGTAGTACTTCCACAGGGTGAAGGCGACGACTGGGTTTCCCTGAGCGTCCACGGTCAGCTGCTCCAGGCGGCGGACCTGTGCCAAGGCGTTGAACTGCTGCAGCATGACCAGGTTGGTCTCCTTAAACTTCAAGTGCTGGAAACAAACAGACACACAAAGCAGTGAGAGATTCGGCAGAAGGCCAGAAACTGCAAGGAGCTGAGCAACATTTTTAATAGCATGAACGGCACTCGACTGGGTATACCAGTCAAGAGCACAGTGGCATGACTAGCTGCAGTGTCTAGGGGCTGTGGGAGCAATTACCTGCTGTATGCTGCGGGGGGGGGGGTTCTCACGATGATGACTAGGGTAGGAGAAGCCTCCCACCCTAAGCCTCCTACCCTAGTTCAGGAGCTGCGTGTGCTCCCAATTGGCCATCGTGAGAATTCTACACGCAAGGGGGGAGAAAATGCTTGCCTGCAAACTGGGCCTGGTGGCAGGCAGAGAGCTCAGAACTGGTCCTCAGCTCCAGAGTGAGGGTCGAAGAAAAGCACCCCCCCCCCGCCCCTGCCTCCATACCCAGCATTCTTTCACTCCTCCAACCTTGCTTGTAGAGTTCTCATGATGGCTAACTGGGAGTGTGGGTGGCTCCCAAATTAGGCTAGTGGGGCTCCTCCTATACCAGGGGTCCCCAACCTGTAGTGCTCCAGGCACTGTTGAACTGCAACTCCAGTGCGGAGCAACAGTGCGGAGAACAGCCCCGCTGAGAACCATACAAATACATACAGCAGAAAAGCTTTATTGTTTGTATACTATGAACACTGTTTCCATAAATACTAAACAAACAAACAAACACAAAAACCCCTGAAAACATGAATAGTTGAACACTACAAGGCACTAGAAATCCTCATCCACACTGCTGAAAGCTCAAGAATGAACTTGCCAGAAAATTGGGAAATTTGATCTTCAGTTTGGGCAACACGGGAACAATTTCATCAAACTCGATGAAAATAAAGGAGATGGTGACGATGCTTCCCGCTGTCTGAACACTCCAGTTTCGATCCAGGGACTCCAGAGCTCCGGAACCGTACAAAAAGAGAGTGTCCCCTTCTATTTCAACCAAGTGAGAGTCTACGACAGAAAGCACTTGTGTAGCCTTGCTCAGTAATACATCAAGAGTCCTGTGGGGAGAAGGAGAACCATTCTTTTAAAGCAAGCCCCTGACGGCACCATCGGGGAAGGAGCTGGGCAAACCAACAGACTCCCCCTTCCTTCTTCTTCTAGGACTTTAAGAAAAACCTATTGCTAGCTCCCTTATTATGTTTCCTCTTACTCTCTTGAGGGTGAAAGAGAAGGAGTGGGTGATGGCCAGTGTTCCCTCTCACAGGGATTCCCAGATGTTGTTGACTACAACTCCCATAATCCCCAAGCAAACAACATTGCAGCTGTGGATTCTGGGAGTTGTAGTCAACAACATCTGGGAATCCCTGTTAGAGGGACCACTGGTTATGGCTTCCAAATAAAACAAGGCATTTTTACTGAAATTGCTAGATCGACAACTTCAAACATATCCTGTCTGAAGTGTGTCTCCCCAATGCAGAAATATTTGGTTTTATTTTTTAAAAAATTCTGAGATTATGGCCTTCTATTTGGAGGCAACCTAACAGGCACAAATTGGAAACCAGGCCAGTCCAAAACAGTCAGGTAGCTCCACAGCTCTACAGACCTTATGCCAGCTTTTGTGTGCTACCCTTGGGGAAGGCAGGGAGTGGTGGTAATATTGAAAGGAGAGGTCCTCAGCATAAGCTATTTCGACAGGTTTGTGGTTTGTATGGCTTAATTTTCAATTCCAATAAAGGATCCTCTCTAGTAAATGTTGCCCAGAACTGCAGCCAATTCTATATAGTTCATTCCAGGTAAAGCCTTAATGAACTTATAGGGGCTTACCCCCAAGTAACTGCTGTGTGCACAGGATTGCAGCTCAAGGACACATCCCAGAAATGTTTAGACAGTGAGAAAGGGAGAAATAAGGCTTGCTTATGTGCATATTTGTGAGGACACTGGAAAATAGTGGGCTGTGTGTGTGGCCAAATAGCTTGTGGTATTTTCAAGCGATGTGAAACTTGTGGCTATGCAGGTGCTACCTACAAATAGGTGCTCAAGACTCCAAACCTCCCACTTCAGTTGATCTTCTTAGCCTAGTCCTGCATGGGGTGAGGAGGAGAGGGCTGAGCGTGCAAGGAGGAGGAGAAATGGAGGCAGTGGACTAATGGAGGGATGGAGGAGGGATGGAGGAGGGATGGAGCTACTGGGGGTAAGAAGGGGCAGGGGGGCTTCCGAGGGAGAGGGGGCACTGCTCCTCTCCCCACTGACACCCACAATTAGCCAGTCGAAGGGCATGATTCCTTTGCTCACAAGCCAGCCGAGGGGCAGGTTGAGCACTACCCAAGCATGAAGCAGCCAGCTGCCAAGGGCTGGTTTGGAAGTTTTGGCTGAAACAAATACACAGCTTTACAGACTGGAGAACTTTACAGATGCTTCCACTTCTTTTCTAACTTAGGGTTGGACTTGTCTGCTATTAGCCCCGCCTACGGTTACCCCGTCTCCCTTCCCTTCCCTCCTCCCCGCACCCCCCTGCCCGAAGAGGCAGCCCCCGCCACTGGATGGAGGGATATGAAAAATACCTGATTTCACTTATCTTCTCAGAAGTTATGGGTCAGGCCTATACATGGAAAAATCCATCCTTTCTGCCAAAGTTTTGTGTTTTTTTTTTACTGGCAACAGCTTCAACTGGGCAAATTTCTCAAAATATAAAGGAATATCGGCACCATCCAAAGAACATTCAATGTACATAAAGTTTACTTTCCCTGTGCTGTGCTCTACAGACTCAATACTTCAAATTCCTCACGTACGGATATAAAAATCCCAGAGAAATTGGAACAGCAAAACTGGAAATGAACTTAATTGCTTTTAACCGTTGCATCTCTCAAGACACTTATGCCAAAACAAGAAACTTACTTCTCAGACAAGAAAAAAGCTGAAACACCGTCATGTCTGAATATATGCTTTCACCTGCTAACAGAGGATGGAGGAGACTGGCAGAAATGAGCATAGAGTTGCCCATTTACAGCTATAGTACTTCTGCAGCTCTACCATATCTTGTTACCAGTGGGACTTCAGTAAAGAAATATGAACATATAAATCTGCCTTTTGTTGAGTCCGACTATTAGTCCATGTAGTCCAGTACTGTATGCTCTGACTGGCAGCAATTCTAAGGTCTTGGGGAAAGATCTGTCCAAGTTCCCTGGCTCCCTGAGATCCCTGTTAACAAGCCAGGATTGAATCTAGGACCACCTGCTTATAAAGCATGAGCATTAAACTGATCACTTCAGCACTCATATCAGATCTAGCTCATTTCTTCCTATCCAACTGTGGGGGGACCCAAGATAAAGGCAAAGGTGGAGCCTCAGAAGGGGGAAAGGAACAGTCCTTTTATCACTCAGATTAGTGAGCATGACCCAGAAGATATTGCAGAAGATCAGGAGGTGTTACATGACCCACTGTGGCCTACTGTGAGTAGTCTCCTTGCTGGCCTGGGTATTCCCAGTAGTCTTCTCCTCTGGCCAGAACTGGGCGAGGGCACATAGGCTGAATCCATGGTTGAGATGTGTCAGGTCCCAATGCAGCCTCCAATCCCAATGCCAAATGGCAGCCACATCACTTCCATCGGTGTGTGCTCCCCAGTCTAACATTTATTTATTTATGTTATCATAGGAACACAGGAAGCTGCCACATACTGAGTCAGACCATTGGTCTATCTAGCTCAGTATTGTCTTCACAGACTGGCAGAAGCTTCTCCAAGGTTGCAGGCAGGAATCTCTCTCAGCCCCATCTTGGAGATGCTGCCAGGGAGGGAACTTGGAACCTCCTGCTCTTCCCAGAGCGGCTCCATCCCCTGAGGGGAATCTCTTCCAGTGCTCACACATCAGGTCTCCCATTCATAAGCAACCAGGGTGGACCCTGCTTAGCTAGGGGGACAAGTCAGGCTTGCTACCACAAGACCAGCTCTCCTCTCCTATTCATATTTGTGAACCATCTAATTAATCTCTCCCTCTTTCTCGCGCTCTCTCTCTCTCTCTAGACAGTGAATGTTGTTCTAAACTATGGCAAAAATTTAAAACACCACAATTAAAAGTTTTTAAAAAATGTTTTTAACTAAAAGCCTAAGAAAACATAAGCATCTTAAGGATTTTTTTTAAAGGATGAAGACGCTCTTGTTTTGACAGGGAGACAATTCCCAAGCCCTGGGGCAACCACAGGGAAGGCTTGGTACAGAGTTGTCCAAGCCAGTGGCAACTATAAATGGACCTCCCCAAGTTTTAACATGCAGGTAAAACTCTTGTTTTGTCACCTCACTAGTTCTGATCTATAGAGATGTAACCGAAGCTCAGAAGCATTAGCACTGGTGAAACCACAAACACAAACCCAACAAAGGCCTCTTGAGCTGGGGAAAAGCAGGCCCCAAAAGAGGGGTGTGCACAAACCAAACAAAGAGGCTCAGCTCAAATTGAAATCGAATCTGATCCCAACTGCATGCTGCTGAACCAGTTCAGTCGAACCGACCAGCTGGTCGGTTTGACCAAACCAGTACGGCAGCTAATATTTGTGACGCTGCCACGCTCCGCCTGCCCGCCCCCAACGCAGCTCATATCTGAAGCGTGCACAATCCTCCCTCAGTGGAGCCCAAGGCACCACTGCACAGGCGGCTTGGTAAAAGAGGGAGGATCGCAAATATGGGCTGCGCTGGGGGGTGGGTGGGTGAGCAGCAGTGCCAGCAGCCATGCTGGGCAGTAAGAAGACCTTAACTACCTCTCTTGCTGCCGCCCCAGCAGCCCGTTCAGAGCCAAATCTCTCCGCCCAAACAGGGCTTCGTTCGGTTCGATCACGATTGAACCTCTAAATCGGCCCGATTCAAGGTGAACCGAATCGGGTGTCAAACCATTTGTGTACACCCTTACTCCAACTGCAGTCCAAAACCCATTTACTCCAACCCCAACTGCCTTTAATAGGACTTCTGTGGAGTAAATAAGCTGTGAACTGCAAACCCATTTGCCAAGAACGCAGAGAAATTTAAGAGTTCGCTGCCTGGAAAACACCAAGGACTTCTATAAACCTTTCAAAACCATAACAATAATGTTGGTTACTGGGTATTTAAAGTAATATTTTGCTGCTTTATTTTCAGAGGAATGAGGTGGAGCAATTCTCCCATCTTATTCTATAAAAGAAAATTACAACTTCCAAAAAGAACATGAAAACTTATTTTACAGATTACATTTTATTATAAAAGGTTTGGCTAAAGACACATGGCATGCCTGATCAGGAAATTACTAAGAATAAACCTGCTTCACAGCCCGCCCCAGAAAAAGCAATGAAAACATTACACCAAAGAACTTTGCTTTAACTGGATGGAAGGAAAATATCTTAATATTACACAAAAACAGGGTTCACATGGCATGGAGAGGAGGAAAGCCAGGAACATTAGCAGACACTACTGCGGGATACAACACTTTTGCGCTATGACAAGCAAATGTCAAAGAGGTGATTTAAAACCTTTTTAAAAAGTGGTTCCTACAAGGTAATTTGCTCCACTTCTGTTGAAGGTAAATAAAGGTCAAGGCAAATAAAGGCCAAGGCAAAGGCAGTTCCTTCCAGAAAGTCCCCTCAGTTCATGCATTTATGAATATACACCTGCAGAATACACCAAATCTCAAATGTTTTAAGATGGGCTGTGGTTATTAGGGATGTGCATGAATCAATTTTTTGGAATCGATTTATGCCCAAATTGAATCATCCTTGACTTGTTTTGTGTCCGAATTTGTCGCCCCGAATCACCCCAGATTCTATCTGGATCGATTCGGACCACTTATAAAGGTCCTAGGGGCACCAAATTTGTGTCTTCATTACACACCTTCATTTCTTCTGTTCATTTAGACCCCACTGCTTTGCGGGTGGGGGTGGGGAATTAGTGGCATCCCATGTGCCAACTACCCCCACCCCAACCTGCAACTCATTTTATATTTTAGGAATTTCTGAGGTGTTGAATTTTTGAGGTACAAACTCTTTGGTTTGTAATGAATCCTCATAGTGATTTATTATGAGTAAAGGTTATTAGACACCAAAGAGTCTAAACACTTGGAAAAATTCAAGTGTTGGGAGAGGGGTGTAGTCGTGGGTGGAAGGGGGGGGGGTATAGTTAGCACATGGCAGTTGACAGTTGGCACTGTCCAATGACAGTCAAAATGAATAGAAGAAATGAAGGTGTATAATGAATCCTCATGGGGATTCATTGAGGAAATATTATACACCAAAAAATCCAAACACTTGAAAAATAGTGACCACACGTCTTGCTCCATAATGCCACTTCTACAAGGACTAGAACTTAGCTTTTTTTAAAAAAAATGAAAGCTGTGAATATGGGGAAATTGATAGGAGGAATCTGAACCTTGATTCAATTTGGACCCGAATCTAGCCAACGGACCACCGGGGCGATTTGTTCCATTTCCAAATTGCCCGAATCAGCTAGATTCGGGTACAAATCAATTTGTATCTGAATCAATTTGCACATCCCTAATGGTTATGCACAGGGGAGCAGACAGAGGGTAAGCTTGAGGAGCAACCCGGGAGGGGGAAGCAGCTTGGGTGGCTCTTCTCTCTCTCTTCTCCCGCCTGCCCAAGAGTTGCGCTGCCTACAGGCTGACCATTCATCAGCTAACCATGCAGCTCTACCTGACGAATCACCAGCCTGCAAGCAGCACGGCTCTCGAGTAGGATGGGAAGAGAGAGACAGGAGCCATGTTAGAAAGGAGCCACCCGAGTTGTTGTTTTTTGGCACCCCCCAGCTCGGTAGGACAAGCCGCTACAGGGAGCAACTCACTTTTTTAAAAGATTGGGGAGAGAAGAAAAATACTTTTGCCAGGGCAGGGAGTTATGGGTTATTAGGTTTGGCAGAGGGAAGTTCAGAAAAATGAGAGGGGAAGCTCCTCAAATGCTTAGGGGAAGATCTGCACCCCTGGTTGTGCAGTAATAAAGGAAGCACTTGGCACTTGTTGAAAGGCCTGGCAGCAGCATACTGCAGGTAATGCCTGCCGACATGCAGCTCTAGCCACTGCACTGTGCAGGAGCATTTACACTTCTGCATAAGAGTGCAAATCCTCTCCAGAGCTCACCTGTGCTCTGAAGTGCTCTGTTAGGGTGGGAACATGTTGCTGAGCGTCAAGCTCCAGAAAGCATTTCCACTCTTGCAAGCATATCCAAAGTGCCTAAGCTTCGAGTGCCCATGGACCGCTGCTCTGGATGCCAGCCAAGAGCAAAAGGGAAGTAGGTGGGTCCCTTTGTCCCCCCAAAACTTGGGACAGTAACTAAATGCATTTGGCTACTGCCCAGATACAGGAACACTGGAAGCTGCCTTAAAGTGAGTCAGACCATTGGTCCATCTAGCTCAGTTTTGTCGACACTGACTGGCAGCGGCTTCTCCAAGGCTTCAGGCAGGAGTGTCTCTTAGCCCTATCTTGGAGATGCTGTCAGGGATTGAACCTGGGACTTTCTGTGTGCAAAGCAGATGCTCTTTCACTGAGTTACTGTTGGAAGTGAAGGACTTTGCACTGTCTCATGTCTCAGTGACAGAGGGGGACAGACTAGTGAGTCAGAGACCTAGAGAGGTCAAGACATTAGTCATCCCTTCTCTACTGCTCTGACACTATCCCTTGATATGTAGATTGCTATTCTTGGGGACTTCCTTCCTTCCAGCCCCTTCTTACTTCCTCTTCCTCCTTCCTTTTCTTCTCCCTTGCAACATGCATGCTCCTCTCTCCCTGCACCATGTGTGCAGAGATGCATCCATGTGCATCCAGCTAGCTAGCTAGATCAGAGATCTTATCTCTCCACTTTACTATCTAGAATGGAGTTCACTCATAAAGACTCCTTATATTGATTGGAAACTATGAACTAGCTCCAAGTAATTTTACTCTCAGCATACACGCATGCCTGGGCAGACTCCACTGTGTTGTGCCTCTGTGCACTCTGCTTTATTAGAAGGGTATCTCTTACCTGAGAGAATTCTGAACAGCTACGCCCTCATTTCTTAAGGGGATTTCTTACAGCCAACAACACCCACACATAGTCACCCATGTGAATGCCATCCAGAGCAGATCCTCCTTAGCAAAGGGGACAATTCATGCTCATTACCACAAGATCAGCTCTCCTCCCCAAGTCATGATAGGAATTATAGTCCAACAGGTCTGGGGACCCAAGACTCCTGGTATGGTTACTGTTGGAAACAGGATGAGACATTAGATGGCCCTTTGGTATGATCCATCAGAATTGTAGAAGGGGCTGTGGCAAGAAAATATACATTCCTGAGACGGACTTCTGGTTCTTTCATCCAGGGTTAAGAGGGAACAATATTACATCTGCAGAAGCCTTCAATGGATACCTCTCTACTCCAAAATAGGAATTTATGGCTTTAACTAAAAATTACCTGTGGAAAGGATGTCGGACATATTTGCTTGCCTTTTATGTAGAAAAAGATTTCAGTCTTACTAAATTTCCATTTTAGATTCCTGACAGAAGCACTGATGCCATTCTTTCAAATAATTGCTGTCCCAGAATTTTAAAAAAGTTAAATGAAATAAATTACAATTATTGGCTTTGGCAGGCAAAGTTATAAGGAAAAAGGCCAAATAATTCCAGAAATTATCTTATGAATCATCAATAGAGTAACAGTTAAAGAACTGTCTCTGTTAAAATAACACAGGTGCAGTTGCCAGCCAGGGAAGACAATTCAGCTTGTAAGAACTTCTCAGAGAAGCCCATGTTTATGAGATCTATTCATGCACAAAGAATTAACAGCTTCTTTCAACAGAACTTGTGTTATCCAGCTGTTTGTTTGATCTTATTAAACTCGTTGTATATCTTGAATAAAATTTCGATGAGAAAATAATATTTTGGATAACGGTGATTCATGGTTCATGGAGAGCTGTATCAAGACTTCTACTTCCTCCCAGATTTTTCATAGCTTTCTGCTTATTCAATCATGCAAAATATCATGAATAGGCTTATTTTAAAGGCCCACCAGCAACTGGGAACATAGTGGTACAAATAAAATAAAACAGAACCAAACAGCCACAGAATGTCTAAATCAGTGTTTCTCAACCTTTTTGGAGTCAAGGACCGCTAAATTCTTCATGCAGAGTTTCAAGGACCGCTACATTCTTTATGCGTAGTTTCCCAGACCAGCAGTTAGTACAGGGGTTTCAAGTTTAAGTTTATCTATTTATTTATTTAACAGACTTCTATACCTGTCCAAAACTTGCACTCTGGGCAGTTTACAATTAAAATAATATCAAAAAATAACATTTGTTAACAATAAACTGTATTTTGTTTACATACTCATTAAAAATACACACAAGATATTAAATTAATGTGAACACTGAATCCTGGAGACAGTCCCCAGGCCCATCCTTAAGGTTTGATAACTGTTTCTATTTGCAAATCAGTTTTCTGGCCTTGAAAACCATCCTTCAGTATGTGCGGGGTGGGTGTGCTTGTGACTACTCAGTGGAGAGGGGAGGGCACTCTGCACATGCTCAACAACAGCACCCACCCTCTCAGTTCTCACACCACACTGATTCTGATCTGCACTTTTGAAAAACACTCAGACACAAAACAGAGGAGCTACCTGAGCAATAATTAGGTAACCAGTGCATGGGTTGTTGTTGGGTTTTTTTAATGGTGAAAGAAAATGCAAGGAAGAGTGCTGGGGACCTGGATGTTAAAGGGAGGGGGGGTGATTCTGAGATGGTGGGGGTGCGGGGTGTCTTCCTCGCTGGGGAGGCGGCAACAGCCCATTTTTGGACAGCACCAGGGAAGCGGTTCCATTCCGCAGCTCCAAACTTGGGCTTTGCAGGAAAAGGGAGCACAGGTGGAACTTCTGCCGGGAGGCCCCAGGTCCACGTGGAGGCCCCCGATCAGCTGTTCGGCAGCGGCACAGACTCAGAGACACAGCAGCTGCCGGGAGGGGAAGTGCCCCAGTGCTGCCTCTGCAACCGCTCCCCTTGAGAACCACCCGCCAAAGAGAACTGGCTTCCTCTCATCACACAGTGGCCCACCAGATGCCACTAGAAACCTACAGGCAGGAGTTGAGGGCATGCCCTCCCTCCTGCTGTTGCTCCCCTGCAACTGATAGAGGCATCCTGCCTTTGAGGCTGGAGATGGCCTATAGCCCTCCATAGCTGGGGATGGAATCTGTGTAGGGCACACTCAACCTACCCAGCTGGGGCTTAAGAACATAAGAATAGCCCTGCTGGATCAGGCCCATCTAATCCAGCATCCTGTTTCACACAAATGCCTCTGGAAAGCCCACAGGCAAGATGTGAGGGCATGCCCTCTCTCCTGCTGTTGCTCCCCTGCAACCCAGAGGCATCTTGCCTCTGAGGCTGGAGGTAGCCTACAGCTATCAGACTATCAGCTCCCCCTTCCTCCCATCAGCCTCTGTTATGGTTAAAAGTGCCTGATCCGGGCAGTCTTTGGTCTGTTCTGGGCCTGCCTTATGTGGTGGCGGCCATTTTGGAGCCATTGTGCATGCCCAACGGGCCTCTGCGTGGCCTGACCCGAGCACGCAGAGGCCCATTAGGCATGCACGGCAGCCTCCAAAATGGCTGCCGCCATGCATGGCAGGACCAGACCCAGTGATTTCTACTATAAATAAGGCTGGCAGGAGGAAGGGGGAACTCCAGAGACACATCCCACCCCCGCAGCCTCAGAGAACCACCCAGAGGGAATGAGTGTGTATATATGTGTGTGTGTGTGTGGTGTGTGTGTGTGTGTATATATATATATATATATTTTATAAAGATCACACACACTCACACACACCCCAAACCGAACCGGGGGCAGGAGAGTTCAAGAGGGTGCAGAACTGAATTGACCCAGTCCGGTTTGGGTCCAGTTTGGACTCAAACCGAATCAGGCCAGCCGATTTTGTGCACACCCCTAGCCTAAACCTTAAAAAGGAACCATTTCAAGTACAGTGGTCCCTCGACTTGCAAACTACTCGACATAAGTATTTTTCGAGTTACAAACGGCAGTTTTAGATCCGGTTTTAGATGCGGTTTTTTCGACTTACAAATTTTTAGATGGGGTTTCCTCGACTTACAAATTTTTAGATGGGGTTTCCTCGACTTACAAATTTTACATGCGGTTTCCTCGACTTGCCTGCCTGTTTACTGCCTGTTTATTCTTGAAAAGAAATGTTCCTGTGCAGTTTGCAAGCCTTACTGGGGGTCTGGGTCTTTTTTCTAGGCTCCGGAACACATTAATCCGTTCCCAATGCATTCCTATGGGAAACCGCTTTTCGACTTACGAATTTTTCGACTTACAAATGTGCATTCGGAACGGATTAATTTCGTAAGTAGAGGGACCACTGTATATGAATGAGCCCCAAAGCACACATTGAACATCTTTTCTAGAATAGATATTGCCACAACGTAAAACGTTCTTCAAAGTTCTTTGGTCTCAAATGCCCAAGGCAAAGATCTGTCTTTCCATGATAGGTAGCTTTGACAAAACTACTTTCCCCCCTAGTCAACAAATCTCTTCCATTCATTTTTTAAAGAATCTGAGATCCCATTGCACAGTGCCTCGGGCGATGCTTTTGTCCCACACTGCATAATTAACGTGATGAATGACAAAGTTATAGGACTTAAAAGGAGACAGAACTCCCCTCCAGCCAGGCACCAGAAACCCTCTGCCTTCTAGCCACCCATTTATTCTGATCAAGAAGCTCCAACAGATTCCCTTCTTTCAGAACACAGCTTGAGCAAAAGCACCACGACAACAAAAGTGTGAGGGGGTGGGTGGGTGGGAGGGGATAATAAGGTGGCTTTTGGATTCAGATGACGGGAGGACAGATTGATCAGTAGCCATCAGAACACTGGGCAAAGAGGCACCTTTTTAAAGCGGTGATTCTCTTTATTGAGCCCGGGGAGAGCAGCTGGCCCTATCCAACCCCAGCACAGCATCCCTCCAGTGGCTGTTGCTAGTGTCTATCTTATGTTTCTGTTTTAGATTGTGAGTCTTTTGGGGACAGAGAGCCATTTTCTTTATTATCTCTCTATGTAAACCACTTTGGAAACTTTTGTCGAAAAGCGGTATATAAATATTTGTAGTTAGCAGCAGCCGCCAGCATGACAGCTAAATGCAATCTCCATATTCAGGAACAGTTTATCTCCACTTGCCAGATGGTGGGGACAAGAAGATGCCTGACTCCATCTTTTATTTATGTGGCACATTTTTGTGCTACCTTTTAGCAAAAGCTGACATGGTGGTTCACAGTTAAACAAAAGCAATAAAAACAACACAACAAATCTAACTACACGTTAAAACAGCAGAAGGATGAAAGGCATGTGGTTGGGGCAAGCTGGAAACCTGAGCTGGCTGGCATTTCAAAAGGCCTGGTGAGATGAAAAGGTGGGAACCTAAAGGATATCTGAGTAGAAGGTGAGCCTCCCTTGGGAAATCCTACCAATGTTTGGGCCCCACAGGCAAAAAGGCCCTTTCACCAGCCATCTAGGCCACCCTTCAGGCAGCCATCTTGGTCTGCTTGTGAGCCTCCCCCTCTGGGGCGTCTGATTGGCCACTGCTGGAGATGGCAGGCTGGACTGAACAGACCCCCTGTTGGGAGTTATTGTGTGCTGATGTCACTTTACAGTTGATACTGCCATACCTTGTGTCTTCCGGAAATACATATGCAGCACTTCGATTGTCCTGGCAGGATTCATCCTCTTTGTTGTTATCCCCACTGGAAGACAGAAGAGAAATGCGATTCTGCTGGCTCTCCCACTTGCGTGCAATATTGCTAATTGTCAATCGTTTCTTCTCCTGAAAGGAGATAAATATATATATATATATAGTCAAAGCTGCAGGAATCCACAAATTGAAGCTCAGCTCGCTAGCCAGCCATTATCTGTGATCGCCACCAATTCCCTCTCTTCCCTCAGATCCTTTTCTAGCACAAGGCTTAGGGGAGAAGCAGGTCTGCCATTTGCACTCGGATGAAGAGATGGCATGAAAAAGGGGAGCCCTCTCCTTCTGCTTAGAAAGGATGCCTGCTATTTCTCACCTTCTCAAAAATAGTAGCAGAAAGGAGATCTCTGGGGAGGAAATCTCTGTGGTGCTGGGTGTCCTGATCGTCAGAGGGCTGGGGGCACTCGCCAGTGGCAAGCTGGCAAGTGGATTTGTAGAGGCCTGGTCAAGAACCACAACCTGCAAATGAGGTTGGGGGGAACTGCAGCAAGAGGCGGATCGGAGGGGGCCCAGGACCCAGAGCACCTCGGTTGGCATCACAAATGCCATCACTTCATACCTTCAGTAAAGTTTGCTTGTGGCTTTCACGCTTCTTCTCTTCCTCTTTCCTTAATGCGACAGATGCCATGCGCCTCTCTTCCTCCTGGGATAGGAGCAGGGGGAAACACTCAGCAGCATCTAGACAAATTTACTAAGTACTATTACTGACGACTTACTCTACAGAACTACTTAATTTCAATAGGATTGCTCAGGCGTAATTTCGTCTGGCTGCTGTCCAGTACAGTGCAGCTCACAAGCACACTAGGGATGTGCATGGAACCGGGTGGGCCCTGTTCGAAGGGTGTGTGTGTGTCTGCCTTTAAGGGTGGGGGAGGGTGCACTTACCCCTTCCTCCACTTCCCCTCCGCCAGTGCTCGGTTTTCTCAAAGTCCATCGGGGTGGCAGCGTACATCTGGTAAATGGGGAGGCAAGGGCCGCCCTGATGGACTTTGAGAAAACCGAGCGCTGGTGGGGGGAAAGTGGAGGGAGGGGTAATTGCACCCTCCCCCATCCTTAAAGGCAGACACCCCCACCGCCTTCAAACCATGGAACTGGCCAGTGTTCGGACCTGTTCGGAGGGCCATAAAAGGACCTTCGAACAGGTTCATGCCCATCCCTAAAGCATACTGGTCCAAAAAAATGTTGGGAGCCATTTTAGCCTGTTCCTAGAAAAAATCCCAAAGTAAGAACAGCTTAACAGCTCTGTTCAGACCTACTAAAACACGACAAAGTACTGAGCAAGCTTTCAAGTTCAACAGAACACTTCTTCAGGCTGCACGTTACGGAAAACATGAGGGAGACAAAAAGATGTGGTTTGGCATAATGAAAAACCCATTGATCATTGGGACTGAAACTCTGGAAACATCTGAAAGGAGGCTGGCTCTGAGCGGCTTTTTCTTTGAAACAGGTAGATGTAACTATACCAATTCCAAACCTACATGGAGCATTCTGCTTGTGTTCTGATCATGGGAAGCATCTGTCCATGAAGACAATGTTTGTCTCTACAGACAAATGTTGTAACCATAGAAGGCAGGGGGTGGAGCTTCTGAGCACGTCCGCACAGGGCAGGACTTCAGAGTGTGCTCTCAGGGACATTATATGCTAGTACAGTGTCTCTGCTTCCTACAATGCCTGAACAGGTCTAATGAGTTGGCAAGCATGTAATTTTGGGATAACATTATCAAATAACCATCTCAGCAGCTACTTCTGTGAGCAGGACGGCCTCAATATGCAGGAACCTCACCAACGGCTTAATATTTACACAGCACCATCCATACCCGTGGCTCTTTTTTCAAAGAGTGTGAACACATGCCCCTGACGGGCTCACAATCTATAAAAATCGCAAGGGAGACAACTGAGGAAGGGAAGGAAGCGGAAGCTGGCCAAGAATATGCAGTTATTTTATGTATGTACACATAGTTACAATAGCCAGTTCATAACTAAGAGAGCGCACGAAGAGCTCTCCATAGGCAATTCTCCTTAGGGTTATTTGAGAATATAAGCCCCCCAAAAAGAACACACAAGTTCTAAAGGTCCCAGCACAAGAATATGACCATTGTTCCATCAAGGCTGGCAGTACCCACACGGCATTCCTCTTGGGTCAATTGTACGATTCCATGTACAAGCTTTCAGCCACTCCCATACAACTGTCTTTTTAGAAGACATATTTTCCAAGTCAGAAAGCAACATTCGCAATAATACCAAATGTTTCATAGTTCTCCAACACAAATATTTTGTGAAGCATACTTGTAGAATTATTTTAATTTATTTGTGTGCCTCTTGGATGTTTATAAAAACACTTCAAAAAAGCTTGAGATAACATTTCTATTGACAGAAAGCTCGGGAAAGACTGGAATCCAGTTTTTGTACTTACAGAACCTGCATATTAAAGAGAAGTTAAGGTATTCAGAAGGTTAATCAAAAAAGAAAGTTCTTGATGCTAATTTTACTTGGAATATACACTTCTGAAGTATTCATTGTGTGTTTGTTCTTTCTTTTATGACAGCAGGATGGAGGCCAACTGAGAAACCGTAAGCCTACTGAACAGGAAATGTGCAACACTGTTAGCCTAAACTGTTAAATACCCTGTTAACTAGTTACTGCACAACAGAGCCCACGCTGTGTCTGCAGAGGGTCCAGGATGCAATTCCGGACATCTCCAGTTTAGGAAGAACCTAGCAGGACTCGGAAGGACTTCTTCCTTGTTGCAAGTCTGAGCAGACAGTTTTAAGTTAGGAGGGCTGAAGGCCTGGCTCAGTCAAAGGAAGCTTTGTATGTACAGTGCATAGTATGAGATGGGCGAGGGGGAACCTTTTTCTCACCTCTGCTCCAGGTGTTCCCAGCCTTGGGTCCCCAAATGCTGTTGGACTACAAATCCCATCTACAATGGCCTTCAGTTGGGAACCTCTGCTCTACTCTAACCAAATATGCAATTAATTTAAGCTTGTGGAAGCCCAAATCATGTTTCAGCTCTCTCCTGCCGAAATGTCACCTGTGTGACTGTACTCAGGCCTGTCCTTAGGGCAGGGCGACCGGGGCGATCGCCCCAGGGCCCACACTTGGAAGGGCTCCACAGAGGGCAGGCGGGCCACAGGCACACACTGGCCATGGCCAAGGTGTGGGTGGCGGCAGCAGTGAGGGAGAGTGCACCGAGGTGTGGGTGGCGGCGGGGCAGGAGAGAGCAGCCGGCCACGATGGACCCCCTGCCTGCCCCGCTCCCTCTGTGGAGGCTGGCCAAAAAATGGCTTTCCATTCCAGCTTCCCCACGGTGGGGTGGGTGGGAAGGAGCAAGTGAGCTAGCGAGCATGTGATCTGATCACTTGTACATGACATGCTTTGCTTGATTCTTCGGGCGGCAACAGCGAGAGGGAGCGGAGGCTGCTGCGAAGCCAGGGAGCAAGCAGCGGCGAGGGTCCATAGCAGCAGCCAGCAAGCGAGGCCAAGACTGCTTCCCGGTCCCTCCCTCATCGTGCCCGTCTGCCTGGCTCAGGCCTGGTTGGTGAAGCTGAGAGAAAACGAGTGAGGAGAGGAAATGGCCAGGCAGCAGTACAGACACTGGCAGACTAATTCTTGCTTTCTTGTGAGTTTGGTTGCTGATTGTGCCCCCAAGAACATGTGGTGGGGGTAGGAGGTGACAGATATGCTTGCCTGGGTTGGCTGCTGTGAGGAATTGAGGAGTCTAGTGTGTGTGTGTGGAGGGGGGCGCGATTTTCAAAAGCACGGCAATGGTCACGCTGCTTGTTGTTTTGTCGCTTGCAACAAAACTCCTGAACTCTTCAAAAAAGTAAAAGCATGAAGGAAACTGGAGGGGGCGGGGGAATGCCATCCATCCAAGCACTCAACTATGCCGGGTGGGGGGAGTAATCTTTTGTTCAGTCATGCTTATTGCAACACTGCAAGACAAAAGAAAAGAAGCTCCAGCTTCTTGTCTGCTTTCTGAATGGCGGGTCCTCTTTCCCATCCAGCCCTCAAGTTGCATTAAAAAGCAACAAAAATCCCAATGTCTCTGCTATCCCCAATTGCCTTGTGTATGTGTGATTGTTTTTAACATCTTTACATTCTTGAAAATTCAGTTTCTTAAATATTGGGTCCTTTAGAGACAGAAGGGGGAGTACGTAAACAAATATGTGGCATGGGAATACCTTGTGTATTGAAATGTTTCTACTAATGCATATTTGCATAAATATGCTTGTTTTATACTATTCCATTCTTGTGAGTTCAGTTGCTCTTTGTGCCCTCCAGAACCCACATGTTAAAAATAACCTGGGGTTGAAGCAAGGTAGAGGTGCTGGTGGTACTGTTAAGTTGCAGCAAACTTTCAGAGGTCAGGCAAAACTGGGATGGGTTGAAGAAGGGCTAGGGGGAACGGAAGGCACAGGATCAGGAGCCAGTGTGGTGTAGTGGTTAGAATGTTGGCCTAGGACTGAGAACTCACTGGGTTATTCTGGGCCAGTCATGTATCTCTCCGCCTAACCTACCTCACAGGGTCGCAGTGTAGAGAAACATAATTAACCATGTACACTGCTCTAGGTTCCTTGGAGGAAGAGTGGGATAGAAATGTGGGATTAAAAATTTTTGTGTGTCAAACACAGATTGATTGTTTTCTTCCTTTGAAATGGAGGAGCACTGGGCATTCTGTGAATAATTTGGATGGATGATGGTATGGTGCTTTGCTTTCCAACTTGAATCTTGGAATTCAAGTTTGGAATGCAAATGTGTTAAACTGTGTATATTTGTGTCTTGGTTTTACATAAAATAAAATGTATATTATTTATTTATTTGAAATGCTAAGCCCCCCCCCGCACATGTTGATTTGTTTCTAGTCCCGCACCCGCTAGGGACAGCCCTGACTGTACTGAATGCATCTTCTTCCCCAGTCCTTCCCCCGTCTCCATCTTCCTCCCCGTCTCTCTGTTCTTTCTGTTTGTTTAACTGCAGACAAGATCCTTAGGGCAGGGGTCTGGCCTCTTATTAGTCTGTACAGCATCGTGCACATTAGTATTACGTCCATGTTTATGCTGCCCTTTCTAAAAAGAACTCAAGGTGGCACACAGGCAGTCCCCTTCACAACCACCTTGTGGGATAGGTTAGGATGACCGGCCCAAGGCCAGCTAGGAAATCTGGTAGCTGAGTGGAGATTTGGACTTGGATCTCCCCCAGTCTGACCTGCTATATGAGCCAGGCTCTCACACTACCAGCACAATTATCATCAACATCATGGAGATCAAAAGAGCACATCGCTGCTATGATCGGAAATAGTGACTATATGGGCACATCCAATGCCTGTGTCCTGCTGCCTGCTTTAGCCACTTTATTTGAACAGAATTTGTCTGAAAATGCATAAGAGGACGACATCATCTGTTTGGCCAGACCAGTGGCTCCCCCTAGTGGCCACAGGGTTTGACTTAAGTCACTGTTAAAGGTAAAGTTGTGTTGTCAAGTTGGTGTCAACCACAGAGCCCTGTGGTTGTCTTTGGTAGAATGCAGGAGGAGTTTATCATTGCCATCTCTCGCGCAGTATGAGATGATGCCTTTCAGCATCTTTCTGTATCCCAGCTGCCCAATATAGGTGTTTCCCATAGTCTGGGAAACAGACCAGCAGGGATTCGCTGTTACTGCCATAGAATTTCAGAGGTAGCAAGAGGTTGCTGGTTTGAATTCCTGCTGGTAAACACCTATATCGGGCAGCAGCGATCTAGGAAGTTGCTGAAAGGCATCATCTAATACTACGCGGGAGACAGCAATGGTAAACCCCTCCTGTATTCTACCAAAGAAAACCACAGGGCTCTGTGGTCGCCAGGAGTCGACACCCACTCGACGGCACAACTTTACATTTAAGGCAGAGGTTCTCAAACTTGGGTTCACAGATGATGCTGGACTACAACTCCCATCATTGCCAGTAACTATGGCCAAAATCCATTACAACTGGGGATAATTGTGACTGGGGATGGTGGGATTTGTAGTCCAACAACATCAGAGGACCCAAATATGAGAATCCCTGATGTAAGAGATGTTAGAAGTCTTCTAGTTTAGTTCCCTGTTCAGGGCAGCACCAGATTCAGACCAGTCATAGGAGCATAAGGAGCCACCTTATCCCAAGTCAGACCACTGGTCCATCTAACTTGGTATTGGCAGCAGCTTCTCCAAGGTTTCACACGCAGGAATCTTTCCCAGCCATACCTGGAGATGCTGCCAGGAATTGAAC
Organism: Hemicordylus capensis; assembly: GCF_027244095.1. Lineage (NCBI taxonomy): Eukaryota > Metazoa > Chordata > Lepidosauria > Squamata > Cordylidae > Hemicordylus > Hemicordylus capensis. The sequence continues at coordinate 25,206,807 of NC_069666.1, forward strand.
CCGGGTCCTTCTGCATGCAGAGTGGATGCTCAACCCCTGAGCTACAGCCCACAAAAGTCTCAATTTAGAAGATCCTCTGCCAAAGATCCCCTCCTAACAGAGTAAAGAGGCACCTTCTAAAAGTGGTGATTCTCTTTATTTTGCAGGTGGAGAGCAGCTGGTCATCTCCACCCCCGGCACAGCATCTCTTCAGTAGCTGTTGTTCATGACTATCTTATGTTTCTTTTGTAGATTGTGAGCCTTTTAGGGAGTGGGAGCCATTTTTATTTATTTATTTTGTATCTATGAAAACCACTTAGGGAACTTTCGTTGAAAAGCGGTATATAAAATATTCATTGTATTGTATTGCATTGTATAGCACTATTCCTACCTTTGCTCTTCCTTCATGGGTTATAACAGGAGAGGCAGGGGGACTAATTAGACCTTGCATACTGAAGCTGCCCTGTGGTTGTACCAGTGAGATAAAGAGCAGCCTGGCCCCAGCTGTGGCCTGAGAGCTGAATCCTCTCTCTCCACAAGATCTAGGTCAGCAATGAAGAGATCAGCTTGATGCATCAAGAGCTGCTAGGAGTTTGCTCCCCGTTCCTCCTCCGAGGGCTCCACACCTCATTATCAGTTGCCCTGTGGCGACTGAAGTGAGCAGGAGGACGGCAAGAGAGAAGTCACCATCTAGAGAACCTAAAAGCTACTTGGGAGGATGCAGCCATCCTGCATCCCAGCAAGAAGATGAATCCGAACTGACAGCTGAGCTCTGAATCTTTGCCACAGGGCATTTGCTGTGGGGAGGGAGGGGAGTGCTAGAAATCCCACTACTGCCTTGGTCCTAGAATACGATCAGGAGCTGCATGATGCAAACTCCTTGCTGAAGTTAGGCAGGTCTGGGTCCAGTCAGTACCAGGATGGGAGGCTGTCTGGGGAACCCATGTGCATCCACCCTGAGATCCATTATGGAAGAAAGGCCAGACATAATATTTAATGAATAATCCACAGAATTCTCTGCTACTGGATGTGTTGATGGCCAAGGCCACCAGCTTGGATGGCTTTAAACAAGGCGTAGACAAATTCATGGAGGACAGGGCTGTCAGTGGCTACTAATCCTGATGGCTACGTTACCTTCATGTTCAGGATGCCTCTGAATACCAGTTGCAGAGGAACAGCAGCAGGAGAGGGGGCATGCCTTCATCTCCTGGTTGTGTGGCTTCCCAAGGCATCTGGTGGGCCACTGTGGGGAACAGGGTGCTGGACTAGCTATGCCTGGGGCCTGATCCAGCAAGGCTGTTCTTATGTTCTTTGAAAAATGCAAATTTCAAAGAATAACAGTAAAGAAAACAGAACACCAACCACTAAAAGCTCAGAAAAAATGAAACCACTTTAACCACCTAGAGTCAGGTGGTATATCAACTGAATAACAAACAAACAAACAAACAAACAAACTTGGCCCCTAAAGAATAACAAAGACAAGGTTGAATGGATTATTTCTGGGGAGGGACTTCCATAATTGGGATATCAGCTCAGAGAAGGCCCCTATTCCTGGTTGCGACCTGCCTAACCTCTGAAAGTGTGGGCAGAAGGAACAGGACCTCAGGTGATGGTATTAAGGAATGGGCAGTTTAAGATCTTTAAAAGATGGTCTCTCAGATACCCTGATCCCACACAGTTTCAGCAAAAAGCTCCCCGGATAACTTGCGTAACTGTTGGAATTGCACCTTGTATCACAGGATTGTCATGATGAGAAAGGCGATCGGGCATTTTGTGCATGGAAGGTACTATACATATTCTTCGTAATCACAATACAAGTCTTGAGGACATAGTGAAGGGACTGATTTCTGGTGAAACAAGACTCCTTGCTTTCAGCTTAACCCCTTGCCATTTCTTCCCAAGAGGGTTTCTTACTGTGATTTTCTTCATATCTAGCTGTCGGAGCTGCATCATATGGTGGAGAACAGTATGCTTGTACCATGTCTCCAGAGCTATTGGGTTGCCATCTAGGGTGATGTCTGAAAGGGACGAGGAATCAGCAAGGCACTGAATGTCGTCGAAACTGAATGAAAGTAAAAGGAAAGAAACAGTCACTGATCGGTCAGCATACCACCACCAATTTCTATGAATGCCTTTACCTACATACCTTGAAAATAACACAATTGTGTAATATTATTCTCCATTTCAGACAAACAAAACAGCATTTCAGAGGTGACCGATTTTTTTCACATGATCAGTAAACTTTCACTAGGTACAGTTATTTGTTGAAGTTTTAAAATTAAGCTGTGTCCAGATCAGGTCTCAGGGCATTTCATTTCAGTTTTGCCCTTCATTATCCTGGTTTTTATTTACATGTACAAATACATATTCCTCTGCACCTCTGCTTTCTTCTCTTGGAATTGCAGACTTGGTTTTCCAGTCCCCCTGACCCCACCACCCCCTCCGCAAGAAGTGTTACATTTGTGCAGCCTATACATAACCCAGTATTTGATGTAGCAAGGTGGGGAAAGGGATGGAGACCCTACAAGGGTCACCGAATAGATTAAGGCAGAAGCTCCAATAATGAAGAAAGAAAGGCTAGGGGGAAAGTCAGTGGATGACTTCTGTTCACACTTGTCAGAACTAGGAACCAGAAACCTCTGACCAGAAACCAGAAACCTCTGACCTGCACACTAATCCCCTTGTGGAAGACAAGCTTGTGAAAACTGTTTGGGTTTTTACTAGATCACTGAGGTTCATGAGCAGGAGCCATGTGCAATGAAGTGGCCTTAACACAGAGCAAAGCACAAAAAGGAGATTCGGGGTGGTACCAATTGCCTCCCTGTCCTACTTTACAAGAGAGGAAGACGCAGCCTGAGAGATAAGCAATTAGCACAAGTCCAGAGACAACAGAAGATTTCAGTTTTACTTGCAACGAACAGTTGAGCACCAGAAGCCCTTGCACATCACACAGAGATCTACCAGGAGATCCTGGTCTACATTCTGTCTGCCCCTGAAATATTACAGAGGGGGAAGTATTATCACTCTCAAATTCTAGCATGACTCCATCCAGGAACAGTCCCCTGCTTCTCCTTGACCTGGTTATATACTTCTGGATCAAAAGGCAGCCTTGCCAATCAGTCTCCCACTCCCTTGAACTGTGAATCTTAGCTTTGACCCTTGCCATTGGAAGCGGCTGGATTGCTCTTTCTGCAGACAAAGTCTTAATTTATCTCAATGAGTTATTAAATGTGTGCTGCAGCATAAAGAGAAAGAGAATCTGCCTGAAAAACAGAGCCAACGTTCTTGAGACAGAACTATCACTTAGATGCCCCAGAGAGTTTTATCTACACGTTTCCCAACATGCATCCAACTGCATTATTTCTACCTGCCCCTGCAACTCTACACAGACAGAGCGTGAGAGATGTTTTGTGGCAGAGCTTGGTCCATTCCACGTATGAAACTGACAAGGCATGCACAATGGTGCTGGAGAGGCACTGCACCCAAGAGTCCAAAAATTAATTAAAAAGCAACAACAAAGGCCTTGGCTGGGTCTGGAAGCACCTATGCTTAATGTATCAATGAAACACAAGCTTGATGAATGCCCAGAGAAAGGAAGTAGGGTATTTAGTTGCGTACAACTAAGTTAAGTTAGAACTGCATACTTATAGCATCACAAAAATATATAAAGGAAAAGTCTTCAGTTATTCTGATTAAAACTTTCAAATATAGAAACAAACAATGTTCAAATTTACATCTTTAGAAGACTACAGCCTAGAACATTCTAAGTTTCATAAAATATAAATGGTTTTTTATCTTCTGATATGGCAGATTAAATTTTACTGAGATATAAAATATTAATCACAAATAAACCCATACTTTTGACCTTTGTTTGAAGACGTTAAAGGCCACTTCAGCTGAAAGCACTACTTTCTGATCCTAGGGGAGTCTAGACTTTCCACCACTATTCACGGTTTTGGAAAAGGAAAAACAGCCGTCTTCCCAAAGGAGCAAGCACATATTGGAATAGCTTTGCCCATTTTGTTCAACAGGTAGATAACAGGGTTAGAATAATGAGTGCTCAACACAACTGGCAATGCCAATGGAAAGAATCCCTTCAGTTTTCATAAATATTTGAGCAAAATAGTTACTAATAAAACAATGGCAAAGATGACAGCAATTGTGCCATCTGAAGTGCCAACTCTGCTGCTCTTGTCTCTGCAAACAAGCACCTTTTTTTGCCTTTGCCCACAAGATGCCAGAGTGAGGAAAATGCATCTTGCCCTCTGAATTCATCATATAGCCAAATCTGATTGGGCAACCTTCAGGTAGACCAGTGCTCCCTCTAACAGGGATTCCCAGATGTTGTCAACTACAACTCCCATAATTCCCAGCCAAATACTACTGCAGCTGGGGATGCTGGGAGTTGTAGTGAACAACATCTGGGAATCCCTGCTAGAGGGAACAGTGAGGTAGATATGACTAAGCACCACTGAAGTCAATGAAACAAGCTTGTCATTACTAATTTAAGCCTCATTAATTTCAACAGAATTGTGACTAACTTAGTCTGGATGCTGCACATTGGCTTTGTGATGTCATCATGAAGCCAATTCAAAGAGAGGGCAAGAACTGGCAACTAACAGGTAAAGAGGAGCATGATCCCTGCCACCAACAAGTGGAGCCAATATTATGCCTCTGGTTGTGTCCATTTCCTAAAACTTTTTAGAAGTTCTCCCTTCAAGTACAAAAACACTCCCAAACATCTAGTGGGTCCTCATGGGAAAGAAATATGATGTCAGCTACACCAAAGCATAAATTAACACTTCACTGACTGCAGGTTTCACACCCTGAGGATGGAGCAGCAAACTATGGCCGTCCTTCAGCTGCTGGGAACATCCTAACAAAAAGTAGCAGGGCTGGGATTTAAGCATCAGTGACACAGAAACAATTTGAACCACCAAAGCGGGCAAGGGGCTGATTATTTATTTATTTATCTATCTATCTATTTTGTACACCGTTCCAAACATTCATCTGGAATGTTTTGTTTAGCATTATAGTCAACTGCATTTATTTCAGGAGGGCTTACTGACAAGTACTACTTAGAATTAAATGCATTGCAACAGCATAAAAAAAAATCAGCAAGTGATATTTCACATAGACCTTTCATACTTTAAACCACAGACTGAACGAAACATCCCAGCCACTACTGTTGTTTCCACCAACAGCAGCTCTACCTGATGAATGGCCAGCCTGAGGCACCATGGCTCTCATTAACGCAGGGGTGGGGCGGGAGAGAGAGAAGCAAACAGGGAAGAAGAGGCAGCTGTGCCTCTTTTTAGTTTATTTGATTTAACAGATTTCATTTCATTATTAAATATATTTCATTTCTTTTGGCTTTAAGACCAGCCGCTCCTCTCACCAACTCAGTTTGCTGACAATTAAATCACTTTCCCTCTCCACTTCTGCAGTACAGCACCAACAGCAGCAATTACAAATGGGGAAATTCCACCGAGATCAAAAAAGACCCCTCCCTTGCCACACACACGTGTGGCTGACTGCAAGATTCCAGCCAGCCTTTGCAGCAATGAGGCACAGGTCCAACATTTAATTGTTTAACATGAGAAAAGCACGTTAAACATTAAAGAAGTACGATAAAATATGATGATGATGATGGAGCAAGAGCATCCTGGTGAAATAATCCATGCTCTGCTTTTAAAAACAGCCTCATAATAAAAGTGTTCCTGTCCATATTACAGAAATATGAAATAAGCCCCACTCCGAAAATGACTGATATTTGCTTTTCAAATGCTAGCATCTCCTACACAGAAAAGGAGAGTTACCCCAATTTCATGGCCTACTTCAAAAGTAGCACAGCAACAAACAGTCTTAGGTAACTAAAAAGGACGTTCAAGAGACCTTTTCGAAGTCAGCAACTGCAATTAGCAATCTGACCATTTATATTACAGTCTCTAGCAAACACAATCTGCTGTATAATCTAAGCCCCTTTAAGGCATTTTTGATCATAAAATTATCTGGATTCACAAACTGACTCCAAAAAAGACAGAAAATGTAAAGTGGCATATTTTAAATAGCAAAGTCATGTTTTAAACAGAAGACGAAAATGTTCACAGACTACTCTGTGCACGTGGATAAATGTTGGTTTCATAATTGTTCTCCTAGCCCATATCCTCAATATTTCTTGGACCAGACTAGCGCATTGGAAAAACACAGCTACTGCAAAATATTGAGACTTTTAAAAGATATCTAAAAGGAAAATAATACTTGAGGTCCTGAGAGGAAGCAAACCGAGCCGATCCCCACTCATTCCCCAGTTCCCTCTTACCAAGATATATTGTTAAAGCTGAGGAAGAGACGCTGGAGGCAGGGCAAGGTATCCACATCTTTCTAGAATGAGAGAGAACAAATATCAGTTCAGCATCCGAAGGAGAACATGCCCTGAGCGCTCAGCTTCTCCGGAGGATGAAACATGCCTACTGCTATTTTCTGTAACCTTGCTGCAGCATTGATCGCTGCAGAGCCCATTCCTCTGTGGGGCAGGTTGCAAGGGAGGGTTTCCGTGCAGAGAGCTCCTCGAAAAATTAGCTGTACCACCCACAACAGAAAGAGTGTGGGACAAAAAGAGAGAGAGAGAGAAAGGAGGCAGACGCCTGCCTTTTTTTGAGAAGGCTTGCCGGAAAGGAGCCAAGGTGCTGTCTCAGCGTTTCAGCTGCAGAGGAACAGTGCCGCAGTCAAGCGGCATGCAACACAAAAATCCGGTGTTCCAGCCACGCTGCTCTCTGCCTCGTCAAAGGGCTAGCTGATGCATGTAATTGTCCAATTGACAAGAGCGGGACTGCAAGTGGCAGGGCGAAGGAGCAGTTCTGCACTCTCAGACATTTTAACTAAGATCAGTGGTCTGCGGCCACAGCATCAGGGTTGCACAGAGAGGCACTCCAAGGCCAAAATCGTATAGAAGCATCATCAGTTTGTAGCATCTAGTTTCTAGCTTCAATAACTTTGGGGGCACAGAAGGATGCATACAGTTCAATACAATGGCTAGACACTCTTTCAAGAGTCACATAGATTTTATTTTATTTTATTTTTATTTTTTGCCCCAGATCACACACAAACCAACAGTCAGTGGGTGGGTCAACTTTCCTACCTATAAAAACTCTCCAGTTTAATGAACACCAACATACCAAATTGCGAGGCAAGGCGCCAGGGGTCTTTCCTGGCTCTCAGGGGCTGGGTGGACAAACACACAGTGACAGCACCTGCTGAGGCCCGTTTGTTGAGCACATGGGACAGGGCTTTCTCAGTTGCTGGCCCCAGGCTGTGGAACCCGCTCTTGGCAGAGAAGTGCATGACTCCCCCTCTCTCCGCCTTTAGGAGGAAAGTGAAGACTGCCTTTTTTATCCAGGCTTTTCCAATGAGTTGACCTTTGCTCTTTTTAAATTTTTTTAGCTGTATTCATTCTGTTTTTATTGAATTATTTTTATCTTGTAGTTAACCACCCTGACGGGTAGTACATAAATATAAAATATAAATAGATGTTATGGCATAGTCATGGTGTTCTTAGCAACATGATCAGAAGCTAGACAGCCTTGCTTCTGGAAGAACCCTTCACCACCCATCCTGAAAACCAGACGCTTGTGATAAGCCTACCCCAGCAGAAGACTACAGATGTTCCGGCAGAATACTGCAGATATGCTGGCAGACTATCACATGACACCACACATGACACCATTAGTGAATCCATGACACCAGCACAGTTATGCTGATGGAGAGCCTAAGATGGAGTGGCAAGGTGGGGAAATGATGGGTGGGTGGGTGGGTGGGTGTGCTCTTCTCCAGCCATTACGTTTTGCCCCTACACCAGCAGGTTATGCCAATTTGAGAGGTGCTGCAAGTTAGAACCCTCCTGTAGTGACCAGCTTCCCCTCCCTCTAAAGAGTTAACAGGGAGTGAACCTCTGTCCTGACTGACAGGTTGGTGAACTCCAGGACAGCCAATCAGCACACCAGGTGGCTGGGACCTAGAGAGCGGACATGTGGCAATGGAATTTGCTGCAACAGGATGACTGCAGCTCTTGGAAGACAGAACTGCAGGGGCTTGATTCTCAACAGGAGTTTGGTAAGTTCAAGGAAAAGGAAAGCCAAGGCTAGTGGCTAGTTCTCTTCAGAAGTTTAGGGCAGGAGAAAGAAAGAATTTGTGTTAGAATTTCTGCTACTTTGGTGTGTGCTTTGCATTTCCTGAATATTTGTTATTTACAATTAAGTAACTAAGATTTTACTTTATGCCGCCCCAGTATTATTCAGTATCATTCAACAATACTGTTGAAGTATTCTTGTAACCAACTAAGTATTATTAAGTTTATCCAACGAGCCAAAAGCCTCAGACAGAATCAGTCTGTAGTAATTTTAAAAAGACTGTAACCATTTAAGCGTTCTTAAATACAACCTAAAACTGAAGCTTAAGATAATCTATGTTTGTAGTAACTGAATGAAACTGCGGGTTTTTTTTGTTCTTTTCTTTTTACAAGTCTCTCAGAGTTGGTTTTTAACTCAGGGAAAATGGGGGCAGAAAATGGGATTTCTCTGGTGCAAAAGCACTCAGCTGCTATCAGTTTTTCTCATCCCGTGCAGACATACATGTGGAAGGTGTTTTTGTTTGGGGTGTGTGTTTGTTTGTTTGTTTGTTTTTTGCCCAATACCCAGTTACAGAGGGACCGTGGATCCACTGGTCAGTTTCTCTGCAAGTTTTAGGGTGCTTGGTGGCAGCATTTTAAATCTACCAGATATATAGAAAGGTTTTAGGAGAAGCCCACCCAGGCAGCTCAGCAGGGATGACTCAGCATTTTCTTTCCCTCACTTGAGCTAGCTCTGAGACAAAGCCTCTGTTACACCTCCCACTGAAGTCAACAGAGGCTCAACATAGACTGCTCCCCACTTCAGAGTACAGGGTTCGGACTCAACTTTGCAGCCAGTGACAGCACACTCACCCCATTTTATAAACCCTGACGAAGGATGATAGGACATACAACACGAAGCTCTGGCCTTATGTTGTGCCCCAAGAACAAAACCTTTGATGGGAAAAGGGCACTTCATGGCTTCAGAAGACATATAGGAAGAGCACTTTCCAACACTTGCCTTCTCAGAACTCTTGCAAGTATTCTGCTGAACACCCAGCATCCAACACATAATACTTCACACACAAATACGCAACAAGAACCTTTACTCCACTGCCCCAACTCAGGATGCAAGGGCAATGTACTCCACTCTGGTAAGCAAAGGAGGAGAAAGAAAAACCTCATGCCTCAAAGTATGAATGCTGCAAATGTTACCCATTTCTCTCTCCCACCTCATTCCATTCCATATGAACAACCATGTCATAACTGAAAGGTACTGGTCAATCATCCCTTTCTCCCTCAACAGATTACAGCAGTGTCTCCCACAAAAGAAGCTCAGGTTAACTTTGTTCTGTACAGAAATGCGCCCAAAATCTGGTGGTAGGCATTCTTTTGGTGAATGCCAGGCATTTCATACCAACCACTGCCACTGCAAAGCAGCAGACGTCTCCTTTGCAGGATCACACCCTGCCTACATAGAACAGAACAGTCACTGCACATAGTCTGACTGCACATCTTTTGCCTCAGGCACCGCACTCTCTCTCATGGAGCATTTTCAGGCAGCAGACTTTACTGCTGGTTTACTAGGAGTTTGAATTTGCCCCAAAAAAACAACACAAAAAGTGGAATTTTTTTTTTACCTCGGACATAAATAGGTCTACATTCCAATGTCTACTGAAAAACCTGAATCGTGTGTGGAGTGTTCCCCAATAGCTCAGAGGGATTTCAGGGTATATCTGGTCGATATGTGATCGCACACCCTCCATTCTTGAGGCAAAGAGAGCTAAAAGATCCTTCTGGAAATGCTCCTGGAGGATGGGAGGTGGAGGCCAGGACATCAGAAGAGCACTTAAGTAACACCATTCCCACTCAGTCGCTTGCTCACAAATACCATCTGTGCATCCAGGTCCACCATGGGCTCTGGGGGCAGCTGACAGACAATATCAAGTTATCAGCTACAATACACAAAGGTAGAATTTGGACTTTATAAACAAAACGTCAGGGGGAAACAGCCAGTCACAAAATAATCTGGGTTCCAGAAGAACATCTGCCATCATCCATCAGCACAAAAGTCTTCCAGAACAGGAAGGGATGAAAAGTCACTTTTGGAAGCCTGGGGAAAACCAGTCATGCTGTGAGGAAGCCAGCCAGCCACTTCTGAAGAATCACCTTTCAGGTCACCGCTTAGGCCTGCTCTATGCATGTAGCAGAATGTGGTAGTGGTGGTAAAAGAATCCTGAACTCCTAGACTATAGACTCCAGAGAGGAGTGCCAGATTTTTTTTTTTAATGCACCCCACATTTAAAAAGAAAAAACTCCCTGTAACCAAGACATATATATATAGGATAAGAGAGAGAAAGGTTCCAGTCCCAGCACTCAACTTGCTGTGCGGGTTTCTACTTGCAAGAAGTTTTTTGTCACATTCAAAAATGCAATCTGATGATTGCATTTCAAAAATGGAAATGCAAATTCCATTCTGCCACTTCAGGGCTTTATAACCACCTTCTGCTGCATGGCACAGACCAGACCTTAGGGATGGAGGAATGACAATGTATGTATTGTAAACAGTGGCTGTGAACCATTTAAACAGGTAACTAACTACAGTTCACAGTAGCTACACTAACAAAAGGAATTTGCAATAAGTTCACAAGATACCGAGGAATCACTTCCACAACTGGGGAAATTTTGTACTTCTTACAGATGATACATATGCCCTGCCAAATCTAACTAGTCTGTACCTCTAATAACTTATTAATTTATTATTATTATTAATGGTCATAAAAACACATCACTGAACATTAACTTGACATGGTTATTAGGACAAACGAAATGCCCCATTATGGTAGAAATTATCAGAATGCAACTTCTAAACAGCAATTTTTCTTTTTAAAAGGACATCAGAGTAATATGAACAGGGAGTCGAACCAACCTGAACCCCGAAAATGGTTCAGAGAGGTTTCTTCAGTGAATCAGAACTGAACCCAAATTAAAATCTCTTGGTCAAACTGAACATGAATGGAGCCCTAAACAGAAAAAGTGCTAACTGGTTCAAAATAAGAGGTTCAATAATCAGGCACTCAGCTTGCAATGGTATGATGAATGTTTTATTTTCATGTTTTTTTATCCTGTTGCATGTATTTTGTTTGTAATACATTTTGTAAAAATATTTTCGCAATCAAAAACAAGCAGGGTTTTTTTCTCACTTTAAATAGTTATAATTATATTTTATAGAGCTTATGCTACAAGCAAATGTTGATATTGCTGTAACATGTATCTAAGTAACTTCAAGGTGTCTGAACCAGTTACCAAAACACTTTTTAAAGCTGATGTCTCAACTGAATTGGTCTGGAAAATTAAAAGAAATACTGACGAAGCTGAACCAGAACTGAGCCCACATCTTTCATGGTGAGACTCCATGCCTACAACAAACTGAACGATTGTTTTGAAGCTCCTATGGCAAAAATAGTTCAATAATTCAAATGAGAACATGATTTAGAAGAACCAATGTAAACAAATCCAGTTCAATCACTTACCACTGATGTGATCTGATTGTATCGAAGATTAAGTTCTGCCAACGAATCCAGTCCACTGAGGTTTTCAACTAATGTCAAGCAATTTCGGGCAAGATTTAACAATCTAAGTTCACTTAAATGACTGAGATTTTCTATGCTAGCAATCTATAAATAAAATAAAAGGAATGCTTTAGCATTAATTTTAACACTTGTGGTTGCCCCTTGCTTTTTCTGTTTCCCTCCCCAAAGAATGACATCATCAAAACAGCAGCTTCTCCTGTAGGATTCAATTTTACAGATGAATGCTAGGGAAGCTTCCTAATCGCCCAATCCTATGCCTCTTTACTTAGAAACGTCTTTACTCAGAATTAAGTCCAACTGTGTTCAATAGAGCTTGCTCCTGGTTAATTTGTTTTATGTAAAGACTGTCTAGAGTACATTATTAATAGTTTTTTGTTGTTCATATCTTAAGCCTTTTTTGTTCATATCATATGCCCATTTATGTGGTTAAGTGGGCATATGATTATGGTTGCAAGCAAAGTTAATTGCAGAAGAGCAAAAGAAATATGTATCTTGAAGCCACCAAACGAAGAACTATACTGGTTTCTAGTAGATAAAAATTAATCACTAAAACAACGAATTTGGCAAGCAATTATAGAAACACTGCTATTTGGAGCTGGACATCACACAGACAGCAACAGATGGTGAAGCATGAATTGTAGAGCTCTCCAAAGATGGCTTCTGACTAGGAGGCTTGCAACACATGCTTTCTAAAGAGCAAGAGCAGCCATCTGAATTTCATAAAGAATTCATAGAGATGTTATTTATAACTTCCTCTTTCAGCAGTTCCTTTATTCCTTCTAATCACAGTTCTCTCTCTTTTTTTCTTTTTTAAAAAAACATATATAATTTATTAGATCAAGACATGGTCTGAAAGTACGTGACACAGCCATCTTGCTGAAATTAGGCAGGTCTGATGGTCGATGCCTGGATAGAAGACGGGCTAGAAACCCCATGTACCCTGCCATTCGTTCCATCCTGCAGAAAAGATGTAAAACAGCAGTGCATGCTGGGTAGCACCTGAGGAGGGAAAAATAGGTTGCTCACCTGTAACTGATGATCTGGTAGTGATCTGTTGTTTTAATGAGGAATGGGTTCTGCGCCTGTGCAGAGACCTCATGTGTAGATTGACTAGCTCCTCGTGATGCCCATTCTGCCCTGCATGTGCTCTGTGCTTCCACTGTAATCGGCAATTGGGGGGGTGCCATTCTCAGTTTCTTGCAGACCATCATATCCTGATGATCTTCTAGTGACCATACTAGGCAAGAGGTTTTTTGGTTTAGTTTGGTTTTTAAATGCTACTATAGTATGGAGGTTTGGGAGGGTCTTATGAATACAATGGATCTCTACCAGATCATCAGTTACAGGTGAGCAATCTGTTTATCTGGATCATGATCCATTGGATTCATAAGGAAGGAGTGATTAGCTAGCTTCTTACCATGGTGGTGGGCACAGCAGCCCCTAAAGCCTATGACAACACCTGTTTCAAAATGCTTCTCCCAAAACCTGCCCGCTCAGCAGACCACAGGTCAATGGCATAATGTTTAATGAATGGCTGTTGTGATGACCAGGTTGCAGCCGAGCAGATGTCAGCCATGCGTATTCCAGACAGGTGTGCTGTCGAGGATACATAAGCCCTAGTTAAATGAGCCCATATGGTACAAGGCAGATCTATACCCTGGAGTTATATGCCTGCAGTATTAACTCTACCAGCCAATGTGAAGAGCCTTTGCTGCGATATTGGCTGTCCCTTGGCCCTGCCTTTGTAGGCCAGAAACAACCTTTTCGTTTTTCTAATTCTTTTGGTTTCCTCTAGATAGTATAACAAAGAATGCCTCACATCCAGAGAATACAGTGCCTTTTCCAACGGTGACTCTGGATTCTGGAAAAAGGTAGGGAGAACAATGTCTTGATTTAAGTTAAACTCCGTCACTGTTTTAGGATGGAACTGCATAACTACCTTATGAGGATAAAACCGCATAACTACCTTATGAGGATAAAACCGCATAACTACCTTATGAGGATAAAACTGAGTATAAGGAATGTTCCATGTGCAATGCTGTCAGTTCACTAACACATCTTGCAGTCATAATCACTATGAGGAACACAGTTTTCAAGGTGAGCCACTTATTTCTTGCAGTCCAGATGAGAGAAAACTGTTGTGCGATCCCATCCCTTATGCTTTGATGATATAGCAGCCAGATGCTGAGGGATACATTCGCTAATCCTGTGAGCTTCAATGTAAACAACAATGTATTTTTAAGTATATCTAAAAAGCTAAAAGCCTCAGACAGAACCAATCTGTGGTCATATAAAGTTTCCAGGAAGGAAACCTTGTCTGCATGGATATTCCTTAAATTTCTTCCACTTAGAACCATAGTTCCTTCTGGTTGGCAGCCTTCTATTGTTAATTAGAATTTTCCTTAGAAGCCGACTCTCAAAGCTGTCATCTGCAGAGTTACTCAGTTGCAAAGAACAGATATTTAGGAAAATGCACACACACAAAAGCAAAATAAATTCCTGACACACAGTCTGACTAAACAAACTGTTACCTATGCTGGGTTCCCGAAGCCAACAAAGTCCTGGCTTCCCCTTTCCTTGACTCACCAAACTCCTCATGAGAATCGAGCCTCCTGCAGATCTCTCACCCTGAGAGATTATCCTGCAGCTCCACCATGAGGCATCCGACCTCATGCTGGTCCACACTCTCCGCTCACTTCCTCCTTCTTGATCCCTGAAATCTCAGCATCAGCTCTCCTGTCCCATTCTCTTAGTGGACTGATTGGGTGATCTCTAGAGGTCACCAGCCTGTCAGTCAAGACAGGGGTTCATTTCCTATTAACCCTTTAAAGGGTGGGGAGACTGGTCACTACAACAACGTTTAAACGTTTTCTTAATTTCCTTGATTTTCTTTGCCATTAAAGGTGTGTCTTGAGATCATAGCCTCAGAACAAACTTAGAAAGTAAAAAAATTACTTTCTAATTTTGGAAATTAGAAATTACCAAAACAGAGCATTGGATACTCACCGTGAAGGCTTCTTCTGGTTGCTGCTGTCAAGGCATCTCATTGGGTTATCCTCGTCACGTGCTCCTGGGCAGGACTATGTAAATTTCTAGAATAGAACAGTCCTATATAGCCGGACGGGGATAACCCCGCCCCAGTTCTTATAGGCCGAGAGATGACAGAGAAGACCCATAACACAGATTAAACTGCACAACACCAGAGAATATAGATAACCCACAGTAGAAAACTGTCGTGGCATAATCCCTGACGGTACTGACTATTTCCCAATTACCCAGTGAAAAATATAGTTGTTCCCATGGAGAAGAGCAGCGGAACTAAGGAAGGTAAAAAAGGAAGACCAATGGGTGGGCTGAGATGCCTTGACAGCAGCAACCAGAAGAAGCCTTCACGGTGAGTAACCAATGCTCCGTTCTCAGTTGCTGCTATCAAGGCATCTCATTGGGACATACCAAAGCCGTACGTCTCCGGGAGGGAACCCACCGGCTGCTCTACTCCTGGGGAGCACCCTCTGCAGGCCCTGTCTCCCAAACGCCGCTTGGGCGGAGGCATACAGGTCGAGTTTATAATGTTTAACAAAAGTGGAAGGGTTCTTCCACACTGCTGCCTTACAAATTTCCAGAATGGGAGCGTTAGTGGCGAATGCCGCTGAAGTAGCTGTGGATCTGGTAGAGTGGGCCCAGATGTTATCCGGCGGATGTGCTTTCTGAGTTTCGTAAGCCAGTGATATACATACCCTAATCCACCTGGCTATTGTCCTGGGAGATACCGCCTCTCCCATAGAGGTTGGCAGGTAAGATATGAACAGGGAGTCAGCTTTACGAAATCCGGCAGTCCGTTTAATGTATTGCCTTAAGCACCGTCGCATGTCCAGCTTATGCCATAGCTTCTCACGAGGGTGCACCGGATGGGGGCAAAATGATGGAAGAAAGACGTCTTGTGCTACATGAAAATTAGAGAGCACTTTCGGGAGCATGAACGGGTCCAGGATGAGGCGTACTGAGTCCTGTGTAAAGATGCAATATGATTTATGCACTGACAAGGCCCTCAATTCAGACACGCGTCTGGCTGAAGTGATCGCCACCAGGAAGGCGAGTTTCATTAAGAGAAGTCGGAGTGCAATCGACTTGACAGGTTCGAAAGGTGCCTGTTGCAATGCCTTCAGGACAAGGTGAAGGTCCCATGATGGGAATCGGTGGGCTACTGGTGGCGATAGTAATGTTGCTCCCCTCAGAAACCTCTTTAGTAAGGGTTGAAATGAAGACACCGCCGTCTCGACCCTTGAGATCATAGGGAGGAAGGAAGCCGCCTGCCTCTTCAGAGTATTCAATTTTAAACCCTTATCCAGCCCATCCTGTAAAAATTGGAGGAGGTGGGACAACGTTGCCTGACCTCTGGGAATTCCGTGTCTGTGGGACCATCGCAGGAACATCCTCCAGGTATACTGGTAAATCTTATTACTAGAAGGGCGCCGGGAGGCCAGGATGGTGCCAGCAACCTTCTGAGAAATTCCCTGTGCGGTTAGCAGCTGCCGCTCAGCCTCCAGGTGGCTAGCTGGAACCAAGCTGGGTTGGGGTGCTGGATCGGTCCCTGCAGTAGAAGGTCTGGTGTCACCGGAAGATGCCATGGCCTGTCGGTTGCTAGAGATATCAGATCCGCGAACCACGGTCTTCTTGGCCAAAAGGGAGCCACCAATATGACCTCTGCTTTTTGAGTCTTGATGCGTCTTAGCACCCTTGTTATGAGCGGGATTGGAGGGAACGCATATAGCACGCCCCTGGGTCACTGGCAGGATAGGGCATCTGTCCCCGTTGCTGCTGGGCAGTAAAATCTTGTGAAGAATTTTTCTCTTTTTGCATTGAGGGGGGTTGCAAAGAGGTCCACCTCCGGGGGGCCCCACCTGCGTACCAACTGACTGAAAGTTTCGTGGTTCAGTGACCATTCTCCCGGTAGGAGGTCCTCCCTGCTGAGCCAGTCCGCAATGGAATTCAGATCTCCTTTCACGTGATGTGCCAAGATCGAATTCAGGTGACGCTCTGCCCATGATAGTAGGATGACCGACTCTTGGTACAGGGACCTGGATCGGGTTCCTCCTTCCTGGTTGATGTGTGCTTTCGCAGTGGTGTTGTCCGTCTTGATCAGAATGTCCTTCCCTTTGACCAGGGAAGACATCTAAAGTAAGGCAAGCCTTATGGCTCTGAGTTCCAGCCAATTTATGGAATGCAGTTTTTCCTCCTCGTTCCATTTCCCCTGGACAGAATACTGGAGGCAGTGGCCTCCCCAGCCCCTGTTGCTGGCATCTGTCGTTACTATCAGCTTCGGAAACTCTGTAAAGCGCTTCCCATGGGCTAAGTTCTGGGCGCAGCACCACCACTGCAGAGACATCCTGACCTTGGAGGGGAGATGCACCATGATGTTTCGCTTCCTGGAGATGTAGCTCTGGAAGGAGAGGAGGAACCACTGCAGGCCTCTGAGGTGGAACCTCACCCACTGGACCGCCTCCAGGGTTGAGACCATCAGGCCTAACAGTCGAGCTAGTGACAGCAGAGGAGACTTCCATGACAGGAAGGCCAGACGAGATTCTGCCATTAGGGTGTGAATCCTGTCTTCCGGAAGATAGATTCGACCTTTTATGGTGTCTATGACGACCCCCAGGTGTTGAATCCTGTGGGTTGGTATCAGCTTACTCTTGGGTCTGTTGATCATGAACCCGTGATGTTCCAGGGTGTAAAGTGTCGTCTCCAGGTCGGTCTTTGTGGACTCTGTGGAGCTGGATTTTAAAAGAAGGTCGTCCAGGTACCCGAAGACATGCACCCCCCGAAGACGTAGATGGGCTAGGATGGGTGCTAGGACCTTGGTAAAGACTCTTGGGGCTGATGACAGTCCAAATGGAAGAGCCTTGTATTGAAATTCGTTTCCCCCGTATTTGAAGCGGAGGAAGCGCCTGCTCTCTGGGTGTATGGGAATGTGTAAATACGCTTCTTTCAAGTCTATAGAAGAGAGCAGGTCGTTTAGTTGTAGAGACTCCAGAATTGAGTGGAGGGACTCCATTCGGAATCTTCTTGCTCTCACGTACCTGTTCAGATGTTTCAGGTCGAGGACCGCTCTTCGGGAGCCGTCCTTTTTGGGAACGGTGAACAGAATGGAGTAGACTCCCTTCCCTTCCTGGCCGTTTGGAACTCTCTCTATGGCTCCTATATCCAGAAGATGTTTGATGGCGGCTGTAACTTCTGCATCTTTGGTAGAACAGTGAGAGCAGGGTGTGGGTAGAAAACGCGGTCGAGGAAGGGAGTCCAATTCTATTCTGTACCCGAATTTGATCAGATTTAGGACCCATTCGTCCGATACTGTTTGGGACCACATGGGGAAAAACTTGGATAAGTGGCCCCCCAGGCTGGGACCCGCCAAGTCATAATTGTTGCTTCCCCTGCTGCTTTCCTTGGCTGCTGGTTGCCCTGTTGTTGTAACCCTTGGGGTTAAACCGCTGGCGGGACCATGCTCCTCTGGTACTTCGGAAGTCTCTGTCCCACCCCCTGAAGGAGGGGCAGAAGGCTCGAAAGGGCTGGGAGTTTCTCCTAAATGGTGGTCTGTCTGCTTTCTTAGTGGCGGTTGGCATGGATCTCTTTTTGTCTTTTGACTCTACTAACACGTCCTTCAGTGCCGAGTCTCCAAACAACTTGGCGCCGTCATATGGCAGTAGTGATAGGTTTGTTTTTGAGGTGTTATCAGCTTGCCAAGCCTTTAACCACAGGTGGCGCCTTCCCACTACGGAAGCAGCTGAGGCCCTAGAGGAATAGCGGATAGAGTCCAGGGTGGTGTCAGCCACAAAGGCTTGTGCTCTTTGCAGCTTCACCAGTTGTTGTTTGAGGCGGGACGGATCGGCTGGCATGTCATGTATAAGATCATTGATCCAGAGCAAGCTAGCCCTCGCCGCCATAGACGCCGCTGCAGAAGAACGTGTGGCAAGGGAAGAATTATCATGCACCCGCCTGAAAGACAGTTCTGCTTTTTTGTCTGTAATGTCCTTTAGGGACCCTTCACCGTCTCTGGGAATTAAGGAGCCACTACTCAGTTGTGAGATCGGGGCATCGGTGTTTGGTGTTCTAAGCATATCTGAAGGTTCTTGCTGGAAAGAATAGAACCGTGTGGCAGATGGCAGGGGTTTCTTAGTAACACCTGGTGTTGCCCACTCTGGCCTGATAACTTCTGTGAAGCAATCTGGCATAGGTAGCAGCAGGTCTCTCGGTTTTGCCTTAGGAAAGATAAGGTCACCGTTTGGGTTTTGACTAGGCTCTATGGCAGGTTGTGATTGCAAGCCAATAGTGTTCAGCATCTTGGTCATGAGAGGGTTAAAGTCCTCTGAGCAGAACAACCTTTGGGAGACTTGGGAATGTTCAAAATCCTCGGTCCCAAACCACTCCCCCTCCTCTCTATCCGGGCAGGGATCCCGTTCCGGGTGCCGTCCGCCCCCTTCCAGACCTGCAGGTGAGTCACCTGTATCCTCCTCCTCTAGGGGCAATTTTATAGGAACTTTTTTCTGCTTAACAGGTCGCACAGTCCTAGCAGAGGGTTCCCCCAACTCCTCCCCTGAGATTTCAGAGGAATGTATGGAGATGGGTCTTTTGTCAGGCTTTTTGGATTTTTTAGTGTGCTTCCTCTTTGACCTTGCTTTTTTAGGAAGGTGTGGAGAGGAGCTAGTGTCAGAGGACTCATCAGAGGAGGATGAGGGAGGGCGTTTGCGTTTTTTAGACTTTTTTGCTTTTTTAGTGGGTTTAAGTTGAAAAACTGTATCCACTATGGCGTTTTTAAGCCATGCCTTCCATTCCGGGGGAACTTGCCTGGGGATTGACGGGGCATCCTCCTTAGAAGTCCCCTCACCCCCCGCAGCCTGATCGGGTCTCACCGGCATCTGCAGGGAGTGATCCGACGTTTTGGAGGGCTGGTCTCCCGCTCCTTCCAGGCGGCCGCCCTCTTGGATCAACTGGGTAACTGCAGAGCTAGTCGCCATCTTGTGCGGGTCTGTGAGGCAACGAATCTCCGCCTGAGATGGTGGGGAATTTGGAGCTGGACGCAGCGTTCCCGACCTAAGCCTTGAGGTCAGGAGATCAAACGCTGCCTGTTCTTGTGCCGCTTGGAGTTCTCGACCAGCTGTGAGGTGCTCCGCTTCCGAACTGCGCGTTAGGCGCTTCGGGCGGCTCAAATTCTCGCTCCCCTCCGTCTTGCCCTCGTTCTCGATGCTCGGTGGCGTGAACGAACATAGGGCCTCTCCCACTGCCCGCTCGGACGGAGACCAGTCCGCCGAGACAGAAGCAGGGAGGATCGGGGAGTTCCAAGAGGCGTTCCGGACGACAGCTGGGGGAGGGTCACCGGGCAGCCTAGAGTGCCTTGGAAGGTCCACGGAGACACGGTCGGCTGGCACTAAAACAACCGTTTTTCCCCTAAGTCTACTCGAGAGTAACCTTCCTGCTTGCTCCATACACAGGGGGAGAATACAGGGGTTAGGAGGTGGGAGGGGGAGGGAAAGTCACACGAACACAAGGCGGGGGGAAACGGGTGAACACCAGAAGAAACAACGACACGATTGAGGACACAAAGAAGTACAGGCCTGAACAACGACAAGGACAGTCTGCCTAGGAGCAACGCAGGACTATAAGAACTGGGGCGGGGTTATCCCCGTCCGGCTATATAGGACTGTTCTATTCTAGAAATTTACATAGTCCTGCCCAGGAGCACGTGATGAGGATAACCCAATGAGATGCCTTGATAGCAGCAACCGAGAACCAGTCTGTTACATGTAAGAATAGTCAAATAGAGGGCTTTCTGGCCCCGGATAGTCGTAGATTCATCGTCTCTCCCTCTGCATATTTGTCACAATTGAAAATACCAAGCCATAGAAGGGCGTTCACCCTTGCTCAGTGTCATGCCCTTCCCTCCGCCGTTCTGGAAGGCAAATACAGGAATATCGCACTCATGGAAAGGCTTTGTCCTTGTGACTCTGGGGAAGTGGAAACCATAGAGCATGTGTTCCTCTCATGTCCCTTTTATAAAGACAGCCATGACAAGCTCATATCTCCCCTGCTTCTCAAATACCCTGGTCTCTCTAGTCTGGTCTACACCAAGACGGTGCTCTCAGATGACAATCAGACCTTCACATACAATGCTGCCAGGTTCTGCGGGGCAGCATGCAAGATCTGTCGGGTCCTGATCGCCAGTCAATAACCCTTGCAGCAGATTTTTAACTACTGATCATTTTACCTGATTGTATAATTTTAATTTGCTCCTCTTTTCACGTTAGCTTTTATATGTTATCTTAACTATTTTATATTTTTAGATGCCCTACTTTGAAAGATAGTTGCATACTTACCCTTGTTTTATCTCTACTCTATTAATCTCCCTACTGCTTCTAGGATTGTATTTTAATAAGCGTAATTTTACCCCTGCTTTATCTTATTTTATTAATTACCCCACAGTTTTTAGAGTTGTATTTCACTAATCATAATCATAATAATCATAATTTTATAGGCTAATTATAGCTATGGATTCACAGCATTTTAAGTGTATCTATCTGGTTTATAATAACTTTAATGAATTTTTATTTCATTGTATCTGTACTATATCCTGTGCTGGTCTTTGACCGTAATAAAGATGATTGATTGATATTCCAATAAGAGTCCAAAAAGGAACAACAAATCTAATTCCTTATCTTTTCTTTCAGTCAAACGAATCTAGCTGAACCAAGGAGCTAGCAACGAGGTGTTGATGCTTTGGCAGTCAAACAGAAACTGAGAGAATGGCGCCCCCATCTGCTGATTACAACGGAAGCACAGAGCACATGCAGGGCAGAGTGGGCATCATGAGGAGCTAGTCAATTTAGCCACAAGGTCCTTGTGCAGGCGCAGAAACCAGTTCATGATCCAGGTCAAAAGGTATCCCCCATAGCACTCTTGCAAATGCATTTGTCAAACTTTACCTGATTTCCATGAAGATCCAAAACTTCAAGATTTAGAAGATTCTCCAAGTTTGATATTCTCTGTATTCTGAAACATTCAAGCATTGGTGAGGTATTTTCATTTGAGGAAAAAATAAATTTATTTTCCTTTTACTCCCACCACTTTAACCATTATCAGCATAACTAATGAGAGGATTTGGCAAATCCACATGTTCTGTTCCTTCATTTGATGCCTCCTTCATTGTCTGTGGCCACAACAAATGCCCTAAGTGATTATCCAAAGCTGGCTTTGATTTCACACATTGGCATAAAGGTAAGTTATGATTCCCAAGCAATGTTTTGGCACAAGCAGTAAATTTTGTTGCATTAAATCTCTGCCAACCATAGGGGATCTTTAATATGGTCCCTTGTCTAACCTATATGACATGTTTAGCTATGGAACACTCCTGTTTGGGGTTTTTTGATGTGTGTGTTTTTAACCTTTTAATTGTGTAGCAATGCTATTTTTATTGTACCTGTTATTTCCCAACAAAAGCACACGGAGAGACCTCAGTGTAGAAAGTCCACTTATCTCCTCTATCTGATTATCATACAAATCTAAGAAGACAAGATGCTGCAAATTAGCGATATTCTGGATCCGTGTGATGCAGTTATGTTGAAAGCTCAACAGACGAAGGTGTTCTACTCCATCAATAATTGGGCAAACGGTCAGCTTTTGTCTGGAAAAAAGTTATAAAAAGAGACGTTTTAAGCAGCACAGGTGGCAGTAAGTATAGACGATTACTTCTAAAAGGGAAAAACAGAGACTGAACCGGTTCTCTCTTCACAGGTACAAGTGAAATACTTTTTGCAAGACTACAGAGTGAAATCACACACTTAGGGATGGGGCCATAGAGCAAGGCAGAGCATCTGCTTTGCACACAAAAGGCCCCAGGTTCAAAACCTGGCAGCATCTCCAGGTAGGCTAGGAGAGACTCCTGCCTGAAATCTTGCAGAGCTGCTGCCAGTCAGTATAGACCAGGGATTCTCAACATTGGGCCCCAGATGTTATTGGACTTCAACTCCCATAATCCCAACCAAAGGCCACTGGGGCTGGGGATTATGGGAGCTGAAGTCCAATAACATCTGGGGACCCAACATTGAGAATCCCTGGTGTAGACAATGCTGAGCTCAATGGTGGAGCAATGATCTGACGTGGTATAAAGCAGCTTCCTATGTAATACACTGCCTACTATAAACATTTGCAGATCTATAGGGAGAAGGCTAGATCTAAGTTTCAAGGTTCCCTTTGCAAACGGTCCCCCACTGGCCTCTTTCTCCCTTGCTGGATCCTGAGAGAGGGGCGCTGCCACCACCACACAAAGGCTATGAGCACAGAGGATCAGCTGCGGATCAGCCGTGGCCTTCCTGTGGACCCTCGGCAGCTTTTCAGCAATACTGACCCGGGATGCCAATCCCATATAGGAACCCTAGCTCAGTGCTTTGCACAGAGAGTGTCCTGGTTCATGCCCCAGTAGCTACAATTTAAAAGGATATCTGCTAAGGACCTCTGCCAAAACCCTGAACAGCTATAGTCAGGGAGAACAGCACTGGGTTAGATGGTCTAACACAGCTTTGGGCAGCTTCCTATACTCACTACATAGTCATAGGGCTCCTTTGCAGTCATTATTTAATAAGACAGCCTAAAAACAACTTAACCATTCCATTTTTCTTCCTGAACAGTAGGAAATCAACGTAAATCCCTATTTCTACTTTACTTATGCTTGAAGAGAGTTTCCAGTCACAGTGGAAGACAGTTGTTAAAAGAAAAGCTTGCCTTTTATGGCTTTTCCCTTGAAGTGCTGCAATCCATGGGTTACGGACAAGCAAAAAAGGCGGTAAAGCAAAGAATATTGGATATGGAACGGCAACAGGAGATGAGTGAGGCCCCAAAATGACTTAAACTATGGAGACATGCTTTGAGCAGCAAGCCAGCTGATTATTGTCAAGCCCTAATAACTTCCAAATATCGTAGAGCATTTGCACTGGCCCACTTTGACGTATTGCCTTTGGCAGTTTTATATGGTAGATATGGCGGGATTCCTTATTCTGAACGTTACTCTCCATGTAGTACACAGGCCAGAGAGGATGTGGGTCATGTTTTATCATACTTTAATTTTTATAGAGATTTGAGTGAATCATAAATTTTACCCCTGATTAAGGACCTACCAGGCAGAGGAGATGAAGCATATATTTTATTTCTCTTATCAGACCATCACGTTCATGTTACTCATGTGGCTAGGTTTTGTGTAACAGCAATGAATATATGATGGCATCTAATGAGTAATCTACTATACTACTGTATATTCATAAAGTTATTGTTGCAATATTATGGGATGGACCTGATTTTGTGCTCCTCCCCACCACCACCACCAAGCCCTTCTTGCTTCTGTACTGGTCAAAGACTGTAATAACATTTATCTATCTATCTATACTCTCTTCCAACAAATTCTACTGACATTAACTGTCTGTCTTAATGAGGTTCCAGAAGTTATCCTCTGCTCAAGGTTATCCCAGAAAGACCAAGGCTGCAATCCTATGCAAACTTACCTGAGTACGGACCACTGAACTTAGTGAGACTTGCATCTAAGTAAACATGCAAACGGCGATACAAAATAGAGCATCAACATACCTGTTCTAGCCTTACCTGTCAAGTGCCAACCTATCAGAGTGCTGTATTTTCTCTTCGGCAGTACGGAGCACCACAGGAAAGGAAGTGTTCCCATAATTAATAGTATCTAATGGAAAAAGCATTTACAAAGTTTAACTGCAGAAATATGAGAAAATGTATCATATATACAGCCATTTTTACTCTCAGAGGATACATATGCCTCATGGTTTCCACCATGGCATGTGGCTGATTCGGCATCAGAGCTACAATGCTAGAGTTATGCTAAGAAGCTTAAACACCAGTCCTAAATATGTTTTCTGAGAAGTGTTTGCAATTGATGTGCAGACTGATGAAAACTGGGACCAAAAAAAAATCCTAATTTCACATATATTCCAACATGGTCTGAACTGGCTGTGACTACCCAGATCTCAGGATTATGGTGAAAAGATTGTTCCCCTTGCTAGAGAAGGGGGTGACTTTTGGGATCTGCCCCAAGCCTCTGGGATGGGGCAACCTATAGGTTTAAATATATAACTAGCGTATTTTTTCCCCCAGAAGAAAGACTACAGCAACAGCAAGAGGGCTGGGAGTGAGCGAAAGCCAGCAATAGCAGAGTGGTTAGAGTGTTAGATTAGGAGTGGGGAAACTCAGGTTCAAATCCCCACTCAACCAAAAAGCCAATCAAGTGAACATGGTCCAGTCACTCACTCTCAGCCTAACCTACCTCTCTGGGCTGTTGTGAGGATAAAGGAGAGGGGTCCATATACATAGCCCTGAGCTCCTTAGAGGAAGGATGGGACATAAATGTAGGAAATCGACAAATAATAAATGCAGAAAAAAGGAGAACATGGCACTCATTTGTAGGAGAAAGGGTGGAGGCACAGAGCATTCCTGGGACCTTATTCTGAACATCCAGTCCCCACCTAGCTACCAGATTTCAGTAGTACTGCTCAGAATCTGACAAAACATTTTTCATGCTCATGCTGTGTAGGCAAAATGAAAGCAAGCATGCAAGATCTGCTATAAAAGAGCTAATACATACTGGCAGAAATGGGAGAGCAAGGACCTGCAGCTTCTCCACTGCTAATGTTTGGATGGCAGCGTGATCAACCTTCACATCAGTTACCTGAAATATTTGGGTCAGCACTACAACAGCCCTGTTGAATCCTGTATTTGGAAGGGCTATGAAAAGAGCCATCACCAAATGCTGACAGAGAACCTGCGCCATGTTTCAGGTCCAGACCAGGCATATCAGCAAAATGCGTCGCTACAGGGACATACACCTTTTTACTGCGTGATAATGGACTTAATCTTCCATCTGCTGGGGGGGAAAGGGGATCATGACAGACCTGTAGATCAGCACAGACTGAACTAAGCTGCCAGGCATGCCTGTAATTTCGTCAATCACAAATTAGCAGACTTGCTAGAATGTAGTGCCTAAGCATTTAAACACAATCCTGTAAAAAGAAGCCCTCATAATCCATTCATTTTATTCCTGTTTTTTATCACACATTTCCTCCAAGAAGCTCAGGACGGCATGCATGGTCCCATCTCCACTGCATCCTCACAACAATCCTGTGAGGAAGACTAGGCCAAGAGACAGGCCAAAGGCAACCTTGTGAGCTGAAGAGATAAAAACTAATGTGATGTGATGAATTGACTACGGTTTCTTTAATCAGGTTATTTATTTATTTATTTATTTATTTGTCAAATTTGTACACCACCCCAAACTTTCTTCTCTGGGGTAATGCCCCTACTCTGTTTCTCTACTTGCCTATTTGTAGCAATGTTTCTTGTCTCTACCTTCCTGCTGTAAATGCAACTATGCTTTTCACAGTCAGCATGCGTAATTTTAGGAAGAGGAGTCAATCTTCAGCATTACCTAGTTTTCCTGAATAGTTCTTTTCAAGATCTTGTTGCAAGAGTCTGTTGTGAAGGTACGGCTGCTCTTTATGTAACCTGAATTCAAGCTGCAACACAAAATATTAAAAACCAAAACAGTATACTCAGGATGCAAGCATGTTGCGGGGGCGGGGTGTAATAAAAGCAAACGTATCACAGATATTGGGGCAGCAAAATGCTTAAAGGATCTGGGGAATAAATAGGCAGGGCACTGAACCTGGTTCTAGAAGCCGGGTATGCAGGGAATTCCAGACAATGGCCCTATCATTCATCACAGAGGTCTAGAAATTAACTCCAGGCAAAGGGGCTGGGTCTAGAGCAATGCAGCTACAGGTGAAACTCAGAAAATTAGAATATCGTGCAAAAGTCCATTAATTTCAGTAATGCAAATTAAAAGGTGAAACTGATATATGAGACAGACGCATTACATGCAAAGCGAGATAAGTCAAGCCTTAATTTGTTATAATTGTGATGATCATGGCGTACAGCTCATGAAAACCCCAAATCCACAATCTCAGAAAATTAGAATATTACATGGAACCAAGAAGACAAGGATTGAAGAATAGAACAATATCGGACCTCTGAAAAGTATAAGCATGCATATGCATTCAGTACTTGGTTTGAGCCCCTTTTGCAGCAATTACTGCCTCAATGCGTCGTGGCATGGATGCTATCAGCCTGTGGCACTGATGAGGTATTATGGAAGACCAGGATGCTTCATTAGCAGCCTTCAGCAATTCTGCATTGTTTGGTCTCATGTCTCACATCCTTCTCTTGGCAATGCCCCATAGATTCTCTATGGGGTCAGGTCAGGCGAGTTTGCTGGCCAATCAAGAACAGTACACTGTATACTTTTCAGAGGTCCGATATTGTTCTATTCTTCAATCTTTGTCTTCTTGGTTCCATGTAATATTCTAATTTTCTGAGATTGTGGATTTCGGGTTTTCATGAGCTGTACGCCATGATCATCACAATTATAACAAATTAAGGCTTGACTTATCTCGCTTTTCATGTAATGCGTCTGTCTCATATATCAGTTTCACCTTTTAATTTGCATTACTGAAATTAATGGACTTTTGCACGATATTCTAATTTTCCGAGTTTCACCTGTATAGCTAGATGTTTCATTCTACACGGTTGGAACCTTAAACTCCTCAGAACAGATTTTGGCAGATAATTTAAGCCACGTTTTTTTAAAAAAGAAGCATATGAGAACTAAATGAGCAGAGGGGAAATAGATGAAATTTGGAAAAGGCTTTTAAAGATAAATGGAAAGTTAACATAAATGAGGGGGGAAAGAACATGATTCCAACAGAGGGGGTTTGCAGATGCTAGACAAAACAGACACTTTGTTATTTGTGTTCCTTTCCATTCTTGTGGAGCTATAGATTTTTTTTGTCACTAGCTATGTTAATAGCGTGCTTTGTAAATGTGTCCCTTGCTAATTGGGCTAAAAGGCACCTCTTGTGCCCCTGTGAGCTTTTCTGGGACAGGATGCTCCCTAGTCCATCACCCGGCCATTTCTTTGTTATTTAAACTGCTCTGAAAACTTTTCATTGAATATACATTTCCCTAAACAAACAAACAAACAAGTGTTTGGCAAAAAGTGTTTCAACAATACAACTGTATGTTTTGGCGATGGAAAAAGAGGAATGCAAACAAGGGGAGGAAAGACAACAAAGAGTATTGTATTGTATTCGTGTTGTAAATGCTTATGAAAAGAAATTTTTTTAAAAAAACAGAGGCATTGTATTATCTCTGCCATGCAAAAAAAGAAAAATCACAGTTCACAGCTCTTAGTGCATTACTTTGGCTTATAGCCTTGCAGGTTTAAACACCAAAGTTGAAAGTTTATAGTTGACTTATTGTCTGAAAACAAAACAAGCAGCAGTTTTCTCAAAAAAAAAGTACAGTGTGCTGCTAAGAGAGAGCCAGCTCATGCACTGATCTATCTGGGAATCCTGTATGCATGGATGGGTCGCACATGTCCCTCACCACATACAAAGCATTTGGCCCCAAATGGCCACTTGGCAAGCTGGAGGCTCCTCTCTCCCCTCTTTTTCTCTTCCACGCAGGAAGAAATTGAAAACTCCTGTTTTCGAACAAAGCACATTATGTTCCAATTTGGGGGACTGTCGTTAGCAAAAACAAATCAGAATATCAAACTGCTGTTTCATCCTGGTGTGCTTTCACTAACCTTGGTTAGAACAAAGCACGGTCCCGAAGTTCGGACACAAAAGGGAACTATGGTTTATTTTAAAATGGAAGCTTTCCCGCTTTCACTGCACAAAGGAGAGGGGAAGGGGACAGGGACACTAAATCATTGTTTATAGACCACACATCTCTAAACATTCAAACAATCAGAAACTGAGTTCTACCCAGGTTTAGGAGCTGTGTGTGTTCCCAATTGTCCGATGTGTGGAAGCAAAGAAGGAGGAAAAATTGGGTAGCTTATTGGTTGGTCATTTATTTATTTATAACATTTATAAACTGCCCCATCCAAAGGCTCTGGGCACTGTACAACAAATTTAAAAAGACCTATTATGTGTGTTACCTTGGGGGTGGGGGTGAGTGGTAGTAATAGTGAAAGGAGAGATCCTCAGCATAAACTATTTGGATAGATTTGTGGTTTTTATAGCTTAATTTTCAATTCCGATAAAAGATCCTCTCTAGTAAATGTGGCCCAGAATTGCAGACAATTCTATATAGTTTAACTAATGGCGCAGCAGGGAAATGCTTGACCAACAAGCAGAACGTTGCGAGTTCAAATCCCTGCTGGCACTATATCGGGCAGCAGCGGTATAGGAAGATGCTGAAAGGCATCATCTCATAGTGTGTGGAAGGAGGCAATGATCAACCCCTCCTGTATTCTACCAACGGAAAACCACAGGGCTCTGTGGGTGCCAGAAGTCAAAATCGACTTGACAGCACACTTTACCTAAAGCCTTAATGAACTTATTGGGGCTTACCCCGAAGTAACTGCTGTGTGCATAGGATTTCAGCTCAAGGACACATCCCAGAAATGTTTAGACAGTGAGAAAGGGAGAAATAAGGCTTGCTTATGTGCATATTTGTGAGGACACTGGAAAATAGTGGGCTGTGTGTGTGGCCAAATAGCTTGTGGTATTTTCAAGCGATGTGAAACTTGTGGCTATGCAGGTGCTACCTACAAATAGGTGCTCAAGACTCCAAACCTCCCACTTCAGTTGATCTTCTTAGCCTAGTCCTGCATGGGGTGAGGAGGAGAGGGCTGAGCGTGCAAGGAGGGGGAGAAATGGAGGCAGTGCTGAGAGGAGGAGGGATGGAGCTACTGGGGGTAAGAAGGGGCAGGGGGGCTTCCGAGGGAGAGGGGGCACTGCTCCTCTCCCCACTGACACCCACAATTAGCCAGTCGAAGGGCATGATTCCTTTGCTCACAAGCCAGCCGAGGGGCAGGTTGAGCACTACCCAAGCATGAAGCAGCCAGCTGCCAAGGGCTGGTTTGGAGATTTTGGTTGAGACAAATAAACAGCTTTACAGACTGGAGAAAACCATGGGCTGGTGATTACCCTTCAGGTTGGACCTGCCTGCTATTAGCCCTGCCTGTGTTTACCCCATCTCCCTTCCCTCCCATCCACCTGCCCGCCAGCCCTAAGAGGCAGCAACTGCCACTGCATCCTGCTGAAATGAATGGCAAAATAACTGATTTATATGGCTCTGAACTGCACCCATCATTTGTTCATGTTTCCATTAAACAGTGCTCAAAGCAGTTCAAAATCAAGAAACTAAAACTTTATTTTTGAAGCTTAAAAAATAAACAGATAACAATAACTAGAAGGAGGGTGGAAATGCCTGCACATTCCTTTTGCTGATGGGGAACCACCTGATGGTAATAATGCTGTTGCAACTTTCAGATCTGCATAAGGGATTCATCTGCCTAGTTCTGTTCATTAGCATGAAGAGAAATGGCAGGCCCAGATGCTTTAGGTGATTATCAACAGCTCTGCCAGAATGCATGATATATACAAATCAAAATAAACTGCTTTCACTAATAATCCATCTGTGAACAGCTTTATCCATTTTGTCCAGTGAATGAATATGCTTAGCAAATACCAAATATATTTTCCATAATATAATCATTCAAATTCTCATAGTAATAAGCTTAACAGTAAAAACAAAGTGTGGTAAGTTTCATTGAAAGTATTGCAGAAATACTATAAGACAACAAACACAGTGCAATGGTACATTTGGGTTCTGTATAATTCAGTAATATAAATTCAGATCTCACAGGTTTGCTTCTTTCTGCCACTGATGTAGACTGGAGAACCAGGTGAAGACCAAAATTGCTACTCTGCAAAATGAAAGCAGAGATTAATAACTCTCACAAATGGAGACCTTAAAAGCAGAAAGTAAAGAATGTTTGCCAAAACAAAAACTTCTATGGACAAAATAATCTAACGTGAAAAATAATAAAGATTAAACGCTTACAAAAATATCAGTTTGTTGCAACCTTTCTGTTTGAGAAGTATTTTTCAGGATTTAACCATATAAGCTGCACACTCCTCTAATTATGTATTTTGAGCAGTACACAAACAAATAAATACAAGCATTTGCTGAAAGCAGGGGGAGGAGCTAAGATGGCGATATGAAAGCAGCTGGTCCTGTTATCTTTGTTCAGTGGGAATTTTTTTTTGCCCATAGGTTTGGATTTTTATATTTTAAAAAAATCTTCCTTGGACTGCTTATGCTGTCTTATGTTTGGACTCCCTTAGGAGAGGAGTTATTTAGTTTGGGGTTTTTTCTTTTCCTTTTCCTTTTTAAACTCTGCTTCTCTGTAGCAGATTAAAGCCTTTGTCTCAGAGCAAGTTCACGCGAGGGAAAGAAATGCTGAATCATCCCTGCTGAGCCACGTGGCTAGGCTCCTCCTAAAATCTATATTATATCATTATCATTATTATGATTATGATTGTTATTATTATGGGATGTGGCAAGCCACGCCCCTGCTGAAGGCAGGCCCAGAGGGGGCAACACGTGCAAGGGCGGGAGGGAGGAGCGCGCACCAGGAGGCAGTTGGCAAGACTCCACAGGGGTTGTGGTTGAGGGAGGTCGCAGTTGAGGGAGGTGAAAGGTTGACCAGCAGGGAAGAGAGGCGCCTTCAGGAGCCGCTGGGCCACCAAATGGCGACAAGCACCCGACAAAAATGGTGGCCCACCACCAGGTGAGGCGAGAGGCTCGGTGCAGGGTCAGCAGAGGTGGGGGGGAGGGCAGGAGCAACAGGGGCAGGAGATGGGGGGAGGGCAAGAGAGACTGGGGCAGGAGGTGGGGGGGAGGGGGGAACCACCGGCCACAAAGAGCGCACAGATGCTCTGTATAGGGTCGGCTAGTTCTCCTGTATTATCAGCAGGTTCAAAAGGCTGACACCACCACCCATTTTATCAACAGAGCTTGAACCTCCCTGGGCTTGGGGTGGAATCCCAAGGAAGACTCGCTTTATTTTGCTATTGGATAAGCCCAAAAACCTTTCATGTGCAACCTACATGTGGTGAGAAAACTGATAGCTTCTGACCATTTGAGGACGAATTGCACCAGAGAAGTCCCCCTTCAGGAGCCCCCTTCCCTGAGTTGGAGAGGCTTGTAAAAAGAAAAGACTTTTAAAATACAGTTTTATTCAAGTACTGCAGACTGCTTCCACCTGAAGCTTCTTGGATACAGTTAAGAATACTTAGTATTCTTACAGCAAAAATAGGTTGTCTTGATTGACTGACTGACTGACTAATTGATTAAGTGCTGTCAAGTCAGTGTCAACTCTTAGCGACCACATCGATTCTCTCCAGGATGATCTTTCTTCAACTTTGCCTTTCAGGTCTCTCAGTGGTGCATTCACTGCTGTTGTAATCGAGTCCATCCACCTTGCTGGTCGTCCTCTTCTCTTTCCTTCAACTTTCCCCAGCATTATGGACTTCTCAAGGGAGCTTGATCCTCGCATAATGTCTCCAAAATATGATAGTTTGAGCCTGGACATTTGTGCCTCAAGTGAAAATTCTGGATTGATTTGTTCTAGGATCCATTTCTTTGTTTTCCTGGCTGTCTATGGTACCCTCAAAAGTCTTCTCTAGCACCAAGGTTCAAAAGCATCAATGCTTTTTCTATCTTGCTTCTTCAAAGTCCAGCTTTCGCATCCATAGAGTGTCACAGAAAAAAACATTGTCCGAACTATTCTAATCTTTGTGGGTGTAAGACATGTCATGGCATCTAAATATCCTTTCCAAGGCCTTCATTGCAAGCTTACCAAGTGCTAGTCTGTGGCGGATTTCTTGACTGCTGGATCCTTTACTGTTGACCATCGATCCTAAAAGGCAGAAGCTATCTATCACTTCAATGTCTTCATTGTCAATTCTGAAGCTCGTTGCTCTATCCGTTATTAGTTTAGTCTTCTTTACATTTAGTTGTAGTCCCATTTTTTCACTGTGCTCCTTGACTTCCATTACTAGAGCTTGCAGATCATCTGCATTCTCAGAGTGGTGTCATCAGCGTAGTGCAGGTTATTGATGTTTCTTCCTCCAATTTTAAAAGCATGCTCATCTTCTTCCAAACCAGCTTCTCTCAGTACATGTTCAGCATATAAACTGAATAAATACGGAGAAAGTATACAGCCTTGTCTTACTCCTTTGCCAGTCTGGAACCAGTCTGTTTCACAATGTTCCATCTGGACTGTGGCTTCCTGTCCTGTGTATAGGTTTCTCATGAGAACAATGAGGTATTCTGGGATGCTCATTTTCCTAAGGATATTCCACAACTTGACAACATCATGGATATTCCACAACATGGTCAACACAATCGAAGGTTTTTCTGTAGTCAATAAAGCACCTATTGACTTCTTTCTGGTATTCTTTGGCTTTCTCAATTATCCATTGTGCATCAGCAATTATGTCTCTTGTTCCTTGGCCTTTTCTGAAACCAGCTTGAACATCCAGCATTCCCCTTTCCACGTAGCGCTCTAATCTGCGTTGGATGATCCTGAGCATTATTTTACTAGCATGTGAAAGTAAGGATATTGTGCGATGATTTGCGCAATCTGTTAAGTCTCCTTTCTTTGGTATGGGTATGTAGATTGACCTCTTCCAATCTGTTAGCCACTGTGTCATTCTCCAAATTTGCTGGCATAGTTTGGTTAAAGCCTTGACTGATTCTTCTTCTGTTGCCTGCCATATTTCTGTAGCTATTCCATCAATTCCTGTAGCCTTCCAACTTGGTAGTGACCAGAGTGCTGATCTAACTACATCTTCCCGTACTAGAGGTTCTTGAAAGTAGGGAATATCTTCTAGAGTATCTTGGATGTTGACGTCTCTGCTGTACAGATTTTCAGTATACTCCTTCCATCTCTGTTTGATCTTCTCTGAATCAGTTACTATCTGTCCTTCAGCATCCCTTAACATACCAATTCGAGGTTGGAAAAAGAACTTGCCTTGTTTTTCTGTGTCTATTTCCATCCTCAAGGTCTTTACAGATGTCATTGTAGTACTGCTCCTTGTCTCGTCTAACAGCTTTCTGAAAATCCCTATTAAGTTCCTTCCTGAGGTCTTTATCTTTCTTGACTTTGGCTTCTCTTCACTTCTGGGCAATTTCCACCGTCTGTCTTTTTCTCCTTACCTTTTCCAACTTTGGCATTCCAGTCTCCACCACCACCAGCACATCTTGCTTGCCTGTTCTGTCAATTTCAGACTGCACTTGAGCATAAAACTCATCAACATCTTCTGCATCAGTCATTGGGGCATAGACTTGAAAAACTGTCATGTTAAAGGGTTCTCCACAAAATCTAATTGATATTAGTTGGTCACTAACCACATTGTATCCAAGTACTGTCATTGCTATATCCTTCCTGTGAAAGCAACACCGTTCCTTCTTTGGTTTTTGTGTAGTAAACGGTACGGTTTTCTGACTGAGAGTGTCCCATTCCAGTCCATTTTAATTCACTGATGCCGAAGATGTCAATCTGTAGTCGATTCATTTCATCTTTCACTGTGTCCAGCTTTCCCATATTCATGCTTCTTACATTCCACGTTCCCATTGTAATTCTGTCTTTGCAGATTCGGATTTTCTTTTCCAACACAGAAACATCAGCTGCTAGACGGTCAAAAGGCTTTAGTTTAACCGTGTCATAAACACCATCCATACTCTGAGAACACAACTCCAATTAAGTCCTTAAATATTACGTTGATCCTGTTTTATCAGATCACCTCACACATTAAGCATGGGTGTGTCTGTTTTTAGGATCACCCATCTCTGCCTTTTTAAAAAAAATTACCTGTTTGTGTTTCTTATATTTTTATAGCTTCACCTTAAGGGGCCAGCAATCCAATAAACAAACAAACAAAGACACATCTCTCCAGCCAAGCATGGTGTGCTTTTATCGGTATTAGGGGTGTGCAATTCGGGTTTTCGGGTGATTCGGCTCGGACCCGAACTGAATCACCCTTGTTCTGTTTTGTGCCCGAATCTGGGTCACCCGAATCACCCTTGATTCGGTTCGGATTTGGATTTAATCCGAATACGAATCCGAATCGATTTGGGGGGGTAAAAAGGGGCCCAGGGGCAAAATTTTGGGGTGGGGTGGTAGTGCCCAATGGGTAGAGTCTACCAACCCAATTTCAGGGGGATTGGGAAAACTCCTGATTTTTGGTGAATTTTTAAAGTTTTAGTGACTTTGGGGCAGTTCGGGGGCATAGCATGGGATCTGGGCAAAAGGAGTGGGGTGGGGTGGTAGTGCCTAATGGGTGCAGGCTACCACCCCAATTGCAGGGGGATTGGGCAAAGGGCTGATTTTTGGTAAATTTCTGAAATTTTCATGTCTTGGGGCAGAAAGAAAAACTTCTGAGGTGTGAATTCTCATTCTATCACAGCAAATGATATTTTTTTCAATTAAACAACTCTCATGACCCCACTTTCACTTTTTCACACTTTCCTTTACTATGAATAATATGAGGACGTAATCAATTTAGCACACTTCACCTTATGAAGACAAACCTCATAAAAATAAATTCACCAAAATTCACCCCCTGCCCAATCACTCTTAAATTGGGGATGGGTGGTAGCCTCCACCCATTAGACACTATCTACCAGCCCACCCCACTCCTTTGGGGCAGATCCACTTTCTGCCCCCAATCTGCCCCAAAGACACCCAAACTTCAAAAATTCTCAAAAAATCAGCCCTCTGCCCAATCCCCCTGAAATTGGGGTGGTAGCCTCCACCCATTAGGCACTACCACCCCACCCCACTCTTTTGGGGCAGATCCACTTTCTGCCCCCAAACTGCCCCAAAGTCACTAAAACTTTAAAAATTCACCAAAAATCAGGATTTTTCCCAATCCCCCTGAAATTGGGGTGGTAGCCTGCACCCATTAGGCACTACCACCCCACCCCACTCCTTTTGCCCAGATCCCATGCTATGCCCCCGAACTGCCCCAAAGTCACTAAAACTTTAAAAAATTGCCAAAAATCAGCCATGAACCGAATCACCCGAATTTTTCGGGTCCAAAATTCGGGTGATTCGGCTCGCGCCCGAAAAATATCGGGGGGCATCGGGGGTGATTTGGTTCGGCCCCGAATCACCCGAAATTGTTCATTTCGGGCACAGATCATTCTGTGCCCGAAATTTTTTGCACATCCCTAATCGGTATTTTAATTTGATCTTTTATACGTTTTCACTGTTAAAAACCCTTGGTTTGTTTTATGTCATAAACCGCCTGGAGACTTCAGTAGTGGGCCAGATACATTTTTTAAAAAATAAATAAAATAATAAATAAATGTGTATTGTAAAGCACACACTCCCAAAAGCAAGATATAACACAAGAGAGAGAACACAAGTATATTTATAGAAGAGAGGCAGATGGACTAAAATTTAAAAAGCAAATACCCAGAAATGTTGTCTCTCTCTCCATAAAATTGAATGTATGTCTGTCTGCTCCCTATACATTCCCACACCCTTTGAGCAATCGGGACCAAACTTTGCAAAGTTATTTCCTAGGACCCTATGAGTAACATAGGGTATCTGGGACCCCAAAAACCACCCCACGCACAGACAAATATACAGCGGGTATAGCCACAAAAGCCCGAGCAATGCCAGGTACTTAAAGCTAATATAACATTAATGCAACAATTTTTTTAAAAAAAACAAAAAACAGTACTTCTTCCCACCCCTCTCCTTTCTTTTGCTATGTAAGCCACTCTGTGAACTTCTTTGTTGAGAATTAGCAGATGCATATCATGTACATATACATATTAGCATATACATATGACTAACAGGCCCCATGAACTTTTAATGGCAATTAAATCACCCATCCCTCCTTGTGTGTTGCATTATTTTAAGTGCCGAATATATTTGCGTGGTTTTAATGTGGTGATTCTCTTATATTTAGCAGGGGAAGAGTAACTGGCCCTATCCACCCCCAGCACAGTATCTCCAGTGATAGTTGCTGGTGTCTATCCGATGTTTCTTTTTAGATTGTGAGCCCTTTGGGGACAGGGAGCCATCTTTCTTTCTTTCTTATTAATTAATTAATTAATTAATTAATTCTATGTGTAAACTGCCCTGAGCCATTTTTGGAAGGGCGGTATAGAAATCAAAATCTTGATGATGATAATGATGTTACGGTACTGTAAACCGCCTTGGGACTGTTTTAATGAGAGGCGGTATACAACAAACCCGACCACGGGGCTACTCGTGAGCAATGTGGTCCGGCTTCCAGCCTCCAACGAGAAGATGCCCGTGAATGTGGGGAGGGGCGGAGGCAGCTAGGAAGCCATTGCGAGGCGGCTCCATAACAAAGGAGAAAGAGAGGCAGGGAGGACGAGGAGGAGGAGGAGGAGGAGGAGAAGGGCAAGGCACGGCTGCGCTGCCCAGCTCATCAGCCCTCCTCCGCCTCCCTCTCGCCCCTCGGAGACCGGACCCCGACACCATCCCCCTTACCGAGACGCCGTGGCTGGGCCTGCTCCCCGCGGCGGGCCGGCATTTGCTGGGCACCATGGCAACGGGCTCCTCCGCCGGCGCGGATGATGATGGCGAGAAAAGCCGCCGCTAAGCCGGAAGCCGCCGCTGGGCGGTCGTCCTGGCAACCCTCACTTCCGGGCACCACTCAGCTTGCCTCTCTATGTGCACCCAAGAGGACAGACTCTCCACCAAATGATCTCCTCGTAGGCACTTTAGGATCCCGATCGAACGCGTCGCGAGGGGAGGACCAGGATGGCTTCTCCCAACCCGCAGGAGGAGGCGGGCGCTCGCAGGGGAACCGGAAGAGAGGGAGGGAGGTTTGCTATGGGTGCCTCCCCAGCGCCTAGACTACTACCTAGGAGCCACGTGGCACTCTTGCCAGACGCCCGCCACGGCTTTCTTTTTCCTACACATCCATTTCTATTTATTTGTTTTAAAGCGGGTGGTTGTTTTGTGGTTTTTCTCACCCCGCCATTCCTAAAGGTACAAGGCGGCTTCCAAAGGGAAGCAAGGCGGTTTGTTGTTGTTGTTTTAAATTGTTGTAATGCTGATGGCTGCTTCTGTAGTTTTAATTGCAGAACAAACTATAATGGAAGCAATCAGAATTAGTTACAAGAAAATGGCCTCCTTGCATCTCTGGGCTAACCGGTGTTGCCAGCCTGGCTCCCCAGTGCTGTTGCTGGACTGGTTGTTTCTATGGTGCACTGCTTTATATAGGCTTTTAAAAAATAAAGCAAAACATAAAACAAGAAGGGGGTGTGTGTTGTCCAGTCACTGCTAGGGGAGGGCAGTGTGTTGGGAGCCCTGTCCTTGATTGGTAGTTCACATGGAAACATAAACACAGGGAGGTTATGTTTCCCTGTGAACATAAGAAACCCACTCAAAGGTGGGCCTCCAGGGGTGGTTGGACTACAATGCCCATCATCCTCAGCCACAGTGGGCAAGAAAGTTGGGGACACCCAGTTTTGAGACCCTGCATATATGCATCCCATGGAACTGAAGGCCAGGAAATTTAGCACCAATAAAAGGAAGCACTTTTTCACATGGTGCATAATCAACTGATGGAATTCTCTGCCATGGGATGTGATAATGGCCACCAGCTTGGATGGCTTTAAAAGGGGCTTGGACATATTCATGGAGGACAGTTCTATCAATGGCTACTAGTCTAGTGGCTGTGGGCCACCTCCAGCCTCAGAAGCATGATGCCTCTCAATACCAGTTGCATCGGAGCAACAGCAGCAGAGAGGGCATGCACATACATCTTGCCTGTGGGCTCCCCAGAGGCATCTGGTGGGCCATTGTGGGAAACAGAATGCTGAACTAGATAGGCTTTGGGCCCAGCATTCCCTCTAATGGGGATTCCCAGATGTTGTTGACTACAACTCCCAGCATCCCCAGCTGCAATGGCCTTTGGCTGTGGATTCTGGGAGCTGTAGTCAACAACATCTGGGAATCCCTGTTAGAGGGAACAGTATCTGGGCCTGATCCAGCAGGGCTGTTCTTATGTTCTTTGCCATTACCAGTTATGTCTTCTTTTCATTAGTCCCTGAAAGATCGGATGTGTTTACGTGCAACAAGAACAGGGCTGCCTGAACACCGACTAAACTAAACAGTCCTACTCAGGAGTTTCAGTAGGCCTCCCCATAGTCAATTGAATCTGGATGTCAACAAATCCTGGTTAGTTTGTCACAGCAAAACCACCAAGGATTCCTGTAGTACCTTAGGAACATAGGAAGCTGCCATATACTGAGTCAGACCATTGGTCTATCTAGCTCAGTATTGTCTTCACAGACTGGCAGCGGCTTCTCCAAGGTCGCAGGCAGGAATCTCTCTCGGCCCTGTCTTGGAGATGCTGCCAGGGAGGGAACTTGGAACCTAGATGCTCTTCCCAGAGCAGCTGCATCCCCTGAGGGGAATATCTTACAAATAGCTCACACTTCTAGTCTCCCTTTCATATGCAACCAGGGCAGACCCTGCTTAGCTAAGGGGACAAGTCATGCTTGCTACCACAAGGCCAGCTCTCCTCTCAAAACCAGCTCTTCCTCCTTAAAACTTGGAAAGCGCGGCTGGGTGCAGGGTCGGAGCGCCGATGCGTCTGGGCTCCTCCGGCTCTTGCTGGGGGGGGGGGGGGCTTTGTGGAGAGCACCTGTACATGAACAGCTACACCCAACCTTTGTTTTTACCACGTGAGCACACTGCAGTAATAGGCTGGACGCCACAAGTGGCATATTCCAGCATTTCAGGGAGCCCTCTCAGCCTCCTGTATTCATTCCAAAGCCCTTTCTATTTTGTATTCATTCCAAATGACCTTTCCATCCATGATGTCCAAGGAGGCAAGTAGCAATGCATTTTTTGAAAAACTCTAAAACTAGCATATGTTGTAAAGCATGACAAAAGAGCTGGAAGCGAAGGAGAGGAGAGCTGGTCTTGTGGTAGCAACGATGAATTGTCCTCTTTGCTAAGCAGGGTAAGTCCTGGTTTGCATTTGAATGGGAGACTACAGGTGTGAGCCCTGTTAGATATTCCCCTCAGGGGATGGGGCCGCTCTGGGAAGAGCAGAAGGTCCCAAGTGAAGTTCCCTGCCTGGCATCTCCAAGATAGGGCTGAGACAAGAGACTCCTGCCTGCAACCGTGTGGAGAAGCCACTGCCATTATCTGTGCCGGCAGTACTGAGCGAGATGGACTAAGGGTCTGAC
The DNA here is from genome assembly GCF_027244095.1 of Hemicordylus capensis. Taxonomy (NCBI): domain Eukaryota; kingdom Metazoa; phylum Chordata; class Lepidosauria; order Squamata; family Cordylidae; genus Hemicordylus; species Hemicordylus capensis. The sequence continues at coordinate 25,246,650 of NC_069666.1, forward strand.
TCGGTATCAGGCAGCAGCTCCCTATGCGCCTAGCTTCGGGGCACAAGCGGGGGCGTGGTGGATATCTCCGCAGGCGCGCAAAGCATTGCCTGGCTGCTCGTCGTGCGCTCCGCACCCACACAGGGCCTGATGGACTGAACATCCCCATGGGCAGCCCACGCGGGCTTTCCGATACTTCCACTCTCCCGCCGCCAAGTTTGCGCTCGTAGCTGCGGTGGCGAGCGCGAGGAGGACGAGGAGGAGGAGCTGGGAGCGCCGCCTCGGCTCCAGCGGGCTGAGGGCTGCGCAGGGGGAGGCGGAGCCAGCCCGGGGCGCGGCGCTCGTCCTCGCCTCGCCCGGCTGGGTCGCCTCTGGCACCGCTTGGCAGCAGCAAAGGCGGGCAGCACAACAGGCAGCTCTGGCCTCTGTGCCCGGGCAGAGCGCGGACGGCATGGCGGAGCCGGAGGAACCCCCGGCGGCCCCGAGGCAGGAAAACGAGGCAGGGGGACTGGACGGCGGCGTCGGCGGCCCCGTGGAGATCCGAGTGGCCGCCGCTCCGGACGCCGAAGAGGAGGAGGACGAAGAAGAGGAGGAGGAGGAAGATCGCCGCCGCGGGGGCCTGTGCCTGACTCCGCTGGGCGGCGGCAGCTGCAGCGAGGACGATTCCGGCAGATGCTACGGAGGAGGCGGCGGTGGCGGGTGGAGATCCAGGTAGGGATGCTGAGGCTGCGTGTCGGAGGGAACCCCGGCCCAGCCCGGCGCCTTGCGGGCATTTGCGCCCGGGCTCAACCAGCCCTTGCTCCGGGTGCCGTTTTCCCTGGTCGGGCTCCCGCTCGCCCTTCCCGCTCGGGTCTCCTCTCCTCCGGGATCCGCAGTGGCTGATCGGAGTCGGGCTGCATTGCAGCTTGTCTTCCTTTTGGCCTTGCTCGGGCCAGACCCGAGCAAGCCCTCCTCATTCGCCCCGCTTTCGGCATCCTCAAAACGAAGCACACGGAGGACTAGCCTCTTTTTTTTTTTTGCCCCGTCCGCACCTTCTCCTTTGACTGCAGGAGGGGGATTCTTCTCTTCTCGTTTTCTGGGTCCGGGTGCCCCGCGGCCCCCCCCCAGTCCCTCATTCTGTGTGCAACCTATGTGTCCTGAGTTCAGATGCTGCTACGTGCCTCCTAAGAATCCTCTCTGGCAGAACTAAAGCCTCGAGAAGTAGCCTAGACATGTAGTGTTCTCCGTTCATATCCTTGGGCCCAGGGGTCCCCAGTTGATAGTGGACTCGAATTCCCATCAGCCCCAGTTTGAGATCCCCTGTCTTAGCCTTTATTTTTATGTCTTCACTTGTAAAGGGGGGGAGGGGTATAGTACTGACTTCTGATACAGGAGGTACAACCCACAGACTTGACAGCAGGGCGGCCAGCCTGAGGTTTTCCAGCTGTTTTTGAACTGCGAGTCCCAATCCTGTCTTCCACAACCGCAATCGATTGCAGCTGGGGGGTGATGGGATCTGTAGTTGAACAGCAGCTGAAGAACCTCAAGTTGACTTGGCCACCCCTCCTCCAGAGTCCCTTGTGAATGTGCAGATTGGAGTTTCTCAGCCAGGTCTGTGTCTTCCATGCTCATGTGTACTGTCAGGTGGGAGAAGAAGGGGTCCGCACCCCTGTTTTCGTGCCATAGAAATTCGAGAAACTTCTGAGCCAACATGTCTTGGGCTGTATTCTAAGTAGACCTGTCAATACTTTTTCTCTTGGAGGGAGCTGGGCGGAGGCAGAACTCTGGGTGTTTGAACTGCACCTCCAAGCTTAAGTTCTTGCCATGACCCAGCTATAGCATGGCCCCATTGCATGCATGTTGTTGTTGTTGTTGTTCTTGTGAAACACACCGTCCATAGAAACATAGGAAGCTGTCTTATGCTGAGTCAGACTATTGGTCCATTCAGCTTAGTACTGTCTACACACTGACTGGCAGCAGCTCTCCAAGGTTTCAGGCGGGATTGAACCTGGGACCTTCTGCATGCAAAGCAGATGCTCTACCTCTGAGCTACGGCCCCGTCTCCTAAGGGGAATATCATGCAGCAAATAGCACTCGCATCCATCTAAATGCAAACCAAGATGAACCCTGCTTAGCAAAGGGGACCACCAGAGACTTCTGCCATTGCTTGTGGTGTTTGCTTTTTACTTTAGACAGTTTTATTCTGCCTTTCCAGTCCATGCAAGATGCTCAAGGCAGCTAAGACCTGTCCTTTACAAAAGAAAAATCAATTGTACAATCTTTTTTTTTAAAAAAAAATAAAAACACTGCATCTCTTCTGCAGCTCCTGTCCTGTTGATTTCAGTGGTGACCCTGTGGATTAGATCCCTCCTCCTCCTCCCACTCGGTCCCCCTGAATGTCTCGTGATGTCTGTGGGAGAGCTCGAGAGATTTGAAGCATTTCCATTCTCCCCTTCAGACGTGGATGGTCTCTGAGGCTGCACTGCAATCTGTCGGTTGCCGTGTGATGGCTTAGGCCGGGGCTCCCCATCCCTGGGTCCCAGATGCTGCTGGACTATAACTCCCACCATCCCCAGATGCACAATGGCCTTTGAGATGATGGGAGTTGTCGTCCAACACCATCTGGAGATGTTGGCTTAGGATGTTGCTGTGCCGAGAGAGAGCCCAGTCCTTGGCTGGCAGTGCAAGTCTGCCTTCGAATCTGCACAATCGCTGTAAACATCTTTGTGAACAACCATTGCCGTTGGTGGGTGGGGATGGAGCCGTCGCTCAGTGGTAGAAGGACTTTGCTTTGCAAGCAGAAGGTTCCGTTCCCGGCAGCATCTCCAAGCCGAGCAGGGAGAGACTCCTCCAACCTGAAACCTTAGAGAGCCGTTGCCAGTCAGTTCTGAACGAGATGGACCAAAGGTCTGCCTTGGGATGAGGCAGTTGCCTCTCTTCCTCTGTCTGAGGTTGTCCACAGGAGCCCTTCTCTTCTCCCTGCCCCCACTGCAGGCTGACCAACTCCAGTGCCTTTCTCTCTCAGCAACAGGCTCCAATTTCCACTCTGCACAAAAGGGCAAACTCTCCTTTGGTGTCCTAGTGGGTGCACGTGGACTACATTTTGTGCCACGCAATCTCCATCCAATTTCTTCTAGACGAGCACAGACTGTTTCTGGACACGGGGAATCCCACAACAGGTGTCTTTACCCCCCAAAAAACATAGGATTCTCCCTCCTTTCTTCCTACTCCTTTGGGCAGAATCCGGTCTTGACTTAAGCACCCATGATGATCCCTTCCCTCGGTTGCCTACAGAAATGGCCTTTGTCTGCAAGCACATCTGGATATTCCCTAGCAAAGATGCCACCATGGGTAGCTCAGGAATTCTTTGCCCAGAACCCTCCAATTCTGCTGCAGAAGTTCTGCTCTCTTTACCCAATATTCTCACATTCTGCTGCAACTTGAATGAGAAGGAAGAGACAGCTGCTCTCCACATCTGTCTCCCTGGTGTGCTTCATAGTCTGCTGCTGTTGCTCTTGGTTCTGTCTTTGGGAATAAACACTGACTGCTATCCGCAAGGAGGAGATGCACTACCCCCCGCCCCGCCCCGCTTGGGCATGCCTGCCTTTCCCCCTGGTGTGAGAAGAGCCCTTTCCTCTCCAGACAGGAAAAGCCAAGCTGTCTCTGGGCAGGCTGAGCCTGATGCAAGGAACTCTTAAGAAACTTGGAGCAACTGGAGCCGGATATTGCAGCAGGCGGCAGGGTTGGCCTCCCTCCCTCCCCTCCAGTCTAACCTCCGCAGCAGGATGCTTGGAAGCCTTCTTTGGCTGGGAGCCTGGGAGGTGGAGGTTTCCCCCGAGGAGGAGGGGGGCCGGGGTGAAGGGATCTCCTGGTGATCTGACACTCGCCTGGGGAGGGCCGGCTCTTCTGCTGCTGGACCAGCTGGCCATCTGTAATCTGATGCTGGGGGGGGGAGCTGGAGGAGGCGACCTCTGGCGCCTCCCCATCAATCCCTCTGGTCGGACTATGACTAGTCAGAGAGAGCTCAGCCCTGCCTAATACGGTTAGTGTGTACACCGCGGACTCCTGCCCACCTTTGAATCTGCTGTGCCTGAGAGATGTATCTCAAGGATGAATGCAGCTTGCTAGGGACATGAATGGACGGTTTCCCCCTTATACTGGACTCCATTTTATTCACACCATCCATAGGTCATATGGTCATCATAGGTCATATCTTCATAGGAAGCGGCCATATACTGTGTCAGACCCTTGGTCCATGTGGCTCAGTATCGTATGCACTGGCTGGCAGCAGCTCTCCAAGGTTACAGACAGCGGTCTCTCCCAGCCCTACCTGGAGACAGAGACACAGGAAGGAAGCTGGCTTCTACCGAGTCAGACCATTGGTCCATCTAGCTCAGTATTGTCTACACTTCTTGTACCCCAACAAAGAGAAGTTCTTTTCTGGGTCAGTTAGCCAAACACATCGCCAGTCGAGAAGGTTTTGACTGGCAGCATGTCTCCAGGTTAGGAACATAGGAAGCTGCCATATACTGAGTCAGACCCTTGGTCCACCTAGCTCAGTACTGTCTACACAGACCGGCAGCGGCTTCTCCAAGGTTGCAGGCAGGAATCTCTCTCAGCCCTATCTTGGAGATGCTGCCAGGGAGGGAACTTGAAACCTTCTGCTCTTCCCAGAGTGGCTCCATCCCCTGAGGGGAATATCTTACAGTTACAGACAGGGGATAGCTGGAGATAGGGACGCAGGAAGAAAGTTGGCTTCTACTGAGTCAGACCATTGATCTACGTATCTAGCTCAGTATTGTCTACACTGACTGGCAGCATCTCTCCAGCTTACAGACAGGGGTCTCTCCCTGTCCTAGCTGGTGATGCTGCCTGGGAGTGAACCTGGGACCTTCTGCATGCAAGTGTGCAGAAGCTCTTCACTGAGCTGTGGAAGAGCCTCATCCCTGGAGGGGAATATCTCACAGTGCTCACACATGTAGCCTCCCATTCAAATGCAAACCAAGGCGGACCCTGTTTAGCAAAGGAGACCATTCGTGCTTGCTACCCTAAGACCAGCTCTCCTCCATCGGGTTCAGTCCAGCAGCATTCTGCTTCCCTCCATAGTCAGCCAGAAGGCCTCTAGAAACCCCACGGGCAAGGCTGGAGGCAGGAGCTCTTTCCATTCCCACAAGTTTTCTCTCTCATTTTTTCCATCTCTGTGCAGAATGAGTTTTGTTCTGGGCAGCAGGATCAAGGCAGGGCATTCGGAGCAGGGCCTTCCTGACTGAGGCTGGGCAGGAAAATAAATCAACTGGGTGGACATCAAAAAACGTGTGGGCATGTGACACGCATGCCTTAGAAGCCCCCTTTAAAGCCATTTAAGCTAGTGGCCATCCCATATCTTTTAATCCTGAATATTTGCATTTTTAGGGGAGTGGTCAGTAACAGTTTGAACTGGCAAGGAGGAGAAAGGAGGACATTGTTTTGTAATAGTGTAGCACTGTGGCATTCATTGACCAATATACATTCCAGTTTTAATGCAAATTCATTTCAGGGTCCTGAATATAAAGCAATGGCTTTACACTTCTATACTTCTGAGGTGTCTGCCTCTTTTTTTTTTTTTTTTACATTTATATCCCGCTCTTCCTCCAAGGAGCCCAGAGCAGTGTACTACATTCTTAAGTTTCTCCTCACAACAACCCTGTGAAGTAGGTTAGGCTGAGAGAGAAGTGACTGGCCCAGAGTCACCCAGCAGGTCTCATGGCTGAAGGGGGATTTGAACTCGGCTCTCCCTGGTCCTAGTCCAGCACTCTAACCACTGCACCTTGCTGGCTCTCTTCAGTGTTTCTTTATAAGAGAAGGTTAGGTCTCCAGCTTCCAGAACTGTCGTTCTCCTTTTCCTTTTCCTGGAGAGTGCATGGAATCATGATTTGCAAATCCACTTCACGAACTGAAGGCCAGAGCAGTCCTGGCCATCCTTAGCTGGTGTCAATGAGGGTGTGATGCGAAATTATGACCCTGACAATCATGTATGTTTTTTATAGAAAAAATCCTGATGCCCTAAATCCGTTGGGATCTGATCTAGTAATTTTGTTTGCCTTTTATTTGGTTAAACAACGCTTTAAAAAGTAGGCCATGTTGGTTTTGCATGCTTTTAAATATCTCCAAAGTTTTCCAAAAGCTTTTATACTGGAATATGGATTAAGGGAAATTAAATCAAGCACACTTAACATTATATATCAAACTTTACTCAGATATTGTTTTTATTGGAATGCTTAAATATATTTTCAAGAGCTTATATATTCACTTATATAGATTTTAAATGGGGAAAGCATTGAATGTGCACACCCAAGGAGCTATGTGCTAATATTTATCCTATATATAGGGACGATCACTTGAAAAAAAGTGAATTACAGTTTTGAAATTGCCTAGTTCTAGTGATGAATCTATTCATTATGTTACTAATTAATGTTATACAAAAATACATTTTTAGAATATGGAAGGAGAGCTGATTTTGCGGTAGTGAGCATGAATTGTTTGCTAAGCAGGGTTTGTCTTGATATACATTTGGATGGGTGACTACATGTGAGTGCAGCAAAATATTGCCCTGGCAGCATCTCCAGGTAGGGCTGGGAGAGACTCCTGCCTGGAACCTTAGATAAGCCTCTGTCGGTCATAGGAACATAGGAAGCTGCCTTCTACTGAGTCAGGCTTTTGGTCCATCGATCACAATATTGTCTACACAAACTGACAGCAGCTTCTCTCCAAGATTGCAGGCAGGAGTCTCAGTCTCCCTGGAGATGCCAGGCAGGGAACTTGGAGCCTTTTGCAGGCAAGCATGCAGGTGCTCTTCCCAGAGCGCCCTGGCTCCAAAGGGGAATTGCTTATGGTGCTCACATGCAGTCTCCCATTCAAATGCAAACCAGGGTGGACCCTGCTTAGCAAAGTGGACAATTCATGCTTGCTACCACAAGACCAGCTCTCCTTAAAGACAATGCTGAGCTAGATGGACCAATGGTGTGTAATCAGCTTCCTATGTTCCTAGAAATGGAAAGATTTCCACCTTACATCACTGAGTTATAACGTATACAGGTCTCCAGCGCACTTTTGGACTCCAAAAGACCAGGGGACGTTCTTTCTGTGCCGGACCTGTATGTATGTCATGCCACGGTCTTGACCTTCTGGGCACCTGTTCTCATCAGCACTGCAGGGCTGTGGATTTTGCTAATCTCCTCAGCTGGGTGCTGTTTACATGGTGAAGGAGAAAAGGAGATTAGGATGGCTGGAATCCATAAAGGCTTCCAGCGAGGGAAGAAGCAGCCTGTCGTACGGCTGGTGTTCATTAGTGCGATTGGCTTCTTGTGGTCTCCCTCTGGGATGTGACGCCAGCAGGGAGTTGCCCAGAAATACATGAGCTGGAAGCTCCAAGGCAGCTCAGAGAATTAGCTTGATCTCGGATTACTGCAGTCTTAATGAGCTGGCTGTGGGCATTCCCCATAGCAGCAGGGTAGGGGGTTGGTAGTTTGGGGGTTGTCGTGTGGGTTTCCTTCACCTGCTTTGGTCAAATCAGTTTTGTTCCCCTGTCGATTACCAAGCAAGCACCAACTCTGGTGCCTAGTTTTGTATCTTGAGGTTGTGGGTGGGGTTATTTTTCATGATGATGATGATGATCATCATGTTTCTAGCCCTCATTGCTGCAGTAACACGTTTGGAAATGTGTAAGCGGTCTGGGGAAGGATCACACAATGCCCATAAGGTACTGACTTTGGTGTCCTATAAGGCTTGCAGTTTCTCACTTGCCAGCCACTAGGGTTCCGTTCTTGCAAAACCTCGCTATTGGCAAATTTGTGGTTGGCGAGGTATTAAAGTAGCCGCCTTGGGATTTTCTTAATGAAAAGTGGGGTATAAATTTAACAATCAATCAATCAATCAATCAATAAAATGAAGTCTATGGGAAACGGGGTTAGGGGAACCATGACTGCAAAAATACTTAAAAATAAAGGAAAAAATACAATTTATTTTGCTAAAAGTCATTTTAAAAATCCTGCACTATCGCCAAGAGTCACCAAGAAGAATGAGCAGATCAAAGCCCTGGACATTTTTTGAACCCCCCAAAATCACACAAAGGCATTTTAAAATTGGCAAGGGACAGCAAGTTCAGCAAGGGTCATCAAGAGGAATGAGTAGATTGAATGATTGTCTCTCAAATACTAAGGGGAGGAGAGCTGGTCTTGTGGTGGCAAGCATGACTTGTCCCCTTAGCTAAGCAAGGTCCACCCTGGTTGCATATGAATGGGAGACTAGAAATGTGAGCACTGGAAGAGATTCCCCTCAGGGGATGGAGACGCTCTGGGAAGAGCAGAAGGTTCCATGTTCCCTCCCTGGCTTCTCCAAGATAGGGCTGAAAGCAGTTCCCTCCCTGGCTTCTTCAAGATAGGGCTTGGAGTCAGACCACCATTGGTCCATCTAGCTCAGTATTGTCTACACACAGACTGGCAGCGGCTTCTCCAAGGTTGCAGGCAGGAATCTCTCTCAGCCCCATCTTGGAGATGCTGCCAGGGAGGGAACTTGGAGCCTAGATGCTCTTCCCAGAGCAGCTCCATCCCCTAAGGAGATTATCTTACAGTGCTCACACTTCTAGTTTCCCTTTCATGTGCAACCAGGGCAGACCCTGCTTAGCTAAGGGGATGAGTCATGCTGCTTGCTACCACAAGACCAGCTCTCATCACAACCCCTTTGTAACGGCCCGAAGTTACTTGCTGCGCTTTTGCTCCGGAAGCAGAAAACTTGCCAAGTTGGTATGGCAGGCCAGCATAAGGCATCTTGGCAGAAATCAAGATGAAAACCCTCGCACCCCTCCCAAGGAACACAACTTGCTCAGAATTGAGAGCAGCTCCGAACTCTGAGGAGCTGTTGGCATTGCTCCTTCCTTCTATTTGAATGGGACCAAAGGGATTGCTGTGAAATATCTCGGAGGCAAGGGGTGGGATGAGGTGCCTCCTGAACCCTGACACCAGAAAAGAGGTTGCAAATAATCATTAGAGTTGTCATGAAGATGACTCTCGCGCATCATTAGGGGCTTGGCCTATGGGACACGAATCTCATCACACACTTCCTCCCTCCTCCACGACCCCTTCCAGGAAGGAAGCTCAGCAGCTGTGGAAGCACCTGCACAGATCCGGGGAAAGAGCTCTTGGCCCAGGTTCCACCTTCATAATAGATGCTGGGTGGGTGGGTGGGTGGATGGATGGATCGATGTATACTGAGAAGAGCTGGTCTTGTAGTAGCAAGTATGACTTGCCCCCTTAGCTAAGCAGGGTCTGCCCTGGTTGCATATGAATGGGAGACTAGAAGTGGGAGCACTGCAAGATTTTCCCCTTAAGCGATGGAGGCGTTCTGGGACGAGCAAAAGGTTCCAAGTTCCCTCCCTGGCAGCATCTCCAAGCAGAAGGTTCCAAGTTCCTTCCCTGGCTTCTCCAGATAGGGCTGAGAGAGATTCCTGCCAGCAACTTTGGAGAAGCTGCTGCCAGTCTGTGAAGACAATACTGAGCTAGATAGACCAATGCTCTGACTCGGTATATGGCAGCTTCCTCTGTGTGTGTGTGTGTGTGTGTGTGTGTGTGTGTGTGTATTTCTATCCTGCTTTTCAACAAAAGTTCCCAAAGCAGTTTGCATATAATAAAATGGCTCCCTGTCCCCAAAGGGCTCACAGTCTAAAAAAGAAACACAAGATAGACACCAGCAACAGCCACTGGAGAGATGCTGTGCTGGGGATGGATAGGGCCTGTTGCTCTCCCCCTGCTAAATAAAGAGAATCACCATGTTAAAAAGGTGCCTCTTTGTTCAGTTAACAAGGGACAATATAATAGTAGAGATTTTTTAAAAACAGCCATAATTATTCTTGGGGAGGGTATGTTTGAGTTTAATTATCGGCGGGGGGGGGGGGTGCGCTATGGTCCTGGATTTTTAAAATCCCTAGAGATGCCCCCTGGTGCCACTGCTGTCCTCTGGTGCTCCCTGTCCGAGAGTCCCCTGAAGCTGTGCTCTCTGCTTGGAAACTATGACTCAGCCGTGGGTTTCCGGGGTGCTAAGGAGATTACGGCCCGTCTTAGACGCCTTGTACGCTGGTGCCTTGAATATCTTTCCTAATGTGTGGAGCTCACAAAAATTGAGCGTGAGGCCAGATACTCTGTCTGTCTCGACTCCTCCCATGAGCATCTTTGTATCTGCAGAAAAACGTCACTCCACTTCTACCCTAAATTCTGTTTAACTCGTTCAAAAGTGCATATTGGATGTGTTGAAGACAGCCAGCCACAGCAACTGTGCATGGGGGTCCTCCTCACAGTGACTTTATAACCTGGCGATGTGGTGCCACTTTCTCTCCGCTCCATTCAAAACGCAGTCAGAAACCTTCCGTGTAACCCACTCTCGAAAACACAGACAGAACCAAAGTTTAAGGGTATGAAACTACCCTAACTCATATCTGAATGGCATAGAAGGAGAGGATGTGTCCCTGAAGGCAGGACTGGAAACAGTGAGTTGAAATTGCGAAGAAGCAGATTTAGGCTAGACCCAAGTGCAAGAATATGAATATGACGAATATTTATATACCGCTTTTCAAAGTGGTTTACGTAGAAATTAAAGTAAAGCATGCCATTGAGTCGGTGTCAACTCCTTGAGACCACAGAGCCCTGTGGTTGTCTTTAGTAGAATGCAGGAGGAGTCTACCATTGCCTCCTCCTGCACAGTATGAGATGATGCCTTTCAGCATCTTCCTGTATCACTGCTGCCTGATATAGGCGTTTCCCATAGTCTGGGAAACATACCAACAGGGATTTGAACCGGCCACCTCTGGCTTGCTAGTCAAGCCATTTCCTTGCTGCACCATTAGGTGGCTACATAGATATTAATAAACAGATAAAATGGCTCCTTGTCCCCAAAGGGCTCACAATCTTAGAATTATAGACACCACCAACAGCCACTGGAAGGGGATGGATAGGGCCAGTTGCTCTCCCCTGATAAATAAAGAGAATCACCACTGTTTAAAAAGTGCCTCTTTGGCCAGTTAGCAGGGGGGACAGTCTGCCTCATGACGAGCTGGGACAAGGCATTTGTACACCCTAGGTTTGAAATTTATGCCCCCAATGAAAGTCTAAAGTGCACCATTTTCCCTCTCAGAACCAGTTCCTAACTTCTGCCCAAGATTCTTGCCACTGACATTTGAAGTTAGGTGGAGAATCCCAGGTAAAAGTCAGGAACCAGTATGAGAACTGGAGGTTGGTGGGTTCCAATGACAGGCCCACTGAAAGAGTGTGCTTCCTGGGAACCTCTGGCTCTTGGCTTACTTCATGAGAACCAGCCCTATGGATAACTGGGTCCTGCTATCCCTTCCCACTTCAAACAACCATATGTATAGCTTTCCTGAGAAAGTGTGAGCATTTCAGGCTGTATGATTTGTGAATGACTGTTGAATCGGCTTGGCCATTGTCACTCCGGGTGATGCGAGTTGTAGTCCAACAACATCTGGGGGCCCAAGTTTGTGAGCCTGCTGCCTTACAGAAGAACTTGGGGGGTGCAGAACGCCTTGGGGGGCTCACATGTGGGTCATGCCTTTGCTGGCTTGCTCCTGGCATCTGGTAGAATATTTGAGCGGTTGTTTTGGCCACCTGAATCCAGTCTTTAGAGGAGAGGACAGAAACCGTGGATAGGTTTTGTAAGTGGTTTATGTCTTGATTGGGCCATCCATTTTAGCAGGGGCTGATGTAATTCAGGAGCCTGTTGTCCTCTGTCAAAGGAAGCTTGGCTTGAGAGAGAGAGAGAGAGCGGGCTTGGATGATCTCCCCCCGCCAAAGGCTCCCGGTCTGTTTAATATTCAGAAAGAGAGTGAAGCACTAATCCGTTTCAGCAGCACTGAGAGCCAAAGGGCACCGGCTTCCCCTTCATGCGCGCCTTGCTTGGTGTCCCGAGTGAGTCACCGGCAGATGAGTCACCACCTCATAAGGTTGTTTTTCTGGCTGTCCAAGCATTTATTTTTTGACAGTGGCATGCTCTAAAAAAATGCTGTTTTCCTCCTTGGGAGATTTTCAATGCAAATTGCTAGCATCTGTGCAGTCACCGGGGAGACTCCTCCTCCTCCTGCCCTTGGCTTACTTTGGATTCTGTAAACACATTAATTTAGTCCAGGGAGGGGCATCGTCTCCTGAGAGGGTAAAATCAATAAAATTGCGTTTTGTTTGGGTTGTGAAGCCCTGGCAAAGCCGAATCCTCCTGCGGGCAGTCAAGTGTAATGCTCTGAAGAACAACTCGAGTCGAGGACTAGGCTATTGGTGGCTGCTATTCCAAAGTTGGAGGAGGATCAATGGCTACTGGTCTGATGGCTATCGGCCACCTTCAGCCTTGGAGGCAAGATGCCTCTAAGAACCAGTTGCAGGAGAGAGGGCATGTCCGCACCCCCTGCCTGTGGGCTTCCCAGAGGCATCAGATAGGCCACTGTGGGCAGCTCTAGATGGGCCTTGGACTGGTCTTATGTTCTCATGTTTAGCACAGACATAGGAATCTACCATAAACAGAGACAGACCCTTGGTCTATCTAGCTTAGTATTGTCAGTGCGGACTAGCAGCGGCCTCTCCAAAGGTTGCAGGCAGGAGTCTCTCTCAGCCCTATTTTGGAGATGTTGCCAGGGAGGGAACTTGGAACCTTCTGCATGCAAGCATGGAGATGCTCTTCCCAGAGCCCCCTTGTAGTCACCAGCCAGCTCTCCCACTAAAGAGTAAACCGGAGGTGAACCCTGCCCTGACTGAAAGGCTGGTGAACTCCAGGGCTCAGCCAATCAGCACACCAGGTGGGTGGGACCTAGAGAGCTATGAGGAGGAAGAGAAGGTTCCTTTGTTAGAAGAAGCTGGCTGAGGGTGAGAGCAGGACATGTGGCCATGGAGTTTGGCTGCAGTCATTGGAAAATAGGACTGCAAGGGCTTAATTCTCAACCAGGGTTTTGGTGAGTTGAAGACAAAGGAAGCCAGGGCTTTGACATCGGGAAGTTTAGTCTAGGGAAAGTTTGTTTAGTCAGAACTTGCGTCAGATTTTCAGTTTCTTTTGTGTGTGTTTGCATATTCCTGATACTGGTCTATTATTGTTTATCTGTAACATAACTAAGCTAAGAAACACTAGCCTTGCCCATCCAGCCTCCTTGCAAAAGACACTGTAAGCTTTTAAGTGTGCTTTTGGATTTTCCTACATCCCTGTTCCTTGCAACTGAGGTACTTTTTGAAGTATTCTTGTAACCACTGAGTATTTTTACCTGTAACTAAAAGCTGAGGGAGCCTCAGACCGAAGCAGTCTGTAGCAATTGAATAAAGCTTTTTCTTTCTTTTTGTTCTTTGCATTTTACAAGCCTCTCCAAGTGAATCTTATGGCTCAGGAGAAAACCGGGTTGGGGGGGGACTAAAAGGGATTTTTTTTCTCTCTCTGGTGCAAACTTCCCTCAGGTTGGTCATCAGCTACCAGTTTTCTCACCATGTGTAGGCTTGCACGTGGAGGATTTTTAAGTATTTTCCCCATAGCAAAAGAAGGAAAGTTTCCCTGGGGTTTCCACTCCAAGCCCAGGGAGGGTCACACTCTGAGATAAAGAGGGGTAGTGGCGGCAGCAGCCATTTTTGAAACTACTAGAGATGCAGGGAAGTTTTAGGAATAGCCTTTGCCAGAAAGCCCTGCAGAGATGAGTCTGCATTTCTTCCCCTCACATGAGCTTGCTCTGAGACAAAGGCAATAATCCGCTACACACCCCGTTCCTTAACATCAGAGAGCAGAGAGAGCCTGTTTTTCCCGCTGAAAAATGTTACGACACGATTTGCTTACATATGAAAAGGTTTCATTTTAGAGCACAAGAGCATATGCCTGTGTCGTCGTCTGTCTGTGAATGGGTGCAAACACAGGGTCAACCCCAGCAGGGTGCTTGTGCTAGTCGCTTGGGGCAAGGCCAGAAAAGAATCTTGCGGCACTTTAAGGATACGCAGACTCAAGACAGACGGTTTTGTGACAGAGGAGGCAAAGGCAGTAACAAAAGCCATGCAGTGACGCACAGCATGGGCCGGGTCTTGGTTCTTCCCCACCAGCTGTCCCCAAACCACAGGCTTGTTTGCAGAACTGCTGGTAGGGAGGGCAAAGTGCGGCAGCCTGGGAGGAAGAGCCGAGTACCCTCCGTATCGGAGGAGATCGGGTGCTTGCAAACATTAAGGGAGCGGGGAGAAGGGGTGTGTTCAGAACGAGCGTGCCCTCTTCAGATTCCACCCCCCGCTTTTTCTCGAGGTAGGAGGAAAAGCTGACCCGCCCAGCTGCCGCCTCGCACACACACGATCCTTCTCTCTGCCACCGATTGGGGGCGCCAGGCTCTCGTACCCAGGCTGGGTGCTTCTCATACCCTGCTGGTGGTCATGTGTGACATACCTGATGCACGCCACTTGAGAGTCTGAAGTCCTTTTTGAAAACTAGAAACACTCTGGACTTAGTCCAAGGAAGAGGGGATCCTGCCCTCCAACCACTGTGCAATGCTACCCAATTTGGCTTTGATTGATCCTCTGCCTAGTGCTGCACTAGGGGCACCACTTAAAATACGAATACAACAAATATTTATATACCGCTTTTCAACAAAAGTTCCCAAAGCAGTTTACAGAGATATAAATAAATCAAATGGTTCCCTGTCCCCAAAGGGCTCACGGTCTAAAGCAGAAATATAAGCTAGGCACCAGCAACAGCCACTGGAGGGATGTGGTGCTGGGGATGGATAGGGCCAGTTGCTCTCCCCCGTTAAATAAAGAGAATCGCCACTTTAAAAGGTGCCTCTTTGCTCAGTTAGGAACCACTGGCAAATCCATCACCGGCATTGCTAAGACCTGGGCTTCAGCTCTTTATTCCATTGTGCTGCCTGCCTGCCTGCCTGAATTGGCATTCTAATTAGTGCTAGAAACCAATCTGAACAACTGCAGAGAGCACATAATTTCAAAACAAGAACAGCCATTGCTTTTCCTGCCAATAGCTTTGGCCGCAGCCTGTGGATTTTTTATTTTATTTTAAATTTTGGCACTCCTGTGTATTCCAACGTAATTAAGTCCACATAACACCTTCCCCTCTCCATCTGACAATCTGAAGACTGTGGTTTTTCCATTATGCCCAGGAACATTTTTCCATACTACTCTGCAGGAGGGATATGTGTGCGTGCATGTTCTTAAAATCAAGTCTGAAGACCTCTGTTGAACTTGAAAGCTTGCTCACTAGTTTGTGACATTCTAGTTGCTCATTGTAGTATATTGTGATGCTCTTTCTTTAAGGATAGTTAGAGGGTCAGCGACAGAGTACTGTGACATCTAGAGCTCTATCCAGCCCATATAAAATATATCTTTATAAAGTATCATAGCTAATAGTACTGTGGATGCATTATCCAGTAACGAGGGGGATAGTCGTAATCCAGTCTGTATTGTCTGGTTCATTTCTCATAAGTGCTGATCCTGGTACTGTTGCTTTGGGTGCCTGGACCCCTTGGTGATCCTTCTAAATTTTTTACCTATAATAATAGAAGTGGCTTCTTCTTTGTACTTTTGGGACTCCCTAGCAAGGCAGAAATACAGTGTGTAAGTTTGCACATTAAAACTTATAGATAAGTATCCTGAAAGTGTGTTGGGGGTTGCTTAGTAGTAAATCTTATTTTACTTGCCTGTATTTACCTCGGGTTAACCTATATTAAATAATTTATAATAAAGTTTTTTAAAAAAAACTTTTAAAGTTGCTGACGGGGACTTGCTACTGGGTAAACATACTACATAATAGTACAGGCAAACTTCAGCATTCGCAGACCCAACATACACAAGTCTGAACCCTTTGTGTGCTAGTTTTTGGTTGTATATACCAAGGTCAGGTGCCAGTTACCCGACCGTGTGAAACCATGGGGTTTCACATATCCACGGTCGGGTATTTGGCACCTGATCTTGGTATATACGACCAAAAACTAGCACACAAAGGGTTAAGACTTGTTTATCCACAGGTCGGGAGTGGGAGGAAATGACCTCCGAAATGATTCATCATTTTGTGAAACGGAGCCGTTTTGTGGATCGTTTGCATGAAAACCCCTGTGGAAAATCATGGGGAAATGCTTTAAAATGGATGATTTCCAACTTTGGGGGGCATTACTGGATCACTGGAGGCCCACAGAGCACAGGAGGGTATTTTGCCCCTTTAAACCTTTTCTGCCCGTTTTGGGGCCTCCGGGAACCTAACCCGCGATCCCATTGCCCCAGTGACTCAGTATTCGCGGTTTCCGTACCCACGGTAATTGCAGGGAATGGAACCCCCGCGAACACGGAAGTTCTCTTGTAATCTTGGCCATGACTCATGGGGATGGGCATTGTCAGATAATGCAAGCCCTAACTTCAGTGCTGCACAAAGCCCCCATTTTAACTCTGCTTCCAGGTGATTGTGGAACAGCAGTGCCTCCTCGGCACTCAAGGGCCCTTGTGTGGAAGCAACCCTGGTAGGATGTTGCCACCTTGTGGCCATGTTCCCCTTGTGAAAGAGCAATGAAGATGTAAGCTCTTGAGTCATTCAGGAACCAAGTCAAGGTGAAGGTGTTGACGCAGTCTCCCCCACCTCTCTCGTTCCAGCGGTGGTGAGAATGATGGAGACGACTCAAGCCACAACTGGAAACCCCCCGAGCAAGAGCTGGTCCTGAAACTGGTGGCCCAGATTGAGTATTACTTTTCCGACGAGAACCTTGAAAAAGATGCTTTCCTCCTGAAGCACATCCGGCGAAACAAGATGGGGTACGTCAGCGTTAAGCTGCTGACGTCATTCAAAAAGGTAAGCTCCGGCTCTGTTTTCAAGGCAGCTGTCAAACTTGGCTTAAGCCAGGAGGGGGCAACAAAGTGGTTTTTTGGTGATGCATGGCCCTCCCCTGCATGTGTGCGAAGGTTTGAAAATTGTTTCTTTCGGGATGTCCTTTGAGCATTTGTTGATGCACAGGCAGGTTTAGTTGTTATAAACCTGCTAACTTGGCAAAGAGGCACCTTTTTGACGTGGTGATTCTCTATACTTAGCAGCAGGAGAGTAAATGGCCTTATCAACCCCCAGTGCAGCATCCCTCTAGTGACTCCAGTGGCTCAACAAAGGCTTGTCTCATTGGAGTACCCTTGTGTATAAGTCTGCTGCAAGGGTGCTTGTGGGTACAAGTCGCTCCACAAGTATTACAGCCATCCTGTGTCAGCTTCATTGGCTACCGGTCTGCTTCCGGGCTAGATTCAAGGTGCTGGTATTGACCTTTAAAGCCCTACACGGTTTGGGGCCAGGGTGCCTGTCAGACCACATTCGCCCATATGAATCTGCCAGGGCCCTCCACTCATCATCTCAGGCCCTGCTCATGGCCCCGCCACCAACAGAGATCCGGTTGGCGGGGACTAGAGACAGGGCCTTTTCAGTTGTGGCCCCTTGGCTTTGGAACGCCCTCCCTGAAGAGCTTCGCCATGCTCCCTCCCTCAGTGTTTTTACAAAACATCTCAAAATGCACCTTTTTAAGGAGGCTTTTTAATGCTCCATTATTGTTTGGTTCTTTAGCTTCTTTGTCTTTTTATAATTTTCAGTTTTAATTTGAACCTAATAATTGTGGGTTTTAATCTGACTTTTTAAAAAAGTTAATTTTATTACATTTATTGTCTCTGCGTCTATCTTATTGTTGTGAGCCGCCCCGAGCATTAGTGCACTGGAGGGGTGGGGTATAAATATTTTAAATAAATAAATAAGTCATGGTCTCTTCTTACAGGTCAAACACTTGACACGTGACTGGAGAACCACGGCGTATGCGCTGAAATACTCTGATGTCCTGGAGCTGAACGAAGACAGCAGAAAGGTTCGCCGGAACTCACCCGTTCCTGTGTTTCCTAGCGAGAATCTCCCTAGCAAGATGCTTCTTGTCTATGACATCTGCCTGGTTTCTGATCTCCATCCTCTCGATCAGAAGCAAGAGAATGGATGTGTTCAAGAGAAGATGATGGAGCACCTTCTGAAAGCCTTTGTCGGGTTTGGCGTCATTTCGTCTGTTCGCATTCTCAGACCCGGACGGGACCTTCCGCCGGATATTAAAAGGTTCAGCAGCCGATACAGCCAAGTCGGAACCAAAGAGTGTGCGATCATAGAGTTTGAAGAGGTCGATGCAGCGATAAAAGCTCACGAGTCGATGGGTATTTTGGACCATGAAACTAGTATGAAAGTTGTCCTCATTGGGATGAAGCCACCAAAGAAGAAGGTTTTGAAAGATAAGAACTGTGATGATGACCCCAGCAAGGGTCTTCACAAGACACGGTCCATGAATAAGAGAGTTGAAGAGCTTCAGTTTGTTGGTGATGAATCTTCGGCCAACAGCTCTTCTGAACCGGAGAGTAATCCAACCTCTCCCCTGTCAGGCCGCAGAACCAGCTCCTCCAACATGCTGAGTCCCTGCACCTACCAAAACAACCATCTTAGCCCCAACGTCTCGCCAAGATCAAGTCCTTGGAACAGCCCTTCTTCACTG
Source organism: Hemicordylus capensis (assembly GCF_027244095.1). NCBI lineage: Eukaryota > Metazoa > Chordata > Lepidosauria > Squamata > Cordylidae > Hemicordylus > Hemicordylus capensis. The sequence continues at coordinate 25,265,140 of NC_069666.1, forward strand.
CGTAAGGTTTCCAGGATGTCTCCGCTTGCCGAAGATGGCAAGCGTAGCTTAAGCACTAGTCCTGAAATGGCGAGGAGATGTGCAGATTACTCATCTGACAGCAGCATTACCCCTTCAAGTAGTCCCTGGGTTCAAAGGAGACGGCAAGCTCAGACTCTGACGCAGGAGAAAAGTCCAGTTGGTAGCCCAATGCTAGGTCCCAAAATTCAGTCTGCGGATGGGCTACCTGTTGGAGTACTTCGTTTACCAAAAGGGCCAGATGGTACAAAGGGATTCCATATTGGGTACGAAAGGAATAAACCCACCAAGGACTAATAGGTTTTGTGCAGAAAGTTGGACAAAAATAATGAACCAGTCATTGGATTATTCCAGTGCTGAATATCTTCAGTGACTTGGATCAAGGCAGTATTTCATTTTTTAAAATGTTTTCTATCAGTGTAGCTTTGTACATTTGTATTTGCACATAATCAACAAACTGTATTTGTTCTAACGTTTCTTCCGTGTCCATGCATTTTACTTTTTTATGCCAGGTTTCCCAGACATTTCATGGGAAGAAGTTATTTTGCAAAGCTCAGATTCTCAACATGGCAAAGTGCAAATATATTTAGTTGTCGCACAAGTCTTGAGTTGTACCAGATGGTTTGCTGTTATGCTGAAGTCTGTCTCGGGTTTTTGGTTTTTGGTTTGGGTTTTTTTGCAATGTCTTGAAAGGAACTCTTGAGTTTCAGATATTTGAGTTTCTAGTATCTTGCCTAATGTTCCAAAGATACTTCCTAGTATATGGTACAACCAAAAAGTGTATTTTTGGTGGTATGAATTAAAAATGTGAACACTCAAAACTGCCTTCTGATCTTGTCAGGCTAAAATTGGCCAGATGAGGATGAGATTATGGAATGTGTAATTTATTAAAAATAAATATTGTGGATGGGGATGATAGGAATTGTAGTCCAACAGCATCTGGGGACCCAAGTTTGAGCATCCCTGGCCCTGAGGGCCAGCTCTAGATATGAGGGGTCCCTTTGGCATGGTGACCTCAGGAGAACTTCCTCCTACGTGGCTGCCCCCAGGTGTTTCATTCTCAGTGGGGCAGCAACATATTCTCTGCTGGCAGCAACCTGCTATAGTTTTCCCACAGCCATGTATTCAGAGAATGTGTCCTCCATCATAGATCAGAAGTTCTGGATTCAGGCAGCTGAGGCTGCAGCACAAGGCATGCTACCCATTTTCCCTTTTTTAACCCCCAACAGAGGGGTAGGGACTAGGCAACCTTGGCTGTGGTTGAACTACAAGTCCCATCACCCTCTGGTGGCTGGGGATGATGGGAGTGGTAGTTCAACAGCAGCTGGCAAAACAGCGTTGCCTCTTTCTACTAACATGAGACATTCTTTACAAATAGGAACAATAGGAAGCTGCTGTATACTGAGTCAGACCATAGGTCCATCTAGCTCAGTATTGTCTGCCCAGACTGGCAGCAGCTTCTCCAAGTTTGCAGGCAGGGGTCTCTCTCAGCCCTATCTTGGAGATGCCAGGGAAGGAACTTGGAGCCTAGATGCTCTTCCAGAGCGGCTCCGTCCCCTAAGGGGAATATCTTACGGTGCTCACACTTCTAGTCTCCCATTCATATGCAACCAGGGCAGACCCTGCTTAGCAAAGGAGCCAAGTCATGCTTGCTACCACCAGACCAGCTCTCTTCCCATGCTGGACCAAAGCTCATCTCTCCTCCAGAACACAGTAGCTGATGCCCATTCTACGTGAAAAGCTGTAAAGCAAGGAAGCCAAAGCTCAGAAGAACCCACAGCTTATTGTTGGCTGTAGCTTAGGGACCAGCAGCATGGGGCTGCTTCGTCGCTTCTTTCTGAATGCCGTCTCTGTCTTCCACATACCCCAGCTCTTAAGACCTCACAGGGCACTTCTGTAATGTGGGGGTGGGAGGAGCGATGATGCCATAGGGTGAAGTGGCCAATCATCTTCAGAGAGAGGCCATTGTGAGATCAGAGTACTGGTATCTTGTGGGGGGGCCCCAAAAAAACCAACAACAAGCCATAATCATCTGGGACCAGCCAAAGGGTTGGGAGCAAGGGAAAGCATGGCTTACTCCTGTAGGTAAGTAGAATTTGTTTGATTTTGCAGCACTGGTGGATTTCTTAGCTTCCAAGAGGTATATCCCACTTTTACGAATATGATGACTCTTTATATACTGCTTTTCAACAACAGTCCCCCAAGTGGTTTACAGAGATAAAATGGCTCCCTGTCCCCAAGGGGCTCACAATCTAAAACAGAAACGTAAGACAGACACTAGCAACAGCCACTGGAGGGAGGCTGTGCTGAGGATGAATAGGGCCAGTTGCTCTCCCCCTGCTAAATACAAGAGAATCACTACTTTTAAAAGGGGCCCCTTTGCTCAGTTAGCAGGGGTTGACTTTCAGCTTTCTGACAATGCTGAAGGCGGCCACCAAGGTTACTAAACAAAATAAGAACAAGGTCGGAGGCAGGGAGCTTGATGGGCCTGCCCTACCCAGATCCATCCCCAGCTTCTGAACGAGGTAGGCAGGGAAATCTCCATACCCAGCTGGGCTTTGAGTGATCATCAATCTAGTTTTTCTCTCACAATCACCCAACGGGAACACGCCTAGCTCCCGAATTAGGGGAGGAGCAATCTCCTACTCTGATGACGATTGTGTGATCGGTTCTAGTCACTGAAATTGTAAATGCCGTTCAAGAAACCAACACAAGACACACATCCACCCCTGGACCTGCGGGGTGGCGATGTCTTCTCTGGGTTGCCTCTCTGAAGTGCATGGCGTGTATAGGATTTAACTGAGCTTCCGTCTTCTAGGTGCCCTTTCCCCAGAACATTCCTGCCTCCTTATGCCATCTCCCCGCGATACGGCATCACTAGGCCTGCCTGCCTCTATGTCCCGAGCCCCGTAAGTATGGCCCTGCCCTACTCTTTGCTGCGGAGCATCAAAACCCGGGGGTTCTGGGATGGGTAGAGCGGCTTCCACTTCTGGCTGTGGGTGCAGCCCCCAAAGAAGAGTGTTAGTTTTAATTTTGCACCCCTTAAAGGTTGCCGACTACCGTGGATACATGAGAGAAATGATTAAGCAACGAGGGGCCATGATTGTTGACCTAAGCCATGCAACACCACCAGGTAAAATTATACTCCTAACTTTTCTTAATTTTAATTTTTTTTTACATTTTATATCCCGCTCTTCCTCCCAGGAGCCCAGAGTGGTGCACTACATCCTTAAGTTTCTCCTCACGGCTACCCTGTGAAGTAGGTTAGGCTGAGAGAGAAGTGACTGGCCCAGAGTCACCCAGCAAGTCTCATGGCTGAATGGGGATTTGAACTTGGGTCTCCCCGGTCCTAGTCCAGCACTCTAACCACTACACCACGCTGGCTCTTAACTTCAGCTAATGCAGTGGTTCCCAGTCTGGCCTAAAGGCCATTGTGGCTGTGGATGATGGGAGTTGTAGTCCAACATCATCTGGGGACCCAAGCTTGAGAACTTCTAGTTTAAGGCAATGAAGTATCTGGACATTGATAGACTTGTCATTGTTATGTGTCCTTGTTTTCTGGCCTTATGCTGATCAAAGACCGTAATAAAGTGATTGACTGAATGCCACTTCTACGTGGGCAATTTCCCCCCTCATGTGCACGCGCGCTCGCTCTCTCCCCTCAAACAAAAATGCACCCAGAAAATTAACTTTTCTCATTTCCCTCTTGTAGGATGTGGCCAGACATGTGAGGAGAAGTGGATAAACTATGTTAATGTAGTCAACTCCGTCAAGCCCTGGAGAACAGCTGGTAAACCCTTTGGTCAGTGCTGCCTCTTTCCTTTCCTCGGGTGTCTCTTATCAAACTTTTTTTGGTTACTTTGAGCTGCTTCACACACATGCACATCCATCACCTGCTGACCATAGCAACAGTGTTGACTTGCGGGTATGAATGTTGAACTCGGGCATTTTCAGATGCCCAGAGTCCGTTGAAGCACAAGGCTTTTCAGCAGAGATGGCGTATAGTTATGGCTGAGAGTAATCCAAGTCCCTTGTGTCTATACTTGCTAACAATGGGGACAGACCGGGAGGTATTACAGCTGTGCTTGAATGCAATGTGGAACAGCACTCGGGGAGATTTGTATGCAGCAAATTATGGTGGAGTTCTGTTGTCTGTGTGTATGTGGCGTTACTCTGATTACTTATGGGAGGAGAGCTGGTCTTGTGGTAGCCAGCATGACTTGTCCCCTTTGCTAAGCAGGTTCCATCTTGGTTGTATTTGAATGGGAGACTAGAAGTGTGAGCACTGGAAGATATTCCCCTCAGGGGATGGAGCCGCTCTGGGAGGAGCAGAAGGTTCCAAGTTCCCTCCCTGGCAGAATCTCCAAGATAGGGCTGAGAGAGATTCCTGCCTGCAACCTTGGAGAAGCCGCTGCCAGTCTGGGTAGACAAGACTGAGCGAGATGGACCAAGGGTCTGACTTGGCATAAGGCAGCTTCCTATGACTGTAATATCATAGATCCTTGCAAGCTAGCAAGTTAGAGCCCTGCTAACTTGGCAAAGAGGCACCTTTTAATGTGGCGATTCTCTTTATTTAGCAGGGGGAGAGTAACTGGCCCTCTCCACCCCCAGCACAGAACCTCCAGTGACTGTTGCTGGTGTCTGTCTGATGTTTCTTTTTAGATTGTGAACCCTTTGAGGACAGGGATCCATCTTATTTATTTATTATTTCTCTGTGTAAACTGCCCTGAGCCATTTTTGTAAGGGCAGTGTAGAAATCGAATGAATGAATGAATGAATGAATGAATAGCTGAACCTGCACAGAGCATCTATGCACTAGGACTTCCTTGCCTTCCTTGCCCCTCGCCACAGCCCCAGCTTTATTGCTCAAGGTCAGCCACCCACTCGCCCACCCCGTCCCTGCCGCAAGTAAGGCACAAAATGCTGCCTTGCTCCGTGCCCCGGTGAGGGGCAGCTCCTTTCAAAGCTGGTCTTTGGGCGTGGTGCAGGAAGGAGGGAAGGTTGCCAGCAGGTCCCTCTCCTCTCCTCTCCTCTCCTCTCCTCTCCTCGTGACTCTTGCAAACTCTGCAAAGCTTGCAAGGCTCAGACCAGACCAGAATGGCTGCTCCAGTACAGGGGCATATCTTGCCTTCTGAGCACGGGGGCTTACCCTGCTGCTTCCTTGATGCTTGCTCCAGAGCTCTGACAGGGAGGGCCAGATCCTTGTCCTCTGACCAGGAGTTTGCGGCAGCACAGTCCTACCAACCACACTTCTCTTTGGCCTTTTGCAGTGTGTGATCGGTTCTGGCTCTGGACAAGCTAAAGGCAAGAAAGGAAGAAGAGAAGGAAACCTGGGTAACCCCCAAGCTCTGTGCTTTATTAAACTGCCAGCTCCATCCAAGTACCCCTCCATGGGTGAAGTCAACTGTAGCTTCTCCTTATGCAAAACAAAAACAGCAGCGGGGGGGGGGGGGGTAGGGTTGACTGCCTTACAGTCACTGAAATGGTGGTGGGTGGTGCACACGCGCACACAACCCCCAACTGTTGATTGAAGAGCAGTTCAACCATTACGGTTTCGTCGGGGCTACTAAGAGCATCTGCCTCCCTGCCACTGAGAGGGTGCTTCACAAGCTGGATGCAGAATTCTACTGAGTGCAAAACAACTTGCCAGGTGGAGCAAGGTAGGGCTGGTTTATGCATTCAACAGATGGAGGAGGAGTTCCTGGACTGTATCATTTCAGGCTGCTTCTCTGAGCATTTCCCTTTATTTGAAAAGCAACAATTTCCCAGCACAGAAAGACAGCTTACTCTGCCTTTCTCTGGACATACTAGATTTCTGCATGCAGAGAGTCAGTTTTTCAGCAGGGATGTTCCAAAGATGTGATGTCTCATGTGCAGGCTGTAGCACACAGTTCTGTCCAGCAGTTGAGCCTCCTGAAGGTTCAAACTGACTCGGAAAATACCTTCTGCATGGACCACGTAGGGCGTCCGCACCAACCTTTGGGATTCCGGTTTAGCTACTGAAGCAGAGATGGTTTGAGTTTATGCCACCGTTCCCTGAGCTTTGCTTTAGTGTGGCTGGAGGCACAGATGTGGTTGATGGCATCGCAGGAGAGCTCCCACATCTGGGTTCTAGACAGCTGGAATGTATCAGCAGCCAGCTGGTACTCCTGAGAAAGGTCAGTTGCAAACACACCTTTATCGTCGGTCTAGTGGAAGATCAGAATCATGAAAGAACAAACCATTAATACGTTGAGGATGTCCTCACGACCAGCCTAATTGTGCCTGGCCTACCCCAAGCAAGTTTAGGCTGTTCATGGAACACGGCGCGACCCTGCCCGCCCAACCCCCTTAACGAACTCGGCTTTTAGCCCAGGTTAAGGGTGCTCTTGCACCCTTACTCTGGCTACTGGGTATCGTGCAATTCATCAAGTGGCATGCAGTCTGAGGAGTCAGCGATGGGAGCACAGAGTGCCTGTCTGATGGGGGAATCCCCAGTGCATCACATGGGCCGCGCATTGCATTGAGGGATGCCCGGAGGCATCAACAGGTTCCGGTCCTGGATCCCTCCACCCTGCTCTGTGCTTCACGGAGCAGGGCCGTCTGAATGGGCGTGCGTTGAGGAAGGAAAATTTGGTCATCTGGTTAGGTGCAGCCTTCCACCCATGTTGTCCCTGCCCACCCGGGGCAATCATGTGAATTGCCCCGTTCGGTTATGAACACTAAACTCTGCAGAAAAAATTGGTTTCTCAAACATTGCCCGTTATAGCTGGGGATGATGGGAGTTGTCGTCCAACAACATCTGGGGACACAGGTTTGGGAAACCCTGTCAGATTGCCACGTCTCAACCTTTTGGGTTCCAGCATTCAAATTCTTCTTACACAAAGCACGATGGGATGGCCCATGTTGTACCAGAATCCAAAATGGTGTTGGTCACTAGAAGGCACCGTCTGACCTTTGAGGTTGGACGTCAAGCAGAGTTCTGAGAGATACAAGGAAAGTCTTGGTCAAAAAGCAAGTCCAAGAAGAGAAGTTTGTCTTTGTGCTTTTTCTTACCACACTTCACACAAGTACTCTCTATAGCACTTAACACAAGGAACTCCCTGCTACAAGATGTTGTATTTCTCATTGGCTTAAATGGCTCAAAGGGGAATAAGACACATTCACAACAGCTGTGTTGTCAGATGGTTATCAGCCATGATGGCTAAATGGAGCCTCCATGTTTAGAGGCAGTGTATCTTTGAATAGTAGGTGTTGGGGGCAAAGCATAGTGCTAGTGCCTTCATTGCCTGGCGTGGGGGCTTCTCAGTGAGGCAAACTAGCTACTCAATTGGATCAAACCTTGGGTCCAATCCAACAGGATTCTTAAAAGCCAAGGTAGTCACAAAGTAATTAAGTGTATACATTCTCCAGGCAGTGCATACACAAAGGATCAAATATCATGGAAGAATTACTTCTTCCAAGCCACCTAGAATTAACGATTGCCAGAGGCAACGGGATCAAGAGAGAAGAGTTTCATTTTGACATTTGAGAAAAGGAGTTTAAAAAAACAAAAACAAATCAGAGAGTTCTTTGGCCACAAACCAGGCCTGGGGCCGGGGGCCCAGTAGTTTGAGTGTTTCCATGGGCTCAACTTGAGATGGTGTCAGTAGTGGGATGGGCAAGTTCTGCCTAATATTTTCACACGGGGAAGCATCCAAAAGTGCTTCTGTGTGGAAAAACTGCCCACAAGCGAATGAGAGAAGGCTTTGATCTTAGCTGTTGCTTGGGGGTTGTTTTTCTGATTCAACCAATTTTGGATGCCACTGTTTCCAAATTGCTGTGAATCTTCAGATGGTGCATATTTGAACTGGGTCTGTGAGAGAGGCTGATGGAGAGAGCGACAGCCGCAGAGGAAAAGGGAACCCTGATCTCTCTGAGCTTGTATGCAATGGCCTTTCTTACCTAGAGGTATGCGATTTTGTCTTACAAGCTCCACAAGCTCCTGTGATGTGGACGCTGTTGAAGAAGAATGAAGAAATGTACCATGTCCAATTCTGTCTGGTGGAAGGCCCAGGAGAAGCTTCGATTCCTCTTCCTGATTTGGGATCTAAACACAAGACACACATACCAAGAAAAGAAAAGCAATACACGACAAATGCAGCAAATATTTATATACCACTTTTCAACAAATGTTTGGGGATGCTGGGAGTTATAGTCAACAACATATGGGAATCCCTGATAGAGGGAACACTGGACCTTATAAAAAGCAGTACAATGAGCAATCTAATGAGCAGTCCATTTGGGGATCATAATCCCCAACATGATCAAAATGGGGCCCTGGCTTCAGAAAGTTACCTCTGAAAGATGCAAGGCCAGCCTCAGACCCGCTTTCTTAGCTTCTAAGAGGGGTTCCAGGAAGTCCCTGCCGTGTCCTGCCTTAGAGATCAACATGAAACAAAAATGCAACCTAGTCAGGAACCAGATGAATCAAGAATGCTCACAACACAATACCATATATACCCAAATAGAAGAAAACTCTGAATTTAAGATGACACCCCCCCTTAAAAATGGAGGTTAAATACAGGTTGTAGGCTGCCCCCAGCTAATCTGTGGCTGCCCCAGGGCTTTGGAACATACTCCCTGTCAATATAAGAGCTTCTCCATCTCTGGTTGCCTTCAAAAAGAATCCCAGGGTAAACTCTCTTTATTTTGCTGTTGGATAAGTACAAAAACCTTCCATGCGTAGGTCTACATGTGATGAGAAAACTGATAGCTGCTGGGCGCTTGGGGACACTTTTGCACCAGAGAAATTCCCTTTCTGCCCTCCCTTTTTCTTGAGTAAAAAACCAACTCTTAGAGACTTGTAAAAAGAAAAGAACAAAACACAGTTTTATCCAGTTACTACAGACTGCTTCCATCTGAGGCTTTTAGGTTTTAAATACACTCAGAAATACTTAGTAGGTTACAAACATAGGTTGCCTTAAGCTTCAATTTCAGGTTGGATTTAGGCACGCTTAAAAGTTTATAGAGTCTTTTCAACGCCCTATGTCACCTTAAGTGGTGCAGTGGGGAAATGCTTGACTAACAAGCAGAAGGTTGCTGGTTCGAATCCCTGCTGGTATGTTTCCCATACTATGGGAAACACCTATATCGGGCAGAGTGATATAGGAAGGTGCTGAAAGGCATCATCTCATACTGTGCAGGAGGAGGCAATGGTAAAGCCCTCCTGTATTCTACCAAAGACAACCACAGGGCTCTGTGGGCACCAGAAGTCGAAATGGACTAGACAGCACACTTTACATGTGGATTGAGCGTAGGCTAGTGTTTCTTATTTTAATTATGTTGCAGGTAAACTATAATAGAACAGTATCAAGGATATGCAAAAGCACACACACACACACAGAGAAATAAAAATCCTGAATAAACTGTTCCCTAAGCTGAATTCTCTTTTCCTTGAAAACTCACAAAAACTCCAGATGAGAATCAAGTTTCCTGCAATCCTGTCTTTCGAGAATCTGCAGTTACTCAGTGAGAGAAATCTTTATGCTGGCTTTGAGAATGCAGGAGCAAAAACTCCATGCCCCTCACTAAGCCTTTTCACATGTGCTCCTCTCCAACACAAACCGCCCTTCTTGTTTTCAGAATTCCCAGTAACTGCTCTCTAGGTCCCACCCACCTGGTGTACTGATTGGCTGCCCTGGAGTTCACCAACCCGTCAGTTCACTCCCTGTTAACTCTTCAGAGGGAAAGGAGACTGATCACTACATAAATAATAAAACAAAATTTACTTGGAAGGAAGAAGACTCTGAATTTAAGGTGACCCCCCAATTTCTAATATCAATATTATGAAACTTTGCAATAGTTTTGGGTTTTAAGAAAGAAAGAAAGAAAGAAAGAAAGCATACAGTAGGATTTCCGCTGAGGTCAAGGCCTACAACCACGCCATCAGTGGAAAGAAGCAACTCCTCGGCCAGTTTAACTGTTTCCTTGGCAACAACAGGGCCACCTCTTCTATCCACGGAGATTAGAAATCTAGAATAAACACATCCAAGTTACTTTTAGAAAGGAATCAGCAGCAAATGCAGGTCCTGCAACAGACATCTGTTAATGTAGGGGCAACTCTAATGCCCCTCACTACTACTACAAATATTTATATACCACTTTTCAACAAAAGTTCCCAAAGCGGTTTGGATGGATGGATGGATAGATAGAGAGAGAGAGAGAGAGAGAGAGAGAGAGAGAGAGAGAGAGAGAGAGAGAGAGATAGATAGATAGATAGATAGAAATACATACAATGGCTCCCTGTCCCCAAAGGGCTCACAATCTAAAATTACTCTTATTCCAGAGTAGTCCCATATTCATCTTAGCAAGCATGGTTTGGGGTAATTCCAGGGTTCTCAAAATTGGGTCCGCAGAGGTGGCTGGCCTACAGTTTCCATCATCCTCAGCCACAGTGGCCTTTGTAGGCCAAAGCACCTCTGGGGACCCAAAGTTTGAGAACCCCTGGCTAGGGTAATTGGTTTAAGAACTATTAATTGGTTTAATATTTTCACCATAGTTTTGAGTCAAATCAGTGTTTATGTCATAAATGGAAATTATGATGCAGGTGGTTTGGCCCCTCATAAGCATCACAGAGGGAATGTAAAGTGATTTTTCCTGCCACAATGAACAGAGCGAGACAGAAAATCATAGAATTTTAGAGTTGGGAAGGACTTGGGAGATCTCCCAGTCCAACCCTCTGCTCTGTGCAGTCTTTCCACCTATGGGGATGATTTCTCGTATCAGGCCAACAGGCACAGAAATGTTTGCTTTCACGTGGCTGGCAAGTGTGCAATCTTGCTGTATGTTTGGTGCCAAAGGTGTAAATGCTAAACTAGTATTTTGGTCACGTGTAGAGTGGCCATTTGGATGAACACCCCCATCCTGCACAATATAGGAATGTGCCCAGAGAAATCCCTGCTAACTGAGCCATGAGACACATTTTAAAATGGTGATTCTCTTTAACAGGGAAGGGAGAAACTGGTCCTCTCCAACCCCAGCATACCATTCCTCCAGTGGCTGTTTGCCGGTATCTGCCTTATGTTTCTTTTTAGATTGTGAGCCCTTTGGGGATGGGGACCATCATATTGATGGATGCCATGACGCGCCATGATGCAGGAAGTGTGGCACAATCCCATTCCTAGACTAAGCACTCCATAACTCACCTAACATCTATATCCAGTTCCTCTTCTTTACATTGTCTTATACCCTCAAGAACGGCTTCCACATAGGTTCTTTTGGTCATACCTATGGAAAACAGATGTCGATTCACTTTTAGACTAGTGCAGTGTTTTGTTTCCCAGGATGCATCAGGGCTGGGCCATACCCATATCCACATTATCTTCAGTGATATCAGATTTCTCATTTGCTAAGCACGGTTTGCCTTTGGTTTGCATCTGGATGGGTGACCCCGTGAGCATTGTCTGCTGTAAGATGTTTCCCTGAGAGGATGGGGCTGGAGCTCCGTGGAAGAGCATCTGCATTAGAGATGTGCTTTGGGATAAGGCGGGGAAGCAATGGCCAAGCTTGGAAAAGGGAGGATGTATGGCCAGGACGTTGCTGTCCCAAACTCTGCATCTTCCTACGGTTCCAACTTGAGGGGAAGGCAAAGGGCCTTTGAGAGAAGTCGAGGGCCACTGGTGGGTGCTTAGCAGGAGGGAAATGGGATAGTTCTACGGTAAAAAGCAGAACAACTTCCCACCAGTGGTCGGCTCCTCTCTGGGGGTGCTTCTCAGCTCCAGGTACTTGACTCCATCAGCAGCAAATTCCTGAATTACATCCTTGGTTACCTGAAATGAGATCCAGTCAGAGAAAGGAGCATCCCAGCATGCTCTGCAATTGTTTCAAGACTAAAAAAATACTTGTGTGTGTGTGTGTCAAAATAGATTCATTCAGATGTTGCGGTCGGTGCTTCTGAAACGCCTTCCATCCTTGCTTACGGCCTTTGCCTCTTCAGACGAGGGCTGTAAGTGTGACAGACCCGCCCTGGCAGGGGAGAGTGATTGACAAGCCAGGTGGGACTTCTATCTCATTTGGGGGGGCTGTACTCAAACACAGCCTCCTCTCCTAATGTCTGGATGAGGCTACTGACCTGCAGAACTGTATCCATCGTGCGAGTTACCTTACAGTGCACCAGATGAATCTGAAGCATCCATCACAATCTCAGTAAATGATCATAAGACCCAAAATCCCTGCTCAGTCATTAGCTGACTGGATACTCTTGGGCCAGTCACTACCTCTTGCCTAAGCCACCTTGCAGGGTTGTTGTGAGGGGGGAAAGAGTGAGTGAAGCTTTATATGCTTCCCTGAACTCCTGGGAAGGACGCCAAAGAATGGTATAATAAATAATATATTCTAGAAATATGAAATAACTGTTCAGTCAATTATTGGTCCCTTTTCAGGCGTACTATCCCTCAACAAAGAACTAATACTCTCAACTGCCTGTTAAAAGGGAAGCTGTTAAAAGCAACTTGAATTAACTTGCCAGTAATATGTCTTCAGTCCTAGTGGTGATCTGATGGATAATCTTAAACATCTGAAAACATCTACAACAAAAGATTGAAAAGAAAAACCACAGGAAGATTCATGCATAAATACAAAGCCAGACAGCGGCCACAAGTTTCCCAAAGACTGCACCAGAGGAGTTTAATTTCAGATCAATATTTGCATTGATCCGGCAGCATTTCCCATGCCCCCTTCCCCCAATGAAATGTTTACATAAACAGGAGTTTCCATTTATCATTTAAGATATTCCAATGCCACCCTTCAACTTAAAAACCCCAAAGGCGTCTGACATATGTTTTACACTGGAAAGCAATAAAAAAAAATCACCATACAATAATCTTCTGGAGAAAAGTGCAGAGTGATAAAACCAGCAGAACCAAGACAAACGCCCATGCAGGCCAGCTGTGGCAAGATGCCGGAAAGTGTGGGCAGATAAAGAGGTCTTGGTTTATAAGGGCATTTTACCCAGCCAGACCATACAACTGTTCAGTTCTAGTCAATTTCACATGCTCTCTTCCAAGTGCCACAACTTAATAAAGGAGTTTTCAAACTTGGGTCCCCAAATGGTATTGGACTACAACTCCCATCATCCACAGCCACAATGGCTGGATTCCATTTGCTTACAGGCCATTCACTTACAATTTGGCCTTTGTCCTGGCTGGGGATGATGGGATTTGTAGTCCAGCAACATCTGGGGACCCAAATTTGAGAACTCCTGATGTAATACTCACTCTTCCAGGCTCCTCTTTTTCCCCTTGTCAATCGTGGTCATCCCATTATTAATCTGAAGGTTTGGCTTCTGGGCCATTAACTTCTTCATTGTATCAGAACTGATGGAGCCATTCAAATGGGCATGGAGTTCCTAAATTATAAGCAAATTCACTTTAGTTCCAAGGATTTCCCCTCTCCCTATCTGAAGCATTAAAAAAAACATGGTTTCCCTCTCTCTTCCTTAGGTAACCTTAATATCAACATAAAGTAAAGTCACATCACGGCTGGATTACTGTAATGCGCTCTACGTGGGGCTACCCTTGAAGAATATCCAGAAACTGCAGCTAGTGCAAAATGCAGCAGCTAGGGTTTTATCTGGAGCTGCCCGGTGGGAGCACATCATACCCATTTTGAAAGAGCTGCACTGGCTACCAGTTTGTTTCCGGGTCCAATTCAAGGTGCTGGTTTTGACCTTTAAAGCCCTTAACAGTTTGGGCCCGGGATACCTGAGGGACCGCCTGCTCCCAAGGGTTGCTGCCCGCTTGATGAGGTCATCTGAGGGGGCTCTGCTCTGGGTGCCGACAATGAGGGAGGCTCGATTATCGTGCATGCGGGACAGGGCCTTCTCTGTTGCTGCCCCCAGACTCTGGAATGCTGTCCCGGTGACTATCCACTCCTCAGTCTCCATCACAGTTTTTAGAAAGCATGTTAAAGCTTTTATATGATTGTCTCTACTGCTGCTTCTTTGTATTTTGTACAGTTTTTATGCTTGTTTTTAAAATCTTTTTAGTCAGATTTGTTTTATATTTTTAGCTTAATATTTTAATTGTCTTTTTTACAATCTTGTTTTTAAATTTTGCTGTAAACCGCCTTGGGATTGTTTTAATGTAATAAAGTTGTGCCTTTGAGTTGGTTTCAACTCCTTGTGCCCACAGAGCCCTGTGGTTGTCATTGGTAGAATACAGGAGGGGTTGACCATTGCCTCCTCCCGCGCAGTCTGAGATCATGCTAGTCTTGTGGTAGTAAGCATGAATGGTCCCCTTTGTTCACTCCGGTTGCATTTGGATGGGAGGCTACATATGAGCACGGTAAGAAATTCCCCTTGGGGGATGGAGCCGCCCAGAGCGTCTGCATGTTTGCATGCAGAAGGTTCCAAGTTTGCACCCTGGCAGCTTCTCCAAGATACGGCTGGAACTGGAAGAGACTCTTGCCTGTAACTTTGGAGAAGCCGCTGCCAGTCAGTGTGCAGACAATAGTGAGTTAGATGGACCAAGGGTCTGACTCGGTATATGGCAGCTTCCTATGTTCCAACCTTTGTAGACAGGTTTGCTGCTTGTCACAACAGCAGCAGGGGAATAAAGGCGCCTCCATTACCTTCCCTAGTCTGGAGCCCTGGACGGCGCCTAGCAAAGTCCTCCTCGCTCTCTCAAAAAGGTTCCTCGCCATGATCCCTTGGGTGCTCCCCGAAACTAGCTGCTCTAGAGCCGCCCCTGAGAAGGCAGGAGGGGGAGGCGAGGAAGAGAACCCGCCCTGGCCTCGCCGGGAGACTGGAGCCCACGGAAGGCTCCGCTCCTTCTCCACTGCAAAAGGAGCGGTGGCGGGGCAGAGCCGCCGGCGGCAGCGGGAGGCGTCCCCGGGTGGGGGAGCTGCCTGTGTGCACACTGACTCGGCCAGGCCAGGGAGAAAGGGGTTAATGGCCGGGCAGGAGCCCCGCCCCCAGAGGGAGGAGGCGGGCGGGAGGGAGGGGGCTGGGAGCGCAGCCCCCCCGCGCCAAGAAGCCGCTCACCGCCTTCGGCAGCTGCTGATAGAAGCGGAGTGCTCGCGCTGCTGCTGCCTCCTCCGCCTCCTCCTCTCTCGCCGCCGTCGCCATCACCAGCGGGGCTCTGCTGCGCCGGGCTCGGAGCCGCAGAACCAGAGTGAAGCCTCAGCAGATCGGTTCGGCGCCCAGACCCCGGGGAGAGGGAGGAGCGGGGGGGAGGCGGGGCCTGGGACTGGGGGCCCCCCTTTCCTCTCCAGCTGGCCTGGCGCTTTTGCGCTCTCGGTGACGCACGCACGCCGGGCCGCCCCCCGCGCACAGGCTCCCGCCCCGGCAGGGGAGAGAGCGAGCGGCGGCGGCCCTTGGAGGGAGGAGGAGCCGGCGCGGGAGAGGCCGCTCTGCCACCGCCGCTGCCTTTGGCTGGTGGCTTGCCTTTCCTCCGCTCCCCCAGCTGGCTCCAGGCGCTTCACAGCAATCGGGCAGCTCAACCCAGAGAAAGCGCCCCTCTTAACAAGAGAGCCCTTTAAACATCCCTAAAGGCCAGCCTGGAAAGAGGTGTCTTGAGGGCTCTTCTAGCCTGGGGAGGACCTTGAGCCTCTAATCTAGCTCTGCACAACATAAGGCCGGGTGGGGGGGGCAGATCCGGCGCACAGGGGTATTTTTGATGGCCCAGGTAGCCAGCAACAGCAGGAGCCCCCAAATCTGGCATTGGTGTGGGGCTGGAAAGGTGCCCACTGACTGAGCAAGGGCAAGGCTTATTTTCTGTCCACTATCCCTGGTTAAAATTGTGGGCCCATGGCAGGAGGGAAGGACACAACTAACTAGTAATTGCTTTAATATTTATCTTTAGAATGAATTTTACTGCAATAATCAATGCACTGAAAATTGACTTTGCTTCCCCCCCCCCCCCGCAATACATCATCATGGTTGTTTCTGGCCCCCTGGGACATTTGAGTTGTGCATCTCTGCTCTAATCCCTGCTGCTAACTGAGCAGAGGCCCCTTTTCAAAGTGGTGATTCTCTTTCTTTAGGGGGAGAGGGAGGGAGAGCAACTGGCCCTGTCCATCCCCAGCACAGCATCTCCAGCAGCTGTTGCTGGGGTCTATCTTATGCCTCTTTTTCAGGACCGTGAGCCCTTTGGGCGACAGTGGGCCATTTTATGTATATCTATGTAAACCACTTTACTTTCATTGAAAAGCAGTATATAGATAATGCGTTGTATGGTATATAGAGCCTATACCTCTAGGCTCTGTTATATAGAGGGAGTAACTATATCTATAGCTAGATGAGCGACTATCTAGAGAGAGTGATCGGTTAAATGCCGTTGCCAACTGGAAGACTACAGACAGATGTCTGACAGTGCAGGGCAAGGCAGACCAGTGGTCTGTGTTCATATCTAAAGACTGAGGCTAGGGTAGTACTGGCGAGTCTTCTCCGAACCATCCCAGTTTTCTGTGTGCTTGATGTGTGGGGGTGGTTCGATCTTCCAAGCATATCAGCCCCGTAGTGGCGTGGTCCAGGCAAAGATGAATCGCCTCATCTGCTATTTCTATGAACTGCACCTAGGGACTACTACTATCTCTATGCCACTCTTCAACATTTCCAAAGCAGTTTACATAGACAGATGAGACTCCCAAGAGGTAGTGGGTGCTCCCTACACAAAAGGTCTCCTGCTCCCCCTTTTGCTCCTCCATTCACCAGAGTACTGGAACTTTACAGCAGAGTGTCAGACAACAACAATATTATCTGGCACTGACTTTAAAAGCCCTCCATCATGTAAAGAAGCCTCATTCACTCACTCCTCACCCCAGAACAAGCAGCAGAAGTCAGGGAGGAAGGTGTCTTCTCCAGTCTCCCAGGAGCCAAGCCAGGCCAGCACAGTAGCTTCCTTCCTGGCCAGGAACTAATCCAGAAAGATAGCATTTTCTAAGAGGAATCTGGCCCATGATCTGAATACGTTGGGAAATGCCAAGCAGGCTTCATTAGTAAGATAAATAAATATTAATGGAAGTAAACTCATTAATGTATAGCAAAATCCTCACTCCCCCAATCATATTCTTTGCCACCTCTTTACTCCCCCAAACTAATTGTTCTAAAGTCACCCTTGACTACACCTGAATTTAAGATGAAGGTGAGAAACGAGGGTCTGGTTCAGAGGATACATGCCCCCCCCCACTTGTGAGGGAGATGCACAACCCCCTTGTGACAAGTTCTAGTGCATCTAGAACATTATAATGAAGATAGTTTTCATTTCTAGCAGCATGCAAAAAAAAAGGAGGAACCAAATAGGATGAAACAAAATATTGTTTATTAGACTCCATTATATTAAACTGAAGACTCAACTTCTAAGTGTATTGATCACAACATTCAGCTGACTGTTCAGTTCAGCAAGAGACTATCTCGCTACATAACCTCTTGCAGTATCTGCACCACACACAAACCACTCCTCCAAAGTAGAAACCAAGCAACTGAAGGATCCGAGATAAATCAGAGCCTAAAACAAAATATCCTACTCAGTGGGATTACTAAGCCAGTGCCAGAAGAGTGTGTCATGAAGTATTTCTTCCCCCTACAGATGCAATTTGCAACATCTAGCAAGTTTTCCTATTTGAATCCATACGTTCATCTATAGGGCAAGCAATCATATGATGTAGGGGTTATTAAACTTGGGTCCCCAAATGTTGCTGGACTTCAGCTCCCATCATCCCCAGCTACAATGGCCTTTTGTGGCTGGAGATGATGGGAACTGCAGTCCAGCAAGGTCCGTCTCCCGTTAGCACCGGCGCGTCTAGTGGCGACTCGGAAAGATAGGCAAAGAGCCAGGAGACTGGCACTTCTCTGCAGCTGCTCCTGGCCTACGGAATGCACTCCCGGCAAAGATTTGTAGTTTGGGCTCATGGCTGGCCTTCAAGAGAGCCCTAAAGACTTGCTTGTTTGGCCTGGTCTTCCAAGGTTTTTGAATTGCTTTTAAGTATTTTTAATTGGTTTTAAAATGGTTCTGAACTCCTTTAGATTTGTTTTTATATTGTTTTAAATGCTGTTTGTTGTATTTTACTTGTTGTGTATTTTACTTGTTGCCCCACCCAGAGCCTTTGGATGGGGCGGTATAGACGTGTAAAATAATAAATAATAATAATCTGGGTCCCCAAGTTTGAGAACCTTGCAATAAGGTGCTTTCACAAGTGACACTAAGAATGCCTTTTTGTCTCTAATACTTTAATTTTTGACAGTTTAATATTGTTAATACAGCATACAATTAAACAAAAGAATCATTTGTAATTTGAATACTCATGAATGTGTTTAGTTACTTCAAGTAATATGTTGGATATCCATTTCCCTATTCCTGTGCACAAACGCCTCCTTATTCCCTATATGCATTATAAATGGTCTATCTTCGTTTTGGGGACAAAGGAGGAGGGTATTCAGGCTGTCCTCATAGGAACAAGGGCCTCTCCTGCACAAGGAACTGAGGGAGCAGGGGCCAACCTTTGAAAGAATGTGAAATGGTTACTATTTGAAACTGCACATTAGAAATGAGAGTGGTGTCAAACAAAATACAGGAAAAAAAAAAAAAAAATATATATATATATATATATATTTATGGGGCCCTTGTGAAAGCAGCCTTAAAAGCTAATACATACATACATCCATGACTTCCTTCACTGAGATTAACGCCATACAGTAAAACAAAAACCACCCATGTACATTTGGCTTTCTTGCAATTCCCCAATATCATATGTTGGCAGAACTGCAGTTTTGCACCCATGGTGCCAGGCTGCCAAGCTACGAAGCACAGAGGCCTCTCTGCACAGAACAGACCCCTGTGCAAAATCTCAGAGGGCTCACCATACAACACAGAAGCCTCTGAGTGTGCCAGGCCTCGTGCAAGCTGATGACCCCCACTCCGGGGAGCCTTCAAGAGCCATTCCAGAACCCTACCAGATTCCACATCAAGCCTGAAAACCTTGGCAAAATCCAATTTCACCAAATAACCCTTTCAGAGCAGAACACAGCAGTCCCATCCATGCTAGGTCATACAAGTAGCTAAACTGGCTGCAGATATATGGCCTTGGAGTCCATCCAGTGAGACAGACACACCTGTGCTTTTACTTAGGCCAGTGTGCACACTTTTCCTACACAGAGGTGACCATCAAACAGGAACGACGTAGTGTGGACAACAGCCCTCGGCCTCCCAAGACTTCTGCATCCTAGAGTTCATCACTGCATTCATTTCTTGCTGATTCAGTGATTTTGGCGTGAAGAAGGGTGGGATTTAGGGTGGTTGGAATTCAGATAGTGACATCATCCACCAGTTCGAGCAATGTGCAGTAAAAGCAACCAGTGCTTGGCATGTTAGGCATCACTGAATTTAACTGCACTCTCAGTCTGGTGTTTTAACTTTCTAGACCAGTGTTTCTCAATGATTTTGGAGTCATGGACTGGTACAATCTTTGTGTGCAGTTAGTAAAGGGGTCACCCCCCCCTTGCCACTAGCCCTACCCCCCAGTGATGTCATGCACAAAGTGGGTGGGGACCAAGGTCCACGGAGCCCAGGCAAGCTCTCCAGAGCTCATTTCTAGGCAGGCAGCCCTCGCTGCTGGATAATGTTCGTTTCACTTCCTCAAAATGAACATTATTCAGCAGAGAGGGCTACCTGGAAATGAGCTTCGGAGAGCTCCCAGCAGCCAGAAGTTGTTTTTTTGGAGGTGATTTTTATTAGTGATGCCTTACGGACTGGCACCGGTCCATCGACCGGCGGTTGAGAAACATTGTTCCAGACTGGTGACTGTATGACTGTATCTTTAACAGCAGACAGCTTAATGGGGTATTTCCATTTCAACTTGCTACAATGTCTGAAGTCTAGGATGAAGATTGCAGCTCAGTCATCTACCACAAGGGTTCACAACCTTGGGTCCCAGATGATGTTGGAATACAACTATCATCCCCTTCCAGAATAGCCTTCATTGTTGCAAGGGATGATGGGAATTGTAGTCCAACATCTGGGGACTCAGGGTCAGGAACCCTGATGTATCAGACCACTAATGAAGATTCCCAACAACTCTGTTAACACTTTGCTCCTTTTCAAAATAGACTTAAATAAGTAAAGCCTTTATTACTGTCTTTGACCAGATGTAATATAACATAGTAGTAATTAATGCCAGATGTGAAGTAACAGTAGGGAATATAAAATCATATATACACCAGTATAATATGTACCAGCAGTATAACAGAGAACTTACATCTCAGAAATAATGATAGAATGAAATATAAACAATTGAAACAGAATGTGCACAGAGACCAATTCAATTCAACCGTTTATCATTGCTTAGTTCACCCAGTTATAGATTGGAGGAGTCTTTTGTTAATTCACAATGCACTCAGCTAGCCATAGTGCAAAATGTTGCCACTGAGTAAGTAATCACTGCTTGCTAATCTGATAATAAAAATGTCACATAAAATTCTTCTGAGCAACCTGGCAACTGTGAGATAAATGGGTTAATGAGCTTAGGGCAAAGTTGGGTGTAGAAGTTGCAGTAAAACACCACATATCCTTCTGTCTCTATCCTTCCTCCTCCACTGGGGTAGACACATTTGTTGTATGGCATTTCATTAAACTTGCCCTCCAAAAGTGCTGATGGGAGCACATTAAATCTGGCCACAGAGAACAGTCTTCAGTGTTTAGGTACTTCTAACACAAAGAAATAATCGGCTGGGCACAAACGAGGAGTCAATCTCCATGATTTAACCTGATCAGAGACTAGCCCAAGATAGTGTTGATGTGCTACATCTAATATGCAGTGTTTCAACATATTTCTGGCCTTTCATAGCCCATTGTCATCAAGATTTCAGGTGAAAGCCCATAAGTTAAGAGCTTTTCCATCAAGGGTTGTTTCCATGATGATTGAAAAACTGTCAACATTAGAGGGGCTGGTCCTTCAGGAAAAAATAATTTTCAGCCAGTAATTAAGGCCAGGAGTCCAGACACCTGGCCTTACATGATCTGTAACTCTGCCTCCAAACCAAAGTTGCACTGGGAATACAACTAGCCACCTGCAAAACCGATCTCAAATTTTTTTGATGGGATAGTTTCTAACGGGGCACAGTTGGCATGGTGAGCTGCATATTCAATCTGGGCCTTCTTTCCCCGAGAAAGAAGAGACTATCCCATCAAAAATCATACAAGATGATTGCCCCCATATTGACTGAACAATGTGGGGGTAAGTATACATCCTTGCTTAACTCCATCACATATAGGGACACCACTGGATAAATGGCCCTTTGGGTTGCAGCAGATCATACAGCTTCCTGATAAGGAGAAGCAATCGCTTATCGATTGAGGAGGCCTCTAACATCCTCCATAGAATGTGTCTGGAAATGAGGTCAAGTGCAAATTTAAGATCTACAAAGGCCAAGTATAGGGAGGTCTGGGGCTTGATCATATATTTCTCCACCCTGTGCTGTAAAACTAGTCTATGGTGGAGCGGCCAGTTCTAAAACCGGCCAGCCCTTCCGCCAAAATGCCTAGAATAAACTCAGGTTATTGCATCTTCTTCAGTCTTGCTTGAAATAAAATCGAAAGTCACAGGATTACGAACAATTAAATGCGAGAAAAAACTTAGATGAAAGATACCACTCCACTCAAAATCCAGGACTCAGGCAGTATTTCGAACAGGGGGGTGGGGGCGGGGGAGACCACTCTTACAGGCATGATTAGGAAACTTGCCAGGCATGTCCACTAGTGTGAATTCGTTTCCATCTCTCCAAGAAGTAGTCCTGCGCTTTAGCTGTGCAACTTAAAATTTTTTTTTTCACAGAAAAAATAAGATGCATTTGAAAGCCGAAACAAAAAACCAAAAACCCTCCAAGATAGCATACAGCAGTTCAATGATCCATTCATTTATTTCACCTTAAGTTAAAGGCAAGCTAAGTACAGATACTGTACATTAAATATATGTGCATACATGGAACAAGTGCTCCTAGACCTATGTTTGAAGTCCAGTGTGTGTCTTCTCCGACGGTTCTCTGTGCCGCTGGTTAGATGTAGAGAGAGCCGTCTGCAGGGCCCACGTAGCCAACTCCGATGAGCAGCACGTCGATCAGAGTCCAGATTCCCAGGCCCCCAAAGCTGAAGAGTTTGCCCAGGCCCTCCCGCCACTGGCCCAAATAGAAGCGGTCTGCTCCAAAGCCACCAAGCGTGATGCTGCAAACACAACACAGGAATACATGAGCAGCTGTCTCTCCACCCAAGTATCCCCACACCTGGGCTTTGGGTCTGTATAAGAGACAAACTGCATATTATGTGAAGGTGGTAGCGAGCACGAATGGTCCCCTTTGCTAAGCAGGGCTTGCCTTAGTTTGCATTTGGATGGGAGACTACATGTGAGCACTGTCCCCTGAGGGGATGAGGACACAGCTCAGTGGGAGAGCATCTGCTTTGTGTGCAGAAGGGCCCAGGTTCGTTCCCTGGCAGCATCTCCAGGTAAGGCCGGGAAGGACTCCTGCCTAAAGGCCTGGGAAGCCGCTGCCAATCAGCGTAGACAAGCTAGATGGCCCTAATGGTCCGACTCAGTAGAAGGCAGTTTGCTATATGCCTAGGCCTATGGGGATGAAGCACATCTATATCGATCCCAGCTGCACTGCATCTCCATGGCTTAGTCACGTTACATGATGAAGAACAGGTTGAAGAGGAAGGACAAAAGGGGGAAAAATACAGGTAGGGAAGCCAAATAAATGCAGACTCTCATGGGTCGCGGAACCCAACCGTGTCCAGGCAGAAAATGTTTCTTTAGAAAACGGTCACATTTGGGCCCTAGCCGACTGCCAACGGAGGGAGCCACAGAAGAGGCCCTTGCAGAAACAGAAAGCATTCTCAGTCCATCAGAAACGTCGGAGAGCAGACACACTCCGAGGGAGCGGTGGCCTCGAAGGTTGGCAAGGCACAAGCTACTCCGGGCTTCGTGGCCTAGAGAGCCAGCGGGCAGTTGGGCTTCGGCCAAAGAGGCCAGAGTTCAAAGCTACAAAGCTTCCAGGTGACCGTGATGCCGCCACACACTCTATGCATGCCAGGATTTCCCCATTATAACTAGCTGGGCTGGGTGCAGAGCTTCTGCGCCTCTGGCTGGCCCGCCCACTGCTGCTATTTCCTCCCCTGCCCCCCCGCCACAACTAGCTTTCTAGCCAGCCAGCTGGCCGCTTCTCACCCCACCACCATGCTTTCTGTCGGGCCGGCCAGCTAGCCCACTTCCTCTCCCCTCGCCCGCTTCTCACCCCCACCCTGGCTGGCGGGCCGGCCAGCTTCTCCGCCCCAACCCTGTGCTTTCTGGCTGGCGGGCCGGAAAGCCGGCTGGCCACATCCTCCCGCCCACTCCCGGCAGTGGCTGCCAACTCCCGCTGGCTGGGCTGGCCTGCTGCCACCTTCTCCTCCCAGCGGCCAGCCCGGCCTGCCGTCGCCTCCTGCTCCTAGCAGCCAGCCCATTGCTGCCCCCCTCCCTGTTCCCGCCAGCTGGCCCGGCCGGCATCCCTATTTCACCCCCATCCCTGTCACTAATCCCATCTGGCAGCTGTTCACGAACTCTCGCGAGAGCTGCCACACACTGGATTAGCAACAGGTACGCCTAGCAGAAATAAATATATAGATACTGTGTCCCTGCCTTTTAACAAGTCTCAGTCCACGATGCGCACAACACATGCATTTTAGGGAAAGGGGGGCATTTTTACCAGTTAAACCCACTTCACAGAGCCCCTTCGGGCTGCCACCCTCTCCTCTCCAATGGGCTCAGATCAGGCTCTGAATGATGGGACAACCATTCCAGTCAGGGATATGCCCACCTGTCTATGGTTACTGCCTCCGCAATAACTACAGGATGTCCTGTGCACTGTATGACAGAAGAACAAGCAGGTCCTAACCCTTCCCCCAAGAAAACCGTTTCCTGCTTCCTGCCAAGGCAAGTTATAGAATAACCGACATGAGCAGCTGAGGGGCAAAGAAGCAAGTCCAACGTTGGTCGTGCATATGACAAATGGAAACCGCAATTTCCCTCCATTTTTCTTGTAAAAGTCAGCGCATGGGAGCATATTATAATTGGAAAACCAAGGTGGTCTATCACACAGGGCTGTTGTGAGGATAAAGGAGGAGACCATGTATGCTACCTGAACTCCTCAAAGAAAGGGTAGGATACAAACTTAATACTAATTAGTTCCAGAAGGCTACAGAATGTCCCAAAGAACCAGAATTTTAACAAGTTAAAAGGCAGATGACCAATCAGCTAAAAATGCCCATTACCAACTTTAAAATGAGGGTTGGGACTCAACATCCATACCTTCTAGAACAGGGGTTCCCAACCAGATGTTGCTGAACGACAACTCCCATCATCCCCAGCCACAATTTATGGTGGCTGGGGGTGATGGGAGTTGTAGTTAAGCAACGTCTGGAGCACCACAGGTTGGGAACCCCTGCTCTAGACAGATGCCCAGGGGGGAAAAGTCTAGAAATTGAGTCATCTTTCCTACCTTAAAGCCAAAGCTGTTGACCATTTATAGCCTCCAGTCCAGTTGCAGTAAAGCATCTTCGGAAAGGTACGGTTACCTTAAAACAGACATAGTGGAATCTTAAAGCCATTACTTCAAAGGCAAAGGTGGGCACACACACTGAAACCTTATGCACAAGCTGGCTACATAACTGGCCACATCACAAGCCAAGGTGGTCATCGTGGCAAGAACATAGTTCAGAAACCAGGATCTGACTTTCAGTTGTCTCCTTGCTAAGGAGGTCCACACATTATTCTTTCCAGAAGATACCCAGCAGAGACTAGATGCCAACGTGGACGGCACCACACAAGACCTGGAAAATGTTTCCCTCCACCCAGTGTTTGTAGAAGTTGGTGGTAATCATTATTATTATTCATTCAATTCCTATAGCACTCTTTCAAAAATGGCTCCGGGCAGTTTACACAGAGGAATAATAAATAAATAAACAAACAATCATCCCTGCACCACTGGGATGGTGCAATGGTACAGAACTCACAGGCTTCAAGAAAGTAAAAAAGGCTAACTTAAGAGCATCACCGAATGACTACCATTCATTTCCAGGTATTAACCCCCCCCCCCCAAATCCCAGGATCAGAATAGGGCAGGGGTTTCCAACCATTGGGAAATCTTGTCATCCCCAGCTGCAAGTTATTATGGCTGGGGATGATGGGAATTGTAGTTCAGCAACTTCTGGAGTACCAAAGGTTGGGAAACCCTGGAATGGGGTATCACAGGCATAGTAAATACAAGCAATCCAGAGGTAACCAGCATAAAATATCCACATGTGCCCGTAGAATTTTAAACTGTAAGCTCCTTGGGGCAGGGACCTGCCCTCTTATACTCTGAAAAGCCCCCGACTTGTTGATGACAGTACATTCATTACAGCAGCCTGGCTTACCTAGGCAATGAATATGATCCCGAACCGTGCAATTTGCACTGTACCGTTCTCGTGGACAAGAGACAGTCTTGCAGTTTGTAGAATTGGAGCAAATATAATCTGACGGGGGAAGCTGCCAGCAAATCTGGCAAGTCATGTGGATCGTGAAGTTTTCCTGACGAACGTTCTTCTGATCCTGCACATCAATCAGAAATCAGCCTCAGAAATAATTCACTGGGTAGGTGTATCCAAGTACTTAACAGAGATAATTATATGCCTTGCTCTCTAACTCAAGAGTGGTTAAACGAGGCCCTCCAGCTGTTGCTCAACTACAACTCCCATCATCCCCAACCACAATGTGGCTAGGGATTATAGTTCAACAACAGCTGGAGATCCAAGCTGGCCCACCCCTATTCTAGATGACCTTATGTGATTCATTAGACATTAAGAATACTATTGTATTAACTATTTATTGACAGGACAATATTTTAGGTTGGTTTTTTTGAAAATTTGAAATATTTTGCTTGACCAGGGACAGCCAAGGGAGCTCTCAACATCACCCGGCTGATACATCTGCTGGTTTTGGTGGCACCTAGGTTCCAGACACCATTACAAAGCATGCATAGTTTTTATCAAGAAGCAAAGCATCCAGTCCCAAGGTGACATGTATACCGTATTTAACCAAACAGAAGATGGCTCTGAATTTAAAACGGCCCCCTTAAAAAAACACAACAGAAGTTAAATTCAGGCTCTACTCTTATTCACCTGAAAAGGAACAGGACTCTGAATTTAAGACAAGCCCCCAATTTCTAACTTCAAAAAAACTTGGAAAAAAACCTGGTCTTGAATTCAGGTTAATCTGATTAATTGAGAACTCTGCTTCGGGCCGATACTGAACAGTGAAACCAAGGGCCTAGTTAGGGGTTAATAACTTCAGCCCTCCAGCTGTTTTGGGACTGCAGCTCCCAGCATCCCCAGCCACAGTGGCCAATAGTCAGAGATGATGGAAGTTGTAGTCCAAAGTCTGCTGGGGAGTGGAAGATGTGCAGCTGTGGCTGAGACAGAAGCTACTTTTTGTCTCAGGGACATGGTGGGGGGTGGAGGTGGGGGGAATCTTAGGCTTGTATATGAGCACGTGCCACCTTCCCTGCCTTGCTTAGAAAGTAGGGTCTGACCCAGAGAACATCGTGATTGTCTGTACCCCCCAGGAATTCCCCACCCTGCTATCCAGACAGCCACACAGCTGTACCAAGCAAGCTTTTCCAGACAGGTACCAGACACAAGATTCATGTTAACGTGATAAATGATTCGCTGTCTTACTTACAACACAGTGAACCTGGGGTCTGGCTGTACAGTCAAACACAGCTGGCTTTCCATAGATGCAAGAGAAGTTTGTTTTACAGGTCATACACTTTGGAGGCAGGCGGCTGCAGGGTCCATTACTAGGGCATTCAACCACGTACGAGGGAACTGCCGTCACATCTGCAGAATTAAATGCTGGTCAGAATAAGAGCTTTAATACTAACCACAGCAGGGCTGGAGAAACAGTTGAAGTTCCTATCAAATGCCTAAGCAAACTGCAATTTCCCAGCCTGCTGTGCTGAGTTCAATATTCCCTTTCCTTTACACATTTTAGTCGCTGTGCAGCTTTACCCTAGGGACACAGATTCAGAAATAAGACCCACTGCATCCTGGGTACGCAGGACAAGGCTGCACTGTAGTCACACCTGACTTACTCCCAGGTGTGCATAAAACCGCAGCCTTGCAGCATGGGATGCAGAACATGCATCGTCTCTGCTAGAGTACCTTCCTTATGAGGCCAGGCTACTACACCTGGGGCAATTTAGTTTAGAAAAAAGGCGACTGTGGGGAGACATGAGAAAGGTCTATAAAATCATGCATGGAGTGGAGAAAGTGGATAGAGAGAAATTCTTCTCCCTCTCACATAACTCTAGAACCAGGGGTCATCCCATGAAATTGATTGCCAGGAAATTTAGGACCAGCAAACAGAAGTACTTTTTCATACAATGCATCATCAACTTGTGGAATTCTCTGCCACAAGATGTGGTGACAGCCAACAACCCGGATGGCTTTAAGAAGGGTTTGGATAACTTCATGGAGAAGAGGTCTATCGATGGCTACTAGTCGGAGGGCTATAGGCCACTTCCAGCCTCAAAGGCAGGATGCCTCTGAGTACCAGTTGCAGGGGAGTAACAGCAGGAGGGAGGGCATGCCCTCAACTCCTGCCTGTGGCTTCCAGTGGCATCTGGTGGGCCACCGTGTGAAACAGGATGCTGGACTAGATGGGCCTTGGGCCCGATCCAGCAGGGCTGTTCTTGTGATCCATTCAATGGATCTTACGCCCATGTGAGTACGCTTAAGATTGCAGCTGTAGGGTGTTTTTGCAGCTTTGAGAAGACATTTGGATTTACTTTTGCTAAGGCTTGGACAGAAAGGAGACTGAGGGGCTGGGCTGGACAAGTTCTGACTATTACACTGACAAAAACATAAAATGAGGAGAGAATCTAGAACACATAACTGGGTGATCATTCTTCAGTACAAAAGGTGCACAAGGAGCTTCCGCAAACAGGGGATACAACCCATGGAGAAGAACAGTTTTCATGGAGGGGAAGGTGGGAGGAGAAAGCACAATATCAAATTAGCAACTGTGCTTTATTTAGCTGTGGCGTGCTTTTGTGCCACACAGTAATGATGTCTACAGTCACATGCATATATATATTTCTTCAGATCAGTACTGAAAAATCCATGCAGTCTCCACTAATCAATTCCAGATCAAACGTTTCAGTTTCATAAGTGGACTTTGGCTCACCTATCCAAATGAAATCAACAGCTTTCTACCGGCCCTGAATAACTGATGTGTTTTCTCCAAGTGTGCCAAACTGAAAATTTCCTTTTTTTATTTGTAAACATCAGCAAAAATATTTGTGCTTCCAATGACTTCAATCAACCAAATTCCAGAGACCAATGCAATCATAACTGGTTTTCAAACTAAGAAAGGTCTTTCCTTCAACATAGATCATGTGCTGCTCATTTGTAATTCTTTGTTAGGGGAAACCATTGGTCCATTTTCCTCTCATTAAAGGCCAAACCACACATTATATGTAAATGCAGGCAGTGGTATTGGTTTCAAAAGCTGCTTCAGCAGAAAGGGTCCTTGAGAACAGAGTTGTGGCGAGGAGGGGGATACTTAACACATTCTCCCATGGGGATCTCCCAGCTCCACATCCCTTCCCTCTGGTTGGAAATGTGTGCTTCCATTTGTTTTAAACCCTGTCTGTTAAAACACCATGGGTGATAGAGAGATCTGGAGCATGTCTCGCTCCAAACCATTCCTCTACTCCCACTCATCTCCTCCCCGAAGCAGGTTTTCCAACAGAGAATGCTGCTGGGCTATGTTACACACGTGTGTAACATGCAGCTCGGCCCTAACACAGTGGTGCTCAAACATCCTACCAGTAGGGTTGGGGAACCATGAGAAGGAAAGAGCATGAAGTTCCAGAGAATGACCAGTAGAGCCATCCTCCTGTCTCAATCAAGACCTAAATGAGTTGAACACAACCTGCCATACGACCTTCCCCAATTCACATTAGATTTTGTAAGGGCAATTGTATCCCCACTGCCTTGGGAACGAGGAACTGCTGCTTTGTTTTCATGAAAGCCTCCATGTGTACTTTTAGGAGGGAGTCAAAGATACTGCTTAACATTCTTTTTCTAAGGCCAGTAATGAGCTGTTTATGTTTAATTCATTTTACTTCTATCTCACTTTCAATGGAATGTGTTCTCAAAGTGGCTCACATACAGAGAACATTCTAATGACAAAACACACAAAAATATACCATTAAAACCAGCATTAAAACAGATTGCCTAACATAACAGCAGAAACGAGTTGTAAAACATCTCCCATATTGTTTTAAAAAATCAATGTTTGGCTAAGAACAGGAAGAGTGGATGACTCCCATCTGCCCAAGCAAAGAATTTCACAGTGGTGGTGCCACCACTGAGAAGACCCTAAGACTAGAACTCTACAGATCCTCACATGTAGCAGCAAGGTGCACAGAGCCACAAGTGAGGATTTCCATGCACTCAGTTCTGGAACAGAATATTGGTGTCAGATGGAGAGAGGGAAGAAAGGAAGAGACGATCAACACATCTAAGCAACACTGCCCTTCCACTACTGCAGAACCTCAAAACCAGAGAATTTAGGGCAATGCTCATTATCTCCAGTACGACGTGAACAACAGAAACAATATAATCCAAGCTGCTGCTACTTTTGAAAAATGAGTATCTGTTTGGTCCGATAAGAGCAGTAGTTTGGATTAGGGACGTGCATGGAACCAGTTCGGAGGACAACCGCCGGTTCCACTGGTTTGAAGCCGGGGGGGGGGTAATTTTAAGGGCAGGGGAGGGTGAACTTACCCCTCCCTCAGCTACCCACCCCACCGTTTGCAAAGGCCCCGTTTGCAAAGGCCCCGTTGGGGCAGCAGTGTACCTCCCTGCCGCCCTGTTGCCTCATCCCTACGCCAGATGTACCCAATGTGCCTGTGTACACATGTCAGATACGTGAGCGCGATGTGTGTGCACTGGCGTACACAGGCACGTTGGGTAATTCTGTTGACACGAAAGGCAACGGGGCAGCAGGGAGGGATAAGTGTACCCTCCCCTGCCGCCTTCAAACTTCCCCTGCCCAGTTCCGTGCACACCCTAGTATGGATACTGTGCAGATATGCTCGCTGTTTATTTACTGAATATTCAGAAAGATTAACTCTTAAGATTTAGGACTCAAGCATTTGTATATGGGAGAAAGGTGCATCTTCTCTCATACAGCTGATTAGCGAGTGTATGCCCTAAAGTACTAGCCAGTGCCTTGGGTTTAAAGGCTCATTTTCAGAATTTAGAATATCCTGGGAGGGAGACAGGCCAAGCCGTTCCATGGGTCAACTACTCTGTATGCCAAATCTACCAGCACTTTTCACAATCCTCTAAAAAGCTGTACTATGACACTTCAGTGGTGGAACAAAGATCATGAAGCAACACAATTCTGCACAACAACAATGGGAGGAAAACAACACTGTACCTGGTGCTTTAGAAGCTGGAATGTGTGTGCTTGTAGGGATTATTGCAACTTTTGCCAGCTGAGCAGGATGAGAATGCTCTAAGCTCAATGATCCTGAGGAGGGGGGAAAAACAAAATACTAACATGATTCAAAGCACTTCAGTTACTATTTGGAAGTTACAGCACAATTCCAGGAAATCAGACTTGGGCTCAGTGTTCCCTCTAACAGGGATTCCCAAATGTTGTTGACTACAATTCCCAGCATCCCCAGCTGCAATGGCCTTTGGCTGGGGATACTGGGAATTGTAGTCAACAACATCTGGGAATCCCTGTGAGAAGGAACACTGCTTGGGCTCCTCAAATTCCTTTGCGCCCCTGAGAAAGTGAAGTTGGGAAGATAATAATGGATGGGACGGGACCTTTTCCACACAAATCATATGCTCTTCCATAGAACTATGTTCCACTCCAACAGGGCTAGAAGACTGCTACTCCCCCAACTGCTTCACATCCAGTGAGTCACCATTGTGCAAAGTGCTGCCTGGTAGAATTCTATCATTACCACTTTCCTTTTTAAAGTCTAATCTTCTGGGTTCTTTCTCCTCTCTTCTCCCCACCTTCAGCCCCTGGCCTTCTAGAAGGAAGCTGCCTTCTACTGAGTCAGACCCTTGGTCAATCTAGCTCAGTACGGTCTACTCTGATTGGCAGCAGCTCTCCAAGGATTCGGGCAGGAATTTATCTCAGACCGACCTGAACATGCCAGTGGTTTGAAACCAGTGTTTCCTCTAACAGGGACCGCCAGGTGTTGTTAACCGCAACTCTCATAATCCCCACGCAAAAGCCATTGCAGCTGGGGATTCTGGGAGCTGTAGTCAACAACATCAGGGAATCCCTGATAGAGGGTCAACAACATCTGGGAAACATTTACACCTTCAGCATCCCTGCTAGTTGAAACTGGGACCTTCTGCATGCTAAGCAGATGCACACAGGACCACTGTGCACCAGAGCAGAGCAACAACCTCACTGCATGAAAGCCAGTTATCCCTTCACCCTGTAGCCATAAGACAACAGCCCATGCTTATTTTTCCAGTCCAAAGACAAAATATATGTCAAAGCATTGCAGCAACCACACTATATGTATACCTGTAAACAGGCCTCAGGCCTTTTCATGTTTACCTCCTGCCCCCACCTTCAAAAAATAGTTCTACATCAGTCTCCCGTGAGGTTCAGTCTTGGATAGATACCCTCTCTGCTAAGACAATTCTTGGGCAGCAGAGCTGGGAACCATCTCCCTCTGTCCCAGACTGCAGACAGCTTCTGACAGCCAGGGTACAGAAGCAAGTTGGTTACTCCAGTCAACAGACCCCAACGATCAGAATGATGCTACGTGGCATAACTATTGCTAGGCATTTGGGGGGGGGGTGAGTGGGTGGGTATATGCAGCAAGCATGGAAAGCTGGCTTCTCCAAAAGAGACCAGGAGTCGACACCAACTTGACGGCACACTTTACATTTACATAATACATGCAGTAAGTAAATAATAGCCACCTAATGGCGCAGTGGGGACATTATTATTATTATCATCACATTTTATATCCCGCTCTTCCTCCAAGGAGCCCAGAGCAGTGTACTACATCCTTAAGTTCCTCCTCACAACAGCCCTGTGAAGTAGGTTAGGCTGAGAGAGAAGTGGCTGGCCCAGAGTCACCCAGCTAGTATCATGGCTGAATGGGGATTTGAACTGGGGTCTCCCCAAGTCCTAGTCCAGCACTCTAACTACTACACCACGCTGGCTCTTGCCTAGCAAGGTTGACTTGCTATGACTTGCCTAGCAAGGTTGCCAGTTCAAATCCCCGCTGGCACTATATAGGGCAGCAGCGATATAGGAAGATGCTGAGAAGTATCATCTCAGACTGTGTGGGAGGAGGCAATGGTCAAGCCCTCCTGTATTCTACCAAAGGCAACCACAGGGCTCTGTGAGCACCAGGAGTCGACATCGACTTGACGGCACACTTTACCTTTAAAGAAATAATAAGTAAGAAGAAAAGTGCCCTTATTAAAAGACGGCCAGATGCAAATCATCATCATCGCTAGGATTTTATGAATTATTATTGTTACTATAAATTACTATTTTGGTATAACTGGTATTGCTATTAATTGGCAATAGTAATAATTGATATTACTATTACTATTGCTTACTGTTAATTTAGGGTTCTCCAGCCTGGTCCCCCGATGTGGCTGGACTACAACTCCCATCATCCCTAGCCCAAGGCCACCGCGACGGGGGATGCTGGGAGCTGTGGTCCGGCAACGTTCGGGGACCCGGTCTTGAGAATCCCGGGATTAGCTCATTAACGGAGCCCGCGCAGGCGCGCCCCCCAAGCGGCCCTCCCTCCCCACAGCTCATCCCCACGCGGGGCTCCCCACTCCCCGCGACTCACCCCGCCCGGAGAGGACGCAGAGCTGCGAGAGGAAGAGGGCGACGCGGCACAGCCGCTTGAGCCCCCGCAGCCCGACCGCCGCCAGCGCCGCCATCTTGCCCTCATCCGGGGACTACTCCACTCCGCCAGCCCCGCCCTCCTCCATTCCCGGAGAACCATTCTTCTCTGGCTGGGTTTTTGTTTCCGGCGCCACTGAGCATGCGCCAATGCATCTTGCGCATGCTCAGTCGGCTCAAAGGAAGCCCCACGCCACCCTCCTAAGAACTCCTTTCTTCTTGAAAGTAGTCAGAAGGAAGCGCGGATTTCTGCGGAGAAGCGTCAGCTCTCGCTGCTGGCGCTGTTATTTTGCAACGAAATGATCCCGAAATGCAAAGGAGGGAGGACTGCGATAGTGTCCATGAAGGCGAATTTGAAGTGCTGTGAAATGCATGGGGGGGGGGGGAAAGCATACTCCGTCTTTCCGTTTGTTGCCAGCGCCCTTACCCTGAGGATAAATCTAACAGAAACTGCTACCCTCTATCTTGCATGCATGGCACAGTTTTGAATCGCTCCTCTATGTTACTGATTTCCAACCTGGAGAAACGTAAGCATTTCCCCTTCTGGTTGCAATACTGTAATCTTGCAGTATTGCATTGATTTTAGGGTCACCAGCAGAGCAGCATCCTTCTTGCCTGTGGCGAAACACTTGCTGGCAGCAGGATTCCTTTGTGCTGACAGCAACAACGCCTGTAGTGAAGTTCCCTGACTTCGTCTCTGCACCTGCGCAGCAACATGTCGGCCCCCTTCCCTCCTCTTCGCAGGGTCTGCGCTCTGGTACCATCCTGTGGGCAGAAGCCGCTCTGGCCATCACCTCGCAATAGCTCCTGGGGGGCTGTTGGTCTATGTCAAGGCATAACTGTCTTTCAGGTGGGACAAGACTCTTCAGGGCTGCTGCTCGTGCAGCCGATTAATGCAGCTACTGCTTTGCAGTGCAGGTAGGGAGAGAGAGACTGCAGGAGTCTCTCAAGTGCTGGAGATGGATCGCCATTCCTGGAGTGTGGGCGACCCTATTGAAGGATCTGGAGGGTGGCCCTTGGTATTACCAGTGGCCCTGGGTGCCCTCCAAATGGTGGAACAAGATTCTTCGTGTCGCCATGAAAGGTTTGCCATGCATTGCAACAAGGCAACTGTGGAAATCACTGCACCAGCTCACTTCCAGCTCTAATGTACTTCAAGGGACTGTTGTGAGGATAAAATGGGATCACCCTACAGATGATTCCCCGGGCATCCCATGGACATCCCAAGCAGAAGGAATCCCAGATGTTGAGTACAGCTCCCAGAATCCCTAGCTGCAGTGGGCTTTGGCTGAGAATGCTGGGAGTTGTCATCAACAGTACCTGGGATTTTCTGTTAGAGGGAACACTGATCCCAGGCCATCTTAGTCAAGTATTTTCTAGACTAAGCAGCAACAGTTCTCAGGCACTGATAACTATGCAGCCCTGCTCTGCAAGATCCTTTTAAACCAAAGGCAACATGCCTTGTAGTACACTTAGACTCTGCAGGCCCTGGGGTGCAAGATTTTATTAAATATGAAGGTGCTTTTTAAAATGGCAGTGTTTTCTGAAGGCAGACTGAAGAAGATACTAGGTTATGCAGGAATTATTCTAGTGTCTCTATTTGTAACCCATGAAAGAACTTTTACATGAGGCTTGACTAATGCAGCAGACAATGAACAGGTAGCGTTTTATTTCCCCCTTATTATCTGATCCGGATTCTCACATCACTGACAGCTGACAAATTTATAGCTGCTGCCAATAGTACTCAATGTAAGAGGATGTAATTGAGTATCTTAGCCATTGTTTTTTATATGGTTGTCTTTCTTTTTCTGATCTAATCAACTATAATAATGTTTGATTCTGAACAGGTCTCAATACTGTTGCATTGCAAGTTTAAAAAAAAAAAAATCACACGTGACTGAGGATGACGGGAGCTATAGTCTAGCACCATCTGAAGACCCAAGGTTGGGAACCTCTATATGAGATGGTATGCCGTTATTTTAATTTAAGATTCCTTCAGTACATTGTAAAAAGACAGTCTATACATGAAGGAAATAAAGAAGCAGACTTGAGATACTTCAGCTAACATGTTGACATTTTATTCACTCTTAAGAGGCAAACACATGTATTACACTGTAACTTGATTTAAAGACTTTGGATCTGGAGCTTGTCTGTGGGATTATCTGATTAAACGCTCCAATTCAAATGTCACAGCTTTCCTTTTTATAATAAATAGGTGGGTTGGAGGCATGATCCACCAGGATGCTCCCCTATGTAAGCCTCACTGAAATGAACAGGCACAGCATCACAAGAGCATCAAGGGCTCCTGTCCATTTCAATGTGGCTCCTGTGGAACTGCCTGGTGGACTGTAGCCCCACAGTGACAAGACTGAATCTGGAGGTTTTCCATTCACAGCACAGCCATTCAGGGAGGCCAATGTACAATCAGACCTCGTCAAAAGAGCTAGCAGCTTCCTAGAAGGAGTCACTCTGAGGGTGACCTTGCTGCCAAGACATTCAAACATAGCAAGGCATCTATGACAGACAAAGAGTATGGGTTGGGGTGGCCCAACACAAACAAATGAGGTTATTCACAACGAAGATGAGGCTCAGATGCCTTGGCATACATGCACAAAGGAGTCATGATTTGAGGGCATTTTGCTTTCCTCAGCAAGCAGCAGCAGCAAGAGTACTCACACACTTTCTGAGGTATTCACTTACATTGCAGAAGAAAGGTGGTGCTCTACCACACATCCACTTTCTAATGAATTTTGCAGGTTGTTTTACAAAAACACAGTCAGCTACCTATAATCACTAGAGGGGTCTAACCATGTTCCTTTTGTTCCTCACACTATCCCAAAAGAATCTGCAGCAGCCCTATTTGGGTCTTTCCAGATGTTCCAAAAGCATAAGACTCTTGCCCTGATCCAAGGCTGAAATCCTATGCAGACTAGACACAAGATGCAAGTCCTTCAGGACTCAATGAGTCTTCCTTCTAAGTCTGCAAGTTTAGGATCAGACCAAATCTTCCTCTTGGAGGGCCCTCCCAATCACTAGAATTCTTCTTCTGCATGCAGAGTACGTGATGCTTTCAACTTCTTTAGTTTTTCAATGGCAGAAATGACAGAGAGTTCTCCATGGACCTTGTTGTCTCTTGTGCGGACATTCACAGCACTACTGGCTTTTTCTTTTTCTCCAACCACTGCAAGAAAACAATGCAGAATGTTACTTGGCATATAAGAATATAAGAATGCTGTCCTATACAGAGGTGCACCTAGGTAACTTTGGAGCCTGGACCTCAAGGCCTTTGGAGGCCCCCCTCCCCTGCAAATTAAGCATCATCATGCTCCGCCGGGTGACCACACCACCCAGGACAAAGAGGATTTGGGGGGCCCCAGGGGCTGTGGAAGCCCTGGACTTTGGCCTGGAAGTCCAGGGGAAAGAGCGCCTCTGGTCCTATGCCCACTTATTAGGAACACAGGAAGCTGCCTTCTACCAAGTCAGACCATTGGTCCATCTAACTCAGTATTGTCTACACAGACTGGCAGCAGCTTCTCCAAGGTTATAGGCAGGAGACTCAGCCCTAGTTTGGAGATGCCAGAGAGGAAATCTGGAACCTTCTGCATGCAAGCATGCAGGTGCTCTTCCCAATTCTAGTGACTGGGAGTGCACTCAAAAGGGGAATATCTTGCAGTGCTCATCTCATTCGAATGCAAACCAGGGTGAACCCTGCTTAGCAAAGGGGGCAATTCATGCTTGCTCCCACAAGACCAGCTCTCCTCCCAGGTATCTCTCTGAGTAACACATAGGATCATGCTATAAGAATAATTGCAGGAGGGGACCTGCGAAAAGACAGAGGCGCCCTTGCACACAATGCCAGCTGTGCCCACTCTCTATTCAATCATTTGCCAGCCCCCAATCACGTACCACTCCTTACGTGTCCACCATTCCCACTCTCAGTCTAACAGCGGACTACCACTGCAGTAGTGCTACCAAATCTCTTTCTCACATCCCTTCCCACCAACAGCTTCATCTGTCTAAAAGCCTTGTGTGCTGCCAGCCTGTTCAAGCTTCTCAGCAGCTGGAATGTCTTTAATGCCTCTCTAGCCAAGCAAAGGGCTAGGGAGGTCTCACATATTGAAATCAGACCCCTACAGTGGTTTCAAAGGCTGCAACCAGCTTTGCCAGAACTTATTTTGGGGGCAGATAAAAAACAACACCCCCCCAACAAAATGTTTCTGCAAACCTATGCATTTCTGTGCTTTATTTCATCTTCCTATAACTACAGCAAGTGCCTAAGCTGGGTTTTGAATTAGGGGTGTGTCCGAACCGGTCCGGCGGCCATTCTGAAGAATGGCCGAACTGCCGGACCGGTTTGGCCCTGGCTGGTTCGGGTCCGGGTGGGGGGTATTGCTTTAAGGGCGGGGAGGGCTTACTTACCCCTCCCGCCTGTTTGCCCCCTCCAGCGCCCGTATTCAACAGAATAACGGGGCGCTGGAAACCAGCCACCCCCCCGCCGCGGGCAGATTTGGCCAGAAACTAAAGGTACAAATGCCGCTGCTGTCGCCCGCCTGCGCGCCCGAGTCCTCACCCGATCTCTTGGAAAAAAACGAGAGGAGCTAGCGAACAAAGCTCCTCTCGCTAGGAAGTCCTGTAGCATACTGAAGAAGCTTTGCGCGCGCGCCGCAAAGCATGCCAATCGCCGGAGGCCCGGTCTACCCGCCGGGAAAAGGCCGGGTAGACCGGGCCTCCGATCTGGGCCTCCAGAAAACCTTGCTAAAACATCAAATTTTGAGGCGGGGGGAGGAATGCAGGGGAGAGCTGCCTACCATCTTAGCTGCTCTCCCGAGCCGTGCTGTACCCCTTGGAATGCTGCCAAAATCGCCATCCCATCCCCACCCGCCCCCTTTACAAATGGAGCCATTTTGAGGCTCTGAAACACAAAATGGAGACTGGAAATGTCCTCCACGGTCATTTCCAGCCACCCGCAACCAGTGGATACACAAGGTCGACATGTTTCCCCCCATTTTTCCCTGCATATGGCCGAGGTTGAGTGTGTATTACCCAACCACGGATACACGAATCCGGGGATGTAGAGTCCGTGGATATTGAGGTCCTCCTGTATTGGGAAATAAGTCTCAGAACTCAGCAATTAAATTGCATACCAAAAATAAAATTGTACTGAGCCAGTTGTGCATTTCTTATTTTCTTGTTTAATGTACAGCTCTGATCTAGATCAACATCAGCCATGAATCCAGCTTCAAAAGAGTCACTGCAGACCTAAAAATAAACATTAGAAGGGGACCACAATTACAATCTGATACATTATAACCTCTATGCGAAAACCACATATTCTACACTTTTAAAGTTTGATTTTCAATTCATATACCGCTTTTCAACAGAAACTGTGCTTAAAGCTTTCACAACGCACAACGACCGATAATACAGATCATACTATAATAAATACTTCAGTAATTCATAAACACGATGGTTGACATCCTGACCTAAAGTTCATGTACACAGCCAAAAGATGAATTCCCGTAGTGGTAGTAACCCCACTTCTGAAGCACTTAAGCTTGCAGGGATGGATTGCCAATTTCCCCTTCCTCTGGAAGCGCCCTGAACAGCATGCAATTATGTCCTTGAGGTCTGCAGGATCATTACATCAAGTTGCACATATGCAAGGAAGCATGACAACAACCAGGCTGCAAGTCTGTCCCACTGGCTGATTTCCATACTAAGTTACTCTGTAGTTCTAGAGTTACTCTAAAGGACTACTGAATTTCAACAAGTTTTCCTCTAGGAAATTGAGTTAGGCTGTCAGTTCAAGGCAATTATTCCCCAAGTATGCAAACCACTGCATATCAACAGCCTTTCTACCAATAAGTATGTGTGTTCACATCACTACAGCAAACAAAGTCTACATGGCAGGTACCTAAAATATTCCTAAGAGACACTAAAACATGACATGTGGCAATGTCATTCCTCTATTTTAACATCCAGGCCAACTTTTAAAAGAGCAGGATGACAATTGTTCATTATTATACTTGAATACTCAACAAATCCTATCTCCGGAATTAATTTAGGATTGTTTCCCCCCAATTCTTCCTTTCTATAGGAGTTGCTGCTCTCACCTGCTGTGCATATTCTTCACAAGTAGGTCTGACAGGAACCACCATGACTTGCCGAGGGGACAGCCAAAAAGGCCTGGCCAAAAGAAGAACACAAGATGCAATCAATCCAAACTCTTCTTCACACCAAAGTTCATCAACAAAATTGACTTGATGACACAGTTGTCTATGGCAGGTGTTCTAAAGCTTGGCTCCCCAATGTTGTTGAATTACAACATCCATCAACCCCAGTCACAATGGCCATTGTGGCTGGGGATGATGGGAACTGTAGTCCAACAACATCTGGGTGCTCAAGCTTGAGAACCCCTGATCTACAACCCACCAGAACTACTTCAACATAAGTGTATTAAAAAAGCCAATGGGTGGGTGAAAACCAAATGCTTATACCGGTATATAAATCAGGCCTTTTACAGCCGCTAAGTCAGGCCTGCTCAATGTAGCCCCCCCAGCTGTTTCTGGACTACAACTCCCATAATCCCCAGCCACAGTGGCCAACAGCCAGGGATTATGGGAGTTGTAGGCCAACAACTGCAGGAGGGCTAGAGTCTAAGTTCTGAACAGCTGCAATGGTAGGTATTTAGTATACAAAAGAGCTTCCACCCTGTTATCTGATACAATACAAAATGGGGTTGTTCAGTCACAGGAAAATCTCTACTCTCTGCAACTTTCAAAAGTGTTTCCAGTTACCATCCACCACTGCTACGCACCATTTTCCACCATAGTTTTCTGTTAGAATAGCT
Source organism: Hemicordylus capensis (assembly GCF_027244095.1). Lineage (NCBI taxonomy): Eukaryota > Metazoa > Chordata > Lepidosauria > Squamata > Cordylidae > Hemicordylus > Hemicordylus capensis. Next base: position 25,304,951 of record NC_069666.1, read on the forward strand.
ATCATTCTCTCCACCGAGCCCAGAATAGCTCTATGGATGATCACTGGCCTTTTCTTGTCATCTCCATCTTTACTGTGAAACAGAGCAAGTTAGAAGGTTTAGCAATTCATACAAGCAATACTGTTGGTATCTTTATTTTAGATAGTTAGCTCCCCAATAACTGAGCAAAGAGACACCTCTTACAGTGGTGTTTCTTTTATATACAGCAGGGGGAGAGCAAGTGGCCCTATCCAACCCAAGCCCAGCATCCCTCCAGTGGCTGCTGCTGGTGTCTACTTTATGTTTCTTATTTTAGAATGTGAGCCCTTTGGGGACATCTTATTATGTATTATTTGTTTTCAGGGCTCATTATGTAATGAATTCCTACAATACTCCTTCTCACTGTAGAGAAGAGTGCCATTACAACAGGTTTCATTCTCCTATAGTGTACAACAGGCTTCACCATCACCATGATCTTTTGCAAAAGACTACCAAGACTGGCTTCCCGCCAATAACGTTTCTAGTCATGTTGTTCCCCCCTTCACTCGCTTCCAAGAATATCTGCTTGAAGAATCTCCCCTCTCTTGTAGCTGTGATCATAACCATCTCTCTTTGCAAATACCTGCAGTAACTCCCCGATTCTTTCCTATTTGTAAGGGTTTCCAACTCTCTAACTAGGCCTCCTTTATCTTCCCCTAGATACTTTCCCACAATCTTTGCTCACGTTCCTTTGGTTTTTAGTCCTTTTTGTTCCCTGCCTGCCCTCCCCACTTCCCACATATAAAAATGGTTGCTATGCTGTCCCCTGACCATATACTCTGCATTAATAGACTTGTACTACTACCAAGCATTTCTATAGAGCTTTAGGAGTGTTTGAAGCACTTTGTATTCATTATTCTGTAATCCTGACAACAACCTTGGAAGGTAGGTCAGTATTATCCCAATATTACATATGAGGGATGCTGAGATTGTGAAAGTCTGCAACAAGAGGCAAGATTTGAGCAAGGGATTTCTGAATTTCTTCCTCAGTCTTTTAGCCACAGTGCTACACTAAGCTCCAAACATCTAAATACCATTATATTTATCAATATATTTGAGAGGACACAAGAACTTACCCTACATAAGTAAGATTAAATCTGATAGGTAGCTGGAAATCGAGCTGGATAGTAGCACACTGATGATATCTGCCAATAGCATCTCTGATGTTAATATCAATCTGGAAAGGAAAAGGATGACACAAGTACAGCATGGTTTTTACCATTTATCCTTCACCTGTTGGACTTATACAAGAGCATCAGCGCAGAAGAATGGAAGTTTGCTGACCTTGGGACCATAAAATGCTCCATCTCCTGGATTTAGCTTCCAGGGCTCTCCAAAGTCATCCAGGCTGTTTTGGAGTTGCTAAGAATAAGTTAAAAGAATAAAATTTAAGTGCCAGCAACATAAGCACGATTGCTGTCGTTTTAAAGCAAGCCCAACAAACTACTGTCTCCGAGAATAAATAGGTCTACACATTTAAGCCAATTAAACAGAATTATCAGCTGGATTCCTTCCCACTGGACTCCTTGGACGGCTCTACGAAGGGAGAAGGATCTCTGATAGAATTCAGAGTCCTAGACACAGTTTTCACAGATCCTAACTGGGCAGGACCAGGTCACAGAGGGCCAAACTACAAATCACATGCAAACATATCACAACATAGCCCAATGGCCTCTTTTCAGCTTGAAAAGACTCTTCAGGAAATGGCGACTGGAGTGGGGCTGCTTAACTCTTTCCCCTTGTGCTGGTTCCACACAAACAATTCAAACCTCGGAGAGCGCCACGAGGGGGCAAGAACTGGAGCGTGGAAGTGACATGAATACAGCAGGCCAGGCACTTCTTTTGCCCTTTTCCTGCCTGCCCTCCACTCTCACCCCCCCTTTCCCAAAATGACTTTTCAAGCGGAAAAAGAGAGTGGCGTCATGAAGTTGTGAGCAATGGACAATTTAGTTGTAGCATAATGAAGAGCAGTTTGTCAAACTGATGCGCCCTAGACATCAAACAATTACCCTAGAGATTCAAAAATATTTTGAATGGTTGCCTATCTGGCAACATTCTCAGCCTTTATTCAAAGCAATTTCTAAAGGCTGAGAATTACACTTCTCAGCTTTGGAACACAGTTGTTCTCAGGTTAGTCACTCAGGTGCTTCATAACTTATTTAAAATCTCACTTGAAAGCTTTAATTTTATGAATATTCCGGGGGGCGGGGGGAGAGTGGTTCTTCACATGCCAAAGCTTGCTCTGCATCAAAATCCTATTTGAACACAGTCTTGTGGAATGTGGTTACTATCAAGGTTGATCTCGTTATTCCTTTTGTTCAAAGGTTATGCCGATGTCAGTCAGGAGTGGTTGAGACAATTGACCATATGTTGCTTCACTGTTTATTTTATAGAGATATTCAGCTAGCACTTTTGTCACCTATTTTGTCTAGATTCCCAGGTAGGCCATCGGTCTTTTATGTGTTTCTCCTTTTGTCCAACAGTGATATTAATGTTTCCACCAAGGTGGCAAAATTTTGCCACATTGCAAGCTGTGTAAGAAAGCAATTGGTAAAATCATGAGTGTCGACTGTGCCATATATTGTAAATGGTGTTTTGTAAGAAGGTAATGGCAAAATCATGACTGCTGGAGGTTACTACTTATATCTACTGTGTTGTATTTTTGTCTGGTTAATGACTGAAATAAACATTCCATTCCTATCAAGGTTGTATGACAAGGTGCCCCACTGAAGTTGTTGAGCACAAAGATACAGGTCACACATTTTGAAATGGAATAAGCAGCATTCATCTGTTTTTGGACCTAGTTATTCAAATCTAGGTGCCGGATGCCAGTACTGCTTTGTTTACTATTTAATTATTTTTACTTTTATATCCCACTCTTCCTCCAAGGAGCCCAGAGCAGTGTACATGGGTATGTTTTTCCTCACAACAACCCTGTGAGAGAGGTTAGGCTGAGAGAAAAGTGACTGGCCCAGCTACCCAGTGAGTTCCATGGCTGAATGGGGATTTGAACTCAAATCTCCTCATTCCTAGTCCAACAACACCACACTGAGTGATCACAAAGTGTTTATTCAAGGACACAGAACACAACAACAGATTTGGCCTCAATCACATTTTCACTTTCTCAGAGTGGAAATATTGAACCACTTCAACTACCTTTTCCGCCTGGTCCCAGATTTCCTTTTCTCCTAGGAAGTTTTCGGGTCTTGTGGAAAGATGTAGTTGAAAGGTAAAACCAAACACGGCATAAACAGACTGCAAGAAATTCAGGCAGCCTTTCATTTCTTCTTCAATCTGCAGTTTGAAGGACAAAATAAGGGTTAGGATGATAGAAACCTCAATTTAAAAACAAACAAACACCTTTCATTATTTCTGCTACTGCATAGCACACAGACCATGCTAGACTATCAGTGCTAGCTTAGCTTTACCCACCTTTCTTAGAAAGAAAAATTAACCATGCAGTTGTTACAGCAATCCCAGCACCTGTTCCTTACCTGCTCCATTGTACAAAAGATATGGGCATCATCCTGCTGGAAGCGCCTAACACGAGTCAAACCACTGAGAGTTCCTGAAAGTTCGTTTCGGTGAAGAACGCCAAAGTCAGCAAATCTCAGAGGCATTTCTCTCCAGGACCGGGGGCGATGAGCAAACATCAAGCTAGGAGAGACACAATGCTCAGTTCTAGTTATCCATTCCTTCTCTCTGAAGCCTTCCTTTCTTCCAGGTGAGTTCTCCTCATTTTAGCTTTACCACAACCCTGTGCGGCAAGTTAGGCCAAGGGATGGCAACTGGTTCAAGGTGACCCAGCGTGTTTCACGGATGAGAGACAAAGATGCAACAGGCGAGATCCACTATGTCATCTGGACATTTTCATTTTTACTGTAAAGCAAGGAGCTCCACGTTTCCAGAGAGAGCTACGTTAGGAGCAGGCTTAGCGGGTCAATTACCCGAGCTCCCCATGTACTATTTTCCTGATATTAGGAGGAGGAGAATTCAGCTGTGTTTTCTAACTTTGGAAGGAAAATGAATCGTTGGCACTTACCTGAATGGTCATTCTCCTCAGATGTATGGATTGTATCCGAGGAACATGGGTTGTCGCCACCTACTGCTCCGAGACAGGGCCAATCAGAAAAGATCTTGATAGCAGGAGGGAGGGACAACCCCCTCGCCTCTTCAGTCATTAACAAAGCACTTTGAAGCTCCAAAAAAGGCAAACTAGAATAAACACTGTAGAAAACTAAAGTAAGGCAAGGTGCCCAAAGAAGCAACTGACAAGGATGCCTGGCCCCAGCCTAACACTGAAACACCCCCTCAATTAAACCGCAGAACAGAGGAGGAAAACACCACCCCAGAGTAATATAGGGTACAGTAGAAGAAGGACAATCAGAGGGGAACAGGATCAGACACACAATTGGGTGGGTCGGATACAATCCATACGTCCGAGGAGAATGACCATTCAGGTAAGTGCCAACGATTCATTCTCCCTCAGACGAGGATTGTATCTGAGGAACATGGGACATACCCAAGCTATAACCCAAATCGGGAGGGCACACACCAGAAGGTCTGATCTTAAGTAGGGACCACCCTCTGCAATATACGTCGGCCAAAGGATGCATCTGCAGAGGCCCAATCGTGTATCTTATAGTGTTTAACGAAGGTAGAAAGGGACGCCCAAGTGGCAGCTCTACAAATATCAGCTAAGGGGGCCAGCTAAGGGCTGCTGCGCTCCGGGTGGAGTGAGCGGTAATACCCTCAGGCGCAGTCTCTCCTGCCGCGCCGTAGGCCAGCTGGATAGTTTGGCAGATCCAGCGTGCCAGGGAGGAGACAGAGACCTTCCTACCCATAGAACTGGCACGAAAGGACACAAAAAAGGATTCAGAGACCCTGAAAGATTTAGTCCGCCTCAAGTAAAAACGGATCGCACGATGGACGTCCAATTTGTGCCATTCCCTCTCCTTTGGGGAGGAAGGATTAGGACAAAAGGAGGGGAGCATCAGCTCCTGCGCCCTGTGAAAGATGGAGTTCACCTTGGGAAGGTAAGTGGGGTCAGTGCGAAGAATCACATAGTCAGGAAAAACCAGGCACAGCTCCTTCCTGACGGACAAGGCACCCAAATCGGAGACCCGACGGGCTGACGTGATGGCTATCAAGAACAAAACTTTCAAGGTTAGAATCCGTAGAGGAACAGCGTGCAAAGGTTCAAATGGTGCCTTTGAGAGGGCCCCCGAGAACTAAATTGAGATCCCACGTGGGAAAACGATGGATGGGAGGGAGCTTTAAGGCAGCTGCTCCCTTCAGGAAACGCTGTACATGGGGATGTGCAGCCATGGAAGGGACTCCTGGAACCCCTAGCACAGACGAAATAGTGAACACCTGGCGACGCAGAGTGTTGGGACGGAGGCCCTTATCTAGACCCATCTGCAAGAAGCCTAAGACCTGCGTCGCCGAAGCCTCCAGAGGGTCCCCCCCCCCCCGGAGGCGAGACACCACTGAGTATAGGCTTGCCAGGTGGACTGGTATATACGAGCCGTGGATGGCCGCCTCGAGGCCAAGATAGTATCCTGGACCGCAACGGGGTATCCACAACGCGCTAGAGAGTCCCGCTCAATCTCCAAGCGTGAAGATTGAGCCACGCTGGGTCTGGATGAAGGACGGGACCTGGTGGAGAAGATGCGCTCGAGTTCCCAGAGGTAGAGGGGGCTCTATCGACAGGGCGACCAGGTCCGAAAACCACGGCCGCCGTGGCCAATGCGGAGCCACGAGGATGACCTCTGCTTTCTGGTATCTGATCCTCCACACCGTCCGGGATAACACCGCAAAGGGTGGGAAAGCATAGAGCAGACCCTGCGGCCAGGGGGACATCAGAGCATCCACCGCCTCTGCCCCCGGAGATGGAAACCTGGAGAAAAATCTGGGCACCTTGGAGTTGACTGGAAGTGCAAAGAGGTCGACTAGGGGAACCCCGAACCGGAGGACAATCTCCCTGAACGCTCGATCGTCCAGGATCCATTCCCCCTGATCCAGCTGAGACCGGCTTAGCCAGTCTGCCACCGAGTTGTCCACCCCGCTGATATGATCGGCCTCCAATGAGGCCAGGTTCTTTTCTGCCCAGCACAACAGAGTCTCGGCTTCGCACATTAAGGGCCAAGACCTTGTTCCCCCCTGACGCATTGCGCACGAGCACGTGCCGACCTCGAATCTCGGGAAGGAATCGAGCCAGGACTAGCCAAATCGCCCGGAGCTCCAACCAATTGATGGATTGGCGACGCTCTACGTCTGACCACGGACCCTGAGCCACCTGAGGGCCGCAGTGACCTCCCCATCCTGAGAGACTTGCGTTGGTCGTCACCACGACCCGGTCAACCGGCAGGAAACTCACCCCCTTGCGGAGAGCCTGGGACATCCACCACCTGAGGGACAGATGAACGCGAGAAGTCAGGGACACCTTGAGTCTCGACCTGCTCGTGATGAGTACCTGAAGGGGTAGAAGGAGCCACTGTAGAGGACGAGAATGAAAACGCGCCCAGGGCACAATCCCGATCGTGGAAGCCATCAGGCCCTGTAAGTGGGAGAGATACAGAATTTGTGCCTGAGTTTGACCCCGCAGCTTGCAGCAAGTGGCAAGCAACTTGTCTCCTTTCGTCGGTGAGATGGACCGTCCCCCGAGACGTGTCTATTATCGCCCCCAAATGTTGAATCACATTGCTGGGGACCAGGGAACTCTTTTTGTGGTTCACTAGAAACCTGTGACTGGCTAAGACCGCTAGGGTCTCCCTGATGTCCAGAAGCCCTTTGTCCCAAGATGGCGACCTTATTAAAAGGTCGTCCAGAAAAGGGTAAAGATGTATCCCCCTGGTCCTCAAGTGCGCCACGAGTGCCACCATAATCTTGGTGAACACTCGCGGCGCAGTCGAGAGACCGAAGGGGAGCGCCCGGTACTGGTAATGGACCCCTGCATACGCAAACCGCAGAAACCTCCTGTCCAGAGGGTGAATGGGAACATGGAGATAGGCCTCCTTGAGGTCTATGGAGGCCAAGTAGTCCCCTTCCTGGAGGGCCATGAGGATGGACCTCAGGGTTTCCATCCGAAAATGCCTCCCCTTGAGGAAGCGACTGACGAACTTTAAGTCCAAAATGGCCCTCCATTCTGTGGTCTTTTTTGGAACCAAAAATAGTATAGAATAAACTCCATGTCCCGCCTCCTCTGGGGGGACCAGCTCGATTGCCCTGATGTTGAGCAGGTGGCGAATTGCCTTGAGCATCAGCGCCTGCTTGCGTATGTTGCGGGATAGCGGAGAGGAGAGGAACCGGTCCGGGGGCTGGGATAGGAACTCCAGGCTGTAACCCTGGGAAACTATGCGCTGAACCCAGGCATCTGTGGACGTCCGGGTCCACTGGTGGGCGAAGAATGCCAGCCGGCCGCCCACCTGTGGCTCCGGCACGGAGTCATTGTGGAGAGGGGCGTTTGAACCCGGACTTCGCATACTGGCCTGAATGCTGGAACTTCCCTTGAGGCCGGTCTCTGGAGAAGCCCTGGGGTCTGGACCAAGAAGGCTTGTCCTGCTTGTTCTGTCGGGCACGAAAATTAGACCCCTTCTGCCCAAAGCTGCTTGAGGAGTGGGAGGAAAAGGAAGAAGAAGCATTAGAGAAGGATCTGCGCTCCTGCTGCTGAACGGAGGAGGGCATAGCCTTTTTCTTGTCTTTAGTCTCGACTAGCACGGGCTCCAATACTTCCCCCAAAAGCTTACCCCCTTTAAAGGAAGAATTGGCCAAATTGCTCCTCGACTTCTGATCAACTTTCCAGTTTTTGAGCCATAAGTGTCTCCTGACTGTGATGTCAGAAGCCATAGCCCGGGCAGACAGCTGGACGGCATCCAGGGAGCTGTCGGCCATAAAGGCAGAAGCCTTGCCTAACTTATTGAGACCCTGAAGAAGGGCCACGAGCTCCGGCGGAACCATGGGAAGAAGGTCCCTAACCCATAAAACAGACGCTCGAGCAAAAAAGGTACATTGGTACTCACCGTGAAGGTGTCTTCTGGCTGGTGTAGAAGAGGTCACCCAAGCTTGGGATTACATCCCCCCCACATGCTCCAAAAGGCAGGAAGTAGTCATACTTGAAGATCCTTAACCCAGTGCATGTGGGCGGATCTCCTCAGTGCTTAAAACAGCTCAAGCTACGGAATGAAAACCACAGAACACAACAGAGAATATACAACAATATACAAACAATAATGCGGAGAAAGACAGAAAAACTGTCCCCCTACAACCAGATCATCAGCTCCAGCTTAACACAACCCGGGCGGGCCTTGGGTGACCTCTTCTACACCAGCCAGAAGACACCTTCACGGTGAGTACCAATGTACCTTTCTCGGCTGGTGTAGGAGGTCACCCAAGCTTGGGACATACCACAGCACCAACCACGGGAGGGAAAATACCCAAGCTGGAGCTACTGACCCGGAAGGACCTGTTGCAGGACCCTCCGACCAAATGCTGCTCTGGCAGCTTCATGTTCATCCAACTTGTAATGCCTTGAAAATGTAAAAGGCGACGACCAAGTAGCCGCCTTGCAAATCTCTTCATGGGACGCCGGTGAAGATAACACAGTGGAAGTGGCTGCCGATGTAGTTGAGTGCGCCGTAATCTGACCAGGCACCGAAAGTTTCTGGGCTTCATACAACATCGTAATGCATGAATGAACCCATCGAGCAATAATGGCTGAAGAGACCTTGCATCCCATCTTAGAAGCCTTAAAGGCCACAAAAAGAGCATCTGACTTACGAAAGGCCTGCGTCCGGTTGCACTCCTTCTCTGCAGGGTGACGAGCATCCGGACAAAAAGAAGGTAATTAAATGACCGCCTCACGATTAAACTGAGACTTTACCTTAGGGATAAACGAAGGATCCGGGATAAGTCTCACAGAGTCCTTAGAGAAAATACACAAATTACTCTGAACTGACAGAGCCTGCGATTCAGAAACCCTCCTGGCTGATGTTACAGCTACTAAAAAGGCCACCTTCCAGGACAGAATCTGCAATGATACAGATCAAAGTGGTTCAAATGGCGGAAGCTGCAGACCCCACAACACAATATGCAAATCCCATGACGGAAAACGATGGCAGACCAGAGGAGACAACAAAGCTGCCCCCCTCAAGAACTTGCGTAGAAGAGGGTGCCACACCTGAACAAACGCTGATGAGGAAACAACATCTGGATCAAGCACGCCGCCTGGTGTTTAAGCGTGTTGGGTTTCAGACCAAGCGCAAGGCCATCCTGAAGAAAAACCTAGTAATCCCCTCGACCTGCACTTGTCCAGCTGCAGGGAGAGCTTTGCTGTCCAGCGCAGAAAACTACGCCAAGTCGATTGGTAAATCTTGTTGGCTGAACACTTTCTAGATGCAAGGATGGTAAATCGGACCTTGACACAGCAGAACTGGATGGTCTGGCAAACTGAGTGGATGACCTACGGTCAAGTCGACGATCTCGGAAAACCAAGGCCCTCTGGGCCAAAAAGACTCAATCAATATCAGGGATGCCCGGAAACCCCGCAGCTTCCTGAGGCAACGGGAGAGCAGCGGCACTGGAGGAAATGCATTCAGCAGACCCGGACGCCATGGCACCGATAGCTTATCCGTCTCTTCTGCCCCCAACATTGGGCAACGTGAGTAAAACCTCTGAATCTTGGCATTCTGAGGATATGCAAACAAGTCTATCTGGGGACACCCCAGCTGCTCTGTCAGCCACCTAAATACTTGAGGGTGCAGGCCCCATTCTGCCGGCTGGATCTCCTGCCGTCTTAGCCAATCTGCCCGAACATTGGAAATTCTGTTTACATGATGGTCCAGAATGGATATTAAGTTGTTCTGTACACATTAAGATATTCCTTCCCTTCACCAAGGGCGTGAAGGCTCTTAGGGCCAGAAAGACAGCCCACAGCTCGAGCCAGTTTATGCTATGGAGCAACTCTTCCACCGACCAAAGCCCCTGGGCAGAACTGTTCCAGCAGTGAGCCCCCCAGCCCGATAGACTGGTGTCCGTCGTGACCATCACTCTCTCGGGTTCTATGAACAGCTTGCCCTTGTCTAGGTTCCCCGGGCCGTCCAACGAATCGACTCGCGAAGAGACACCTAGAGAGGAATGTTCTTGTCACGTTTGAGGGCAATCCTGTGCTGGTAAAGGAGGAAACCCCACTGTAACTGGCGTAGATGAAAACCTCGCCCAAGGCACCAAGTCCATAGCCGCCACCATGAGACCCAACAAACTTGCTAGATTGAGAAGGCTGGCCCACAGTCTCGAAGCAATCACACGAGCCAGTGACGTTAAGACCTCCATCCGATCCTGTGGCAGAAACAGTTTGCCTACTGAGGTGTCCATTACCATGCCCAAATGACGAAGGCTCTGTGTGGGCATCAGGTGACTCTTGCCCACATTTATCAGAAGCCCATGCGCACGTAACACAGACATTGTTCTGGACAGAGCCGACTGAACTGCCCCTTCTTGAGCAAGTTGTCGAGGTAACAATACAGGTGGACCCCCTCAGTGCATAAAGTGGCCACTAGCAGACTAGAACCTTCATAAAAACTTGGGTGGCTGATGAGAGACCAAAAGGAAGGGCTCTGTACTGATAATGCCTCCCCATGTAGCAGAAGTGGAGTATATGTCGACTGCGTGGATGAATGGGGATGTGTAAATATGCCTCCTGGAGATCTATTGAAGTCATGTAGTCCCCCATCTGCAATGCCTCTGAGATGGTACAAAGGGTTTCCATCCTGAACCTCCTTTTTATCACAAAACGGTTGACTGGGCGTAGGTTGAGAACTGCCCTGGCCGATCCGTCCTTTTTTGGCACCGTAAAATCACAGAATAGATGCCCTTGCCTCTCTGAAGAGGTGGGACCTCCTCTATGGCCCCTATAGCCACCAGATACTGAATGGCCATGGACAACCCCTTGTGCTTTTCCGGTTTCCCAGATCTAGGGGTAAGGAGGAATCTGTTTCCTGGGGGGCTGGCCAGCTCCACTTCGTACCCGTGTAGGATAATGGAAAGAACCCACCTGTCGATGGATTCTTTCCAAAACAGTCCAAATGGCAGACCCCCACTTTGCCTGAGTGGGAGTCAGAACTGCTGCCTGGGGGCCCCGCTGCTGGTTTCCGAGAGACTGATGGTTCTGCTGAGTGCACCCTTGCCTGCCTTGGCCTCTGGATCTGTTCCACTGCGATCAAAAAGGCCTAAAAGGCTCCCTCTGACAAACTGAGGTCTAAACGCCCTGAAGGTTTGCATCGGTCTATGATTAAAACTCTTGTCCTTCTTCCTAGGAGCTGATGGCAGAGCGCTGCGGTTATCCTTAGTTTCAATGAGGACCTCTTTCAGGGCCTCATTCCCAATTAGCTTTCCCCCCAGCATAGGGAACAGCAGCTAATTTAGCCCTAGACGTATTATCAACTTCCAAAATTTTAGCCATATGTTGCGTCTTGCCAGGACACCTGCACTGACCGCACGTGCCGAGAACTGAACACTGTCCAGAGTAGCATCCGCTGAAAAGGCAGCCGCCCTCTGCAGACGAAGTAGCTTATGCCACATCTTAGACTGATTAGTGGGAGGGTCATTGGGTAACTCGCCAACCCACAAGACTGATGCTCTAGACACCAAGGACACAGTGGTGTCAGCTCTGATGGCCACTGCTCAAGCCTCGTGGGCCCTGCGCAGTGCAGATTCTGCTTTTCTGTTTTCTGGCTCCTTAGAAGAGGAGTCCCCATCCTTGGGTACCACTGTGCTACTAAGTAGGGCCCCGAAGTGAGCAACCGTAAGTGGCACCTTCAGCAAGTCCAGAGTCTCCTCCTCAAAGTTGTACAATTTGCTAGCCAATGTCAACATACACTTTGGGAGTCGCAATAGCTGCCCATTCCTCCTTGATGGTCTTAGTAAAGCCCTCAGGTATCACTGATTTAATCTGCGGTACCTTAGCCTTAGGCAGCACCAAGGAGCCCTTGGACACAGGAGAGATCTGTTCCTCTGTAACTGGCTACAGATCAAGTGCAGCAATAGCCTGGTTAATTAGTGGCTGAAAATCCACCATAAGAGAGAGCCTCTGACTGTGTAAGTTTGCTGCAGAGTCCTCAATCATCTCCCCCTCTTCCGAGGAGGAGGGCCCCTTGTCTGGGTTGCCCAGCAATGTCTCTGACCCACTGACCCTGGGTCACAATAGATCTGGGGAGTCCTCTCCAGACTCATCTGAAGACCTCCCTCTACGCAAGGGCACAGAGTCCTGGCGTATAGCCACCCTGGGCTGCTTAGCGGGCACCATCTCCTCCTGAGAGTCTGAGGGCGACACATGGATCACAGCCTGCCTTGCAATGCCTTGCAGGCTTCCGCGCTTTAAGCGCCGCTGCCAGTGAGACCTGAACGGCCTCCTGAATCCAGCCCTTTGCAGTGGCAGCATCAGGGGGAACCCCCACATTCCCTGTAGGAGTAGGCCCTGAGGGAGGGGCCACATAGGGGGCATCTGCACTCACCTCCCCCCCCCGAGCAAGTCCCGATCTTACCGGGGGGAGCTGTTCATGGCCTTCTGGGTGCTCCGACGCCCCATCCACGGGCTCAGCACCGCCTGCCTCATCATCCTGCACGTCTTCCCCGTCTGATTCCGACAGGCTCTGGGGCGGCCACTCCTGCTGACGTTCCTTTCAGCGTGGCCCCAATACTCGCTGAGGCAGTCCTCCTCCTGCACGCCCAACTGCTAGGGAAAGGAGTTGGGGGGGGGGGGCGAGGCCAAACATCACAGGCTTACCTTGCTCGCGCTGCCGGGCGAAAGCTCTCTCACCAACGGGGCCTCCTTGTAGGGAAGCCTCCGATTCTGGTGCCACCACTTGTGTCCTGCTACGGTGGATTGCTGGTGGCATGAATTGCGCCCAGTCTCCTCACCGGTATCTGGCCACCAACGGGGCCTCCTTGTCAGGAAGCCTCCGATTCTGGTGCCGCCACCTGCGTCCTGCTTCGGTGGATTGGTGGTGGCATGGATTGCGCCCAGTCTCCTCACCGGTATCTGGCCACCAATGGGGCCTCCTTGTAGGAAAGCCTCCGATTCTGGTGCCGCCACCTGCGTCCTGCTTCGGTGGATTGCTGGTGGCATGAATTGCGCCCAGTCTCCTCACCGGTATCTGGCAACAGAGAGGACCGCTGTGGCCTACAGGCGCCAGCAAGGTCATCTGATACATCTGCCATTTTCCTTACAGGATTTGCGCAGTCCCGAGTTTTTGGCGGGAACAGGCGCTGATGGGCGGATCTCTCCCTAATAGCCAGGAGTCCGAAGGTCTTTTTAGCGGACATCGGCCAAAAGGTCGGCAAGAGGTGAGGAGAGGTAACGAATAACAGAAAGGACAGTAGAAGAACAGATATGATTTTTTTTTTTAAAATTTAAAATTATTATTATTATTATTTTCTTTAGTAACTAGAGAGAACTAATAGTAGTAGAATACCTGGTGAAGAATAGATTGGAAATAGTCAAAAACAATAGGAATATAAGCAGAAGAAAAGAAGAGGCCTAGTTAACTAGGCCAAAGCCTGCGAGCTATAATGCGAGCCTTCTGGAGCAAAGGCAGGAAGTAGAACTGAGGAGATCCGCCCACATGCACTGGGTTAAGGATCTTCAAGTATGACTACTTCCTGCCTTTTGGAGCATGTGGGGGGGATGTAATGCCAAGCTTGGGTGACCTCCTACACCAGCCGAGAATGGAATTGGCCACCGAAGCCCTGACAGCGAGGGCCGAGGCTTCATGTGATCTGCGTAATGCAGCATCACACTTCTTGTGCTCCACATTACGAAGAACCTCATCCCCGTCCTTTGGAAGGACTGCCCCAGTTACGAGAGCAGCGACCTCCTTGTCCACCGGAGGGACCTGTAACATATCCATAACTGGTTTGGGAATAGTGTAAAGTCGCCTAACCCTGGGTGGAGGACCCTTGCTTTCTAAGGGCCGGTCCCATTCACTTCGAATAATGTCTAGAAATATCTGGGGACAAGGGACAGCCACTTCCGGGGCCTTCAGCGAAGGTAACACAGCTGGATCCCCTTCTGGCACCTCCTGTGGTGGAGAAACAAACCCCTCCAAGCGGAGGGACTTCCGGGCCTTATGAAGGAGAACTGGGAAATCAGTTTGACTAAACAAACAATAGGGGGCCTGGGAAGGCGGCAAAAACTCTCCTTCATCTCCAGACAGCTCCCCCTCCTCCTTGCCTGAATCAGAGTCCTCAGAAGGCTGTTCCCCTTCTTCCTCTGGAAATAAGACGGGTGCTGCTGAAGTAGCCCCTTGCCCAGAAGGGTGAGAAGGAGCACAGGGCGACAGGGTAGGCGGTCCCAAAGGTGCCCGCAAAGACCCAGGAGCTCACGGCTGAGGCGGCAAAATGAGAGGGTTTCCCGCCTGTTCCCCTGAAATGGCGGCCGCATCAACTGTTCCTGCCGCCTGGGGATTCAAAATGGATGCCGGAGTGGTGGAGACGGGAATTTGCCGGGCGAGATCAGGGACAAGTTTGCCAAACTCCTCCGTGACTACCCGCCCGAGGAGGGCAGCTAAACTTGGAGAAATCTCCTCCTCAGGCGCACCAGGAGACCTCCATTCTAGAGAGGGAGGAGAGGGACAGGCGCGCTTGGCGGCAGGCTCTCTCAAGCGTGAAGTCCCTACCTGGGAGCCTTGCTGTTCCGAATGGGGCCGGGGCACTGCGCCACAGTCCATAACTGTCGGAGGGGACGGGATTCCTCCGCCCGGCTGATCCTCCGCCTGAGTCCCCGAGCCGCTTTCCAATAGCGGTGGGAGGTACTGGGTCCCCCCGCCAGACACCCCATGCCCTCGACCAACGCCCGCAGGCGATTGAGGTGCGACGCGCTTGGCCGTGCGCGCTGCCGCCTTCTTCTCCTTAGAGAGCTTTTTGGGCTTCTTCGGCTGGGGGCGCTGAGTCACGGGCGCGGGTGAGGTAGCCGCAGCCCACTCAGCATGGCACACCGCCGGGGCGATGGAGTCCTCAGAGAGGGAGGGAGAGGCCTCCCTCTCACAGCGCGAGCCAGAAACCTCCATGGTTAAAAACTCACCGCCGCGAATGCAGGAGAGATCGCGAGCGGAGCGCTAGGACAGGTCTTTTCCCTCTTTATGCCCCAAACTGCTAGCTAACAGAAGGCAGTAGAAAATACGAAGAGGTGAAAACTGGAGCGAAGCAAAAGGAGAGCACCTGCTTGGAGCGAGACAGGGCTAAGACTGAAGAGGCGAGGGGGTTGTCCCTCCCTCCTGCTATCAAGATCTTTTCTGATTGGCCCTGTCTCGGAGCAGTAGGTGGCGACAACCCATGTTCCTCGGATACAATCCTCGTCTGAGGGAGAATGCCATACAGGGGAAGGTAAAGGATCAAAATGCTCCCCCCTCACCCACTGCTTTCTTCCCCTGGATTTCATCTCTGACTTGCCTTTGTTGCTTTCTGAGTTCCCATTGTATTACAGTGCATGGCAGTGTTCTGATGTTGTTAGCTGCTCTGCAGGTCTTTTTACACTTAAGGGAGATGCGGAGGTTTCAAAATAAATAAAAATAAAGTCAATATACTCCGCTTTCTTCTGCCCTTCATGGCACGGATAATCCTCTGCCCAAGGCAGCCACCCTGCCTCATGGTAGGATCACCCTGACTTCTGTCCCTCTTCTTTCACAGGCAAGTTCCCCCACCTCCTGTAACTGTGCTTCTGCATTAAATCCGATCACTGTTAACTACTGGTTAAGGGCACTCCCAAGTCTCAATTCAGAAACTAGATTTTAAAGCCAGTTTCCAAACCAATATTTAAAGAATCCTTAGTTATGGTTAGTGGTTGGGGAGTGTGGCTTCTCTATGTAAATTATTATATTGACTGAATCCAAACTAGCACCCAGTCCTAAAATCAAAAGTAATTGGGAATAAGTTGAGGGGCAGGGGAGAACAAAAACCTACAAACCAGTGTCCAGGGCAGTTCATCGGCTTAAGTGCAAACATTTCCTTCTCGGCCTCAAAAGAGAACATGTTTTCGCTGTAGTGTTGCCAATGGCCTGATGCTTCCCAGAGTTTACTGTTGTAGATATTCGGAGATACCACTTCAGTAAAATCACGCCGATGATATTCCTCCTGCACAAGTAAACCCAACACTTTAATAAGTGACTGACAAACATCCTTGAAAGAACTCACTACGCCAGTGCAAGACCATCTGAAAGAGGTCCGAGGTCCGATTAGAGCCATCCCTTCATTGTTCATGCAACCCTTAGAAGGGATGTGCATGGAAACAGGCGGGGAGGGGGCACTTACTCACCCACCCCTGCTTTTCTCCCGCTGGTGCTGGAGTTCTGTAAAATCTTTCAGGGCAGCAGTGTACCTCCCTGCCACCCTTTCCCCTCTTTGGCCAAAGTACCGGGCACACACGCTCATGCCAGGTGCATGCATATGTTGCACATGCAGGCATCAGATGGGCTCACATGCTATCGCGACATGTGCGCGCACCTGGCATATGCACACACACCCAGTACTTCCGGCCGAAAAAGGGAAGGGGTGGCAGGGAGGTACACTGCTGCCCCGAAAGATTTTACAGGACTCCAGCGATGACAGGGGGAAAGCAGGGGAAAGGGTAATTGCACCCTCCCCCACCGAACGTTCAAACCGGCCAATGTTCGAAGGCCCGTAAACAGATTGTCCGAACAGGTTCATGCACATCCCTACTGAGCAGTTGAGTGTTGAGAACATTTCAAGGTCATAATTTTCACCATAAGTAAACACAATTTCAAATAAGGAAAACAAATATTAAGTGCTGTATGTTTTCCAGTTATTAATGCTTCACATATTCACTTACTTTGATGAAATCCATAAGTGTATTATAAAGAAAAGCACCTCTGGGGAGAAAGAAGCAACTACCAGGACTCAGATCATGAAAGAAGAAGAGTTCTTGTTCCTGTATTAATACAAACAAATATCAGGAAGTAAAAGGAGAAAAATTATCAGAAATTATTATTTTACAATGTCTCCGATTCAAGAGCGTTTTGACTTTGCTTTGTAATCTCTTTAAAAAGAAAATTTAAAGCAGCTAACAATACAAAAGGGATAAATTACTACAATAATACAAACTTGAATTTTCACAATTACAGCAGCAACAAAATCCCACAAAATTAAAATCCAAATACCAATGACAGAGTATTGTCTTTAAAATTATAAGAACCTCCGAAATTCATCTTAAAAACTCACTGAAACAAAGTGTGTTCTCACTCCCTGCTGAAAGGTAAACAGAAATGGAGCCAAGTAAAACTCCCTTGGGACAGTATTCCAGTTTTGGTGCCACAATGGAGAAGGCCCTGTCCCTCAGGTCCAGCCACCACACTTCCATCTTCAACACACAACACACAATTAAATTCAGGCATTTGCTGACTCATAGTGATGGCCACTACCTCAGGTGGCTTTGAAAAGGGGCACAGGCAGATCCATGAAGGACAGGAGGTCATTCACACAATCAAAAACTGTGTTCTACCCACGTTTGGGAGCTGTGTGTGCTCCCCATTTTTGGTTGTGTGGAAGCAAGGTATGTAGATAACCTGGGTAGAAATGATTGCTTGGAAACAAGATAGGAGGAAAACCTGGGTAGCTTTTCCTCCTACTTGGCTTCCACACAATCACCCACCCACGTTTTCCTCTTACCTTGTTTCCACACAACCAAAAATTGGGAGCACACACAGCTCCCTGACCTCTAGATCTATCAATGGCTTTTAGCCAAAACAACTACAGGGAACCTCCATGTTCAAAGGCAGGATGCCACTGAGCGTGAACTGCTGGGGGCAAGAAACAACATAGGAGGGCTACTGCCTTCATGCGCTGATTATAGGCTTCCCAGAGGCATCAGGTTGTCCACTGTGGAAAACAGAATGCCAAGACAGATGGCCTCTAAATCTGATTCTTCAGGTCTGTGTCACTGCGCACACATCCGTGGAATTTGTTCAGCTCCAAATTCTAGTCACCGGAGTCTCCCTCTTTCACTGGAAATACAGCAACCATTCTTCACTGTAAACTTTAACCAGGTAATTTATTAACCCAAAGAACACATACAACCTCCTACCTTGCCAATTTTTCTGTGATCCCGGTTTTTGGCTTCCTCCTGGAACTTCTCCCATTCTTTCATCATTTTATTTTCGGGGAACGAGATTCCATAAATTCTCTGCAGAGTTTCCATGTTGGCCTTTCCCTCCCAATACGTGGAGGAGTTCTGATGTTGAAAACATTACAAATGTACTAATCTGAGCATCATTCAAAGAAAGGATGATTACACCTTCTGATTTTTTTGAATACTGCATAGCAACAGAATTGTTTCAAATTGCTCATCAATGCTTAACAAATCTTTTAATCCTGTCTGCATACTTACTTGGGAGCAAGGCCCATTATTATTATTTATTTACACAGTCAGACAGGTGTTATTGACTGGTTTGTTTTATACAGACATCGAGTCCTTCCCAAGGACCTGGGATGGCTGAATTTTATGGTCAATGTTGTTGCTGTTACAGATATCATCACAGAATGAATCGTTGGCACTCACCTGAATGGTCATTCTCCTCAGAAGTATGGATGGCATCCGAAAGGCATGATGGGTTGCTACGACCTCCTGCTCCGAGACAGGGCCAATCAGAGAGCTTTTCCTCCTGGAGCAGGAGGGAGGGGCAATCCCCTCAGGCTTCAGTCTATTGCTAGCTCTCCGATGCTCCGGCTAGAGAAAACAGTATCAAAGGAAAAACCAAACAGGATGGAACAACAAGTAACTGGAGAACTTTAGAAGAAAAAGGAGCTGAGAAATCTCTTTGCGGAAAAACCCCACCCATGGGAATGAGACAGACAACGCAAAGGAATAGAGCCTCCCCACACCTATATAGGGAACAGAGAGGTGGATAAGATGGAAAGCAAACAGAAGCAGACACGAACGGTCGGGCGGGTCGGATGCCATCCATACTTCTGAGGAGAATAACCATTCAGGTGAGTGCCAACGATTCATTCTCCCTCAGAAGAGGATGGCATCCGAAAGGCATGATGGGACATACCATAGCTGCTAGAGACAGAGGGAGGGAACCGTGAGTATGGGGCTAGGTTGGAACCACCCGTTGGAGAACCCGTCTGCCGAAAGAGGCATCGGCAGAGGCCCAGTCATGGATCTTATAAAATTTTGTGAAAGTGGAAAGGGAAGCCGACGTGGCCGCTCTGCAGATGTCAGCCAGGGGGGCCATGGTCGCCAGGGCTGCAGAGGATGCAGCACTACGTGTGGAATGGGCGGTAATGCCATCCGGCTCCGCCACCTTGGCTGACGCGTAAGCCAAGCGGATACACTGGCAGATCCAGCGCGCCAGCGTGGAGGATGACACCTTTTTTCCCAGGGAACAGTCCCTGAATGAGACAAATAGGGATTCGGAGACCCGAAAAACCTTGGTACGGCGCAGGTAAATTCTGAGCGCTCTCCTGACGTCGAGCGTATGCCATTCCTTTTCTTTAGGGGTCGAAGGTTTGGGGCAGAAGGAAGGTAAGACCAGTTCCTGGGAGCTATGGAAAATGGAATTGACCTTTGGAAGGTAGGTGGGGTCAGTGCGCAGCACCACATAATCGGAGTATACTAAGCATAGCTCCTTTCTGGCCGATAGTGCCCCTAGATCCGACACCCGCCGGGCGGAGGTGATGGCTACCAGGAAAATAACCTTGAGGGCGAGCAGTCGCAAGGGAACGGAGCGCAAAGGCTCAAAGGGGGGCTTGACCAGAGCCCGGAGGACCAGATTGAGGTCCCAGGTGGGAAAACGATGGATGGGGGGGGGCCTGAGAACCGCCGCCCCCTTGAGGAACCTCTTGATATGGGGGTGCGCCGATAAGGGAGGCGCTCCCGGCACCTGGAGGGTACTGGAGATGGAGAACATCTGCCGCTTGAGAGTGGCCGGCATAAGCCCTTTGTCCAGGCCGGCCTGGAGGAACCCCAGAACTTGGCCGACTGAGGCGGACCTGGAGCTGGACCCCACAGAAGCACACCAAGCAGAAAACGCCCTCCAGGTGGACTGGTACACCCTTAGAGTAGAAGGGCGTTTGGAGGCAAGAATAGTCTCCTGGACGGCCGGAGAATACCCGCAGGCCACTAGCGTGCCCAGCTCAATCTCCATGCGTGGAGGTTCAGCCACCGAGGATCTGGATGGAACAGCGGCCCCTGGCGTAACAGCTGTGGATGACAACCCAGGGGCATCGGGGGAACCAGCGACAGGGAGACCAGGTCTGAAAACCATGGGCGACGTGGCCACCGCGGGGCTACTAAGACTACTTCCGCCCGATGTTGTCGGACCAGCCTGACTGTTTGTGGGAGTATGGCTGGCGGCGGAAACGCGTAAAGCAGGCCGGTTGGCCACGGAGTCAGTAGAGCATCCGTTCCCTCGGCCCCTGGCGCTGGATATCTGGAAAAGAACCTGAGCGCCTTGGTGTTTCCTGGTGTGGCGAACAGATCCACCAGGGGAGTCCCGAATGTCTCCGTGATGGAGCGGAACACCTGGTCGTCCAGGACCCACTCTGCCTGGTCCAGTTGAGTTTGGCTGAGCCAGTCCGCCACCGTGTTGGACGCTCCGCTGACATGTGCTGCCTCTAAGGACTTTAGATTCTTTTCTGCCCAGTGCAGAAGCCGCGAGGCTTCGTGCATCAGCGGCCATGCCCGCGTTCCCCCCTGCCTGTTGACATGAGCTTTGGCCGTTTCGTTGTCGGTTCTCACTAGCACGTGGGAACCGCGAACCAGGGGGAGAAAATGGAGCAAGGCGTACCGAATGGCCAGGAGTTCCAGCCAGTTTATAGACTGTATCCGATCGGACGGAGACCACAGGCCCTGTGTCACCTGGCCTAGGCAATGACCTCCCCACCCCGGAGGCTGGCGTCTGTTGTTACCAGAATGCGGTGCACCGGCAGGAAGGCTACACCCTTGGCAAGGGCCGGCGACAGCCACCAGTCCATTGATTTCCTGACCCGAGGGGTTAGATGAACCCTCAGCCGGGACTGAGAGGACACTAGATCCTGAAGTGGTAGGAGCAACCATTGGAGCGGGCGTGAATGGAGGCGGGCCCAGGGGACTATGCCTATTGTCGAGACCATCATCCTCTGCAACTGGCTTAGGGATAGCACATCCAGCTGGCTGCGAGAGCGGACTTTCTGACACAACGCAGACAACCTTTGACGTCTCTCCAGGGACAGGCATGCCGTGCCCTTTACGGAGTCTATGTCGGCCCCGAGGTGCAGGATTTGGTTTCGGGGGGAAAGGGAACTTTTCCGACGGTTCACGAGGAACCCGTGTGTCTGAAGGACCACTAAGGTCTCTTCCACGTCCCTCAATGCCTTCTGGTAAGATGGGGATCTGATCAACAGATCGTCCAGGTAGGGATATAAGTGAACCCCCTTGACCCTCAAGTGCGCCACGAGTGCCACCATGATCTTGGTGAACACGCGTGGCGCAGTCGAGATGCCGAAGGGGAGGGCCCGGTATTGGAAGTGTGCTCCTGCATACGTAAACCGGAGAAACCTCCTGTCCTGAGGGTGAATGGGGACGTGGAGGTAAGCCTCCTTTAGGTCCACTGAGGACAGGAAGTCGCCCCCTTGGAGCGCTAGCAGGATGGAGCGAAGGGTTTCCATCTGGAAACGCCTCGTGCGAAGGAACCGGTTCACGTACTTCAGGTCGAGTATGGCTCTCCACTCTCCATTCCTTTTTGGCACCAGAAAAAGAATGGCGTAAACGCCACACCCAACCTCCTGTGGAGGAACCGGTTCTATTGCCTTGATATCTGACAGATGGCGTATAGCGGAGAGCATCAGCGCGTGCTTGCTCTGCTTGCTGGAGCGCGGGGACACCAGAAAGCGGTCGAGGGGCTGGCAGAGGAAGTCCAGGCTGCAGCCCTGGGCCACAGTCTGTAACACCCAGGCATCCGAGCAAGTCATTGCCCAGGTCTGGGTGAAAAACTGAAGTCTGCCTCCCACCTGAGAGTCCTGGCAATCGTCATTGTGCCGCAGGGCGCTTGAATCCAGGTCTCTGATTCTGAGCGGGCTGACGCGACCTTGCAGTGTCCCGAAAGGAACCTTGTGACTTTCTCCAGGAGGAGAACTTGTCCTGTCTGTCCTGGCGGGGCCGAAAGGAAGACCAGAAACCCCTGTAGAAGGAAGGAGCGGAAGAGAAATGTTTACGTTCCTGACGCTGCCCCGATGAGGGCATTGCCTTTTTCTTATCCCTGCCCTCGACCAACACAGGGTCCAGAATCTCCCCAAACAGTTTGCCCCCCTTAAACGCTGACGTGGCCAGATTAGATCTGGATTTCTGATCAACCCGCCAATGCTTAAGCCACAAGTGGCGCCTAACCGTCACATCTGAAGCCATTGCTCTAGCTGAGAGCTGTGCGGCATCTAGAGAACTGTCAGCCATGAAGGCCGAGGCCTTATACAGCTTATTGAGGCCCTGCCTTAGGGCCAACAGCTCAGGGGGCACCAGTGGCAGGAGTTCCTTAATCCACAGCACTGAGGCCCGTGCAAAGATGGAATTTGCCATGGACAAAGCGGAAGCCTCATGGGACCTGCGCAGGGCAGCGTCACACTTCTTATCGTCATGATTGCGCAAAACTTCGTCCCCATCCCTTGGCAATACAGCGCCAGTAACTAGAGCTGATACTTCAGCATCCACCGGGGGAACTTGAAGTGTATCCATCACAACCTTAGTGGTCGTGTAAAGGCGCTTAACCCCGGGGGGGGGGCGCCTTACATTCAGTGGGATGATCCCATTCTGAGTGAATCAAGTCCAAAAAGAGTTGGGGGCAGGGCACCACCACCTCGGGAGTCTGCAGAGACGGTAGAACAGCAGGGTCCCCCTCGGGGGCATCCTGCGGCGGAGACACCACACCCCCCAATTTCAAGGTTTTGCGGGCCTTATGCAAGAGCACTGGAAAGTCAGAGGTGGAGAACAGGCGGTATGGAGCACGCGGGGTGGGAGCAGGCTCCTCTTCATTACCAGACAGCTCGCCCTCCTCCCTATCGGAGTCCGAGCCCTCTGACGGAACCCCCCCCCCGAGGGAGGAATTGAGGGTTGATGGCCCCGAGACACCAGTTGGGGAGCCTGGGGTAAAGCGCCACGCGGTGGACATGGGCTCAAAGTCGGGGGACCCAACTCATAGGAGGCAGCTGCCACGTGGGAAGGACCGGGCAAATCGATCCCCTGGGTGTTCAAAATGGCAGGCGCGGCAGCCGTTCCGCTTTCCCGCCCATTCAAAATGGCAGCCGCAGCGGGCTGCGCGGGAAGCTGCCCCGCCAGGGCGGGAAGCAGCCTCCCAAACTCTTCTGAAACCACCCTCCTCAGCAAAGTGGCGAAACTGGGAGGTATGTCCTCCTCGGGCGCTTCCGCGGCATCAGAGACGGCCGCCGAGGAATGCGACCGCTTGGCGGGAGGTTCCGCACCCGAGGGGCAGGAAGGCCCCACAAATGATGGCCCCGCAATGGGAGGACAGGGTGGAGGGGTGGTAGCAGACAAGACTTGCGTGTCAGAAGCGCACGGTGCCTCCTCCGATCCGAGCGGCGTGGGTAGCTTAGGATTGCTGCCCTTGGCCGCTCGAGGCGTCGCTGGCCGTTTGCCCTTCACCGCCTTCTTGATCTTTTTTCTTTTCTGCGGGTGAGAGACGGGCGCGGGAGCTGTAGCCGCCGCCCACTCATCCCGGCAGACTGCCGTGGCCACGGAGTCCTCTGCGAGGGAGGGAGAAACCCCCCTCTCAGGCTGCGCGAGATCGGACGCCATTGCCGCCCTGGATCCCCAGCCGCTGCGGGAGAAGAGCCGCAAGCGGGTAGCGCTAGTGAGAAAAGCCTCCTGACTGGGACAGCCCAGGAGGAGATACCAAGCCTAGGAAATGTGAAACCCTCTGACTGGTTCAGCTCAGTAGGTTGAGCAAGGTTTAGTAAAAGCTTAGTAAATAGCCCTCCTGATCGAAAGGCACCCAGGAGGAGAGAGAAAGAGTAAAAAGGACTAGCCAGAGCACTAAATACGACCCTGCCGGAGCGAGACAGGGCGAAGACTGGAGCCTGAGGGGATTGCCCCTCCCTCCTGCTACAGGAGGAAAAGCTCTCTGATTGGCCCTGTCTCGGAGCAGGAGGTCGTAGCAACCCATCATGCCTTTCGGATGCCATCCTCTTCTGAGGGAGAATATAGGCTGTTCCCAGTAAAGTTGCTTTTTGTAATTGGCTGATGGTGATTTCTGTGGCCCCTATGGTGTTGAGGTGCTCTTCAAAGTCTTTTGGAACTGCACCCAGGGCACCAATGACCACTGGGATTATTTTGGTCTTTTTCTGCCACAGCCTTTCAATTTCAATTTGTAGATCTTTGTATTTTGTTATACAAAATAACTGGCTGGCAGCTGCCAAAGGAAGAGGAACGCAACATAGCCTGGAATGCAATACTATCACACCAGCACTTTGTGAATCAGGATACCTTGCCAGCCGGCGAGACTTACTTCTGAGCACACATTCATAGGATAGAGCTGCCAACCACTCACTAAATTAAATGCTGCATTTAAAAAAAGATATGTGGCTAAAATTAGAAAAAGGCATTTACAGTACCAGCAATGCAAAATACTTCAGAGGGGGAGTGGCGCATAAGATGTCATCACACAAAACTGAATTCCGTTTTGCATAATTTTAGGACCTCTAAATGTAATCAAGATGTACCTCTACCCTTGAAAATGCTAATAATAATGAGTCCCTTACCTTTAAAATCTTTAAGGCCTTGATTTTTCCAGTATGCCTCACATGAGGGCCTCTGCATAAATCAATTAATGGACCACACCTATCAGAAGATTATTGGATATAATTAGAAATTAATTATATATGAGAATAATATGGTGGCCAATAATTCAGGTTAACCATAGCATTTTAGAGTTGGAAGGGATCTTGAAGGTCTTCAGCTCCCAGCTCAGTGCAGGAATCTGCTGCAACGTCCCTGACGTTGCACCATCCAACCTTGGCCTGAGAACCCAATCAAAAGATGGCACACATGGAACTTTGTGTAACAAATCTAGTTGCGTTTTATTTTGAACTTCTTTAACTGCGGTTCTTGCAGCCAAAATGAAGCAGATGGCTCAATTTAGATGCTAAACTCTGGTTTAGGAGTTCCAAATGTATGGAATTCCAAATGTATAGCCAGCCGTGATCCAGAGCAAGGCTTCCGGCACAAGGTCTAATTTCCCTGAATTCACCATAGAACCCAATTGCAGTAGCAGCAAACACATGAGAGACTTTAACATCACATTCTCCCAGTGGTTCTCTTAGGTGTCCCACCCTCCAACATTGCTTTGTATTGTATTGCTTGTTCTTTTGTAGGCTGCCTTCGGGATCTTTTAGATCAGAAGGCAGGATATAAATCTTTAAATATAAACAAACAGGTTTCCTTAATTTTCACAGAGCATCTAAAGTGAAACTCCCAAATTAGAATTTAGTTTGTAAGCTCCTTAGGGCCATGATCTGCCTTTTGCTTAAGTTCACTCTATAGAGTTTCATGTTACACTGATGGCACTGTGTTACAGTGGTTCTGCTCCTACTTCTCTGGTAGATTCCAGATTGTCGCTTGGAGACTGTTGTTCTGCAAAGCAAGAAATAAAGTGTGGAGTTCCACAAGATTCCATAGTTTCTCCCATGCTCTTTAACATCTACATGAAACCACTGGGAAAAATCTGGTTTGGTGCAGGGTGTTATCAATATGCTGATGACACCCAGATCTACTTATCCATGTTGACCTCAACAAGAAATGGCATTCCTTCCCTAAATGCTTACCTGGAGGCAGTAATGGGCTGGATGAGGGATAACAAATTGAAGTTGAATCCAATTAAGACACAGGTACTGATTGTTGGGGGTCATGACCCAAGAGATGGTTTAGATCTGCCTGTTGTGGAAGGGGTTACACTCCCCCTGAAATATCAGGTATGTAGCTTGGGAGTGCTCCTGGACCCAAAACTCTCCCTGGTTTCTCAGGTTGAGGCAGTGGCCAGGAGCACTTTTTATCAGCTTCAGCTATTACATCAGCTACGCCCATTTCTAGAGGTAAATGACCTTAAAACAGTGGTACATATGCTGGTAACCTCCAGGCTTGATTACTGTAATGCACTCTACATGGGGCTGCCTTTGAACAGTATGTAGTCTGGAAACTACAACTGGTACAGAATGCAGCAGCCAGATTGGTCTCTGGGACAACACAAAGGAACCACATAATACCGGTTTTGAAAGAACTGCACTGGCTGCCAATATGTTTCCAGGTGAAATACAAAATGCTGGTTATCCTATACCATAAAAGCCTTCGGCGTGCGGCCGTGCTGCCCATGTCTTTTTGGGCCGATCTGGGCATGCGCGGAGCGCATGCCCAGATTGGCCCAAAAAGACATGGCCACCCAGACACGGGCGGCCATGTTGGAACAGGGGAAGCGGCGGCCTAGGAGAAGCGGCCGCCGCCAACAGGAAAAGAGTGCTGGCGAGGCGGCGGAGCCGCGGCCTCGGCCAGAGGTTTCGGTGGCTGCGGCGGAGTGACTGGCCCCGATGGCGGCGGCGGCCGCCACGGCGAGAATGCGGGTGAGGCGGCGATGGCCGCAGCGGGTGACTGGCCCCGATGGCACAAGTGCGTGTGAGGCAGCAGCGGCCGCGGCGGGCCAACTGGCTCCCGATGGTGGTGGCCACCGCCAAGGGAGTACGGGCGAGGCGGCGGCGGAGCTATAGGTACGGCCGAGGCGGCGGGGGAAGCCAGAAAGGGGAGGCCGAAGGTGGCGGGGCAGACTGGGAAGGACTGGGCCCGCTGGCGGCCGCACTCGGGGGGGCAGGGGTGGTCTACTAGCGCCCGTTAATATAACGGGCTGAAAATTGCTAGTTATCTATAAAGCCCTTAATGGCTTGGGTCCAGGCTATTTAAGAGAGCGCCTCCTTTGTCATAAGCCTTGCTGCATGTTACAATCTTCTGGAGAGGTCCAGTTACAGATGCCACCAGCTCGTTTGGTGGAGACTCGGGATCAGATTTTCTCTGTGGCTGCCCCAGGGCTTTGGAATATGCTCACTGCTGAAATAAGAGCATCTCCTTCTCTGTTTGTTTTCAGGAAGACCCTCAAGACTCTCCTGTTCTTGCAAGCTTTTAATTAGAATTCATTTTAGTAACTGTAATTGTTTTAATAACTGTTTTATACTATTGTTTTTATTGTGTCTTGTATATTTTAATCTTGTTGACTTTTAAATATCATTTTAAATTTTGTAATCTGCCTAGAGATGTACACATCAGGCAATATAAATATATGATAAAAAATAAATTATACACACTATTAAAATGACGACACAACCAATACAGTAATCATAAAGAGCATCATGTCCCCCTAAATTCTGTTTCAGCATATAATTCTCCCAAAATTTAGAATTACTGTACATGCAACTTATTCTCAGTTATCAATACATAGCAGTTATTTTACAACAGGAGACAAACTTGTGCTGAAATTTACCTGTACACTGTTGTTGTTGCTGTGTCAACCTTCTCATTAAGGATTCGACATTTAAACTTATTATACTGTGCAGAAGGAAAAACATGGTAGGGACAAGGGGGAGAAGAGGAGATTAGACCTTGCCTTTCAAGAGCTATAGAGTTGTTCCCATTTTAATTTAAAAAGGTCTAATTTAATTGTACTATGAGAAACCTCTTAAGCTGCCTTGAGTAATTCACTCAGAAAGTTTGGCATTCCTACCAGAAAAGTGAGTGATGAAACATGCAGAGGAAGCTAGAAATGAGAATGGCTGGCTATATACAGGATTTCAAGCCAATAGACCGAGAATGTTAGAGAGTGGATAAGTAAAGCACTTGCATTTTTTGTATAAGATCTTGAGATTTCTCATATCTGCTGCAGTCAGACACCATAGTCCCAATCAGAAATAAGCTATGGGTTCTCCTCTCCTTTTGTGTGCAGCTTAATAAACTGCTTCCTTATTTAATCAAACCATAGTTCACCATTTCAACCAAATCAGCAGCTATAGTTTGAGCAAGACCTCCAAACCATGATCTGCAGGTCCCACTCGAACCATAGCTGTCAGTTCGGCCACAGTAATTAACTATGGTTTGATTAAACCAAGATGCCATCCATTAAGCCACATGCAACATGGATCAGGAAGGAGCAGGAAAGTACACGTTATGTTCCTGATCCTCCACCAAACCATGGTTTCAATGATCAGGAATGCAGCGTGTCATGGTCTTGAAGTAACCAGCTGTGCTAAGGAGAGGCAGGACAAACCAACCAACCTCTTGCTTCTCCCCCTTTGAGACTTTACCACTGCCACCACACAGAAGCCTTTATCCTTGGGTGGCTCCACCAAAAAGCCCACAGGATCTCTCAGAGTCCCATGACACTCCACCCACTGTCCCCCTCTCCAACTCTGGCTCAAAATCCTTTCCAAATTCTGCCTTTTATACCCTAAAATTACTCCTAAAGTAGCCAATCAAGAGGGCAAATTTTGTATTCTTGGTTTCTTTTTCCTGAGTTAACCTTTTCACTTCAGATTGCCATTTTAATCTTAATCCTTCACATGATCAGAAGGATTAAGATTAAAATGGCAATCTGAAGTGAAAAGGTTAACTCAGGAAAAAGAAACCAAGAATACAAAATTTGCCCTCTTGATTGGCTACTTTAGGAGTAATTTTAGGGTATAAAAGGCAGAATTTGGAAAGGATTTTGAGCCAGAGAATGTAGCCATTATAAAAATGGAAAACATGAGGCAGTTCTAATCTTCAGATTTCGAACTTCAGAATGTGTGTGAGATCATTTCCATTATTAGTTAATCCAAACAATAATTTGTGTTATTTGTTTACCTTAAACATATCCAGAAGGATTTCTTTGCGGATTTCTAGTCTTTCAAAAGGTTGCTTCTCCTTTATGATATTTTTACATATGTTCTCCAGTGTTGGGAATTCTGTACTAGATACACCTCTTGGCAAAACAAGGGCCAATAATAATAAATCAAGTAGAAGAATGTAGAATTAACATTTGATAATCTCAAACAAAAAATGGGAAATCATATGCAGTTTTTTCTTTTATAACACAATTTAGGGAAGAAGGGCCAGCTAATAAATTTAAAGAACACACACAATCTTGACTTTTGCATACTGATATCATAATAGGAAACACACAAACACCCCACTCATAGCACCAGGACAGTGTCAGTTTGAATATGAGCCTGTTTTTTTGTTGTTGTTGTTTTTTAAGGACAAGGTAACCACATTCTTGCTTATTCTTGCTATTTTGTTCTTTAACCCACAAGAAAAAAAGTACTGTACTGCAATGAGTTTTACCATCTTCTGGGTATGAAATTCTACAGCCAACAGCTCTTTTGTCAAGAACCACCATTGTTTTGCCTTTGAACTGACACTGGAGAAATAAGGTCTCCTTTGCAGAATGCAAGCATTACCCCAATGTACTCTACACTGTGCTGAACAACTAAACTTTTTAACATACATTTCAGAACACATTAAAACATTTTATAATTAATTGGGTTTTAAATGTAAAGTAGCTATGTAACTGTGAAATATTAACATATGCTGGCAAAACTGTACCTGTTTTCCATACACATGTCATAATAAAACCCATTCTCAATGGGAGGTCCATAACACAAGCATCCTCCATAAAAGTTTTCCATGGCTTCTCCAAGAATGTGTGCACTAGAATGCCAATAAACCTACATTTAAAGAAGAAGAAAATATTAATTCTTGAGAGCTGAGCAACATAATCAAATATTTTTCTCCTGCAACACAAAATATATACTACGTCTTAGAAACAGAATGTGTGGTGTTGATCATCACCTATACAAGGTTATGCTTATGGCTGGACCCGGCTAGCATAATCTTATTCGTGTTTACTGTGAAGTAAGTCCCACTCTGTTCAATGAAGCTCCCTCCTAGGTAAGTGTGTATAGGATTGCAACTTTAACTGCAATCACATAGTGGACCTGGCTAGGAACAAGAGTCTCCATTTTATTGTTAAACTGCTAAATTTCTATACCACCATTCACTAAAACAATCTCAAGGCGGTTCACACAAAAGTTTAAAAAAGACTACAAAAATTATACAATTAAAATATCAGCAAGAATATTAAAATACAGATCTGATTAAAAGATTTAAAAACAAACACAATATAACCATAAAAGATACAAAGCAGCAGCAATAGTTGCCTGAGCCATTTTGGAAGGGCAGTATATCAATCAATCAATCAATCAAATAGGGTCATATAAAAGCCTGGGTAACAGGTCAAGATTTAACATGCTTTTCAAAAACTCTGATGGAGGCTGAGGAGCGGATGGTCACCAGGAGAGCATTCCAGGGTCTGGGGGCAGCAACAGGGAAAGGTACATTGGTACTCACCGTGAAGGTGTCTTCTGGCTGGTGTAGAAGAGGTCACCCAAGCTTGGGATTACATCCCCCCCACATGCTCCAAAAGGCAGGAAGTAGTCATACTTGAAGATCCTTAACCCAGTGCATGTGGGCGGATCTCCTCAGTGCTTACAAGAGCTCAAGCTACGGAATGAAAACCACAGAACACAACAGAGAATATACAACAATATACACACAATAATGCAGAGAAAGACAGAAAAAAACTGCCCCCCTACAACCAGATCATCAGCTCCAGCCTAACACAACCCGGGCGGGCCTTGGGTGACCTCTTCTACACCAGCCAGAAGACACCTTCACGGTGAGTACCAATGTACCTTTCTCGGCTGGTGTAGGAGGTCACCCAAGCTTGGGACATACCACAGCACCAACCACGGGAGAGAAAATACCCAAGCTGGAGCTACTGACCCGGAAGGACCTGTTGCAGGACCCTCTGACCAAATGCCGCTCTGGCAGCTTCATGTTCATCCAACTTGTAACGCCTTGAAAATGTAAAAGGCGACGACCAAGTAGCCGCCTTGCAAATCTCTTCATGGGACGCCGGTGAAGATAACACAGCGGAAGTGGCTGCCGATGTAGTTGAGTGTGCCGTAATCTGGCCAGGCACCGAAGTTTCTGGGCTTCATACAACATCGTAATGCGTGAATGGACCCATCGAGCAATAATGGCTGAAGAGACCTTGCATCCCATCTTAGAAGCCTTAAAGGCCACAAAAAGAGCATCTGACTTACGAAAAGCCAGCGTCCGGTTCCACTCCTTCTCTGCAGGGTGATGAGCATCCGGACAAAAAGAAGGTAATTAAATGACCGCCTCACGATTAAACTGAGACTTTACCTTAGGGATAAACGAAGGATCCGGGATAAGTCTCACAGAGTCCTTAGAGAAAATACACAAATTACTCTGAACTGACAGAGCCTGCGATTCAGAAACCCTCCTGGCCGATGTTACAGCTATTAAAAAGGCCACCTTCCAGGACAGAATCTGCAATGATACAGATCAAAGTGGTTCAAATGGCGGAAACTGCAGACCCCACAACACAATATGCAAATCCCATGATGGAAAACGATGGCAGACCAGAGGAGACAACAAAGCTGCCCCCCTCAAGAACTTGCGTAGAAGAGGGTGCCACGCCTGAACAAACGCTGATGAGGAAACAACATCTGGATCAAGCACGCCGCCTGGTGTTTAAGCGTGTTGGGTTTCAGACCAAGTGCAAGGCCATCCTGAAGAAAACCTAGTAATCCCCTCGACCTGCATTTGTCTAGCTGAAGGGAGCGCTTTGCTGTCCAGCGCAGAAAACTACGCCAAGTCGATTGGTAAATCTTGTTGGTTGAACACTTTCCAGATGCAAGGATGGTAAATCGGACCTTGACACAGCGGAACTGGATGGTCTGGCAAACTGAGTGGATGACCTACGGTCAAGTCGACGATCTCGGAAAACCAAGGCCCTCTGGGCCAAAAGGATGCAATCAATATCAGGGATGCCCGGGGACCCCGCAGCTGCCTGAGGCAACGGGAGAGCAGCGGCACTGGAGGAAATGCATACAGCAGACACGGAGGCCATGGCACCGATAGCGCATCCGTCTCTTCTGCCCCCAACATCGGGAAACGTGAGTAAAACCTCTGAATCTTGGCATTCTGAGGATATGCAAACAAGTCTATCTGGGGACACCCCAGCTGCTCTGTCAACCACCTAAATACTTGAGGGTGCAGGCCCCATTCTGCCGGCTGGGTCTCCTGACGTCTAGCCAATCTGCCCGAACAATGGAAATCCCGTTTACATGCTGGCCCAGAATGGATATTAAGTTGTTCTGTACACATTAAGATGTTCCTTCCCTTCACCAAGGGCATGAAGGCTCTTATGGCCAGAAAGACAGCCCGCAGCTCGAGCCAGTTTATGCTATGGAGCGACTCCTCCACCGACCAAAGCCCCTGGGCAGAACTGTTCCAACAGTGAGCCCCCCAGCCCGATAGGCTGGCATCCATCATGACCATCACTCTCTCGGGTTCTATGAACAGCTTGCCCTTGTCTAGGTTCCCTGGGCCGTCCAACGAATCGACTCGCGAAGAGACACCTAGAGAGGAATGTTCTTGTCACGTTTGAGGGCAATCCTGTGCTGGTAAGGGAAGAAAGCCCACTGTAACTGGCGTAGATGAAAACCTTCGCCAAGGCACCGAATCCATAGCTGCCACCATGAGACCCAACAACCTTGCTAGATTGAGAAGGCTGGCCCACAGTCTCGAAGCAATCACACGAGCCAGTGACGATAAGACCTCCATCCGATCCTGTGGCAGAAACAGTTTGCATACTGAGGCGTCCATTACCATGCCCAAATGACGAAGGCTGTGTGTGGGCATCAGGTGACTCTTGTCCACATTTATCAGAAGCCCATGGGCACGTAACACAGACATTGTTCTGGACAGAGCCGACTGAACTGCCCCTTCTTGAGCAAGTTGTTGAGGTAACAATACAGATGGACCCCCTTAGTGCATAAAGTGGCCACTAGCAGACTAGAACCTTTGTAAAAACTCGGGTGGCTGATGAGAGACCAAAAGGAAGGGCTCTGTACTGATAATGCTTCCCCATGTAGCAGAAGCGGAGTATATGTCGACTGAGTGGATGAATGGGGATGTGTAAAAAGGCCTCCTGGAGATCTATTGAAGCCATGTAGTCCCCCATCTGCAATGCCTCTGAGATGGTACAAAGGGTTTCCATCCTGAACCTCCTTTTTATCACAAAGCGGTTGACTGGGCGTAGGTTGAGAACTGCCCTGGCTGATCCGTCCTTTTTTGGCACCGTAAAAATCACAGAATAGATGCCCTTGCCTCTCTGAAGAGGTGGGATCTCCTCTATGGCCCCCATAGCCACCAGATACTGAATGGCCATGGACAACCCCTTGTGCTTTTCCGGTTTCCCGGATCTAGGGGTAAGGAGGAATCTGTTTCCTGGGGGGCTGGCCAGCTCCACTTTGTACCCGTGTAGGATAATGGAAAGAACCCACCTGTCGATGGATTCTTTCCAAACGGGCCAAATGGCGGACCCCCACTTTGCCTGAGTGGGAGTCAGGACTGCTGCTTGGGGCCCCGCTGCTGGTTTCCGAAAGACTGATGGTTCTGCTGAGTGAACCCTTGCCTGCCTTGGCCTCTGGATCTGTTCCACTGCGATCAAAAAGGCCTAAAAGGCTCCCTCTGACAAACTGAGGTCTAAACGCCCTGAAGTTTTGCATCGGTCTATGATTAAAACTCTTGTCCTTCTTCCTAGGGGCTGATGGCAGAGCCCTGCGGTTATCCTTAGTTTCAATGAGGACCTCTTTCAGGGCCTCATCCCCAATTAGCTTCCCCCCCCAGCATAGGGAACAGCAGCTAATTTAGCCCTAGACGTATTATCAACTTCCAAAATTTTAGCCATATGTTGCGTCTTACCAGGACACCTGCACTGACCGCACGTGCCGAGAACTGAACACTGTCCAGAGTAGCATCGCTGAAAAGGCAGCCGCCCTCTGCAGACGAAGTAGCTTACGCCACATCTTAGATTGATCAGTGGGAGGGTCATTGGGTAACTCGCCAATCCACAAGACTGATGCTCTAGACACCAAGGACGCAGTGGTGTCAGCTCTGATGGCCACTGCTCAAGCCTCGTGGGCCCTGCGCAGTGCTGATTCTGCTTTTCTGTTTCCTGGCTCCTTAGAAGAGGAGTCCCCATCCTTGGGTACCACTGTGCTACTAAGTAGGGCCCCGAAGTGAGCAACCGTAAGTGGCACCCTCAGCAAGTCCAGAGTCTCCTCCTCAAAGTTGTACAATTTGCTAGCCAATGCCAACATACACTTTGGGAGTCGCAATAGCTGCCCATTCCTCCTTGATGGTCTTAGTAAAGCCCTCAGGTATCACTGATTTAATCTGCGGTACCTTAGCCTTAGGCAGCACCAAGGAGCCCTTGGACACAGGAGAGATCTGTTCCTCTGTAACTGGCTACAGATCAAGTGCAGCAATAGCCTGGTTAATTAGTGGCTGAAAATCCATCATAAGAGAGAGCCTCTGACTGTGTAAGTTTGCTGCAGAGTCCTCAATCATCTCCCCCTCTTCCGAGGAGGAGGGCCCCTTGTCTGGGTTGCCCAGCAATGTCTCCGACTCCCTGACCCTGGGTCACAATAAATCTGGGGAGTCCTCTCCTGACTCGTCTGAAGGCCTCCCCCTACACAAGGGCACAGAGTCCTGGCGTATAGCCACCCTGGGCTGCTTAGTGGGCACCATCTCCTCCTGAGAGTCTGAGGGCGACACATGGATCACAGCCTGCCTTGCAATGCCTTGCAGGCTTCCGCGCTTTAAGCGCTGCTGCCAGTGAGACCTGAACGGCCTCCTGAATCCAGCCCTTTACAGTGGCAGCATCAGGGGGAACCCCCACATTCCCTGTAGGAGTAGGCCCTGAGGGAGGGGCCACATAGGGGGCATCTGCACTCACCTCCTCCCCCCATGAGCAAGTCCCGATCTTACCGAGGGGAGCTGTTCATGGCCTTCTGGGTGCTCCGACGCCCCGTCCACGGGCTCAGCACCGCCTGCCTCATCATCCTGCACGTCTTCCCCATCTGATTCCGACAGGCTCTGGGGCGGCCACTCCTGCTGACGTTCCTTTCGGCGCGGCCCCAATACTCGCTGAGGCAGTCCTCCTCCTGCACGCCCAACTGCTAGGGAAAGGAGTTGCGGGGTGGGGGGGGGAGGCCAAACATCACAGGCTTACCTTGCTGGCGCTTCCGGGCGAAAGCTCTCTCACCAACGGGGCCTCCTTGTAGGGAAGCCTCCGATTCTGGTGCCACCACTTGTGTCCTGCTACGGTGGATTGCTGGTGGCATGAATTGCGCCCAGTCTCCTCACCGGTATCTGGCCACCAACGGGGCCTCCTTGTCAGGAAGCCTCCGATTCTGGTGCCGCCACCTGCGTCCTGCTACAGTGGATTGCTGGTGGCATGGATTGCGCCCAGTCTCCTCACCGGTATCTGGCCACCAATGGGGCCTCCTTGTAGGAAAGCCTCCGATTCTGGTGCCGCCACCTGCGTCCTGCTACAGTGGATTGCTGGTGGCATGGATTGCGCCCAGTCTCCTCACCGGTATCTGGCGACAGAGAGGACCGCTGTGTCCTACAGGTGCCAGCGAGGTCATCTGATACATCCGCCATTTTCCTTACAGGATTTGTGCAGTCCCGAGTTTTTGGTGGGAACAGGCGCTGATGGGCGGATCTCTCCCTAATGGCCAGGAGTCCGAAGGTCTTCTTAGCGGACATCGGCCAAAAGGTCGGCAAGAGGTGAGGAGAGGTAACGAATAACAGAACGGACAGTAGAAGAAAAGACATGAAATAATTTTATTTATTTTTTAATTTAAAATTATTATTATTATTATTTTTCTTTAGTAACTAGAGAAAACTAATAGTAGTAGAATACCAGGTGAAGAATAGAGTGGAAACAGTCAAAAATAATAGGAATATAAGCAGAAGAAAAGAAGAGGCCTAGTTAACTAGGCCAAAGCCAGCGAGCTGTAATGCAAGCCTTCTGGAGCAAAGGCAGGAAGTAGAACTGGGGAGATCCGCCCACATGCACTGGGTTAAGGATCTTCAAGTATGACTACTTCCTGCCTTTTGGAGCATGTGGGGGGGATGTAATCCCAAGCTTGGGTGACCTCCTACACCAGCCGAGAAGGCCCTGTCACGTGTGGACAAGAACTGAGCTGCCCTTATTGTCGGCACCCAAAGCAGAGCCCCACCCTAGATGACCTCGTCAAGTGGGCAGCAACCCTTGGGAGCAGGCGGTCCCTCAGGTATCCCAGGCCCAAACCATTAAGGGCTTTAAAGGTCAAAAACAACACCTTGAATTGGACCCGGAAACAAATTGGCAGCCAGTGCAGCTCTTTCAAAATGAGTGTGATGTGATCCCAGCAGGCAGCTCCTGATAAAATCCTAGCTGCCGCATTTTGCACTAACTGCAGTTTCTAAATATTCTTCAAGGGCAGCCCATGTACAGCGTGTTATAGTAATCCAGCCATGACATGACTACGGTGTGGATAACGGTGGCCAGATCTGCCCTCTTGAGAAAGGGAAGCAGCTGGCGCACTAGCCGAAGCCATGCAAAGGCACCCCTTTGCCTCCATCCACACTGAACCACATTGCAGTTCAATGGAAGAGAGCTGGTCTTATGGTAGCAAGCATGAATTGTCCCCTTTGCTAAGCAGGATGCACCCTAGTTGGCATTTGAATGGAAGACATATGTGAGCATTGTAAGATATCCCCCTTAGGGGATGGGGCCACTCTGGGAAGAGCACCTGCATTCTTGCATGCAGAAGGTTCCAAGTTCCCTCCTTGGCATCTCCAAATAGGGCTGAGAATCCTGGAGAAGCAACCTTGGAGAAGCCACTGCCAGTTTGTGTAGGCAAGACTGAGCTAGATGGACCAATGGTCTGACTTGGTATATGGCAGCTTCCTATGTCCCTATGGGACTAGATGAGCACTGAGATGTGGATGCGCACCTGTATTGGCATTAGCTACCTGCTCCTCAACATGGATCTCCTTTGCTGGATTGGGGCAACTGTTTTCAAATTAGTTTGCAAAGTGAGGGCAGGGGGCAAGCTTACGTACAGCCTGAGCTTCTTCACTGTCAAACATGAGCAGCTCCAAAGCAGAGTCTCCCTCCAGCGGACGATCTAAGTCCCACAGTTCGCCATTCACTTTGGCGATGACAGCATTATCTGCAAGACCTCGACTAAATGGGAGAAAGACATGTTTGAGATCAATGTTTAAAACACTGCAAAAACTTTGCCAAACTTGCCCATATGTGAAAGTTTTAAATGCCACAGTGCAGGCTTACTAGGGACACCTGGTTAGCCACTGTGTAAAGCAGGATGCTGGACTAGATGAGTCTTTGGCCTGATCCAGCAATACTTCTTCTTATGCACACCACACCAGTGGATTGAAGGCTGGGATATCAGCTTGCTGTATGCCACTGGCTAGACAGCTGAGGCACTGCCACCTGCTTCCACTGAGTTGGAGGAAGCAGTGTTGCTTGCAGCCATAGGGTGCTTCATTTTCCACTTGCCTGCCCCATTGCGACTGTTGCCACTTCCACCTCCTGCCCTCCCAACAACAGGGCAGAACAAACTCAGCTATTTTCTCCGGTGGCTAGCTGCAGAACAATGTGCAGCACCACCACAACAAATATTTATATACTGCTTTTCAACAAGAGTTCTCAAAGCGGTTTACATGGAAAAACAGTAATAACTAAAGATGGTTCCCTGTCCCCAAAGGGCTCACAATCTAAAAAGAAACAAAAAAGGTAGACACCAGTAACCACTGGGAGAATCCTGTGCTGGGGCTGGATAGGAACAATTGCTCTCCCCCTGCTAAACACAAGAGGATCACCACTCTAGAAGGTACCTCTTTGCTCAGTTAGCAGGGGCAGCCCCAACAGGAGGAGAGAAGGCAGTGGTAGTGACTGGGCTGATCAGTCATGACAGAAGAGCAAGAAGGCATTTGATTCACTTGCATGCCACAGATATGCATGTGTGTGTTTTAAGGCTCAATAGCAGCACAAACATGTATATGCTTGTATACAACACAACACAAACACCTGTATGTTTGTACAGAAACATGGGAAGAAAGGAAAGTTGAAATTACACACTTGTTTGAGATAACTAGCCAAACTTCTAGTTGCACGTCTCTTAGTTTAATAATGGAACAAATGTTGCACTCTGATCTCAGACCCATTTTTTGCCAATGAAAATCCTTTGTACTGAATTCACCTGATTCCTAGAGCTATCTGATGTGGAGTTGTTTTCCAAGATTCCCCTTCCATCTTCTTCCCATCAGCAAGAGTAATCTTGATACTCCTGCTTTGGTTGCATGCTCTGGAATCAAGAAGCGCATCATGTTCCTTCTTCAGTGCTTCATATAGCTTCAGCCTATCTTTGATGAAACCTGGCTCCTGCTGTAGCTGTAAAAATAAATAAATAAATAAATAAATAAAATTGCAGAGGACCATCCCAAATGCTGTTTTTTTAAAAAGCAAATACCAGAGCAAATACACTGCTCTGTCCCTATCAGAGAATTGCATATGGAGAGTGTATTTGCCCCTGTGGCTCTGGTGAGATTGAAATGACAGCTCATGTACTTTTGTACTGTCATTATTACCGTATTGTACTGTCATTATTATCCAGGTTGTACTGATTCCTTTTACCTAAGTTTCCTCTTGACAGATCAGAATGACTCTAGATCCTATAATGTGGCTAAGTTCTGCCTTATTATTATTATTATTATTATTATTATTATTTTACATTTATATCCCGCTCTTCCTCCAAGGAGCCCAGAGCGGTGTACTACATACTTGAGTTTCTCTTTCACAACAACCCTGTGAAGTAGGTTAGGCTGAGAGAGAAGTGACTGGCCCAGAGTCACCCAGCTAGTTTTATGGCTGAATGGGGATTTGAACTCGGGTCTCCCCGGTCCTAGTCCAGCACTCTAACCACTACACCACGCTGGCTCTCTTATAGCTAGCAAAATTCATTTGAGCTCATTAAGAACCAAATATTCTAAAGCTTATATATATATGTTGCCTCCAGTCGCTGGATATATTGTTGACATACATAGTATAGAATACAATATGGTATGAAATTTAACATCGCTCTGTATTATTAATTACATACTTTTGCTGTCTTGCTACCTTTATACTCGGTGTCATTCTGTTATTAGCGTTGACTAACTTTTATATATAGTTCTATGTTCATCGTTTTCTCTTCTACTTCTTATACTAAGTAATTTTATAAAGACTTTTTATTATTTTGTAGAAGTAGCTTGTTTGAACTGTTTTTGTCTATTTTCCTGTTATGCTGGTCAAAGACCAAAATAAAGACTATGCTAGGCTGCTCTTTCCTTATGCCTTTAAAGCACCCAGGAACAAACAAACAAAAAACAAACAAACCCCAGCTTCATCAGGGATTTTCATTTTTTTAAAAAGTTGGTAATCAAACTAACTGGTATATTCAGGGGCAAACTAGACATTTGCAGGTATGCTTTGTTAACAGGCTGGTTTCTAACTGGAAGTGACTTGAAGATGAACTCTTTCCCCTTATGACATTTCCCTACCAAAGATCACCCTGTCAATGCTATTCGTCCCCAAACAGCTGCTATATTGTTGTTTCATCTGTATACTTTTAATTGATTACTGTTAGCTAATTTACTGCAATAGAAAAGAAGGGCCCACATGCCCAAAATAATCAATAAATCTTGGTGGTTTGTGAGTTATGCATTTAAGATTTATTTTTATGGGCATTTAAAGAGTATCCTGCACTGAACCTCTGAGACAGAGTCAGGGCAGACAAACAACCATCACCATTTAGGATGATCCCAGAAGTCTAGAAGCCCACCTACCTCGCTTTTACATCCACTGCCATCTTGGTTTTCCTCCTTCTCCCTTTTAGGTTTACTCTGGAAAGCAATTAAGTTTGCACAGTGAAGCTCCTAAGTCGAGAAACAGTTGGACAACATTATAAAATGGTTATGCCAAATGATCAAGTTACCGTAAAACAACTGCTCGGACCCAGGGGTGTAGCTATAATTGAGCAGATGGGTTCAAAGAACCCGAGACACCCAGCTCCTGAAGTCCCCCCAACTCCACCAGTCCCCATTTTCTTCGTTATCTCCCCCACTCCAAGGGGCAGCTGGGGAGAGGGGTGAATAGGGGTCCCCTCTCCCCTGGCTACGCCCGTCGGAACCATTCACTAGAAACACAAAGAAGCTGGAATCCTAGGCATTCCTTCCTTGGGAATTAGCTCCTGGTGGGTTGGTAACCCTCCCTTTAGGACTTGCTTGGTACCCTCTTCTCTTACCCTGCTCCAGTTTATCAAATCCTAGTCCAGACAATACTTTACCAGCCCAGGGTTGCATGCCCTAACCTAATCTGAACGGGCCCAAAGGTCCTTGAAACAAGGTGCCCAGAACCAGGGACACACACAGAGAGCCTTGCAGATCAGGATCCCAGTCCTGCCTGCAAACGCTAGAGAGTCACAGCCCCCCAGGGCCAGGTGGTGGTGGTGAATGCTGTTCTGTATTCGATTTCTATACCGCCCTTCCAAAGATGTCTCAAGGCGGTTTACACAGAGAAATAGCAAACAAATAAGAGGGCTCCCTGTCCCCAAAGGGCTCGCAATCTAAAAAAGCAGAATAGGCTAGACCACAGCCACTGGAGAAATGCTGTGCTGGGGATGGAGAGAACCAGTTGCTCCCCCCCCCCGATAATAAATAAAGAAAACCCAAAAGGAGGCGCCTCTTTGCCCAGTTAGCGGGGGTCTGCCTGCCAAGGAGGATCCCTCCGTTTCATTTCCATCCTTGCGGGCCACATTTCTGCCCCTTCTCGGAACTAAGGGTGGGGGGCGTCGTGCACGCGTCTTTCTCCTCCTCCCCCCTTTACCCGCACAACCACCTTGTGAGGTAGGCCGGCCCCCCGCTCCTGTGTCGCGGGGGGGTCCTCCCCCCACTCACCCTCCCCGGGGAGACAGAGGCCTCGACACCCCCAGCAGCCCGCTCTCCTCGGGAGCAAGCCCCGCGCGGCGGCA
This sequence comes from Hemicordylus capensis, assembly GCF_027244095.1. Classification (NCBI taxonomy): domain Eukaryota; kingdom Metazoa; phylum Chordata; class Lepidosauria; order Squamata; family Cordylidae; genus Hemicordylus; species Hemicordylus capensis. Next base: position 25,345,997 of record NC_069666.1, read on the forward strand.
ATGGGGCTACTCGCCGCCCCCCCCGACCCATGAGGAAGAGCGAGCCGAGCCTGGCCGTCCCCGCCGCCTCACCTCCTCCGGGCCTCCTCCCGCAATTGGCGGCGGCGCCGGGTGGTCCCCGCCGCGGGCCAGCTCGGCCGCCAGGCTGCGGCGGAGGTGCAGGAGGCGGTAGCGGAGCTTCTCGTTCTCGGCCCGCAGCGCCTGCAGCTCCGGGCTGGCCGCCGCCTCCAGCGGGGCCAGGAGAAGGAGGAGGCCGCCGCCAAGCTCAGGCTCCTTCAGGCGCGCGATGTCGGCCGCCAGCCCGCGGAGCTCCTGCTCCTGCCGAAGCAGGCGCGACGCCACCCCGCTGGCCGCCGCCATCGCCCGGGCCGCCGGCCTCCTACTGCTGCTGCTGCTGCTGCTGCTGGCTGAGGGGGCGGCCCAGCCGGCAGCTGAGGCGAGGAGCCAAGCTGAGCGCTCCTTCTCCGCCTCCCCCGGCTCGGTGGTGGTGAAGGGCCGCGGAAAGGCCCCCGCCGTCCAATTGTATAAGTCAACATAGAATTAGCACGGCAGTGTTTAAGGGGTTTCTGGTCGAGAATAATCCGTTAAAACAATTTTGATTGGATAAAAAGGCACGCGCGCGGGGTGGGAGGGTGTGTGCGTGTGCGCGGATTCTTCTTTCTGCGAGCGTTAGAACACCCCCGCCCCCCTTTTATTAAACTTCTCCCGTCAAGCCGAATAACACAGATGTGTACGTTGAACTGTTTTAACTTTTATCTATATATTTATTTATGTGTGTGTGTTTTAATTGCTGTTGGCCGCCCAGAGACGTAAGTTTGGGCGGGGTATAAATCTGAGAAATAAATAAATAAATGTTCCCCTCAAAAGCATTTTATCCCCGCCCCCCCCCCGCAAAAAAAAAGTGGTTTTCGTGGCGAGTTGCTCCTCGAGCTTTCCTTCTGTCTGCACTCCTGCAAAAAGGTCTCTCTCTCTCCCATCCCCCATGAATGTTAGCAGGTATTGAAAATGTTTTAATGGGTCATTATTATTTTAAATGTACAGCTGGGCATGTTGCATTTTCAAGCCGAGGGGTACGGATTATTATTTTGTACGCCGGCGGTTTTGCCTAGTTAAAAATGTCAAATACGAAGTGGTGCTTAGGCGGTTGTAAATCCATTCATGCCTCTCCGTTTTCCCCCTCAGGTACGCTACAGGTGCTCAGAAGTGTCTTGTGCCAGAAATGTTGGAAATAAATGGTAATTTTGATCTAATTATTCCTGGGGACACAGGGAGGGGGAGCTGGCAGGAGTTTGGAAGAAGCCACTTCAGTTCACATTTTAGTTTTAAATGATCCGTTGTAAAGTTTTAATAGGTTTTAACCCATTTTAATGGATTTTTTTGTTGCATTTTAACTTTTGGAAACTTTCCTGGGAAGAGTTTTGTGAAAAGTGATACAGAAACTGACAAACAAACATTTTTTTAAATAAATGTTTATAAACATTTATAAACAAACCAACCAGCCCAGGGCTTGCTACATTTGCCCCCATAAGCACAAGATGGCAGTGTTCTTGAGCACTTGAGTTAAGCAACCAAGGCCTTACACTGACCACAGGGTTGCTCTAATAATTAATGCTATAATGTTGAAGTGTCAACAGGCAGCTAAAAGATTCAAACATAAAGAATATTCATTCTGTTGGTATGCTGTGTATTCCATGAAGCTAATCTATAATATGTTCATTATGTTCTAATGCTCTGGAATAAGAAACAGGGCATTTTCTTAGAGTAAGAAAACAAATGATAATTAAGAAATACCAGTGAAAGGAACAAGAGTTACTTTGGGATATATTATGTATTGGTGTAATATTTTGAGAATTATAATTATTAATCAAGTGGATGGACTCGATGATGATAGCAATGAATGCACCACTGAGAGACCTTAAAGGCCAAGCTGAAGACAGATAATCCTGGAGAGAATCTACCTATGTGGTCACTAAGAGTCGACACCGACTTGACAGCACTTAATCAAATCAATTATCAATTATTATTTGATCATTATTCAAATTATCAAATTAATTATTTGATTGAATTGACTGAAAGGTTGTCTCATTTATGCAGGCTGCAAATATTGAAGTCATTCATACAATCAAAAACATGTTCTACTCAGATTTGGGAACTGTGTGTGGTCCCAATTTTCAGTTGTGTGGAAGCAAGCTAGATGGAAAACCTGGATAGCTTTTCCTCCTATCTTGCTTCCACACAATCACTTCTACCCAGGTTTTCCTACTACCTTGCTTCCACACAACCGAAAATTGGACCACACACAGCTCGCAAAACTGGGTAGAACGCAGTTTTTGATTGTGTGAATGGCCTCACTATCTATCTATCATGAATACAAAGCACTTATCAAACCTGTAGGTGGCCAGCACCATCTTAAAGCATTTCCCCTTCCCTCACGCACACAGAAGGGAATGCCTCTTCTGAAATGCTGGTGATGATAGACACATTCATAATCTAAAATGAAAAGAAGTATGCCTTGTACATCAGAATTATTATTGTCAACCACATGCAAGTTTCATCAATTAATTGGTCAAGAAATTGGAAGCAACTCCCATGATTCATTGAATAAGGCTTCTTTAATCAGTTGATATTCCAGAAAGATGAGGAATGTTGTCTGCCTGAGAGTTCATTCTCCACACAATATAGGAAGTGATTTGTGAACTCCGCAAACTCTGTGGGCAGTTTTCACTCAGGGGAGGCTCCTCAACCTCGAAGCTCACTGGATGGCCTTGAGCAAGTTGTCAGGTCTCTACATAATCTACTCCACAGGCTTGCTGTGAGGAGAAAACAGATAACCCTAGACATGCTGCCCATGAGCAAAAACAGTGGGCCAACACTATGTGACTGGTCTGACTGGAATCACAGTGCCAAGTCAATGGTGCCCTACCAAAGCCCTGATAGCCTTTTAAAATTGCTTTAGTTTGGGCCATTTTGAGTGGAGGAGAGGTGTGAGCTGTTTTTCCACCACCCCACCCACCCCCACAACTGGCTGGTCCAAGCAGTATACAAGCCGGCTGACTGAGTTGGCCTAAGCGTTTCTTAGTAGTGCAGGCATAACTACATGTTACACACCAATGTGGGCAACCAGTGATTATTATTATTTTTAATTGTTTATTTCTATGTAAATCACTTTGGGAATTTCTGTTGAAAAGTGGTATATAAATATCTGTTGTATTCGTAATGAACTCCCAATAGACTTTTTTAAAAAATGAAAAGCAAATTTGGGAGGGAATAATTCAGAGCAGAGGAGTTGGCGGGGAGGCAGTGCTTAACCATTTTCTCACTAGGCATTTTTTCCTGTTCGAAATTGCACCCCCAGCTACTTCTCCTCCCAAATGTGGTTTCAGAAGTGTGTTTCCCTTCACATATGTGTGTGGAACTGCACAGGGGACAGGTTGAAGGGGTGGGTATGGAAAAATAGCTCACAGCTCATGTCTCTCCACTCAAAATGGCCCCATCTGAACCAGTTTTTTTACAGGTTACCTGGCCTTTATTACACATATTTGCATATAAAGAGTTGTTTGGTCCATGACAGTCCTGAATTACTTGGCAGGGCACCATTGTTCCCCTGCAACAGTAATAAGCAGTGTGGTAACAATGCCCACATCAGATGCTTCAATCAAAGAACAGTGTCATGCAGAGGTGCACCTAGGTAATTTTGGAGCCTGGACCTAAAGGCCTTTGGAGCCCCCTCCCTCCTGACCTGTTGTAAGTTGATCACTATCCCACTACACACACAGAGACACACATACCATGACACACTCAGTATTTTTTTTTTAAATCATGAGGGTTTTTGAGGGCACAAACAGCAACTGAATTCACAAGAATGTAAGAATATACAAGTTGTTCTAGTAAGAACTAATCAGCCTACTTTCCTTTCACTGTCTCTACATCTGGACTAAATTTGGTGCAAATTGATGTCCACAAGTTAGATCTCTTGCACCTCAAATGTTCATGTGACCATTATCTTGGATCCGGATGGATGTATCCATTACAAACTGCACCACTGAGGTGTCCCTGTGTGTCACTCACTACAGCTGTTCTGAATTTGGTTCAAATCGGTTAGACGGTCCTGAAGTTTGTGCACTTGCACCTCAAAAGTTAATGTATCCACCATCTTGGATTGGGGTGGGTGACATCATCACGAACTACACCATTGGGGCATCCCTATGTCCATTCAGCTATAGGAAATTTGGTTCAAATCGATTAAGTGGTTCACAAGTTAGTTCACTTGCTCCTCAAACGTTTATGCTTCCGCCATCTTGAATCAGGGTGGATGACATTATCACAACTACACCACTGAGGTGTCCCTGTGTGTCACTCACAACAACTGTACCTAATTTGGTTCAAATCAGCTAGACAGTTCACAAGTTAGCCCACTTGCACCTCAAACGTTCATGCGTCTGCCATCCTTGACATCACAGGATGTGGTGACAGCCAACAACCTAGATGGCTTAAGAGGGGTTTGGATAACTTCATGGAGGAGAGGTCTATCAAAGGCTACCAGTCGGAGGGCTGTGGGCCACCTCCAGCCTCAAAGGAAGGATGCCTCTGAGTACCAGTTGCAGGGGAGTAATGGCAGGAGAGAGGGCATGCCCTCAACTCCTGCCTGTGGCTTCCAGCAGCATCTGGTGGGCCACTGTGAGAAACAGGATGCTGGACTAGATGGGCCTTGGGCCTGATCCAGCAGGGCTGTTCTTATGTTTCCTATGTTTCACAAACTATGCCATTGAGATGTCCCTACAGCTGCAGCAAATTTGGTTCAAATTGGTTAAGCAGTTCACAAGTTAGCTCACTTGCTCCTCAAAAGTTTACATCTTGAATTGGCATGGATGACATCATCACAAGTTATGCCATTGAGGTGTCCGTATGTGTCACTCACTGCAGCTGTACCCAGTTTGGTTCAAATAGGTTAAGTGGTCCACAAATGCTTGTGCCTCAGAAGTTAATGCGGCCTCCATCTTGAATCAGCGTGGATGACATCATCACACGCCACGTCATTAGGGCTTCCCTATGTGTCTCTACAGCTGTTGCAAATTTGGTTCAAATCAGGTGGTTCACAAGTTAGCCAAAGTTTACACATCCACTGTCTTGGTTCGGGATGGATTACATCATCACAAACAACGCTGTTGAGGTGTCCCTATGTGTCCCTACAACTGTACCTGATTTGGTTCATATTGGTCCAGGCGTTGCGAAGTTGATGGTCAGACACACACACGGACACACACACAGAATGCCGGGTGATCTCATAAGCCTACTGGAAAGTAGGCTAAAAAAAACAGGTATGTCTATGCAAAGATGCATCAGCAGATACATTTCAACACTCAACATATTCCCATCCCACATATTTTTTTCCCTACTCCCCACTCTGTCTCTAAAGCACCTGGCGCAGGTCACAATCGCACTCGGCTGCCCAGCACAGTGTGGGCCGGTGGCATGGTGCAGCAACCACACCACCCAGGACAAACTAAAGAGGATTGGGGGGGGCCCCAGGGGGTGCAAGCCCTGGACTTCAGCCCCAAAGTCCAGGGGTAAGAGCCCCTCTGGAGCCATGACTTAGATGGAAAATCCTCAGCAATGTTAGGGATCATTTATTTGCAGTGTTACATGGCAACCCTAGCTCTGTGCAAGTTGTACACGCAGTGGTAATTCATGCAATGGAAAAGCAGAAACATATGGGCAAGAATATCCATGTGTGAGTGTGGGTGACAGTCCAATGATTGTGGAAGGGTGACCACACAGACAAGTAGTATACATGCCTTTAAAAAAAAATCCCTGTAGAAACAGAACAACACCTGTCCCCACCCCCCACAAAAAAGTGCTTTACCTTGCAGGCATTTACATGTTAAGAAGGGATGTTATGCAAGTGTGATCCTTAGTGAATAATTACTGCTGGCAGTACACCTACATTGCTGCTGTAAGAATCTCTTCTCTTAATCCTAATTCATTAAGTAGACACTATTTATGAGGTTGTTGTTGTTTTTAAAGGTCCAGCTACTCAGTGACAACTAAAGACATATTCAACATTAAAAGCCTGAAGGGTCTTAAGGGGGGGAAATTTCATTTCTCCCCCCACCCCGCACTCCCCCATGAAGACAAATTACTTTCTTAAAAACAATGCACACAACAGATCTCTAGGTCTTTTATTTCATCAATATGTTAAATATAACATAGTATTACCTTTGAAATGCTACTTAAAGGGACAGTGGATTTTGTGTGGTGGCCCCCATACTTTGTATCCACCTGAAGACATTTCCTTTTCTTTTAACACCAGTTTGGCATGGAGAATCCATCTGATATGCTGTCCTCTTCAATAAATCGGTTATTACCAAGGGGGTATCTTTTTTGAAGATTGGTTACAGAATTAAAAAGTAAAAGTAGCCCACCTATTCTCAGGCTTTCTCATTACGGTTGCAGAGATGCTTGTTAATGCTTGTAAAGGGCTAATTAGTGGAAAGTAATCCTCTTAGGGAGCTGCAGGCATTGCACTTGGTGTGTGTGTGTGTTTTTTCTTTTATAATTTGGATATAGGGCCTCTGCATTCCAGTGGAATTGCAATAACTATAGGCAGAAAACAAGTATTTGCATTTCCCCTGTCTGCATTATGCATCTGCTGCTTGTTGAAGACTCTACAGCTGACACAGGGTTGGATTTTTAAAAAATATTTTCAGCATAAATGCAAAAATGTTTGGATGGTCAGCCCAGTCTTTGTTTTATAACTGTGCAAAACCAACACAAAAAGAAAACCAAGATAGGAGCTACTGGCTTGCTGATATCCTAAGCAACCACAGGCAGAGAATTGTGGCAGAGCTGGATGTGCAGAAAGTGCTGTCATATCTGGTTTACGAGAGAGTCTTTTCCTTGGAGGAGTACAAAGACATTTTGTCCAGGGAATGCTGCAAGAAGCGAGCTGCATATTTTTTAGAGAAACTCTCTTGGAAAGGTCCCCGTGCCTTCTCCGCATTCTGTTCCATTCTGGAGGAGGTCTGCCCCCACTTACTCCTATCCATTCTCCTTGACTATCAAGGTAAGGTCACAGGTCCGGCTCCGAAATGTTCCAAGTATGTTATCGACAGTGCCTTAGAAGCCTCCAACACTAATAGTCTATAATTAGTAGTTACTTTCTCTCTTGTGCTCGGCATCTGTTCTCCTTATGGTTCCTTATTGAAACAAAGGGAAATCCAAGGGAACAGAAGTATCTGGGCTGTATTAAAAAAATGCTGGGAAGTGTTTTGTTTTGTTTAAGTGATGGGTGCAAACTGATAATAGAAACTATTAATAGATTTAGATGATTGCTGATGCTGAGTAACCAGTCGGTTGATTAGAAACACTCTCATATTCAAACAAGCAAAAAACCCCAAAAGTATTTTATAGTAGTCACTTTGTTATTAATGCTCGAATTTGATGGCTTGTTCAGCAGCTGTTTGCCTTTGAAAGCTGTGTATTTCCTTTTCATATCAGAGTCGGCTATATTCATGGTACACTCTGTACTATACTTTAGGTCGCAGGATGTATCATTATGAAACCATACTGGAGTCATCGGTGAGAACTGTTACAGGATAAGGGGTTGTCAGTAGATAATTAAAGAACACATTGCTACAAGCAGATTGCTAGATATAAGCAACTGTAACTTAACCTCAGGGCAGCTCCGTTACATGCATCCTAAAAAGATTTCACAAGTCAAACTACAATGCCCAAACTAGAATTTAAGCTGATTTAATCCCATTGATTCCAGTGAAACTGGGTGGGCTTTAATCCAGGTATGTGTCTTAACTACACTGGAGTCTGTTTCAAGCCCTCTTGTTGCACTTGCGGGGAAAAGGATTTACACAAAGGCTGCAAACTGCACACATCTGGGGACCCAATTGCATGTGATGTTTAAAAGCATTATTAGTTCTGATTGACTGCATTTTAGTTTAGTGAACTGCAGCCAAATCAGGGCCCCTCATAAGTAAGGACCACAGCAAGGCTGTGACCATAGCAAAGGACTGTACAGCATTAAAGCCCCCCTGCTTCCCCACTGCACACCTAGTCTGTGAAGAGCTCCAATCCATCTGCTTTTTAACTTTTAAAATTTCTAACTTTTAACACCCCCCCTTTTTTAAAGGAAAACAAAGCCTGTCAGAACTAAGGGCACTTTAAACATCACGTGTGTTTGACTTAATAAGTACAGAAAATTAAAGAATTCCACAGGTTTTCTGTAGTGATTTACTTCAAATAGAATTGCTACATTTTCAGAAACAGAATGCACACCAAGGTGTGCTGATTAAGCAATAAAACTCCAAAGGTAGTCTGTCCTCTGGAATAGCCATTGCTTGCTCCTCCATTATTTCTGACTGTAAATTTAATTACCTTTAAAAACTTATGGTTACAAATCCAATTATGCTATAAGGCAATGGGGCTGTTTACCATACTTTACTTAGGAACAGATGACCATATATCTCTCTGTTTTTCGTCTTATGATTTACTGGACAGGTTTATGATGCTGTCAAGAACGCAAAAGTAGGAAGAAATCGAGTGTCATACCAATATCCATGTGATCATAATGGGGGGGGGGGGCGGAGGGATGGAGGAAGGCAGGGATCCATGCTTCTCCCTCCATGCAGCACGAGGATCTGGGGGATGGGGCTCATTTTCCTGGCTTCCAGGAATCCCACAATGCACTGTGCAATGATCAGAGTTCATTGGGGGATTCCCCTGGGAGTTAGGCACTCTAGGCACCCAACTCTGTGTATGCTCGGGCTACATGCAGTCTGAGCATACCAATGACCCTGAACCTGAGAGAAAGGGTGTGCTTGCGCCCTTTAACCCAGGTTAAAGCTTGTCTGTATGTATGTATGTATGTATGTATTTATTCGATTTTTATACTGCCCTTCTGAAATGGCTCAGGGCAGTTTACAATTTAAAACAGAAACCATTAAAACCAATAACAATTAAAACAAATATAAATATGAAGACCAATTAAAACACATCTTAAAAAACAATTAAACTATCAAAACAATTTAAACCCTGAAAACCAGGTTAACATTAAAACAATTAAAACTAATTAAAAACCCTGAAAGGCCAGGCCAAACAGATGGGTTTTAAGGGCGCTCTTGAAGGTCAGTAAGGAATTAAGATTACGAATTTCAGCTGGGAGTGCATTCCACAGCCCGGGAGCAGCTACCGAGAAGGCCCGCCTCTGAGTTGCCACCGAACGAACCGGTGGTAACTGGAGATGGACCTCCCCAGATGACCTTAACGTGTGGTGGGGATCATGTAAAAGAAGGCGCTCTCTAAGATATCTTGGACCCAAGCCATTCAGGGCTTCAAAGGTTATAACCAGCACTTTGTATTTTACCTGGAAACGAATCAGCAGCCAGTGTTTCAAAACAGGCATAATATGGTCTTTCCGGGTTGCCCCAGAGACCAATCTGGCTGCTGCATTCTGAACTAACTGAAGTAGATTGTAGATTCTTGGGCTTGCAAGGGAGGCAGCGCCAGGATCGCCCACAATCCTGGTGCTGCACACGAGTTGCCAAACCCAGGCAGGGCTGCCCAAGCCAAACCAAATTTGGCTGCTTGTGTGCACAGCCTCACGGTGTGTTCCATGTTATGTCAGGCACAAAAGGCAAAATATAAAAAGGAAGGATTCTTTCAAAAAGTTGTAGCATCTTCAGGATCATTAGGGCATCACATTTTCAGTCTATCCAACAGTTCTTTACCCTTTCCGTCTTCACTGTTTCCTTAAAAAAAAAAATCCTGTATTTGCATAAAATATATATCTTTGTCAAAGCACCTGGATGGAAATGCTTTGAAAAGTAGCATCTGGGTGCTACTCAAGTGCCCAGGTGTAATGCTGCTTTTGTGCAAAGACACTCTGAAAAGCTACAGGGCGGGGGAACCAATTCCTCTCCAGCAGACCCTAAAAAATCACAGCCTCCTTGGTTTGCTCCTCAATCCGAGCAACTTGCCTCATTAGAGGACCTTCCCTGGCTAAGCACCTGCTCCCTTTGTCTGTACTGTTGTCGTTTGGAACCTGATCAACTGCCTTGGGCTACATTCCTTGCATCGAATTCCTTCGACTTTCATTTGTGATCTGTGCCTACTTTGGATCATTCTAACTTGCCTCTGACCTCTCAGACTGAAAGCCTGCCCCTCTTGGACCCTGAATTTGACTGCTTGGGGCCTGGTCTCTGCTGAGTCCTGCAGATACACACTGTTACAAGTCATCTTTTTAGATTGAGACTTAGATGGGAGAATGATGGACAGGGCATGAATTTACTCTGCTACAAAATATACAGTGGCCTACAAGGTTTTGCACTAAGTGACTTTCAATCAAACATTAACAACTAAATAAATGTCTTTGCTCTTATCCAGGTGTGATGAACAGGAGCTTCCCAGATATATCATTTGAAAATTCAAAACTGAGAGTAGTATCTGAAATGGACATTCATGAAACCAGTGAAACCAGTGACCTGGAAGGAAATTCTTTGGTTGAGGACCAGATAAGTCACTCATTCAACAGATACAGGTGAAAAGTTTTATAATATTTTCAGATTTCATCTTTAGTCAGTCTCTAAGGTGCTTTCTCATTGCGGTCAGGGTTGTAGAGAGGCACTGCACCTCTGTAAGGACTGTGGACTTGATAGTAACAGCAGTATCAAGAGAGCTGGGAAGAAAAGTATTTCTATCACTCCACCCCCAGCACCTCCAACGGTCTCATCATTGAGGGTCCTAAGGGTGAGGAGTCACTTTACCCATGAGCTTATTGCTAATTAGGTGTCAAGGATTAGATAACCTCTTATTGCATAAGTGCATAACCTGGCCATCCAGGGCTGCTGTGACAGCTGTCATAGGCTTAGGTCCAGGTTACCCTAGAGAGTGCCTTCTTCTGCATGATCCCCACCACACATTAAGGTCATCTGGGGAGGTCCGTCTCCAATTACCACCGGTACGTCTGGTGGTGACTCAGAGGTGGGCCTTCTCTGTAGCTGCTCCTGGACTGTGGAATGCGCTCCCTGCAGAAATCCGTAATTCGAACTCTTTATTGGTTTTTAGGATAGCCCTTAAGACCTGTCTGTTTGGCCTGGCTTTCCAGGGTTTTTGAATTGTTATAAAGTGTTTTTAATGTACCTGTTTTTCAGGATTTTAAACTGTTTTATTGTTTAATTGTTTAATGGTATTTTATATTTTAATTATTGATTGATTTTAACTGTCTTTGTTTTATTTGTAAACCGCCCTGAGCCAGCTTTGGAAGGGTGGTATAAAAACTGAATGAATGAATGAATGAATAATAGGTTATCTATGGTATCCCAGGGCAGTCATCCTGAGGGCCCATGGCCAATCCCTGAAATGCCCTCCTCCATGTGGCAAAAGAATGATTCTCTCATTAGCTCCATTAATCTATTCCATCCACAAATTGAATGTTGCGCGGGTGGCCATGTATCTTCTCTTGACCCAGACAGTTCTCTGGTTGAATGGCTGGTAGGTTCTGGTCCAGTGATGACATACTGAGACTTTTATCTGCTTTATCTGATCACTGCTGTCTTCTTTCTGCTTTTCAGTAACCATAGTTTTCAGTGGCAAACCACGAGGCTGTTCTCGTGACCTACTGGGCAGCGTGGGCAGAGAGAAGGCTTTGCAAACCTTGCCTTCCCCCCAGACAAGCGTTCATAGACTGGTGGGAGCACCGAGCACGCTCCCCCATGATCAGCGCTGCTCCGTGCAGTGCAGAGCAGCATGGATTGCTCTGAGGCCAGGACTCTTTATCCTGACCTCTGATATCCCACAGTGCACCGGGGCATTCCCCCAGGGGATGGGCGCTCTAGGTGCCTGTCTCTGCATCGGTACGAGCTGCAAGCAGCTCGTGCTGACACACAATCCCAGGAGCCGGGTCCAGGGTGTGTTTGGCTAACATGCTAACAGCCAAGCTTCGGTGCTGGGCTTGGATCCAGAACAGTGAATCCTGGTGATTCTCATGGGCAGCCAAGCTCAGGCTTGTGAGAACAGCCTCCATGTGCTTCAGACATATTGGAAAAAACATGGTTTGGGTGGTTTTCTTCCTTTCTCAGCTTCAATGAGAATCCGTAGATGCTGTCCTAAGTGCTCTCCAAGGGTAGACTAGTATTCCAAACCATCATTTGTCTGTTCAGATAGGGACCGGGCTGTAGCTCAGAGGCAGAGCATCTGCTTAGCATGTAGAAGGTTCCAAGTTCAATCCCTGGCGTCTCCAGGTAGGCCTGGAAAAACTCCTGCCTGAAACCTTGTAGAGCCTGTCAGTGTAGACAGTACTGAGCTAGATGGACCAGTGGTCTGACTTGGTGTAAGGCAGCTTCTTATATTCCTAAGAAACACCAAAACCCAACTTGCCCAAAGCATGGTTTGCAGACCAGTTTCAGAGGGTTGGTTCAGATGTCATGCAAAACCTTGGTTGGAGCCGGGCTCTATGTGATATCCTTGAGCCTCAGAAATGCGTGCTCCCCATCCCATCCCTGCACAAGTGTCCACTTCCTATCTAGGTTAAAATAAGCTGCTGTTGGTTGTGTCATCCGAACCCATCAATCTCAGCTTATCTGGACTACTTTAAATAACCTGAGATCTATTCCCAGGCTTTGAAGTGGGTTACAGCTCTCTGGTTATTTGAAACATGTAGGCTAGAATTAACCAAGATTGGTGGGTTCAGATGACATGACCCAGCTTGGCTTATTTTAACCTTGATAGGAAGTAGATGCTTTGTGCAGCAGTGGGAGGGAGGGAGTGTGTGTTCCCGAGGCTCAGGCAGGGCACACAAAGCCCAGCTCTAACCAAGGTTCTGTGTGAGATCTGAACCAGCCAAAACTTTGGCTGTACATTTTAGTTTGGCAGCCACTTGCAAACACTGAAGCTATTCCCACGACCAGGAGAAATCGGGCTTAGCAAGCCTAGCCCTATTTCTCCTGGTCATCTGCTGCTACGGGAGCCGCACCTGGCAGCAAACTACCAAGATTACCCCACCCCTTAAACGAGGTTAGCACAGCAAGCACAGTTGATCGTGTGCTGGTACGGCTCTGCGCCAAGGCAACACATGAGGAGACCCCTGGCGGGAGGCTGAAACAAGTCTCCCAGCCTCAGGGGTCTCTCCAGAATGCCCCCCATGCTCACGCTGGGCACCCTGGAACTTCCGGAGGCCAGCTGGCCCCCCCGATCCCCGCCACTCCTGCCAGCTCTGTGATGGAGCCAGCAATCATGTGGCCAGCTGCCTGCCCGTGTGTGGGGAGAGTGGGCTAAGCCCGTTCTCCCTGCACTAACCCTAACAGCGCTTCACACCCATCGTGTGAAGCGCCATTGTGTTAGTTGATTCAGACATTCAGACAAACCATAGATAGGCATTATGATGTTTGAACTAGGCAAAATGTTGCTCCTTGTAATATATTGGGGAAAACAATTCCTGCAAATAAATTACTGAACCTAATACTCTGCAATACTTCTGCAGTTGAAATTCAGATGCAAACTTCATGGCTCTGACCTTCCACCCAGTGTAAGTTTTTTGAGTTCATCATTCCTCCTATTTTAGCTGTTTGCTACCATGCTGTAGATAAATCTGCTCTACAGGGCTGTGCTTATTATATCACAAGGGCAGGTCACTTACAGAAACAAACTAATTAAAAAGTGCCTGAATCTTTTCTTAAAGACTGCTTCATGGAGGAAATGGATAAATAGGGAGTTGGCCCTCCAGCAGATGCTCAGTGGGGATGCTTAATGGCTTTACAATAAATAAATTAAATTAATCCAGTACAAAATTGCATTAGGCTTCAATCCAGCATTACATGTGAGCAACTTCTGCTCATTTCAGTTGGGTTTGTGCTTCCACTTAATAGGACTTTGATTGAATGGAGGAGATATAATACTTGCATTTCGATGTGTCCATTGGTACCATGTCAGAGGTTTGTGCAGGGAGACTTGTGTTCATAAGGGGGCCTTTGCTGGAATTTTCTGAGAGGCCTCCCTGTTGCCCTTCAAGAGACTGATAAAAACTCTTAGTCCCTTGTGAAGCTGGAATGAGAAATGACAATTAAAAAACCAGTGACTCTGATATTGTAATGTGCTCTGCACTTCCCAGAGTGCAAGAAGTTCCAGGGGTTACACTACTGAATTTAGGTTCCTTTGGATGAGAGAACACAAATTTAATGTGCCTGTGTAGTATTTTCCTTATCTCTATATATATTTCTCCTGGGTGTGCCCAGGAGAAATGCGTCCCGGCAGCCCAGCTGATTGGCTGGGCTGCTGGGGCGCCTGATTGGTCCTGGCGCACCCAGGAGAATGGCGGCGGCGGCCATGTCCGGGGAGCCAGGCGGGCCCAGCCGCGGAGCTGAGGCGGCGGGCCTGGCTGGGCCCGGCGGCGGCGGCACTCCTGGGCCCGGCCACGGCGATGGGCCCGGCGGCGGCAGCAGCACCCTCGGGCCCGGCGGCCGCGGCACCCTCGGGCCCGGCGGCCGCGGAGGTGGCAAGGCGGCGGGCCCGGCGGCCGCGGAGGTAAGGCGGCGGGCCCGGCCGAAGCGCAGGCGGCGGTGGGCCCGGCCTCACTAGAGGCACAGATGCTCTGTGCCCGGGCCCACTAGTTTAAAGGTAAAGTGTGCCGTCGAGTCGGTGTCAACTCCTGGTGACCATAGAGTCCTGTGGTTGTTTTTGGTAGAATACAGGAGGGGATTACCATTGCCGCCTCCTGCGCAGTGTGAGATGATGCTTTTCAGCATCTTACTATATCGCTGCTGCCTGATATAGGTACCAGCGGGGATTCGAACTGGCAATCTCATGCTTGCTAGGCAAGTCATTTCCCACTGTGCCCTTAGGTGGCTCTTTTCTTTATTTACAGATATACAAACAGAGCATCAGTGGAGGCAAAAAGGCATTCTCTTTGCACCCCCAGCTCTAACTAACTCCAGCTAGAAACCCTCTGCCTTTGTCTCTTCCAGGCTGCTCCCTTTTATTCTTTTATGTGCATGTGCGCACATACACACACGCTTCCATGAAGCACTTGCTGACTGCGAGTGTGAGGCATAGCCCATTGTCCACTCCTTCCCAGACAGCAAATGAAGCACCCGTTGAGGGTCCTCGCTTGGAGAGAAAGAAAGAGAGCACCCAGCCAGTGACTGGGAAGGAGTGGGGGAAGCGCCACGTGGCCCCTCCTGGGTACTGGCAACATCACCTGCATCTGGGCATCATTGAGGGGAGGGGCCACTATGCAGCCTAGCATGCAGTGAAAGGGAAAACAGCTTCTTTTGCTATCCCATTAGAGTATGATAGGGTAGTGATTTTTCAAGCGGGGGACACTTTGGCCAAAAAACTTTCAGCAGGAGAGCCATCTCCCACGGTGCTGGCCTCTGCCTAGCCCTGCTCTTTTCTCAGTACTGAGGGAGCCCTTTAAGAGAGAGGGAGCCTTATCTCTGTGCAGGCCTTCCAAGATGGTGCAGGGCTCCATAGGACAGGAAAGGGAGGGTAGGTATAAATGGACAGTTCTTTAAATTGAGGGAAGAAGGAAGTGGGATCCCCTAGGGAATTCTGTACTGGGACCAGTGCTTTTAAATTTATTCATGCACAATCTAGAAGTTGAGGTAAGCAGCAAAGTGGCCAGACTTGTAGATGACACAGCTATTTACGGTACTGAAATCCAAAATGGATTGTGAGGAGCTCCAAAACGATCTCTTCAAACTGGGTGAGTGAGTGACAAAATGGTAAATGTGGTTCAATTTGCAAGTGTTCAATAAGCATGTGAAAAGTGATGCATTTGGGGGCAAAAAAACCCCAACTTCACATATACGCTGATGCTGAGCATTAGTGACTGACCAGGAGAGGGATTTTAAGTCATGGTGGACAGCTCATTGGAAAGTGTCGACTCAGAGCACGGCAGCTGTGAAAAAGGCCAATTCCAAGCTTGGAGTAATTGGGAAGAGGATTGAAAATAAAACTGCTAATATCATAATGCCTTTATACAAATCTGTGGTGTCGCTGCATCTGGAGTACTGCGTACAATTCTGGTCACTACATCTAAAGAAGGACATTGTATAGGGTTGCCATATTCTGGCTTTCCAAACCCAGGCACCTAATTTGCATATTGTGTACATTGGCTTGAAAATGATTTTTGAGCAGAAAAGTGAATGCACATTTTGCTCCATAACTCTGCTCCTACATAACTCTTTTTAAAAAATTATTACATAAAAGCTGACATCCGGGCGAATCTGGGTGAGATGCTTAAAATCCGGGTGAAACCCGAAATTTCGGGGGGGGGGGCATGGCAATTCTAACATTGTAGAACTAGAAGAAGTACAGAAGAGGGAAACTCAGATTGATCAGGGGCCTAGAACACTTTCCTTATGAGACAAGGCTACAGCACCTGGGGCTTTTTAGTTTAGAAAAAAGATGACCGAGGGGCCATCTTTCTGAGATGATAGAAGTCTATAAAATTTTGCACGATGGGGAGATAGAGAAACTTTGCTCTCACTCTCACAACAGTAGAACCAGGAGTTGTCCCATGAAACTGACTGCCAAGAGATTTAGGACTGGCAAAAGGTAGTACTTTTTCACACTACACATAATTAACCTATGGAATTCTCTGCCACAAGATGTGATGACAGCCACCAATCTGGATGGCTTTAAGAAGGGCTTAGATAAATTACTAGTCTGAGAGCTATAGGCCACCACCATCCCAAGGAAAGATTGTCGAGTCGGTGTCAACTCCTAATGATCACATTCCATGTGGTTTTCTTGGTAGAATACAGGAGTGGTTTACCAGTGCTTCCTCCTACACAGTATGAGATAATGCCTTTTAGCACCTCTCTATATTACTGCTGCCCAATATAGGTGACTACAAATGTATTTACTGGGCATAGTCTTGGAAACACACCGGCAGGGATTTAAACGAACAGCCTCTTGCATTCTAGGCAAGCTGCTTCCCCACTATGCCACCCAATCCAAGAGGCGTCTCTAAAAACCAGTTTCAGGGGAGCAACAGCAGGAGAGAGGGCATGCCCTCAGCTCTTGCCTGTGGGCTTTCCAGAGGCAACTGGTGGGCCATTGTGTGAAACAGGATGCTGGATGAAATAGGCCTTGGGCCTGATCCAGGCCCCATGCATTTGTGTCATCCTCATTAAGGCCAGAGAAGGCTGAGGGTTCTCTATGTTAATTATGTACTGTGTGAAGAAATCCTCTCTTTTGCTTGCCTGGAATCTACTGCCAAACTCCCCAGATGACTCAAGTGTTCTAGTATTAGCGGAAAGGAAGAACCAACCCGCCCCAGTAGTTTAAGCTGGTTTGCAAATTAGCACTGGCCTGGAGACCTATGGTGAGAAAGAATTTCCTCTAAGGAACCATGCAAACAAACTTTTTAAACTGGGAGAGAGTTAGTTATTTTCTTCTAGACCACTGACATGCTGCAAATATAGGTTAGGGAGGAAAGCTTATGTAGTAAACATATTTGAGGACTAGTAACTTTGTAGACTTTTAAGGTTGGGTTATAGTGCATCCAGGAGCAACAATCCACCTTAAATGAAGTGTAGGTGCACCTTAGGTATTCAGTGCATATGTGTTTCCTCCATTAAGGAAAACTATCACATATTCACAAAACTTGGGTCTACACATGCAGTGGAATGAGGTGGTAAAGACATGAAGTGGTAGAATGGACTCTACCACTTGAGACTGCAGCTAGGGGAACCACATTTGTGAATTTTTTAAAAATTTTATCTTATTTTATTTATTTTTACATTTATATCCCGCTCTCCTCCAAGGAGCCTGTGAGGTAGGTTAGGCTGAGAGAGACATGACTGGCCCAGAGTCACCGAGTGAGTTTCATGGTTGAGTGGGGATTCGAACTCGGGTCTTCCCAGTCCTAGTCCAACACTCTAACCACAACGCTATGCTGGCTCGCCTATGTTCCTCTATGTTTAAACTTCCTGCAAATAGAAAACTAGCAGCAGGCAAGGGGCATGAACATTTCGAGCAGGCATGAACATTTCTCCCTAACATGTCTGTTTTCTGTTTGCTGGGGATTCGATTTGGGGAAGCCATAAAACATGGTTTGCCTGACCCATCATTCACTTTACCCCCCCATTCCCCCCCTTATTCCACTGCATGTGCAGATCTAAGCCTAGAACTTCAATTCGAAGCTGAAATGGAACAAGATTCCCAAGGACTACTATTCATTTGCAACAAATGTCAAAAGATGATTTTTGAAGACATTATAAAACCCAGAGGCAAGCAAACAGGCCGCCCACACATCCCTGCATAAATTCACACAATGCAGAAAACCAAGGTAACTGTTTCTCTTACCAACCAGACAACCAATCAGAAGCTGGTGATGCCTTCTATAAATATACCTATGCAGTGACTATGGGACCCATAGAAACATGCAGGACATGATTGAGCAGTTGCAAAATTTAGGGGATACAGAAAGCAAATAAAGATGAATTAGGCATGCTGAAAATGCCTCACAGATTGAATCCAAGCAATACAAAAGTACCTGAATGGACTGAGTTTCAAAGATGCAACTCAAAAGAACTTCAGTGGGAATAGAGGGGGCAACTGAAGAGATCATCATATCAGTTGTTTTTTAGCATGACACACATTCATGAGTTACCCATCACCATGGTAACCTGATGCAGTTCACGTAGCTTGTATTTGGCTGTCGTCTTCCTGCCAGACAAGAAGAAGTGCATCCCACTGCCGTGATCCTCATTGTGTGAGATCAGAGACAGAGTCCTCTTGAGGCAAATCTACGGAAAATAGGGCCTGTGGCAAGCACTGAAATTGCGCCCCTGTCCAAACATCTGACCCCCATCTTTCAGATAACTATCATAATATCAGCTCAAGAATACAAGTCAAGCTTGTTAACCTTTTAATTAACAAATTATGGCACTACATGAAAGTGATAACTGCACCTTCCTTGCTTTCACTGATGCAAATTGGTCCTCCCCAAGAGGAGGAGGAGCCCCCACCATGAGAGAATGGAACAAAATAACAAAATGGTCTCCTAAGACCATTTGGGCATTGCCAGGACCGAGGCAAGAGGCAGATGCAGGGGGCGGGGGCTGACCTGAACATTGAAAATATGAGCAAGGCTGTTGCAGCTCAGGCTGAATCAAGCACCGACCCACATGTACACCTCTCTCTCTCTCTCTCTCTGCATGACTCTCGAAAGTGTGCTGCGCATCTCCACGCTGCAAGCATCATGTTACAAAGGACAGGAGACCGAACCTCTCGTTTCCTTGCTCCTGCTTGCTGGCAGGGAGAAGAGAGAAACCCGAAGAGGAAGGCAGCTGGGCTGCCACACACCACAAAGGTTTATGCAACGCGGGAGACACTGCCAAGAGCGCCCTGGGGAGCGCTCTCCTCCCTGCCCGCTTTACAAGTCCCGGCCTGATCCCGGTGCCAAGGCATTGGTTTGTGACCACTCCTCCTCCTACGTGTTTTGTGTTTTTGGCCGTGCAGCAGAGCAAGCTCTCTGGAAGTGTGGCCACTGCTGTATGTGTCAGAGAGAGCCCGAGTGTTCTGCGATGGCATCTCCCTTCCGCCCAGCAGGAGATCACTCGCTGAACTCTGTGAGTGCTGGAGGAGGGGAGGCAGCCAAAGCACTTTGGTGTGCCATTGTAAGGAACAGCTCTCTGCTCGTGTGCACACAAACACACCCCACGCACACACAGTGCGCTGCTTCTGCCTGCCCCACAAAAGCCTCCTCTGCTCCTAGGTAGCTCTGCAAAATTCTGCCACCTGTCTTCTCAGAGCGGATCTCAGCCGATCTCCCTGGAAAGAGCGCCGCCTCTAAGGTGACAGGGGGCTGACGGAAGAGCTAGCCAAGCAGGCAGCCCGGCGTCTACTTAAACCAACACATTGGAGGCGGGAAACACCAAAGGAAAGAACCGAGCTCTTCCCTGGAGACATGGTGATCAGGGTCGCGAACGCCAAGCTCAGGTTCTCCTGTGCCGCTGGTGTTGCCAGGCTGTCACTGGAAGCAGTGGCACTGGCACCCACCTTCAAGTGGCGCCCAGGGCACGTGCCATGCCTGCCCTACCCTAGATACGCCCCAACCTCAGCATGCTTGTGTGGAGAAACCTCTCCTGAGGCTCAAGTTTAACTTACCCTCCCCGTCATAATCATCTCCTCACGGAGGCGGCTTCAGGAGGCCCTTGGCAAATTGCCCTCTGTGGGCCCTCTCCTCCCTGCATGGTGGGAGAGACAGTTGCTCTGCCCCTTTCACATAAAGGCTGTGGGGCCAGAGATGGTCTTGGGGATCAGCAGTGGGCCCCTCTTCTGGTTCAGGGCGGGGGACCTCTGTCTATTCCAAGCAGATAGGAAATATTTCTGCATCTCACATTAACAACCTATTCCTAAACATATTCACTTAAAAAAAAGTTCAATTGATCTCAACTGAGTTGCATCCAAACAAAATGTAACTGGGCCTGCAGCTTCAGTCCCTGGCAATGCAAGTTTAATTACAGCATCCAAGTGCTGCAATAACTGCACATAGTATTGCTTTAAAAATCCCAAGCAATCCCACTGGCTTGCTAATAATTTTTGTATTAATAATACAAAGCATATTATGAAATTCAAAGTTATACCTTGAGCCTGTGGTGAGCTGACTTCTATCTCTCCCAATCGAACAGTGTGTGCATGGAGCAAGGCCTACATCATGTTCAGCCACCATCCTGTTACTGCTGGTATGCAAAATGCTGAGGTGCCTGCCCGCTACCTCATACCCGCTCCGTGCAGTAGTAGAGCACCCCATGCCTAACTGCAGCAAGCTGGGTTCAATCTAGCAATCATCTTTATTGCGGTCCAAGACCAGCATGAGATAGGAACATAGGAAGCGGCCATATACTGACTCAGAGCATTGATCTATCTAGCTCAGTATTGTCTTCACAGACTGGCAGCGGCTTCTCCAAGGTTGCAGGCAGGAATCTCTCTCAGCCCTGTCTGGAGATGCTGTCAGGGAGGGAACTTGGAACCTTTTCTTCCCAGAGTAGCGGCTCCATCCCCTGAGGGGAATATCTTACGGTGCTCACACTTCTAGTCTCCCTTCCATATGCAACCAGGGCGGACCCTGCTTAGCTAAGGTGACAAGTCATGCTTGCTGCCACAAGACCACCTCTCCTCTCCTTGAAAGATAGAACAGTAGAGCATGATTTTAAAAAAAAACCAAAAACAAATTATGGAACCATAAAACTATATTATTTTAATCTCACTATGCTAATAGTATAAATCTAGATCATAATACTATAAACCTGCTATCTTTTAAAAAGAGGGTAGCTATGAGATTATTAAACAGCTGTATTAAAAATTATGAACATAAAATGTGAAATATATAAAATGCAAAAAGCGGTGGCTAAAATGGGGGGTATCTATATATATATTTCTCCTGGGTGTGCCCAGGAGAAATGCGTCCCGGCAGCCCAGCTGATTGGCTGGGCTGCGGGGGCGCCTGATTGGTCCTGGCGCACCCAGGAGAACGGTGGCGGCCATGGCCGGGGAGCCAGGCGGGCCCGGCCGCAGGGGTGAGGCGGCGGGCCTGGCCGGGCCCGGCGGCACTCTTGGGCCCGGCCGTGGCGACGGGCCCGGCGGCGGCAGCAGCACTCTCCGGCCCGGCGGCGGGGGCACTCTCGGGCCCGGCTGCGGCGGCGGCACCACCCTCGGGCCCAGCCGCAGCGGCGGCACTCTCGGGCCCGGAGGCGGCACTCTCGGGCCTGGCCATGGAGGTAAGGCGGCGGGCCCGGCCGCAGCGCAGGCGGCAGTGGGCCCGGCCGCACTAGAGGCACAGATGCTCTGTGCCCAGGCCCACTAGTATAAAATAAGGCATCTAAATAGGAACACTGAAAAAGATAAAATAGTCAGTGGTTTAGAACTATGCAGAACTGAAGCAAGGGAATGACGTGGCAGTCACAACACGACGCATCCTACTCGCTGCTATGCAGAACTTGGCAGTGTTATATGTGAAGGCTGGGTCTTCATCTGGAAGCAGCAAGCAGGTATAGACATGGTTTGGGCGGCCAGGGTACTTGTGAAGTCTCGGAAATATAAGCTTGGCCCAAACGTCTGTAAAAGGGGCAAAAGAGGAGTACAGGTTCTGCAAAGTCTCTCTGCGATTTGGATCTTTCTGTATTTACTTATTAAGGTGCCTTGGCGAGCACATGTGACACCTTTGCTCATTCAACTGCACTGGTTGCCAGTTGAGTCCCGGGTTAGGTTTAAGATATTAACTTTAACATGTAAAGCCCTACACGATATGGGCCCTCCATACCTCCAGGACCACCTTGTTCGATATGTCCCTCACCGGGTCCTGAGATCGGCCACAAGTAATACCTTGGTGATCCCTGGCCCCAGGGATGTTAAACTACAATCAACGAGAGCCAGGACCTTCTCAGTGGTGGCCCTGGCTCTATGGAACAGTCTCCTGGATAATATCAGAGCTCTCCATGATTTGTTGGCTTTCTGTAAGGCATGCAAGACGGAAATGTTCCATCGGGTGTTTGGTCTCTGAGATAGCTGGTCGTAGAGTGATCTGGTAATCCATAGTTATTATGTCTTGTAATGAGTACTGTATGGGGTTGTGATTATGATGTTATGTATGTTGCATTTTATAGAACTGTGTTGCTTTGTATGTTATTGCTTGTAAGCCGCCCTAAGTCCTATGGGAGTAGGGCGACATATATATCTAAATAAATAAATAAAAATTGCCTTTCAATACAGCACAATGAAGTGCTGAAGCGCCAGGCATTGAACTCTCCTACTCTGATTTGAGAGCTGTGCGCACTCCCATTTGCCGATCACGTGTCAGTTAAAAACAAGATTGGAGGCTGAGCGCTTGATGGTGAGCTAAGCCCCATCTGGGCAAGGTGCGTGTGCCCTTCTCAGATACTTTCCCTAGCTTCAGAATGAGCTAGGAAGAAAAATCATCTGACCTGGTTGGGGCTTAGCTCATGATCAACTCCTAGCTTCTGGCCTTGTTTTGAACTGACAGACAATTGGAGTGTGCGCCACTCCCAAATTAAGGTAGGAGGTTTCTCCTACCCTAATGTGGATCGTGTGAACTGCCCCATTGTTGTGATGAAGGCAAAACCTGCACTGCACTCTGAATCTGGGTGGCCTGGCCTCCACTGTGGAAAAATCCAACAGAGGGTGAAATGAATGTAAAAACATAAGAACAGCCCTCCTGGATCAGGCCCAAGGCCCATCTAGTCCTGCATCCTGTTTCTCACAGTGGCCCACCAGATGCTGCTGGAAGCCACAGGCAGGAGTTGAGGGCATGCCCTCTCTCCTGCCATTACTCCCCTGCAACGGGTACTCAGAGGCATCCTTCCTTTGAGGCTGGAGGTGGCCCACAGCCCTCTGACTGGTAGCCATTGATAGACCTCTCCTCCATGAAGTTATCCAAACCCCTCTTAAAGCCATCCAGGTTGTTGGCTGTCACTACGTCCTGTGGTAGAGAGTTCCACAAGTGGATCACATATTGTGTGAAAAAGTACTTCCGTTTGTTGGTCCTAGACCTCCTTGCAATCAATTTCATGGAGTGACCCCTGGTTCTAGTGTTGTGTGAGAGGGAAAAGAATCTCTCTCTCTCCAAATTCTCCAAACCATGCCTGATTTTATAGACCTCTATCAGGTCTCCCTGCAGTCGTCTTTTTTCTAAGCTAAAAAGCCCCAGGTGTTGTAGTCTTGCCTCATAAGAAAGGTGCTCTAGGCCCCTGATCATCTTGGTTGCCCTCTTCTGCACCTTTTCCAGTTCAACAATGTCCTTTTTAAGATGTGGTGACCAGAATTGTATGCAGTACTCCAAGTGTGGTCGTACCATAGTTTTGTATAAGGGCATTATAATATTATCCGTTTTATTTTCAGTCCCCTTTCTAATGATCCCTAGCATGGAATTTGCCTTTTTCACAGCTGCCGCACATTGAGTCGACACTTTCAACGAGCTGTCCAGCACGACCCCAAGATCCCTCTCCTGGTCCGTCACCGACAGCTCGGATCCCATCAGCATATACTTGAAGTTGGGGTTTTTCGTCCCAATGTGCATCACTTTACACTTGCTAACATTGAACTGCATTTGCCATTTTGTCGCCCACTCCCTCAGTTTGGAGAGATCCTTTTGGAGCTGCTCACAATCCGTTTTGGATTTCATTACCCAGAAGAGTTTGGTATCATCTGCAAATTTGGCCACCTTGCTACTTACCCCTGATTCTAGATCATTTATGAATAAATTAAAAAGCACCGGTCCCAGTACAGATCCCTGGGGGACCCCACCCCACTTCTTACTTCCCTCCATTGTGAAAACTCTCCATTTATACCTACCCTCTGTTTCCTGACTTTCAACCAGTTAGCAATCCACACGTGTACCTGTCCCCTTATCCCATGACTGCTAAGTTTCCTCAGGAGTCTTTGATGAGGAACTTTGTCAAAAGCTTTTTGGAAGTCCAGGTAGACTATGTCAACTGGATCACCTTGATCCACACACTCGTTGACACTCTCAAAGAAGTCCAAAAGGTTGGTGAGGCAAGATTTACCTTTGCGGAAGCCATGCTGGCTCACTCCCAGCAGGGCCTGTTCTTCTAGGTGCTTTACAATTTTATCCTTGAGGATGCTTTCCATCAATTTGCCTGGAACGGACATTAGGCTAACTGGCCTTTAATTTCCCGGATCGCCCCTGGGTCCCTTTGGTACAGAGCCCGATTGCAGGGATAAGTTGAAAATTTTAGCAAGGAGGTCGGCAATTTCACATTTGAGTTCTTTGAGGACTCTTGGATGGATGCCATCCAGCCCTGGTGATTTGTTAGCTTTCTTTTCCCCCAGACAGTTTAGAACATAATCTCTTGTCACTACTATCTGACTCAGCTCTCTAGCCTCCATCCCTAAAAAGCCTGGTTCAGGAACAGGTATATGCTCAGTATCCTCTGCCGTGAAGACAGATGCAAAGAACTCATTTAGCTTCTCTGCAACCTCCATATCCTCCTTAATAATCCCTTTCACTCCGTCATTGTCTAATGGCCCAACCGCCTCCCTGGCAGGTTTCCTGCTTCTGATGTACTTAAAGAAGTTTTTGTTATTCCCCTTGATACTTTTGGCTAAATGTTCCTCAAACTCTCTTTTTGCCTCCCTTATTGATACCTTGCATTTATTTTGCCAGAGTTTGTGTTCCTTTCTGTTCTCTTCATTTGGACAGGCCTTCCAATTTCGGAAGGAAGTCTTCTTCCCTTTTATGGCTTCCTTGACGGTACCCGTTAGCCATGCTGGCATCCTCCTGGACTTAGTAGTACCTTTCCTCCTTTTGGCTATACAATCTAACTGGGCTTCTAGTATTGTGGTATTGAGTAGACTCCATGCACTCTGGAGCGAAGTGACTCTCCTGGATTTCCCTTTCAGCTTTCTTTTCACCATACTCCTCATTTTGGAGAAATTTCCTCTTCTGAAATTCAAAATGTCCGCGTTAGACATCCTTGGTGATTCTCTCCCCGCATGTATGCTGAATGTGATGGCACTGTGGTCACTGTTCCCTAAAGGGTCGATGACACTGACGTCACGCACTAGGTCCTGGGTGTCACTCAGAATTAGGTCCAAGGTCGCCTTCTCGAGGTCGTTCTCACGACCAGCCCTTCCCAGGTAAGGCTGTGCTAGTCTGGGTCATGAGAAGAACTGTGATTGCTCCTGATCTCGGTGCTCCTCCCCCGGGTAGCCCAGATTTGAAACCTGGGCTAAAAATGAGGTCGGAGGACACATGTGTGCTTCCTACCTCACTGTCCAGCTTGTGGTACTGCCAGCAGCCATCCTGGCCATCCTGGGGAAGGAGTGACCCAGCAGCCAGAAGATATCCCAGTACACTGCAGTGCTCACACAGTGCGTTGTGCGATATGCGGAGGCCCGGCTGTCTTTACCTGCCTTCTGCTCGCTGTGCTGGTCACCTTCCTGCCATTGATGTGCAAGCAGTGGAACCCTTTTCGGGCTTAGATCATGTAGGGGGAAAGCAGGTATGCTCTTGCCCTCCTCCCTAGCCCCAGCCTCTAAGGTCCTGTGACTGACCTTTATGTGTTCAGAGCACAGAAGTATGAATAGCAACCCTCCAAGGCCCTTGTCATATTCAAGCCCTCCCTTTACACACAGGCCAAATGTCATAGCACGAGGCAGGGACTGTAACTCAGGAGCAGAGCTCATGCTTTATGTGCAGAAGGTCTAAGGTTCAAGCCTCTGCATCCCCAGTGAAAGGATCTTGAGTTGTAGGTGCTGCAAAAGACCTCTGCAGGAGAGACCTGGACAGCTGGTGCCAGCCCAAGCTGACATCCCTGGTGTAGATGATGTCGATTCAGTAGTAGACAGCAGCTTCATATGACAGGCGTTTTTCAAATTTGTTTGTAATATGGGGTCAGTTCACTGTTTTTCACTAGGTCTTGCCTCTAATCCATTTTGTAACGTTGTTATGGATGTTTATTGAAAGGAAATAGTTGATCTTTTCAGTTGTTTAACTGAGCGTTTCTTTTGAAGTATCTTCTGAGAGGAAAGGATTAAAATTATGTATATAAATCCATAGCATAAAGAATGGGTCTTTTACAGAAGAACAGAAATTTACCTACAAGACAACATTATTTTATTTAGTCTAATGCTTTAATTATATGTAATGTTTAGCAAGGAGAAGCTGCTATTGTTTTCTGCTGTCGAGATGCTGATTAGTTTATTATGATTAAAAGTGGTATAGGTTTGTTTGATGATTTGGCCACTAGATGGTACTGTATTAATGTAATTAAGCCACCTGGGAGTTTTACACACAGGGCTTTTAAAGCCCTTTAACTCGCATCTCCTCCAGAATGGAGGGGGTGCGTTCACATATGGGCCGGATTTAAAGTCCCTGCAAGTTATTACGGAGCATTTCACACACAATTTGGGTTTTTCACAGCACGTTAGAGTTTAGCACAAATTCAAGGCTGTAGCTATAATTGAGCAGATGGGTTCAAAGAACCCATGCCCCCAAGCTTCTGGCGGCTCCCACAGCTCCACCCCTCCCATTCTTCTTCATTATCTCTCTCACTCCAAGGGGCCCTGGGGAGAGGGGTGAACATGGGCCCTCCTCCCCTGGCTATGCCCCTGAACCCGATTTATATCCTGCATAGAAACATCCATTTTTGTGTCAGCCTTTTGGGACAACTTCAAGTTCACAGTAAAAAAACAACCAGTAAACTCGCGGAAAAGTCTGCTGTGCGTAAAAGTCCCTGAGTAATACTCATTTAAAGTGTATTTTGGATATTCCTTTTCTGAAAAAACGCTGTTCGTTTTCTCTGAAATGCTTATGCTTAACTTCCATCAGTAGTCTGTGTGTCCTCCCCCAACCCCCCCCCCCTTGAACTGCAGAAAGTTCAAAGTACCTTTTGTAGGATCTCAATTGCTTTGGATATGCTAAAGAAGGGAGCAGAGAGAGAGAGAGATCAAGAGATCAATCATCTTTATTACAGTCAAAGAGCAGCGTAGGATATAATACAGATACAGTAAAATAAAAGATCATGTGGCAATAAAATCATATTACATTAAAATTATTATAAACCAAATTTTCATGAAATAATTACAGCTAAGTTACTAAATATTAATATACTATAATTAGACTATAAATTATGATTTATAAAATAAAACACTAAACATTCTGGGGAGACTAATAAAATAGAGATAAAGCAAGCGTAAATATATAGTTATCCATAGTGATATACAACTATCTATAAAAGTAAAGGCATCTAAAAAATATAAAATATTTAGCACATAAGGCAATAGCTAAAATGTGAAGTGAAACTAACTAAAGTAGGGTAATCAAGTAAAACAGTCAGTAGTTAAAAATCTGTATGGGCTGGCAGTCAGGGTTTGGATGATCTTGCTTGCTGCCACACAGAACCTGACAGCGTTGTAGATGAAGGTCCGGTTTTCATTTGAGAGCAACATATTTTTGTAGTCTTGACTAGGGCGACCAGGGTATCTGAGAAGTAGAGGGAGTATGAGCTTGTCTCAGCTGTCTTTATAAAAGGGGCAAGAGAGGAGTACATGTTCAATGGTTTCCACCTCCCCAAGTCACAGGGGCAAAGCCTTTCTGTGAGTGGGATCTTTTTGTATTTGCCTTCCAGAGCAACAGAAGGAAGGCCGTGACAACAGGCAAGGGTGAACGCCCTTCTGTGGCTTGGTATTTCCAACTGTGTCAAATAGGCAGAGGGGGAGACAGTTAATCTGAGACTATCCGAGGCCAGGAAGCCAGGTGCCCTACTTAGGGCCTGGGATTCTCTCAATCCCAAATACATTTAGGAAGACTTGTAATCAGAAGGCAGAAGTATTTCCTAGTCTTTATCGAATAGCAGGTTCTGTTACCTCCAAGAGAAAATACAGTTCTTCTGTTTTGCATGTCAGAAAACTATGGCCCGTGCAGTAATCAATTCATTTATCATTTTTTGTCTAAAATTGTAATAATACCATCAGAGTGAATGTAATATAAGGTGAGAAATAACACATCTAAATTAATAACTCTTCTGTAAATCCTGTTCATTTGGACCTCCTCCTCCTCCTCCTGCTGCTGGCACAAGAGCTGGATCAGGAATTTCTAGCAAGTAAGAAAACATTAACATTAGTCCTGTTCTAACATTATAGTCTTGAACATTATAGTGGACATTAGTCTTGGCATAACAAGCATGCTATATCTTTGCTCCATGCAATCTGCCTAGACTATGTAACAGGCTGAGCATGGGGTCACCTGGTGCCTTATTCAGGGGCTTTCAGCTGGAGCAAAATATAGCAGCCCACTTCCCAATGAGGTATGGATTGTTGAGCACACCATGCAATGGTGCTCTGGGAGCTGTGTCAGCATGCTGGGGCAATTCCTGTCACAATTCAAGGTTTTATCTGTACACAGGTCCAGCAGAGCGAGAAAGGCCAGCATAGGGCATCAAGGCCCAGGACCCACAGCTCAGAGGAATGAAGCCAGGAACTAAGAACAGAGAGATACCAGCAAGGACTGCAGCCCCATGGCTGGAGCTATGAGGATCTCTTCTTAGCACACTCATTTGGTCACGTTATTTGACCATTAGATGACACAGGTTGAATGAGCATGTTGTATGTGCCTCTAATTTGCACTAATTCACGGTAGAGAAGAGGTACAGACATGCTCACAAACAGGCAAATCTTCTCCCTCCTTCCCACTGTGAATATGTGAGTGGTTTTCTCCAAGGAAATCCTAGCAAATCCCTCATCCAGATCCCTCCTGTGGGTTTTTCTGCAGGAGCAGTTAATCTGAGCCAATGTAATTAAGGATCAAAGAAGGGAGAAAAAGTCTGTTTCCTGCCAAAAGTCGAGCCAAAGCCTTCATCGGCTTCCTCCACATAACTTCTGCTCTGCATGACCAGCTCTTTTGCCAGAACAAATATTGCTTGTTTGCCATAATTATCGGGGATTTGTGCTGTTATTTTTGGTGTTTGTGTTGTACACTTCTTTGTGCAAAGCTGCACTAAGGTAGGTTGTGAAATATGTGAGTGAGTTCCAGAAAAATGTACGTCTTAATATTTGTAAATGTGGTGAAGAGGGTGATCAATGGCTGTCATACGATGAAACTGCATGGAGTAGTTCCCTTTTGCAGCATGAGCATGTGATTAGCTGGCAGCCGCAATGAAAGCTGTCCTTGCATTACCCAATACTAATGTTGCTCTGGGGGAGCCTCTGGCTTCTGGTGCCACAGCGGTCAGGTCAAGGTGAATTGTTCAAAGAGGGAGGCATTTGTCTCAGTTTGCCACCTGGAACAGCTGTGCCAAGATTATACTCAGCACTACAAAGGCAAAGAGGAGGGAGGAGTTGGTAATCCTATATCAGGACGCATATCTTTCCCTGCATCTCACTTTAAAGGAACACTGATCCTGTCCCCTTCTGTTGTTACGCAGAAGTCCGCTGTTCTTTCATACTGACTCCCCACCTTTTGGTCTTAATAATGTTTGTTTTTCCAGGATTATTTTTTTTTTTTGAACAATTTGTATAGAAAGGGATCACTTATTCAAAACTTAGGCTACCACATCTGACAAAAACAAGGAACCAAATTGTAAGTTCTCCAACAATCATTCCTCTTCTATCTTCTGAAGTATTATACAAAATTATAGACAGACATGCAAAATATTTACACTGAGTTGCCTAATAGAAAGAATTGTTCGGATGTATTCCAGAACAGACTCAAAACAATCATACCTTTCAGTTATCATTTGCCCTTCCTATCCCTTTCAGTGCTTCTCCCCTTCGCATGTGACACAAACATGTAACAAAAGAGGAGGAGAGGAGAGCTGGTCTTGTGGTAGCAAGCATGACTTGTCCCCTTAGCTAAGCAGGGTCCACCCTGGATATATATGAATGGGAGACTAGAAGTGTGAGCACTGGAAGATATCCCACTTAGGGGATGGAGCTGCTCTGGGAAGAGCAGAAGGTTCCAAGTTCCCTCCCTGGCAGCATCTCCAAGATAGGGCTGAGAGAGACTCCAGCCTGCAACCTTGGAGAAGCTGCTGCCAGTCTGTGAAGATAATACTGAGCTAGATAGACCAATAGTCTGAGTCAGTATATGGCAGCTTCATATGTTCCTATTTATTTATCTGTGTGCTGTTATTATTTCTCGCACTATCACCATTTTTGTATACTACCTTCTGATAGGAAAATCTGTTCATTTGATATCTAGATTAATCTGTAATTTGCTAGGTTCCCCCACAGTGGTGCTTTATTGTTTTATTGCATTTTGGGTTGCCTATGGGTTTTCCAACTTTTTCAGCTGAGGCTGCAGTCCTGGTCACACTTACTAAAGAGGAAGTAAGTCTGTGGAAATTACTTCTGTATAAATATGCACAAGACTGTGCTGTGAGTCTCCCCGGATCTAATTAAGCACAAGCACTACAAAAGGTCTTTATGACACCTTAAAGAGCAACAGATTTATTGTGAGAGAGTGTCAGAGTTTAGGAACTTGTGTCATTTCTTTTGGAGTCAATGTCAGTTTCTGTTGACCTCAGACATGGATAATGCTGGAGTTTGTGGGGTGCAGGCTGGAACCTATGAAAGAGCCACGAGCCAACCACACAATTTTCCCCACTTTCCAAGCCCCACAAAAGATGAAAGAGCATCACAGAGATCTCTGGGATGGTACAGATGACTTTGGAGTGTGTAACCTTAGTTTCCTACTGCCGCTCTACCCACTGTACTTCTGCTCCTCCCCTAGGCAGATATGGGACCCTCCTAGCTAAAGGTTCTCCCCAGATGTTTGAGCTGGTTCTAACTCGAAGATCTGATCGTTATGTTGAGCTGCTCTCTATGCTGCTACTCATGGATCTGAACCCTCTACCCCAGAGGTCCCCAATGTTGGGTCCCCAAATATGTTTGGACTACAACTCTCATCACCCCAAACACAATGACTGAAGCTGGCTTCTCTGACTTGATTGCTTCCCCCCTCATCAGGGTCAGACTCTACACTACACCTTGATGGGAGCTGAGCTGTCGGTCACTGACCAGGAGAGGGATCTTGGGGTCTTGGCAGACAGCTCGTTGAAAGTGTTGACTCAATGTGCAGCAGCTGTGAAAAAAGCCAATTCCATGCCGATCATTAGGAAGGGGATTGAAAATAAAACTGCTAATATTATAATGCCCTTATAAAAAACTATGGTGCGACCACACCTGGAGTACTGTGTACAGTTCCGGTCACCACATCTAAAAAGGACATTGTAGAACTGGAAAAAGTGCAGAAGAGGGCAACCCAGATGATCAGGGGCCTAGAGCACCTTCCTTATGAGGCAAGCCTACACCACCTGGGGCCATTTAGTTTAGAAAAAAGACAACTGCGAGGAGACATGATAGAGGTCTATAAAATCATGCATGGAGTGAAGAAAGTGGATAGAGATAAATTCTTCTCCCTCTCAAATAACACTAGAACCAGGGGTGATCGCATTAAATTGATTGCCGGGAAATTTAGAACCAGCAAACAGAAGTCTTTTTTCACACAACGCATAATCATCTTGTGGAATTCTCTGCCACAAGATGTGGAGACAGCCCACAACCTGGATGGCTTTAAGAGGGGTTTGGATAACTTCATGGAGGAGAGGTTTTTCAATGGCTACTAGTCAGAAGGCTAAAGGCCACCTCCAGTCTCAGAGGCAGGAAGCCGCCCTCAGCTCCTGCCTATAGGCTTCCAGCGGCATCTGGTGGGCCACTGTGTGAAACAGGATGCTGGACTGGATGGGCTTCCTTGGGCTTGATCCAGCAGGGCTGTTCTTATGTTCTTACTACTGCTCAGGGCTGAGGTCATAACAGGTATGTCATGGACCAACCTCTTGGATGAGTTCAGCTCAGAAAGAATCACTTCTGGGAGTCGAGGTTCATGTACCTGGAACTTTTTGCTGTCTGGTTCATCTTTATTGCTGGGACCTGGGGCTTGCATAACAGCAGCTGGTGTTGGTGATGGGGCTTTGCTTGACTCCTCCCCCTTGGTATCTGAGTCATGGCTGTTGCTTGAGGATGAAGCTAAGACACTTCTGTGTAAATGTGGGGGTCTTGTGCTTTGCTTTATGACTGATGTTTCAGTTATCGTTTTAACATATTTGCTGTCTGACTTCCTAATCTGTGTGCAAGCAGACTCATAGGTTTCTGTGCCTGGATAGACGGAAGTTCAGAACATTCAAGAAGTTCAGAACATTCACTTACAACTCTTTTGATGTGAGAATGCAGATATATGCTGAAGGGATGAGTCTCCCACTCTGTTCTTCTTGAACCACTGCAGTGATAGCATCAAGAAGGCATTTTTCCCCTAGGGTTTCCAAGTGAATGTGGCCTACAGCCTCTATTCTCCTTTCCTTCTCTTACACTATCTCACACTCTGTCTATTGTAATTTCCTTTGGTTTGTGTTCTTTGGGGAGCTCCACCCCTACAACCACCAGTGTTTGGCCATTCATCTATGGTGGGAAAAGCTTCTTTCAAGAAGCGCAGAAGCTGTGGAGGGAAATTACCCATTACCTTGAAATGTCTTGTAGAAGAAACACAGGAAATAACTTCTTAAAGCAAATGCATAAGTCAAATGCCACAGCAATGGTAATTGTTAATCCCCTGCCTCGGTGATTCACTGCTTTGGAACCTTGTGCTTTAATTCATTGGACTCTCTCCCCCATTCTCTCACACATATCCAGTTTAATTTTTAAAATGGGTGTGTGGACAGGGGAAGCAGCAGTGCACTTCTGTGTCCCAGTCTACTCCCAGGCAAGGTTTCTACTGCCATTACAGGTGAATGGGCTCTAGTGCTATTGAAACTGAAAGAAACTCACAGGAATCTTCTTCTCAGGCTAAAATGAGCTTGGAACTTTCTTCTACTGAGACTATGAAAAGTGGTCCTAATTTGTATTGGCTTCTGTCATAAAACAGACATTGCAAGATCTACAAATCCAGACAGATTGCGGAAGGTATTAAATTTGAAATGCTAGATAATCCTTTTAAACATAATATTTTTAATCTTTTTAAACAGGATAAATTAACCCTCCCTTCCCCCATACATACTCTTCACCAGACTTTGTTTAAGTAGTATGATGGAGAGAGAGGCTTATGTTAAGTGATTTCATTCTTCCAGAGCTTTTACCAAGCCAGGAAAAAAAGAAGCCGATGGAAGAGTGTATAAATTAACTAGTTCATTTAAAAAGTGAAGTGAGCTAGCATCCATAAGCAAATGGTAATACCTGTCAGTTCTCAAGATTAATTTAATATTTCTTAAGCAGACCAGGCACTGTTCCACATCAGAAATGTAATATTATGCAGAAGTAGCCCACACAAATTGCTATCAGCTCCTGCTCCATTTGTCACAGATGGTGAATGTGAAATGTCGTTACAATATAGTTATGCCTGGGGCAGCATGAGTTTAGGGCTGCAAATATAGATGCAGATCTGATTTTGTGTCCTGGAGCAAAGGTAATAGTTTAGAGCTGTGGCTTCTTTTAAAGGGATTTGTTATGATCAGATTGTATTCTGATTATCTTAAGATGTAAGAACTATGCAGCCTAGAGGCGCCAGTGTGAAATGAATGTTCTGCTTGTGGTGTGAGATCTTTAGTAGCTGTTTCACACATGTAAGATACAATTTCCTGGTGGGGCCACTAGGTGAGAAACATGCATGTGTGAACTTCAGTCTTTTGGAGAAGCAGGTCAACAGGTTAAGCAGGATTATCACTTACTTGTGAGGGTTACTGTGTCGTATCTTCCTCCTGTCTTGATCAACGGAAACTTGCAGGGCAAGGAAGAGCCCTTGAGGGCAGAGTGGGGAATCCAGAGGCAAACTGGAGTTGGCAGTGAACCTAAGCCAATGGTATTAGCCACAAAAAAGTTGGTGGAGATCCAACAACTAGAGCAAGCAGCAAGGTAGGTAGTCAGCCAGAAACAAGATCAGGAAAGAGATCTTGGGGTCATGGTGGATGGCTCAATGAACATAGGTGTGAAAAAGGGCAAAGTTCGTGTTGGGGAAGGACTGAAAGTAAAAAGTCAAGTATTGTTATGAACTTATACAAAACTATGATGCAGCCACATCTGGAATACTGTGTACAGTCTATCTCAAAAAGGATATAATAATGCTGGGAAAGGTGCTGTCATAAATCTGTCAGGCTAGCCAGACGAAGCATAACAGAGGCAGACGCAGAACAGCAAAGTCTAACAGAAAAAAATTCTCCAAACCAGGTCCAGTCTGATTCAATCCAATAAATCCAAACAAAGTCCAAAGTGAAATCCATGGGCAAGGTCAATACAGCCCAGGGTCCAAACACGGTCAAGGTAATACACAGACACAGCCAATTAGCTCACAGGAAATTGATGTTGCTATCAGCAGGGTAGCTATGTTACAGGCCTCTTAAATAGGCTGACTCCCAGTGCTGTTAATTAAGAGTTGCTGAGTCAGCAGCTTTGCCTGTTGTTCTATGCATGCAGCTCCTTAACTCTTGCTGTTGCTTGGACCAGTGCCTCTCCACAGCTGAGACCAGTCGCGCCTCCTCAACAAGAGCTGCCTCACCCAGCTCTAACTCATCTTTTACTCCCTGTGCATCAGACCCACTCTCCTTTGCAACCTCTGGTCCTTGCCCACGCTCCTCTGCTGTCAACTCTATCTCTGCCTCCAACTCCTCTTCGGGGTCTTCCAGCATGCCCATGACAGGTACAGGAAAGGAAAACTATCATGATCAAGGGGCTGGAGTGCCTTCCCTACGAGGAAAGGGTAACTTTTTCCCAATGAGGAAAGGGCAGCTCAAAAAGGTATACATTCAATAATCACCATCGTATATAACAAATTATCATTGTAGATACAGGTGTTTCTAGCGAGGTGAATGAGGATTTGAAAGGGAAAGGCAAAATCTGGCTATATGGAAGCTAATTTTTAAAAGGAGGGTTAGATTAGATTGGATCTATTATGGTTTTAGACCTGAATAAGCATAACATAGCAGTACAGTAAATCATAATAAAATATATAATTATAAAAAGTATTGATATATATTTTTAACAGTAGGATGCTAACACTAAAAACTATAAAGCTACTTGTAAAAGACTTTCCAACACCAGTACAGTGTTTGACAGGAGGAGTTACCAAGGCATGTCGAGCTCTTTGTTATAGATTAACATATCTGAAATGTGTTGTGTTGATCCGAGGTGGAGGTGATTCATGTTAGATGTCAGGAGGAGTTTCTTAAGTGTAACAGCTGTCAAACAGTGGAACCGTGCTTCACGAAGTGGTAGGCTCTCCTTCACTGGAAGTTTTCAAACAGAGGCTGGAGAGTCATCTGTTAGGGTGATTGTGGCAGAAGGGGATTGGATTAGAAGATCTCCAAAGTCTCCTCCTTCTCCAAAATTTTATGATTCTCTGAATCCCCCCAGCTGGTTTGGGGTCAATTTAGTAACATGAAAATTCTGAGAACACCTAGATGATTTCTCACTTCTGCATGCTTTTTTGGGTTTGTGATCCTGCAGTGAACCTTAGTCTTTTGCCTTTGGAGTCCACATTCCATTTCATTCTTTTGCACGCTCCATTCAACAGATGTTACTGTGACATCTTAAAGACATGCTCATCTAGTTATACCCATGTTGGACTATGGGGGGTCAGTTTTTTTGGGTTTTTTGCAAATTCAATTTTTATTGATTTTAACAATAGCAATATTATCATTCATTAAAAATACACACATAAAAGGTGGACTTCCCGCTCACATTTCTTCGTGAATCAACAACTATAAAATTTACCCTTGCTATGATAATAATTCAAAACATAAGTTCAAACCCTTACATGGGGGGTCAGTTTTTAGCTATCTTCTCTATAGTGCTGATCATTCACCTCATACAGGGCTTGGGGTCCAAGGAAAGAAAGACAAAATACCAGCAGTAATTAAGAATAGATTTGCATACAAAGTTTCTTTTTGGGTGGATTCTCACAATAACAGGAATCAGAATTAAATGCTGGCTACCCACATTGGCATAATCATGTGAACCTGTGCCACATGGGGAATCATCCCAAGGTGAAAACCAGCATTGGTCATCTAGGATCCAAAGTAGGATGCTCCAAGCTAAGATCCACTGACTGAGTTAATCCACATCGCTTACCTAGTTATCTGCCTGCTGCATGCCCTCACTTGTGCATCCACCATAGACATCCCTGGATAGAGCAGACACAGCACACAGGCACTCTAGAATCCCAACCCTACTTCATGGTTCCCAAGCCCCAACAGCTTTGGCTACACTCTGCCTAGCAACGCACCACATCACACTTGCCCACAACAACAACAACCTATGCTCCTTCTCTTTTAAGCTACAGCACAGCATGCCATGCCGAACAGCTTCAAAGGCCCCCACTCTCAGATGCCAGCAGGGATACCTGGCTGCCCATGTGACAAGTCCATGGGGAGGGACAGGTATGAGATGTGTTGGGCCAGTGGCTCTTCCCCTACTCCAAAGGTGCCCTTGGTCAGAAGGAATTGTTGAGTTTTGTCCTTTAACCAATGAAGCTGATGGATGAAGTCCCTTCTCAGAAATTGACCTCCCCATGTGGGATACCAGGGATGGAGCAAATCAGAGAACAGTTATTTTGTGCTGGTACAGGGAGGAGATGCCAATTTGATGGGGAGAGGGAAACCGAAGGGCGGGCAAACTCCTCCCTGCTAAGCCAGCTGGAGAATGATGTGTTCTTGGTCAAGCTGCCCTCCCGCTGCCTCTGGCCAGTTGCTTAGGTCACAGTAGTTGGCTGCAGGGTCGGTGTTCCCTCCATACCCTTCCCTTCTGGATAGCACCCCTGCCAGTCTTATCTTCTGGCAGTGCTGCCTGTAGGGTGCCATACACCAGGCTAGGTGGATTACAGGATGCCCCAGGGTCCTTGGACTTGCCTAATCCAAACCCCAGGGTATAGACAGGACTCACTGATTGCACAGCTTGCCTGCTGTGTGGTCCCGGACAGTCCCTATCTGCTCAGCTGCCTCAAGCCCCTGCCACTGGGTTGATCCCCAGGTCAGATGGGTTGCAACCCATTTTGAGCAGCAGGTAAGGGGTTAAGGTGGCTGCCACTTACTGGGCTGCCTCCCCTGCCTCCCTGGGCATGCCGAGCAGTTCCAAAGTGCTCCTGAAGGTCCTTTGGGTATTCAAGAGCTGTCAAAGCTACTGCAGCTGTCCACTGTGCTTTTGGGGAAAATGGGATTGCAGCTGGTGATATCATGATGTGCCCATGCCCAGCTGAGGGCAAGATGGGGGCCTTTGGGGCAGCATCCGGGCCCTTGAAGGATCCGGGCCCAGGGAAGCGATTGTGTGTGTGGAGTGGTGGAGGGCTCCAGCAGAGATGGTGACTGTCTGCTCTGCCTGGCACCCCATTCTGCCCTCTCAATGGTCAT
Organism: Hemicordylus capensis; assembly: GCF_027244095.1. Taxonomy (NCBI): domain Eukaryota; kingdom Metazoa; phylum Chordata; class Lepidosauria; order Squamata; family Cordylidae; genus Hemicordylus; species Hemicordylus capensis. The sequence continues at coordinate 25,383,877 of NC_069666.1, forward strand.
GTGAACTAGCCCCTCAGGTAGCCCATATCATGTACTCATGTGTGAAGAGGATGGTAGGAATAGTTGTATGTGTGTCTCTTGATGCCGTGATCTTGTTTGGAAGTGGAAGCAAGAAGTGGCTCTCGGATGCATGTCCTGGGCTGAAGAAATAGATTTATTTATTAGGTCCCTACTGCTTTTCTGTTGCGAAGAGCGCAGTGTGGCCCAAGATTCAGGATTATCTTCTACAGGTTTCAAATACTGGGCTAGAAGTGTATCTGGATTAGGACTGGCCATGGTTTACCAGGCAAAGTTCCTAATGGCAAAGCATGTTAGGAGATGGGGAAAGTGTAGGGCGGGATGTGTGTCCTACAGTCCATTCCTGATTCATTACATCAGGGGTTCTCAGCCACGGGTCCCCAGATGTTATTGGACTACAACTTCCATCAGCCAAAGGACATTGTGAGTGGGGCTGATGGGAGTTGTTGTCCAATAACAGCTGATGACCTCGGAACCCCTGCACTACAGGGTTAATGTCTGGCATACGTTACCTGTGCACTGACTCACAGTCTCACGTTTATCTTTCTGAATCCTGAAGTCTGATCTTATGCATCTTTCTTTGGAAATCAGTCCCACCGTGTTCAATGTTGCTTACTTATCCCACCTAGAGCCTTTGGAATCAGGTGGTATATAAATTAAATAAATAATAAGTATACATAGGATTTCAGCCTTGCTCTTTTCAACCTGTTTTCATATAGAAGCTAATCATTTGTTGTTCATCCATTTTGTTCCTGTTTCCTTTTGCATTATATCTTTTTTTTTCAAAATAAGGAAGCTGAACAGACCTCGGTTTGCTCCTGTTATCTTAACAGGTACAGAGCATCCAAGGACAACCATTGCAAAGTTTTGAGTGGAAACTCCCTCCACCCCCACCATCTTAAAAAAAGGGAGGGTGGTTTTAATTTTAAAAAACCTTTAAGATGAAGCCATTTAATGGTCAAAATTACTCCTCCCCTTTTATCCTAACATTACTGAATAATAGATTGTATTATTATTTAAATACCACAGAATATCTTAAATATGTTTTCTGATAGATCTGGGGCAGTAATTCCCTCCTGGACATCTATCTGTGGAATTACATTGAACAGAATAAACAGCTGTCGGGAATATAAATGCTAAATCATCAGAATGCTGAGTCAGTGCTGTGGAAATCACAATATGTTCATACAGTGCGGAGGTAACATGTCAGATAGCGGCTACTCAAATTTCCCCTCTTTGGACAGCTGTAAACACCAAATAAAATGTTGGAATAAAAGCAGGAAATTGAAAACAAATAGTGAGGCAGGTGCACTTTAAAAGATTTCCCGGCTTTCTAAATGCAGATATCCAAATTCAGATATCCAAATCCAGACTTCCAAAAGTGGCCAGCAAAAATAACCATAAACATTCATAGCAATTTTACACTACATATTTCAGTTTTATAGTAGTTTAACTGTCCTGGCTTCCCCACCCCTATCCCAAAATTTACTATTGAGAGGACTACAAAGCATTTTGTTGCTTTGGAAGTCTCTCTGAGGTTCTCAGGCGGCTCTTTGAGACATGCTACTTGTAGTGTCAGCCAGTTTTTTTTTCAACTTATAAGTACATTAAGAAATGCAAAATTCCCTCCACACCAGACAGAGTTTGGGGAGGGGAGAACAGAACACTGCTGGGACACAGCTGACTGATTCTCCCCCTTTTACCACACCTATCAAAATAAAAGAAAGGACATTAGTGCTAACAGTCAACGTGTGTGGCCAATATTGTGTTGCTATTTTTTTTTTAAGCACCTTGGATTTTCTGCATTAATAAACATGAAGGTTTAGGTGCTGGTAGACAACAGATGGATGATGACATTGTAAGATTTCCCCATAAAGAGTGAGAGAACAGGTGTGACAATCCTAGACAAAGCACCTGCCATGACTCTGAAACCAGAACCCCAAGATGGAGAGAAGGGAATGAGGTGTGAGTGGGGAGAGATCTCTCGACCAGTGTTCTCTAATTTTTTTCATCTGTGTGCAGAGTGAGTTTTGTTTCGGGTTGCAATATCAAGGCAGTGTGCACGCACATGCATTCAGAGTGGGACCTTCCTGATTAAATCTGAGCGTGATCTAAAATTAACTGACCGGACATTAAAAAAAACTTTTGAGCATGCACACGTGTGCCTTAGAGGGAACACTGTTCTCGACCCAGAGTTCAGATGCTCCCACACCACCAGAATCCTCTGCACCAAGGAACCAGGGAGGCCAGTTCCTGCACACCCTCCAAAACTTGAGCATGTTTATCTGCCCTTGTCCTCTGAGGAATTCCTTGAGGACCAGACAGTTACAGTAGGACCCTCCAGTGCCTCCAGAGTAGACGCCTGCAAAATTAGGAAATGCCCCTTTAATTTACAGAAGCTTCCCCAGAGAAAGGGTAGGGTGAACCATCCTAACTAGCCAGCAACCTATATAAATCTGTAATGCACTCCAGACCCTTTCTGGAGGTTCTGTTACCCACTCTGGTGTTGCTCTCCAGCATCTCATCAGAGCTGTCCAAGGTCTTGACCCCCTTGCTTGATGCTTGCACCCCCTTGGGGCTGTGCAAGCTCCGAATTCCTCCTGGGACTCTTGCCTCCACTCATACTGTCCACCCATAGAGCCAGCGTGGTGTAGTGGTTAGAGTGCTGGACTAGGACCGGGGAGACCCGAGTTCAAATCCCCATTCGGCCATGGGTGACTTTGGGCCAGTCACTTCTCTCTCAGCCTAACCTACTTCACAGGATTGTTGTGAGGAGAAACTCAAGTATGTAGTACACCGCTCTGGGCTCCTTGGAGGAAGAGCGGGATATAAATGTAATAAATAAATAAATAAAAATAAAATACTCCTGCCTCAGCTTAAACCACAGCTCAGCTGACAACCTTACTTGGAACAGGACAGCATTCTGTTTGGAAGTTCCCTGTGAGTGAAGGAGATTTCTTCCTCCCCTCTTTGTATTGTGGACCCTATGGAGGCAGGCCTCATTTCAGTTGTTCCTACAACTGCCAAAGCTGTACTTGGTAGTGTCTCAACATGAGCCTCAAGTTCAACCAAACTTAGTGAGAAAGCTAAAAAACTTGGAGGCGGCGGGTGCAGAATTTGTGAACCAAATAAACTTACCTTGAAGTCATTTACCAAGCAAGTTTTCAAAGTTGCATATTTTTCATCCCTGAAACTGACTTGTAAATAAAACTGCTGATCTTTCCCTCCTGCATGTCTCCTCTCCATTCTCTGGATAATTCTTTGTGCAATGTGGTCCCCTTGGGAACAGCAGTCTAAAACTCATAGAGGGGATGCTCACCAGGCCTTCCAGACGTGATGCTCTGCTCTTAGCCCTTTGGCCTTGTCAAAAGGGGAAAGCCTGTATTTAAAAAAACACTAGGCTCTGGGCATGTACTTCGCAATGACAGATGTGCAAAATAAATCGAGAAATGGTTTTAAAGGATGGCCCTCAAAATTTAGGGTGACCCTTTCCCCACAAAATTATCAAACCACTGCTTAAAATGCAAAACGCATCTCCGTGAATCAGAATATTTCTGAAAACAAGAGATTGCAGAGCGCTGATTGGTGGTGTAAAGCAAGAGGTTTTCATCAGAAAAGACTGATGCAGAGAGTTTGTTCTGAACAACATATCTCCAAGCACAGTTCTTCTCACCATGAAACTCTCCAAGCAATTGAGATTTTACCTCTTGAGGCTGAATGTTTCCTCTTAGTGCAATTTTCCTGCTGGGCTTTGTTGATCTTGTGGCATCTTTGTCATAACTAAGCTGCCCTAGAGTTTCATACAGGAGCTGGGAGTTCTTCCGAATCCAGTCCCGAGGCAGTGTGTAGCTCGCTTCGGGAAGAGTCGTCTCTTTTTGTTAAGCGTCAGAAATAGCCTCCTGTGCTGTAACTGTAGCCTCCTCCTAGCTCATCCAGAAAAAGTTGATAGGGCTCAAAATATTGGGGCATTCCTACATGAAGCTAGCAGCCATTCCTTTCCCTTGGGAACTACAGTGACTGAGGATCTCTTCTCAGGATCCTTTGGGGGAACATAAAGATAAAGTGTGCCATCAAGTCAGTTTCGACTCCTGGTGCCCACAGAGCCTTGTGGTTTTCTTTTGGTAGAATACAGCAGGGGTTTACCATTGCCATCTCCCGCGCAGTATGAGATGATGCCTTTCAGCATCTTCCTATATCGCTGCTGCCCAATATAAGTGTTTCCCATAGTCTGGGAAACATACCAGCGGGGATTCGAACCAGCAACCTTCTGATTGTTAGTCAAGCAATTTCTTGGGGAAACATTTAAATTGGTATAAACACCATATATGTTTGTACTGCAGATTAAGGCAGTTGGCCCACCCTCAGCATTCTGTCATGAAGAAGCCTAAAAAGTCTATTCATCACAAAACCAAGAAGAGTCAGGATAAAAACTGGTTTGGAAAATCTACCTGGTGAGGGTTTTGTTGTAGTTTGTCTGTACACTGTCCCAGAGGAGACTTTGTCAGAGGAGGAGAAGGAGCCCGCTCTATCCTGGGCCCAATAAACTGTTGTAAACCATTTGCAAGCATTGCTGTAAATATAATAAATAAATATAACAATCCCTCTAGATATTTCAGGGCTGGAGTAGCGAGAACCAGTCACCCCTTCAGAAGAGTCTTGGGGCAATCTCAGTAGGGTCCCTGCCCCTTTCCTCAGAGTCCCCCACCCCAAGGTAGGAGGCTGCTTGAGGCCTCCCTCCAGATGAAGGGGGAGACCAGCTCAGGTGTCTCCTCTGGAGTAAGGATGCAGGAAGGAGTGGGGCTCTCAGCAGCTACATAAGCCCTCAGCTGGCACCAGCCTTCTGCTAGTTCAACAGCTCAAACACTTGCTGCCTGGCTTGACCTTGGTTTGGGCAGATATAATCTGGTCAAATTTCAGAACTTTCTGATGAAGAATAGTTGAGTTGTAGCAGTTTGGTGCAGGCATCCTTTTACTTCCTACCACTTTTGTGCACACCCATAAACTTCTCCTTTTGCCAGTTTAGGTGATCAAAAATTCCAGGATATTGCTAGATTGATGAAAAACTGTTGTGTGTGTACAAAGGAATGAGGTATCAGCGTCCCTGTTCATTTAACTAAGGGGCAAGTTATGTAGCACCTGCCTGTTTGGCAGATGTTGCAGTGATTCGAAAGCAAAATGACTGCGCCACTGGAGTGAGCAAGTTGCAGCACCAGGAGATCCATGGTGGGAGAAGGGGGTGGTGGCTTCACCTGAGCTGTTGCATGATGCAGTGCTGCATGGGCTTGTGTCTGAAGTGCCATTGGGTGTGTGTTGCTGCCTGTGAAGTGCTGGTGTGTGTTTGTGTATGATGTTTTTCTGTGTGTGCCTGCTTGTGAAGAGTCACTGTGTGTGTGTGTGTGTGTGTGTGTGTGTGTGTGTGTGTGTGTTCGTATGCCATGTACTTGCAGTTGACTTGCAATTTCCATGCTTCAGGGAGGCTTGAGTGAATGTGTAAGATTCTCAACCCTTCTCTTAAATCAAAGATTGGTTTGATGCTAAATAACATACCATAACTATCTAGGATGCAGACTTCTCTCTTGTAGACAGTCTCAGTTCTACTTTAAATTTTGTAGATTTTCCACCCTATTACTACCAGACACTTTTATAGCTTCATAACTGTGGTTTTATATTTTATATTGTACCTCTGCCTGTACCTCACATATTCTACTACCCTTATACTGGCCTGAGACCAAAATAAAGGTGATTGATTGACCATAACTAAATTATGGGTCAAGCGGTTTGAAGACACGTGCTTCATTTCTGACTGCAGTATACACATTCTTGTCCTCTTCTCTGTTCCCACGTGTATGTTCACACGAGGCTTGGAGGCTCTCAGACTCTAATGTGCTATTTGTGCATTCTCATTCAATGCAGAAGACAGACATTTCTAAACCACCCTGAGCCATTTTGGAAGGGCGATATACAAACCAAATAAATAAATAAATAAATAAATAAATAAATAAATAAATAAAATGGAGGCTTTCCACCTGAATGACAGACAAAGGAGGCGCAAAGCTCCCTTTAGTGTGCAAACCACCTAAAGCAGGGCTGCGCAATTTCGACCTGCCAGCTGCGGTTGGGCTACAGTTCCCAACATCTCTGACTATTGGCCACTGCAGCTGGGGATGATGGGAGTTTTAATCCCATGAAAATTTGCAGCCTTGCCCTAAAGGAAGGTCTCTGCATTGTGACAAGAAGGCAACTGTGTCCAAGGTTTGACATCTGGCATAGGGATCAGCACAGATCCCGTGAGTTTGGAGTGATTTAACCTCTTGCCCTAATCCCAATTTGTGTTGAGAAGCATTTTTGTGGCTGCAGTGCTTCAGAATTAGCTCAGGATTCCTTACGCGGTGGTCATGCTAATCCTGCCGGCCAGGGACATACTGTCTCAGGGCATCTGGAGATCAAGGTTCAAGCATTCTAAATACAGAAAGTTCACTTGGGTGGGAAGGATGTTTTCATTTGTTGCAGTAGCAGCTTTCCCAAAAGGCAAGGTGTGGAGGTTTAGTCACTATTCAGAATAGCAGAGTGGGAGGCTGAATTGAATTCTTGTGTGGGGGCATTTTCTTACATCTATTGTAGGTGACAATCCTTTGACAGCTTCCCAATTTGCAAACTGCAAAGTATGTCTACTTTTGGCTTCTTGTTCTGACAATACTAGCAGCTATTCCTCTGGTTCCTTAGCCACACATTACAGCTACATCCTGCCACTGGGAAGAACCAGGAGCAGTGTGCATTGTCAAGCTGGCTGGGTAGGCAGCTGGACCAAAGATCAAAACACCTTTTGCTTTGCTCCTTCTGCTGGATTTCAGGTGGCAAGCAAAGGCTAGTTAATTTCAGAGGGTTGCTGTAGGGGGGTGATGGGTGGGGTTTTGTTTGTTTGTTTGCTGACTTTATTGTGGTTTAACTGCTTTTGTTGTTGCTGTTTCTCTTCATATGTATCTGGCCATTTTGCTGAGCTCCTTGCAGTGTTTTTGCAGAACAGCAGGCCATAAATACTTTAATAAAGAAAACACAAAGAGGTAACAAGTCAGAAGCCACGAGGAAGCCAACAGGAAGTTTTCCACACCCAGCTTTTAGTTTGTATCTCCTCCAGAATGGAGGGCGTGTTCACATATTGGCCAAATTTATTCCAAAGACCCTGTGAGCTATTGGGCAGCACTTAACACACAATTCGGATTTTTAATTGCATGTTAGAGAGTAGCTTGATTTATGAAATTAAAAAAATTCATATTTTTTTTTGCATCATTGGCGGGGGGAACTTGGATCTCACAGTAAAGCCTCTCAGTAAACCTGTGGTAAACATAAGAACATAGGAAACTGCCATATACTGAGTCAGACCATTGGTCTATCTAGCTCTGTATTGTCTTCACAGACTGGCAGCGGCTTCTCCAAGGTTGCAGGCAGGAATCTCTCTCAGCCCTATCTTGGAGATGCTGCCAGGGAGGGAACTTGGAACCTTCTGCTCTTCCCAGAGTGGCTTCATACCCTGAGGGGAATATCTTACAGTGCTCACACATCAAGTCTCCCATTCAGATGCAACCAGGGCAGACCCTGCTTAGCTATGGGGACAAGTCATGACCACAAGACCAGCTCTACTCTCCAGCAGTAAAGACTGCTGTCTGGAAAAGCTCCAGCAAATTCTCCTCTGCAAGCCCCCCATGGCTACTGCAACAGCCAGTTCTGGGAGGGGAGGAGCCAAATGGCAGCCAGTGCTAGCCAAACCTTTGGAGGGGGCCTTGACATCCTGCCTCTCCCCCGGCTGCAGCCAAGTGGAAGGGATAGTAAATAATAACAACAGTGACACAGTAGTGCCCTATACTTCAGATGAGTTATTAAAACACTGTACAATCCATTATAACTCAGAGGGAAATCTTGAGCATCTTATCACTCGTGAAATCTACACCAGCTACCCAGCCTTCCTCCAACTTGGGTGATGCAACACCACCTCTCCAAATTTCACAAAGATCTGTCCAAAAATGGCCAAGATACAGCAGTTTGGAAATGCCTATGGTGTTGGCAGCTGAAATTTTTGGAAAGCATACTGTACCTGTCTTTCCCCTCGTAGTCTGTTTAATGTTATCCAGAAATTGAGGTCGAAATTCAATTAGTGCTTTTTGCTTGTTTTGGGGGAAAAAAACTCCATCCAGTATTTTTTTCAAGTTAGTAGCTTCTGAAGTCCTATAATAGGATAATCAACTAAGGGCACAGATCATGGATCTAGAAGTATTGGGGCCAACAATGTCATTGGACCATGCTTACCATTTTCCAGTCATGGGATTGTGCTTTGCATTCCTGGTAGCCCTCAGCAGTGCTCACCAATAAAAGCATTTAGATCCTGTCCCTTGATCAGGGTTAGTGGCAACCAGGTACCACATTCAGCCCCTCAGCAAGAGGGGAAGCCAGTCTTGTGATCGTGAGTATGAACTGTCTCCTTTGCTAAAACAGGGTTTACCTTGGTTTGCATTTGGATAGGTGACTACATGTGAGCACTGTTTGCTCTAAGATATTTCCCTTAGAAGATGGGGCTGTAGCAGCTCAGAGACAGAGCATCTGCTTTGCATGCAGAAGGTCCCAGGTTCAATCCCTGGCAGCTAGGGATGTGCACGGAACCGCAACAAGGTGGTTCAAAGGCGGCAGGGGTCTCCCTTTAAGAGCGGGGGGAGGGTGCACTTACCTCTCTCACCACTTCCTCCCCCCCTTCAGTTTTTTAAAAAGCCCATTGGGGCGGCAGCGTACCTCCCTGCCGCCCCATTGCCTTTGTCTTCCAGATATGACCAGAAGTTGCTGGTGCTCCTGCGTGCGCCAGCAAAGGCATGTGTGACGTGCGTGTGCCTGTGCAGGCATGTTAGCGACTTCTGGTCATATCCGGAAGACGAGGGTAGTGGGCAGCATGGATGTACGCTGCCGCCCCAATGAGCTTTTAAAAAACTGATGCCAGTGGGGGGAAAGCGGTGGGAGGGGTAAGTGCATCCACCTCCCACTCTGAAAGGGAGACCCCTGCAGCCTTCGAACCGGCAGAACTTCAAGCACATCCCTACTGGCAGCCTCTCCAGGTAGGGCTAAAAAAGACTCCTGCCTGAAACCTTGGAGAGCTGCTTCCCGGCTCACTGGGCAAAGAGGCATTTTTTTTAATGTGGTGATGCTCTTTATTTAGCCGGGGAAGAGTAACTGACTGTTGTTGGTATCCATCATATTTCTTTTTAGATTTCGGGACAGAGAGCCACCTTATTTATTTGGGGACAGAGAGCCACCTTATTTATTTATTATTTATCCATGTAAACTGCTTTGGAAACGTTTGTTGAAAAGCGGTATATATAAATATTTGTTGCTGCTGCTCCTGCCGCCAGTCAGTGTAGACAATACTGAGCTAGATGGGCCAATGGTCTGACTCGATATAAGGCAGCTTCCTTTGTTCCCTTCCCTACACTGTCGCTGCCCTCAGTGTCTCCATGCAATTTTGAGGCCAATAAAAATATCCTTACATATCAGAAAAAAGACTTTGAGCACTTCCTGCTGTACCATTGCAGCAGGAGCAGTTGTGTCAACTTTTAACATTTGGAAAAGACGTATAGGAACATCAACAAAGTATTTAAAAAATTAAGTTCTTTGAGGTGGCTCTCAATCCAAAGATTTGCTGAAGAGCTGGAGGAAGCTTGGTCTACAACCAAGGAATGGCCACCAAGAACACCATACTTCTACTGTTGTGTTCTGCTGAATGAAGACCACCATCTAGAGAGTGCTCTCAGTTGAGACTGAACCATCAAGAAAGAAGTGGTCTCTAAAGCATGTAGTGCTCAAGCTCTTTTTGACACTAGCATTTAAAACTTTCTGGATGCCAGCGCAGCAGATTAAAAAAAAAAATTGGCACGGGTATATTTGCTGCCGTAGAGAAATTGTAGGCTGTTGCATTAACTAATAACAATAGGTGAATAAATCAGTTCGCTTGCTTCCTTTCCTGGCTGCCAGTTTGATAAAGCTGAAATCAAGTTTGTGGGAGCAGGCTCCATCTACCATTTTATTTTCATCCGTCTTTTCTATATGTCTGCCTTGTTCCACTTCACATAACCCCTGCTCAGTTTTCATGCCCCTTCTCTTGGACACTTCCCTATAAAAGCAACCTTTATAATGCAGGACTGTCATTGATAAATCACAGATGCTTCTGGGAAAAGGTTCCTTCCTATCTCTCTTTGTGCCCACACTATTTTAATAAATCTGCACCACATAATATTATCAAAGAACAGATGCAGCAAGTCACTGGTGCTCAGTGAGGAGCATATACTTTATGTGCAAAACTAATTTCAGGAAAAGCTTCCACAGAAATAATTTTCTTCTGCTTCTGATCACTGTTGTACATGTTCTCATGGGAAGAATATCTTTCTTTCAGCATCCATTCAGATCTCTGGCCAAATTTAAGCAGACTGTCTGTGTCCTCACTTGTCTGTCCTGTAATTCTCAAAGTATCGCCTGTCCTGCAGCTGGAAGGGTCAGTATATGAATTTGTGTATTCCTTTCAGCACTAGGATTGCACAAGTATGGACCTGCAACCAAATGTTTCAGTGTATCCCTGGTGTGTATGTATTGCCTGAGTTTGGTCAAAGTTTTAGGCATCTTAAATTCCCCCTATAGCGGATTTACCAAGCCTTTGTCTCAGAGCAAGCCCACATGAGGGAAAGAAAAATGCTGAATCATCCCCTCCATGCTTTCAGAACATAGGCTTCTCCCTTAAATTTCCTGGATTTCTAGTAATTTATTTCACTGCCACCACACCCAAATTATCAACAGAGTTTGAACCCCCTTGGGCTTGGGTGGAATCCCAGGGCAACTCTCCTTCTCTTACTATTGCAAAGTACAAAACGCTTCCACGTGCAAGCTTACACATGGTGAGAAAACTGATAGAATTGCTGAACAGAATGAGGCGTGTTGCACCAGAGAAAAACCCTTTCCAGTCCCCCTTTTCCTGAGTTAAAAATTCTACTCAGAGGCTTGTTTAGAAGAGCAAAGAATCAAAAAGAAAAATACACTTTCTTCAAAACAGCTTCTGTCTGAGGCTCTCTCAACTTTCATTACAGGTAAAAGAAACACCCAGTAGTTGTAAGAATACTTCAAAAAGCACCCCAGATGATATTTGGGGCGGCACACTTTAAAAATAATGGTTACCCAGTTGCAAAGAACTGGGATGTAGGAAAACACAATAGTAACTTTAAAAGCTTACAGAGTCTTTAACAGCGCCTTAGCTGGATGGGTGCAGGCTCAGCTTTTCTTAGCTTAGTTGTGTTACAGGAAAACAACAATAGAATAGGTTCGGGGGGATATGCAAAACACACAAAAGAAATATAGGTTTTCTAACCAAAGACTGACTAACAAACTGTTCCCTAGGCTGAATCCCCTTTTCCTTGAAAACTCACCCCTCACCTGTTGAGATTCAAGATTCCTGCAATCCTGTCTCTCAAGGATCTGCAGTTCCTTTCACAGCCAACTCCATGGCTACATGTCCTGCCCTCACCTCTACCTTATCTCCTTCTGAACAAAGAAACTCTTCTCTTTCCCCTCATGGCCCTCTGGGTCCCACCCACCTGGCGTGCTGGCTGGCTGATCCCTGGAGGTCACCAGTCTGTCAGTCAGGTTCACTTCCAGTTAACTCTTTAGGGGAGAGGAGGGGCTGATCAGAGGCTGATCATTACACCAGCTCACACCTGCTCAGGAACAGAAGGAGGTGTGATAGTCTTGAGGGAGTATTCTTCAGGCTGAGAAATTTTCTGCTCTTTTTGTTCAAGCCCTCCTTCTCCTTCCTCACCACTGAGTTCCATTAGCTCTGCCCATGTGATTGTCTGTTAACTGCCCCCTGAGTCCACAAACATTCCACTCCATTGAGTTACATTGGGGCAGTTTGGGTGTGTGTGGTCCCTTTAGGTTTTTTCCCTTCAGATTTTGATGAAACTGATGTATCTGTGGGTTACCCATAATCTGCGGATACCTCCCTCTTGCCTGCAGGTGCTCTGACTGCATGTCCATAAGGATCATAACATTTCCAGCTCTTTCGGAAATAGATAATAGATCCTTTTAGCAGGGAATAGATTGTCCTTCAAAACTGCTGCAGCTGGGGATTTTCTTAAAAGAAGTTTGTATTCGCATTTGAACAACTAGCATTTGTGTTTGTGCATTTGCCATTTTGATATTTGTGATTGTATTCATGATTGCCATTGGGAATGAATAGGCCTGGGGTGGGAAACAGAATTCTCTGTAGCTCTGCTATGTTGGAAAGGCTTGTTGAAAAGAAAACTTGCTGGCAGAAGAGCTGCTAATTCTGCTGCCAGTTTAGAAATTCAGATTGCTAGTTAAGGATGTTGAATCTGACAGCATCCAGTCCATTTTTAAGCCCAGTAAATTCTTTATTTAAAAGCTTACAGGCTTAACAGCAATTCTAAGAGTAGGCATTTTCTTTTCTCATAGGCCTGATGAGAAGAACTTCACAATTGCCTCTCTGCTCTCCCAGTAAAACCTGATACCAATACCAAGGATCTTGGGAACACTCATACCCACACTCCTAATGGGTTCCAGTCATGTGTAATGTTAGAGTAATATCCTATTGTTATGCATTCTCCCCACTCCCTCTTCACCATGTGAAGAGATTCTTACAGAGGTTCTGTAAGAGTTGGTTTGTATCACTATACAAGCCAAGCATTAGATGGAGTTGGAAACAGCACAGTGGATTTCTACAAGTCAGATCATGGGCTTTATCAAGTTCTGCAGAGGAAGAAGCTTGCATCTTACAGTATCTCAGCTCTTTGCTTAGCTTCTCAATTCTAGTCTTTCTAAAACGGTTTGTTACCCTCCATCTCACTCAAAGGCAGTCTGTCAGTCCCAAGGTGTTCCTGCTGCTAGAGTCATCGAATGTGAGAGCTGGGAAAGAGCTTGGAGTCTTCTGTCAAGCTCCTGTTCAGTTCAAGAATCCTGAATTGCATCCCCAGCAGAGATGGCCATCTAGGCTCTGTTTGAAAATCTCCAGTAACGGAGAGCTCACTACTGTACAAGGCAGACTGTTGCGCGGTCAGACAGCTCTTACAGTTGCGAGACTTCCCCTAACGTCTAGCTTGAACTTACTTCCTTGTAATTTCAATCAATGGATTCTAGCCCTGCCCTCAGAAATAACAGAAAACTACTCCATTGCTTCTTCTATGTAACCGCCCTTAAAATATTTGAAGACAGCCATCAGGTTTCCCTTTAGTCTTCTCTTCTCCAAGCTAAACATACACAGTGTCTTCAACCAATCCATGCACGAGTTGGCTTCCAGATCCCTCAACATCATTGTTTTCCTCCTCTGGACCCTTTCCTGTTTATCATTGTCCTTCACAAAGTGTGGTACCCAGAACTGGGCATATACAATACAATACATATTTATATACTGTTTTTCAACAGAAGTTCCCAAAGCCGTTTACATAGTTATAAACAAACAATTTTTTTTAAAAAATGGTATATAGTATTCCAAGTGAGGCCTGACCAGCACAGAATGGAGTGGAAATCTCCTGATCCGAAAGCTGTACCTCTGTTAATGCCGTATTGAATGGCATTAGATATTTTAGCAGCTGCATGTTCTTTTCACACTCATTCACCAGCCCCTCCTGTTAGGTGGAGGTGGGGTGCATAACACTTTCCAAAACGTTTATGACTTCTCACTCCCTGAGGAGGAAGAAAAACATGAAGAACTGCCTTTATACCGAGTCAGACCATTGGTCTTCTTAGTCCAGGCATTCTCAACCTTGGGTTCCCAAATGTTATTGGACTAGAAGTTACATTATCCCCTGCCACACTGGCCAAATGCCTGTGTGGCAGGGGGTTATGGAAGCTGGAACCCAAGGTTGGGAACCCCTCCTCTGGTCCAATACTGCCTGATCTGGTTGGCTCACAAAGTCTCAGACAGAAAAAGGTCTTTCCCAGCCTTGCTGCCTTTTTAATGGGATATATCAGTTACCCTGCCTTAGTCACGTCAAGGCTGGATTACTGTAACACGCTCTACGTGAGGCTGCCCTTGAAGAATATCCGGAAACTGCAGCTAGTGCAAAATGCGGCAGCTAGGGGTTTATCTGGAGCTGCCTGGTGGGAGCACATCACACCCATTTTGAAAGAGCTGCACTGGCTACCAGTTTGTTTCCAGGTCCAATTCAAGGTGCTGGTTTTGACCTTTAAAGCGCTTAACGGTTTGGGCCCGGGATACCTGAGGGACCGCCTGCTCCCAAGGGTTGCTGCCCGCTTGACGAGGTTATCTGAGGGGGCTCTGCTCTGGGTCCCGGCTTGGCTGTCGTGCACGTGGGACAGGGCCTTCTCTGTGGCTGCCCCCAGCCTCTGGAATGCTCTCCCAGTGGGTATCCACACCTCAGTCTCCATCACAGTTTTTAGAAAGCATGTTAAATTGTGGCTTTTTGCCCAGGCATTTATTTGATTCTCTGCTGCTGCTCTTTATAGTTTGTATTGCTTTTATGCTTTTGTTTTAAATTTTTGATCAGATTTGTTTAATATATATTTTTTCACTTAATATTTTAATTGTGTCTTTTTTACCATCTTGTGTTTAAATTTTTGCTGTAAACTGCCTTGGGATTGCTTTAATGAAAGGCGGTATATAAATTTAACAATTAATCAATCAATCAGTCAATGGAATCTGAGCTCTTACAGGCAGATGTAAAAAATGCCTCCTCCCCCGTCCCTGTGTTATCCTGCCCCATGCAGTTTTGTCCTCCAAAGTGTTTACATCAATGAAGGCCCCAATCCAGGGCACAGCTGAATGCGCTGACATCTCATTGATTTTATTTTTTTATTTAAAATATTTTTATACCGCTCAAAATTTCCAGTGGGACATAAACTCACATAACTCTACATTGGATTGCAGCCAAGGTCTAAAAGACTGGAGGCAGAATAGTCTTTAAAGGAAAGAATGGGAGCCTTCAAGGTCTCAGGGGTGGGTGGAAATCACACACACACACACACACACACACACACACACACACACACAAACACACCAGCCAAATTAAAATGTCGAATATAACTGCTTGGAAGTTGTTGGTTGGGTTTGTTTCTTTTTTCACAATGAAAGCCAACAGGGATCAAAAGTTAAAAATCTGATTACTAGAATAAATTTACTAATAAGATTCAGAGAGATAGAGTATGTAAAGGTGATAAGTGTATGTACTGTGGATTAACAGAGAAAAGGAATGGGAAAGTTAGAAAGTGATGTTATATTCTGCTCAGAAAACATTTCAGCTATGCCGGTTTATGTGAATTGGCAAATATTTCATGTATTATTCGTACTCTAATATTATGATGGTGTTAGGTGCTCCACAGTTTGAACAAGAAACCCTCCAGGCCAGGCACCAGTTATCTGCTCCCTGTACCAGAAGGTGGAGGACAGAGCTGCAGGGATTTTATTTCAGGGTACTGTTACTGCAGACCAAGATTCATCTGGACCTGAAACCCATATGATCTTGGAGAACTTATCCCAGGTCACTGCCTGCTGCATATCCGCAGACTTGCAACTTTTTTCTGGGCCAAAGTACATATGAAGGTTCCTCCTACTGAGTCAGACCATTGGTCCATCTAGCTTAGTATTGTCTATAGTGACTGGCAGCAACTGTGTGAGGTTTCAGGCAGAGAAGGGTCTTACCCAGCCTTCCCTGGCGTGGAGATGCTGCCAGGGATAGAACCTTCTTCATGCAGAGTATGTGCTCTGCCACTGAGCTACAGCCATTTCCCAGAGGTCCAAAGTGCAAAGCCGACTGGTGTCAAGCCTCAGCAAGGGGCAGGCAGCAGCCCATCAGGATCTGAAACTGAGAGAGGGCTTAGCTAAAATAGGTGTTCTCTTATCTATGCAGTGGTGAGCTTTCCTTCTCTAGGGATCTCCAGAGGCTGGATGGTCCACCGTCAGGGATGCTGTAGCAGTTTCCTGCACTGATCAGGGATTGGACTAGAAGTCCAACTCTAAAATTCTGTGATTCTATCATTTTGATGCAGATTTGCTATCTTTGTAGGCATTTGTTTTCATGAATGTGTGTCCAAAATCACCTCCACCACACGTTAGAATGTCTTCTGGCCCTTCACAGAATTTCAAAATATCTTCAATTACTGTATATAGAGGACAGCATCAAGGCATCAGACCCACAACCTCTGATCCATGTATATTTGTTGGGATGCTTTAACAGAGACCCACATATACAGGTGTATGCATGGAGGGCTCTATTCACATGACTGGCAACCCTGCAAAGGTGCCCCTGCTGCACAAAAACCCTGTTCAGGAATTATAAGTCAGGTGCCATCAGCAGCGGTGCACCTAGGTAGTTTTGGAGCCTGGACATAAAGGCCTTTGGAGGGGCCCGCCTCCTGCAAGTTATGCATCATCCCCCCCCCCCCACACACACATACACACACACACACACACACCATGACGCACGCAGTATTTAAAACACTTGGGTTCTTGAGGGCACAAACAGATGCTGAGCTCACAAGAATGTAAGAATATAAAACAGGTACATTTACGCAAATATGCATTAGCAGAAACATTTCAACACACAACTTAACATGTTCCCATCCCACATATTTCCCCCCTCCCCCCTCTGTCTCTAAAGCTCCCGTTACAGGTCACAGTCATCCTCGGCCACCTGACGCAGCGTGGGCCGGCAGCGTGGTGCCGCTGCTGGCCCACCACACCACCCAGAACTGACTAAAGAGGATTGGGGAGCCCCCCAGGGGGTGTGGAGGCCCCGGACTTCAGCCCTGAAGTCCAGGGGTAAGAGCACCTCTGCTCAGCAGTCTGCCTCCACAATGCTGACCCCGCCCCAGCCATTGTTGCCAAAACCTAAGGGGTATACTCGTGGGTCAAATGGGCCATAACCCAAAGTTTGGCTTTTAAAAAGCCAAATCTGACAACAGAGCCCCCCACTCATTTGAACATCTGTAAGGGGCTTCTGTCTTCAAGCACAGAGCCTGAGGAAACCTGATTGTCTAACTTCATTAGTTTGTTTCATTCATTTAACCCAGGTAAATGCGGTGTGTCGTGTAACATCATATCTTTAGCTCACATTGCTTCAAGACTCAAGAAACAGGAAACTGCTCATGAGGTTTTTTGTAACTCATACAACATGTCACTTGCACAACTCCTATTCCTGCCCAAGGGAAGCTTCTGAGAGATCACACCCTCAGCCATCTTTTGCTAATATTAAGGCGATTCCGCTCATGCTCCTGATTATAGCAAATCCTATTACATGACTGTTCATTGTAGTTTTAATCTGATTAACAGTGGGACTCTTTACAGTGTACTGTTTTTAACAGAAGTCCTTTTCTTTCCTTGTTCATTAAAAAAAAAAAAAGCTTGTCATGGTGTGCCACATGTGCAGATAGTACAGAGGCAGATCTGTCAGGAGACGGAGGCTGTTCTGTATGTTCCAGAGACATCCAACCCCTGGCCAGAATCTCTATAGGCCTATACGATATATGAAGCAGAATAAGGTGGGGAAAAGTGGTAAAGTCCTGAGCTGGCCAAGTGGACTTTACCACTTCAGACTGCAGATGGGAAAAATCACTTTTTAACAAACAGTTGGTCACATGGAAATCTCTCTGCAAGTAAAGCATTCTAGCTTCTCAGGATGGGAGGTTCTAGTAGTAGTAGTAATAAGTTTATTTATGGTTCATGACCAAATTAGATGGGAGGTTCTAACCTAGCCCTCTCCTTGATGGGCTAGTTCATACTTAGAGGTAGGTGTGGGGGCTTTTGGAATTAGTAATGCATTCAAAAATTGCTTCCTCCACTTCAGTATTCTACCACCCCTCTCTGCCGCATGTGTAAACCATAGAATTATGGATATGGAAACCTTTCCACAGAAAATAATTGTAAACATGGATAACCTTTAGTAATGTGAATATCTGAATTATTTTTGTCAGCACATAGGTTACGAAGGGGCTGCCTTTGAGGGGCTGCCATCTTGAAACTACATGGTGAGTTGCCAAAAAAAATTTTTTTTTAAGCCCCATCAGATTCCCTAGAGCCTCCTCGCATGTGCTGTGAATTTGGTTTGCATCGGACTATAAACGCAAACATTATTGGAGGAGAAACATACACCAAGAGAGATTCTCACTCTTTTTTTCGGAAAGTAGGCTAAAAATAAAAATAAAGCATGGAAAAGCAACGGCATGTTTAAAGCTATATTTAGTTTGGTGACATGCATAGAATTAAATATTTTTCACTAAGTACAAGTTTGCCATTTCTCAGGCATAGAATGCAACTCTGTGCACTGTTGCAGCTGTGCATATCCGTAGCATAAGGGGTAAGGCAAGGCTCTTTCCATTGCCCACCTTGACCCTTCCAGCACATGGTTGTGTGCAAAATCTAGATTCCGATCTATGCTAATGATATTAATTAGGGGATAGTAGTTATTTCTATCTGAACACACAGTACAAGGGTGTGAGACCTTGTGTATAATGGTGGTGGAGAACATTCTCATTTGTTGTTGTTGTTGTTGTTGGCGGCTGTGGCTTTGTTAAGCTTTGCATGCAATTTCCATGAACAGAATGTGCAAATGTGAAGGAGGAGGAGGGAGAGATATTCTTAGAAAATGTGATGGCAGCTCTTTCAGTGTAGACTGTGATGCAAGGTGATTCTGCAGTGCTCCAGAACCCCTTCTCTCCCTCTCCCATCTCCAGTAGGCATTCCCCACATCTCCTCTCCATTGCCACCTCTGGTTTCTTCAGAACACGATGAGATGCAGTGCCGAGGTGGTGTTTGGCCCTACAGCCTGCTTATAGCTGTAAAGTATATGTGATGGTGGCAGCGGGTGGTAGTGTCCGGGATTAAAATAACGGTAGGGCTATTCTAGGTCCTGATGGGATTAGCACCATGCTGAGGAGGACACAGGCCCTGAGGGGAGGAGAGGGCAGCTGCTGCAGGCCGCACAGAATGGCCGTGGCCAAGGCCGTGGCTGCTACCTCCGGCCCCTGGAGCTGCTGCTGCCACTGGGCAAAAGCTTCAGCCTGGGGGAGAAGGAGAGCCCCCCCACTCTCATGGGATAGGGCCCAGCCAGACCCAAGTGAGTGCAGGCAAGAAGGACCAGCCCCAGCAGGTAACTAGGGGGGGGCAGCATTCCTGTGGGAACGTGGGTGACCCTGATGAGCTGGGGGCTGCCGGGGGGGGACGACAAAGGGAGAGAGGGACTTGCTGCCCCTGAGAGAACTGGGGACGGGTGGAGGAAGGGTAGATGGAGGAAGAGCGCTTGCGAAAGGTGTAGGTCAACACTAGTCAGTCAGAGAGGGGTGGCAGGAGTCAGGCAGGAGGGTGGTGTGGAGGACTTGGCTCTAGGGAATCAATGGGGTTGAGGAGTATTTTGGGGAGGGAGGGAGAAGCTCCAGGTAGAGTTGCAGAAAAGGACTTGATCAGGAAATGACAGGCTTGTGCTTGCATCGTGGGTGTGGGTTTGCTGCACGTGCACAGAATGTTCAAATCAAAGTCACACTGTATCAGGGAAAGAAGTGTGTGTGTGTGTGCGCGCGCGCGCGCGCTGCTCACTTTGGCTGAAGTATTCTTGGAGTCCCGTCCCCACCCCCCAATATTAAGCCATTAACTTCCCATGGGTAGCTTTGCTACCCCTGCTAACTGAAGCAAACCCTTTAAAAGTGGTGATTTCCTTTATTTAACAGGGGAGGAGCAACTGGCTCTATCCACCTCCAGCACAGCATCCCTCCAGTGGCTGTTGCAGGTGACTAATATTTCTTTTAAGACTGTGAGCCCTTTGGGGACAGGGATCCATCTTCTTAATACATTATTTATTTCTCCATGTAAACTGCTTTGGGAACTTTTGTTGAAAAGAAATGAGGGTATTCTCACGATCACTGGAAAGCGGGCTAAGGGAGCTTAGTCCGCTTTCCAGTCATTGTGAGAACCAGCAGACGTGCAGGTGAGCCCGGTGGTTCCCTGGTGACTAGCCTGCCAAAGTAGCCCTACCCTTAGCCCAGGTTAGTGGATCTCCTGCAATGTTGGCAGAAATACTGGGCCACTTCTTTCAGGCTGCTTCATGGCTGCTTCAGTAACATTTCATCCTATCCTAAAGTCTTGCTTCTCTCAGCAACCACTTGTGGTGTTTGTGCAATTGGAGCCATCAGTAGTGAGGGGCAAGGCTATTCGTTATGGAAGGGCTGGCTGGGCCTGTGCTGAGAAGCACATTTACTGCTGTGTGTTAGCCCCCTCCCCAACTTTGGTGGTGGTGGAGGAGGAGGAAGAAGGAGGAGGAGGCCCACAGAGACAGAGAGAGAGGTGGGTGCAGAGAGGGAGCATGATAGAGTTTTATCAGACAACACTGTGATGTGAAAGTGCCCAGAGACTGAATGGAAGGATTTGGGGAGTTGGGAAGCGGAACCTCTTTGGCATGAATTGTCCCCTTTGCTAAGCAGAGTCTGCTCTGGTTTGCATTTGAATGGGAGACTACATGTGAGCACTGTAAGATATTCCCCTTAGTGGATAGAGCCACTCTGGGAATTGCAGAAGGTTCCAGGTTCCCTCCCTGGCAGCATCTCCAAGATAGGGCTGAGAGAGATTCCTGCCTGCAACCTTGGAGAAGCTGCTGCCAGTCTGGGTAGACAATACTGAGCTAGATGGACTAATGGTCTGACTTGGTATAAGGCAGATTCCTATGTTCCTTTGCTGCCAGAGCATCACAGTAATGGAGCAGAAAGGAAGTGTGCTTCTGTGCATTACCTCCCTCGGGACAAAGAGAAGGGTGCTCCCAAGGAGATCATGTGTGTGATAAACAAATGAACAAAAACAGAGTCCTGTGGCCACCTAAGTTTATGCCACCAAAAAATCTGTGAGTTTTTAATGTGTCCAAGACTCTTTTTGTTTTTGCTGCAACAGATTACTAGGGTGAACCTTTTAGAATTTTCCATCTATAAACAGGTTGAGAGGGTCACAATAGCCCATCGGCTAACAGCCCTGATTGTGATGATGTCAAGATGATCAAACACTGTGAAGGGGTGACAAATCCATGTTAAGTGACCCTGTGCATTCACACACTCAGCAGGATGCTAGGCAGTGATAAAAGTGAGGATTGTGGTCTGCGGATGTGACTCTGAGTGTAGAACCAGAAAGTGGTAATTATTCTAAGTTAATTCTCACAAATTTACAACAGTGGCTCGATCACACAATGATAATTAGGGTAGGGCAAGGGTGCAAGGGGAAAAGCAAGGTTGGAGGCAGAGGAGGTTAGCAGCTGGGAGAAAGGAGCTGGGTTAGACTGTGGCTGAGTTCAGAAGTACAGGATAACCACAGTTATAGCTGGCCGAGGTTGTAACTATAGTACGCCCAAACATGCAAAATTGCAGTTACAGGCCAAAAGCTAACTCCAGTTTGCCTCACCAAACTCCATATTGGAACTTTCAATTATCTCGAAGTTTTGCAGCCGACAGCTGAGGTTTTGCCTCCAAAGCGTTACACCCGAATGTTGACTCAGCTATAACCGCGGTTTCATGCCTAACCCAAACTCCAATCATAGAGGCAGTGAGCATGTGCTTTGGCAGCCGGGCATCAGAGAGAGGCTCCCTTCACCTTCAGCTGGCCATGGTTTGGTGAACATCTGCAGCGCGATTTGGAGTTAAGAACTGAAACCTCAGCCATGCTTAGCTCCAGTTAACTTGTACATCTGAACTGGGCCAGTATTTTCTCCTGCCTTAGTAAAGTGCTGGGTACGAGAGCTGGGTAAAACACTGCCTCCCCCTCCAACCTTGCTGTTTGCCATGCACACAATCACAAAATGGGAGCATGCAGATCTCCCAAACTAGGGTAGGTCACTTGTCCTACTCTGTAACTAGTGTAAACTGCCTTATTATGGGATGCAAGATGGCAGCAAGCAGTGTGAAATTATCAGGTAACCAAAACATTTTGTGTGGGGGGGTGGGGGGGGTATGGCATGAGTAAGAGTGAGGTAAATGGAAGGAAAAGATCCTTCAGGTGCCCAGAAAATGATCTGGTTGTGATCTCTCTAGTAATTTGTAATCTTAAAGAATGGAAACACATGTACATGAGCATTAGAAGAAATGTCCTGGTTCACACATTGAAGACAGCCAAGGTATCTTGGAGGAGTGAAGGAATTAAACTCCAGCTGGAGGGGAGGCAGCCAGGATAGACATAACTCAAGTAGCCAAAAGGGAGGCACTCCTGTTGGGTGTCAGGACAATTTATCCGTACAAATTGTACCGTTTCTGCTCTGGTATTTTGTACATTTTAATAGTATGTTTTGGGCATCATCTGCAGAAGTGATTTAGACATTGTAAACATAAATGAAAATTAGATAAACAAACATGGCACAGATTTGTTGCCATGTGACATCTCATCTTGCCATGCTTGCAATGGCTTCAAGTCTGAGAAAATGAAGATGTCTTCTACTCTTTTGGTTAAGGATTATATGAGCAGTTAGACATGAACAGTTTGTGTGGTGCAGGGGTTCCTAACCTTGGGTCCCAGAAGTTGTTGGACTACAACTACCATCATCCCCAGTCACAGTGGCCTTTGGTAAAAGTGTTATCCCTTTGGCCATTGTGCCTGGGGATGATGGAAGTTGTAGTCCAACAACTTCTGGAGACCCAAGGTTGGGAACTCCTGGTGTGGTGAGAGGGAATTCCCCAAACTGCTGAAGCAATTACTGGAAATTGAGGCCTGTGGAAGTGCACTCTCTGAGGTCAATTCTCCCTCCCCGCCCCCCCCCCCCCAAGTGGCAAAGGTGTGATCAGGAGCTGGATCAGAGGGATTTTCATCCTACCTCAGTAGCTGGTTATGGTTGGTGGATAGGAAGGCGCCATCTGACCCAGCTGCGGCCAAGCATGGACGCTGCCTCTGGCCTTGTTTTTAACTGAGAGGCACGATCAGCAAACAGGAGTGCACACAGCTCCCAAACTAGGGTAGAAGGTGTCTCCTACCCGTTCTTCATCATCTGAATTGCTCTGATTTCTCTTCACCTGATTACAGTGCACTCATGGCCTGCTTGACACACATGCAGCAGAACAAGGTGGCACAGTCTGAAAGTGCTTAGACTGTACCACTTCACAATGGAAGGCTGCGTGTCACATGTTTGAATGTAATGAACTGTGCAAATTAAAACACGTCAGAGAGAAGGGTTTTGGCCCAGCCTGCTCCCTGTGTGGCTGGTTTCTACCTGCAGAGGTGTGTGTGTGTGTGTGTGTGTGTGTGTGAGAGAGAGAAAACATTAAGAAAAAAGTGATCTCCACCTGCAATCTGAAATGGTACATCTGTTCTACCACCATAGGAATTTATCACCCCATCTCTACCTCACTCTGCTGTATGAGCAGACCTAGCTTCAGTGATTGGCAGCTGAATGTGTCATCTGACTCCACTGAACAGTATTATGTTGGAGGTGATATGAAAGTTCTGTCCTCAGCAAGCCCATCCTTAGGGGAGGGCATAATGGGGCAACTGACCTCGGGCCCCAGATCAAGGGCCCTGTGTCATTGCTCTTCCCCCATTTGGGGCGTCCCCATGTGGCCCTGGTGAAGCCAGCAGCTGTTCAGAGGGACCAGTGATTTGCAGAAATCCCTGTCTCTGCATTGTGGCCAGCCCCAGAGCACAGATTCTGCTGGTGCAGCCGCTACTCTCCAACCCAGACAGCTCCCATGTTTGCCCAGAGACGAGCGTAGTCCAGCCCAAACCACCACTGTGCACAGCCAAGCAGAGTGCATCATGGGGATCCAGCTGGTTTGGAGCACAGCAGGAGCCATACTCCAGGCTGGCCAAGGGTGGATCTCCAGGCAGGAATTGTCACGCAACTGACACTTGGCCTTGCCAGGGCTGCGTGGCTATAGGTGCCCCAAACAGAGGAGGGGCAATGGTGTGGGCCCAGGATGGCAATTGAGCCTGTGAGAGACAGGCTCAATTGTGCTGAGCTGGCCCTTTAAGTTCCAAGCGGCTCACATGGGCGCTTCTCAGCCGATCTGAGAGATGTAGGTGGTTTAAGTTCTGAATGGCCCACTTGGGTGACCTGGGCCATTATGAATGTAAACTGCTTCCTCTCTGCTAAGGGGCCCTGCACCCCACTAGGGACAGTCTGTCAGTGTGTGTGCACGCACACATGCACGCATGCGTGCATGATATCTGCGATGGCCATTCCCACATGCATATTGTCACCATGTGATACAGTTATTGAGTGATGGACATGTATTGGTGAATCACAGATATAATGCATGAATCCGTTCCTATTGTAAAGCACTGCATTGGAGGTAATATAAAAGCCTTCTGTGTGTGGTGATATATGTCTGTGATGGCTCATTCACACATGCAAATAATCACTTAGTGATACTACAGGGCTATTTGATAAATAAATAATATTTACATGGCCTGCAGATGAGGGTTTCTATACATGTGTACACATTTTTGTATGAATGGCTGTGCATGTGTTATTTTATTTTACACATTCTTATACCACCTATAACCAGGTCTCAAGGGGGTCCACACACAACTAATTAAAACATCTGTTTTAAAATGAAAGCTGAACTGTGAATAACATCAACAATGTTCAAGACTCATATGATTTATATTCAATGCACACAGATACAGATCTGTGTCCAGGTACACTTACTCACATATTTCCATTCAGAGATTCAGCAGCCCAGTTCCTATCGGTACCATGCATTTGAGGAACCTGAATCCCGGTTCACTTTTAAAGTGAACGCAGGTACAGCCATCCACACAAAAACATGTATGCGTGTATAGACATCTGAACACAGGTACAGCACAATGTCTGAACAGGATGCCTGTGTAGAAGAGTGCACATGCATACCAAGTAATATGGGGGTAATCCTGAGCATGCACACGTGAATGACCCCTGCGGGTGAGATGCTCTAAAGCAAGGCAGCTGAGGGGGCTAGGGAAGTTCTGTGTGTGTGTGTGCCCATCCATACGTGCAAGCCATCAAGGGGCAGGTTGCCATGTACATGAACCTGCCGGTGTGAATCCGCCCTGAGTAGGAATGGGAGGAGGCAGAGGTGGAGCAGTAGTGGCAAAGGTGAGCAGGGGAGTGCGGCAGCAGGCGAGGAGGAGGAGGAGGAGGAGAGGAAGCGCCTGTCAGCTGGGAGAGAGAGAGGGCGAGCGTAGCAGGAGGAGGCGAGCGTCAGCTGGGGAGGAGAGGGGGAGTGCGGCAGGAGGAGGAAAGCGCGAGCTGGAGGGGGGGCCGGCACAGCCAGAGAGAGAGAGAGAGAGAGAGGGAGCGCGGCAGGAGGAGGAGGAGGAGGAGGAGGAGGGGGGGGAAGAAGCGCGACGCAGGGACGGCAGATGCCTGGAAATAAAAATTTGATGATTGCATGCAGCGGCTGGAGAGACTCTGTCGGTGGCGGCGGCGGGGACGAAGCAGGGACCGGGGGGGCGACGGCAAAATGAAGTATCAGAAATACCTGACTGTCTTGCAGATGGCCATCGGGGTGACCGCCTCCAACCGGGGCAGCCTGATGCCCTTAAAGAGGAAGCTCTGGTGAGTAGCCGCCGCCGCCGCCGCCGCGCTGCGGGTTCTGCTGCTGCTGCTGCTGCTGCACGGCATTGCGCCTGGCTGGCGTGGTCTCCCTCCCTCGCTCGCTCTCGCCCCCCTCGCGGACGGTGCCCTCCTCGGCTTGGTGGCCGAGAGAGTCGCACACGAGCGAGCGAGCGAGCCTGCTGGGCGAGGGGAGCTCGCTCTGACCTGCTCCTGCCACGCAGCTCTGCTCAGCTGGAGCCAGGCGTGCTGCTGCTGCTGCTGCTGCATTGTTAAGGTTTTTAAAATCATAACCACAGTCCCATTTCTTGCCGTGGCATGGCATCCCTCTTGATCCTGGATGCTCGACAGTCCTCAGCAGCACACCAGGGGGAAATGGCTTGGAATCGTGTGTGCAGCATTTTTGTTTCCTCCAGACAGCCAGACCTTGATGCTGCTCAGTCCTTTGTTGCAAAAGCCTGTCAGTTTCAGCACGACCCCACCAATTGGGAGCAGCTGCTCTGGAGTTCAAAAGTGTCATGCTTACATCTATCTATCTATCTATCTATCTATCTATCTATCTATCTATCTATCTATCTATCTCCTTTTAACCAGAAATGTTGGTTATTTGAGCTGGGATCATGGATGCTCTTTCAGAGAGATGCAGAGGGGGAGTTCTGAAGAAGGCCCTTTGTTGGTATTAAAATATGATCCTGCTTCTTTAATCTGTTTGACATTTGCATTTTTAAAAAAGATCTGACATGAATAAAGTCTGTCTTTGGAATGCCAAACAATTGGCTTTCCCAGTGGGTGTAACGTTGAGGGAGAAAATATATTTATTGTGTGAACTTGATGTGTCAGGTTAGAAAATACACATTGCACACCTCTCTGTTTCATCAAGCTCTTTTGCTTAAACAGTTTACTAGAGCACTGAGGCCCATTGTGAAAAAACAGATTGTCACACTGTAATTATGTCGTAAGGGTGAGTAGGGCACCAAGATGCTTATGGGTTGTGTTAACCAGTGACTTGTAAAACAAATCAGTGTGAGTTTGATGAGAAACAGTAGAACATGGGTGGGTGGGTTTTTTTTAAAGGGAACAAGAAAAAGGGAGAAGGGAAATCTAATTTTAAGCCAAATATACTGTTGTCTATATATGTGCACATGTCTTCATGTACAGGAAGGGGGGTGAGTAGAAGATGGAATAGTATTGAATTTTATTGTTTCAGCCATTCAGTTCAAAATACACAAATAAAACTTTCAGTTTAAAATGTGGCAGTGCCAAATACCAGATGTGAACACCACTCCTTAGAGTGGTTCTCCATCTCTTGTACATTTTGATTTGACTTTTAATGTGCAAATGCAATTTAGGTCCATGATGGATGCCTCGTTTTCTTGTTCTCTGTTTTTCTTAAGGCCAACGAGGCATCCATCATATGCTTAAATCCCATTTGCACATTAAAAGTCAGATCTAATGTTCATGAGCTGAAGAACCTCATCTGGGCAGTGGTGGGCTTTGTGGCCATGACCTGGGGTCACAGGGAGAGTGTAAAATCTCAGATCAAGAAAGTGCTGATAATACAGAAGTTAGCTCCAGCATCTTCGAACAACTGGCACTTATTCTGTTCCTGTCTCTGGCACTCATTGTATTTGATGGCCCCATGTTTGATTCCCCCCCCCTTTATATAGATTAACCATACACATGACATAAGTAAGATAATCAAAGTATTATACACCATTGCAATGGTTACCATTTTACTCTGAAGTTTTATTATGAGAGGATTAGTGCTCTTAGCTATGCTTTAAAATATGACTTTGTTTTTATTCATTCTGAGGCTTATATCTCTCTTTTCTTTGGTAGAACTTTTTAAAAGACCTGATTTATTTAGGTTATTTTTTAAGAATGTGTATACCTCTCACATGTATTAATATGCAATGCAAATTCAAACAACTCAGTGTCTTTTCTCAAATGTTTATGTACCATGTTAACTTAACTTGAGAAACCACTATGGAGCCTCTTAGCACTATGATGTGATTTAAACTTCTTTTTAAACCAGCCTTCTGTAGGGAAGGCTGTTACTACTATTACTATTACTATTATTATTTATATGCTGCTTTCCAACAAAAGCAATTTACACAGAAAAAGAAGAAGATGGTTCCCTGTCCCCAAAGAGCTTACAGTCTAAAAAGAAACAATGAAGAATCAGCCACTGGAGAGATGCCATGCTGGGGTTGGATAGAGCCAGTTGCTCTCCCCCTGCTAAATGTAAAGAGAATCATCACTTTGAAAGATGCCTCTTTGCCCAGTTAGTGACCGAGGGTGATTGGGGGCTGTGTAGTTTTGGTTAACTCTAGGCCTCTGTCACCAATGTCATCTATTCTTGTAGTGCTGATAGTGCACGCTGATCAATGAGGTGTATATGGATGGATGTAGTGCGCTCTAAAGTTCAGTCAGTAACAGAATTGAGCACTCAAAAGTTTCTGTTTGGGGGGGGTGTCATCAAAGTGTTCTCAGATCATTATTTGGTACCTCTTCTGTACATTGATAGCATCCCTCTTTAAATCATGCATGAATGTATTATGCTTGATTTTCTCAATGGGTGTTATGAAGGGGCCAAACTGAGGTTATGTTTGGAAGTTTGATTGGCACCTATGGACAAGACAGGTTTTAGATAGAGCCATGTTCAAGGATTCTTCTGTCATTAGGATGTCACTGTGGTTTTAACATCATTTTCCTGTTTTTCAAAGGCCAATAAAGACCTAGTAGTAGAGAACACAGCTCCTTTAAACATAAAAATCAGAAGAACACAAAAAAACCCTGCAAAAGTGATGAAAAGATGCTGGATTGAGTTGTGACATTTTTGCCACATGAGAATAAGAATTTATTAGCATAAAAAATTCCACTATTTAATTAAAAACTCATTTTGAAATGTCCCACTCAGACAGTTTACACATAACAGGAAACCCAATATTGTGCTGCCTTTTATCAGAAAAGTGGATTATATGTGTTTTAAATAAATAAAAATATTGCCTGGGGGTGGGTGGGGGCAGTCAATCTAGGTTGGTTAAAGATATTTAGCCTTCATGAATTCAAGAGATACTGCTTGTAAAATAAATACACAGATTAGGATTTCAATTGTTCTTATTTGTTTTCAGGTCCATATGTTGTCTGATATGTTAGTACATTCTGTTGGTGCAGACAAAATAGATCATTTATTTTTAAGGTTTAAAATACTTATCTTTTGTTGGGGGAGATAATCCACCTGAATCCCACTGAATGAAAAATGAAAAGGTAGCAGCGATTGTTGGGTTTCTTGATGGAACATCTGCCACTCTAATTTCTTCCATTAAAAGGTCTTGTCCTGTGGAACACTAAAAGCACAGCTTCAAGATAAAAATATACCAGAGAGCAACGTGTTTCATCATCACGCAATATTGGGAATCTAATTTTGAGGTGGCTAATTAAATTCTAGGGCCCCAAGGGTCAAAGTAATGGCTATGCAGAAGCCATTTAGAGTCATTAAGAAAATGAATGGGGTGGTCTCAAGATTGATTTCTGGGGACAGCCATCCAGATACCAATCACTCTCTCATTTGGCACCAGTTTAGCAAAGCAGCCAGCAAGTTATTCAATTCTGACCTAATCAAATCTTTCAGACTTCCTTAGGTGTCCAGCAGTGCCTACCTGCCAACAGTTGTAAATGGGAAAGAAATACGTTTAGACTCCTCCTCTGTCCTAGATGTGCCCGCCCGCTTGCACAAACCCTTCAAAGTCCCACCCCTTGACCCCGATTGACACCAAAGCCAATAACACTAAACACGCTCAAGTTTACATCCAGCACCTGATACTTGACACCAGTGTTCTCTCTATTTTTTTTTTCATCTGTGTGCGGAATGAGTTTTGTTTTGGGTGGCAGTATCAAGGCAGTGTGTGCACAAATGCATTTAGAGTGGAGCCTTCCTGATTCAACCTAAGCAGGATCTAAAATTTACTGAGTGGACATAAAAAAACTTGTGAGCGTGAGCACACCTTAGAAGGAACACTGCTTGACACTTTTAACACACATCTCAATGTATGTTAAATCCTCCAGACACTAATGCCTTACTCGCACGGGTAAGCAGAGATGAAATGTTATACTGAATAGCTTGTACCAATGTTGTGCCATCCTGTGCACAAGAAGAAAGTGAGTTGTCATAGGATGCTGCCTGTTGTGTACAATTCTGATAGAAGAAGTTACTATAGCTTTTGGGGAGGGCTGTAGCTCAGTTGTTAAATAGCGGCTTTTTGCTTGTAGAAGGTCCCAGGTTCAGTCCCCCAAACAGCTCGTTGAAAGTGTCGACTCAATGTGCGGCAGCTGTGAAAAAGGCCAATTCCATGCTAGGGATCATTAGGAAGGGGATTGAAAATAAAACTGCGAATAGTGTAATGTCCTTATACAAAACTATGGTGTGGCCACACCTGGAGTACTGCATACAATTCTGGTCACCACATCTAAAAAATGACATTGTAGGACTGGGAAAGGTGCAGAAGAGGGCAAGCAAGATGATCAGGGGCCTGAAGCACCTTTCCTATGAGGCAAGGCTCCAACACCTGGGGCATTTTAGTTTAGAAAAAAGATAACTGCGGGGAGACATGATAAAGGTCTATAAAATCATGCATGGTGTGGAGGGAAGTGGTTAGAGAGAAATTCTTCTCCCTCTCACATAACACTAGAACCAAGGGTCATCCCATGAAATTGATTGCTGGGAAATTTAGGGCCAGCAAACGGAAGTATATTTTCATACAATGCATAATCAACTTGTGGAATTCTGTGCCACAAGAGGTGGTGACCGCCAACAACCTGGATGGCTTTAAGAGGCGTTTGGATCACTTCATGAAGGAGAGATCTATCATCAGCTACTAGCCTGAGGGCTATAGGCCACTTTCAGCCTCAGAGGCAGGATGCCTCTGAGTACCAGTTGCATGGGAGTAACAGCAGGAGAGGGGGCATGCCCTCAACTCCTGCCTGTAGGTTTCCAGTGACATCTGGTGGGCCACTGTGTGAAACAGGATGCTGGACTAGATGGGCTTCCTTGGGCCTAATCCAGCAGGGCTGTTCTTACAGTATGTAGCACAATCCTAACTATGTTTACTCAGAAGTGAATGTCACTGGGTTCAGTGGGATTTAATCCCAACTACTGTAATTGTTCATAGCAACTTCAGAAAAAGATCTTGGCTAACGGGTTGAAAGATCTGTCTGGATCCTTGGAGAGCTGGCTTCGGAGTTGAAGGTTGCCTGGTAGAATGGCCAAGTGAAGGGCACTGGGCTTGGGGGGCCATCCCAGTGCCGGTCAGAGCAGGCAGTCCTGGGCTAGACAGTATGGGGCAGTTTTATGTGTACTGATATTAATATTTAACACTTTGCATGTTAACTCAATATGGAATGGATTCACAGTTATATGTGTTTGTGGTTTCTCACCTCCAACACATATATATTATTTTATTTTTATTTTTACATTTACATCCCACTCTTCCTCCATGGAGCCCAGTTGTGGATAAATACGGTTGTGTTTATCCTCACAACAACCCTGTGAGGTAGGTTAGGCTGAGAGATACGTGACTGGCCCACTGCCACCCAGGGAGTTTCATGCATGAATGGGGATTTGAACTCAGGTCTCCCTTGTCCTAGTCCAACACTCTAACCACTGTACCACACTGACCATATTGTTTGCAAGTAGAGAAGCATGTTAAGTACTTTGGAAATTGTTGCATTTGCTATTTCTCAGGGATGGTCCTCCCTGTTTTTAGGTATTTGGCACTGATAAATTACTGTCCCTGTTTCACTATCTTTGTTTTTACTTGTGGGCCATATAATACTAAATTGGATTTTTTAGTGTGAGTGGCTAAGGTTTTCATTCATTGGACTCCCTTTCTAAAGTCTCTAGGAGTTGAATTTCAGAGTAGAGTGAGGATGGATGTTTGCATGCGGAAGGCAGCATAGAGTATCCCCTGCCATGCAGTCACTGAGGTGGCTGCATGGCAGATACTGATGTGTGTTTGGGGTCCAGGGGTGGCATTTTGGAGAGGAGAGCTGGTCTTGTGGTAGCAAGCATGACTTGTCCCCTTAGTTAAGCAGGGTCCACCCTGGTTGCATATGAAAGGGAGACTACAAGTGTGAGCACTGGAAGAGATTCCCCTCAGGGATGGAGCCGCTCTGGGAAGAGCATCCAGGTTCCAAGTTCCCTCCCTGGCAGCATCTCCGAGATAGGGCTGAGAGAGATTCCTGCCTGCAACCTTGGAGAAGCCACTGCCAGTCTGTGAAGACAATACTGGGTGAGGTGGACCAATGGTCTGACACAGTATATGGCAGCTTCCTATGTTCCTATGGGAGTAATGGCCCAGGATGCCGAGGTGATATTTCCTTAATTCAGGGGCTCTCAACCTTGGGTCTCCAGATGTTTTGTTTTGTTTTCCCCCGGAGGAGAGCTGGTCTTGTGGTAGCAAGCGTGACTTGTCCCCTTAGCTAAGCAGAGTATGCCCTGGTTGTATTTGAATGGGAGACCATGTGGGAGCACTGTAAAATATTACCCTCAGGGGGTGGAGCCGCTCTGGGAAGAGCAGAAGGTTCCAAGTTCCCTCCCTGGCTTCTCCAAGACAGGGCTGAGAGAGATTCCAGCCTGCAACCTTGGAGAAGCTGCTGCCGGTCTGAGTAGATAATACTGAGCTAGATAGACCAACAGTCTGACTCAGTATATGGCAGCTTTATTCTGGGAGCCAGTGTGGTATAGCGGTTAGAGTGCTGGACTAGGACCGGGGAGACCCGAGTTAAATCCCCATTCAGCCATGATACTTGCTGGGTGACTCTGGGTGTAACTTCTCTCTCAGCCTAAGCTACCTCACAGGGTTGTTGTGAGGAGAAACTTAAGGATGTAGTACACCGAAGAGTGGGATATAAAATGTAAAAAGAAAAAACAATTCCTCACTTCACCACATGCAGTACAATGCTAGCCATGTTTATTCAGAAATGATTCCCATCAAGTTTAATCTATGTTTTTTTTAAATTTATCTTTAAGAAAAATATAAAGCATTTCTGACTTTTAAATCAGCAAAAGACTAGTGATCACAATCTTACATGACTGTATGAAGTTACATGAATGAAGCATACAGAAGGCAGAAGATCAGCCATATACACTGATTTGTGAGCAGGAGGCTCGGACAGTGATTCTGGCTATGAAAATGGGAGTTTACAAATATGTTCCTAATCTCATCTGTGGAATGTTGTCTTGATTATTAGTGATTTCAGTACTAACTAACAGCAAGCCAGCAGGTGTAGTGGTCGCACTAGGACTAGGAGATCTGTTCAGCCACTATGGGTGATGTTAGGCTAAACACTTTCTCCCAGTCTAAACTACCTTACAGGGTTGTTATTTATTTATTTTTATTATTTATCAAATTTGTACTCCACCTCAAACTTTCATCTCTGGGCAGTTAACAATAACATAAAACAAGTTAAAACATATACAAAAACTTAAAACAATTGAACAATTTAAAAATCAACCACAGATTAAAACCTAAAATTTTTAAAAAACTGAAAAAGCTTGGGTGAAGAGGTGGGTTTTCAAATGCTTTTTAAAAATTGTCAGAGATGGGGAAGATCGTATCTCAGTAGGGAACACATTCCACAGTCTCGAGGCAGCAACCGAGAAAGCCCGTCCCCATGTGGCCACCAGCCAAGCTGGCAGCAACTGGAGACGGACCTCTCCAGACGACCTCAATGGGCGATGGGGCTCATAATGAAGAAGATGTTCTCTTAGATATCCAGGGCCTAAGCCATTTAGGGCTTTATAAGTTATAACTAGCACTTTGTATTTTGCCCAGAAACCTGTTGGCAGCCAGTGTTGTTGTGAGATTAAAGTGTGTGTTTGTATGTGTGTGTGAGAGAATGAATGAATAAAAAAACATACCAGCTTGACTTCCTCAGAGGAAGGGCAGGATATAAATGTAATAAAATAAAGCAATAAATAACCATGAGCTTGCCAAAGCAGGGGGAAACTAATGAGGATATAATGGACTCCCTTAGAGAGGAAATGCCCCTCTCTGCCCCACAAAGGAGCCAATGCCACTACATTGCCACAACATTTCAGATGGTGGCAGCACACAAAGCAGAGCCTACACAGGAGATCTCAGCATCCCGGTAGGCTCATATGGGAGCAGATGGTCCTGAAAATATTCTGGACTGAGGTCATCTCAGGGGCTTGAAAGGGTCACAAAGTTATTTGCCCATTTGGTAGGCTTCAAAGTAAAATGGAGATTTGGAAGCCTGAGAGTCCCACTTCTAAACCCAAGCTCCAATCACTGGCCCACCTCTTCCAACTATCATTATATGAGTCGATTATCAACATAATTAATTAATTAATTAACACACTGCTTTTCAGCAGAAAAGTTCTCAAAGTGGTTTACATAGAAAAATAAAGAATCAGCAAATAAGATGGTTCCCTGTCTCAAAGGGGCTCATCATTGAAAAAGAAACACAAGGCAGACACTAGCAACAGCCACTGGAGAGATGCTGTTCTGGGGTTAGATAGAAGCACTTGCTCCCTCCCTGTTAAATATAAAGAGAATCACCACTTTGAATGGTGCTTCCTTGCCCAGTTAGCTGTGGGGAAATGCTGTGCTAATTTTCACATGCAGGGACCTTTTGTTTTCTTTTGTGCATACAGGAGCATTTAAGCATCAAAATGCCCCACTCTCCTCTTGTTCTAAAGAATGAAGAGCTGTACTCAGTTCAATATCATACAGTCATTGTCTCTTTTGAAAATTAACATTTCAAAAATGTATTGAAACTGTATTCAAAAATGTACTGAAAAGTGTTGAAAATTAATATTTAAAAAATGTATATTGCCATTTGAACAAACAATCTAAGGTTAAGATAGAGAGGGAAGCACAAATTAACACACCAATTACTTAGGAAATAAGCAACTGACCTGAGAGAATCCTAAAACAGTATAACTCCATCGATATTTATTGAAATCCCAATATGAGCAAGCTGTAAATGTTTCATAAAGAGGTGTGATTAACAGGGAGTGTGTTCAGGGAATAACTTGCCTTGTTGAAAGAAGATGGAAGGTTTTTACTGAGAGACAGGGGCTATCTTTGGACACTTGACACTGCAAGCAAATTGTTCCTCTGCTCTTGGGGTAGATGTTCTTTTAGCTCAGGGGTTGTCAGCCTTGAATTCCCAGATGTTGTTGCCATTATGGCTGGAGATGATGGGAGTTGTAGTCTAACTGCATTGTTTTAGCTAAACTGCATTGTTATGGTAGATGCCAGTAAGACGGAGGTATTTTGAGGAATATGCATGTAAAAATTCAGTATGAGCTGTATATGGTATACAGTTTAGAAATAGCAAGACACAGCAGGATCTGAGGACTATTTGCATGTATGTATATGGCCTGCTCTAAAACCACACTTCAAAATAATCACACAAAAACAATCACACCCAAAATGTTATGTGATCAAAGTTTCTACTTTTTTCCAGCAGCTGGTCCTGTTAGCTCCGTTAAGTGGGATTCCCCCCCGCCCCATATGTTTGGATTTTTATACTTTATAAAATTTTCTTTGGGCTGCTTATGCTGTCTTATGTTTGGACTCACTTAGAAGAGGAGTTATTTAGTTTTGGGTTTTTTTCTTTCCCTGTCTAAACTCTGCTCTTTTGTTTGTGGTTTGCCTCCCGGAGGAGTTATGCACTTAATCAGCCGGAGCACTGTTGAACAGTTGGCTGGCTGACTGATTGCTTAGTTTTTGTTTTTTCTTGGATTATTTGGTTTTTACTGAAAGGCAACAGATTATTTTCTGTCGAAAACTTCTGAGCTAACTTAAACAATGGGCAAAAAAACCACAAACAACCCCCCCACCCCTGCATACCAGCCCAGAAGAGCAAGGATGAGTGAAAACTCCGAAGCAAACATGTTTGGATACATTTATGGCAACGAAGGATAGCAAGACATCAAAAGAGAGCCTTGTAGGTTTGAATTACTCCATTTCCACATCAAATAGATTTGCACTCTTGGAGCAACAGGAGCTTGAGCTAATTGAAGCAGCAACAGTTATCAAAGAAAGACAGTTGCAGGGGGATAATACCTTGGTAAATGATAAAGAGCCTTTAATGAACCTATCTCCTGCACCAGTTGGAGGGCTGGATCCAGGTGAGTGGCACTGGATCCAGCCTAGGAGATAGTTTATTGGTAGATTTTATCAGAGATCAATGTTTATTAACAGCTCGGACTGTTCTTACAATATTTGAAAACTTAAACTCAATTAGCCAGAAGGTTGATTGTATCATGGCTTCAGTTGACGCCCTTGTGCAGCATTCATCTAGTATAGCTAGCTTTATCACAAAGACTTCTGCGAACAGAAATGCTGCGGGCATAGGGAGTGACTCCGGCAAGACGTCTGATACCAAAATTCTTCAGACTAAACAGGTTGCACTTTGGATAATTATTAAATACAATGTGGGAAGGTGCTGGTCCACTTGGAAGGCTATTACATTCTCTTTAGGTCAATTACTTCATTGTCATCCTTAGAGTGTTGATATCTTAGCTATCGAAGTGCAAAAGAATTCTGTTAATTTTTAGTCACTCTACTGTTCCTCTGATACTTTTCAAAATGAGAGCTTTTCTGGCCAGCTATCAAATCTTCCCTGCCTGTGTATTTCAAAACACTTCCATCTACCTATTACTACTGTCAAGGGTTAATGCTGCAAGATCTCTGCCAACCAGACAGAGGCAATGAAGCTGGTGCAGTCTTATTTCTCCCCTGCTATCATGTTTTCCCGCCCGGACTGCTAAATTTTACCCCACACTCTTATTGCGGATAAGAAACCTTCTATCACCAGCAAAGTTGCCAAATTTTGTGCAGCTGCTGTTGAGATCCACCAACAGCTAATTTCCAGCCCTTCTTTTTAGATGCTGCTACAAAAGGCTTCTTTGTTGGTGTATTCTATATGACTTAATTCTTATCTGAATGCAGCAGCATCTGTTTGTATGTATAACTGATCAATGAGTGTAATAAAACCATTCATTCATAGAAGGTGAAGCTAAGTTGACATCATAAGGGTTGCCTCGTCTCTCGTAAGCCGACCTGCATGCTTAGCTCTTCGGCAAGGGTCCTGCTCTATGTCCTGCCAGCATCTGAGGTGTGCCAGGTAGCACACAAGATGGAGACTTCTCATTTGTGATGCCCAGATTTCAGAATTCTTGGACGGGCTGATGTAGTTAGCTTCCTCTCATTACCTTTGGGCACCAGGTCAAGGTGCTTTTATTTAGTCATGCATTTGACTTGAGAGGTCCTTGAACATTTTGGCTCTCTGTACTTAACATCTCTTGATGTGTTTGTACTCAACATCTTTTGATGAGCTTCTGCTGCATGATTGCTTTTATTGTTAGAGTTTTTATTTTGAAGTTGTTTTATTGGTTGGCTTGATAGCAATGTGTCATTTAACTTTAAAACATATTGTGAGTAATATTTTTAAATTGATTGTTAGCAGCTTTGAGTGTCCCCATTTACGAATGGAGAAGAGGAATATAAATGTTTTAGCAGAGAAACAAGCAAATAACTCAGTCTGTGTGATGTGAAAGCCATCAGTTTACATGAAATAATGCTCCAGAACATATGCATTATAAGATGAATACAGTATCTGTTTGAAATGTTTACATGGTAAAACTCTGTTTGGGGTTGCCTTGTATAGAGACAACTCTCTCCCCGTCCTCTGCCCTCGACATTTGAAAAACCCGACAGGTTCTGAGAGAAGGCCTCAGGGCTGTCTTGTTTTTGCATCTGCCCCATTCTTTGGTCAAATAAAGCACTTTTCAGCAGAGTGATGGTCTAAGGCAGGGTTGCTCAACTTCAGTCCTCCTGAAGATGCTGACTTACAACTCTCATAATCCCTGGCTATTGACCACTGTGGCTGGGAATTTATGCGAGTTGTAGTCCATAAACTGCTGGGGGACCTGAGTTGAGCAGGGCTGGTCTAAGGCATGTGGCTGTCTGAGGTGAAAGACAATATGACACCCATCCCCATCGGTCGGTGGGTGCTCAGCATTTTCAGGCCATGCTACCAAGGCCATGCTACCAAGTTGGCAACTTGCAAGCACTCAGCCTATGCTGTCAAGCCAGGCAGTGGTGGGAGGGACACTCTTATTTTGGGGGTGGGGGGGCAGGGTAGTGAGGAGGAAGAGGTCCAGTGGGGCAAGGAGGGGGGAATGAACAGCATGCCTCCTCAAGGTGAGGAAGAGTGACTGTGGTGGACAGTTGTGTGTGGTGGAGTGGGCCCAGCACTTGTTGCCCCTGCATCCGTTCCTGTGCCTGAGAAACTGCCTCCCCCGTCTCATGAAAGGGCCACGCCTGCTTTTCAGAAATGCACAAGGGCTACTGTGATCCCATGTGTGTGTGCGGAGAACAGAGAGTCCTTAATGTGCAGCTGTACACCTGACGGCTCTCTCCACAAGTTCTGCTGAATGCCTGTACGTTAGGGGTAAAGTCTGCAGTTCCATGCCTCACCTCCTACACACAAACGTTTCAGTGAACGTCGGAAGAGGACTTAAGTGGCTGAGGACTGGGGTTAGGGAGACTGTTGGATTGCCAGAACCTGAGGGGTCCAGACGTTGCAGGAAGCCATGTGGCTCTCGTGTGTCTCAAGGTACTGTGGTGCTTGAGAGGAGGCACCAAATGCTGCTTTGCTCCATGACTCTGGTGGGGCCCCATTTCCCTTTCAAAACCAACCGTTGCTAGCCTTGAAGGCGACATATGGCGGGGGGGGGGCATGTAGGGAGGAGGGAAGGTTGTCAGCATCCTTCTCTTCTCTCCTCAGGCTTCTTGCAGGCTTTGCCAGGATTATGAGGAGAGGTGTTCCTTGCATGCTTGCAAGGGTCAGATTGACCCCCAAAGAACTGCTCTGATGGCAGCAGTGGCGGGGGGGGGGGGCATCCAAAACTTCATCAGGTGGAAAGATAAACAAAGGGGTTTTTTTTAAAGGTGATAAGCCTTAGTCTGCAGTTAGTACTTGTTTTAGAATAGATGGGGTAGGTATGATGAGATGATTAGAGGGAAAGCACTGAGGGGTTTCTATCTCCTGCAAGTGCAAGGGAGAAAGCATGTTAGGGTTGAGGGGCATGTTTACTGAACTACAAGTGGTTTCCAGAATGGACAGCTCCTCGCGTCAGCACTGTTGCTGGCCTAAGTATTTATTATTTTTCTTTAAGCACTGGCGTTTGTTAGTATATTTTGCTTTCCCATTCCTTCTTGAAAATATGTTTAATTTATGCATGCTGACTGTAACATGTTTGTTACATATCTGCAACGATCAGCAACACCAAGCATATGACACCAGTTGCATATTCTACAGTTTTGCATTTTGCACATGCAGTTTGTGAAACACTTCCATGTTTTTAGAACTCAAAGATATTTAAGAGATGCTTGTGGAGACCAACAAGGGAACCAATTCTGAGACTTGAGGAGATAAATGACAATGTAGTCTTAGTGATAGCAGGAGCCACAATAAGGAGTTTCTCTAGAGGAGAAACTTGGATGAGCTCTTTTTAGCTGGAGAGCAGCTATATGTTGCATCAGCTGATATTTCTGGACACTTTTCAAAGGCAGCCCCACACAGAATGTGTTACAGTCGTCTGATCTAAATGTAATCCAGATGAGTGTGCAGATGTAACCAAGGTGAAATGTGATCAAGGTGAGTTTCTCGCTTTGCCCCACAGGCAGACTGAAACCATGGAAGAACTCCATAAGGTTCATGTCCCCATTGATCCTTGAGGCCAGCTAGGATGGGGGCAGAGCATCCCTGAAAGTGGCCATGCAATGGGTCTCAAGAGCAAGCCAACTCAAACTGCACTTCTACCTCCAGCTCCCACCCCTCTCCACCCAGCACAGGTGTGTGAAGTGGTTCTCCCCCACCCCCACCAGCAGAGGGTGCAGAACTTGATTTTCTTTAGAAGCAGTATTGGAACATTCAACAGTCTGCACTAGGAATGTTTGTAGACCCAGTGTTTCTCTCTAACTTGTTATGTTGGCCATTATTTTAATGAGTGTCCAAGTGTTCTCATTATAGCCATTAAATATGAATTCAAAATGTTCTCAGGTAGATCAGGAGGAGAGGATGTCAGCTCTTTCTCCTCTTTGCGAGTGTCAGTGAAGTATACTGATCATGTTCAGCTGAGTCCGACGGACTTCATTGCTTTTGCTTTAGCAGTTAAAAGACCTGGCACTTGATGTTCAGTGATTTGGGAAGGCGAGTGGTGGTAGTGATGGGAAAGTCATAGAGATGAATAAAGCTGGGTA